>NC_091250.1:122506383-123756383 GCF_042477335.2 Ovis canadensis | reverse complement strand
ATATATCTGTGTCTCTTTTACTGTCTCACATACAGGGTTATTGTTACCATTTTTCTAAATTCCATATATATGCATTAGTATACTGTATTGGTGTTTTTCTTTCTGGCTTACTTCACTCTGTATAATCGGCTCTGGTTTCATCCACCTCATAAAAACTGATTCAAATATATTCTGTTTAATGGCTAATACTCCATTGTGTATATGTACCAGAGCTTTCTTATCCATTCATCTGTTGATGGACATCTAGGTTGCTTCCATGTCCTGGATATTATAAACAGTGTTGTGATGAACATTGGGGTACACATGTCTCTTTCAATTCTGGTTTCCTTGGTGTGTATCCTCATCAGTGGGATTGCTGAGTCATATGGTAGTTCTATTTCCAGTTTTTTTTAAGGAATCTCCACTCTGTTCTTCATAGTGGCTGTACTAGTTTGCATTCCCACCAACAGTGTAAGAGGGTTCCCTTTTCTCCACACCCTCTCCAGCATTTATTTCTTGTAGACTTTTGGATACCAGTCATTCCGACTGACGTGAAATGGTACCTCATTGTGGTTTTGATTTGCATTTCTCTAATAATGAGTGATGTTGAGCATCCTTTCATGTGTTTGTTATCCATCTGTATGTCTTCTTTGGAGAAATGTCTGTTTAGTTCTTTGGCCCATTTTTTGATTGGGTTGTTTATTCTTCTGGAATTGAGCTGCAGGAGTTGCTTGCATATTTTTGAGATTAATTCTTTGTCAGTTACCTTGTTTGCTATTATTTTCTCCCACTCCGAAGGCTGTCTTTTCAGTTTGCTTATAGTTTCTTTTGTTGTGCAGAAGCTTTTAACTTTAATTAGGTCACATTTGTTTATTTTTGCTTTTATTTCCAATATTCTAGGAGGGGGGTCATAGAGGATCCTGCTGTGATTTATATCAGAGAGTGTTTTGCCTATGTTCTCCTCTAGGAGTTTTATAGTTTCTGGTCTTATGTTTAGATCTTTAATCCATTTTGAGTTTATTTTTGTATATGGTGTTAGAAAGTGTTCTAGTTTCATTATTGTACGTGTGGTTGACCAGTTTTCCCAGCACCACTTGTTAAAGAGATTGTCTTTTCTCCATTGTATATTCTTCCCTCCCTTGTCAAAAACAAGGTGTCCTTAGGTGCGTGGATTTATCTCTGGGCTTTCTATTTTGTTCCATTGATCTATATTCCTGTCTTTGTGCCAGTACCATATTATCTTGATGACTGTGCCTTGTAGTAGAGACTGAAGTCAGGCAGGTTGATTCCTCCAGTTCCATTCTTCTTTCTCAAGATTACTTTGGCTATTCGAGGTTTTTTGTATTTCCGTACAAATTGTGAAATTATATGTTCTAGCTCTGTGAAAAATACCATTGGTAGTTTGACAGGGATTGCATTGAATCTTGTAGATTGCTTTGAGTAACATACTAGTTTTCACTATATTGATTCTTCTGATCCATGAACACTGTATTTCTCCATCTATTTGTGTCCTCTTTGATTTCTTTCACGAGTGTTTTATAGTTTTCTATATATAGGTCTTTAGTTTATTTAAATAGATATATTCCTAAGTATTTTATTTTTTCATTGCAATGGTGAATGGAATTGTTTCCTTAATTTTTTTTTCTCATTGTTAGTTTCTCATTGTTAGTGTATAGGAATGCAAGGGATTTCTGTGTTTATATCTTACAACTTTACTATATTCATTGATTAGCTCTAGTAATTTTCTGGTGGGAGTCTTTAGGGTTTTCTATGTATAGGATCATGTCATCTGCAAAGAGTGAGAGTTTTACTTCTTCTTTTCAAGTCTGGATTCCTTTTATTTCTTTTTTTGCTCTGATTGCTGTGGCCAAAACTTCCAAAACTTTCACTTTCATCTAGAAGCTCTTTAGTTCTTCTTCACTTTCTACCCTATTCAATAAATTGTGAAATATTCCCAATGTCTTTTAAAGTAAACACTATTATTCTTCTTCTTCATTTATAGATAAAGAAACTAAAACACAGAGAGGTTGGATAACTGGCCCAAGGTCACATAGTCAGTAAACTAGCATTTATATTTAGTCTGGTTTCAGAGCTAATTTCATCAGAAATGATTTCTTTTTGAGGCGTGTATGTTTATTTTTTTATGATGTTAATGATGATGATCTGGTTTTGAACTTTAGCACTCTTTGTAAACTTTCCAGGAGTGCGTGAACATAAAATATTTAGCTTAGTTAGGGCTAAGTTATCAATTATGTAATTCAGTTTCTCTCAATTTCTATGTATTGTCTAGTCAGTGATATGAGTATGATAAAATGAATTTTTTTGTTTTAGTTTTTTTACTTTTTAAATTTTAAAATCTTTAATTCTTACATGTGTTCCCAAACATGAACCCCCCTCCCACCTTCCTCCCCATAACATCTCTGTGGGTCATCCCCATGCACCAATCCCAAGCATGCTGTATCCTGCGTCAGACATAGACTGGCGATTCAATTCTTACATGATAGTATACATGTTAGAATGCCATTCTCCCAAATCATCCCACCCTCTCCCTCTCCCTCTGAGTCCAAAAGTCCATTATACACATCTGTGTCTTTTTTCCCGTCTTGCATACAGGGTCGTCATTGCCATCTTCCTAAATTCCATATATATGTGTTAGTATACTGTATTGGTGTTTTTCTTTCTGGCTTACTTCACTCTGTATAATTGGCTCCAGTTTCATCCATCTCATCAGAACTGATTCAAATGAATTCTTTTTAACGGCTGAGTAATACTCCATTGTGTATATGTACCACAGCTTTCTTATCCATTCATCTGCTGATGGACATCTAGGTTGTTTCCATGTCCTGGCTATTATATACAGTGCTGCGATGAACATTGGGGTACATGTGTCTCTTTCAATTCTAGTTTCCTCGGTGTGTATGCCCAGAAGTGGGATTGCTGGGTCATAAGGTAGTTCTATTTGCAATTTTTTAAGGAATCTCCACACTGTTCTCCATAGTGGCTGTACTAGTCTGCATTCCCACCAACAGTGTAGGAGGGTTCCCTTTTCTCCACACCCTCTCCAGCATTTATTGCTTGCAGATTTTTGGATTGCAGCCATTCTGACTGGTGTGAAGTGGTACCTCATTGTGGTTTTGATTTGCATTTCTCTAAGAATGAGTGATGTTGAGCATCTTTTCATGTGTTTGTTAGCCATCCGTATGTCTTCTTTGGAGAAATGTCTATTTAGTTCTTTGGCCCATTTTTTGATTGGGTCGTTTATTTTTCTGGAGTTGAGCTGCATAAGTTGCTTGTATATTTTTGAGATTAGTTGTTTGTCAGTTGCTTCATTTGCTATTATTTTCTCCCATTCCGAAGGCTGTCTTTTCACCTTGCTTATATTTTCCTTTGTTGTGCAGAAGCTTTTAATTTTAATTAGATCCCATTTGTTTATTTTTGCTTTTATTTCCAGAATTCTGGGGGGTGGATCATAGAGGATCCTGCTGTGATTTATGTCTGAGAGTGTTTTGCCTATGTTCTCCTCTAGGAGTTTTATAGTTTCTGATCTTACATTTAGATCTTTAATCCATTTTGAATTTATTTTTGTGCGCGGTGTTAGAAAATGATCTAGTTTCATTCTTTTACAAGTGGTTGACCAGTTTTCCCAGCACCACTTGTTAAAGAGATTGTCTTTACTCCATTGTATATTCTTGCCTCCTTTGTCAAAGATAAGGTGTCCATATGTGTGTGGATTTATCTCTGGGCTTTCTATTTTGTTCCATTGATCTATACGTCTGTCTTTGTGCCAGTACCATACTGTCTTGATGACTGTGGCTTTGTAGTAGAGCCTGAAGTCAGGCAGTTTTAAGTCCATAAATTTTTCCTATATTTCTTATTTTTTGAAATATTATATATAGTATAATGCATAATGATGTTCATGCTTATACATTATTTAGATTCATAATTGTGTGTTGTGCCCTTATTTTACTTTATAGTGTCCTTTGTCTTTTTATTTTTATTTCTTTATTTTTACTTTATTTTACTTTACAATACTGTATTGGTTTTGCCATACATCAACATGAATCTGCCATGGGTGTACACATGTTCCCAATCCTGAACCCCCACCCACCTCCCTCCTTTGTCTTTTTAAATTGAATTTATGGTAGTTAAAATTCCTTGATCCTTGTATCATTTGTGCTGATTTATTTGTATGTGTCAATTCTCTTATTACAACTTCTTTGTATCTACATGTATAATTTTTGCACAAATTGTACTTTCAGTTTTAATTTTTGAGAATAAACTGAATTTTTTTAAAAAACTGAGTCATAACTTAAGCACCATATAACATGCTGCTGTTAAGCGTTCACAATGATGAGTCAAGTGCATACACTTGTGTAACCAAAACCTACATGGAAATAGGGATTCCTATCACCCCAAAAGTACCTTTGCACCCTTCTCTGATCAATCAGACCTTTTTATAATCACTATTTTGGTCGCTATCATCAAACATTAGTTTTGCATATTCTTAAACTTCTGCTGATGATACTATTTCATAGTAAATAGTATCACATTTACATGCATTTTGTATGTATGTTTTGTATGTTTCTTTTTTCTCATCAAAATGTTTCTAAGTTTATCCATATAGCTATGTATACCAATACATAGTTTGTAATTTTGTAAGTTTTAAATCATTCTTGCTAAATGTATTTCAATTGCATGAATATATCTCCATTTTTAAGTAATAATTTATTTAATGATAGCAATTTGTGTTCTTTCTAGTTCTTGGTTTTCATGATTATGACTGCTAGGAACATTTTTATACACATCATTTTTATTATGTGCTTTTAATTCTATTGAGAAATTACCTAAGAATTGACTTCTTGGGCTATAATTAAGTACATGTTTAGCGCTATAAGAAATTGCCAGAGAATTTTTGAAAAGAAGTTGTACTTTTTACCTCCTACCATCAGAGTATGTGATTCAAATTGCTCCATGTCTTACCTGATTTTTTATATTGTTGCATTTTTGTTGTAGTTGCTGCTTTTCACCCCTCTACACTTGTGAGATAATGTCTTGCTATGTTTTAAATTTGCATATTACTGATGACTAAGCATATTTTATTTTTTCCTTAGACTTAACAAACAGTACTAAGTCTTCTTATTGAGGGTCTACTCAAGTCTTGGGCCCATTTTTTCCCTCACCTGGGTTCTATGCTGTAATGGATCTGAAAGATATCCCACTTCAATTCTTCTTCAAATGAGGACATCAGGTAGTTCAACATCAGCTTCAGGTGCAAGAAGCTGCCTGGCACAGTGTACATCCTTCCCCAGTGAGAGCAGCCCACATCCAATGACTGACAGAGGCAGAGATTTGAAGACTTGTCCATTTTGGCTCAATGCAACCAACCCTGATGGACCTTATTGGATTCTGAGATTCCCCATGGGACTGGTTGATGCTTTTTAGGCTTGCATTATGGGTTGACTTCTCCCTTGATATAATCCTTGTTATTTCCTCCTTCCTTCAACAGATTTCAATCTCTAATCTATAATTGCCTCTTAAAAATCTCTGTCTCAGCACCTGCATCCAGAGAAAACCATCATGGTCACTGGTACCAAGAGACATTTGAGAAATTAAGTGTGAAGATAAAGCTTAGAACAGAATTATCTGTCACCCAGTGGGCCATGAAAACTCATCATTGGTGGTTAGCGTAGCAGAGGGTACACTATGTAGTGCTGAATCAGGGCCAGGTACCCAGGATTTAATACTCTGAGTAGATAAGATCTGGAGTAAGGTAAACCAGGACGGGTCTGGTATGCCAAAGTTAGAAAATAATGGGACTCTGACACTTGAGAGGGTGACAACAGGTAAATGCCCCCTTGTGTTTTGAGAAGTGTAGCATTTCTGACCCTGCAGAGGGGCTCACACTTTATAAACTCTAGCACAGTTTAGGGTAAAATGACAACAAGAAAGCTTCTCCCTCTAACATCTACACCCCCCTTAGTATCTATCCTCACACTCCTCCTGGCCACTAGGTAGTAAAGGTTATCATAAAACTAAATTAACCAGTAGGAGTGGGATCATTAAGACTCCAAAGCAATAGAAGCCATATTGTGGCATTTTACTACCAGAAACTGGGTAGATGTAATTATCCTCAGCGGCATCCAAGATGCCTGATCTACATAAACTTATGGGGATATATAACAAAACATAACCCTAAAGGCAAGAATACTAGAGTGGGTTACCATTTCCTTCTCCAGGGCATCTTCCCAACCCAGGGATCAAAACCCATGTTTTCTGAATTGATAGGCAGATTCTTTACCAGTGAGCCACTTGAGACTTGGAGACTAAACAACAACAAGTCCTTAAGGGCAAAGTAGTTGAGTAACCAACAAAGATAATACTCAGATTTTTCCATTAGGAAAAAAAAGAATTAAAAGGGGTGTCCAGGAGAATGAGGACAACAGTGACTCTACCAGCCCCTGTCCCTGAGCCATTTTTGAGATTTGGATATAATGACTGAAGAGAATTCTGCGTATCCTGGAGGAAAGACCCTGCCACACCATGGCGAGTGAATGTAATGATGATTCACCAATCTTTCCCCAATGGGACCTGTGGCCATGTGTTCAGGTAACCACACATTTGGGGAAAGCAGATAGGAAAATATTTCACAGACTGTTGGACACAGGGCTGGAATTGAGGTCTGAGCTAATATAAAACCTAACAAACCTGAAGCATTCTTTTAGACTCTTGTGTTAGAAGGAGTAGGGAGTCAGGTAGTAAGTGGAATCTTACTCAAAGCCAGTGTTGAGAATGGGTCATTGAGACTATGGCCAGTATTTTGTAGTAACCACTAAAATTTATGAATTTAGCTTTATAAATTTATAAATTTAGCTTGTCCACTTAGAATTATATAATATTTTACAATGACTACACTTCAATTACAAAAAAGAATGAGTCATTGGGTCTATGGACCCATTCAGAGGTCATTTCCCCAGTTCTTAAGTAAGCAGTTGGGGCAGGCATACTTGATAGCTGATGTAACTCCCATATTGGTCCCTTGGGTGTTGAGGAAAACGCTATAGTAGTAAAGACTAAGCAGAAACTTCTCAAGATTCATATGAGAAATTTTACAAGATTTCTTTACAAGAAAGAAAGTTTTCTTGTAAAGAAATCATGGAATCTTACAAGGAAGTGGATCCTCTGAGAGGAGGAACCAGCCATACCAACACATTGACTTTAGCCCAGTGATTTCAGATTTTTAACCTCTAAAATTGTAAAGAATAAATATGTGCTGTTTTAAGTCCTTCATTTGTCTAATCTAATCTAATACAGCAATATTTCCTTTTATGTTTATCACTTTAAAGATTTTATTCCATTGTCTTCTAGACTCCTCATGATGAAAAGTGAGCCATCATCCATATCCTATTCATTCTATGTGATACATCTTCTATTTCTTTCTTTTTCCCTCTAGTTGGAAATATATAACTGAATCACTGTGCTATACCCTTGAAATACAACAATGTAAAATCAACTATACTTCAATTTTTAAAAATTAAAAGAGCAGACTTCAATAGGTATTTGTACACAATGTTCATAGCAGCATTATTCACAACTGTCAAAGGGTGGAAGTAACACATGTATCCATCAACATATAAATGGGTAAACGAGGTTGCTTTTAAAATATTCCCTTCATTTTGTTTTTCAGCAGTTTAACTATGAAAAGCTTTGACATATATACATTTCTCTGTATTGATCTTGCTTGATTTTCACTCATCTATGGGTTAGTGGGTTTTATTGAAATAAAAAATGCTTTAATATTTTTTGAAACATATTTGTCTGTCCCATTGTCTGTCTTTGCTCATTAATGAAACCCAGTTCCATACATGTGACTCTGTTAATTACTATGTTGTAACTTGCCGAAGTTCTGCTCATTTTTCCTGCCATTTTCCCTCATTGTGAATTATTTGATTATCTTGACTTTCTGTTCATTACCCTTTCTTATTCATTGTCCAAACTATGGCAAATGACATCTTTATTTGCAGTTAGTGTACATTTTTAGTTCTAGGAGTTTCATTTGGTTAAAATTCTCTGTATTACTGTGAATTCCCCCACATTTTCCCTGAAAAGTCTTGACCATCTTTTCTTGAAAATACTTTAAAATATTTATCATAATTATTTTGTGTTCCTTGTCTTCTAATTTCAACACCTGAGATATACTTTTGTCTGTTTTTATTGACTACTTTTATCTTGACTATGGGTCTCAGGAGAAGGGGACGACAGAGGATGTGATGGTTGGATGGCATCACCAACTCAATGGACATGAGTGTGAGTAAACTCTGGGAGTTGGTGATGGACAGGAAGGGCTGGTGTGCTGCAGTCCATGGGGTTGCAAAGAGTCAGACACAACTGAGTGACTGAACTGAACTGTTGGATCTCATGTGTTTCTATTTTCCTGCATGCCTGGTAGTAACTTGTTCTATACAAGTATTGTAAACTATTCATTGAGAGACTTGGAGATTTTTTTTTTTCCTTCATGTGTTGAAAGATTGGTTTGGTTATAGCAAAAAGCTAAATCACTGATGGATCATCATGGCCCTATGGCAACTTGGGTTTAGGCTTTTTAAACACTATATAAATTTTGCATTAATCCTAGGGTTTGATGCTTACTTTTGTGATGCCCATGCTCCTAAATCATGACCCTTGTGGCTTCCAATGGAAAAGTTGAGAATTTTATCAAGACCCCCTCCTACCAAGCCCTGGATAGCTGTTGCTAATTCTGTCCTACTTTTTAGTCTTCTTGTTACTTCTTCTAGCTGGATTCCTTGGATTCATTATCTGCACACATGTATTTCTGGAGTCTGATAAAAATTAAGATTAATTTAGGTGCAGATTTTGGGGGCTCTTCTTCTGAAGTATGTCTTTTTTATATATACACAAACTTTTTCTTATTGACATGGTTTATAAACATAAAGTGTATATAAATTTTTTATTTACACTTTTATTTTGTATTGCTACTGCTAAGTCACTTCAGTCACGTCTGACTCTGTGCAACGGCAGGCCACCAGGCTCCCCCATCCCTGGGATTCTGCAGGCAAGAACACTGGAGTGGGTTGCCATTTCCTTCTCCAATGTATGAAAGTTAAAAGTGAAAGTGAAGTCGCTCAGTCGTGTCTGACTCTTAGTGACCCCGTGGACTGCAGCTTACCAGACTCCTCCATCCATTAGGTTTTCCAGGCAAGAGTACTGGAGTAGGATGCCATTGCCTTCTCCAATGACAACCTCTAGGCCCATCCATATTGCTGCAAACCCAAATCATTTTTAATGACTGAACAATATTCCATTGTATATATGTATTACATCCTCTTTATCCATTCCTCTGACAGTACACATTTAGATTGTTACTATGTCTTAGCTATTGTAAATATCGAAGCACCTCCTTTTCTGTTATATCCTGTCTAAATATCCAGAAGCTCTGGTGGTGGTTTAGTTGCTAAGTCATTTCCAACTCTTACAATCCCATGGACAGAGAAGCCTGGCAGGCTACAGTCCATGGGATTTCCCAGGCAAGAATACTGGAATGGGTTGCCATTTCCTTCTCCAGAGGATCTTCCCCACCAAGGAATCGAACCCGGGTCTCTTGCATTATAGGAGGATTCTTTACCAACTGAGCTACAAGGGAAGCCCAGATGCTCTGAAAGTGAAAAGTGAAGTCGCTCAGTCATGTCCGACTCTTTGCAACCCAGTGGACTGTAGCCTACCATGCTCCTCTGTCCAGGGGATTTTCCAGGCAAGAGTACTGGAGTGGGTTGCCATTTCCTTCTCCAGAGGATCTTCCCGACCCAGGGATAGAACCCAGGTCTCCTGCATTGTAAGCAAGGCGCTTTACCATCTGAGCCACCAGGGAAGTCCAGAAGCTCTGCTATTCTCCAAAATCTAACTTCCTTACCCCTCATCTCAACAAAGCTACTACTTTCTGCTTGAGCTGTTTCTTTTGAACTTTCTTGATCTAAGCATACCCTCAGAGGGAAAACCAGCTTAAGATAAAACAAACAAAAAGAGATTTTATTAAACTATTCATCCTAGCTAACAACCGTGTCCTAACTTTCACTAGTACTCAAGTTAACACTATCTTAATTTGTACTGATCATATCATCTGGAGCATATTCTACCAGCAAACCTCATTGACTCTCTTTCTCATTGCTCAGCATCATATTTTCTTTAGCACATCAGAAAGGGCAGTTATAAATAATCTTCAGTTTCTTTGATCATCCCAGAGTAGAAGCAGCCAAAACCCAATATCACCCTGTGTTCCACATATCATATTTATGATAATTTTCAAAAGGTCTGACTCATAATGTGCATATAATCAAGCCAAAATTTTCCTTCTATACAAAAGCCATTACATTTTCATAAAGACAGAATTTTACATAGAAACTCAGATCTGCATGAGAAGGGATACAGAAATTTAGAAACCAGTATTTAATTTCTGCTTTGCTTTGTTTCTGTCTGATTTCAGAAGCAAGTTAGTAGATATAATTTGTATTTTAACAGGCATAATAAACCATAGTAGTGATAAGAAATTTATACAAACTGTAGAGATATTAAGTACCGACTTAGCTTCTTAAATTTAAATATAGTAATAGCAATAATAGTAGGAATAGGAACAGCTAAAGTTTAGTGGGTGTTTATAGTGTTCTGTGTACACTAGTTTAATCCTCTATTAAAAATATGAGGTAGTGAAATCTATGAAAACATTAATCCATTATTTATCATATTTATTAAAATATAAAATAACAGTAAATCTTAGTTGTGCAAACTTTGTAGTCAATTCACCTAATATTTGTTGAATATACTGATCCCTGTGTACACAAAAAAGTATTAAATGTTTCTGGTGACCTCTAGAAGGAGACTGATGCATAAACAAATATATTACAACTAGAGTACATTTTATACACATGTAAAAATCTTCAGACAAAAACAAACCAAAAAATGGTACAAAGATTTTTGCTTTACTGAGAAGAAGAGTTAGAACAGTCACTGAATGCTTCCTGGAGTAGAAAAGTTTCATAAATCAGACGATGCTTCAAAATACTTTCACTTTCACCCCTACCCATGACCTCCAAATTAGATGAAGTCTACTTCTTGGACTTGACTTTGAGTCTGCTTTACTTGATCTGCTTTGATCAGTGGTTTTTAGCATGGGTGATCCAAGGAAAAGTAAAACTGAGCTCCTGACTTTCTTCATGAGAAGAGCAAGTCTTTGCTAACAGCTGATTTAAGGAGGATGAAAGATGTATGGCACAGAACCGAATCCTACCTTTGTCTGGAAGGGAAGCCCAGCTAGTGGAGCCTGAATCGCCCAAACCCTAGTGAACTGGAAAATGTAAATGAGACAAGGAATACTCATAGTGTTTGCCAAATATGGACTGAAATTTTGTGCCTCCTCAAAATTCATATGGCAAAGCCTTAATATCCGATGTGGTGGTGTTTGGAGGTGGGGCCTTTGGGAGGCAATTAGGATCAGTTTGGTAATGAAGACAGGGACTTCATGATGAGATTAACACCCTTATAAAAGAGAAAGGAAAATAAGATCTCTCTCAATATGTATGTACCTGGGAAAAAAAATCAGGTGAGATCATAAGATGATGTCCTTTTGCAAGCAAAGTGGGCTCTCACCAGACATCAGATCTGCCAGCATCTTTGTATGAGACTTCTTATCCTCCAGAACGCTGAGAAATCAGCATTTGCTGCTCAAGCCACCCAGTCTATGCCACTTTTTTATAGCTGTCCAAACCAAGGAAATGTCCATTAATATTTTTGTGGCTTAGTTTCGTAGCAAAACCTGACTGGCAGTGTTAACCAGTAGATGAATTCTCTCCTCCCCAAACATAACGAATTTAATATATCTAGTGTCTTATTAAAGTAACAGCAGCACACTTCTAGTGCTTTCCCTTCCATCCCCCTCATTGCTTATGGATTGAGATCATCCTTCTACTAACTTAACTCTTATATATACAATGATTCCTGTCTTCTTAGAGTGGTGAGAGATTTAAAAAAAAATATGGCCTGATGTAGGGTTGTATGTGTTTGAAGGGGTAATAAAAATATGATGAAAAACATATACAGATACATAGTCAACAGAGTAATTTCTTTTGAGTTTAACTTATATAGAAAAAAATCATCATCTGGCTCTTAGAAGATCTGATCAGCATGAATACTTTCAAGCTATCACCCTTGCCTAGTACAGAAAATACTTAAAGAAAAGGGAAAAAAATAAAAAAAAAAGTTTTACTAATGCCACTTATGTTTTTGCATTAACATGTGTTATTTAAAAATTTTTTTTCTTTATTCCATCAGATTTTTATTTTTCAAAAGACAATGAGCAGTGCCAAGGAAGATAATAAATGAAGTTCCCTCCCTCCAACTCTCTTTTCATGACCTTTATCAAAGTCCACTTTATCCACCCTTGGGGATGAAAAAGTGATTCTTATCATTTCCCTCAACCATGTAAAAATGTCTGAAGAAAGAATGAATAAAAGAACCTTTCATCTGCTCATGAAACAATAATTAATTGCACTATTAGATAACCCATACAAATCTGAGGGAAGTGGGGGGGTGGGGAAAGAAATCTCCTTGAGAAATATTCCCAAAAGACTGATGCTAATCAAAGCCTGTGTGATTCAGAGAAAGAAGAAAGCAAGGCCTGGGGAAAGGCAGCCCATAAAGAGGCCTCCAGTGTGGTACTCCAACAGGGATGCTGAAGGAAAACTTGTTTCCAGAATATATTCTTTTGTACCCTGCATTTAGTTAATCAGGTCACATGGATGCCTTCTGAATTAACATCAAAATAAAGTTGGCTTGGAGTGATGATTTTTTTAACTTATTTTTGCTTACATAAGAGATTTGCTTCAAGGTGGATAACAGAAGGAGTTCAGAAGGAAACAAGTGATTCAGCAGCTTGGAGAGTATCACCCCTCTTCCTTGTGGTGGGTATTCTTAGGTGAACAGTTCTGATTTCTGATCTAAGGTTTGAGTAGTCTGACTATATGAGGACTTCCTGCTTTCGCTTGGTTCTTAGATAACATCCCAGGCATTTGAGTAGGGACTGGCACTTACAAGGTACTCAACATGTAGTGATTAACTAAGGGATAGCCTACGTACTATTACAGTTGGTGATCTGATGCTTTCTTCTGAATGATTCTTTCAGTAACAGATTGAATAGAGATTCAAGGAGCAATGGAGACAGTGAGAGAAAACCTGTAGAAATAAAGCCAAGAAAATCCAAATAATCTTCAAGGCTTGTGAAAGACACAAGCCGTGAGGATGGAAAGGAGATGAAAACAGGAACCTTATAGAAACAGCCCTGTTACTTATCACTGACTTTCTTCCTGATCCTTACCTGGTCTTCCCTCATAAAGTATAAGGAATGCTTAGTGTTAGTTACCCACTCATATCTGACTCTTTGTGATCCCATGGACTGTAGCCCACCAGATTCCTCTGTCCATGGAATTATCCAGGTAAGAATACTGGAGTGGGTTGACATGCCTTCCTCCAGGGGATCTTCCCTGGGATTTTTCAGACTCAACTATCAAACCTGGGACTCCTGCATTGTGGGCAGATTCTTTACCATCTGAGCCACCAGGGAAACCCAAGGAATACTTACTTGTTCATTTGTTCATTCAACCAATGTTTATTGTGTTAAGTTTGTGTCCCACCAAATTTTGAGTTTTTTGTTTTTTTTGGTGAGTGAAAGAATCACCAGTAAGGTGTTAGAGAAGAGAGGGCACCATGCATTGTTACCCTGGAACCCCAAAGAGTGGCTGAGGCTGACACTCACCAGGGAATCAAATCATTTTCAAGACCATTTTTTTTGAGCTAAAGTTGAACAGTATTGCCACCCTGCTGCCCATCTCAAAATATGTCCACTTATGCAATATTGTCTTTAGAGTTTCTTCAGTGAAATCAAATGATAATATATTGATAGCTCAGTGATGATAACATAAAGAATGTTAACATTTTTTAATACAAACCCATGCTTATTATGAAATCTACATGAACACAATAAAATAGTTATCCAGACATTAGAGCAAAATTGTACTTTCAGAACTCAATATTTGGTATTACTAAGTATCTTTTCAAAGAATTAATAATATTTATGCTAAGAGAATAGAGAAAAGCTTTGTTTGTATGTTCGTTTTAGTCTTGTTTTTCTTACCATGTTAGTCAATCTATGTAGGGTTTCCAAAATTTGTGAACTACAACCTCTAATTCATTTTTTAAAAAATATCCCAATAAAAGGGTTGATTTGGACAGCAATGCTCTTACCATACCTAAGTGGGGAAAGCAACCTAGGCATACTGTTTGTCTTGAAGAAAGCACTGGGAAACTATGTTCTTGTAGGAAAGCCACCTGCTTTTGCCAATGAACTTTTATTGAAACATAATCACAACCATTTGCTTACACAATATATTTAAGTACTGTTCGGTTCAGTTGCTGTCATGTCCAACTCTTTGCGATCCCATGAATTGCAGCACACCAGGTCTCCCTGTCCATTACCAACTCCCGGAGTTTACCCAAACTTATGTCCATTGAGTCGGTGATGCCATCCAGCCATTTCATCCTCTGTCATCCCCTTCTCCTCCTGCCCCCAATCCCTCTCAGCATCAGAGTCTTTTCCAATGAGTCAACTCTTCTCATGAGGTGGCCAAAGTATTGGACTTTTAGCCTCAAGTTCAGTCCTTCCAGTGAGCAACCAGGACTGATCTCCTTTAGGATAGACTGGTTGGATCTCTTTGCAGTCCAAGGGACTCTCAAAAGTCTTCTTCAACACCACAGTTCAAAAGCATCAATTCTTTGGTGGTCAGCTTTCTTTATAGTCCAACTCTCACATCCATACATGACCACTGGAAAAACCATAGCCTTGACTAGACAGACCTTTGTTGGCAAAGTAATGTCTCTGCTTTTGAATATGCTATCTAGGTTGGTCATAACTTTCCTTCCAAGGAGTAAGCGTCTTTTAATTTCATGGCTTGCAGTCACCATCTGCAGTGATTTTGGAACCCAAAAATATAAAGTCTGACACTGTTTCCACTGTTTCCCCATCTATTTGCCATGAAGTGATGGGACTGGATGCCATGATCTTTGTTTTCTGAATGTTGAGCTTTAAGCCAACTTTTTCACTCTCCTCTTTCACTTTAAGTACTGTATTGGAGACCTTATATTATGGCAAGCCTGAAATATTTATTATTATTTACATTTTCACATGAAGATATGTTGTCTGAATAGCATTAAAAATCTTACTGCTAAATTGAGAACACTGTAGTGTTAAGAGTGGCCATCAACAGCAAATATTCCTATAGAGAGTTTCCCATTCACCAGAGGGAATATGACACAACCTATCTTACCGTATGACATCTTAGTAAACTTGTGAGCAATGCACGTTATCTTCAAAACAGCCTAAATAGCCTACTAGCCTGTTTCTTGATCTAAACATAGGGGAAAAAAATAGGCTTAGCAGCTAAAACATGCCTGAATTTCCATAATGAAAAGTCAGAGAAACTGACCTAGGTAAACACAAGTTAATTCATAGACATATACACACACAAAAAAATCCCTTGAATAGAAAAGACAAGTATTCTTACAGAAGACTCTTGCTTGCAACAAGTAAACAGCTTACATTATCCTCTAAACCTTCCCCAAAGGGATTTATGGCCATTCATAAGAGTGATCATGCATTAAAAAAAAAATATATACCCAGATTTAAGGGGGAATATTAGACACTGGCTCTGAAATATTATATTTTGCCTGTGGATTCAAGACAACTTTATGTTCTGCTAACCAAAAGTGGGGTTCCTGAAAATGAGGTAATTGATCAAGTTTTACTTATTGTTTGCACAGTTGGTGCATAAAACCATCCTATGCTTAACTTCAAAGAATTAAATAAGAGACATCATTACAGAGCCTATAGACACTGAGATTATAATAAGAGAGATGATGAGTACTTTCATTACAAAAAAATTAAACAAATTATTCAACTTTCCTGAAGATACTGTCAATAATTAACAAAATTGATAATAGATACTTTAGAATTTATAATAGCCCTATGTCTACTAAATAAATTGTAGTCATAATTGAAAACTATTTCACAATGAAAATTCCAGACTTAGATGGCTTTAGTGATAGATTATATCAACTATTTAAATAAGGGATAATACACAATTCGCTTTATAGAAAGACAGCAGTTGAAAGACTTTTCCAACCCATTTAATGAGGCCAGTATTATTCTCATGATAAAACTGGCAAGAATAGTATAAAAAATAATTCTATAAACCAATATTTCTAATAAACATCGGTGCAAAATCCTTCATTGAAATGCTAGCAAATCTTACTTAGCATTATATTAAAAAGGTGATATACTACATCTAAATGGGGATTATACCATAAATAGTTTACTTACAACATTCCAAAATGTGTCAGTGAATGTATTCTAACATTTAATAAAACCAATGAGGATATCACATGATAACTTCAATAGATGCAGGAAAGTCTTGTAACAAAATCAATATCTGTTCAAGAATAAAATGCTCATTTCCTTCATAGAAGGAAATGGCTCACATTTTGTTCTAAGTAACAAGACAAAAACAGGTTGCATTATCAAATATTTTGTTCAGATATCTCTTCAACTAAACTATTCAAGCTCACTGCTTACAATTTCTACTGTCCACAAACAAGTAGAGCATGCTTTAATCCAGTTCTTTGCCACTTTACAACAAGTATTACCTTTTCACCAGTTTTCACAAACATGGTCCTCTTTTTTACTTGATATCTCATCTTTGCTGTGTGCTCAGTTGCTTCAGTGGGGTCTGACTCTTTGTGACCCTATGAAATCCTGCAGGCTTCTCTGTCCATGGGATTCTCCAGGCAAGAATACTGGAGTGGGGTGCCATTCCCTTCTCCAGAAGATCTTCCCGACCCAGGGATCAAACCCTAGTCTCCTGCATCACAGACAGATTCTTTACTGCTGAGCCACCAGGGAAGTCCCTGATACCTCATTGAATCACCTTAAATGTCTATATTTTTATCAATAATTTATTTAACGTAATCTAGGCTGTTTCTAATATGTAACTCAAAGCTGCTTCAGCAATTATCCTGTTCCAAAATCACTTCCATATATTGTTGCAGCAACAATCCACATCTCTGAACAAAAATACTAGTCAAGAGTTCTCCAGAGAAAAGGAATCAGGATATGTATATGCATAACATTATATATAATGTTTATACATGCCTATATAGAGACAGGCAGAGACAGAGATGAGCAAAATGCAGAGAGAGGTAGTGAGAGACAGAGAGGTTTTAAGAAATTGGCTAATGTGATAGTAAAGGCTTTTGTTGTTTTTCAGTTGCTAAGTCTTTTCCGACTCTGTGACTTCATAGACTGCAGCATGCCAGGCTTCCCTATGCTTCACTATCTCCTGGAGCTTGCTCAGACTCATGTCTAATGAGTTGGTAATGCCATTCAATCATCTTAACTTCTATCACCCCCTTCACCTCCTGTCCTCACTCTTTCCCAGCATGAGGTTCTTATCCAATGAGTCAGCTCTTCGCATTAGATGGCCAAAGTATTGGAGCTTCAGCTTCAGCATCTGTCCTTCCAATCAGTATTCAGGGTTGATTTCCTCTAGGATTGACTAGCTTGATCTTTCTATTCAAGAGACTCTCAAGAGTCTTCTCCAATATCACAGTTTGAAAGCATTGATTCTTCAGCACAAAATCTGATAAGGTTATTGTACTATATGCAAACTTTCTTTTGTTGATTCAAAAATTACAATTGTATCACTTAGCTTGTATGATTATTTGAAAAATAAATGATTGTGATGATATCAGCACAGTTTCCAAAACATAGTTAAATGTTCACTTAATGATAGTTTATTGTATCTATTTCTGGGTTGTATACATAAACATGCCTTCTATGATTGGCTGTCTTTTTAATTCATGATCTGTCTTTAGGGTTTTATAATCTAAGATGAAACTCAGTCTGTTTTTTCAGAGCTCATGAGGTTAATCAACTCAAATTATGGGTGGCAAATTCTCATGGATTCTCAGCATATTTATAAAGCAGATGAGAATTTTGTTTTCTTGAATACATTAAATCAAGCCGAAGGTCTGATATGATAAGCATTCAGAATTTTTTTCTGGGATGGAATTCCCCCCCCTTTTTTTCCAGAAAACTAGTGAAAATTTGTCTCAGATTTAACAGCTGAAACCAGATGCATTTATGAAAGAGCTGGCAATCTATATGCAATTTGAGTGCTCTGTCCCAAAACAAAGAGGAGTAGAAATTATAAGTGGCCAATAAATATTTGTCAAATATGCTTTTTGAAGATCTATCTTTTGTTTCATTTTGATTGAGCAACACTTCTGTATATTTGTTGTAATGTGATTCTTTCCCTCTGAGTTGAAGTATGTTCCCGTATCAGAAATTAGTCTCCCTTCAAAGAGTTTTTAGTCTCAGTGGCTCAAAGAAAAAACTTTCTCATTTTTATAATATGCATAAATTGTAGAAGGCTTATGTAATTGAATAACAAAATGAACACTAGAGGAAAAGATGAAGAGATACATGAAACAGAGGTATCAGAGAGGTGTGTAGTAGTCAAAAGACGTTTTGGTGAAGAGGACACAAGTATGATCACAAAAACCATGGTTGTACGATCAACTCAAGTCACAGGTAGAGATGTCCTGCACTCAAGAAATATTTTAAATTAAAAAATGCCTCTTTACTTAGAAGAAATCCTCTGTTTAGATACACTTTTAAGAAATCTGAAATTCATTTTCCAATACTGTCTACATTTGAGACATAATGATTTGTGGGATTGCAAAACATTTTTGTTAAGATTGCTAAATATTGTTCTCTTGTTACAAGTTTATTTTTGTTATAGTACATATCCTATTCATGACGAGCATGTATGGTTAGTCGTGTCCGACTCTTCACAAGCTCATGGACTACAGCCCACCAGGCTCCTCTGTCCATGGAATTTTTCAGGCAAGAATACTGGAGTGGGTTGCCATTTCCTCCTCCAGGGGATCTTGCCTACCCAGGGAATGTAATCTGCATTGGTAGGCAGATTCTTTGCCTCTGAGACACCTGGGAAGCCCCCATGGCTGGCCAAAATTGATGAGGAGAGGAGAAGGTTCTATTTTGTTCACTCAAGAACCAGTTGATACGTGATTTACCACTTTGTAACTGCATTAATGGAAATGCAAGGGCATCTGGGACTTCATGACAGAGGGAGAGACAGCTGTATGATAATGTATTAGGCTCTTACATACTCTGAACATATTCTCAGTCTGTTCAAGGCCTGTCAATCAGCTCTACTCACATACTCCTGTCTAACTGCAAAGACTTTGGGAAAATGTGGGAGAGCAGGTAGAATGTGTGTTAGTGTAGCCATCATTTTCCAAAGGGAATTGATTCAATTTCTAACTTCAAGCTAATAAGCTCATCATGGTCAAAGTCAGGAATCTCTCAGCTCAGTTCAGTTGTTCAGTTGTGTCCAAATCTTTGAAACCCGATGGACTGTAGCACATGAGGGTGCCCTATCCTTCACCAACTCCCAGAGCTTCCTCTAACTCATGTCCTTTGAGTCAGTGATGCCATCTAACTATCTCATCCCTTGTCGTCCCTTCTCTCACGTTCAATCTTTCCTACCATCAGGGTCTTTTCCAATGAACCAGTTCTTCACATCAGGTGGCCAGAGTATTGGAGTTTCAGCTTCAGCATCAGTCCTTCCAATGAATATTCAAGACTGATTTCATTTAGGATTGACTCATTGGATCTCCTTGCAGTCCAAGAGACTCTCAAGAGCCTTCTCCAACACCACAATTCAAAGGCATTAATTCTTCAGTGCTCATCTTTCCAACTCTTATATCCATACATGACTACTGGAAAAACCATAGACAGACAGACCAGAAAGATCTTTTTTGGCAATGTTTCTGCCTTTTAAAATGCTGTCTAGGTTGGTCATAGCTTTCTTTCCAAGGAGCAAGCATCATTTAATTTCATGGCTGCATTCACCATCTGCAGTGATTTTGGAGCCCCTCAAAATAAAAGTCTCTCACTGTTTCCACTGTTTCCCCATCTATTTGCCATAAAGTGATGGGACCAGATGGCATGGTCATAGTTTTCTGAATGTTGAGCTTTAAGCCAACTTTTTCAGTCTCCTCTTTTGCTTTCATCAAGAGGTTCTTTAGTTCTTCTTCCCTTTCTTCTATAATGGTGGTGTCATCTGCATATCTGAGGTTATTGATATTTCTACTGGCAATCTTGATTCCAGCTTGTGCTTCATCCAGCCAAGCATTTCTCATGATGTACTCTACATAGAAGTTAAATAAGCAGGGTGACAGTATATAACCTTGACATACTCCTTTCCCGATTTGGAACTAGTCTGTTGTTCCATGTTCAGTTCTAATTGCTGCTTCTTGATCTGCCTACAGATTTCTAAGGGGGCAGATCAGGTGGTCTGATATTCCCATCTCTTTAAGAATTTTTGTTGTGATTTACACAGTCAAAGGCTTTGGCAGAGTCTATAAAATGGAAGTAGATATTTTTCTGGAACTCTCTTGCTTTTTCTATGATCCAACGGATGTTGGCAATTTGATCTCTGGTTCCTCGGCTTTTCCTAAAACCAGCTTGAACATCTAGAAGTTCACGGTTCATGTACTGTTGAAGCCTGGCTTTGAAAATTTTGAGCATTACTTTGATAGCTTGTGAGATGAGTGCAATTATGAGGTAGTTTGAAAATTCTCTGGCATTGCCTTTCTTTGAGATTGAAATGAAAATGGACCTTTTCCAGTCCTGTGGTCACTGCTGAGTTTTCCAAATTTGCTGGCATATTTAGTGCAGCGTTTTCACAGGATCATCTTATAGGATTTGATAGAGCTCAACTGGAATTTCATCATCTCCACTAACTTTTTTCGTAGTGATACTTCCTAAGACCCACTTGACTTCGCATTCCAGGATGTCTAGTTCTAGGTGGGTGATCACACCATTGTGGTTATCTGGGTCATGTAGATCTTTTTTGTGTAGTTCTTCTGTGTATTCTGTCCACCCCTTCTTAATATCTTCTGCTTCTGTTTAGGTTCATACCATTTCTGTCCTTTATTGTGCCCATCTTTGCAAAAACAAGATTGGGAGCTGAACTGTGGCTCAGATCATGAACTCCATATTGCCAGATTCAGGCTTAAATTGAAGAAAGTAGGGGAAACCACTAGATCATTCAGGTATTCCCTATATCACATCCCTTATGATTATACAGTGGAAATAACAAATAGATTCCAGGGATTACATATGATAGAGTGCTTGAAGAACTGTGGATGGAGGTTCATGACATTGTACAGAGGTAGTGATTAAGATCATCCCCAAGAAAATGAAATGCAGAAAGGCAAAATGTTTTTCTTAGGAGGCCTTACAAATAGCTGGGAAAAGAAGAGAAGCTAAAGGCAAAGGAGAAAGGGAAAGATATACCCATTTGAATGCAGAGTTCCAAAGAATAACAAGGAGAGATAAGAAAGGCTTCCTCAGTGATCAATGCAAAGAAATAGAGGAAAATAATAGAAATGGAAAGACTAGAGATCTTTTCAAGAAAATTAGAGATACCAAGGGAACATTAAATGCACAGATGGGCATAATAAAGGATAGGAATTTCTTAATATTGCAAAATAATTGCTACTTCAAGTCCAGAAATCCTTCACTTGGTCCAGAGAACTATGAACAAAAAGCCTAGTTCCACTCCCGCATTCCTACCATAGAACAGAGAAAGATTCACTCTAGTCACTGGCCCTTAGCAATTTTTAATTTCTATTGGGCAGACACTGACTTCCCTCAATCCTTCCTATGGTCTTATTTCTTGATTATGTTAAGACTATGTCCTCTGAAAAGTTCTTCTTCATCTTTACTTTTTAATAATCCCCTTCTTGATGTGTTTTTGTTTTCCATTATCTTCCTTGACTACATTTGAAGAAAGTGTTAAGGAATATACTCTCCTTGATCTGTATTGCTAATTTTTTTTTTTCTCTTCCCTTCTCACTCAATATCTGTCAAGGCTTAAGAATAATTTTTATAAGAATCTTTCATCAATATTGGTTGTGTTTGTCAGAACAATTCTCTTTAAAAAGATATTACATATTTGATTTTAGCTAATTCCATGTTCCAGTAACTGCTACCAGCTTGTCCCTTTAAAGGAAAATTTCTCAGGTCTGCTATATTTTATTTATTTTCAACAGATATTTATCCCTACTCTCTTCTCCTTCTCTCTCTTTTCTTTCTCTCACCAAAATAGTTTCTACAAAATAACTGTATTTTTCCTCTGACCTTAATCTGATTACTGCCCTGAGTAAATTTTATCTAATAGAAAAATGCACTGGGTCAGAATAAACTTAACCTGATTTTTGCCATGATACACGTAACAAGTCAAGAGATTTTAGGTGTTATGGTGATAGTGTCTTTCTTACTTGCCTCAAAATTGACTTAGTTTTTTTTTTTTTTTTAATTTGCTTTACATTTTTTACTTAATGTTCAGCTACATATAGTGCAATTTAAAGAGTATAGTTTATAGTTCTCTGAGTTTTGACCAGCATATATAGCATTTAACCATTACCACTTTCCTTGGAAGGAAAGCTATGACAAAACTAGACAGCATACTAAAAACAGAGATATCACTTTGCTGACAAAGGCCCATATAGTCAAAGCCATAGCTTTTCCAGTAGTCAGGTATAGATGTGAGAGTTGGACCATAAAGATAGCTGAGCAGCAAAGAATTGGTACTTTGAACTGTGGTGTTGGAGTAGACTTTTGAGAGTCACTTAGACTGAAAGAAGATCAAATCAATCAATCCTAAAAGGAATGAACCCTGAATATTCATTTGAAGGACTGATCCTGAAGCTGAAGCCCCAATACTTTGGCCACCTGATGAGAAAAGCCAACATATAGCAAAAGACCTTGATCCTGGGAAAGATTGAAGGCCAAAGGAGACAGGGATGACAGAGGATGAGATGGTTAAATAGCATCACTGACTCAGTGGACATGAATTTAAACAAACTCCAGGAGATACTGGATGACAGAGGAGCCTGGTGTGCTGCAGTCCATGTATCTGCAAAGAGTCAGGCATGACTTAATAGACTGAACAACAACAAATCACTATCACAATCGAGATGTAGAACATTTTCCACCACATACACATTTACATGCAATTCCTACCCCCTTTTGGCTTTTTGTTTCATTTTTAAATCAAATCCCCCTTGATGCCTAGCTCCTGGAAATGACTGATTCAGTCTCTGAAACAGTTGTGCTATTTTCACAATGTTCTATAAAGCAGATTATACAGCTTGTAGCCTATTGGGGCTAGTTACTATCAGCTATCATAACGCAGTTGAGACTGATCTGTTTAGTTACTTTTATAAGTCGTTTTTGTTTTGGTTTTGGTTTTGGTTTCATTGTATGGGCATACCAGAGCCTTTGCTTTTTTTTTTTTTTTTTTTAATTAAAGACACCAGCTGAGTGACATTTGATTTGTTTCCACTTCTTGGTGATTACTAATAAATATTCTATAAACATTACTGTCCAGGTTTTTATATGGGCATAAGCTTTTATTTCACTTAAATTTCACCTGAGAATGGAAATTCTGGGTTGTATAAGAAAAGTGAAAGTGAAAGTCACTCAGTCACATCTAACTCTGTGACCCCATGGACTTATACAGTCCATGAAATTCTCCAGACCAGAATACTGGAGTGGGTTGTGGTTCCTTTCTCCAGGGGATCCTCCCAACTCAGGGCTCAAACCCAGGTCTCCCACATTGCAAGTGGATTCTTTACCAGGTGAGCCACAAGGGTTGCATGAGAAATCTATGTTAACCTTAAGGGGAAACCACCCCACTAGCTCCCAAAGTGGTTTCCCAATTTGCATCTGTTTTAACAGTGTGTGAGAGTTCTAACTGATCCACATCCTTGTCACCATTTGAGATCATCAGGTTTTTATTTCTGTTTTGCTTTATTCTGTCATTCTAGTGAATCTTAGTGATATTTCATTGTGTTTTTAGTGTTCACTTCCCTAATGACTAGCTATGTTAAATGCATTTTCATGTACTTCTTTGACTACTCTATGTTTTCTTTTGTGAAGTATCTGTCCACATCATTTACTCATTTATTATTGAGTTGTTGTCTTAATAAGTTTTGCATCCTGAGTTAGTTGATATTCCCTTTTCCTCTGTTTATCTCAAGGTAGAACAGTAGAGTAAAACTTCTTTTAATCTGCTACTTTTTAACTGGAAATTTTTCTATTGTATGTTGAAAATGGGAATGCCAACTTTGCACAGTCCCCAATATATCTTTCTGCTTTAGAGATGAGGTACATATTTTTTTTTAAAGATAGACAAATGATAATCTGAAAAAACAGACCAGAATTTTATCCTTCCTTTCAGAATCATATGACTTTGTAAGTCTGGCCAAGAGAATGCCTGTGGATGTGGTAAATACACCTTGTGAAATGTATTCTTAGAGAGAGCCTGTCCTCTGTTACTTTCATCTTATGCTGTTTTTGTTCAGTTACTACGTCATTGCGAACTCTGTGAACCCATGGACTGCAGCACACCAGGAATCCCTGTCCTTCACCATCTCTTGGAGTTTGCTCAAACTCATGTCAACTGAGTTGGTGATGCTATTCAACCATCTCTTTCTCTGTTGTCCTCTTCTAATCCTGCCTTCAATCTTTCCTCATATCAGGTTTCAGGTTGGCTAAAAGGTAATTTAAATTGATGGGCTCTAGCATCCATATTGAATTCTGAAGTTGCCTAGCATCTCATAAGATATTATAGAAAGAATGGAGCTACTAATTTTGTATACTTAACTTACGACTTTAATAAGATACATTTTATCTTATTTAAGCTAGTTTAATTTGATTTTTCTCCTCTTGTAAGTGAGCCCAACTGAAATTGATAAAAGACCTCAACACCTAGATCTCACATTTCAAGAAAATCTAGGCTGTCTTCAAAGATACATAAAATATTATAGACTGGAAAGATAAAGAAGTAGCAGAATCATTCTAAAGAAAAATAGTGGATCAAACGCTGAGCTTTTGATGCTATCCATCATTGAGAAGATAGTGTCAGAGGTTTGTGCTGAACACAAAGAATGAAAAATTAGTGAAAGCAGTAGGTGGAGAAGAGGAAAGTATAGGATGAAACATTTTTTTTCTTTTTACTATTTTTTTCTTGCCTGCAAGATTTAATTTAGTTATGCTTGAATATTTGACCTGCATATAGCTAATGTTAGGTTTCTGATATTAATACTTGTTAATATGTTTAAATGGAGAGTGAGGGGAGTTTCTTAACTCAGTGAAGGGCTGCATGGTGCCTACTACTTGGACAAGATGTAGAAGTAGCCATTAAAGCCACACATTCAAGCTTCTGAAATGCTTATAATATGCACTACCCTACTTCAAATTACCTCTATCTTGGCCCCTACTTAAACGTTGGTTTGTTGACTCTTTTTGAACCTCTCCTATAATGTTTTTACATTTTAAATTTCCAGTTTTGGTGAGATCAGAGAATATCTATAATAATATTTGCACAATGAATGGAAAAAATACATGACCCCCACCTGGACAGTCAGACCTGGTTCTAACCTTGGGACAGTCAGACCTGGTTCTAACCTTGGAGTCCTTAAGCTATCTGTTTAATCTCTGCCCAATCTCTCTACATATGCAAACATCAGATGAGACGTGACTCATCTCAATGTCTGGACAAAATACCCACAGTGAAGTTCTATACAAGCTGTCTGTACTCTTTACCCAGCCAGAGAGCAAAGGGGTTCTGACATAAGGTGCCCTGGCATATCTTACATGGGGCCAAAGGATTCACACAGACATTCTAGCCGTTGAGGAACTTGACCTGGGAGTTAAAGATAGAAGCTCACAGGGACAACTGTGACAATAAGAAGAGCAAGTGCCGTGTGCTTTGGTCATGGAGAGAAAATTTAATTTAGTGCTTGTGGGATCCGTGAAAGTGTAAGTAGATCATGTAAAAGGAAAGTACCAGGGCAGTCTACATTCCAGGAAAGTGGACTAGAATGGTCAGAGGAGAATAAAACTGCAGGACATAGTCCCGTCTACCTTTTTAAAATTATTTTGCTGCACCAGTCATACTTGTTTAAATGTCACCACCTGCCCACTCAAGAAGAGACAGACAACCATCGCAGAAGCCCTGGGTGCCCCTTTCTGGTCACCAGTCACATCTCCTCTGTCTTGATTCTGAGCTCTTATCAATAGATATCAATAGATATAAGCCTATTGATGGCCCTTCAAAAACGTTTTCCCAGTTCCTGATCATTTTCACTGTATAATACTGTTGGATTGAACTCACTTTTTTGGACTTCTTGACCTTGGTGTCTTGCTCATATAATGCCCATACCACTTCAGCACAAATGCCTACCTGACCTCCAAATGCCAGCTCTTTTATTTTTTATTTGCTAAGTAAGTCTTATTTATTTAAGATATGATTCTAAGTTGCTTGGCAGACCCTGTGTATTAACATTGGAAGTCCCATTGTGATGATTTATATACTATGATTTCTTTTACAATTCAGAGAATACTGTTTATTATAACATACATGAACAACAACTATAGGCATCCCATTTAGGAAAATACAAAGTCAAAGAAGGCAAAGGAACAAAATTCAGCCTATATGGTAGGCAGAAAAATGGTCTCCTCAAACACGCCTATGTCTTAATCTCTGGAATCTTGTAAGCTAATTACAGGGTTGAAAGTGAAGTTTGCAGATGGAACTAAGGTCACTTCATCAGATTTCAAGATAGAGAGACAATCCTGCCTTATTCAGATCAGCTGAAAATGACCCCAAGAGTCCTAATAGAAGGGAGTCCAAAGAAGAAAATCACATCTCTCTCCTTGTGATTTCCTCCTTTTAACTCCTTTTCACTGGAAATGTGTATATACATATATGCACATTGCCGGTTTCTTCTGGTTTCTGAAGTCGTGGGGACTTCACCACCTTACCCCATGAGGGAGCCCTCACTCATATATAGATGGGACTTTGTACACAAATATTCTAATTCCCTTGACCCTCAGGTAGGATAACTCCAGGTACATGGTCTACACTAGCAGGATTAAACTATAGTTAGTTGCCCACAGTGAAACTAATCTGGTAATCCACCCTGAAAACTGTCTTCCCTTTCATTTTTTATATACTCAGATACTAAAGGTTTCTTCAGTTCCTAAATTAATAACTTGCACTTGAAATTTTGTTTTCGCCTCTTCTTATAGAGGAACTGAAAATAAGACACTTACATTAAACAGTCATTATTTCTCCCCAAAAATTAGACATCAAATCAACTCAAGCTGCTACCAGACTCTGGTTAGATGAGGTATTTGACTTATTTTGATATAGATACAGCGACATAAGTAAGATATAAAATATGTGCATATGCACATATATTTTATATAATAAATATTTCATATGTATATATATATATATATGGATCTATATTCATGAGACTGTAAGTAGTTCAAGGTAGAATCATATTATTGCTTCTAAGCATCTATCTTTTTTTGATCTTGTGCAAATTAAGTGAACCTACTTTTTCACTCATCCGTGTCCCTAAATAGATTGAACAAAAATATGATCAAATTAGCATTCAATGTCAAAGGATTAGCTATAGATATACACATTAAGTTTGAATTCTCACCATGTTGGAAACAAATAACTTTTGCATTTTTTTTTCCACTTTACTCTTTATGAAAATTTCTGTAAGATCATTTGCTGCCATGCTGCTGAGTCAAATCAGAATATTTTTCATTAGAAATTCTTGTCTAAGTTAAGTTATTTTCAGTATCTTTGGGGGCTGGAAGATATGTGAATGAAAAAAGGTAGTTTATGTCTAAAGAGCTATATAAGTAATCAGAGTATGACTAAGAGAATAATTGAAAATAATGAAGCAACTGAGAAGATAATTTGCTTCTGAAATCTATGTAATGGTTCAACATGATTAAATTAATTCACACACACAAACACTTGTATTTCATTCATACTACATACTCATGTTGTAGGAAGTAAACATACTTGAAAATATCAATAGATTTTGGCTTCATGATGGATTGGGGAAAGACTTGTTCCTTGTAAGTAAGACTACTTTATGAACAATACCAGGATGACTGGGAAGGAAGAAGATGCGACATAATTTTGCAGTTTCCACCTTATTTCAATGAATCCAGAAAGTATGTTTCTCCCAGTGGAAATAAGGTTATATTTTAATAAGAGGTGTGTTTGTGTGTGTGTATGTGCCCTGCCATGTTGGACTGTTTATGATCCCATGAACTGCAGTCTCCAGGCTCCTCTCTCCATGAGGTTTCCCAGGCAAGATCCTCCTCCAGGGGACCTTCACGACCCAAGGATCGAACCCATGTCTTCTGTATCTCCTGCATTGGCAGGTAGATTCTTACCACTGAATCATTAGAGAAAGTTATTGGGAAACAAAGGTTGGTGAGATTAGTTTTCTTATCTCAGTTTCACCACAATGCCACCTAAGATTCATGTTTTCTCTTTCAATTTCACCGTGATGCCCTCTAAAAACCCAATTCACTTTTACTTGTCAAGACTAAACACCTACATTTCCTCCACTTAGGGTCTTATTTTTTTCATATAATCAAAATCGTATCACTTCTTTTTGTACTCTGGTCTACCATTCAAAAGACAGTACTAATTTTTGGTCACAGAGTACTTATGCATGCTCAGTCATGTCTGATGCTTTGGAACCCCATGGACTGTAGCCTGCCAGGCTCCTCAGTTCATGAAACTTTCCAGGCAAGAAACAGTGGAGTGGGTTGCCATTTCCCACTCCAAGGGATCTTCCTGACTCAGGGATTGAACCTGTGTTTCTTGGGTCTCTTGAATTGACAGGTGGATTTTTTTACCTTTTGTGCCACCTGAGAAACCCAATTTTTGGTCATGGTCTGATAACAATGTCTGATCACAAACCAGGCCTTCATTTATATTATCTAACTTCCCCATCTGGCCCGAAGAGAAACTGAAGATTCTGTCAGGGATTTTTGAGAAATCATGGGTCACTGTAAGAGGTTCCATGGTAGGAAGATATCAATAGGGAAATATAAATCCTATTCTCATAAAATGATGCATTACTCCGTAAGTAGAATTCTAAGATGCTTACCAGGATTCCCGATCTCTAGTGAGCACACACCATCTCCCAGTCACTCAATCAAGCACTAATCTAAGTGATCCTGGAGGGATTTTGCAGATGTAATTAAGCTCCCAAATTAGTTGGCTTTAAGATAAAGAGGTTATTCTTGGTTGATTCAAAGTAATCAGATAACATTTTCAAAGAGACAGGAATCCTTCAAGGGAAAAAGAAAAGAAAGGTGTGGCAGGTCAAACAGGAAGGATAGTGTTCACTGCTGACTTTGAAGATGGAGGGAATACTTGGGTAAATAATGGAAAGTAATTTCTGGGAGCCAGTAGTGATCCTCATCCAAGAGCCAAGGAGAACACTGGTTCCCAGTGTCACATTTGTACGAAACTAGATTCTGCCAGCAGTTAGTGAATAGAGAAGTACATTCTTCTCCAGAGGCTTCAGATAAGAACGAAAGCTGGACAACACCTTGAATATGAGACCCTCAAAAGAGAACCTAATTTAGAATTGATTCAACACTTGACCTGTGAAATGATAAGTGGCACTGTTGTAAGCTGTTAAATGGGCTTCCCTGATGGCTCAGTTGGTAAAGAATCTGCCTGCACTGCAGGATTGTGTGTCTGCTACATCGCTTCAGTTGTGTCTGACTCTTTGCGACCCTATGGATGTAGCCCATCAGGTTCCTCTGTCCATGGGATTCTCCAGGCAAGAATACTGGAGTGGGTTGCTGTGCCCTCCTCCAGGGGTTCTTACCAACCCAGGGATGGAACCTGTATCTCTTATGTCTCTTGAATTGGCAGGCAGGTTCTTTACAACTAGCACCACCAATGCAGGAGACCTGGCTTCAGTCCCTGGATTGGGAAGATCCCCTACAGAAAGGAATGGCTATTCACTCCGGTATTCTTGCCTGGAGAATTCCATGGACAAATTCTCTTCTGTCCATGGGATTGCAAAGAGGTGGACACAACCGAGCAGCCAATACACACAAAAGCTGTTAAATGTGAAATAATTTATTTCAAAACAATAAAAGATAAATACATTCCCATACCGACTGACAGAGAGTTACTGCCTCTCCTGGACCAGCAGAGCTTGTGTCATTTGCTGGGATTGAGGTGGTTTGCCTGTGTGGTGCTTATCCTGGCTGAATCTTGAGGGATTCTATTTATGTGAAATGCACAAGAGCGTAGCTATGGAGAATCAGGATCTAGCAATGGATACACAGATTTTGAATTCTGGAAACTTGGAAAAATAACCCCTCTGATCCTCAGTCAGCTTGTTTTTCAAATAAATAGCAGTTCAGTTCAGTTCAGTTCAGTCTCTCAGTCGTGTCCGACTTATTGCAGCCCCATGAACTGCAGCACACCAGGCCTCGCTGTCCATCACCAACTCCTGGAGTTTACCCAAACTCATGTCCATTGAGTCGGTGATGCCATCTAACCATCTCATTCTCTGTTGTTCCCTTCTCCTCCTTCCCTCAATCTTTCCCAGCATCAGGGTTTTTTCAAATGAATCAGCTCTTCGCATCAGGTGGCCAAAATGTTGGAGTTTCAGCTTCAACATCAGTCCTTCCAATGAACACCCAGGACTGATTTCCTATAGGATGGACTGGTTGGATCTCCTTGCAGTCCAAGGGACTCTCAAGAGTCTTCTCCAACACCACAGTTCAAAAGCATCAGTTCTTCGGCACTCAGCTTTTTTTATAGTCCATCTCTCACATCCATACATGACTACTGGAAAAACCATAGCCTTGACTAGACAGACCTTTGTTGACAAAGTGATGCCTCTGCTTTTTAATATGCTATCAGGTTGGTCATAACTTTCTTTCCAGGGAGTAAGCATCCTTTAAGCTCATGGCTGCAATCACCATCCATCGGCAGTGATTTTGGAGCCCCCCCAAAATAGTCAGACACTGTTTCCGCTGTTTCTCCATTTATTTGTCCTGAAGTAAATGGGACTGGATGCCATGATCTTTGTTTTCTGAATGTTGAGCTATAAGCCAACTTTTTCACTCTCTTCTTTCACTTTCATCAAGAGGCTCTATAGTTCTTCTTGACTTTCTGCCATAAGAATGATGTCATCTGCATATCTGAGGTTATTGATATTTCTCCCAGCAATCTTGATTTCAGCTTGTGCTTCATCTGGCCCGGTGTTTTTCATGATGTACTCATATCTAAAACATTGTTTTCATTTTGCATGTACAGTGCATGGTTACACATGCTAGGTAGCTATAAGAGGCCTAAGATAAAACTATATTATAAATTTAAGCAGAAGCACAAATTAACATGTAATTTAATAATAGAATCCAGATTTCATTCATCGTGTCTTTAATAAACTTTTCTTTCTGTCAGGCTGTAGGAATGAAAATGATAGAATGGAAAATTGTCACAACCATGACTTAGAAAGGTTTTCCAAATAAAAGCTGGCAATGAAGCAAAGACATCATTCTTATCTTTTAATGTGGCCAGTAAAAGAGCAGCCACAAGACAGGTGGCACAGAGAAGGACTGATTAACTCTCAGCTTAGAAGGAGGGCAGGAAGGGGAAGAAAACCTTTCTCAGACATGTTGACATTTCATTTGAGTTTGGAAGAACCAGTAGAAATTGATCAAATAGTTTAAAACTGAAGAGGTATTCCAAGAAGAACAAGAGAATTGTATACTTTATGCGAGATAATAAATGTTACAGACTATATTAGGCCATATAGGTTCTAAAGTCAGAGAAAAAGCTCAACCAGATTAAGCTTAAAAGGTGTTTTATTGAATCACATTTAAGGACAATTTGGGACTTCCCTGGTGGCTTAGACAGTAAAGAATCCGCCTGCAATGTGGGAGACCTGGGTTCAATCCCTGGGTTGGGAATGTCTCCTGGAGGAGGGCATGGAAACCCACCCAACATTCTTGCCTGGAAGAATTACTGTGGAAGAAGAGCCTGGCTGCCTGCATGGGTTGCAAAGAGTCAGACACAACTAGACAATTTGAGGAAGCATCTAAGCGTGATGAATACAGGGTCTCATGCAATGTTGTGAGAGCTTTCCTCTCTCTCTCCCTCTCTCTTCTCTTTTCCTTCTATCATCTATCTGACTAGCTATCCCATCCTCCTCTTTTTCTTGGCTCTTCTCTCACCATTTTGGCTTTATTCTCAAACAAGCCTGATAATTCATCTGGTGAAAAATATGATTTGCAATGCTTCTAAACCTACATTCTAATGGTTGAGAGGATAGAAGAAAGATTTTGTGTTTCACAAATCCATGTACCAATGTTAATTGATGTCTTTGGCCCTCGTGCAACTACCTTGAATCAAGCCCGTAGTCTGCCTAGGCCATATGCTTCTCTTGGCAGTGGGACAGGCAGGGCATTGAGATTGACAGTCTCCCTAAAAAACACATGAAATGGATGGCTCCTTTTCCCAAAGAAAATATAAGTGCTTTTTACCAGAAGAAATGGGAAGAGCTGTTGGCCAAGTTAAAATAAATAGGAACTGTGAGAGGTTTGATATCATTGGAACATGAAATGGGTCAAATTCTGATGCATCTTTTATGCTTCAATAAAGAGTTTCATCTTTATGCTTCAGATAATGAAGAATCTGTGAAGGACTTTGACCAGCGGAAGGGCATGGTTGAATTGTGTAATTTCATGCTGTTACATTGTGGACAATGTGTGGTCATGAAGAACATGGTGGATGGAGCCCACAGTTTCTAGAAGCCACACAATGTGGATAACGAACTCTCAACACACTCAAAGATATCAGCAACCTGCTATGAAAATCCAAAAAGGAACCCAACCTTTCTACTTAGCATTCGTCATCTCCCAAAGCATGGCTGTCAACAATCACATCTTCTAATGTAAAGGTCAACATGAAATGGCATTCTCAAGTAGCATCAAAGTACCTTTAGTGATCTGGCATAATTTCTTACTTAAGTGCTTCTTTATTTCATTACCTTACTTTCATAAGTCTGACATTGCTACCAATCCTCTTTCTTTCCATTTTATTTCCTAAAATTTTGCTCCTTTCCAATAACTGAGGATTTCTTGTATGTGAGGCAGCCTCCAGACTGTCATTATTTTAGTGTTTTGATTTCAGTATCTAAGCCTAATTTTATACCTCAAAAAAAGAAAAACAGTATTCAGGGTAGAAAAAAAAAGTTTCATGAGTTAGAACCCTATTCTCATTTGTCTGTTAGCTCAATACAGTCAGTCATCAAATTGTATAGTATACACTCCCTAAATACAATGCATTGGGAAAAGTAATATGGTATCAGAAATGGAAAATGCATGATCATATCATTTTTTGAATGTAAAATATACTGAAGAGTGGTACTCTGTTCTCTGTATAATATGCAAAAGCAGTTTCAAGATACTCTTGGTTAGAAACACTTGTACTATTTTATGAACAGAATTTAACCTTTTATTAAGCTTAACTAGTAAAATTAGAATTTGATAGGGCAAGTAAATTTTATTCTAATACATACTCCAAGACTCCTTATATATCACCCAAAGTTTAATTGAAAATTAATTCTTGAGCCTTACTTCTAAGCAGAAATACTGCTGCTGCTGCTGCTGCTAAGTCGCTTCAGTTGTGTCCAACTGTATGCGGCCCCATAGACGGCAGCCCACCAGGCTCTCCCATCCTTGGGATTCTCCAGGCAAGAACACTGGAGTGGGTTGCCATTTCCTTCTCCAATGTGTGAAAGTGAAAAGTGAAAGTAAAGTGGCTCGATTGTGTCTGACTCTTAGCGACCCCATGGACTGCAGCCCACCAGGCTCCTCCATCCGTGGGGTTTTCCAGGCAAGAGTACTGGAGTGGGGTGCCATTGCCCTCTCCGAAAAATACTGCTATTACTACTACTAATAATAGCTAAATTTATTAAGTGGTTTCTTTGTTCCATGAAATATTCTGACTAATTTACATAATAACACTTTTCTTCTGCATGATAAACCTGTTAGTGGATATGAGGCCTGACTCCCCTGTTGAAACTCCATAGGAACCCCGAGATCCATGTCAGCACTGGAGAGGAACCCTGAGGTTCTGGCCTCAACTCCAGATGAAGACCTAGGATCCTACATTGACTGGAGAAAATCAAAACAGAGAGAGGATAAGTAATGCATACAAAATTACACAGCTTTTATATACAGCAGCTGGGATTTATACCCAGGTAGTTTGGATAAAAAGACTGTGCTTAAATGTGTTCTTTGCCATTATTGACCTCATCATTAACAGAGACTTGGAGTGAACCAACAGTTAAGTATTCACTCATCTTGGCATTCATGCCCTTTGCCATGTGACCTGAAGTCCCCTCTCATTTCTGTGGATGGGGTCTGCTTTACCCTTGACACTAGATTCAGCCACAAATTCTTTGGCCAAAGAATCTTTAAAAACACCATGCAAGTAGAGACTTGAACACTGCTTGACTGGGATTATTCTCCTTCTACCACGGACATGAGAACATGTCTGAGACTGTCTGGCCATACTAGAAGTTGAAACATGAGGAGCAGAGTTGAGGTATCTCGGCTTTTCAGGCAAAGGCCATCCCAAATGAGCTCACAGATGGTCACTTTCTAGCCCGGATCTGAAACTGACTACGAATGCATGAATGAGCACCATGCAGATTAGATAAACGTTGTAGACTGTGAGATAAGTAGATGTTTATTACTGCATGTTAAAGAGTATTTGGGGTTGTTATGCAACAATTATGTGGAAATGTAAACAACAAATCAGATGGGGTTATAAAAGAGATTATTTTTTTCAACTTTTATTTTATACTGGCGTATAACCAATTAACAATGCTGTGATAGCTTCAGGTGGACAGCAGAGGGATTTTGTCATACCTATGTCCCATCAGTCCATGGCATATAGATAGGAAAATAGTGGAAACAGTGAGAGGCTTTATTTTTTATGGTCTCCAAAACCACTGCAGACGGTGACTGCAGCCATGAAATTAAAAAACAAACAAACAAACAAACAACAACAAAAAAAAAAAACCCACTTGCTCCTTGGAAGAAAAGCTATGACCAACCTAGATAGCATATAAAAAGCAGAGACATTACTTTACCAACATATGTCCATTTAGTCAAAGCTATAGTTTTTCCAGTAGTCAGGTAGGGATGTGACTAGGATTGGACTATAAAGAAAGCTGAGCACTGAAGAACTGATGTTTTTGAACTGTGGTGTTGGAGAAGACTCTTGAGATTCCCCTGGACTGCAAGGAGATTAAACTAGTCAATCCTAAAGGAAATCAGTCCTGAATATTTATTGGAAGGACTGATGCTGAAGCTGACACTTTGGCTACCTGATTCGAAGAACCAACTCATTGGAAAAGACCCTTATGCTGGGAAATATTGAAGGCAGGAGGAGAAGGGGATGATAGAGGATGAGACGGTTGGATGGCATCACCGATGGCGATGGACGTGAGTTTGGATAGGCTCTGGGAGTTGTTGATGGATAGGGAACCCTGGAGTGTTGCAGTCCATGGAGTCCCAGAGTCAGACATGACTGAGCAACTAAACTGAACTGAACTGAGAGCCAACTAACATGTTGTGATAGCTTCAGGTGTACAGCAGAGGGACTCAGCCATACCTATATATGTATCGTTCACCCCCCAAACTCCCTTCCTATTCAGCCGGCCACATAAAGTGAGCAGACTTCCCTGTGTTATACAGTAGGGCCTCCTTGGTTATCAATTTTAGAAGAGAATTAAATTTTATATAAATGCAGTGATAAGGAAAAGCACACTTTGCAATGAAAACATAGGGGCAGTAGTTAGGGAGATGTGACAGGTACCTTATCCCAGGTTTTATAGTCAGTGAAGGTCTCCTGAAGGAACTAATATAAAATCTGCCTGGAAAAATAATTTCAAAAATAAACAGAATATATATCAGGGAAATGTTTCTTACATCTAAGGACATCAAGTATTACTGGACCATCATATTTGCAATAGTTGTGTTTTGGAAAGTTACATGCAAATGAAGTGGTATGCATAAATCTCAGTCTTAGAAAGATAGATAGTTCACTAACTAAAAGAAATTCAGAGATGAAGATTTTTTTTAATGGAAAGAAACAAATCTGAAAATAAATAATTTCCAAAAATATCTGTTGCATGTTGCCTCCAATAGAAGCACCTGTATAAAACATAAATCTTTGCATCACTGAAATTTTGAACAAGACAAGTTACTTCTGCTGAATCCTATTTTGCACATATGTGCATTTTGAGTCTTACCTTCACACATTTCTGATAAAATAATAACTAGATCATTCAAAACATTGTTCCACTTATGCATGCATGATTTATTTTTACCTTTATAAATCTTTATTTTTCTCCTGAAAGTATTTTCCTGGGAAAAATGCCCAAATCCTCCCTTTGGGATTGGACAATTTCCCAAAAGCACAAGTTCTTCATCAACTGACCAGGCAGGAAGCTTAGGGGAGGAGAGCAGTCACACATAATCAGGATTCTTGTTTAATCTTTCTTGGTATTATTTAAAAAGTTGTTGATAGTGGCTGAGTATCTTATTATGCCAACACTGGACATGAGCTCAGACAAATTTTTTTGCTATCAGTCAAGAAATGCATGCTTCCTAAAAGTCCTTGACTAAATATGGATTTATTGATGTATTATGACTAACCTTGGACAGCATGGAGACTAAACCAGTCCATCTAAAGGAAATCAACCCTGAATTTTCTCTTGAAGGACAGAATGATGAAGCTGAAGCCCCAATACCTTGACCACCTGATGCGAAGAACTGACTCATTGGAAAAGACCCTGATGCTGGGAAAGATTGAAAGCAGGAGGAGAAATGTATTACAGAGGATGAGATGGTTGGATGGCATCACCAACTCGATGGACATGAGTTTGGGAAAACTCTGGGAGTTGGTGATGGACAAGGAAGCCTGGCATGCAGCAGTCACAAAGAGTTGAACATGACTGAGAGACTGAACTGAACTTGCCCTCCACATCCCCTAATCTTGTCAGCAACTCCACCCTTGAACCACTGGTATAAAACTCCTTACCAAATACTCCCAGCTTGAAGCACACGGTATTGCAAAGCAGGAGCCATGGTGGCCCCCTTCACCTGGCAAAGCAAGAAGGCTATTTTCTGCTACTCCTCCCAATACTCTGAGATTTGATTTGGCACCAGGGCACAGAGGCAAACTTTTGGTATCAGTATCTAGTCTCATCTCTTTGTCAAACTTATGCACCCAGACTTGATTGCTCTCCTGAAGTCCAAACCCACTTACAATGTACCCACTAACATTTTCCCCTAGGCTATTTCTAAAATTTATCAAAATTTATAGAACTTATCTCATGATCTCCCTTAAGCCTGTAGGTCACATTTGATCCTAAGCAGATTTCTCTCATTCTACAAATAATAACTCCATCTTCCTTTTAGTTCAAGACAGAAATTGTTGTTGTTCAGTTATTAAGTCATGTCTAAATCTTTGTGACCCCATAGACTGCAGCATGCTAGGCTTCCCTATTCTTCACCATCTCCTGGAGTTTGTTCAAATTCATGTCCATTGAATCCATGATGCTATCTAACCATTTCATCCTCTGCCGCCACCTTCTCCTTTTGCTTTCAGTCCTTCCCAGCATCAGAGTCTTTTCCAGTGACTTGGCTCTTTGCATCAGGTGGCCAAAGTATGGTTGATTCAGCATTAGCATCAGTCCTTCCAATGAATATTCAGGACTGATTTCCTTTAGGATTGAATGGTTTGGTCTCCTTGCAATCCAAGGGATTCTCAAGAGTCTTCTCTAGCACATTGGGAGTCAAAAATAATACCATCTATACTACATACTACACATCTACACACATTCCCTAAATTCAGTACCTAAAGCCTTTAAAAAGCTCTCAGTCTGACCACTCCACTTTGTTACCACTGTTACCCCTTCACCCTATCAGCATCACTCTTGCATAGACCACTCTACTGCCTTTGTAACTTCTACTGGGATCCACTTATATGCTCTTTTAATCCATTTCCATTCATTAGATAGAATAGACCTTTTAATCAGAACTCCAACCATGTCATGCCTGTTTTAAACCTCATGAAAATTCCTTGGGCCCTGCAGATAAGTGCAACACTCCCCTGCTCTACCCAGTAATCCTTACGGTTACTCTTATGTGGTGGACGCAGCTGATACCCAGGCATACTGTTTTCCAATTGCTGCAAAAAAGATAGAGTATGTTTAGGATAGTATGGCCATAGATGCTGCTATGACAAATCACTACAGGATTAGAAACTCGAACAGTTCAGTTCAGTTCAGTTGCTCAGTTGTGTCTGACTCTTTGCGACCCCATGAATTGCAGCATGCCAGGCCTCCCTGTCCATCACCAACTCCTGGAGTTCACTCAGATTCACGTCCATCGAGTCAGTGATGCCATCCAGCCATCGCATCCTCTGTCATCCCCTTCTCCTCCTGCCCCCAATCCCTCCCAACATCAAAGTCTTTTCCAATGAATCAACTCTTCGCATGAGGTGGCCAAAGTACTGGACTTTCAGCTTTAGCACCATTCCTTCCAAAGAAATCCCAGGGCTGATCTCCTTCAGAATGGACTGGTTGGATCTCCTTGCAGTCCAAGGGACTCTCAAGAGTCTTCTCCAACACCACAGTTCAAAAGCATCAATTCTTCAACACTCAGCCTTCTTCACAGTCCAACTCTCACATCCATACATGACCACAGGAAAAACCATACCCTTGACCAGATGGACCTTAGTCAGCAAAGTAATGTCTCTGTTTTTGAATATGCCATCTAGGTTGGTCAGAACTTTTCTTCCAAGGAGTAAGTATCTTTTAATTTCATGGCTTTCAGTCACCATCTGCAGTGATTTTGGAGCCCAAAAAAATAAATTCTGACACTGTTTCTATTATTTCCCCATCTATTTCCCATGAAGTGATGGGACCAGATGCCATGATCTTCATTTTCTGAATGTTGAGCTTTAAGCCAACTTTTTCACTCTCCTCTTTCACTTTCATCAAGAGGCTTTTTAGCTCCTCTTCATTTTCTGCCCATAAGGGTGGTGTCATCTGCATATCTGAGGTTATTGATATTTCTCCTGGCAATCTTGATTCCAGCTTGTGTTTTTTCCTGTCCAGCATTTCTCATGATGTATTCTGCATAGAAGTTAAATAAGCGGCGTAACAATATACAGCCTTGAAGTACCCTTTTCCTATTTGGAACCAGGCTGTTGTTCCATGTCCAGTTCTAACTGTTGCTTCCTGGCCTGCATACAGGTTTCTCAAGAGGCAGATCAGGTGGTCTGGTACTCCCATCTCTCTCAGAATTTTCCACAGTTTATTGTGATCCACACAGTCAAATGCTTTGGCATAGTCAATACAGCAGAAATAGATGTTTTTTCTGGAACTCTCTTGCTTTTCCCATGATCCAGCGGATGTTGGCAATTTGATCTCTTGTTCCTCTGCCTTTTCTAAAACCAGCTTGAACATCAGGGAGTTCACAGTTCATGTATAGCTGAAGCCTGGCTTGAAGAATTTTGAGCATTACTTTACTAGCATGTGAGATGAGTGCAATTGTGTGGTACTTTGAACATTCTTTGGCATTGCCTTTCTTTGGGATTGGAATGAAAACTGACCTTTTTCAGTCCTGTGGCCACTGCTGAGTTTTCCAAATTTGCTGGCATATTGAGTACAGCACTTTCACAGCATCATCTTTCAGGATTTGAAATAACTCTACTGGAATTCCATCACCTCCACTAGCTTTGTTCATAGTGATGCTTTCTAAGGCCCACTTGACTTCAGATTCCAGGATGTCTGGCTCTAGATGAGTGATCACACCATCGTGATTATCCGGGTCGTGAAGATCTTTTTTGTACAATTCTGTGTATTCTTGCCAACTCTTCTTAATATCTTCTGCTTCTGTTAGGTCCATACCATTTCTGTCCTTTATTGAGCCCATCTTTGCATGAAATGTTTCCTTGGTATCTCTAATTTTCTTGAAGAGATCTAGTCTTCCCATTCTGTTCTTTTCCTCTATTTCTTTGCATTGATTGCTGAAGAAGTATTTCTTATCTCTTCTTGCTATTCTTTGGAACTCTACATTCAGATGCTTATAACTGTATTATCTTACAGCTCTGAGGGTCAGGAGTTTGAAGTGGGTCTCAGGAAGCTAAAGCCAGTGTATTGGTGGGACTGTACCCTTTCTGGAGGTTCTAGATGAGACTTCACTTCCGTGCCTTTTCAAGTTTCAAGAAAAGTGAAAAGTGAAAATATTAGTAGCTCAGTCATGTCTGACTCTTTGCAGCCCCATGGATTGTAGACCATGAGGCTCCTCTGTCCATGGAATTCTCCAGGCAAGAATACTGGAGTGGGTAGCCATTCCTTTCCCTTCTCTAGGAGATCATGGTGACCAGGGATCAAACTAAGATCTCTTGCATTGCAGGCAGATTCTTTACTATCTGAGCCACCAGCAAAGCCCATTCTCAAGACAAGAAAGTCTAATCTCAAGACATTGTCCACATTCCTTGGCATATGGCAATTCTGTACCTCCCTTAACCAGTGTACATAAATACGCCTTCTTCAGAGAAACTCTGATTGACCCCTCCTCTAATTCCTTTTAAATTAACCCTGATTTGTTCTCGTACGTGCTTTCTTTTTCTAATACTGAAAAAAAAACAGTCCTGGGTGTTCATTGGAAAGACTTATGTTGAAGATGAAACTCCGATACTTTGGCTACCTGATGTGAAGAGTTGAATCATTTGAAAAGACTCATTTGAAGGATAAGGGGACGACAAAGGATGAGATGGTTGGATGGCATCACCGACTCAATGGACATGGGTTTGGGTAGACTCCTGGAGCTGGTGATGGACAGGGAGGCCTGGCGTGCTGCAGTTCATGGGGTTGCAAAGAGTCGGACACAAGTGAGTGACCGAATTGAACTGAATAATTTTTGTCACCATTGAGTTTGAATAAATCTTGGCATGATTATTTCTTTGAAGCCTGGGTGCCCTACCAGACTGAGAACTTACTGAGAGTAATTACAGTGTTTATATTCTTCACTCTGTTCTGAGCATGTATCACACGGACCAAACCATTGTGTGCATTCACTAAATAGGTGGTGAATGAGTTAATAGGTTTGTAGGCAAAATAAATACACTAAAATATTTGATTAAATTTTTAAAGTATGAGTGGCAGGTGGGAGATGATCAGAGTGATTAAGATCTATGTCAGAGGAGGGAAACATATTTTTATATTTTATAAAAGTCCAGGTGTGTGAACTTAATATGTTCTGGGTTTAAAAATAATTTGAAAAGGCTAGAAGATGCACTCTCTTATTTGGAAGTCTTAGATTTGGTTAAAGTGAAAGTGGGACAAAGAAACAAATAGAGGCTAGATCATAAACTGCCTCCATCATTTAAGATGCCACCAGTGGCAAGTGATAGACAGCTAGCTTCATAGAGTCTTAAGCAACAGAGACTTCTAATTAGTGTCTGGAAGTAAGTAGCTTCAGATTTGGTTCAATAGCTCAAAGACATTAGGGCACTGGGTTCGAATGTTTGACATTCTCTTGTCTTCTCCTTCATTATCGCAATTTGGCTGCCATAGCGACGAGTATCATTAGAGTGCCCCAGAAAAATGTCCCATAAGGGCAAAAGTGGAAGTAAACCAACCCTCTTCAATTTGTCCTTTATTTTGGAAGACAGAGAAGACATATACATAAGCTTTCAGTAGTTTCTCCTTTTTTTCACAATTGCCAAATTTAGAAAATAAAAATGCAAGATAATTAAATATTAATTTCAGATAAATAATAAACTGTGTTTAGTATAATATTCTGGGCATCCTTATACTAAAAATTAATTTGTTACTTACCTGAATTTAGGGTTTCATGGGACACCATGTATTTTATTTAGCCACCCTATTCTTGCTTCATTAACAAGAAGAGGGCTACCTGGTCACCCCCAAACTAGTTACAGGTAATTACTGTTGCAATAACAATGGTTGTCATTAACTGATCAAGCTTAGTTCCACGGGCCTGGGCACATTGCCAAATGAAGGTTCTCTTGCAAGGATGGGAAGGGTTGTTTTATGAGCAACTGTGTCCGCCATAAAGTTTGGGTAAATTGGTAAGGCATTTTACTCTATTCTGTAGATAATGTGGAAGCATTGAAGGATCTGAGTGAAGGTATGATGTGATTAATTTAGAAGTTTTTATGAAGATCTCTGTTCTAATTATATACAGAATGCAAAATTAGAGGAAGGGGTGTCAGATATGAGACTATTGCTTTAGCTTTGTCAAAGAATGGTGAAGGAGTATGAACCAAAACAATAGTAAAAGGAATTTAGAAGGATGTAAGAGAATTACATAAGCATATTTATTTACCATAGCTGTCAAGAGCTTGGCCTTTAGAGTTTAAAGGCTGACTTTAGAATTTATGTCCCAGCTTTGATATAAAATGTCTGTGTCACCTTCAGCAAGTTTTTTTTTTTTTTAATCTCACTGGCTTTAGTTTTCTGTATCTGTAAACATGCAGATAATAAAAACTATATGATTTATTATCAGCACTAAATGAGGTCATTCAAATAAAATGCTTAGCAAAGAAAATAAATAAAATATACTTTAAATCAATGTTAGATAAGTTTATTAGTTTGTTATTGTTGTTGTTTATTGTTGTTTATTTGATAAGTCATGTCTGATGCACTGAGAGCCCATCCAATGTAACCCACCGAGCTCCTCTGTCTAGGATTTCCCAGGCAAGAATGCCGAAGTGGGTTGCCATTTCTTTCTCCAGGGAATCTTCCTGACCCAGGAATCTTCTGCACTGGCAGATGGATTCTTTACCACTGAGCCACCTGGGAAGCCCTTGTGATTATTAGTTTTCTTATTTTTGTGGATTATGACTGATTATATATGATGTGGAAGGAAAAAGGCCAAGGATTGTCCCCAAATCTGCTTTACCCATCATCACCTTGCCCACCTCAGATGATGATAATCACTTACTTCCAGATGCTCACACCAAAACCTTTAGCATAACCACTGACTCACATTTCGCACCCTATATTTAATTCTCCAGAAATTCCTTTTGGCACTATATTCAAAACATATCCAGAACTCTGCCATTCTACTTCTTTCACTACTGATTTTGACCTGAGCCACCATCATCTCTCAGTAGATTACTACTCTAAAGACTGTTCTAATTGTCCTCCTGGGTGCTCAGCCTCTGTGCAATGGTGCCGAATAAAATTTTAAAGGCAGAGTATTGGGTAAAGTAGAAAAGCACAGCTTTATTGCTTTGTCAGGTAAAGATGGGGCACAGCAGGCTTATGCCTCAAAAGCTGTGCATTCCTTCTGGTGAGGATTTGGTAAGGAGTTTTATAGCAATAGTTCAAGGGTGGGGTTATTGATAAGGGTCATGGTGTATGCAGGGCCTGTGGTCCTTTAGTTTGGCCTGAAGTGGTCTCCTGATGAGTTTATTGAGGTTACCAAACTTTGATCTTCTCTGGAATGAAGAATGCTAACATCTTTCATTTAATGGGGGTTTTAGTTCTACAGAATTTTATGGCAGAAAGTGAAGAAGAACTAAGAACCTCTTGATGAAAGTGAAAGAAGAGATGTTGGCTTAAAACTCAACATTCAGAAAACTAAGATCATGGCATCTGGTCCCATCACCTCATGGCAAATAGATGGGGAAAGAATTGAAACTGAGAGGTTTTTTTTTTTTTTTTTTTTTTTTTGAAGGGGTGGCGGAGTTCCAAAATCCCTGCAAATGGCGACTGCAGCCATGAAATTAAAAGACACTTGCTCCTTGGAGGAAAAGCTATGACCAACCTAGACAGCATATTAAAAAGCAGATACATTACTTTGCCAACAAAAGCCCATTTGGTCGAAGCTATGGTTTTTCCAGTACTCATGTATAGATGTGAGAGTTAGACTATAAGGAAAGCTGAGTGCTTAAAAATTGATGCTTTTGAGCTGTCGTGCTGGAGAAGACTCTTGAGAGTCCTTTGGACTGCAAGGAGATCCAGCCAATCAATTCTAAAAGAAATCAGTCTTGAATATTCACTGGAAGGACTGATGTTGAAGCTGAAGCTTCAATACTTTGACCACTCGATGCAAAGAACTGACTCATTTGAAGACCCTGATTCTGGGAAAGATTGTAGGTGAGAGAAGAAGGGAACAACAGAGGATGAAATGGTTGGATGGCATCCCCAACTCTGTGGACATGAGTTTGAGCAAGCTCTGGGAGTTGGTGATGGAAAGGGAAGCCTGGCATGCTGCAGTTCTGCAGTCACAGAGAACCAGACATGACTGAGCTACTGAACTTAGTTTTACAGAAGAGTTCAAAGATATTGTTCCGTGTATCCCTTGAAGCGGAACCAGGACCCTGTCCTAAGGCTGCACTATTGCTTCTTGATTCCTCCTCCCTTGTCACTTCATCTCCACCCACCCATGATTTGAATCTATGTCCAGGCTCCAAGGGCCTCCCTTGTAGCTCAGTAGTAAGAATCTGCCTGCCATGCAGGAAACTCAGGTTTGATCCTTGAGTTGGGAATATCCCATGGAAGAGGAGATGACAACCCACTCCAGTATTCTTGCCAGGAAAATCCCATGAACAGAAGATCCTGGGGGCTATAAGATCACAAAAATTCAAACACAACTGAGCTTGTGTTCACCATGCATGGACACTAGGAATCCACATGGTCCTGCTAGATTTCAAACACGATAGACAGACTGATTAAACATTAAATCAGATCATGCCATTTCTTTATCCCAAACATTTCATTGTCTTCTCATTTTATTATTGAAACCAAATTCATGTGTGTGAGGCACAGCGAAGCCAAATGGAAACACTGGAGTGAGGAAAGTTTTACTGCAGGGCCTAGCAGAGATCATGGCATGGACCTAACAGAAACATAAGTTATTAAGAAGAGGTGGCCAGAATACACAGAAGAACTGTACAAAAAAGATCTTCACGGCCAAGATAATCACAATGGTGTGATCACTCACCTAGAGCTAGACATCCTGGAATGTGAAGTCAAGTGGGCCTTAGAAAGCATCACTACGAACAAAGCTAGTGGAGGTGATGGAATTCCAGTTGAGCTGTTTCAAATCCTGAAAGATGATGCTGTCAAAGTGCTGTACTCAATATGCCAGCAAATTTGGAAAATTCAGCAGTGGCCAAGGACTGGAAAAGGTCAGTTTTCTTTCCAATCCCAAAGAAAGGCAATGACAAAGAATACTCAAACTACCACACAATTGCACTCATCTCACATGCTAGTAAAGTAATGCTCAAAATTCTCCAAGCCAAGCTTCAGCAATGCTGAACCATGAAATTCCAGATGTTCAAGCTGGTTTTAGGAAAGGCAGAGGAACCAGAGATCAAATTGCCAACATCCGCTGGATCATGGAAAAAGCAAGAGAGTTCCAGAAAAACATCTATTTCTGCCTTATTGACAATGCCAAAGCCTTTGACTGTGTGGATCACAATTGGAAAATTCTGAAAGAGATGGGAATACCAGACCACCTAACCTGCCTCTTGAGAAACCTGTATGCAGGTCAGGAAGCAACAGTTAGAACTTGACAAGGAACAACAGACTGGTTCCAAATAGGAAAAGGAGTATGTCAAGGCTGTATATTGTCACCCTGTTTATTTAACTTCTATGCAGAGTACATCATGAGAAACGCTGGGCTGGAAGAAGCACAAGCTGAAATCAAGATTGCCAGGAGAAATATCAACAACCTCAGATATGCAGATGACACCACCCTTATGGCAGAAAGTGACGAAAAACTAAAGAGCCTATTGATGAAAGTGAAAGAGGAGAGTGACAAAGTTGGCTTAAAGCTCACTATTCAGAAAACGAAGATCATGGCATCTGGTCCCATCACTTCATGGGAAATAGATGGGAAAACAGTGGAAACAGTGTCAGACTTTATTTTGGGGGGCTCCAAAATCCCTCCAGATGGTGATTGCAGCCATGAAATTAAAAGATGCTTACTCCTTGGAAGGAAAGTTATGACCAACCTAGATAACATATTAAAAAGCAAAGACGTTACTTAACAAAGGTTCATCTAGTCAAGGTTATGGTTTTTCCAGTGGTCATGTATGGATGTGAGAGTTGGACTGTGAAGAAGGCTGAGCACTGAAGAACTGATATTTGTGAACTGTGGTGTTGGAGAAGACTCTTGAGAGTCCCTTGGACTGCAAGGAGATCCAACCAGTCCATTCTGAAGGAGATCAGTCCTGGGTGTTCATTGGAAGGACTGATGCTGAAGCTGAAACTCCAGTACTTTGGCCACCTCATGGGAAGAGTTGACTCATTGGAAAAGACTCATGCTGGAAGGTATCAGGGGCAGCAGGAGAAGGGGACAACAGAGGATGAGATGGCTGTATGGCATCACTGACTCGACGGACATGAGTTTGAATAAACTTCAGGTGTTGGACAGGGAGGGCTGGCGTGCTGTGATTCATGAGGTTGCAAAGAGTCGGACACGATTGAGTGACTGAACTGAACTGAGCAGCAACCATGGGCAGCTCAAACTCCCTGATGGGTATTGGGAAAGAGCTTTTGTAGCCAATATTTATGTTGGGGGTACTTCCGGGTGTGTAGAGATCATGTTTCTCATGATGTACTCTGCATAGAAGTTAAATAAACAAGTCCTCAGATTTGTTGGTGGGGAAGTTACAGTGTGGCTTCCCAGAAATGTCAATCATCAGCCTCCTGGTTCCTACAGAAGGTGTCTATGTACTTGTGCTCAGCCTGAAGCTACCATCCGCCACCTGGGTGGTGGCCTCAGTTACTGCAGAAGAAGTAGAGGTATGCATCAGATTGTTGAGTGTACCCCTTGACGAGGAACTGGGGCCCTGTTTTATTGCTGCACCATTGTTTCCTGATAGCCTTTCCTTTGTTCCTATGTTCCCTCTCTCCTCTAATTAGTGACTATTTGAATCTGCCCTTTGGAACTCAGGGAAGTTCTAGGAAGTTGAAAGTTTTTTCCCACAAACAAGATATTAGAAACATCAGAAGACTTTTATATATTGGAGGGTCCCATTAGGATGGTTCTGCTCAAATTTAATTTTACTAAAAATAACAGCCAACGTGCTCAAACTCTACATGACAGGCTCCCTATGACCTTACCTATTTATCAGCTACTCCTCTCCTAGACTCATTCCACTTCAAACACCTCAGCTTTCTCTTTTCAAAACCCCTGCTTAGAACTTCGGCTCTGGCTATCCTGCTGCTTGGAACACTCTTCCTACAGATATAAATCCCAATTTTCTTATCTTCATCAGCCTCAAATTGGACCCAGGCAGTGAGGCTGATCTCAACTACCCTTTAAACAATTTCAGACTAACACTCACCCACCACCAACCTGGCTTTTAAGATTGTCTTTATTCATTCTCCTCTTATTTATTTATTTTTTTTCCATAGCTCTTACTGCATCCCAACACATAATGTAATTTACTTACTGCAATTACTATCTACTGTGGAATCCTTTTTCTTTCACTATAATGTTAGCCATGCAACTGCTGTATTTTTGTATCTTTTGTTCTTTATGATGGCAAAGCACTCGAAACAGTGTGTGACATACATTAGGTATTCAATAATTTTTTTTTAAATATGGAAGTTTTGCTTTATGTACCTATATAGATGTCACTTACTCTTGCTCTTTACGTATGAAAAATAATAGCTATTAAATGCTTGTTCTATACCAGGCACAGGTCTGATTGCCTTACATATACCATCTTATTAAAACTTTACAAGAAGTTTGTAGTCTGGATCTTTCTATGGCAGTGCATCATAATAGATAAAGACAGTAGACAGTCAGCAGAGAATATCTCAGGTTCTTAAGCCATAAATCATGGCTTTGAATCTAGACCCTGCAACTTACTGGATAAGTGATATAAACTTCCTCTCCTCCTACCTCAGTACCAAGATTTTCTCATTTTTGAAACAGAGCATAATTTTAGTACTGCCTCATGCTATTGTTCGGAATCCCTGGTGGTACAATGGTAATGAATCCGCCTGTGATGCAGGAGACCACCTGCAATGCAGGAGATGCAGGTTCAATCCTGCGTCAGGAAGATCCCTTAGGGAAGAAAATGACACCTCACTTCAGTATTCTTGCCTGGGGAATCCCACAGACAGAAGAGCCTGGTGGGCTACAGTCCATGGGGCCATAAAATTCAGACAAGCCTTAACAACTAAACCATCATGATACTGTTATAACTATAAAAGATTTAACATATGTAGAGTATTAGAATGGCCTCTGGAAGAGAGTATACACTAAGCAAATATTGACTGTTATCATTACAATCAATATGTTATCAACTTTACATGCACATTGTGAACCTGGGGCTCCAAAAAGCCAATTAACTTGGCCAAGGTCAAGTAGATAGTAAATGGCATTAAGGTCACTGACTCACAAGCTGGGTTTTTAACCACCACTCAACAAGGAACACAAAAGGAAGAACCCTTTGGGGGAAAACATAATGAGATGAAATGTGAATTTCTGTCTCTTCACCTCAGGATATTTTCTTCCTAAATTTAGACTTCCTAGAGAATATCAAATCTCTGGCTATATATTTAATTTTCTCTCCAAGCTGGCATGAAGCAGACTTGATCTTTGGAAGACAGCAGAGTTCATGTGATTATTTTTTTGGCCTTTGCCAAAAGTCAGTCATTTAAAAGTCTTTGTGGCAAACGACCAAGAGCTTTGTATATCAGCTGCTCTGTGAAAAAGTTGAAAATGTGATAGATTTGCTGACAAGCACATTTTATGTTTGATGTGCATAATTTTTTGCAATGATAAAAATAGAAGCAGTTAAGAGTTACTGAGCAGCTTGTTTTTTCCTTCTGTCTCTTGAATATTTTGATAAGATAAAGCAGGTGTCTTGCCTGTTTTCACCTACATTTTCCAGCTTTAACTTCTTCATGCTGTATTACTTCATTATAGGAGAGTAGTCGTGTATACTATATGCAAGTTTGAGTGCTAGTCATCTTGGAGACAAATAGTAAGTTAATAAATATTGCATTACAATTTAGTAGAAGTAGAAGAAATGGCAAATTATGAATTTGTCAAATTTACCATTTAAATCTAGAATAAGCCTTAGTCTTTCCACATCTGAAGCACTGTGATAACACCCCAGATTCTATAAGCCGTTCTACACCTACTAGCCAAAATGACTTTTTCTCACTGTAACTCCAACAATGTTTCTCTCCCACACAAAGCTCTTTAATGGCTTTCTAGTAAGATAAAATCTAAAATCATTATCACCACCAGGGATTCTATGTATGATCTTGCCCCCTTCTGTCTCTCCTAACCCACCTCCTGCTAATCTCCACTCTTCTCACCCCATGCCAACACACTAGACACTTTATCTCCCAAACAACCCAAGTGAATATTTGACTCAAAACATTTGCATTTTTTGCCTCTCTACATTGTCTGATCTTCTCATGGATTTCTACATAGCTCGCTACTTCTTGTTATTCACAAATCATCTACAGTCCCTTCTTTTAGAGGCTGTCCCATAGGGCTTTCCTGGTGGCTGAGATGATAAAGACTCTACCTGCAATGCAGGAGACCCAGGCTTGATCCCTGGTTAGGGAAGATCCCCTGAAGGAGGAAATGGCTACACGCTCCAGTATTCTTGCCTGGAGAATCCAAGGACAGAGGGCTACAGTCCATGGGATCACACAGAGTCAGATGCGACTAACACGAATATAGTGAATATTTTAAGTAGGCAAGGATTTTGTCTCCCTACATCTATGTTGAATATTTATTGCCCAAAGTATCAGCCACATAGGTAACTATTCTGACTAATTGATGACTGAATAACTTACTGACTATGAATATATCTGCAGTAATCTGCAATCCCAGGTGAGGGATCTTCAGTTAAAAAAAAAGAAAAAGTCTTACAGAAAGTTCAGTGATGTGCTATGGGAAGAGAAATTATGCTAGAATGTTTATTATGAACTAACTCATTGAGCAGGAGTTGAATTTCCAATGCTGTTGTTCAGTTGCTCAGTCATGTCCAGCTTTTTGCAACACCATGGACTGCAGCATGTCAGGCTTCCCTGTCCTTTACCATCTTCCGGAGTTTGCTCAAACTCATGTCCATTGAGTTGGTGATGCTATCCAACCATCTTGTCCTCTGCCACCCCCTTCTCCTCCTGCCTTCAATCTTTCCCAGCATCAGGGTCTTTTCCAATGAGTCAATCCATCGTATCAGGTGGCCAAAGTATTGGAGCTTCAGCTTCAGAATCAGTCCTTCCAATGAATATTCAGGATTGATTTCATTTCGGAATGACTGGTTTGATCTGCTTGCAGGTCAAGGGACTCTCAAGAGTCTTCTCTAATACCACAGTTCAAAAACATCAGTTCTTCGGCACTCATTCTTCTTTATGGTCCAACTCTCATATCCATACATGACTACTAGAAAAACCATAGCTTTGACTGTACGTACCTTTGTCATCAAAGCAATGTCTCTGCTTTTAAATATGCTGTCTAGGTTTGTCATGTGCTTCACTGGTGGCTCAGACAGTAAAGAAACCTGGGTTTGATTTCTGTATTGGGAAGATCCCCTGGAAGAGGGCATGGCAATCCAATCCAGTATTCTTGCCTGGAGAATCCCCATGGACAGAGAAGCTGGGCTTCTCTGGGGTCACAAAGAGTCAGACATGACTGAGCAATTAAGCACATACATATAACGTCTGTCATAACTTTTCTTCCAAGAAACAAGCATCTTTTAATTTCATGGCTGAAGTCACCATCTGCAGTGATTCTGGAGCCCTAAAAAATAATGTCTTTCACTGTTTCCATTGTTTCCCAGTCTATTTGCCATGATGTGATGGGGTCAGATGTCATGATCTTCATTTTTTGAATGTTGAATTTTAGGCCATCTTTCTCACTATCCTCTTTCATCTTCATCAAGAGGCTCTTTAGCTCCTCTATACTTTCTGCCATAATGGTGGTATCATTTGTGTATCTGAGGTTATTGATATTTTTCCCTGAAATCTTAAATCTCGCTTGTGTTTCATCCATCCTGGCATTTCTCATGATGTATTCTGCATATAGGTTAAATAAACAGGGTGACAATATATAGCTTTGAGATACTCCTTTCCCAGTTTTGAACTAGTCCATTCTTCCATGTCTGGTTCTAACTGTTGCTTCTTGAACTGCATACATGTTTCTCAGAAGACAAGTAAGGTGATCTGGATCTCAAATAATGATTATTTCTAATTATTATTATTGTTATAATAACTATTTAACATCTACTATATGTGAAGTAATATTTTAAGTCTGTTCTGTAGATTTCAGATAATTAATCTTCATTAAAACCCAGGGAATATGTACTTACTTTATAAGTTAAGGGCACTTGACTTAGTTCATTTGGGCTGATGTAACAAAATACCAGAGAGAGGGTGGCTTATAAACAAGAGATATTCATTTCTCACAGTTCTGGAGAACAGAAGTCTGAGAGCTGGATGCCAGCATGGTCTAGCGAGAGCTCTCTCTTGGGTCTCAGACCTCTGGTTGTATCTTCACAGGATGGAAGCAGAAAGGAGGCTCTGTAGGGTCCCTTTCATAACGGCACTAATATCATTTATGAAGACTCCACCCTTATGATCTAATCACCTCCCAAAGGCCTACCTCCTAACACCATTGCAAAGAGCCTTAGGAATGCAGCATGTGAACTTGGAGGGGCACAAACATCAGACCATAGCAGGACTGAAGCAGAAAGATGTTAAGAATATATACACAATCACACAGGTAGTGAGCTCCTCAGCAGAATTTAAATGTAGACAGACCATAGAATCCATGAATTTAATCATAACACTGTATTGAATTTGGACAAGCAAGGAAAAAAGGAAAAGCCAATCAGTTTCAGGAAAAAAAATGTGATAAAAAATAAGGAAGAGGTGAATCTGCAAATAAATATTGGAGCCATGTTAGCCTAGAACCCAATGCATGAGCAAAAACAATAAATATGAAGGTGAAAAGAAGTTTGAAATCAGGTCATGGAGTGGGTTAGATGGCAGGCAGGAAATGTTATTGAGATTTATTAAAACAAAAATCCAAGACCAATGGAGGCGGGATTGGCATGACATATCTTGGCTTTATAATGATGGAGATAACAATTAGAAATTATATATTGTAAATTAATTAGTCTCCAATTAAAATAAATAAATTTATATTAAAAAAATAAAAGTTGAAAAAAAAAGAAATTATGACTTTTAACAAGAAGTAATTAATGTTTAAGGCTATGGTTTTTCCAGTGGTCATGTATGGATGTGAGAGTTGGACTGTGAAGAAAGCTGAGCACCAAATAATTGATGCTTTTGAACTGTGGTGTTAAGAGAAGACTCTTGGGAGTCCCTTGGACTGCAAGGAGATCCAAACAGTCCATTCTGGAGGAGATTAGCCCTGAGATTACTTTGGAGGGAATGATGCTGAAGCTGAAACTCCAGTACTTTGGCCATCTCATGCGAAGAGTTGACTCATTGGAAAAGACTCTGATGCTGGAAGGGATTAGGGGCAGGAGGAGAAGGGGGCGACAGAGGATGAGATGGATGGATGGCATCACTGACTCAATGGACGTGAGTTTGAGTGAACTCCAGGAGTTGGTGATGGACAGGGAGGCCTGGCATGCTGTGATTCATGGGGTCGCAAAGAGTCGGACACAAATGAGCGACTGAACCGAACTGATACTATTAATAAAATATTTTCCAAAGTATTTTGACTCAAAATTATCCAATTTGATTATCAACAATTACTTTGTTGCCAGTATTTTAACGCTATTTTATAGATAAGAATCAATAAATTAAAAATAATGATGCTCAGAAACGGCAAGTGGCTTAAAATGTCTAAGATCAAATGACAAACATGCCTGCAACTAGAGATTTTCAAAAAGTTTTTTGGTAAAGTCTAAGTTGTTCATCCACAGAGAAAAGCACAGTTGTCACAATTGTGACATCTCATGAAATGACTCCAGTGTTAGAAGCCTTTACATGTGTTGTTCCTACTTACAAGGATGCAACATTGCCTGGAACTGAAGGGCAAGGACATCAAACTCCTGACTTTGAATATCAACTCTGGGCTTGCTACCTATTTGTCTCTTGAGAATTTATTTAACTTTGCTTTGCCTCCACTGCAGAGGGCTCTGTAAATCAAATGAACTAAGAAGTACAAAATGCTGAGACCTAGACCTAGTATTAAATAAACTTTTTAAAAGTATTTTGTCATTATGATCCTCATAATAATTCTGTGGGTGCTGCTATTTCCTTTTAATACACAGAGGATTGAAGTCTAGTCTAAGAACACCACATTCCATGAAAGAAAAAAGAAAAAAAAATGACAGAGTACAGGAAAGCCCTTGTGAAGAATAATAAACACACAATCATTCTTTCTAGAGAATCTGTGCATTATCACAGATACGGAAAATTGGCAATAATTATTAAGTCATCAAATACGAACAGAAGAGTCAAGTTTCTCCTTCACTGAGAACAAGATAGGAAGAGACAACTTATGATGAAGAAGAGGTTGATAATTGTCTAGCAACAGTGAATTCACTGAGAATTTGATGGTCAAGCCCAGTTAAAGCCCTGCTCCTAAAAAAAGAAATCCCCCCTTATCCAATATTAATATCCATCTTTTCTGATTGCCTGCTCCTCCTGCAGCCCCTTTGATCTGATCTGGGCAAGGTTCAAGAGCACTTCTGGACACCACATCAAAATTCCAGTATTTCTTTTCTAGTCCTATGAACCTAACAAATCTATTTAACTCTCTGTACCTGCATTTCCTCATACAGAGAGTGAGCATAACAGTTCTTAACTTTGAAGCATCTTCAAACTAACAATTTACCAAGTAAATGCATGGTGTATAATCATCATTTAAGAAAAACCAGAAGGATACTTGCAAATACTTTTTGTGGGTATATATAGGAGTTTCAAATGCTTTAGTCAAAACAACCATTATTAATTTTTAGTAAATAAATGGATTATCTTGAAACTGTTAACAAAGTTATGCTGTTTTATTTTTCCCCCTTTTCAATGTCTATTGTTCTTTTACTTTTTATTTTTTTAAATAAAATTCTGTCTTTAATCTTTCCCTGTGGTTGTCTCAATCATCTGCCCCAAAGGGTGTTGCCAAAATTCAGTAAGATACAATAGTGTCATAGTGTAGAGCATGTAATGATCATTAACCAGTGAGTCTAGGTTCCAATGTACAGTGTCGTAAACTTGCTGCACTTCAATATTCTAATCTGAAACCTGAAGGTATATTACTTGCAATGATGTAGCAAAATTTAAAAATCAGTGGATAGAAAACCACCTGGTACATAATCCAAATTGCTAATTCCCTCTTAATTCTCATGGCTCTTCTTCTGTCTCTAGATAATCAGGAGACACTATTCCTCTTTAATCCTCTTAGCAGATATTTCTGAATGTCTTGGAGATTCAGACCTGTGGAGGCCTCAGCAAATCCAAGAGTTAATGGATGAGGTGGACTGGGCTGAGTTGAGATTTCCTAAAACTTTTATGATTCCTTTAGGATTGGGTTAAAGCTTCTGCCTGCAATGCAGGAGACCTGGGTTCGATCCCTGGGTTGGGAAGATCCCCTGGAGAAGGAAATGGCACTCCACTCCAGTATTCTTGCCTGGAGAATCCCATGGACGGAGGAGCTATGGGTTGCACAGAGTCGGACATGACTGAGCCACTTCACTTTCACTAGGATTGGGTACCAATCTAGCATTTATCCCTTCAGTCAGTTCAGTTCACTCTCTCAGCCATGTCCTACTCTTTGCAACCCCATGGACTGTAGCATGCCAGGCTTCCCTGTCCATCACCAACTCCCGGAGCTTGCTCAAACTCATGCCCATCGAGTCGGTGATGCCATTGAACCACCTCATCCTCTGTCGTTCCCTTCTCCTCCTGCCTTCAATCTTTCCCAGCATCAGGGTCTTTTCCAATGAGTCAGTTCCTCACATCAGATTTCCAAAATATTTGAGCTTCAGCTTTAGCAACCACCCTTCCAATGTCTATTTAGGACCTGTTTCCTTTAGAATTAACTGGATGGATCTCCTTGCAGTCCAAGGGACTCTCAAGAGTCTTCTTCAACACTACAGTTCAAAAGCATCAATTCTTCGGCACTCAGCTTTCTTTATAGTCCAACTCTCACGTACATACATGACCACTGGAAAAAACAAAGCTTTGACTAGATGGACCTTTGTTGGCAAAGTAAATTCTCTGCTTTTTAATATGCTGTCTAGGTTAGTCATAACTTTTCTTTTAAGGAGTAAGTGTCTTTTGATTTCATGGTTACAGTCACTATCTGCAGTGATTTTGGAGCCCAAGAAAATAAAGTCTGTCACTGTTTGCATTGTTTCACCATCTATTTGCCATGGAGTGATGGGACCGGATGCCATGATCTTAGTTTTTTGAATGTTGAGTTTTAAATTCCTTCACTGACACTATTCATGCATTCAGTGCCTTTCCTTCTCATTCAGTGTAAAATTGGTTGCAAGGCCAGAAGCAAATGTCTTCCAACTATTATCCCTAATCCATAACCCTGAACTCATCAGATGTCCTCTCATTTGCTGTTTTGCCACCATCTTGCCTCCTTACACTCCAGGCTTTACCCATTTCTGCCTGGGATTCCCTCCTCAGCCAGGGATTCCCATACTTAACCTATAACTAGAATGCTCTTTGCATTTTTTCTTTCTAACTTTCACATGAGTATTCATCTGTTATCTTCCTCCCTCCTTTAACATAGAAGGCCTATCAGAGCAGGGATGGGGTCTGCTTTGTGGACTGTTTGGCATGGAGCAGTTGCTCAATACCTAGTGAACGAGTGTACCTTTGTGCTCAGTCGTTCAGTCATGTTTGTCTCTGTGATCTCATGGGCTGTAGCCTGCCAGGCTCCTCTCTCCATGGGATTCTCCAGGCAAGAATACTTGAGTAGATTGTCACTTCCTACTCCAGGGGATCTTCCTGCATTAGCAAGTAGATTCTTTATCACAGAGCCACAGAAGGCCCTAGTGGGTGAACAGATGGATACCTTAAAAACTACTCATTCAACAACTGCTTTGTGCAAGAGTGACTACCATAGTGACCACAAATAGTTGTAGTCTGTGGCAAACTCTATAGACCAAGAAATTGATATTAAATAAAGCAATATCTAAAATAAACATTTGTAACAACATCTGATGATAATGGGTCTTGGTGCCTTCATGTCCAAACTTTGTCCCTTTCCTGGTCTGCTGAGTATTAGACAGTACCTGGCCCTGTGGGCTTCTGGCTCAGTCTGATTGATGGATATTAGTAGCATGTGTTTAGAAGGCCAGGAGAAGAGAGGAACTAGGCATTTGCCCTCCTCTCTGCCTCTGGCAGTGACTGCGTCTCCTTTGTGAAGTGAAAGCACTTCTTCTTGTCTTTCCCATGTAGGGTTCCTAGTAGTTCTTTGTGGGTGTTAATATCTGGGTTGTCTCACTTTCTATTGTTTTGTTTCTCAATTCCTCCATCAAACATGGAACTAATTATCTACTTTATATTTACTCCTCTGAAACCTGGAGACATTTCTGGCTGTTTGTTTGGATCTTTGTTTTTCTGCTTAGACTCAGATTGGTGTGCACCGTCAACTGCATTGCTTCCAGAGGAAGGCATAGTGCATGGGGCAGCATATAACAGACCCCTTCTGGCCCAGTGGAGCTATCCAGGGAGACACAGTCTGGAGTGCTGGCATGCTATTCTTTGAGAAGGGAGCATGAAGAGGAGTCAACAGAGAAAGCAAGAGCGGAGTGCTTTTCAGACAAAGGAAATGGTGTATATGCTCAAGCCCAGTTCCAGGAGGGAGTCGGGACTTTCCAATAAGAGAATGAAGAGTACCAGCTCTGGAGTATTAGGAAGAAGTGCTCTGATAAGGCGAAAAGCATTGGTCAGTCATTCTAGGTCATGTTGGCCGTATTTAGGGGCTGATCATACAATCCATACAGCTCTTCCAGAGTAGGACTTTAAAGAGGCAAAGTCAAGGCAGTGGCCTCATCTGAGGTGTGCTTTGTAAAGGTGATCGGCTGCAAGTCTGGAAGCTGGGAGTCAAGTGGGAGGCTGCAGTACTGCAGGCTTGAGGTCAACGTGGTTTGAACCAGGATGATGACTGAGATCCAGATGGGACATGGAGAGGCCTGAGCGCCTCCCTTCACTCTCCTTCCCCTCCCCAGACTGCTGAGTGTCACCTCTGTCCCTGTGGGCAGCAGGGGCTGCCAGGTCCATCAGCTTTATTTTCATGTCAGTGCTTGAAAGACTCACCTCAGAGAGAGGAGCCTCTGAAGATGGTAAGAAAGGCAGCCAAGCGAATAAACATTTGCTTTCTTCATCTCCTCCCCACAGAGCAGCAAGAGCAAAAGTTCAAAATAACACGAGGCTGTTAGTCAAAAACTGTCAAAACTTCTCCTCTTTCTCGCGTGGTGGCAAACTTCTCCGGAACACACCATGCTTGATTGTTCTGATTCCGGGCCAGCTCCATCTTCCCCTGTGAGCTGAATGGGTTCCTCAGCTCTGCTCACATCTGTGTCTTTTGGGGGAATTCCAGGAGCTCTAAGACTATTCCTGTGTCTTTAGTGAGAATGTTGGGAACCGCTTCTACTGCTCCTTGAAACATTCCTTTTGTCACAAGAATAGATATATAAGAGAGCAGAAAAATAGGACAGAATGATATTATCTAATAAATATGGCTATTTCATGGCTGGTGAGGAGATGTTAAATTTGAAGCCAGAAGGTGTTTTATGAAATTCCTGTCCTTATTCTGTGACCCTGGGAATCATAAAGCAGAGACTGTGACTTGCATAATAGTTACTCAAGTACACTGAACATTAGCAGGAGAGGGGCACCAGGCTAAGCTTTCTACGAATCATCTCATTTCATCCTCTCGACCAACTTCAGGAAGGAGATTGTTTATTTTCTCCATTTCTGCAAGAAAGGAAATAAGCTCAAAGAGATTAAGGGACCAGCATGAAGTCACATGGCTGACAAGTCACTGAAGGACTTGAACTTGGACCATGTGAAGACTCCATTATGACTATTACCCCCCACAACCGGAGCTACCGAGAACATGAGGTTTAGAGCCCATATTGGAATTTCAGTCTGATGACTCCTCTGCTTTGTTAGCTGTGTGATGCCAAACAAACACCCTGGCCTCTCTGAACTTTGATCTCCCTTGTCTGTGAAATAATAACAATAATGCTCTCTTTGTTGAGGTGTAGAATTCTACAGGATACAGGACACTGGAGGGGTATTTTAAGAGAGGATATACGTATATGTGAGGCTGATTCACTTCCTTGTACAGCAGAAATGAGCACAACTGCAAATTAACTTTTAAAGCAACTATACTCCAATAAAAACAGAGAGGGCAATTATGTATAGAAAATACCTAATCCACCAGCTCCCCATGATTCCCCACTCAGTACTTTAGACATTCCACATCAACTCACCCCAGCCTTGCCTCTGAACAAGCTGTGTAGCCTTAAATGAGTCTTTAAAAACCTTGAGTTTCACATGTATGGAGTAGGACCAAATCTGACTTACCTATAATTTTTTTAAAGATTAAAAAGGAAAATATGATATAGACTAACCTACACATCATAGGTGTTTATTTTCCTTTCCTTGGGGAGGCTTTACTGTTCTTTCTGCTTAAAATATTTAAGCAGTAAGTGCTTTACCCATATCACTATATCAAATAGTGTTATTCTTTTGATATAATTGATTTGTACAGCACAAGATACTATATAGAAGCACAAGAATACTATATAGAAACTAAAGCTTACTATCATTACTTAATGAGCTAATTCTATGAATATTTATCAAGAATGGGCAATTAATACCATGACTAAATTGCATAATGCTTTTTAATTTAATTTATTCATCTTTTCAGGGCCCCTCATTTTATAACTAATTTATTTTTCTTACAAATAAAAGAACAATGTGCCTCTTATCTAGTCAAATTCTAAGATTTGTTGATCCTAGCAAAGAGAAGACATTTTTTTTTTAATGAGCTGTAACTAGTGGATATAAATACTGATTCAAAAACTCTAGTAGTCTTGCACTATTTTTTCTTTATTATTTCACAATTATTATTCCATTGCTGATGATCAATCCCCCCATTTCTGGGTGATTGCCCTATTAATGGCAGAGTGATCAGAATGGAATTAAATATTTGCTCTATGGGCTATGCTTAATTGAGTTCCTTCTCTGCTTATTGCAAGCTTTGGATTTTGAAATTAAAGCCAACAAAAATGATGCTATTTAGAAATATGGCTAAAATTAGAAGTCTTTTAAATATGATAAAAATGCTGGGAGATGAGGATTTAACATTTTTTTACATTCAGACATGTGGTGTAATTTTAGAAACAAAGCACATTTCTTTTTCCTAATTTAAAAAAAATGTGTCCAGATTATATCAAGCACTTGCATTGTTCCAGAAACTGTCAAACACTCAGGAATGAAATAGAAGACAATGTAAACTCTAAAGCAGTTTAATATGCAACATTATCTCACTTAACCTCCAATGCATCTTGAAGAAGAGACTGTCATTATCCTTATTGGCAGAGACAACACTGAAACTCACATTCATTCAAGCACAAATATTTATTTGGGATGTTGGATATTAGGATCTACTGTTTGGTAGGCATTACACTTGGCATTTGGGATATATCGATGAACAGAATATTCAAGACATCTATTATGGCTCTACTACTTTTCTAGAGGTATAAACAGAACACAAAATTAACAAGGAAAAAAAACAAACAAACAAACAGAAATCCGTTAATTGTGTCAAACACTGAAGGTTGAAAATAAGCCTGCCTTGGGAAGATTCTACAGAAGAACACTGTAGAGAGAACAGCAGGAGCAAAGACCTAGAAAATGGACAGAAGCAACACAGCAGACAAGCAAGAGGGCAACGAGAGTGTGGTGGGAGCCAGTTCAGACAGGTGGTATGCAGGGCCTAATCCATGCAACTTGTATATGATGGGAAAGAGCTTCTACTGCATGGTGAGAATAATGGGGGGCAGGAAAAGTTTTAAAGCAGAATGGCTATGTGATTTTAAAAACTTTATTTGGTTGTCATTTTCTGGAAAATGGACAACAGAGGGTGAGACCTGAAGCAGGGGATCCATTTAAGATGCTGTTCAGGTGGCCTGAAAGGAAGATGATGCAAACTTGTACTAGGATAGGGGTATTGGATGGATATGGGGGGACTTAGGAGTTTCCAGAAACTGCATTGGTGTCAGATTGGATATGGGAGAAAGAAAAAGAGGGCAAAATTTGTAAAATTTCTGCACAAGCAATTAGATTCATGAGAATTTCCTTTGCTGAAAAGAAAAACATAGTTTTCTGTTTCACTTTATTTTTTATAAAAAAAAAAAAAGCAAAAAACAGTACAGGGGATGTTTAATTGTGCCACTTGGACATGTTGTTTGGAATATAAAACTGAAGATGTCCAGGAGAGAGGTGGGTAAATATGGTTTAACTTCAAACTGTTTTCTTGCAGATAATACTTTGGGTTTAGAGTCTATGAATGCTTTTTAAAGGCATGAGATCACCTAAAGGAAGTTTATGTAGAGAAAGCAGGGAACATAAACCTAAGCCAGGAGCTTATTCTCTCAGAGAAGATAAATAATTTGCTGTACCTTTCAGGGCCAATGGCAAACTTAAATCCTGTCTGACCCCTAAGTCCGTAATTTAATGTTTTATTGCCTATTGGATGATATTTTAAGTGAGTTTTTAAAAATGAATAGACTTTTGATATCCAGGAATGCTGAGAAGGGCACTACAGGCTAAGGACACAGTAATATTTATGATGTAAAAGTGGAAAGGGACACAGAACGTCCAGTGGGTGGTTTTGTTGTTCAGCTTGGTTTTAGTATAAGGCCTGGGGAGACACATATCAAGAAATGAATCCAACTAATATGTAGGGCAGGAGAAAGAAACAGCTAGGGGGTTTTTTCCCTCTACTGACTGAGGATTCGTAACGGAGATGGTGTTCTAGCATGCTGATTCTTAAAACAGATGATCATGTGTTTGGATGATTCATCATTATTATACATGAATTGAGCTTCCCAGGTGGTGCTGCTTGTGAAGACCCACCTGCCAATGCAGGAAACGTAAAAGACATGGGTTTGATCCCTGGGTCAGGAAGATCCCCTGGAGAAGGGGATGGTGACCCACTGTAGCATTCTTGCCTTGGGAATCTCACGGACAGAGGAACCTGGCATGCTATAGTCCTTGGGGTCGTACAGAGTCAGACAAAACTGACACATCCTAGCACAAGCACCTACATGAATTAGGGCTTCCCTGGTAGCTTGGTGGTAAAGAATCTGTCTGCAATTCAGGAGATGCAGGTTCGATTCCTGAGTCAGGAAAACTCCCCCCAGAGAAAGAAAGGGCCACCCACTCCAGTACTGTTGACTGGGAAATCCCATCTACTGAGGAGCCTGCCAGGCTACAGTCCAGGGGTTCACAAAAGAATCAGACACAACTAAACAACAGAAGAACAGTATATGAATGTGGGAAGGTTTAGTGACTTTCAAAGTTAGAATTAAGGAGACATTTGTGAGAGTCAGGTTTAAACTCAACTAATAAAATAGTCCCGAAACTGCCTGACCTCTGTAAAGAATGTTATTTCAAGAAGTTCTCAATTATCACAAGTGTTCAAACACACACTAGATACAGCATTCAATAAAAATGGTCCTTATTTGTCACTTTTTTCCCCCTTTCAACTTTTCAGGACATAAACCATACTTTAGTCTGTATGGGCTGCTATAACAAGAATAGTAACAACTAGGAGTTTTTAACATCAAACGTTTATCTCACAGTTCTGAAGACTGGGAAGTCCAAGATCAAGGCACTGTTCTATTCAGTTCACTGAGGATTCATTTTCTCGTCTTCTCACCGTGTCCTCACATGGTAGAAGCATCAAGAGACTTCTCTGGTTGCTTTTTCAAGAACACTGATCTCATTCATTGGGACTCCATTCTCATCACCTAACGCTCTCCAAAAGGCCACACCTTCTATTACCATCACCTTGGGGTTAGGATCTCAACATACAAATTTGGGGGAGGGACATACATTCAGTCCATCAAACCAGCTTTAATCCAAATGTTTAAGCTGTTCCTTCTTGTACAAGTTCCTTTTGGAAGCATTTGTTGTTCCCTATCCCTTACCCAGCTCTATATTCATACCAATTTCTGGCATATGTGAATAGAATAAAGTAAAATAAATTTTCATCTTTACTTTGGTGTTGTATTCATGACGCTGTAGACAAAGTCTTACTGAGACAGAATCAGTATAAAGTATGTAGCTTCACAACAGTCAGGGAAAGACGTTGAGAAAAGGGGTAAAGAGAGTGCAAAATCCAGAAAAAGAAAAATGATGAAGATTTAAGTTTTCTATAATTATAATAGATTTTATATGCAATCTGTACATTCTCGTTACCTATTTTTCATATTGGATCAGGACTGTGGTGGATAGAGATGTGATATTAATTATAAGAATTGCTATGAATTGTTTGTATGTGTGTTAGTAATTCAGCCGTGTCTGATACTTTGTGACCCCATGGACTGTAGCCCACCAGGTTCCTCCATCCATAGAATTCTCAAGGCAAGAATACTGGAGTGGGTAGCCATTTCCTTCTCCAGGGGATCTTCCCCTACCCAGAGATTGAACCTGGGTCTCCTGCATTACAGACAGATTCTTTACCATTTGAACCACCAGGGAAGCCCTTAAGAACTTGTTGCTGTCATTATTGTTCAGTCCGTAAGTCATGTCCCACTCTTTGCAACTGCATGAACTGTCACATGCCAGGATTCCCTGTCCTTCACTATCTCCTGGAGTTGGTGTAAACTCATGTCCATTGAGTCAGTGATGTCTTCTCATCCTCTGTTGCCCCCTTCTCCTCCTGCCCTCAATCTTTTTCAGCACCAGAGTCTTTTCCAATGAGTCAACACTTCACATCAGGTGGCCAAAGTATAGGAGCTTCTTAGATGTGAGATTAATATTGGAATATGGGCAAGAGATCTGAAGGAAAAAATAATTTGTTAAGCTCCCATACTTACAAATCCCTAGCTATACTGTCTTCAGTATAGAGCAAACTTCTTGAGCCTCAGACCCTGATCTGTAAACTTGGGATGGCAAAGCAGTCTTGTTTGATCATTGAAGGATCAAGTGAGATAACAAATGTAAACAATGATGATGCTTCATAATCAATCAATAAAAATCACCTCTTTTTTTTTGTTAGAATGAAATGAGGTGAGAGAATACACCCTCTCTGAGGTGTCAGATACAGTAGGGATTAATAGCTTTAGATAACTACCTTCTGGGGTGTTTTTGTAAGAGTTTGTGTCTTTGACTTGAAGTCAAGTAAACAAAGAACAAAACAACCAAATCCAGCCTTTATTAGGAAAGCAATAAACTTCGACCCTGTGAGTTAGAGCTAATATTTGACACTGAAGGCAGCATAGAGTACTGGGAATACAGGGCAAGATTGGGTTTGAGTTTATATATGTGTGCATATGTGTATGTGAGTGAGGTTATGAGTGGGTGTGGATGCTTGTGTGTATTTATGGTTGTTAATTTATGTGAATGTTTTTGTGTGTGTTTGGGGAAGGGGAGAAGATACAATGATCTCTGAGAGCAGAAATAACATGATGAATAAGCAAATGCAGTTGAATGGTAGTTACATAGCATCACTAACACCATAGGAGGAAAGGGATACAAATACCACCATGATATGTTAAGATTACATGGTTTTCACGCCCCTTACACCTTTTGGTTCTTTTGTTTATTTGCTTGCTTTTATTTTTTGTCTTACATTAAATGTAGTAAGTTTTTTTTATTATATATAGGAATATAATTGATTAGCAATATATTAGTTTCAGGTGCATAGAAAATGATTCAGTGATACATGTATCTACTTTTTTTCAAATTCTTGTTCCATTTAGGCTGTAACACGACATTGAGCAGAGTTGCTTGTGTATCCAGTAGGTCTTTGTTAGTTATCCATTTTAACTATTGCAGTGTATCCATGCCAACCCCAAACTCACCCCTTTAGAGCTTTTGAGATTGTGAGAGGTTTCCTGGATAAGTTCAGATGAAGTAAGAATAAAATACCTACATCCAGTGATGGTGACTACACAGAGCACAAGTTTTGCCAGCTGCATGCATAAATAGATGGGAATGAATGGGGGATAAATTTCAGCATACAGCCTGCTTGCCAAGTCACGGGCCCACCATGGAGCTGCCTCTTCAGAGGAAATGAGTGTTGAATTATGTTTTATTTCTTCTCGTTTATATAGAGATGCTCTACGGGAACCTGGTGGTCCTGCCTAGACCAGTATCTCCAGGCCATACTAGAGAAATGGGAAACAAGGATAGATAGCACTGCATTTTTCTTTCCTATTTTTTGAAGTGTGAATATTGACTCACAATACAAAGATATAAGGCTAAAAAGGAACAATGAGGGACTCATAGAGAAAAGGTAGCTTCCCCCAAAGTTTTGTGTTTTTGTTTTTTTTTTGAGAAAAATAATCCCATTTGAATTATTAAAAAGTGGGTACTAAAGTGTTACTGGAGATCAGTGGAGAAATAACTACAGAAAGAATGAAGGGATGGAGCCAAAGCAAAAGCAATACCCAGCTGTGGGTGTGACTGGTGATAGAAGCAAGGTCTGATGCTGTAAAGAGCAATATTGCATAGGAACCTGGAATGTCAGGTCTATGAATCAAGGAACATTGGAAGTCGTTAAACAAGAGGTGGCAAGAGTGAATGTTGACATTCTAGGAATCAGCGAACTAAAATGGACTGGAATGGGTGAATTTAACTCAGATGACCATTATATATACTGCGGGCAGGATCTCTCAGAAGAAATGGAGTAGCCATCATGGTCAACAAAAGAGTCCAAAATGCAGTACTTGGATGCAATCTCAAAAATGACAGAATGACCTCTGTTCGTTTCCAAGGCAAACCATTCAGTATCACAGTAATCCAAGTCTATGCTCCAACCAGTAATGCTGAAGAAGCTGACGTTGAATGGTTCTATGAAGACCTACAAGGCCTTTTAGAACTAACACCCCAAAAAAGATGTCCTTTTCATTACAGGGGACTGGAATGCAACAGTAGGAAGTCAAGAAACACCTGGAGTAACAGGCAAATTTGGCCTTGGAATGCAGAATGAAGCAAGGCAAAGGCTAATAGAGTTTTGCCAAGAAAATGCACTGGTCATAGCAAACACCCTCTTCCAATAACACAAAAGAAGACTCTACACATGGACATCACCAGATGGTCAACACCAAAATCAGATTGATTATATTTTTTGCAGCCAAAGATGGAGAAACTCTATACAGTCAACAAAAACAAGACCAGGAGCTGACTGTGGTTCAGATCATGAATTCCTTATTACCAAATTCAGACTTAAATTGAAGAAAGTAGGGAAAACCGCTAGACCATTGAGGTATGGCCTAAATCAAATCCCTTATGACTATACAGTGGAAGTGAGAAATAGATTTAAGGGCCTAGATCTGATAGATAGAGTGCCTGATGAACTATGGAATGAGGTTCGTGACATTGTACAGAAGACAGGGATCAAGACCATCCCCATGGAAAAGAAATACAAAAAAGCAAAATGGCTTTCTGGCGGAGGCCTTACAAATAGCTGTGAAAGGAAGAGAAGCTAAAAGTAAAGGAGAAAAGGAAAGATATAAACATATGAACGCAGAGTTCCAAAGAATAGCAAGAAGAAATAAGAAAATCTTCTTCAGTGATCAATGCAAAGAAATAGAGGAAAACAACAGAATGGGAAAGACTAGAGATCTCTTCAAGAAAATTAGAGATACCAAGGGAACATTTCATGCAAAGATGGGCTTGATAAAGGACAGAAATAGTATGGACCTAACAGAAGCAGAACATATTAAGAAGAGGTGGCAAGAATACACAGAAGAACTACACAAAAAAGATCTTCACGACCCGGATAATCATGATGGTGTGATCACTCATCTAGAGCCAGACATCCAGGAATCTGAAGTCAAGTGAGCCTTAGAAAGCATCACTATGAACAAAGCTAGTGGAGGTGATAGAATTCCAGTTGAGCTATTTCAAATCCTGAAAGATGTTGCTGTGAAAGTGCTGCACTCAATATGCCAGCAAATTTGGAAAACTCAGCAGTGGCCAAGGACTGGAAAAGGTCAGTTTTCATTCCAATCACAAAGAAAGGCAATGGCAAAGAATGCTCAAACTACCGCACAGCTGCACTCATCTCACATGCTAGTAAAGTAACGCTCAAAATTCTTCAAGCCAGGCTTCAGCAATACATTAACCATGAATTTCCTGACGTTTAAGCTGGTTTTAGAAAAGGCAGAGGAACAAGAGATAAAATTGCCAACATCCGCTGGATCATGGAAAAAGCAAGAGAGTTCCAGAAAAGCATCTATTTCTGCTTTATTTACTATGCCGGAGCCTTTGACTGTGTGGATTACGATAAACTGTGGAAAATTCTGAGAGAGATGGGGATAACAGACCACCTGACCTGCCTCTTGAGAAATCTGTATACAGGTCAGGAAGCAACAGTTAGAACAGGACATGGAACAACAGACTGGTTCCAAATAGGAAAAGTGTACTTCAAGGCTGTATATTGTCACCCTGTTTATTTAAATTATATGCAGAGTACATCATGAGAAATGCTGGACTGGAAGAAACACAAGCTGGAATCAAGATTGCCGGGAGAAATATCAATATCCTCAGATATGCAGATGACACCACGCTTATGGCAGAAAGTGAAGAGGGACTAAAAAGCCTCTTGATGAAAGTGAAAGAGGAGAGTGAAAAAGTTGGCTTGAAGCTCAACATTCAGAAAACTAAGATCATGGTATCCAGTCCCATTACTTCATGGGAAATAGATGGAGAAACAGTGGAAATAGTGTCAGACTTTATTTTTTGGGGCTCCAAAATCACTGCAGATGGTGATTGCAACCATGAAATTAAAAGACGCTTACTCCTTGGAAGAAAAGTTATGACCAACCTAGATAGCATATTCAAAAGCAGAGACATTATTTTGCCAACTAAGGTCCGTCTAGTCAAGGCTATGGTTTTTCCAGTGGTCATGTATGGATGTGATTGTTGGACTGTGAAGAATGCTGAGTGCTGAAGAACTGATGCTTTTGAACTGTGGTGTTGGAGAAGACTCTTGAGGGTCCCTTGGACTGCAAGGAGATCCAACCAGTCCATTCTGAAGGAGATCAGCCCTGGGATTTCTTTGAAAGGAATGATGCTAAAGCTGAAACTCTAACTTTGGCCACCTCATGAGAAGAGTTGACTCATTGGAAAAGACTCTGATGCTGGGAGGGATTGGGGGCAGGAGGAGAAGGGGACGACCAAGGATGAGGTGGCTGGATGGCATCACTGACTCGATGGACATGAATCTGAGTGAACTCTGGGAGTTGGTGATGGACAGGGAGGCCTGGTGTGCTGTGGTTCATGGGGTCGCAAAGGGTTGGGCACGACTGAGTGACTGAACTGAACTGAACTGAACTGAACTGAAAGTGTTATGTATTGAGTGAAAGTGAAAGTGTGAATTGCTCATTCTTGAGGGACTCTTTGAGACCCCATGGACTGTAGCCTGCCAGGCTCCTCTGTTCATGGAATTCTCCAATCAAGGGCTGTCATTCCCTTTGCCAGGGGATCATCCTGACCCAGGGATCGAACCTTGATCTCCTCAATTGCAGGAAGATTGTTTACCCTCTGAGGCTGAATTGAGTGATGTTCCCCAAATAAACATGTTCAAGCCTTAATCTCCAATGTGACTGTTTGGGGTTAGTGTCTGTGAGGAAGTGATAAAAGTTAAATTAGGTTCTAATTTCAGGGCCCTAATCCTGTAGGGCTGGTGCCTTATAAGAAGAGGAAGAGATATCAAGCTTCTCAGTCACATAAGGACACAACAAGAATTTGGCTGTTCACAGGACAATTATTCCAGATGTTTGAGGAAATAAAGTTCTATTGTTTAAATGACCCAGTGTGTGGTATATTGTTGTTTTAGGTAGTCCAAGCTGATTTATACATGTGGCTTCTTCATAAGAACACATGCCTGATTATTTCTTATAACATAGTCAAAATTCCACAAAAAGCTATGATCAAAGTGCTGTGTTCTTTGCTGACAGACCCAGGGATTAATGTATATGGCCAAGCCTTCCATTATTTCTCTAAATGCATTTTAGTTAATTCAATCTTCTACAACAAAGCAGCGTCATATGTGTGCTTTAAACGACAGACATTTATTTCTCACAGTTATGGGACTGGAAATCTGAGGCCAGTGTTTCAGTCAGGTTCCAGTCAGGTTCTTTTCCTGATCTTTCCAGTTAGCCTTTCCATGTGGGAAAGGCTTACATGGCCTTTCTTCCAAGCATGTGAATGGAGAAAGAGATGTTGATTTCCTTTCAGATTCTTATAAGCACATTGATCACATTATGAGGGCCCCCATCCTGACTACCTAACTTAATTCTAAATACCTCCTAAAAGCTCCACTCGCTCACCCAAGTATCTTCACACTGTGAATTAGAACTTAAATATATGAATTTTCTAAGGATATGAATGACAAGTCCATAACATTTAATGTGAATTAGATGGTCATTTTTATACATGGCACAAAACTATATTACCAAAATTCTGAAAAACCCTGAGAGACATTTCTGAAACTAAAATTCTCTGATCCAGATGACTGGCTTTGACAAACAGCATAAATTTTTTACCAACTTGTATCACCTCCTTGATCTACATTTTTCTTCATTTTTTACAAACAGTACATTCTTAGTCAAGAGATAGCTGGAGTAACAGGCAAATTTGGCCTTGGAGTATACAAAATGAAGTAAGGCCAAGGCTAACAGCGTTTTGTCAAGAGAACTCCCTGGTCATACCAAACACCCTCTTCCAACAACACAGGAGAAAACTCTACACATGGACATCACCAGACGGTCAATACTGAAATCAGATAGATTGTATTATTTTCAGCCAAAGATGGAGAAGCTCTATACAGTTAGCAAAAACAAGACTGGGAGCTGACTGTGGCTCAGATCATTAAATCCTTATTGCAAAATTCAGACTTACATTGAAGAAAGCAGGGGAAACCACTAGACCATTCAATTATGAACTAAGTCATATTCCTTACAATTATATAAAGAAGCCACAAATAGTGATTAGATCTGATAGAGTGTCTGAAGAGCTATGGAAGTTCATGACATTGTACAAGAGGTAGTTATCAAGACCATCCCCAAGGAAGAAAAATGCAAAAAAGGCAAAATGGTTACCTGAAGAGGCCTTAGAAATAGCTGAGAAAAGAAGGGAAAGAAAGGCAAAGGAGAAAAGGAAAGATATACCCATCTGAATGCAGAGTTCCAAAGAATAACAAGGAGAGATAAGAAATCCTTCCTCAGTGATCAATGCAAAGAAATAGAGGAAAAAAATAGAACGGGAAAGACTAGAGATCTCTTCAAGAAAATTAGAGATACCAAGGGAACATTTCATGCAAAGATGGGCACAATAAAAGAAAGAAATGGTATGGACCTAACAGAAGTAGAATATATTAAGAAGAGGTGGCAAGAATAAACAGAAGAACTACACAAAAAAGATCTTTATGATCCAGATAATAATGATGGTATGATAACTCACCTAGAGCCAGACAACCTGGAATGAGAAGTCAAGTGGGCCATAGGAAGCGTCACTACAAACAAAGCTAGTGGAGATGATGGATTTCCAGTTGAGCTGTTTCAAATCCTAAAAGATTATGTTGTTAAAGTGCTGTACTCTATAAGCCAGCAAATTTGGAAAACTCAGCTATGGTCACAAGTCTGGAAAAGGTCAGTTTTCATTCCAATCCCAAAGAAAGGCAATGCCAAAGAATGCTCAAACTACCACACAATTGCACTCATTTCACATGCTGGCAAAATAATGTTCAAAATTCTCCAAGCAAGGCTTCAACAGTATGAGAACCATGAACTTCCACATGTTCAAGCTGGGTTTAGAAAAGGCAGAGGAACCAGAGATCAAATTGCCAACATCCACTGGATCATCGTAAAAGCAAGAGAGTTCCAGAAAAACATTTACTTCTGCTTCACTGACTATGCCAAACATTTGACTCTGCATATCACAACAAACTGTGGAAAATTTTTAAAGCGATGGGAATACCGGAACTCTTTACCTGACTCCTGAGAAATCTGTATGCAGGTCAAGAAGAAACAGTTAGAACCAGATATGGAACAACAGACTGGTTCCAAATTTGGAAAGAAATACATCTTGCATACAGGGTTATCGTTATCATCTTTCTAAATTCCATATATATGCATTAGTATACTGTATTGGTGTTTTTCTTTCTGGCTTACTTCACTCTGTATAATAGGCTCCAGTTTCATCCATCTCATTAGAACTGATTCAAATGTATTTTTTTTTAATGGCTGAGTAATACTCCATTGTGTATATGTACCACAGCTTTCTTATCCATTCATCTGCTGATGGGCATCTAGTTTGCTTCCATGTCCTGGCTATTATAAACAGTGCTGCGATGAACACTGGGGTACACGTGTCTCTTTCAATTCTGGTTTCCTCTGTGTGTATGCCCAGCAGTGGGATTGCTGGGTCATAAGGCAGTTACCCTGTATGCCAGACAGCAAAAGAGACACAGATGTATAGAACAGTCTTTTGGACTCTGTGGGAGAGGGAGAGGGTGGGATGATTTAGGAGAATGGCATTGAAACATGTATAATATCATATAAGAAACAAATCGCCAGTCTAGGTTCGATGCAGGATACAGGATGCTTGGGGCTGGTGCACTGGGATGACCCAGAGGGATGGTTACAGGGAAGGAGGTGGGAGGGGGGTTCAGGATTGGGAAAATGTGTACACCCGTGGTGGATTCACATTGATGTATGACAAAATCAATACAATATTGTGAAGTAATTAGCTTCCAATTAAAATAAATAAATTTAAATTTTTTAAAAAGAAATATCTCAAGTTTGTATATTGTCACCCTGCTTATTTAACTTATATGCAGAGAGCATCATGTGAAATGCTGGGCTGAATGAAGCATGAGCTGGAATCAAGATTGCAGGAAGAAATATCAATAACCTCAGATATGCAGATGACACCATCATTATGGAGGAAAGTGAAAAAGAACTAAAGAACCTCTTGATGAAAGTGAAAAAGGAGAGTCAAAATTTGGCTTAAAAGTCAACGTCCAAAAAGCTAAGATCATGGTATCCAGTCCCATCACTTCATGGCAAATAGATGGGGAAAACAATGGAAACAGTGTCAGACTTTTTTTTTTTTTTTTTTTTTTTTTGCTCCAGAATCACTGCAGATGGTGACTGCAGCCATGAAATTAAAAGACACTTGCTCTTTGGAAGAAAAGCTACAACCAACCTAGACAGCGTATGAAAAAACAGAGACATTATCAACCAAGTTCAATCTAGACAAAGCTATGGTTTTTCCAATAGTCATGTTGGATATGAGAGTTGGACTATAATGAAAGCTGAACACGGAAAAATTTGTGCTTCTAAACTGTGGTTTTGAAGAAGACTCTTGAGAGTCCCTCGGACTGCAAGGAGATCAAACAGTGAATCCTGAGGAAATCAGTCCTGAATATTCATCGGAAGGACTGATTCTGAAGCTGTAACTCCAGTACTTTGGCCACCTGATATGCAGAACTGACTCACTGGAAAAGACCCTGATGCTGGGAAAGATTGAAGGCAGAAGGAGAAGCGGATGACAGAGGATGAGATAGTTGGATGGCATCACTGACTCGATGGACATGGAAGCCTGTCATGCTGCAATCCATGGGGTGACAAAGCATCAGACAGGACTGAGCAACTGGACTGAACTGAACTGAACATTTTTACAGAAACCTGTTAGAATGTAAAGCCTGTGGTCAGCCTTAAGCATATATCAGTCAGTTCAGTTGCTCAGTCTTGTCTGACTCTTTGTGACCTCATGGGCTGCAGCATATACATGTATGAATAAAATGATATTGGATATTCAAAACATTGAATTTGGAACAAAGAAACAAAAAACCTAGATTGATTCTACAACAGTAATTTTATTTTACCAATTAAAAACTACTGTTGGTAATAAAATTTATGTTTAGTTTTGCTTTTCTGAATACCAAAAGTTTGCTTGTGTGGACCCTGGAATTAGAACTAGATCCCCTCTCACCTGGGCTTCCCATCTGGCTCAGTGACAAAGAATCCTCCCATAATGCATGAGCCACAGGACTGCAAGGAGATCAAACCAGTGAATCCTAAAGGAATTCAACGTTGAATGTTCACTGGAAGGACTGATGCTGAAGCTAAATCTGATATGAAGAGCCCGCTCATTGGAAAAGACTCTGATGCTAGAAAAGATTGAAGGCAGGAAGAAAAGCACGTGACAGAGGATAAGATGGTTATATAGCATCACTAACTCAGTGGACATGAATCTGAGCAAACTCCAGGTGACAGTGGTAGGACAGAGGGGCCTGGTGTGCTGCAGTCAATGGGGTCGAAAAGAGTCTCACATGCCTTAGTGACTGAACAACAACAACAATCCTGGGACCATGGTTGGGAGAGAGTGATGGTAACAACAGTGAAGAAAGGCACCTGGAAAGTTGAACCAGAGGACCTCTGCTATTTCCAGGCCTGAAATTCCCCCACATTCTTCTGAGAGGATGATAAAACAGGAAAGGCTTTAAGTCAGGATTATAAAATATTCTATGATAATATTTTACAATTAAGGAAGAGTAGAAAGCCCTGGGTAGCCTTGACACCTGACAACTAGAATCAATTTGCTTCTTTACCATGCCCTGATTTCTGCTTTTCTGTTTTAAATTTTCCAGTAAAGAGTGAACCTGTAAAATCCTAGACAACTCATTCTCAGACCCTATTAGATACAGAGCCTCAAATCTGTACTCACTCTCTCTTTCACTTTCCATGGCCTTATTTCGTAATCTTCATGTATACTATAACCCCTCCCCAATCTGTGAGTAATAGATTGTCTTCTTCAAAGTTACCTGATGGTTTCTTACTGAAGGGTGTCCTCTTACAATTGTAAGAACCATAAGAGCTGATTCAGATGCAATATTGACTCCAATCTGGGAAATATTTGTGGGGTTCACCACCAGTAGTATGCACCCATGCAAGTGACTCAGGAATTCCTAGACAGTAACATTGCTGACATAACAATGCGGCATCCCACAGATTTTGATGTTATATTTTTGTTTTCATTTAGTTTAAGATATTTCCACAAGCAGTTTTATTTCTCATTATCCAGTTTTTATACTTTTAATTTTAATTTTTATATTATAGTCCTAGCTAGATTCTCTGGTATGATGTTGAATAGAAATAGTGAGAATGGGCATTTCTAATAGTCCTTAATCTTAAAATGAAATCATCTAGTCTTTTGGCAGTTAGAATGATGTTGTCTGTGACCTTTTTTAAAAAATGTCATTTCTCAGAAGAAAGCTTCCTACTATTCCTAGTTTCTTAAGTTTTTTGTTTTTTAATTATGAAAGCGTATTGGATTTTATCCAAAGATTTTTCCCTATATCAATAGAAATGATCATGTGTTTCTTATCTATTATTATATTTATATAGTGTATTACATGAACTGATTTTCAGATATTAAACCAACTTTGAATTCCTGGAATAAAGTTCACTTCATCACGGCAAATTTTTATTTTTATTTTTTTGTAATATGCTTCTAGATTAGTTTGCTGGTATATTGTTAAAGATGGTTGTGTCTATATTCATATGAAGTCTTCTCCTGTTCTTAATAGATTTTAGTAGACTTCTTCATTTTCTTTTAATTTTCTGTATGACCATAGGATAATTTCCAGCTATTTTAAACAGGTTTGATATATATATTTTTATATAAATAAATATATTTATTTATTTATATGTATATAAAACACATATATATCAGACACACTGTGTCTGTGTGCACCACTTTTGTTCTTTTCATTGGTGAGATCTTTATACCAGAAGTCCATGGGAATAATGTACTGGAGCATATGTTCTTGAACCAATATGCTATAACACTCAGTTTTCTCTGGATGTGATTGTGGACTTCAGATATAAATGAGTAGATGCGATTAGAGAGTCTCAAGCCAATGGTCACATTAAAATGTTGAACCATTATGGCAGTGGACCTTGGATATTTTTTCTTTTTTTTTTTTTTTTAATATGTAACTCACTGATCTCAACTCTTCTCAAAGAGCTATGTGGCACAGATGACAATCAGAGCTAAATGTTTGTTGTAAATTCAGATACAGCTAATCATGTCTAGAGTAAAACCATTATATATGATGGAACAAAGAGGCTCAGTTGAACAAATTTTTACTAAAGGAAAAGAGGGTCATTCAACAAATATTACTGGGATCCTTTCCATGGGCAATGACTTTATGATGTATTGTCCACACCAGGACAATTTTAAGAATAAAAGAGAGCACTGTTAGTAATTATGCCAGACAGTATGCACAAAGTATGACTCTTCTGAGTAAACCAGAATGTATTTAATATATTCATCACACTTATATAGCAGGTCTCACACTAAGCTTTGCATATCAAATAGCAGTTTGCCATTAGGGCAAGTTCATGTAGCTCTTCCAGCAGAGTGGAGGAGAATATGTTAATCACGTAATTATATAAAAACCTAATTACAAACTCTGATGAGGACTATGAAGGAAATGGACCAGGGGCAATGCAGATGTTTACCAGGGAAATCCACTATAGGCTGGAGATTCGGGGAAATTTTTTCTTAGGAGGTTTGTACTGAGAGCAACAATGTGAATAGGCATTAATTAGGTGAACAGAGAGAATGAAAAGAGCTCCAAGCAACAGGAGCATGGGGTGCAAAGCCCCAGGCAGAAGGGAACTTGACAGATTCAAGATGAGGGGTAAATTGGTACCAGATAAAGACAAATAAAGGCAAAGACTAGATTATAAAAGCTCTTTTATGCTTTGTTAGTGCTTTAACAAGCTACTATGGTGTTTTATGGCTAACTCGTGTGTGTGTGTGTGTGTGTGTGTGTGTGTGGTCACTATAAACAAGATCTTGAAACAGAGCCCTGAAGACCAGACTAAAATGAAGCGGTTAAGATATAATTTACCATCACTTATTTTCTATCCAGTTACATAGACAACAAATCATCACTTCCAGGAACTGAAAATGCCTTCCAGAGTTCTAATTATAGCGTTCCTGAGCTTTTGTTTCAGCCTCCTCTCAACTGAAGAGAAAGGACAGAGCACGACCGCTTTCTCTACTTATGTGACCGTTGTGAATGAGCAACATGCTGGTGCTCATGACACTGTCACTAATATGAGCTACTTTCTAGAATGCTGCTTTGTCCTTAATGATTCACAACACAGGACCAATAGATGTATCAAGACATACAGGACTCAACAAAAAATTATCTATGGATTTTTCTTAGGTACTGTCATTCTACTAAATTTTATATAGCTGCACATAGTTTTAGGCCAAAATACTCTGGTCTTTGTGAATTGAAAAAGGAAGGATGGTTGAGGCAAGGAGTGGAGAGAGAATAGAGTAGATATTCTAATTAATTTAGAAAAGACTCAATTAGTATTGCCACAATAATGCTCATAACAAGCTATCTCAAAATGCAGCAGCTTTCAATAACACTTTTGTTCTCATGCCCCTTGGCTATTTATCTCCACTGTGGTTTGTCTGTTTTAGACTCAATGATTCCTTTCTAGACTGTGGTTCACCTGGGCTTCATTCTAGGCCATGGGCTTTGTTCGGGTCCACTCCAATATATATACATATTTTTTTTTCCTTTTTTTTTTTCTTTGGATCAGCAGGAAAAATAGGGAACATTCTTGCTATGGGCAATGACTTGAGTCTAACCTCAATAGGTGGAAAAGATTCCTATTTCCACAGTAAAAGAGAAAGGTGATAAATATTTGCTGAACAGTAGCCCAAATTATACTCAGCCTAAATCAGGCAGTTCCATAGCTTGTCCTTTTAACTTCAAGGCAAACACAGATGTCGATCATATTATGACTATTTCTTCTTGCAGGTAAAGTGCCTTGGTCCTCCCTCTAACCTGGACCCAAGTTTACTAAATTTGAATTTAAAGGCAACTTGCAAAATTCATCTTTGGAAATTCAAAATGCAAGATGATAGAGGATTGGCACTGCATTTAAGATTCATTAATCTCACTCTTCACTTCCTCACATCTGTTATTGCTTTCAGGCACTCAAAATTGCCGGGTTGGGACTTCCCTAGTGGACCAGTGGTTAAGAATACGTCTTCCAACGCAGGGGGCACTGGTTCAACCCTTGATCTGTGAAGATCCCACATGCTGTGGAGCCCTCCAGCCACAGCTACTAAAGCTGTAACCCTAGAGCCCGTGCTCTTTGACAAGAGAAGCCACCGCAGCAAGAAGCCCACGCACCGCAGCCAGAGAATGGCCCCTGCTCGCCACACTAGAAGAAAAGCCCCCACACAACAACAAACACCCAAAGCCACTAAAAATAAAAATAAATACTTGTATATATTATTTAATTGCTGGGTTGTTTCATTATCCATGCTGTTGTTTATAATGCACCGTTTTCTGGGAATGCAAGCTCGGCCCCCTACTTTGTCATTTTAACAAATACATTCTCTTCTTTCAAGATTCGGATCATAGGACTCTTTTCTTGGCAAGGTTCCAGTGTTTGGCAGTCAGTAAGTGGCTAATAGTTCTTTGTTGTTTTTGAGTAAATAATCACATCTAAATCTATTCATCTACATTGAATTTAACTGAGACTCTGAAAGTAAAACTGACTCATTCCAAGTCTGACTGCATGCCGTCTTCTTAAAAATGTTTTCATTCAGAAGCAGCCACAGATGTAAACCTGCAGGTCACCAGTCCTTAGCAATTTGAATCTGTTTGAGCCATCTTAACAGCCAGCTCACAAAGATTTTCAGATTAGCTCTTAGAAAATCAATTGACTTGCAAGGCCTTAATTTTAATATTATTTCTTTAATAATTTAAGATCATGCTACTTTTAGAGTCAGCTCTCTCCTTTTTAAGTAATTAACTCAGAGTTGGTTTTCTTCTACTTGGTCTAACTAAAAAGCATTAGACAGGAGGACACATCTGAGATAAACCCAGGAGAAGGCATGAAGCAGAGCTTACTGTCAGAGAAGGTTCATGACGTGTCATGGGATATTTGGGACATTTGGTAATGCAGTGGTAAATAATCTGTCTGCCAATGCAGGAAACATAAGAGATTCAGATTTGATCTCTGGATTGGGAAGATCCCCTGGAGGAGGAAATAGCAACCCACTCCACTATTCATGTCTGGAGAATCCCATGGACAGAGGAACCTGGCAGACTACAGTCCATAGGGTCTCAAAGAGTCAGACACAACTAAAGCAACTTAGCAGGCACACATTCATGCGATAGGAAATGGCTGAGAGCAAAAAAAGCAAACCTGGTCTCATGGCTCTCTGTTGTTTTCATTTCCCGGGACATATTCATCCTTATTTCGCCTTCATCAATCTTTATTTTTTATGTGGAATTTTCTTCCACCTTTCAAGAACAAGTGGATTAAATGGAAGTGAAAAGAAAGAATGCTTAATATCAATGATTATAAAAAGACTCAATCCCACAGCTTTTTCTGAAACTCTTGAGGTAAAAAATCATATTTTCTGTTGATCTTGGACATAAAAGACTGCACTTTCAGCAGTCCACATGGCTTCTTTTCTGACAGCGTAATAGTCCATTAGAACTGGTGGTGGGAGAAGAACTAAGTCTTTAAATTCATTGGATATGATGATACCTAATAGGAATTCTCATGTATGTGATCTGTAATTTCCACCCCTCTTTTTTTCTTCACTAGTTTGACTTGACTTTTGAAAGTGAAAGAAAGTGAAAGTCAGTTTTGTCTGACTCTTTATGACCCCATGGACAATACAGTCCATGAAATTCTCCAGGCCAGAATACTGGAGTGGGCAGCCTTTCCCTTCTCCAAGGGATCTTCACAACCCAGAGATTGAATGCCTCCTGCATTTCAGGCAGATTCTTTACCATCTGAGACACCAGGGAAGCCCAAGGAATTAAGGCAGATAATGTATAGTCTTTGGAAAACAAAGTAAGAAATTGGTGACTAAAACTTAGCAAAAAATTCCATTTTTAAAAATTGTTGAATGACTAGAGGATCAGAGTCAACTTTTTATCAGAACTAAAAAAATTAAGGTAAAGTATCTATACAGAATGTACACTCTGTAAATGCTAAGGATTTTTCCCATAGATATAAATAAAATTAAAGGTACATTTGGTATAATTAGGGTAAAGCACACAAGAAAGGATGTGATGAGTGATGATGAAATGCCAGTTGAGGCCAGGTTGTGAGGGTACATAGGAATCTTATTGCAAGATATGTGCTATGTTCTTGAGGAAAATGAAAAGACACTAGAGATAATTATGTTTGTTTGGTTTTTTTTTTTCTTTCTCATTCCTTCTCAAGTTTAACTCAGAGCTTATCCACATCAAATATAAATTGTGCTGCACCCTAGGTCAAAACTCTCATTTCTACCTGGTAGGAAATAGATTTGGGTCATTAAATCTACTTGGACAGCTTTTCCTTTAATCATTTGCTTAATATAATGTGTTTTAGTCATTCAGAGGGAACTGTGGAAGTCAGTTTCTAACTTGGAGTCTGTGTGAGACCAGCTAGGTGAAAGCTGTCACTTTTCATGGGAAAATTTTGAAGCTAATTTTTCTACTTAGCTTAGTTCAGATCTGCTACTAACTAATTGTGTCATCTTGGAAAAGCAATTCTCTTCTTTTGAACTTGTCTTGCTACACCTAAAATAAAGCACTCCGTTTCAAATTCAACAGAGATAAATGGTCTATTCTGTGTCTGATATCCTGAGCACCATTGTAATGAGGAGTACATGGAGTTTTGTTTCTCAATGTGCAAGTCTTCTCAGGATGCGGAGGGATAGAAACAGTCCCTAAGGCCACTGGGTTTATAAGTTAGAGCCATGTAGACTCCTCCCTTCAAAGCAGGCAATACTATGATTTGTGACTAAAGCTGGCTTGTGATGACCCTAGACCATGGACTTTACTCATAGCTGGTTCTTAGTGAAGACGTGTCTTTGTTTAATTTTTGTCTGGTTGGTTGTTTTCTTGAATAGTTGGTTATGTTGTTCATATGAGAGAACCTAGATTTGTCTAGATCCAGGCTCTCTGACCAACATTTCATATTATTTTGACTTACTTTTGCTGATTTCCTTTTCCTAAGTAGACAATTCACAGATGGATATATTTATAAATATATATATGTTTATAAATACATATGGCTTTCCCAGTGGCTCAGTTGGTAAAGAAGCCACCTACAATGCAGAATACGCAGGAGACACGGGTTCAATCCCTGGGTTGGGAAGAATCCCTGGAGGAGGGCATGGCAATGCCAGCCAGCATTCTTGCCTGGAGAAGCCCATGGACAGAGGAGCCTAATGAGCTATAGTCCATTGTTTTGCAAAGAGTCAGACACAACTTAAGTGACAACATGCATATGCACACATGTATACGTGTGTGTGTGCATGTGTGTGTGCATGTGTGTGTGTGTGTGTGTGTGGTGATATGCCTACACTCAAGTTGACTTATTAATAGGATTATTTTAGGTCGTCAAGCCCAATGTTAGGACTAATTGCCGCTGTTTTTTCCCTGCTTACAGGCCTTCAGGGCAAGACCACCTTACCTAGTCTTTTGCTTTGGTGCAAAATAATGTGTGAGCTTCTTGACTGAAAAGGAATTTGTAGTACTTGGAGTACAAAACAAGAACCCAGCTCCAGCTATTCAATCCTGATCCAGCTATTGCAGATGACCCCAAACTCTTTTATATACTATTTATTCCAATCATTTAGTTTATCTGATTGATTTTTGATACTTTACTTCGGCACTATATACAAATTGAGCATTTCCATGTAGCTTAGACATGGGACATGTATATAAGCATTTTTTACATATGTTTCACTGTTTACCTAAGATGCACAGCATATTTACAGATCTACTTAGGAACTTGTTTTTTTTTTTTTTTTCCCCAGAATTTGTATTATCAGTTCAATACTTTTCTCTGCTGTTATGGACTGAATTATGTCCTCCAAAATTTTTGAGAGTCCCTTGGACAGCAAGGTCAAATCACTAAATCCTAAAGGAAATCAACCTTGAATATTCACTGGAAAGACTGATTCTGAAGCTGAACTTCCAATACTTTGGCCACCTGATGCAAAGAGCTGATTCACTGGAAAAGATCCTGATGCTAAGAAAGATTGAGGGCAGGAAGAGAAGGGGACAACAGAGAATAAGATGGTTGAATGGCATCACTGACTCAATGGACATGACTTTTGAGCAAACTTCAGAAGATGGTGAAGGACAGAAAAGCCTGGAGTACTGCAATCCGTGGCAGAGAGTCGGACACAACTCAGCACATCTCAAATGTGCCTGTGTTCAGAATGGACAATTTAAGAGGTAATTAAAATAAATGAGGTCATATGGATAGACTCTAATCCAATACGACAAGTGCTCTTATAAAAAGAGAAGAGTGGACACAGATAATGTACACAGATATAGAACACTGGACAGAAGAAATTAAACCTGCTGACATCTTGATCATGAATCTCTAGCCTCTAAAACCATGAAAAATGCATTTCTGCTGTTTAATTCCTCCATTTTGTGATATTTCATTATGTAAGCCTGAGCAAAAATAATATACCTACTCAAGTGGATTGCACAGAAATCATTCTTGCAAGACTACATCAGTGTTTATGTAACTCAGGTATAATCAAAGTCACGTGAAGTCATGTTCCTGCAGAGTAGATGTTCAAAGAAACAGCATGTCAGAAAGCAAATGACAGAGAGAGGAGGAGGAGGAGGAAGGGCGTTATTGGGAAGGAGAAGAGCAATGGAGGGGAAGGAAAAGAGGAAAAAGAAGGAAGAGAAGAATAATTGTTTTTGTCTTTTATTGAAGATAAATGCATAGTTTTGTGCCTTTGATGCATTTTATTAATGATCAACAAGCACACAATATTAAAAATGTTATCAGGTTCCTGCAACAAATCTTTTCCATTAAAATTACATCCTTCTGTCTTCTTTGGAATCATTTCCTTCTGATTTATAGTGCCCAATCCATTTTTGTTTTTGCTTGATTTTCTCCTGCTCTTCTGTGAACCCTGGATCCACGTTTGCAAACATGTCAGGGCCAATTGCTTGTAACCCCAGTGACCATACATCCTCTTCCATCATCTCAGACTAGTTTACTTCTGTGTCACAACATCCTGTCCAGTGGAGAATTTGTCTCAGATTTGTGTTTTAATGGGATATTCTTTGCGTGGAAATAAACTTAAATCTTTTAATAAATACCCACTTTGTATTTTTAACCTATATCATGGTCTCCTCCAAATTCATGTGAGATGCATGTAGAATGAAGACAGTTCTCATTCAGTTAAAACAAAGAATAGCTCATTTTCATTTTCTTCACCTTTTCAGATGAGGCAAAATTAACACCCCTCTTTCAAGGAAAATTTGCAGGATGCTTAGTGACTAAACAAAGCACGCCACTTGCTTTTTAAAGAGGTAAGAAAAGCAGTCAAGATGGGCTCTTCTGTTATCACTTGGAGCAGCAGGACATATTGATTGCCTTGACCTTCACTTTGGTGGGTGAGAAGCATAAAATTGTCAGGCCACCATCCCGTGGATGCCATAGCAGAGGGGTAAAGTTATAATTTATTTCATGTGAAGTAAGTATAGAAAATAAAGGCTGAAAATTCCTGTCATAGAGCAGATAGACCTCGATTTGAATGTGTTGCTGGGCAAAATCTTGGCTTTCTCTGCACACTGAAGTCAAATAAAAATAATACGAAGACAAAGTTTGGAGGTAATAGAAAAGTAGTTTGAATTCTCAGCCCAGCCAGTGGAGAGGGGAATGCAATAGGCTCATGCCTCAAGAACTGTGCCCCACCCCATGAGGAGTCTAGGGGCTTGCCGTCAGGAGTCAGCGATGAGGAGCAAAGGTGTTGGAATCTTTATTTCTTCCTCTTGCCTTGTTTCAAAGACACTCATAGGCTGGTGTCAGTAGCCCAGTCACTGAGTTAGGCAGTTCCTTGGCTCTGTGGCCTACGCTCCGATATGTAACTACAAGAAAAAGGGTGTTGTAAGAGTAGACACCAGATACAGGATGTATTTAGGATAGAGTCAAAGAAAAATAGGTGTGAAGTGTAGCTCCTGCAGAATTAGGGGGCAGAAAAGCAAACTTAGTTACAAACATGCAGATTTAGGGGTCTTAAAGTAAAAAAATAAAAAAGGAATGTTCAGGCCTGCTCACTGTTCTCTTTGTTCTTAGGAAAAGTAAACAGAAAAAAAAACTCATTCCTTTTTCATGGCAACAAATGTTCTTGCTACAGTGGTTTGTTCCTTTATTATATGATACAAGCATAAAGATATTAACAAATAAATTGATAGTAGTTCTTTTGCATTTCAATAAGCTGCCAGTGGCTCAGATGGTAAAGCTTCAGGCCACAATGTGGGAGACCCAGGTTCGATCACTGGGTTGGGAAGATCCTCTGGAGAAGGAAATGGCAACTCATTCCAGTATTCTTGCCTGGAAAATCCCATGGATAGAGGAGCCTGATAGGCTACAGTCCATGGGATCACAAAGAGTTGGACACAACTGAGTGACTTCACTTTCACTTTCAAGCTGCTTTGGCATCACTGGATGGAAAAAAATGAAAATTCACTTCTAATAAAAAACAATTCCTTAATTACTACTTCCCCAAAAAGTTGACAATGAACCAATAATTTGTATAGCATCCTTATCAAAAATGGCCACCATAGAGCCATGGTGCATCTCTGTTTACATAAAGCCTGGGAGAGGTGTCAGCTGTTACTTCAAAGACTACTTGTTCCTTTATGAAAACTGCATCCAAACACTTCACATAAAAAATTCATTTAACTCTATTTTGATGGGTTTTGTCTGTATCACAGAATCAGGTAAAGCTTTTGAAATATTTTTGTTTGTTTCACATCAAACATCTGACAATTTTGTGAATGCCATTGTAAATTCAGTTAAAATTTCAGCACCAAAACAGCATTATTTATTTTCACAGTGATAATAACAGTATAAATTTTAGTAGGATTCTACTAAAGAACACTGCTATTGGTTAATCACAGAAGGACACTATTGGTTTATTTAGACATATGTGAAGCATAAATGCAGTTGGGGTTGTTTGGGGTTCATCTATATATTATAATTGCATCCAGACCAATAATAGCATAGTATTGATTGAAATAAAAGCTGTGTTTTTCAAAAATACAACTAGCCATACTTATACACACTTATAGTAGTACTACAAAATTTTTGTTATTAAACTGATGTGGAATAAAACAAATATATGCATAAGTATAGTATATGTGTTTCTCTCTGTTCATCTTCTAATTTTAAAAATCTTTGAATCTACTTTATGAATCTCTCTATCCTAAGGTGAAAGTAGAGATGTGTAAAATAAATTATTAAAATATTTTTCAGATAATTTTCAAAATCAATTAGAAATTTTGACTGTAGTATTTATTGATTAAAATTGAAAAAAAAGAAAACCCCTCTGCTTTAGAAGCTTTTAATGTATTTTTACCTTGTAAACAAGAAAATCTTGGATTTATTTCTACAACACCAAGGGAAGGACTGAACAAAATAAACCATGAGTCCAATATTTCATTTTACTATTAAATAATTGCACCATGAATACCTGAACCCAAGGGAAGAATATCTTGATAGGGTTTCTATATGTTACTGAGTGATTTTCTGTTAAGTGGAATGTAATTGAGAAGGACTATGATTTTGCTGCAGCTAAATTCTCCAGGCAAGAATACTGGACTGGGTTGCCATTCCCTTGTCCAGGGGATCTTCCCAATTCAGGGATTGAAACCCGGTCTCCTGCATTGCAGGCAGATTCTTTACTGTCTCAGCCACTAGGGAAGCCCTAAATTTGGTAAAACAGAAGGATATAGGGGCAACTTAATTGACAAGTTTCTTATAAAAACATCCATCAAATGAATTCTGCCTGGAGATGGGGGAAATACATTATCTTTGAGTATATCATATTTAGGATAAAATATTTAAATTGGAAATACATTCAATTTAATGAACTTATTCTCAATTTACTTGATATCTTAGCAATTTACTTAATTAAAAACACTGTCCTACAGAGAAGAATTAATTGAAAGTGTCAAATATTTCAAATTTATTAACCATAAAAATACAATTTTGAACATATAGTCCATCAATATAATATAGCCTGTTAATCTATTAAAAATGTATGAAACATATTTTGCATTCATTTTCAATCTTAAAAGTGAATGATTTTTGAAATAAATGTGTTTTCTTACATATTGGCTTTGTTAGGTCTTTGTTGCTGATTGGGCTGGTCTCTCATCACACACAAGTGGGGGCTGCTCTCCAGTTGAGGTCACTCTCTAGCTCTGACTACTCTAGCTTCAGGGGCTTCTCATTTCTGTGGTTTTCTCTCATTGTGGAGCATGTGGGCACATGAGCTCGGAAGTTGAAGCTCTCAGGTTCTAGAGCCCAGGCTCAGTAGTGTGGCCCATGGGTTTAGTTGCTCCACATCGTGCGGAATCTTCCTGGGTCAGAGATCAACCTTTGTCTCCTGCATTGGCAGGTGAATTCCTTACCACTGAGCCACCAGGGAAGCCCAAATGTGAGTTATTTTGAACAATGGTTAGTCACATACACTTCATTCCTTCACTGTCCTCTTAGACCTGACAAATGATCTCACACTGATGAAAAATGGGAGTAGGATGGTGAATCCCCACTGCCTACCATCACCACTGTTGTTTAGTTGCCAAGTCAAGTCTGACTCTTTGCAACCTCATGGACTGTAGCCCACCAGGCTCCTCTGTCCACAGAATTTCTCAAGCAAGAATACTGGAATGGGTTGCCATTTTCTTCTCCAGGGTATCATCCCAACCTAGGAATTGAATCTGTCTCCTGCACTGGCAGGCAGATTCTTTACCACTAAGTCACTAGGGAAGCCCACTGCCTATCATACATTCATCCTATTTCTCTCTGTATTGAATCAAAATTATCTTTTGCCAAGTTAGTGTGTCTTAAGGCATCACTAAAGAAACACCTGCTGTCCAATTTCTGAATTATGTGAGAATCATTATGAGTTCAGATTCAGAGACATGACTCCCAACACATAGAATCAAAATGCGGGTGGAGGGCAGGGACAACATTTTTAACAGTCTTCCCAGAGGGTTATTTAAAGTTTGAGACACCATAGAGAATCTGAAGAGCACTCTCATTATTGTCCTTGATTCAAGTGTGGCATATTAAATTCAAGAGCCTACTACATACCCGGCCCAGGGACTTTTACACTTCACATCAAAAAATTGAACTTTCTCCAGGAAATGGAGTCCATCCTTATAGCCTAGATACTGTATGGCTTAAGAATTGATTTTATGACTGGATATTAAAATATAGAACACAATGAAGAGAGAGAAGTAGACGGGAAAGTAACATGTCTACTGATATATTAGATTAGAGAATTCTTCATTTCCACCTATACAAAAGTGTGTTTCCTCATTGCCTGGTCAACACAGTCACTTTAGTCCTATTTCTGGAAACTAGGGTCAGACAGTGAAGTCAGAATACAGAACACTGAGGCCTCTGTCCTGAGCAATGTTGCTGTTTGAAGCTGAAATAAAGCATAGAGAGTTCAGAGTAATATTTCATCTACCAACCTTAATGCCTTAGAAGAAATGTATTAGCCATCATAGTCAACAAAAGAGTTCGATTGCAATACTTGGATGCAATCTCAAAAATGACAGAATGATCTCTGTTCGTTTCCAAGGCAAACCATTCAATATCACAGTAATTTAAGTCTATGCCCTGACCAGTAACACTGAAGAAGCAGAAGTTGAACAGTTCTGTGAAGACTTACAAGACCTTCTAGAACTAACACCCCAAAAAGATGTCTTTTTCATTATAGGGGACTGGAATGAAAAAGTAGGAAGTCAAGAAACATCTGGAGTAACAGGCAAATTTGGCCTTGGAGTACAGAATGAAGCAGGGCAAAGGCTAATAGAGTTCTGCCAAGAGAACGCACTGGTCATAGCAAACACCCTCTTCCAACAACACAAGAGAAGACTCTACACATGGATATCACCAGCTGGTCAACACCAAAATCAGATTGATTATACTCTTTGCAGCCAAAGATGGAGAAGCTCTATACAGTCAGCAAAAACAAGACCAGGAGCTGATTGTGGCTCAGATCATGAACTCCTTATTACCAAATTCAGACAGAAATTGAAGAAAGTGGAGAAAACCACTAGACCATTCAGGTATGACCTAAATAAAATCCCTTATGACTATACAGAGGAAGTGAGAAATAGATTTAAGGGACTAGATCTGATAGACAGAGTGCCTGATGAGCTATGGATGGAGGTTTGTGACATTGTACAGGAGTCAGAAATCAGGACCATCCCCAAGAAAAAGAAATGCAGAAAAGCAAAATGGCTGTCTGGGGAGGCCTTACAAATGGCTGTGAAAAGAAGAGAAGCAAAAAGCAAAGGAGAAAAGGAAAGATATACCCACTTGAATGCAGAGTTCCAAAGAATAGCAAGGAGAGATAAGAAGTCTTTCTCAGCAATCAATGCAAAGAAATAGAGGAAAACAATAGAATAGGAAAGACTAGAGATCTCTTCAAGAAAATTAGAGATACCAAGGGAACACTTCATGCAAAGATGGGCTTGATAAAGGACAGAAATGGTCTGGACATAACAGAAGCAGAAAATATTAAGAAGAGATGGGAAAAATAAAACGGTACAGAAAAGATCTTCATGACCAAGATAATCACAAAGGTGTGAAAACTCACTTATAGCCAGACATCCTGGAATGTGAAGTCAAGTGGGCCTTAGGAAGCATCACTAGAAACAAAGCTAGTGGAGGTGATGAGCTACTTCAAATCCTGAAAGATGACACTGTGAAAGTACTGCACTCAATATGCCAGCAAATATAGAAAACTCAGCAGTAACCACAGGATTGGAAAATGTCAGTTTTCATTCCAATCCCAAAGAAAGGCAATGACAAAGATTTCTCAAAGTACTGCACAATTGCACTCATCTCACATGCTAGTAAAGTAATGCTCAAAATTCTCCAAACCAGGCTTCAGCAATATGTGAACCATGAACTCCCAGATGTTCAAGCTGGTTTTAGAAAAGGCAGAGGAACCAGAGATCAAAATGCCAACATCCTCTGGATCATCAAAAAAGCAAGAGAGTTCCAGAAAAACATTTATTTCTGCTTTATTGACTATGCCAAAGCCTTTGACTGTGTGGATCACCATAAAATATGGAAAATTCTGAAAGAGATGGGAATACCAGACCACCTGACCTTCCTCTTGAGAAACCTATATGCAGATCAGGAAGCAACAGTTAGAACTGGACATGGAACAACAGACTGGTTCCAAATAGGAAAAGGAGTATGTCAAGGCTGTATATTGTCACCCTGCTTATTTCACTTCTATGCAGAGTACATCAGGAGAAACGCTGGGCTGGATGAGGCACAAGCTGGGATCAGGATTTCTGGGAGAAATACCAGTGACCTCAGATATGCAGATGACACCACCCTCATGGCAGAAAGTGAAGGACTAAAGAGCCTCTTGATGAAAGTGAAAGAGGAGAGTAAAAAAGTTGGCTTAAAGCTCACCATTCAGAAAACTAAGATCATGGCATCCAGTCCCATCATTTCATGGCAAATAGACAGGGAAACAGTAGAAACTATGGCTGACTTTATTTTTCTGGGCTCCAACATCACTGCAGATGGTGATTGCAGCCATGAAATTAAAAGATGCTTACCCCTTGGAAGGGAAGTTATGTCCAATCTAGATAGCATATTAAAAAGCAGAGACATTACTTTGTCAACAAAGGTCTGTCTAGTCAAGGCTATGGTTTTTCCAGTGGTCATGTATGGATGTGAGAGTTGGACTTTAAATAAAGCTGAGCACTGAAGTATTGATGCTTTTGAACTGTGGTGTTGAAGAAGACTCTTGAGAGTCCCTTGGACCACAAGGAGGTCCAACCATTCCCTCCTAAAAGAGATCAGTCCTGGGTGTTCATTGGAAGGAGTAATCTTGAAGCTGAAACTCCAATACTTTGGCCACCTGATGCAAAGAGCTGACTCATTGGAAAAGACTGTGATGCTGGGAAGGATTGGGAGCAGGAGGAGAAGGGGTCGACAGAGGATGAGATGGTTGGATGGCATTGCCAACTCGGTGGACATGGGTTTGGGTGGACTCCAGGAGCTGGTGATGGACAGGGAGGCCTGGCATGCTGCGGTTCATGGGGTCGCAAAGAGACGGACATGACTGAGCGACTGAACTAAACTGAACTAACCTTATGCTACTTGTATTCAGCAGAAATCTCCCTGAGTTGTGGGTTGCCTTGGTTGCCACTAGTAGAGCTTTAATACATATGTTCATACCTTAAAATACAATTTGACTTGGACTTAAAGTTAGATACCGGTTTGCTCAAAGAGTTTTAAATAATGTGTTGCTGTTCATCACTCAGTCATATCTGAATCTTTGCCACCTGATGGACTGCAGCACGCCAGGCTTCCCTGTTCTTCACAATTGCCCAGAGCTTGCTCAAACTAATGTCCATTGAACTGGTGATGCCATCCAAACATTTTGTCCTCTGTTATCCCCTTCTCCTCATACCTTCTATCTTTTCCAGCATGAGGTTCTTTTCCAATGAGTCAGCTCTTCATATCAGGTGGCCAAAGTATTGGAGCTGCAGCTTTAGCACCAGTCCTTTCAATGAATATTCAGGACTGATTTCCTTTAGAATTGATTCTTTGGATCTCCTTGCAGTCCAAGGGACTCTCAAGAGTCTTCTCCAACACCACAGTTCAAAAGCATCAATTATTTGGTACCCAGCCTTCTTCATGGAGGGCTTCCCTGGTGGCTCAGATGGTAAAGCGTCTGCCTGCAATGCGGGAGACCTGGATTCAATTCCTGGGTTGGGAAGATCCCCTGGAGAAGGAAATGGCAATCCACTCCATCACACTTGCCTGGAAAATCCCATGGACAGAGGAGCCTGATAGGCTACAGTCTGTGGGGTCGCAAAGAGTCGGACACGACTGAGCAAATTCACTCATTTCTTCATGGAACAACTCTCACATCCATACACGACTACTGGAAAAAACATAGCTTTGACTAGATGGGCCTTTGTTGGCAAAGTAATATTTCTGCTTTTTAATATGCTGTCTAGGTCGGTCATAGCTTTTCTTCCAAGGAGTAAGTGTCTTTTAATTTCATGGCTGTAGATGACATCTGCAGTGATTTTGTAGCTCAAGAAAATAAAGTCTGTCACAGTTTCCATTTTTTTCCCATCTATTTGCCATGAAGTGATGGGACCAGATGCCGTCATCTCTGTTTTTTGAGATGTTGAGTTTTAAGCCAGCTTTTTACTCTCCCCTCTCATTTTCATCAAGAGGCTTTTTAGTTCTTCTTCACTTTCTTCCATAAAGGTGGTGTCATCTGAGTTTCTGAGGTTATTAATATTTCTCCCTGCAATCTTGATCCCAGCTTGTGGTTCATCCAGGCCAGCATTTCACATGATGTACTCTGCATATAAGTCAAATAAGCAAGATAACAATATACAACTTTGACCTACTCCTTTCCCAATTTGGAACCAGTCCATTGTTCCCTGTCTGGTTCTAATTGCTGCTTCTTAACCTGCATACAGGTTTATCAGGAGACAGGTAAGGTCTTCTGGTATTTCCATCTCTTAAGAATTTTCCACAGTTTGTTGTAATTCACACAGTCAAAGGCTTTAGTGTAGTCAATGAAGCAGATTTTTTTTTATGGAATTCTCTTGCTTTTTCTATGATTGAATGAATGTTGGCAGTTTGATTTTTGGTTCCTTTGCCTTTTCTAAATCCAGCTTGAACATATGCTGGTTCTTGGTTCATGTACTGTTGAACCCTAGCTTGGAAAATTTTGAGCATTCCTTTGCTAGTATGGTCCTCCCTAGTGGCTCAGCTGGTAAAGAATCCTCCTGCAGTGGGGGAGACCTGGGCTCAGTCTCTGGGTTGGGAAGATCCCCTGGAGAAGGGAAAGGCTACCCACTTCAGTATTCTGGCCTGAAGAGTTCCATGGATTGTATAGTCCATGAGGTCACAAAGAGTCAGACATGACTGAGAGGTTTTCAATTCATTTCACTTTGCTAGCATGTGAAACAAGTGCAGTTGTGTGGTAGTTTGAACATTCTTTTGGCACTGCCAAGTTTTCTTGGGCTCCAAAATCACTGCACATGGTGACTGCAGCCATGAAGTTAAAAGATGCCTGTTCCTTAGACGAAAAGCTATGACCAACCTAGACAGTGTATTAAAAAGCAGAGACATTTCTTTTCTGACAAAGGTCCATATAGTCAAATCTATGGCTTTTCCAGTTGTCATGTATGGATATGAAAGTTGGACCATAAAGAAAGCTGAGCACTGAAGAATTAATGCTTTTGAACTGTGGTGTTGGAGAAGACTCTTGAGAGTCCCTTGGACTGAAAGGAGATCAAAACAGTCAATCCTAATGGAAATCAGTCCTGAATATTCATTGTTGTATGAATGAAATTTTAACATTTTATTTTACTTTTATTCATTAAACTTTTAGACCACTTGATTTTTGGTAAAGTGTTCAGGTTGATATGCCCATGAAGTAGTCGATAATAGACAATCTTAGAAATCTAAAGACAAAGATAAGAGTTCCACTCTGAAGACAGGGATGAAGTCATATGATATAATGCACTCCCTGTCCTAATCTTCAAAAGTAACTGTCATCATAAGAAACATGGTATACCATTTTGCTCTTTCACATAATTAAGATAAAACAGTGAACTCTCTTTGAGAAAAAACAAAAAATATGAGAAAAAACTGGCCAAAGATACTAAGAACAGCAGGAGAGGATACAGAGGCAGGACAATGTATGGACAAGAAGGTTAATGGAGGGAAAGATTTCAAGCAGCCAAAGCTTGATTATTATTATTATTATTTTTCCCAAGAATAGAGAGAACTGATGAAGTGGTCATTTGGGAATTGTCAATGAGCATTTTCTAACCCAATTTGTATTGATTTCCCAAGAAAAGAGCCAGATTGCAAGAGATTAGAAAGCCTCTTCCACTTCCTAAGACACGATTCTCATGGTCCCTGAGACTTTCCAGTTAGACCTCTGGTGATGCTTTTCTGTTCTTTGAATTGGCCACCCAGCTCAACTTGGGACCTCAAGGATCATTGACCACAAATAGGGCCAAATCCTCCTCTGTTCCTTATCACAGAGAGTAATCCTTAGTACACACACTAGAAAAAGCCTAGAATTTCAAGTTGCAGAATGCTTTGAGGAGGGGAGGATAAAATCTTGATATGCCTATTATTTTAATTTTTTAAAATGTCTCCACGTAAGGGGAAAAAAAAAAGACCTTCTGCTGTAAGCATTTCATTGGGCAGTTTTTCAAATTAATGCAGTTTAACTATTACATTAACTTAATGGCTATTTTCCCCTACTTTAACCATGTTAAATGTGCCGGCAATAATGAGCTTCTAATGCTGTCTCTTTTAAGTCTCAGAGGCATCTTTAGAGCTGCTGCTTATCTCCTGGATCATAAAGCTGCATAATTTAGTATTCAAACAATTCATTTAAAACTGAAGCCCTCAGAATTACCGTAAAATTAATCAGAACAAAGTCATCTTAAACCATCAGTTTGGTTTATCTCTAGTTAGCAAATTTGCAAATGAAAGTGAGATAAATAAGAGCATTGACTGAACTCCAATTTTCTTCTTCTGAGTATAATATACTACTCCCAGAGATACAGGTAAGGTTTTGATAAAGGTATGGGCCATAGCTGTAATGATCCTTTCATAATTGTAATAAATCAAGACTTCAGTCTTATTTCATGCTTTTAACTCCAGGGCTACTTCTGACCTGGGTGTTGTTTCACTCTTGCTTTACTTCGTCATATTTTTTACTAATTCATTCATTCATTAAACCCAAATTTAACAACTAGGGAAAATTTTGCCTCAAGTTGAAATGACCAATATGTTCTAAACACTTTTCCCTAAATTTTTAATACAACTCTAGAAAGTTTCCAATTGTTTTGAGGAAGTCTTCCCATTGCTAAGTTTTTTTCCTGGAGACTCAAGAAATTAAATTTCCAGAGTACTCAATTACTAAAAAGCTTAGAATATTAGAATTTATCAAAACACATATTAAAATTATTAGAATTTTCTGAATCTCTAAAATGTTCTAAACTGTCCTGGAAGTTGTTGTTTAAAGGAATATCCCAATTTCTCAAGCATACAATAGTTCATATCCAGGAACAGTTCTTCTTTTTCACTGAATTTTAACATTTTATTCTATAATGTGAGAAATAACTCAGCTATGAGTTATAAGTATATGGTGGAGAAGAAGCCTGGTCTCTTAATGTAAGCCCAGAGTGGCATTTCTCAAGCTGTAGACCTTAGTCAATATTACTAAAATAAAGGATAGATGTAGAAAGGATGTATTGAATTTATTTTTCCAAAATACTTTGGCCCTGTTAGATCTTTGAGTAGTTTGGAGCAGAGATTAAGAAACTTTTTTGGTAAAGGGTCAAATAGAAAATATTTTAGACTTGGCAGGCCATCTGTTCTCTGTGGCAACTCAACTCTCTGAACTCTGCCATTGTAGTACCAAAGCAGCCAGAGATGACACTCAAAAGAAGGGGCATGGCCTTGTTCCAATCAAACTTTGTGCATTAAAAAGGTGGCAGTTTGCCAAGGCCTGGACTAAAGAGCATGAATCTCTAATAGAAAAAACCTATTAAGACTTAACCACCTTTCTGCTGTGAAATCTTTTTTTTTCTTTTGTTTAAGAATCATCTTGCAAAAGTATTGTGCTAAACAACACTCACTGGGGGACAGTAGTGTAATGGGAAGAGTGGGCTTAGGGTCTAAGTGACACACGTCAGAGTCTTAGTGCTTCCACTTGATAAATTTATGACCTCTGACAAATCACTTACTTCTTTCAGCCACAGTGGAACCATTTGTGAAGTAGGAATCACCATCCATACTTTGCACAGTTGGTGTGAAGGTTAAAAGAAAATGTGTATATCAGGTTTCTGTCATATAGTACCTTCAACAAACACAAAAGCGTGTAAGTCATTAGTCATGTCGCTGTTTGTTACCCCACGGACTGTAGCCCACCATGCTCCTCTGGCTATGGAATTTTCCAGGAAAGAATATTGGAAAGGGTCACTATTTCCTCCTTTAGGGTATCTTCTCAACCCAGGGATTGAACCTTGGATCTCTCCTAATGTCTATTTTCTTGCAGATTATTGATACTGGACTTAGTGTATTTTACATTTATTTGTGGTTACTATTCTTTCAGTGGGGCTTCCCCAAAGGCTCAGCTGGGAAAGAATTCACTTGCAATGCAGGTGACTACCTGCAGTGTAGGAGATATGGGTTTGATCCCTGGGTCAGGAAGTTCCTCTGGAGAAGGAAATGGCAACCCACTCCAGGATTCTTGCCTGGGAAACCCATGGACAGAGGAGCCTGGTGGGCCACAGGCAGTGGGTCACAGAGAGTTGGACAGGACTTAGTGACCAAAAAACAACAACAACAGCTATAAGCCATGCTCTCAGCCATTGCTAGATATTGAGTCATTTAATCTTCAAAATAATCCTATGGGGTTGTTACTAATTTAAACCCATTTTTAGAAATAAAGAAGCTGAGACACAGAGTGCCTGCCTGGCTGCCCAAGGTCACACTGTTGACAAGTGAAAGAGCCAGAATTTAGAAAATTTAGGCTGGAAAATTCAGTAACTTTCTTAAGTAAATGTTTTTTGAGGATTTGCTAAGCCATTTTGACTGTTTTAAATGAGATGGTTTTGTTACTCAGAGGCAGCATTGTACACTGCAAAGAACACAGGGTTAGAGGTCAGATGAGTTTTGATTGAAACTGACTCCACCACTCAGGGCTTAAGTGACCTTGCACCATTTAGTCTTTCAAAGCTTCAGTTTCTGCAGCCACAAAATGAAGATAATTATACCTACCTCATACATCTGTTTGGAGAATAAAAGATTAGTTACAAAATCACAGTCCCGGGTATTTAAGAGGTCTCCTGCATGCTCTTCCCTTTCCACCTCTCTCTTCATTATGATCTGAGAGGTCTCAAATGGACCCATGCAAGCCAGTAACTGTTTGTTATTTCAAGAATTGCCCTTAAGAAAAAGTCAACTTCTAACACACCTTCCCCTTTGTTTATTCCTAATGATTCAGTGTTTTTATGCCATTTTTTTCTATTTTTTTTTTAGCAAATAGTATTTCCTTGCATGAGAGGAGTAGTGAACTTACAGCCTCCTTTGCCATTTTAGTCCAGTCTCCCCAAAATCCTGTGAAGGAAAGCACTGCTACCTTGTGTGTAAATGAGAAAACTGACTCTTACTGTGCAAGTTTCTTGTATAACCAGCCATGAAAGAAAGGTGATAACAGGGTTTGAATCTTCTCATCCCGATTTTGAAGAGCAGCCTCTATAGTAAAATGATTGTGCGGCTGCTGCTGAGTCACTTGTCATATCTGATTCTTTGCGACCCCATGGACTGTAGCCCGCCAGCCTCCTCCATTCCTGGGGATTCTCCAGGCAAGAATACTGGAGTAGGTTGCCATACCCTCCTCCAGGGGATCTTCCCAGCCCAGGGGTTGAATCCACATCTTATATCTCCAGCACTGGTAGGTGAGTTCTTTACCACTAGAGCCACCTGGGAAGCCCACCTTTGAGTTCCAGGGATACTGCTAGGTGTCACAGTGAACACAAAGCTGGGAGGACAGTCTTCTTTTGCTAAATTTAAGTTTCTCTTTTTATTCATGTGAGATTCCCCTGTCCTCTTTAAACGCTCCTCTCCTGATCTTTGGGCCCTTTTCCAACTTGCATAGAATAAAGAGAAAAAGAAAGATGTATGTGCTCACATACATGCAAATAGAAAAAAAGAATAACAACACATACACATAAAGAAAAGAAAAGGCCACAAAAACTTGGCTTTTTTTTAGTCTTCTACAAAACATATTCACATTTGTCAATTTCTTGGAGTGTATATAACAATCTGGTGAAATGAGAAAGATGTATATTTTCCTATTCACAGGGGAGAAATGGAGATTGTGTTTCTATCCAAAGCCTCATACATTAATTTTAATGGCAAAGAAAAAAAAATTGAAATGGCAAAGGAGAAATTGAGAAACTGAGGATGGCCTCATTCATCATCCATTCTGTCTTCTTTCAGTCTGGAAAGGCTGAAAAGCTGTAGACTTCATTTGGACAGCCTCCTTGGCTGCTAGACTTCTACATATCTTGGGAGATATTTGGGAGATAGGAATGGGTCAGAGGTCACGTCCTAATGAAACGGGGCAGGGCCTTGTGGTTCTTGCCCTCTCCATGTCCTCTACCTGCCTTTTGCCTGTGGGAAACTTTGGTCAAAGAATAAGTTTAATCAGAGAAATGAGAACATGCAAAATAGTCAAAGGAGGCGAAATAATAATGATGTACTTATTAAGCATATTGGTCAAAGGCTCCCCAGGTGGCACTAGTGGTAAAGAACCTGCCTGAAAATGCAGGAGACATAATAGATGTGAATTCAGTCCTTCGGTGGGGAAGATCCTCTGAAGGAGGAAATGGCCATTGGTTCCAGTATTCTTGCCTGGAGAATCCCCATGGACAGAGGAGCCTGGTGGGCTACAATCCATAGCATCACAGAGAGTGGGACACAACAGCAGTGACTTAGCATGCACATAAGCCTAGTCAAGGATGTTTAGTTCCTTTTCAAGGCTATAGATAATATTCTGAGCCATAACCTGTGAGCTGTCTTGTAGATACTGAAACTTTCACCAGGTAGAGACATTAATTCCATGATGACCAGACTGTAGCCATGCCATAAGCTGCCTCAATTCTGGAAACTGGCCTTAAGGAAACGGGAACAAATCAAACCTGGAACTGAAAACTAACTGCACTTAAAATCAAGATGACGCTGGTCAGACCACCAATGACCAATGTCAAGATGACTGTCAGAGCTGACCATACTGTTTCTGCATGTAGCCCCCTCCCTCTATCTTTAAAAGGTTCAGTTACTCCATTGACTGTCAGTGAGGGGGACTGGCCTTTGGACAGAAGTCCACCATCCTCCCCAACTGCCAGCATCTGAAAAAAAGCAAACCTCCCCTTCCACCAACCTGGCCTGATTATTGCTTTTAGACGGTGTGTAGCTGGACCCCATTTGTTTCAGTAACACTGAGGCCCAGGCTGTTAGTGCTAACTAGATAGTACATTCATGAGGTCTTCTCAAAGCAGTTTTCAATATTTGTTACCCAGATTTCTTTGTGTTGAGAAGCTGAAGCCATGGGAGTTTCTTCATATGACTTTCTGATCCTAAAATTTCAGTTCCACTGATCATGTTTTCATGTGTGAGCCTCCTTCCAGAATTGGTGAAGCTCCCGGAAGCAGAACCTCCCCTAGTGGAAGAGTTTGATATTGTTTTGGAATGCTCTCCAAATTTGCTTCCTCGGCTTTTCCAGTTTTGTTAAGTACCTAATTCCCCATATTGAATCCTTTCTTGGTAAACACTTTAGTGCTTTCTATTTCCCACACTGAAATCAAATGCGCTCTCAGGTAAGAGATAAAATTTTTGCCAGAACTTCTGGAGGCAATCCTTTATTGCATTTCAAACAAAAAGAAAGCCAATACCCAAGTATATTGAGAAGCAAGCACCTACTTCACATTTTTTAAAAATCAATTCAGTTCCTATTAAATTGCCTGGAAAATATAATGCCTTCTCAGGAATACTTAAAAAAAATCAAGGGTCAGAAAATAAAGAAAAATATACAGGCTGTTACTTTCCACCCTTGGTAAAGTACAATCATCATAACCCTTTAGATTTATATATTGTATTATGTTTTATGAAGCATTCATAATATCTCTTTCAGTTCATGCAACAGACCACTGAAGTAAGCATGGTAGCAATTCTGTCACATTCTACCCATCAGAAAACAACGAACTTTATGAAGCTTGGGCATTATCACTATTTTCCTTTCTGGGGCTATGTATTTAGCACCTGGTGGTGTTTAGCAAAATATAAGCACATAGTAAAAGCTCAATGAATGAATAAATCTGTAAATTAAGGTTAGGAATCCTGCCATGATCACAAAGATAGTAAGTGATAGAAAAAAGATTTCAGAAACCAAACTCCATGCAGGTACACCAGAGCAAACTCATTAATAACATTCATATGATTTCCTGAGATCCTGCTTAATGCTCATCAGGCAGAAAAAAACTGCTGTAGGGCCAAGTTCACCAATCTCGTTAAAATCACTTACTCTAAGATTCAAGCCTTGGCTCTGTCACTTTTTAGCTTGTGACAATTTCACTGAGTCTCAGTTTCTACATGTATAAAATGAGATTTAATTGCTCCTTTATACTTAGTAAGGCAGAGACCATGTATGGATATTCATTGTCACCCAGGGACAAAGCTTACAATGCTTACAGTTTGTATCTTATAAAAGCAAATGTCCAGAGTACAGATTCTACTGGGCTGAGTGCTGATTTGGATGCATTGGCATTCATCCAAAGTCTTCATTTTCTGTTTATAATTTATACAGAGCACCCACAGCGTTTTGATGCTTAAGCAAAGATATTTTAACTGTATCTAGTATATTGAGAAGGCTGCTATCTCCCACACATTTGTCTTCTGTCACAGGGGAAATCACTCTTCCTTGAGAAGATCCTGAATTAGAACTTCCCCTGAGTGCCAATCACATTGTAGGGAAAGGTGAACAAGCAGGTCCAGTGACAGACGACTGAGTCAGGCCCTGGGACCAGTCTGCTTGGTATCTCCAGTAATTCTAATGCCTCATGGAATCATATCTCACTTTTAGTAAAATGAGGAAGCTGGAGTTGATTGCTAAGTTTGTGTTTGGTTCTGAGAATCTTAGATTTCAAGGTTGTATATATGTGTTGTTTCTTTGTGTTTCCTTGTTTTTTAGGTGTACTTTCCAGAGGTCTTTATATAAAATTTGTTTATTTGACAATCCCAGCTATTACCTAAATTTTAAAGCAAAGTGGAAATTCTCACCAAAAGAGACACTGGCAATGCTCTCTGTAAACCACTCGGTCAACAAAGGTCTATCTAGTAAAAGCTATGGTTTTTCCAGCAGTTATGTATGGATGTGAGAGTTGGAGTATAAAAAAAGCTGAGTCCCAAAGAAATGATGCTTTTGAACTGTGGTGTTGGAGAAGACTCTTGAAAATCCCTTGGACTACAAGTAGATCCAACCACTCCATCCTAAAGGAAATCAGTCTTAAATGTTCATTGGAAGGACTGATGCTGAAGCTGAAACTCCAATACTTTGGCCACTTGATTTGAAGAGCCGACTCTTGGGAAAAGACCCTGATGCTGGGAAAGATTGAGAGCAAATGAAAGGGGAAGTAGAAGATGAGATAATTAGATAGTAATACCAACCCAATGGACATGAATTTGAGCAAACTCTGGCAGATAGCGAAAGAAAGGGAAGCCTGGCATGCTGCAATCCTTGGGGTCACAGAGTCAGACAGGACTTTGCAACTGAACAACAAAAGCAAAATTATTACATTAAGTCCCTTACACACAAACTTTCAAAGATGCAAACATGCCCCTATATGCCAGCTGTTGTACTGTACTTTTCAAGGTACTGTTCTATAAGATTAAAATGTTTTCTTTATTTTGTGTTTGTTTGCTTTTTTATGTATTATTTGTGGGAAAATTATTATAAACCTATTATGTGTGTGTATATGTGCTCTGTCATGTGCAACTTGGTAACCCTACGGAAGGTAGTCAGCCAGGCTCCTCTGTCCATGGGATTTTCCAGGCAAGAATACTGGAGTGGGTTGCCATTCCCTCCACCATGGGATCTTCCCGACTCAGGTATCTAACCCAAGTATCCCACATTGCAGGAGGTTTCTTCACTGCTTGAGTCACCGGGGAAACCCATACAGTACCAAATAGCTCATTGTGCTAGCTGGGTATCTAGTCCACAATTTGTTGGACTTACGAACAAATTGGACTTAAGGACACTCTCTCGGAATGGAATCCGTTTATATATAGGGGATTTACTACTTGAAAAAAAAAAATCTGGCAGGACATAGCTTCCAGATGACTGCACAGGTAAAAGCTAAACTAGTTTTCCAGACTCAGTTACAAGCAAATGATCACCAAATTCCAAATTAAAAAGTAAGTAAAATGTTCTAGGATTATCAGTCTCAGTGGTGTCAAAACTTTGATATTTTAAATTTTAGCATCCCTTTTTCAGGGACTTATTTCAAGAAAAACACAACACTGGCTATTCTCGCTTCCCTCTTGCACCGAGGATTTCTTCTTGATTACCAAAGCCACGAGAAGAAGCAGCTTACTCAGAATTCCATCTATGTTCCTAAGTAGCACTGTGGCTTTGGGGAGGAGCAGACAGCTGATGGACGGTTGTCTTACTTCCTCATCCAGCACCTGCAGAGGCAAGCGGGTTAACATGATGCCGTTTCTCCTTCAGCTGTTTCTGCAGGTGCCTCCTGAGACTTCTGTGTTCACATCTGCTTGCCCATCTCAGGATACGTATTGATATACATCCTCAGTGAGATCACTTTGTCCTGATCACAAAGCCCCTGAGATGCCACAGATTCTCTCTCTGCAGTCTCCCCCAAAGACCTGGAAAGGCCAGCTGCAATCTTGAACTGCCTGGGGAGTCAGGACAATGAGTACAGCTGCCTTTCTCAGCCTGGTTGACTTGAGGCCATGACGGGAAGGTGACCTCTTTAAGGACCTCAGGTGACAAGTTGGTTGGTGCTTTCCATGTCCAGATCCCAGATCCATTACTTTTTTCCCAGCCTGGGAGCTGCACTGGGGGTATGGGTAGACTGGTGGGAAGCATGGGACCTACCTGCAACCTCCCTGTGAAAAATCTGAACTTGAAGCCTTTTGATCTGACTGTATCTATGTATCATTTTTCTGGGAAAGTTTTATTTTTTTTCTTGGGCAAAAGAAGAAAAACTGGTTCAGGAAATATTCCAATTCTATTGTATAAGCCATAAGTCTGCTTTAGGAATTCAAAAGCCAATAATTGAACTATTTTGCTCCTAGAGAACAAATTCTCAAGACAATGGATACAGTAGAAGGAAGTAAGTTGTAGGGGACAAAGGGAGATTATTACTTCTCAGTGGTATCCTGCTGTAAGAGTAACTGTGCAACTTTTCTTCTGATCCTTAGGCAAAATGACCTTGGCCATGAATGATTGGAGATGAAGGGTGAAATCCATTTCCTCCCCAAGCTAGTATAGAGAAACCTGTCTAAAGGATAAAAACAATGAATAGCACACTTTAAGTGGTGAACTATACAATTAAGTGTTTTATAACAATATATAATTTATTATTAATATTAAATAATATTACATAATTACTTAATACTTCCCTGGTGGCTCAGACGGTAAAGTGTCTGTCTACAATACAGGTGACCCAAGTTCGATCCCTGGGTTGGGAAGATCCTCTGGAGAAGGAAATGGCAACCCACTTCAGTATTCTTGCCTGGGAAATCCCATGGACAGAGGAGCCTTGTAGGCTACAGTCCATGGGGCTGCAAAGAGGCAGACACGACTGAGTGACTTCACTCACTCACTCACTAATTACTTAATATATTAAATAGTACATTAAAAATAAAAAACAAATAGGTATCATTTGCTAAGTCCTCATGAGATAAATGCATCATGCTTCTTGATTTTCACAATGACCCTTTGAAATGGCTACAATAGCTTGTGTTTGATAATAAAATATAATATATATGGATAAAAATACAAATTCATTGAGTTTAAATGTTTTAACTGAAATCACACAAGTAATAAAAAAATGATAAAGATGAGGTTTTGCAGCTAGATGTGTATGACCCCCAAGCCAGCACTCTTTTCTGCCACCTTGACTGCTGCCTGCAAACTTGGAAAAGACAAAATCCATAAATTATAATCCCCCAAAAGAATATTCAGGAATAGCACTGCTTTTCTGTACTACAAAAGAGGATGGTGACATTTAGCTTGAATCATGTTTTTCTGGTGCAATTTTAAGTATGCTTAAAACTATATGGACCTCAAGTAGTACTAAAACACTGGCAAAACTGAGAATGTGCTGCTGCAGATTTTAATGTTTGCAACATGAAATCAAAACATAAAATTAAATTAAAAGGAAAGTTAAAAAAATTTAATATATGCCTCAAGTAGACAGTCCATTTATTGTCATGTAATCAACTAACTTTGTGGATTTCAATGTAAAGCGTGCATATTACTTTCATGAGTATTAAATCATGAAATTTAACTGTGCACACTATTTGTAATGTTTCTTTTAAATAAAAATGACTAATTTTGTGGTAAAAATTACATGGAGGAAATAAATTACATAAATACGTTCAGGAAAAAAAAACAAAACAAAACAGAACTCTGTGCAACCATACTGGTGGTAAACTGTTCTCACAAGGTGTTGCAGGCCTTGGAGATACCCAGTGCATAGTGCCTTCAGGGTACTACCTAAATTCTTACTGTGTGCACCAGGGATTTGGTATAGAGTAGGGGGTCACACAGAGTCCCACACAACCAAAGTGACTTAGCAGCAGCAGTAGCAGTGTGGGCCTTTCCCCTAGTACTCCCAATCATGAAAAAATTCTCTGGACTCCTGTTTTGGTGAAGTTGAGCTCAGCTCACACTGGACTCTCTTCTCTAATGTAATAGTTATTGTGACTAAAATCTATTCTTACCACTGTAGTCAGCATCCAGCTTTGTTTATTTTTGATGTGGACCAAGAGAAAGGTAAGTAGCATGGTCCACAGTTTACATAAAAGGAAACTGAAGCCCAGAAAAGCTAAATAATTTGCTCAAGATGACACACTAAGAAGTGATCCTGGGATCTGAGTTATAGAGTTGGCTTCCTAGTCTGGATACTCTCTACCACACTGTCTAGTGCTTTAACCCAAATGTTGCTATAGAGCTATACAGCCATGTAAGGATTTTTAATTTAGGGCTAAATCCCTAACCTTGAGTAGCACCGGCTCCCATAGAAATCAGGACTTGGATAAAAACTATGCTTAGGAAATGTTTGTGCAAAGGAAGAGAGAAACCCCATAGTGGCTTTGAGTGTGGGGATACCAGAACAAAGGAAGGCTAATTTCTTCATTTACATTCAAAAAGGGATAGATATGTTATCAGACAAAGACCATTACATCTCAATGCATGTATTTGACAGAGTAGAGGGGTACAGTCTCAAAGAGTGGGACACGACTGGTCGACTGAACTGAACTGAACTGAGAGGGGTGTAGTCAGGATAGATAGACTTAGGGTGAACTGTTGAGGAGAAATTGGTCATATAGCAAATGAGACCATATTCTGATTTATAGAAGTTTGAAGAGGAAAGAAAGACTCAATTAATGAAGAACCAAGCTAGTGAAGAGATAAAGGTAAAGTGATACAGCTAAAGAAAGGAATTGAAGTTGGGATTCGATAGCTTCTGGCATCTTTTACCTGTTTGGAGACTTCAGATGCATTTTTAACTTGAATTATATTACACTGTTGGCTTCCCAGGTGGCTCAATGGTAAAGAATCTTCCTGCCAATGGAGGAGTCACAGGAGAAACGGGTTCAATTCCTGGGTAGGGAAGATCCCCTGGAGGAGGGCATGGTAACCTATTCCAGTATTCTTGTCTGGAAAAATCCCAATGACCGAAGATCCTGCCAGATTACAGTCCATGAAGTTGCAGAGTTGAACATGACTGAGTAACTGGGCACATATCACACTATTACACTGCTTTTTTTTCTTTTTTGTTGTTGTTGTTGTTACCCTGATGGTCATATATCAGCAATTTGTTGTGTTCACTAAGAATTCTATGAAAAAAATAGCCCTGATATTTTAATTTCCGATAAATTCTTGTTTATAAAGGCATTATATAAAATAGATGAAGAAGAAGCTTTTCACAGGTGATGGTGAATTCCGGGGACCCAAGTGACTGGTGCTTTGTGATTTTTCTAATGCAGCATGGTGTCATTTTCATAGATTTACCCTGAAAATCTACTTTTTGAAGGGGTGGGAATGAGGAATCTGGGGATGAAGGTCTGGAGTCCTAGAACTCTGTACTACTACAACTGGGTCACTAGGAACACTTTTTTATCTGAGTGTTCTTGTGTGTAAAATGAGAAGGGTGGATAAAGTGAACTCTAGGATCCCTCTCAGTTTCAAAATGCCATCTTTAGAAAGTCCTAAGATTGAATCAAAATATTGCACTATAGATGGGTATTCACAGGTGGCGTTAGTGAGTCCACCTGCCAATGTAGGAAGTATGGGTTCAGTGCCTGGGTTGGGAAGATCCATTGGATTAGGGCAATGGCAACCCACTCCAGGATTCTTGCCTGGAGAATCCCACATACATGAGTCTGGTGGGCTACATTTCATAGGGTTGCAGAGTGTTGGACACAACTAAAGCAACTTGGTATGCACACACATGGCTCATTATTGTGTACATTATTGCTGTTGTTGTCTTAGTTTAGTCACTAAGTCATGTCTGACTCTTTTGCCACCTCATGGACTGTAGGCTGCCATGGGATTCCCTCTGTCCATGGGATTTCCCAGGCAAGAATACTGAAGTGGGTTGCCATTTTCTTCTCCAGGAGATCTTCTAGACCCAGGAATTGAATCTGCGTCTCCTGTTTTGGCTAGAGTGTTCCTTACCACTTACTCACCAGGGAAGCCCTGTTGTGATTACCTCTAGACATTTCTTCTTAACCTGACTCAATGGATGGCAAATTGCCAAAAACATCATGCTTTTGCAGAAACTAATTTCAGACCAGATAGATGAACTTTGATCTACCTGAGCCTGGAGACTTTCCTAGCATGCATGATTATTTATATTCCCTGAAATTGGGATAAAGGCTAAAAGGAGACATTATTTCAGATTTCTTTCAGTTGTACAATTTCACCACTCTATATTCCTTTCCCTCCTCTGTCTAAAACCCATTGTACCTCCATATGGTGTTACCCTACCATGCCATTCACTTTGTTCTTTAATTTTCATAAAACAAAAGGTGATACATTAGATTTTTAAAATCCTGATTCATGAAAATTCTTAGCAGCAGTTATTGAAATGCCTTTCTATAAAAAGTAAAGGGAAAAAAACACTCTTTCAGCTTTAACTTTTCATGGTACATTGGGCAAAAAGCGTGACTTATAGGAAGAAAAACGTTGCTGCTGATCTCAAATTAAATGTGGACTCAGTTAAAGCCTTTTTTTTCCCCCTCTAGACAGATTAGGGAATGAAGAGGGGACTTTATAATGAATAATGGGTACCTGAGACCCATTTTCAATTCTGGGTTTGTAAACATTCATTTGGACAAATGCATATTTTTCCATACAAAAAATGCATATTATAAGAGCTGTTCCACTCCATCAGTTAAAGCAAATGCATATTCTGAAAAATCCCCTAAGTAACTAATTTTCTGGCAAAGGAGACTATCTTATTAAAAAGTCATTTTACTTTACTGTGTATTGCTAGAAAAAAAGTAAGTTATTAAATAAGAAGCTTGCTGCTCAGTTGAGAATCCCTTTCAAAAGCACAGCTAATAGAAAGGGAGAGTAAGCAAGTGCCACAGGACCCCCTCTGTCTGAGGGGCCCTTGCCGAGCTCCCTGCAACAGCAGTGTCATAAAAGGCACATCTGTAGACTTAGGAAATCACACAGATTTTGCTTGTATCTTGATGGGCACATTGGATAATTGAGGCCCTCATCTAAGCTTGAGTTTTCTCTGTTCTTTGAAGGTTGTTATCATTATTAATATTCTGCTACTTGTGAAAATCACTGGAGCTTTTACTTTATTTCATTAGATTTTCTAGGTAATGCTTCCCAGGTGGTACTAGTAGTAAAGAATCTGCCTGAAAATGCAGGAGATGCTAGAGATGCAGACTCAATCCCTGGGTTGGCCAAAAAGATCCCCTGGAGGAGGAAATGGCAACCTACCTCAATATTCTTGCCTGGAGAATCCCATGGACAGAGGAGACTGGCAGGCTACAGTCCATGGGGCTGCAGAGTCAGATGCAACTGAACAACAGCAACAACAAAAAATCTATAAGCTTCAAAAAGTTGAAATTATAAGTGTATAAATACCTATGGAAATATAATAAATAAATCTATTTAACCTCACTATAGACATTCTCCTGCACTTTCAGTTCAGTTCAGTTCAGTTCAGTCGCTCAGTCGTGTCCAACCCTTTGTAACTCCATGAATTGCAGCACGCCAGGCCTCCCTGTCCATCACTGGCTCAACAATGAACGGGGTTCACTCAAACTCACGTCCATCGAGTCAGTGATGCCATCCAGCCACCTCATCCTTTATCGTCCCCTTCTCCTCCTGCCCCCAATCCCTCCCAGCATCAGAGTCTTTTCCAGTGAGTCAACTCTTCGCATGAGGTGGCCAAAGTATTGGAGTTTCAGCTTTAGCATCATTCCTTTCAAAGAACACCCAGGACTGATCTCCTTTAGAGTGGACTCCTGCACTTTACAGTATCCTTATTTATATTGGAGACCTTTCCATTAAGTGCATGAGTTTTCTAATTTATTTATACTGTATTATATGGGTACAAGATAATTTTTTTCCATTCAATCTTATATATAGACCATTAGGGGCTTTCTAGTTTTTTTCTTTTTTCAAATAATGTTGTAGAATATAATCTTGTACATAAAAAAGTTCACAGATATACGAGTATATCTGCAGAATTAATTACTAGGCTAACACGTGTCTTCATTTGTTGCTTTGATATTATTTTAAATACATCCCCCATAGTGGTTATTATAATTTCCATTCCTCTTTTCTTCCCACAGTAGAGAATAGAGTGTGTCATCAAGCTTTTTTGAATCTCATTTTTGTCAAACTATACTGGTATGTTGAGTTGGCATACTGTTGATACCAGTATGAATTGGCATTTATTTTGATTGGAGTTGCGAATATTATGTTTAAATCCATTAGTATTTTCTTGACTAATGAACAGTCTAATTATATCCTGTGCACATTTTTGTTGTTGTATAGTTGTTTAGCCATGTCCAACTCTTTTGTGACCCTCATGGACTGTAGCCCACCAGTCTTCTCTGTCCATGGGATTTCCGAGGCAAGATTACTGCAGTGGGTAGCCATTTGTTCCTCCAGGGGATCTTCCTGACGGGGGGATTGAAACCTGTATTCTATATTGGCAGGCACATTCTTTAGCACTGAACCACCTGGGAAGCACTATCAAGGGAAGGAGGATGGTACAATTCAGCCCATAACAACATGAGAAAAATGTTAACATCTGGTGGATATATGAGCAGTAACTGCTAACTGAAGAAACTCCTACAAAGCCATAAAATTATTGATGATGTATTTCAAACTACCTGGGACATCAAACACCGGAGTTCTCTTCTAGAATCTGCTTGATTTCTCATTCTGTAACTGGCTCTTGTTCCCTTGACTTTTTTTTTCCTCTTACACACAGATAGTTTTACATAAAAATATTATCCCCTTGCTCTTCCACTCAAAATTATGTTATGGGAATCTTTCCAAGTCAATGTAAAAAACAAATATGCATCAGATTTTGAACAAGGTGCAGAGTATTCCATTACTTGAATAACTGTCATTTATATAACCTATCCAATATTGATATGCATTTAGTCCATTTCCATTATTTTGATTAACAAAATGGAGATGAATATCCTGTACAATCATCTCTGTAGTATCGCTAAATCACTGCCTTAGGAAAAATCTCTAAAATTGCAATAGTATTGCAAAAGTAATGGACACCACATTTCAAATGATTTATTTTCCTCTTCTCTTTGAAATTACATGCTCATCTTTGGCTGAGGTGATGTTTGTTCCCTGCCAAAACAGGAGAACCAAGCTCAATTCTTTCCTACTTCACCTCAAACATATCATTCTATTATTTTCTAAATTGCAGTAATTGTTTATTTAGACAAGGTAAGAGTCATATTTGAGTCATATTTGAATTTGTCTTTATGCCATACTTCTGTAAACGAGTGTTAATTTAACTGATATTTTTTTAAGCAGTGTCTTGCTTCTCTCAACTTTATTAGATTTACTTTGAATTACAAAAGTAATACATCCTTTCGCTAATAAGTTTAGCTATCAGAGCATAAATTAACTTACAGTTAGCTATTTCAGGGCTTCTGCAAATTGGCCAGTGCTGTTACCTTTTCTTTAGCCATCATGATGGCTCATGATGCCTGGACTCATCAGCAAAGAGAACAATCCTCCTTTTTTCTCCCTTTTTCCTGTTTAGTTGCCCTCCTTTTTTTGTTGTTGTTTAGTCCCTCTCCTTAATTTTTTTTTTTTGATGGGGGTGAAGCTTGTCATTTCAGAGTAAGAATGTATGTGTTGTTGGGGTAGCATGTGCTGAACGTATAGAGCTTTTGACTGTGTTCTCTCAGAAAGGGAAATGCAGGAAGTTTTAAAAGTGCACTAGCTCAAATATGGGAATGTCTGGGGAGTATCTGAAGGGTGGCAGTGAGCTAACTGCAGTGAAACACAGTAGATCCAGATTGGGCTGATATGATGACTGGATGATTCTGGGCATGGGGCCCCAGCATTGAGGCCATGAGAACTGGGTAGAGGCCCCAGTGGTCGAGCTATTGAGGAAGGATTTGGAAATACCAGTGCCTGAGCCTTAAGAATATATTACCGCAGTACAGACAGCGGTTCTTCTTCCTTTCCTGGCCCTTGGAAATCCAGGGATGGGGGAAAAAACCCTAAATATGTCTTACCGTAGACTTCTTTTCATCGTTGGGTAACAGGGACATCACACAAATTGAATTCCATAGTTTTTTTTTTTTAATTTTCAAAAATGTAGCACTGTGGCACCATGACTATCATGGAATGACTGAAGCAATACTGGTTGCTTCATTCATTCATTCATAAATTCATCCCCTGAGCTAATGGAGATTTATAGTCACTGCTTCTACAGTGAGCATGGAAGGCAGACTAAAATATTACAAAAATGCATAAGTAATTATTACATCCTCCAGAATGGGAAGGCTATCTGATCAATCCAGCTTATTACCAGTTTTAGCCAGGGTTTCTCTGCTTACAGCGTTATTTTTGAACCAGTTCTTAAAAATGTTATTTTTAAAAGGAGCATCTCTTTGGTAATTGTGGAGCAAAAAAGGACCTTGCCAGTTCCTATATAAAATAGTGAGTGCATGGAGTCGTCTCTTCACTCCCCCTCTGCCTTTCTTTTTTTCTTTTTTTTTACACCTGTAGCTGAGTGTTTGATTTAAATGTATGGCCCATTTGTTTATTCTTCTCTCTTCACAATGATGATGTCAGTCCATGATGTTAGGGACTTGGCTTCCTTTACTGTATTTGCGATCTTTAGAAAAGTTCTGAGGGTATAGTATATATTGAGTAAATATTTTCTGCATAAGTAAACAAATCTGAGTCAGGGTTACTCAAGATATCAATATCAGAGCTGGAATATTAAAAAAAATGTGAAAAATATGGGCAAATACAGCATTTTTCTACAAAGACTGAATGCTATGACCTCTGAGAAATCTAACATTTGGCTTATCATTTTTGTTTTTTTCTTCTCCTCAAATCTAGAAACAATTTGGCCAGTCGGATTGTCTTGAACAGAAGCCCTGCCTAAGATCTCAGACTCGGAGCTCTGTCTCAGCAGCCCACTTTCCTCTTCTCTGAGCCCAATGCATTTATCCATCCATTCCTTCATTTTAGAAATAAAAACTGCAAACAAATCCTTCATACTTAGAAGCACTGTGTAGCTTGGCTATAATATCATTGTTTCTATTAAAGCACTGGAAAACATACCCAAGCTCACATAGTAAAAATACCTCTGCTCTTATTTATTAAGAAAGTATTTCCCCCTCTTTCCAAGTCTTGTACTTAGAAGGAAAGCTGTCATCACTTCTATTCCCATGGCTTTTGTTATTTGCTTTCTCATGCATTATTTACTTTTTTTGCTGAAGTACAGCGATTTCTGCAAGTTTTGTTCTCATCTTCCTCCCCCCATAATGCCCACTCAATGCAATTGACTGCAACACAAGGTCTTTTTTATGAACCTATTTGGGGTGATGCCTCCTTTTCATGGTGGATCCCCCTACTAGTTATATCCAAACTGCAAGTATTTGTGTTACAACCTTCACTTTCTTACTGCCATTTCATCAATGGAAATAAAAGTTCTCTCTTTGCTGCCTGCTGAAATGTTGCTGTTTAACTCTTTCATTCCCCTTGGGAAGTATCACCACTGTACATCATCACCCATATAAGAGAGTACACATCTTTCAAATGAAGCTCGAATGAGAGAACTTTCTTTTGATTATGAACCCCTCAAATACTACTGTTTTCTTTATTTTTAAATTCTATACACTTATTTTTCCCCAGTAGTTACATTTTCAATTAAACTCAACTTCTCACCCCCAATTCAACAAACATTAATTGAACAAGGACTCTTAAGCTGTCTACTCAGACAGGTCTGGATACAGAGATGCCTGTCCTACTTTCCTTTTTGATCTAATTCATATACTTTCCCTCAAATCAGACTACAGTACTAACCAAAGTGTTCCTTTTTCTTGTTTGCTTGTTGTTTGGTGGTGAGTTGTTTTCAACAGACATTCACAACATTGAGTTATAAATGACAGAACATTTGACTTGTAGAAAAAAAAAAAACAAGATACAAGACTTTGGGACTCAGGTAATACCTTCATTCCTGAGTTCTTTCAGACTTTTAACGTGGTAACTTTCTTTTATGGAAACAACCAGACTCTGGAACTTTGAACAGTGTTTCTGGTTGCACAGTAGATGCCTGTGTCTTGATTTGTATTCCAGTCATATTGGAGGCTCAGTGAGGTACAGAAATCTGAGCTGGCTACCATGCCTTTTGACCCTACTAAGAATTATGTCCCATAACCTTCAAGAACTCCATCCTATCAGCCAAGCTCCAGAGAATAGCACTGGAGATACCTAAAATAAATCCATTCAAAGAAATGGCTATTATAAATAACTCCTTTTCCTTTCCTTTGACTTTACACACAGCCACTCTACATTATTCAAGCATTGAATATCCATGCTGTGAATTATTCAGCCCTCCACTGGCTCATCTCTCTCTTGATGTCTGACTTTTGCCCTTTTCCAAGTCATTAGAAATTTCACTGAGTTAGGCAAAGTAAGGGAATCAAGATAAGAGATGGCTTATCTATGTCCCTTAATAGGAGATCAGTTTGAAAAAAGTGCTAATATTTTGGATAACAAGTCACTCTTTTTAAATTTATGTAGTGAGTAAAATGACATGGCTAAACTAATGAAATGAACAATAATAGTGTGCAAGGTTTTCATTCAAGTACTTACGTGTCATGTGCCAAGCACTAAAATAGATGCTCTTATATAGATTTGATGATAATAATAATGTCGGAATTGCCTTCAGAACCTTACATTCCAGTTGAAGAACCCAAGTGCAACAAGTAAGCATGAGAAGTTTAGGTAATTAAAAATGCTAAAACAGAACAGTAGGATAGAGAGTGTTATAATTAGGGGATTTCTTTAATGCTGGAATTAAATGTAATGTTCTACCTTGAGGGGCAAATGCTCAATAGAACAAGTAAAGAATAAGTGTGACCCCACTCAGCCACAGGCCATATAAAACTTAAACATAAATTTGCCATATTTACCTAGTAATTCCACTCTTGGGTATACACTCAAAATAACTGAAAACATTTATTCACACAGAAATGTGCACAAAAATGTTCACAGCACCAACATTCATAGCCAAAAAAGTGGAACGGACTCAAATTTCATCAACCAGTTGACAGATAACTGATAAACACCAAATAGTAAAGCTATGCTATGGAATATTATGCAGCCATGAAAAGTAATGAACACTGAAAATGTTCATTATGTGACACAAAATATAGCATATTGCGTGATTTCATTTATATTAAATGCCTATAATAGGTAAATCTGTAGACAGAGAAGTTATATTAAGGTTGCCAGAGGCTAAGAACAATGAAAATGGTAGATGACTGAAAATGAGTAAGGGATTTCTTTTTGTCATGATGAAAAATTATGAAATTAGTGATATTAGTGATAGTTGCACATCTTGTGGATATACCAGGACCCACTGAATTGTATACCCTAAAAGGATAGATTTTATGGTGTATGAAGTACTAATATATCTTCACAAAAAAGAACCTAATGATTTGCATTTTCAACCTGCTAAAAAAGTAATCTTTTCAAAACCAAATTTTCTTTACATCCTTCTCCAGGTGAAAACAACAGCTCATTTTGACCTATAGGATAAAATTCACACACATGTGGTCAACACATATGTTCTTTATTGTTTGGATTTTTCTTAAGTCTGAAGCCTCATCTCCAGCCATTTCTTTTCACCAATTTCTTGAGTCATAAAAAATATGTGACTTTGCTTTTCTACACCATGAGTTTTGTTTTGTTTTCATTTTACACTTCTTCAACTCAAACTTTTTGGAATAGTTTACCTTCCTTTTCCAACTAATAGTATTTTTCCTCCAAAGCAGAATGCAATTATTCCTACATTTGAAGTGACTTTCTTTCAGAGCCCCCAACCAACTTAGAAATGCTTGCCTTATTGTCCCATGGAGTCCTCTGCATGTCAAAGATCTTTTCAAACTGTATTATGAGTTTCTGTTTTTTCATCCGTTTCCTCCTTTACAAGTATTTTTTGTGAGAACAGAGGTCATTAATGTTTTCTTCTATATATCCTCAGCACTTTTCAGATTGAGTATTCAGTAAAATTGTTGTGGCTTGAATATGAATAAAATGTTAGTTCTTAAGCCAAAGAAGTAAATGAGGTCAGACATGGAGAGAATGTAGTTATTGTTGTTCAGTCTCAAAATCGTGTCTGACTTTTTGTGACTCCATGGGCTGTTATATGCCAGGTTCCACTGTCCTTCAGTGTCACTCAGAATTTACTCAAATTCGTGTCCATTGAGTCGATGATGCTATCTAGCCATCTCATCCTTTGCTACTACTTGTTTTGCCTTCAATCTTTCCCAGCAGCAGGGTCTTTTCCAATGAGTCAGATCTTTACATCAGGTGGCCAAAGTATTGGAATTTCAGCTTCAACATTAGTCCTTCCCGTGAGTATTCAGAGTTGATTTCCTTTAGGATTAATTTGTCTGATCCAAGAGAATGTGGAAAGAAACTGTAGTTTGACGATAGTAAAACCCTACATTTACACCCAGGAAGGAGAAATCTTAGTAAACCTGAATAAGAAAATTAGGTTTGTCATTACATAAGAGATCCTCTCGCCTATTACATATGAATCCATTTTATGAGGGATGTCCATAAAATGTATTGCTTATTCAATTTATGAAAGGAAAGTAGTTCTTATATCAATACTTACTCTAGATCAACAGTTTTGAACAACTTCCCTGGGCAGACTAAGATAATGTAAACATATCAAGCATTTAAAATTCACTATTGCTGTGTATTAGAGTAGTTTACAGATTTTACTATTGTAAATGTTTTCCCCAGGTATCTCAAGGCTTACTTTCTCATCTAATTCAGTCTCTGCTCAAGTGTCATCTCTTTGGAAAAGTCTCCCAATGGTGCCTAAAATAACTCCCTCCATAAGACAGTATGTTAGCTCTAATCAATGTCAGGCTCCATAGCTAGAATGGAAGCTTTATGAAAGAATGGATGCTTCTCTCCAAATCCTAGAATGATGTCCAGCTCATAGTAGTAGCTCAATAAAAACTTGCTTAATTAATTAATAAGATGTTTATTTGCTCAGTTGCACACGACTCTTTTTGACCCTATGGACTACAGCCTGCCAGGCTCCTCTGTTCATGGGAATTTCCAGGCAAGAATACTGGAGTGGATTGCCATTTCCTCCTCCAGGGGATCTTCTCCACAAGAAATCCAACCTATATCTCCTGCCTTGGCAGGCAGATTTTCACCATTGCGACACCTGGGAATCCCTAATTAATAAATAATGTTGTGATCATCATTCTTGATTCAAAGTAATATATTTTAGTGATTGATGGAAATCAAATTAATAAAGCCAAAGATAATAAGTTTCCAAGACTTATTTCACATTGTCATCTTCAAAACAAAAGTTTGCACTGATTTTTCAGTGATCAAATTTAATTTTCATTTAACTACACCAGCACTGGTATCTAGTATACTAAATATGATGACATTTTTAACATTTTGGTCAACTTCTTAGGTATAAATAACAAAACCAATACAAATACACTTTCTAATTAATAGAGGTCACAAATAAATAAGTATAATATTTTCAATTTTGAGATTAATTTCACATATAATATTTTCAATTTTGAGATTAATTTCACATATTTTAACCTTTGAAATCTATACATGCATATGAAATATCCAGCTCCCATGTATATACCATTTTGTAGAGAAATAGAAATGACTCTCCATGATGACAATTGAGAGGCTAAGGAAAGGTTAAAACAAAGTGTATCAGGTAGAAATAAACAGAGTTAAGTTGGTTTACTCAGGAAAATTGCATCAAGCAATAGAACTTGGGGAAACAGAAAGAATAAGGACTGTAATCAATGACTCAGAGTGTTAGTTACTCAGTCGTGTCCAACTGTTTGCAACCCCATGGACTGTAGCCCCCAGGTTTCTCTGTCCATGGAATTCTCCAAGCAAGGATACTGGAGTGGGTAATAATTCCCTTCTCCAAGGGCTCTTCCCAACCCAGGGATGGAACTCAGGTCTCCTGCATCGCAGGTGGCTTTTTCACCATCTGAGAGTGAGGTAAGCCAAAATATAACAGAAAATATTTGCAACCAGAGTTAAATAACTTTATCAAAACTGCATTCATCATTCACAAGTTTCCTAGAAACAGGACCCCCCCTACATATAGCACAGCACATCTTCCTGTACTTATATGATTATTTTTAATTATATGAAAATAGGGCATATGGTAAATACATCACAGAGTCCTGTGGGAAAGGTAGAAACAGGGGTTGGTTATGGAATGTGAAACAAAATAAAGGGTAATACAAGGGGAAATTTTGATTTGTGAATATACAAAAGTTGCCTTGAGATTTTATGTGGGAGAGAGCTACGTCAATGTCAAGTGTGCCTTGACACTTCAATCGGATGGTAAGAGCTCACAGAATATGTACTATATTCTATACTCCTTTGTTACCCAAATTTCTACCCTCAGCTCCAGAGTTGCCTCACCAGTATAGAGTACAAATGGCTCTCATTAGATTGCTCTGACTTACTCGGTTCCTGGAACTGCCAAAATCATACCTGGAAAGATCTGAGAGTCCTCCTTCCTCCTAGTGAATGCCCTGAGGAAACTGGGAGGTGGTCCATGCCCATGGCAGTGAGGACATGCAGACGGTTCTAGGAGCCAAGTGTCTATTGAGCCTTTCTCCCTTGGCACAATCACAGCGGTCAGTCACCACCACCCACCTCTGGCCTGGCCCTGCTTTCTACTTCCCATGGCGACTTCCTGGTAATACTGGTTCTTGTCCTGTCAGCTCATTTCATAATACTTCTCTCATGCTCTTGTGATTGACTGATGTCTACTGCACATTATATCCTTCAGTTCACAAAGCAGATTTCCATCAGTGTTAGTGTCACCGCTTAGAAATCTGTTTGGAAATATATATTAATAGCTGCAGCAGCTTAAGTTGTGACAGCAAACATATATTGTAATAACAATGAATAATAGCACAAGGAATGAATTTAATAGACACACTTAGTTTGCTTGCCCCTGTGTCTGTTTACAATGTTGTGTGTGTGTGTGTGTGTGTATGCTTCTTTGCCATCAATTTTCTTTTTTAATAATTTTATTTGGGCTTTCCAGGTAGCCTTAGTGGTAATGAATCTGCCTGCTACTGCAGGAGACACAGGAGACCCAGGTTCAATCCTTGGGTTGGGAAGATCCCCAGGAGAAGGAAACAGCAACCCACTCCAGTATTCTTGTCTGGGAACTATCATGGACAAAGGAACCCAGTGCGTTACAGTCCATGGGGTGATGGAGAGTTGGACACAGCTGAGTGACTAAGCACATGATTTTATTTTATTTTATTTTTTGTGGCTGTGCTGGATCTTGTTTGCTGCAGGCAGGCTTTCTCTAGCTGTGGCATGTGGGGCTACTCTCTGTTGTGGTGCGTGGGCTTCCCATTGTGGTGGCTTTTCTTTTTGCAGAGCACAGGCTGCAGGTTCATGGGCTTTAATAGTTGCAGCACACAGCTTAGCAATTGTGGTGCATGGGCTCTAGGGTGAAGGCTCAGTAGTTATGCACACGGGCTTAGTTGTTCCACGGCCTGTGGGATCTTCGTGGATCAGAGATAGAACATGTGGTGTGTCTCCTGCATTAACAGGTGGATTCTTTACCACTAAGCCACCAAGGAAACTTGCTATCAGTTTTAGAATGGAAACTTTTCTCAGACTGAAGTCACTTCCCTCATTAAGCCAGTAACTAAAACAAATAAGCAGAAAAACCTCTTACATTTAACTCCCCCTTAGTTCTAGAATAAACTGGAACTTTTAAACTCAACATTAAATTTCTCTTCATAACCCACTTCTCCTCTGTCCTGGGCTTACTTAATACTGTATTTTCCTTTTTTTTTTTTTTTTTTCTGGTTGGAGATTACAACCAGCTTCTCACCTTCTTTACTCCAGATACCTTAAACATAATAATCAATATTTTTTGTCATCAAGTCTTAACTCATAATTTTCTTTCTGCATCTCACAAACTAAGCCTTCTGCAAAGCACAGAAAGAATAATAAACCTTCTGCGGTCTCTTTCCAATTTCTGACTCAGATTAATCACACACAGCTAGGCTTTTAGCCGTGTCCTGCCAAACTTCTCATTGGAACTTATTTCATTTAATCTTTAAGAATGTTTGGGGACTTCCTTGGTAGTCCAGTGGTTAAGACTTTGCTTTCCAATGCAGAAGGTGCAGGTACTATCCCTTGTTGGAGAGTTAAAATCCCACAGCCAAAAAACCAAAACATGAAACAGAAGCAGTATTATAATAAATTCAGTAAAGACTTTTATAAAGGTGGTTCACATCAGAAAAAATTAATTAAAAAAGAATATTTGCATGTGTTTCTCCTCCAGTAGAGGAGAAGAAGTGAGTGACAGAGGATGAGATGGTTGGATGGCATCACCAACTCAATGGACATGAGTTTGAGCAAACTTTCAGTTTGAAGGCTAGGGAAGCCTGGCGTGCTATAGTCCATGGGATCACAAAGAGTTGGACACAACTCAGTAACTAAACAAGAACACTAGTGGGAAAGCTCAATGAAGCAAGACAGTGCCACATTCAGCCCTGTTTCTCCCATGCGTTATGCACCTAGAAAACTCCCCAAAGCACTGCTACTCTTGGACTTCAGCAAACAGAAGATGACATTTGTTTTATAATAAGGAAGAAAGTAATGCTTACCAAGCAAATATGTATGTCTGGCATTTTAAAATGTATTGTTTATCTCCTGGTAGCAGTTTCCATTCCTCATCTAGATTTGAGAAATATATATGGTTCCTTTGGTGTTTCAGTTGCCTTGGGTTAATACTGAATCCTTTTTCTTCAATTTTATCTTCTCATTTTTTCAACATTAGCATTTTATTTGCTAGGATCTGGTTGAGAGAGAACAGTACGATCTCACAGCCTTGTTAGGGGGTCCCTGAATGTCATTTATCACTCTAGTGTGGGGACTTTCTGGGGCTTTTTGGCAGAAGGCACTGGCTCTACAAAGTACCATTACTTTGCATGAGTGACTCATCTGCCACAGGCTGTTTCACCTCCAGCAAGAGAGCAAAGGGTAAAATGTTCAAGATGCATCAGTGTTGTAAGAAATGGCTCGAATTCCATGACCAAAGGGATGAGATTTGAGGCAGGAAACAGTTATTTAAGACAGAAGATTAATATGTACACCGGTTGTCTTGTCGTTACCAGTTAATGAACTTCTATAAGAAAGGGCTGTGTGTATGTGCGTGCTAAGTCTCTTCTGTAATGTCAGACTCTTTGCGACCCTATGGACTTTCAGACTTAAAAAACACTTCAGTTCTCATGTAGACTGAAAGCCTCATTTTATGGAAAAGGAAGCTGTGGAAAAGTTGAGAATTTATAGAGGATCCCAGCACAACCTCGGAGAAGACAATGGCACCCCACTCCAGTACTCTTGCCTGGGAAAATCTCATGGACGGAGAGCCCAGTGGGCTGCAGTCCATGGATTCGCTAAGAGTCAGACAGGACTGAGTGACTTCACTTTCACTTTTCACTTTCATGTATTGGAGAAGGAAATGGCAACCCACTCCAGTGTTCTTGCCTGGAGAATCCCAGGGATGGGGGAGTCTGGTGGGCTGCCGTCTATGCGGTTGCACAGAGTCAGGCATGACTAAAGTGACTTAGCGGCAGCAGCAGCAGGACAACCTAACCAGACTTTTGTGTTCTATGATCTTAATCTCATCCTCATATGTTCCTCCATTTTTAACTCAGTGATTAAGTATGGAGTACCCACTATATTGTCAGTGGTAAAGAGTCCTTTGGACAGCAAGGAGATCAAACCAGTCAATCCTAAAGGAAGTCAACTCTGACTACTCATTGGAAGGACTGATGCCGGGTTCCTCTGTCCGTGGGATTCTCCAGGCAAGAATACTGGAGTGGGTCACCATGCCCTTCTCCAGGGATCTTCCTGACCCAGGGATTGAACCTGCATCTTCTACGTCTCCTGCATTTGCAGGCAGGTTCCAGTATTCTCGCCCATAAAATCCCATGGACAGAAGTGCCTGGTGGGCTCCAGTCCATGGCGTCACAGAGAGTTGGGCAGGACTGAGAGACTAACACACAACACACATCTTTACCACTGACACCACCTGGGAAGTCCCAAGGAAGGACTCGGAGTCCCTAATCCTCCTGCTAAAAAGTCTGCACATACCCCAGGAAACAGCACTGCAGGAAATCTGCCCTTTTCTGGGGCAGCAGCAACTTGGGTTTATGCTGGGTCTCCTGAGGATCTGGCCTCCCCACAATGAGAATATCCACTGAGGTTTTAAATCACACAGACACTGTGTTTTGTAATATTGGAACATAATTTACTTAAAGTAATGATTGATGTAATAGATTCTGAGGTTTTCCACACAAACAGGATACAGCAAGGGCACACACAGACTTTGGATCCTCTTTATGATGGGGTGGAGTGCCAGGTGTTGGTCAGTGGATGACTCCATGAAGAAAAAAAAAAAACAGGAAAATAGAAAGGCAACTGTTTCATTGCCTGATAGTGCAGATCATAACACATTTTCTATTTTATGAAGGAGAGGTCATGTGGCATTAGTACTTGATTTTCCTGCCAAAAGCATCAATCCAGTTGGGAACATTCATTTATTTGACCAGATGTGCGACAATGTCACTCTGAAAGGTGGTTCCAGTGTAGTGAACTGACATAGATCACCACAGAAACTGCACTGCTAATAGAATATAGCCAATTAGCAGCTCTCTAGTGGAATCTCAATCATTTTGAACCATTGAAGAATGCAGGATTTCTGAGTTAAAAAAGACTTGAGTTCTCATGTAGTCTGAAAGCCTCATTTTATGCAAGAGGAAGCTATGGCAAAACTGAGAATTTATAGAGGAGCCCAGGACAAACTAACCAGACTTTTGTGTCCTATGACCTTAATCTCATCTTCATATGTTTCTCCATTTTTAACTCAGTGATTAAGTATGGAGTACCTACTATATGGTCAGTGGTAAAGAGTCCCTTGGACATCAAGGAAATCAAACCAGTCAATCCTAAAGGAAGTCAACTCTGAATACTCATTGGAAGGGCTGATGCTGAAGCTGATACTCCAATACTTTGGCCACCTGACGCAAACAACTAACTTATTGGGAAAGACTCTGATGCTGGAAAAGATTGAGGCAGGAGGAGAGAGAGATGACAGAGGTTGAGATGGTTGGGTGGCATTACCAACTCAATGGATGTGAGTTTGAGCAAACTCTGGGAGATGGTGAATAACAGGGAAGCCTGTAGTGTTGCAGTCCAAGGGGTTGCGAAGAGTTGGACATAACTGAGCAACTGAACAACAACAACAACAAAGAATCCACCTGCCAGTTCAGAAGACCCAGGTTTGATTCCTGGGTTGGAAAGATCCTTTAGAGGAGAGCATGGATACCCACCCCAGTATTCTTGCCTGGGAAATCCCATGTACAGAGGAGCCTGGCAGGCTATTGTCCATGGGGTTGCAAAAGAGTCGGACATGACTTAGCAACTAAACAGTAACAACCCACTATTTGTGCATGCTAAGTTGCTTCAATGGTACCCAAGTCTTTATAACCCTATGGACTATAGCCCTCTGGGGTCCTTTGTCCATGGAATTCTCCAGGCAAGAATACTGGAATGGGTTACTATGCTGTCCTCTAGGAGATCTTCCCAACCCAGGGATCAAACCCCATGATCTTAAGTCTCCTGCATTGACAGGCCGGTTCTTTACAGCTAGCACCATCTGGAAAGCCCAACAACCCGTTATATGACAGACAATATTCTAGGCATTGGGGAAGCAGTGGTGAGAAGATAAGCAAGATCTGTGCTTTGGAGGGCTCTTACCTTCTAGTAGTGATCATCTGATAATAAAAAAATGTATTTGACCAAAAATAAGCACAATGAAGAAAATGCAAGAGGACAGTGCCAGAGAGAATGACTGTGGTGACAGAGTGGATAGAAAAAGGCAGAAAGAAAAGGATACGCCACTGCTGTTCATACTCATAAGAGCTCTGAAAAGGAGCCAATGGAGTGATGCAATATGTTTTCAAGAAGTCTAAATAACAAGTGTGTGGTTCATGTGAGCTCAGAGAGGACGACAAAGAGAAAAATTCTGATTGAGCTACAGTACACTGAGCAGAGTAGCAGGTGGGCAGCTCCTGCCAGACCCCATGATTTGGATTTCATTTTAAGTGCAATTGGAAACTACTGGAGAGATTTACACAAAGGAGCAATAGACTCCGATTGTTAAGCACCTAATTGCACATAGTCTATCCCAGGACAAGTAATATTTCAGGCTACAGAGAACTCTAGTGCACACACCATAGACAGCACCTCAGATCTAATCCTGTCTTCAATTAAAATATCACTCAGGTTTCCATCTGAATCAATGGTTAGGTCGAGAAAGCTTTAGAACAAACCTCCGTTAAACAGTCAACTCATTTATTCTCTTTTAATTCATAGACTTTATTTTTTAAGCAGTTTTAGATTTACAAAATTGAGCAGATGGTTTAAAAAAAATTCTCATATAATCCCTCCCTTCCCATACAATTTCCCAGTTATTAACATCTCTCATTTTGTGCTTAGTCCCTCAGTCATGTCTGAATTTTTGTTACCCCATTGACTGCAGCCTGCCAGGCTCCTCTGTAAATGGGATTCTCCAGGCAAGAATATTAGAGTGGGTTGCCATTCCCTTCTCCAGAGGATCTTCCCCACACAAGGATCGAATCTGGGTCTCCTACACTGCAGCTGGATACTCTACTACCTACGCTACCAGGGAAGCCAACATCTCCCATTACTGTGGTGCATGTGTTAGACTTGATGAAACAACATTGATACATTATTATTAATTAAAGTTCATAGTTTAAATAAGAGTTTAAACTTGGTGCAGTTCTGTGTATCTGGACAAACGTACAGTGTCATGAATTTACCTTTACAGTATCATACAGAGTAGTCTATTACCCTAAAATTCTACTGTGCTCCATCCATTCATCCTTCCTCCTCTACCTTGAATTCTTGGCAACCTTGCTACTCATGGCAATCTTGCTACACTTTATACAGTTTGCCTCTTTCGGAACGCTATGTAATTGGAATCGTACAGTATGGAACCTTTAAAGACTGGCTTCTCTAAGTAACATGCATTAAATTTCCCTTCATTCTTTTTGGGCTTCCCAGGTGGCTCTCATGGTAAAGAACACACTTGTCAATTCAGGAGACGTAAGAGATGTGGGTTTGATCCCTGGGTTGGGAAGATCACTTGGAGGAGGGCATGGCAACCCACTCCATTATTCTTGCCTGGAGAATCCCATGGACAGAAGAGCTGGGAAGGCTACAGGCTACAAGGTTGCATGGAGTCAGACATAACTGAAGCAACTTAGCATACATCCATGCCTTTTCATGGCTGAATGGCTCATTTCTTTTTTATCCCTGAGAAGTGATTTCACTGTATGGATATACCACAGCTTATCTATCTGTCTTTTTAAGTGCATCTCAGTTGTTTAATTATGAATGGAGATGATATAAATATTGCCTGCAGTGTTTATGTAGACACACAATTTTTAACACATATGGATAAATATTGAAGGGCATGATCCTGGATTGTATGGTAAAAGGACACTTAGTTTTGTAAGGACCTCCCAAGCTGTCTTCTACAATGGCCATACAATTTGGAATTCTTACCAGCAATTAGAGTTCTTGTTGCTCCACATTCTCACCATCATTTGATATCATCAGATTTTTTTTTCTTTTTTTTGACTAACAATTCTAATATATGTATATTGGAATCACATTATTTTAATGTGCAAATTCTTCACAATGTACAACATTAAGTATTTTCTGATTCATTTGTTTTTAAAGAGTAATGCATACATTACTCATAATAATGTCACATGTATACCCCTGTGTGAGTGTATGTGTACCTATGATGACTCCATGCTTTGATTCAGTCTGGCCTATTGTTGTTGCTGTTCTGTCGCTAAGTCGTGTCTGACTCTTTGTAACCCCACAGACTGTAGCATGCCAGGCTCCACTGTCCTTCACTATCTCCCAGAATTTACTCAGATTAGTGCCCATTGAGTCAGTTACGCTATCTAAACATTTTATCCTCATCCGTCTCCTTTTGCCTTCAATCTTTTCCAGTGAGTTGGATGCTCAAACTACTGCACAATTGCACTCATCTCACACACTAGTAAAGTACTGCTCAAAATTCTGCAAGCCAGGCTTCAGTAGTACATGAACCGTGAACTTCCAGATGCTCAAGCTGGTTTTAGAAAAGGCAGAGGAACCAGAGATCAAATTGCCAACATCTGCTGGATCATGGAAAAAGCAAGAAAGTTCCAGAAAAACATTGATTTCTGCTTTATTGACTATGCCAAAGCCTCTGACTGTGTGGACCACAATAAACTATAGAAAATTCTGAAAGAGATAGGAATACCAGACCACCTGACCTGCCTCTTGAGAAACCTATATGCAGGTCAGGAAGCAACAGTTAGAATTGGACATGGAAAAACAGACTGGTTCCAAATAGGAAAAGGAGTATGTCAAGGCTGTATATTGTCACCCTGCTTATTTCACTTCTATGCAGAGTACTTCATGAGAAATGCTGGGCTGGAAGAAGCACAAGCTGGAATTAAGATTGCCGGGAGAAATATCAATAACCTCAGATATGCAGATGACACCACCCTTATGGCAGAAAGTGAAGAGGAACTAAAAAGCCTCTTGATGAAAGTGAAAGAGGAGAGTGAAAAAGTTGGCTTAAAGCTCACCATTCAGAAAACGAAGATCATGGCATCTGGTCCCATCACTTCATGGGAAATAGATGGGGAAACAGTGGAAACAGTGTCAGACTTTATATTCTTAGGCTCCAAAATCACTGCAGATGGTGATTGCAGCCATGAAATTAAAAGACATTTACTCCTTGGAAGGAAAGTTATGACCAATCTACATAGCATGTTGAAAAGCAGAGATATTACTTTGTCAACAAATGTCCATCTAGTCAAGGCTATGGTTTTTCCAGTGGTCATGTATGGATGTGAGAGTTGGACTGTTAAGAAAGCTGAGTGCTGAAGAATTGATGCTTTTGAACTGTGGTGTTGGAGAAGACTCTCGAGAGTCCCTTGGACTACGAGGAGATCCAACCAGTCCATCCTAAAGGATATCAGGCCTGGTGGGGTGGGGGGGTTGTTCATTGGAAGGAATGATGTTGAAGTTGAAGCTCCAATACTTTGTCCACCTCATGCAAAGAGTTGACTCATTGGAAAAGACCCTAATGCTGGGAAGGATTGTGGGCAGGAGGAGAAGGGGAAGACAGAGGATAAGATGGCTGGATGGCATCACCGACTCAATGGACATGAGTTTGAGTGGACTCCAGGTGTTGGTGATGGACAGGGAGGCCTGGCGTGCTGTGATTCATGGGGTCACAAAGAGTCGGACACGACTGAGCGACTGAACTGAACTGGATCTTTGCATCAGATCGCCAAAGTATTGGAGCTTCAGCTTAAGCATCAGTCCTTCCAATGAATATTCAAGGTTGATTTCCTTTAGGATTGACTGGTTTGATCTCCTTGCAGTCCAAGGGCCCCTCAAAAGGCTTCTCCAGCACCACAGTTCAAAAGCATCAATTCTTTGGCACTAATAGGAGTCGGATACGACTGAGCGACTTCACTTTCACTTTTCATTTTCATGCATTGGAGAAGGAAATGGCAACCCACTCCAGTGTTCTTGCCTGGAGAATCCCAGGGATGGTGGAGTCTGGTGGGCTGCCGTCTATGTGGTTGCACAGAGTCAGGCATGACTGAAGTGACTTAGCAGCAGCAGGAGCAGCAAGCCTTCTTTATTGTCCAACTCTGACATCCATACATGACTACTGGAAAAACCATAGCTTTATATGGACCTTTACAGACAAAACGATGTCTCTACTTTTTAATACACTGTTTAAGTGTGTCATAGCTTTCCTTCCAAGGAGCAAGGGTCTTTTAATTTCATGGTTGCAGTCACCATCCAGTGATTTTGGAGTCCAAGAAAATAAAATCTGGCACTGCTTCCACTTTTTCCTTCCTGTGGTCATAAAGTGATAGGATCAGATGCCTTGATCTTAATTTTTTGAACGCTGAGTTTTAAGCCAGGTTTTTATCTCCTCTCTTTCACCTTCACCATATATTTAGTACCTATTGTGTCCCAGAGCCTGAACCAAACGCAATAAAGAGATAATTCACCAGCACCTTTCTTCTTCCTATGCATTCACAATCTGACCGAGAAACGTAGACAGGAATACTGGGATTAAGGAAACTCTAAGGAGAAACTGCTCTTTAGTAGGATCAGAGAAAAATCTGAAGTGAAAAGTTCTAGAGCTGAGCCAAAATAAAGAGGAAGAATTTACCAGCTGATGGTAGTAGAGTGGAATCTTGAGTCATTCAGGCTGGCCTCTGGGGGAAACTACAGGTTAAGCTCAGAGGTGCTGCCATGTCAAACATGAACTGAGAGATAAGGATGGAAGTGTCAAAATACAGGCCAGTATTAAGGCGATCTGAGTGATATATAAAAACCGTTGATGGTTATCCAGCTATGAACGCAATAGCCCTATGAAAGTCAGTTTTTCAATAGTAAAAATTTATTAAGCAGGTCGTTATAAAAGTTTATAATACCTATAAAGTACAAATAATTTTGATGGCAGTTCCATATGGTTTTAATAATATATTCTCATATTATTAAATGAGTAGACTCATTGGAAAAGACCTTGATGCTGAAAAAGATTGAGGGCAGGAGGAGAAGGGGGTGACAGGATGAGATGGTTAGATCGCATCACCAACTCAATGGACATAAATCTGAGGAAACTCTGGGAGATAGTGAAGGACAGGGAAGGCTATCATGCTTCAATCCATGCAGTCACAAAGAGTCATACATGACTTAACAACTGAACAATAACAGTACATTAAATACAGCTTGTGTTTTTACTTGCTTCTTTTAATAAAGTTTAAAAAGTTTATTACATGATGGAAGTACAACAGAATACAAATATATCAAAAATTAGATCACAATCTCACACTCATAAATTATAATAATCAGTATTCTGGTTTATAATAGTCTGTGTGTGTGTATATATATATATATATATTTACATGGACATGTGTATTAACAAAATTGATCACTGCATGCTATTTCAATTCATTAAGTGGAGGTTTGCAATGTCATTTTTAATGATTTCTGAGTGATCAGTCTATGAAATGAACAAAGCATGATTTATTTACCAATTCTCCCTTGAAGGCTAGTTTGGGCACTTCTACTTTTTCCATATTATAAATAGATCTGAGATAAAATTATAGTATTAAATCTTTGGAAATTGATTCAATTATTCTACTAGGATAATTATTTATGAGGCTAAATTTCTGGTCATAGTATATGCAACTAGTTAGCAGAGCTTTAATAAATGTGCTGTGTGTGCTGTGCTCAGAGATTTCAGTCTTGTCCAAGTTGTGACCCCATTGACTGCAGCCCGCTGTCCAAGGGGTTTCCCAGGCAAGAATACTGGAGTGGGTTGCTATTCCCTTCTCCAGGGGATCTTCCCAACCCAGGGATCAAGGCTGCGTCTCTTGCACCTCCTGCATTAGCAGGCAGATTCTATACCACTGTGCTACCTGGGAAGTCCATTTTACACAAGGTAGTGCAAATATACTTCCAGGTGGCTCAGTGGTAATGAATCTGCCTGCCAATGCAGGAGACACAGGAGATGCAGGTCTGACCCCAGGGTTGGGAAGATCCCTTGGGGGAGGAAATGTCAACCCACTCCAGTAGTCTTGCCTGGAAAATCCCATAGCCAGAGGAGCCTGGTGGGCTGCAGTCCATGGGATCCCAAATAGTTGGACAGGATTTAGTGACTGAGCTTTTGGCATCCGTGCATTTATGTCATTCCCAATCTCCCAATTAATCCCATGCCCCCTTCCCTGCCCCATGTCCACACATCCATTCCATGATATTACTTTAATCTTTGTCAATATTATAGAAAATATATTGGTGTTGCTTTATTTTGTCACAGTCCTCTCTTGCCTGCTCCAAGGTTCTATCTCCTACTTTTTTTTTTTTTCTTGCTTCATTTCTTATAATTGACAGTATCTTCTCCAGAGAGCAGTGGAAGGATCCTTTAATAAAGTGAATCCATCCTCCTAAAATCCTTCCAAAAGGTCTTCTGACTATTAGAATGAAATCTAAATAATTGGTCTTATTAAATAGGGTCCCTTCCTAACTGCTTGGTCTAATTTAATACTCGGCTATTCACTCTTTCCCACAGCTTCCTCCAACCCACTCCCATCCTCTAAAGCTTTATCCACACTGCTCTTCTGTTCCTTAAGGCATTGTCTTTCTTTTCCCTTGATAGGAACACACTGGAACTGCTGTAAAACTGGGCCCTTCTCTTGATTCAGGACTGAGCTTGTGTATCACCACCCCAGAGAGGTCTTCCCTGAGAACTCTAAGCAAAAGGCCTTTGATCCATTCCAGGGATTCTCTATTAGACTACCCTCTTTCGTTGCATTTACAAGACATACTGTTACCTGAAAGTGTCTTGTATTTTTGTTTCCCTTTTATAAACAGATACTAGGACATTGTTTATGTTCTCTATTCTGCACTATCCCTAGCATTTTGTTTGTTCCTGCCACATTATAGGCAATTCAGAAAAACATGTGTTGAATGACTGAAAGACTTGAATATTCCAGTTTTGTTCCTTTTGGTGTTACTTACTTATTAATAACTATACCTCATTTTTCTACTGGATGTTCATCTTTTCCCTGCTTATAAGAATTTTCTGGCATATGAGAAACACATGTCCTGACACTTAAAAAAAACCTGAATTTATTATTTGCTGTATAATTGCTTAATTATGATTTCTATGTATAATATTTTTAAAATTTTCAATTATAAAGTATAATATTATGTTCTGTTTTTTTTTCCTTTCCAAATTTGGAAACTACTTGTGAATTTTTTCCCTACAGATTAGTATCCATACATGTCAAGAATTGTAACACTGAAATATTTCAATAACATATTAATACTTGTGCAAACTATCTTAATATAGATGGTGTGAAGTCTTTGACTGTGTGGATCTCAACAAACTGTGAAAAGTTCTTAAAGAGATGGGAATACCAGACCACCTGACCTGCCTCCTGAGAAATCTGTATGCAGGTCAAGAAGCAACAGTGAGAACTGCACATGGAACAACAGACTTGTTCCAAATCAGAAAGGAGTATGTCAAGGCTGTATATTGTCACCCTTCTTATTTAACTTACATGCAGAGTACATCATGCAAAATGGTGGGCTGTATGAAGCACAAGCTGGAATCAAGATTGCTGGGAGAAATATCAATAACCTCAGATACGCAGATGACACCACCCTTATGGCAGAAAGTAAAGAGGAACTAAAGAGCCTCTTGATGAAAATGAAAAAGGAGAGTGAAAAATCTGGATTAAAACTCAACATTCTGAAAACTAAGATCATGGCATCCGGTTCCATCACTTCATGGAGAATAGATGGGGAAATAGTGGAAACAGTGGTCAGACTTTATATTCTTGGGCTCCAAAATCACTGCAGATGGTGACTGCAGCCACGAAATTAAAAAGACAATTGCTCCTTGGAAGGAAAGTTATGACCAACCTAGACAGCATATTAAAAAAGCAGAGACATTATTCAGCCAACAAAGGTCCATCTAGTCAAAGCTTTTCCAATAGTCATGTTTTTTCCAATAGTCATGTATGAATGTGAGAGTTGGACTATAAAGAAAGCTGAGCACTGAAGAATTGATGCTTTTGAACTGTGGTGTTGGAGAAGACTCTTGAGAGTCCCTTGGACTACAAGGAAACTCCACCAGTCCATCTTAAAGTAAATCAGTCCTGACTATACATTGGGATGTTGAAGCTGAAACTCCAATACTTTGGCCACCCAATGCCAGGAACTGACTCATTGGAAAAGACCATGATGCTGGGAAAGATTGAAGGCAGGAGGAGAAGGGGATGACAGAGGACAAGATGGTTGGATGGCATCACAGACTCAATGCACATGAAGTTGAGCAAGCTCTGGGAGTCAGTGATGGACATGGAAGCCTGGTGTGCTGCAGTTCATGGAGTCACAGAGAGTCAGACATAACTGAGCAATTGAACTGAACTGAACTGATAGATGCTGTGAAATTGATCAAATTTTACTTATCCAGAGTAACCTTCTGATATGCTTTTAAAATAATTCGCTCTTCCAAGTCATTTAAATTTTAACCTTTATTGTGTTCTTAATTTAACATTTCAAAAAAAAAAATATGGTTTAATCTCTGAGTTTCCTTTGCTATTGAATTATTTTGCTTATTTAATCTCTGGATTGCTTTCATAACAGCTTAATTATTTTAGTTTTGTGGTCTGATAACAGTAAGACAAGGCATTCTATATTTTTTTTTTGCATCTTCTCTACGTTAACTGTTTTAGAGAAGCTTGAAAATATTTTTGTCAGACACATCCAAAACCCCCACTGACTTTTAAAATTGTGTTTGTTATTAATTTGGAGAGAATGCACACTTCAGAATTTAATTTTCATTCAAGTTAATAAATTCTACTTACATCTCTTAATGCAACTCTAATGTCCCTAATATAATATTGCTTCCTTGGTGACTCAGAGGGTAAAGCATCTGCCTGCAATGCAGGAGACCCGGGTTCAATCCCTGAGTCAGGAAGATCCCCTGGAGAAGGAAATGGCAACCCACTCCTGGAAAATCCCATGGATGGAGAAGCCTGGTAGGCTATAGTCCAGGGGGTCACAAAGAGTCAGACACTACTGAGTGACTTCACTTTCATTTTCAAATATTTTAAAACTGCAATCATATAGTCTCTGAAGATTTCTTGATCAATTTATTCTTATTTACATTTTTGTTTTCATTATGTCTAAAATTATTTTGAAGTAGTTCTGATGTAGCACAAAAAAGAAATTACTAATTTTTGCCTTGAAAGTTAACCATTTCATTATTACTACTTATTAGATCAAAAAATTTTAGATGGAATCTACTGTATTTTCATGCTAAGAATTTATGTTATGGTTTCCAAATAGTAAAGATTACATTTTTTTACCTATGACGATTATGTCCTATTAACTTTTCTTCATACTTTGACTTAAAATTTCTAGTGAAAATTCTGAATAAAGAGGTGATAAATGGCTTCCATTGTTTTATTATTTTAGTCTTGTTTTGTTTCATTTTAAAAGAATTTTTCTGATCAGATTTATGTGGGAACATTTTCTTATTGATTCAAGTTCCTGTTATAAACATTATTTGATAAAATCTGCAGATTTTTTTTTGAGGATTTTAGAGATCTTTGCTTTTGCATAAATGCTAAGTCTGTACATTTTTTCCTTCTTCTTCTCTGCTTTTAGGTGTTCTTATTCTCTCATCCATTCAATATTATCTGTCACAATCCTATTGTGTGTTGTTTTTTTGTTTTATTTTTGTGTTTTTTTTTTTTTTTTTTGCTGCTTCTAAACACTTTCAAGCACTTCTCTAGGTAAACATGGTTTCCCCTTAATTTTAGAGCCAAGTTCATGAACATTTGAAACCTATTTACTGCACATAATACTAAAAAATGAACTTAGTTTGCTGCTGTGCTCTTGATGAGTATGTTTCTCAGATGTCTGACCATCGGGCAAATACAGAGGTGATTAAATGAGTGGAGATAGTTTAGAGGATCTATGTAGATTATGATTGTTCAGTTCAGTCGCTCAGTTGTGTCCGACTTTTTGCAACCCCATGAATCGCAACACGCCAGCCAGCCATCAGCCATCTTATCCTCTCTCATCCCCTTCTCCTCCTGCCCCCAATCCCTCCCAGCATCATGGTCTTTTCCAGTGAATCACCTCTACGTATGATGTGACCAAATTATTGGAGTTTCAGCTTCAGCATCAATCTTTCCAATGAATACCCAGGACTGATCTCCTTCAGAATGGACTGGTTGGATCTCCTTGCAGTCTAAGGGACTCTCAAGAGTCTTCTCCAACACCACAGTTCAAAAGCATTAATTCTTTGGTGCTCAGCTTTCTTCACAGTCCAACTCTCTTATTCATACATGACCACTGGAAAAACCATAGCTTTGACTAGACGGAACTTTGTTGGCAGAGTAATGTCTCTGCTTTTGAATATGCTATCTAGGTTGGTCATAACTTTTCTTCCAAGGAGTAAGCGTCTTTTAATTTCATGGCTGCAATCACCATCTGCAGTGATTTTGGAGCCCCCCAAAATAAAGTCTGTCACTGTTTCCACTCTTTCCTCATCTATTTCCCATGAAGTGATGGGACCAGATTATGGCTGAGGAAGATTGTTTTATTTTATTATTATTTTTTTTAATTTTAAAATCTTTAATTCTTACATGCATTCCCAAACATGAACCCCCCTCCCACCTCCCTCCCCATAACATCTTTCTGGGTCATCCCCATGCACCAGCCCCAAGCATGCTGCATCCTGCGTCAGACATAGACTGGCGATTCGATTCAAATGATAGTATACATGTTAGAATGTCATTCTCCCAAATCATCCCACCCTCTCCCTCTCCCTCTGAGTCCAAAAGTCCGTTATACACATCTGTGTCTCTTTCCCTGTCTTGCATACAGGGTCTTCATTGCCATCTTCCTAAATTCCATATATATGTGTTAGTATACTGTATTGGTGTTTTTCTTTCTGGCTTACTTCACTCTGTATAATCGGCTCCAGTTTCATCCATCTCATCAGAACTGATTCAAATGAATTCTTTTTAACGGCTGAGTAATACTCCATTGTGTATATGTACCACAGCTTTCTTATCCATTCATCTGCTGATGGACATCTAGGTTGTTTCCATGTCCTGGCTATTATAAACAGTGCTGCGATGAACATTGGGGTACATGTGTCTCTTTCTATTCTGGTTTCCTCGGTGTGTATGCCCAGCAGTGGGATTGCTGGGTCATAAGGTAGTTCTATTTGCAATTTTTTAAGGAATCTCCACACTGTTCTCCATAGTGGCTGTACTAGTTTGCATTCCCACCAACAGTGTAGGAGGGTTCCCTTTTCTCCACACCCTCTCCAGCATTTATTGCTTGCAGATTTTTGGATCGCAGCCATTCTGACTGGTGTGAAGTGGTACCTCATTGTGGTTTGTTTTAAAGAAACGTCCAGTATCAAGATTCATCCTATAATAAAATGATCTGGGTCTGTATCTGTTCTGCCAGAAGAAATAGTCCTGCTGCTTTGCTCTTTGTTATATAGTAGACAGCTTGCCACAAATAAGCTTTTATTTAAGGCTAATGAATTAAATGCATGTGGGAGAGAAACTTAAAAAAAATTGAGCAAATCAATGAACAAATGGATGAACCAAAGAACAAAAGGAAGGGGGGGGGAGAGGAAGGAAGAAAACCGAAGGGAAAATGTCATATTTTAATGTGCTGCAGAAAACAAAAAGGTCAGTGCCTCTCTACTGAATCACCCTGATAAAATTATCCTGAATAATTTTGCATTTGTGAAAAATTGAACTAAGGCCATCTTCCAAGGAGTTATGATACATTTCTGCACACAGACACAGACACACACACACACAGACACACAGACACAGACACAGACACAGACACAGACACACACACACACACACACACACACACACGCAAATACACAGGAACCCAAAGCAACCGGTAGAAGTTAAAACTGTCTTCTAATGGAAAGAGCTCTCTGGCTCCACTGCCAACATAATTTATTAACAATCTTCCTATCAGCATCTCTGTTAACCTTCTCTGGGTGGAAATTTTTAAAACTTACAAAAGAGATCAATGCTTATTAGGACGACTGTTGCAACTTTGTACTTCTCTTTGAAATCTAACAAAATGGGTCTCTAAACAATGAATGTACAGTAGAAACAATTCCAACAGATTTAAACAGCCATCTGGAGTAATTATTCATGTTCCTTAAAAATAGGCTGTTTGAGAACATGCAAAGTTTCTTCCTGATATAATTCAGTGTTCTAACAATAGGCAAGTTGCCTGGAGGAGTTAAAGATGCTTTCAATGGACAGGTATAGTTGTTCAATTTCTATTCCCATGTGAAAAGGTATACCCATCTATTGTCATCAAACTTCCTCTACAGGTACCCTTCCATTCTTTTACTATCACTCTTGCTGATATAGGGGCTTATTTCCTCCAGATTACACCAGAGCACCCAGATCCTTAATTTATCTCTGGACTCCTTGACCTGGTGGGGGGACAAGGGGGTCTGGTGTGCTGTAGTCCATGGGATCTCAAAAAGTTAAACATGACTTAGCCCCTGAACAACAACAAAAGTTCCATCACCTTCCCCTTTCAATCTTTCACGTTGTTTTGCTTTCATACTTTATTTCTTCAATGGTTCAGCAACTTCCATTGAGACTGTATTAATAATGCCTTTCAACAATAATAATATCCTCTCTTTTACAGTTGAGACACTACAAACATTACAGCTATCTAGCTCCAGGTTCTTAGTTAAATAATGGTAGAACTCTAAAGAAAAGTACAGGTCTCCTGGTAGTCATTTGTTTATTTCTAAAGTCACTCTCCCTATTATTTCCACCTGGAATCCTGTAGCCCACAAGATCAAAATTACATGCCTTAAACTGGAGAAGCCAGATCCTCTGAGAACTGGTTCCGGTCTGACTTTCTAATGTCCTATTACTCTACTTATATTCATGTACCTTTGACATCTACTGCTGTTTCCTTTACTTCCTTCCCTGTGTTAATTAGTTTAACTGAGAAGACTAGACTGTAGTAGAGATATAGGCAGCTTTAATTTCTCAGTCAAGGCTACTAAATCTAAGCTCTCCTTTTTTCAAATGAAAGCTTGATTTGAAGTTCCTACACCCTGGAACAGAGATGAGGGCATGACCCCTCCTTTACTATCAGCTCCCCTTTCACTGTGTTTGCTCCATTTTTGACAGTGAGCAAGAAGACCCCTTAAGGGTTTAATCATGTAATGGATATAACAATCTCTCTACCTCCTTTTTGATGATCTCTAGAACGTCTACCTTCTCATCTGTTGACTCAATGTAGGTCAATAGGAGCCTTGTTGGTGAGAGATTTAAACACAATCCTTTCTTACTAGGTATTTGTGATGTTAAAGAAATATTCATGATGCTTGTTAAAGAATGGGAAGACCATTTTCATTTAAGAAGGGTCATCATGATAATTGAAGGGACCACTGCACTGGGGAGGAGAAAGGCTGGGTTTGATTCCAAAGACGATAAGGAAAAGTGAATGCTTATAGCCAAGGAGAAGTAGGGTGGGAGTCCGTGGATGGAAAATTACTAAGAGGAAATATCAGGGATAAGTGGGAATTCTTAATAAAATGACCTTATTGTTCCTTGGAAGAAAAGCTATGACAAATCTAAACAACATTTTAAAAAGCAGAGACATTTCTTTGCCGACAAAGGTCCACGTGATCAAAGCTATGGCTTTTCCAGTAGTCATGTATGGATGTGAGAGTTGGATCAAAGAAGGTTAAGCATCAGAGAATTGATTCTTTTGAACTATGGTGTTGGAGAAGACTCTTGACAGTCCCAGGGATTGCAAGGAGATCCAACCAATAAATGCTAAAGGAAATCCACCCTGAATATTCATTGGAAGGACTGATCCTGAAGCTGAAGCTCCAGTACTTTGTCCATCTGATGCAAAGAGCCAACTCATTATAAAAGACCCTGATGCTGGGAAAGATTGACAGCAGGAGGAGGGGATGACAGAGGATGCGATGGTTGGATGCATCACCGATTTGATGGACATGAGTTTGAGCAGGTTCAGGGAGTCAGACACGGAGCCACTGAAAAGCAACATTAAGGATTGTTACTGAAAGAAGGCCAGGGGTATCAGACATACCTGGGGAATTTGGTGGAGGATGAGAAATCTGATTTCACACTAAAGGTGATCAAAATCATGGACGGGGAATTCTGACTAAAGTGACTTAACAGGATTTTTACTGAAATTGGATAATAAGAAATGAACATGGAAGCCCCAAAGCCAAGGCACATGTGAAAAAAAAATTCAGAGGCGTTTGAATAAAATTTGGCCAAGGAGAGTATTTTCACCAGTAGTCCCTTGTGAGACTGACTGCCTGCTTTCCCAAGACTACAGTGATCTCCAGCTTGACCACAGACCCAGTTTCACCCACTCACTAGCCTTGATCACTGGCAAAGCACACTTTCTCTTAATCTCTGAAAACACAGGGGATCAAGCCATCATACCTCCTCTGCTTTCTCATTTTCTCCAGTTTCTGTCATTTCCAGTCAGGTTAGCAAACCCTTTGGCTCCTCAGTGAACCAACCTCAACTCAGCATGTGTTTTTCCCTTTGAACTTATGCCATTTCCCTAGAAACCCCAGGAAACAACACTTTGATTTTACCCCAGTGAGATCTGCATCAGACTTGTGATGTGCACAGGTGTAAAATAATAAGTCTGTCTCAGTTTGAACTGCTAAATTGCTGGTAATTTGTTATAATAGTAACTGAAAAACATGTAGTATTCTTTCAATGTGATCCTTCCACATTGTTGTCCCATTGATTCTTCTCAAATGACACTTCTTGGGTAGTTGTGCACTATATGATTGGCTGGATTTATACCAGATGCTTCTCTAAATCTAGAATGGATTTCTTGGTTCCCTTGTTCTGAGATGTAATCTCTGGTTTCCAATTCTAGGAAATTCTGTACTTTCTGAACAAAGTCTGCTTAATATTATTTTCTCATTTCAGAATCCTACCCATCTGAGATGGATAATTTTAATATGTCAGTCTGACTATACCATTGGATACCCAGGCAACTAGTTAAACATTGTTGTTTGTTTATTTGCTTTTTTGATGTGTCTGCAAGGTTACTTCTGGAGGAGATTATCATTTGAATTGGTGAACTAAGTAAATCTGAAGTAAATCAGATTTGTTTTTTCTTGCCCGACACAAAGACCTCACAGATTTCTTTGATTGTTCCAGTGACCAAAAAGTCATTAGTACAAAATCTAGTAATGCAAATATGAGGTATCTAGAAAAATGGTACAGATGAACTTATTACCAGGACAGGAATAGAGATGCAGATATAGAGAACAGATATGTGAATATGGGAAGGGAAAATGGAGGGTGAGATGAATTAGGAGAGTGGGACTGACATATTTACACTGCTGTGTGTACAATAGATAGCTAGTAAGAACCTGCTGCTGGAGAAGGCAATGGCACCCCACTCCAGTACTCTTGCCTGGAAAATCCCATGGACGCAGGAGCCTGGTAGGCTGCAGTCCATGGGGTTGCTAAGAGTCAGACATGACTGAGCGACTTCACTTTCACTTTTCACTTTCATGCATTGGAGAAGGAGATGGCAACCCACTCCAGTGTTCTTGCCTGGAGAATCCCAGGGACGGGGGAGCCTGATGGGCTGCCATCTGTGGGATCGCACAGAGTCGGACAGGACTGAAGCGCCACCGCCGCCGCCGCCGCAGCAGCAGCAGCAGCAAGAACTGCTGTATAGCACCAGGGACTCAACATGGTGCTCTGTGATGACCTAGATGGGTGGAATAAGGGTAGATGGTGTAAGGGAGGCTCAAGAAGGGGGTATGCCGCTGCTGCTGCTACTGCTAAGTTGCTTCAGTTGTGTTCGACTCTGTGCTTCCCCATGGATGGCAGCCTGCCAGGCTCCACCCCTGGGATTCTCCAGGCAAGAACACTTGGAGTGGGTTGCCATCTCCTTCTCCAGTGCATGAAAGTGAAAAGTGAAAGTGAAGTCACTCAATCGTGTCCGACTCTTAGCGACCCCATGAACAGCAGCCTACCAGGCTCCTCCATCCATGGGATTTTCCAGGCAAGAGTACTGGAGTAGGGTGCCAGGTATATATGTATACATATAGCTGATTCAGTTTATTATTCAGGAAAAAAAAAACCTGGCACAACATTGTAAAGCAGTTATGCTCCAATGAAAAATAAAATAATTTTTTAAAAAGGGGGAAAAAAAAAAACAGAAAAAACAGGTCAAGTAGTGGTATGACGATAAACAAATGAAAAAAAAAATCTATTTGGGGAATTTCCTGGCAGTACAATGGTTAGGACTCCACACTTCCATTTTGATCCCTCCCTGATCTGGGAGCTAAGATCTTAACAGCCTAGAGGTACAGTAAAAAAAAAAAAAAAAAAGTTGTATTTACTGATGTCAATGGCTTCCTTTTTGGCCACTTTCAAGGTATTATTATTGACAGTCACCTCTAAAATTCCTGAATAACTATCAGTTAACTCTCATGACCTAGGACAAACAGGCTATAATATACCACCAGAACTTTGAAAGGTATGTACTTAGTCACTCAGTTGTGGCCAATCCTTGTGAGCCTGTGGACTGCAGCCTGCTAGACTCCTCTATCTATGGGGATTGTCCAGGAAAGAATACTGGGATGGGTTGCCATGCACACCTCCAGGGGATCTTCCCAACCCAGGGATTGAACCCAGATCTGCTGCATTGCAGGCAGATTCTTTACCATCTGAGCCATCAGGGAAGCCCTTAAGGGGTATATGTATTTTTAGGCCATGAGAGTGGTGTCTCCATGATGGAATTAGTGACCTTAAAAGAAAAGAGAGAGAGAGAGATCAAAGAATCAGAACAAAAAAATTGTTAAATTTATATGAAAATACAAAAGACTCCAAATAGTCAAAGCAGTTTTAAGAGAGAGAACAAAGCACCAGGTATCACACACCCTGATTTCAAACAATTTATATTGCAAAGGTACAGTCATCAAAACAGTATGGTATTGGTACAAAAACAGACACACAGATGCCAGTACCTATATCAAAACAGTATGATATTGGCACAAAAACAGAATATAGAACTCATAAATAAACCTGTGCTTATACGGTATAATAATCTATGACAAAGGAGGAATATACAACAGGGGAAATAAAATAAAATAAAATACACATATTAAATGATTTCCCCCCCATTAGTCATGTACAGAGCTGGAGAAGACTCTTGAGAGTCCCTTGGACTATAAGGACATTAAACCAGTTAATCTAAAAGGAAATCAACCCTGAGTATTCTTTGGAAGGACTGATGCTGAAGCTGAATCTCCAATACTTTGGCTACCATATGCAAAGAGCCAACTCATTGGAAGAGACCCTGATGCTGGGAAAGATAGAAGGGAGGAGAAGTAGGTGGCAGAGGATGAGATGGTTAGATAGTATCATCAACTCAATGGGCATGAATCTGAGTAGTGAAGGACGGGGGAGCCTGGCATGCTGCAGTTCATGGGGTCACAAAGAGTCAGACATGACTAAGCAATTGAACAACAACAGCATATAAATGCTGTTAAATATATGTATTACATGCATATTATACACTGGACATACATTAAATTCATACTATATATTATGTATAAATTATTTAATAAAATCTATTAAATAAAACACCTCAGACAATAAGGATAGTATTGAAGCAGGAATTTCAGCTCCTTATACAAAAAGGGCTGGTGAGGATTTTTCCATACTATAAAACAAAACTTTTATTATTTATTTGGATTAAGAATGACACAAAATTATGAACATATGAACTATTTATAATCAATATTTGGGTGCTTTAAATTATAATCGATACAAAGTTAGAATGTGAAGCTTGATGGGATGGAACTTAGTATCAATTCTTGTTGTCAATCCTCAGTCATATCTGACTGTGACCCCATGAACTGCAGCATACGAGGCTTCCCTGTCCATCACCATCTCATGGAGCTTGTTCAAACTCATGACCATTGAGTTGGTGATGCCATCCAACCATTTCATCTTCTGTCATCCACTTCTCCTCCTCCCTTCTATTCTACCCAGCATCAGGGTCTTTTCAAATGAGTTGGCTCTTTAGATAAGGTGGCCAAATTATTGGAGCTTCAGCTTCAGCCTCGGTCCTTCCAATGAAGATTCAGGACCGATTTCCTTTAGGACTGCTGGTTGGATCTCCTTGCAGTCCAAGGGACTCTCAAGAGTCTTCTCCAGCACCACAGGTCAAAAACATCAATTCTTTGACACTCAACTTTTTATATGGTCCAACTCTCACATCCATACATGACTACTGGAAAAACCATAGCTTTGAGGTTTTTAATATACTGTCTAGCTTTGCCATAGCTTTCCTTCTAAGGAGCAAGCATTTTTAATTTCATGACTGCAGTCACCTGTCCACAGTGATTTTGCAGCCTAAGAAAAGAAAAGTCTGTCACTGTTTCCATTGTTTCCCCATCTATTTGTCATGAAGTGATAGAACCAGATGCCATGATGTTAGATTTTGAATGGTGAGTTTTAAGCCAGCTTTTTCACTCTCTTCTTTCTCATTCATCAAGGGGCTTTTTAGTTCCTCTTCACTTTCTGCCATTAGAATTGTTTCATCTGCATATCTGAGATTATTGATATTTCTCCTGGCAATCTTGATTCCGACTTGTGCTTCATCCAGTCCAGCACTTCTCATGATGTACTCTTAAATAAGCAGGGTGACAGTATACAGCCTTGACTTCCTCCTTTCCTGATCTGAAACCAGCCTGTTGTTCCATGTCCAGTTCCAACAGTTGCTTCTTGACCTGCATACAGATTTCTTAGGAGGCAGGTAAGGTGCTCTAGTATCTCCACCTCTTGAAGAATTTTCTACAGTTTATTGTGATCCACACAGTCAAAGGCTTTAGCGTTTGGCTTAAAGTCAATCATTTCTAACCCCTTCATTTCACAGAAAGGCATGAAAGTGATAGTGAAAGCAGAAGTGTTATCGTCCAACTTTTTGTGACCCCACCAGTCTCCTCTGTCCATGGAATTCTCCAAGCAAGAATACTGGAGTGGGTTGCCATTCTCTCTCCAGGAAGCTTCCCAACCTGGGGATAGAACCCAGGTGTCCTGCATGACAGGCCGATTCTTTACCATCTGATGAGTATCAAATGGACAAATGCCTTTGCCCTTCATCAAATTGCAAATATATCAAAGTTTATACTTCAGCTATTACCTCTAGATACCTGGGTGACTTTGTTATTGTATTAACAGCTCATGTGAATAGAATTAACTGAGTAATGTTAGAAAAATAACATTTACCTTTATACTCTTGTATAATTTTATTCTTCAGATTTTTTTAAAGAGTTTTATGAGGGAAACAAGTTTGACTTAATTTTCAAAGTGATTATTTTATTTTATTTTTTGGCTTTGCTGGGTCTTTGTTTTTGCTCGGGCTTTTCTCCAATTGTAGCACACCAGGACTGCTCCTTACTCATGGTGTGTGGGATTCTCACTATGGTGAGAAGTTTCAAGTTTCTCTTATTGCAGATCACAGGATCTAGGACCCACAGGCTTCAATACAGGATGTGGATACAACACACAGGCTGTGGATCCTGGCTCTAGAGCACAGGCTTAGGAGGTGCGGTGCATGGGCTTAGTTGCTCCTTGCCATGTGGGATTTTCCCAGATAATGGATCAAACTCATTTCTCCTACATTGGCAAGTGGATTCTTTACTACTGAACCACCAGGGAAGCCTTAGATAAGTTCGTTTTGTTTTGCTTTTTGATATTTACTATATACTTTAATTCACTTGCCTTATATATATTCAGTATTTTATTTTGTGTAACTACTATGTGTGAGGATATCAGTTCAGTTCAGTTCAGTTCAGTCACTGAGTCATGTCCGACTCTTTGTGACCCCATGAATCGCAGCACGCCAGGCCTCCCTATCCATCACCAGCTCCCGGAGTTCACTCAGAACTCATGTCCATCAAGTCCGTGATGCCATCCAGCCATCTCATCATCTGTCGTCCCCTTCTCCTCCTGCCCCCAATCCCTCCCAGCAACAGAGTCTTCCAATGAGTCAACTCTTCGCATGAGGTGGCCAAAGTACTGGAGCTTCAGCTTTAGCATCGTTTCTTCCAAAGAAATCCCAGGGCTGATCTCCTTCAGAATGGACTGGTTGGTTCTGCTTGCAGTCCAAGGGACTCTCAAGAGTCTTCTCCAACACCACAGTTCAAAAGCAGCAATTCTTTGGCGCTCAGCCTTCTTCACAGTCCAACTTTCACATCCATACATGACCACAGGAAAAACCATAACCTTGATGAGACAGACCTTAGTCAGCAAAGTAATGTCTCTGCTTTTGAATATACTATCTATAGTTCAAGGTAAAGAGCATACACTGGTAAACAAAACAGAGAAGTTATTTTCATCAGTGGAACTTACATTCTAGGGTTTTTCTTTTTTTGTTTGTTTGTTTTGTTTTTTTAAGGGACACAAACGAGAGGAAAAAGAGTGATAGCATGCATTTTCAGGAGGGCAAAACGGAAGTAGAAAGATCACTAAGAAGAATGTTGTGATAGTTTGCAGCTGAAATAACCCTGCTAACAGTGAAAAAGGTAAGAAATGATTGGATGGAGTGTACTTTGGAAAGGTGTAGCTAACAGGACATAGTGGTATATTACATAAAGATTTTGAAGGAAAGAACAAATTTGAAGATGGTCACTAGGTTTTTGATGTGAGATGCTGATTCAATGATAATGCCATTTACTGAGATGGAAAAGATGTCATGTGAAGGTTTTTAATTTAGACTTCTCGTTTGGATACATTAACTGTGATATTTCCAAAGCATGCTAGTGATGCATTCAATCTTAAGTTCAGATGAAAAATGATGCATTAAAATTTAATGAGTGAATGTTTGGTTGCTGAGGCTGAAGCTCCAATACTTTGGCCACCTAATGTGAAGAGCCAACTCATGGAAAAGACTCTGGTCCTGGGAAACTTGAAAGCAAGAGAAGGGAGTGACAGAGGATGAGATGGTTAGATAGCATCACCAACTCAGTGGACATGGATTTGAGCAAACTCGAGGAGATATAGTGAAGGACAGAGGACACTGGTGTCAACTTAAAAAGATGTAGAAGTTTCAAGTTAAGTTTTATTTGGGGTAAAAGGAGGCCTGCAGCCTGGGAGGCAGCATCTCAGATAGCTCTGAGTGTCTGCTCCAAAATGGCAGTAGGGGAAGGTAAATATATAAGGTTTTGGTGAAGGGGGAGTTCAATACCATGAAGCATTCATTTTATAAAAGGATTTTTGTTAGTCATGAGGATCTGTTGTCACCATGAAGGGATTAAATGCTTCTCTAGATATGAGGAGATGCAAGGATGGAGATCAGAAAATCTGTTCCTAAAAATATCCAACTATCTAAAGACCTGTCCTAGCAGATTCCCTGGAGCATAGAGTGCCTCACTCTACTCTGAACTCCCTCAGGGGTTGTTTCAGATCAACAGCTATAGCATCATGGGGTTCAGTCTCCTTGGAGGCAGATGGGAAATGCCTTTGTGGTTCATTTGTTGGCAATGCCCTTGATAAGTGCCAATTTGTAGTTGACACTGGCATCCTGTAGTCCATGGCATCACAAGGAGTTGTACACAGTTTAGCAACTGAACAATAACAATGCTTGGAAAGATACAAAACTCAATAAGATCAGTTAGAAAATGGAGCAGGAGAGAAAACAATCTCAAAACATGAGCTCAAAGCTACTGCAAAAATGCTCACTAGAGTGCCTTTAAATAAATCAACACACATTGAAAGGTAAAAGAGCAAACCAAAACCAACACACACACATACTCACACACCAGCTCACCCACACATTGCATACACTCTCACAAACATTCACACACATTCATACTGACTCATACATTTGAGGTGAGGGGGATGGAAGAAGAGAACTACTAACAGTGCTGTATATTTAGGTAGTTTAAAGACATCATTTTATTTAATTTTCATAAGAACAAGATATATGTGAAATAAAGAACCCAACAATGATGACTAAGGCAGTCTAGTTGCTGGAATATGGTGGAAATTAGGACATATTTTTAACACAATTCATGTGCCCAATGCGCAGTGAGGCCAAACAAACCTGAAACGTTAGAGACTGCAGCAGAGAAATGTTTATTGCAGAGTTATGCATGGAGACTGGTGGCTCAAGTTCCCCAAAGCCCTGAGATCTGTGAAGGGTTTTAGCAAAGTATTTTTTATTTATATATATATGTTTTTTAATTAGAGGATAATTACTTAACAACATCATGATGGTTTTTGCCATATATCAACATGAATCGGCTATATCCCTTCCCTCTTGAACCCTCCTAGCATTTTTAAAGGCCAGATGAGGGAGAGGGTTACAGGGTATTTAATCAGCTTGTCAGAAAGTGAAAAGTGAAAGTTGCTCAGTTGTGTCTGATTCTTTGTGACTATACAGGCCATGGAATTCTCCAGGCCAGGATACTGGAGTGGGTAGCCTTTCCCTTCTCCAGGGTATCTTCCCAACTCAAGGATCAAACCCAGGCCTCCCACATTGCAGGCCAATTCTTTACCAGCTGAGCCACAAGGGAAGCCCTCAGCTTGTCGGGGGAGTTTGCAATTCCCTTGGTTCTGTTTCGCTGCATCAAAAATTTGAAGCGATAGATGGACCAGTGTTACAGCTCAGTTTTATTTGGCAAGCAAAAGAAAATACATCCTGGAGGCGTGAGGGCTGGCTGACCCAAAAGATGCAAAAAGAAGTGAGGTCGGAGGCTCAATTTTGACTCCTCTTTTTATGTTTTTTCTCCTTCCCCTGAAGCTGCTCTATTTAAACTGGGTTAGCCAGGAGGGCTGTTTGTTTCACCTGAGGTTCTCACTCTTTCCCTCAAACCTTCCTTTGCTCTATTTTCATAGGCTTTCCCTTCTTTGTCTTTTAGCCACATTATTTTGGACTCCTTTCCCCTATTCTAATAACCTAACAAATTCCTGAATGTTTCTCTGGTTGACTGATGATAAGGAAAGTATCAAAGGGGCTAACGTTATGAGTCCTCAGGTTCTGGAGGTGTGGGGGCTATGTACTCTTGTCATCCAGCAGTTAATATTTGGTGGAGGTTCTAGGTTCTTTAAAGCAAATCATGTAAAATTTTGCATTGAATACTGTTATCTAGGTACTTCAGAGAGAAGCTAAAGCAGAGGATATGGGGGAAGGCCTGCCACAGGAAGACCCCATCTGGTCCTGTTCAGTTACACTATTAAATGAATAAAATGTTCTAGATCTGGGGGAGAGTTTTCAGTTCTCCTCAACACTAAAAACACGTGGACTACAGTGTGAGGACTAGTATTTCCCCAGTGGCTCAGTGGTAAAGAATCTGCTTGCAATGCAAGAGCCACAGGAGATGTGGGTTCAGTTTCTGGGTTGGAAAGATCCCCTGGAGGAGCAAATGGCAACCCACTCCAGTATTCTTGCCTGGAGAATCCCATGGACAGAGGGGTCTGACTGGTTACAGTCCATGGGCTTGCAGATAGTCAGACATGACTGAATTGACTTAGCACATATGTACAGTGAGGTCACTTGTAACACTGACCAAGGCAGTTTCAGTAATATTATGGGGAGAGATGTTATAAGAATAAGTTCAAGGGATTTCCCTGGTCGTCCATGACTTCATGCTCCCAGTGCAGCAGATCTGGGTTTGATCCATGTCCCCTGAACTAGAGCCCACATGCTACAACTAAAGAGTTTGCATGCTGCAAGGAAGATCAAAGATTCTGTGTGATGCAATTAAGTTCTGGCATAGTCAAATATATATATATATCAGTTCAGTTCAGTTGCTCAGTCATGTCCGACTCTTTGCGACCCCATGAATCGCAGCACGCCAGGCCTCCCTGTCCATTACCATCTCCCAGAGTTCACTCAGACTCACGTCCATCGAGTCCGTGATGCCATCGATTAAGAAAACATGCCAAATGAAAATGGGTGGACAATGAGTGGAGCCAAGCATTCTTATAGGTTTCTCTAAGTGAGAAGTTGGGAATAATTACCTGGAGTGATGGGAGATCGAGGAGATATTGCAGAATATTTTGTAATATCACTTCAGAGAATATTAGACAGGATTCAACAAAGAAAACCTGAAGTTGTAGGAGGGAAAGAGATAATCACAGAAGGGTAAATACTTGCTTACCTGAGTAAATAATTGTTCACAGGATTCAGTACATAAATCCAGGATTAATTCTTCTATATAAGGGAGGATAGTTCATCTATTGCAGTAAGAAAGAGTTAGGAATATTCAGGAAGAAGAGAGTAGAGGTGGAGATGTAGATGGATAGGTAAATTGGGGGCTCTATAGATTAGAAAGCTTATTTCAGGTTTGTGAGTGAGAGGCAATGACTTTCAGAGTTCATGAAATTGTAAAGATTTTAGGAGTTAAATCCGCTTAGGAGCTATAATAGCCTTAGGAGAGAGAGTGAGAGGTGACTAAGAGACTAGGAGCTAAAGATATATGTCTCATGGAATTAGTGCTAATTCCTTATGAAGAGAAAGCAGATAATCAGTCCTAATTATAGCTTCCTTCATGGGCCAGAGCTCCTAGGTGCTATGAATGGTGAGGTCCCCAGTCTTGTAAAGGGAAGGGAGGTATATGTGGATGAGATTCAGAGGAGCTCTGCATTCATCATGCAACCTGGATCCATCCTGAACTTAATGAAGCTCCTCTAAATCCAGCTATGGCAGGTGAGGATTGAAATATTTCCTGCCATATCAGTAAACAAAGATGTCATCAGTTCAGTTCAGTGGCTCAGTCGTGTCCGACTCTTTGCGACCCCATGAATCGCAGCATGCCAGGCCTCCTTGTCCATCACCAACTCCCAGAGTTCACTCAGACTCACGTCCATTGAGTCCATGATGCCATCCAGCCATCTCATCCTCGGTCGTCCCCTTCTCCTCCTGCCCCCAATCCCTCCCAACATCAGAGTCTTTTCCAATGAGTCAACTCTTCGCATGAGGTGTCCAAAGTACTGGAGCTTCAGGTTTAGCATCATTCCTTCCAAAGAAATCCCAGGATTGATTGCCTTCAGAATGGACTGGTTGGATCTCCTTGCTGTCCAAGGGACTCTCAAGAGTCTTCTCCAACACCACAGTTCAAACGCATCAATTCTTCGGCGCTCAGCCTTCTTCACAGTCCAACTCTCACATCCATACATGACCACAGGAAAAACCATAGCCTTGACTAGACGGACCTTAGTCGGCAAAGTAATAGTCATCACAATTCCAGCCCTCCAAGGCACTCAGGAAGGAGAAGAATCCTTAGATCAACAGCCATCAGGCTGCTTTCACTCCTTACAGGGAACCCTGAGGAACTCAGGATGTGAAAACATAGGACACTTGCCCCAGGTAGCTGAGATGACTATGAAAGGAAAGATTTAGTGAGCTCAAAGTCTTGCATCTTCCCATAGACAGAAAAGCACTATACTCCTTAACTCAGAATATCCTGTTTTCTTTAATTCACAATATTCTTTTGATGTTCAGATTACCTGCCCTTTGTTACAAACATACGTTTCTATATAATCTGACTCCTCCCTACCACTGGGCACCCTTCCCTACCTCCCCTCCCCAACTCCCTTGTCACCCACACCCCTAGAACAGTTCTCTCAGGGTCCCTTGAGATGCTGTCCCCTGGGCTTGAAGTCCTAAAAATTCCCACCAAATAAAACAACTCTTAACTTTTAGGTTGTGACTATTTTTTCAGTTGACATAGCTATGGATGCTCCTTGAGAAAGATAGTCTAAACTAAAGCCTCTAGAGCTCAAATTTAATCATAAATTCTCTTCATGTGAGTCATCAAATCTATGGAAGAAAGTGTGAAAAAGACTTATCAGTATCTAAAATAAGGATGGATTTCAAGTATTTTCTACTGCTGCAGCTGTGGTTGGGATTGCTAATCAGTCAACTTCTTCTAGATGGGTCTTTTGGAGTGGTGTACCTCCTGGCACTCCGATTAGCATCTGCTTATCAGCATCAACAAGAAAAAAGAAAACTCCCCCTGTGACTCTCATCCTTCAGAAGACTTCTATTATACTGTCTAATCAGTTCAGTTCAGTTGCTCAGTCAGGTCCGACTCTTTGCTACCCCATGGACTGCAGCATGTCAGGCCTCCCTGTCCATCACCAACTCCTGGAGTTTGCTCAAACTCATATCCGTTGAGTCGGTGATGCCATCCAACCATCTCACCCCTGTCATCCACTTCTCCTGCCTTCAATCTTGCCCAGCATCTGGATCTTTTCCAGTGAGTCAGTTCTTCACATCAGATGGCCAAGGTATTGGAGCTTCCACTACAGCATCAGTCCTTTCAATGAATATTCAGAACTGATTTCCTTTAGGATTGACTGGTTGGGTCTCCTAGTAGTCCAAGGGACTCTAAAGAGTCTTCTCCAATACCACAGTTCAAAAGCATCAATTCTTTGGTGCTCAGCTTTCTTTGTAGTTCAACTCTCACATCTGTACCTGACTACTGGAAAAACCATAGCTTTGACTAAATGGACTATTGTTGGCAAAGTAATGTCTCTGTTTTTTATTATGCTGTCTAGGTTGGACATAGCTTTTCTTCCAAAGAGCAAGAATCCTTTCATTTCATGGCTGTAGTCATCATCTGCAGTGATTGTAGGGCCCCCCAAAATAAAATCTGTCACTGTTTCCATTATTTCCCCATCTATTGTAGTTTTCAGAATGCTGAGTTTTAAGCCAAATTTTTCACTCTCCTCTTTCACTTTCATCAAGAGGCTCATTAATTCCTCTTTGCTTTCTGCCATAAGGGTGGTGTCATCTGCATATCTGAGGTCACTGGTATTTCTCCCAGAAATCTTGATTCCAGCTTGTGGTTTATCCAACACAGCATTTCGCATGATGTACTCTGCAAATAAGTTAAATAAGCAGGGTGACAATATACAGCCTTGACATACTCCATTCCTGATGTGGAGCCAGTCTGTTGTTCCACATCCAGTTCTAACTGTTGCTTCTTGACCTGCATACAGACTTCTCAGGAGGCAAGTAAAGTGGTCTGGTATTCCTATCTCTTTAAGAATTTTCCATGAACATGGTTTACGTCTCCATCTATTGGTGTCCTCTTAGAATTGAAAGAGACACATGTACCCCAATGTTCATCGCAGCACTGTTTATAATAGCCAGGACATGGAAACAACCTAGATGTCCATCAGCAGATGAATGGATAAGAAAGCTGTGGCACATATACACAATGGAGTATTACTCAGCCGTTAAAAAGAATTCATTTGAATCAGTTCTGATGAGATGGATGAAACTGGAGCCAATTATACAGAGTGAAGTAAGCCAGAAAGAAAAACACCAATACAGTATACTAACACATATATATGGAATTTAGGAAGATGGCAGTGACGACCCTGTATGGAAGACAGGGAAAGAGACACAGATGTGTATAACGGATTTTTAGACTCAGAGGGAGAGGGAGAGGGTGGGATGATTTGGGAGAATAACATTCTAACATGTATACTATCATGTGAATTGAATCGCCAGTCTATGTCTGATGCAGGATGCAGCATGCTTGGGGCTGGTGCATGGGGATGACCCAGAAAGATGTTATGGGGAGGGAGGTGGGAGGGGGGTTCATGTTTGGGAATGCATGTAAGAATTAAAGATTTTAAAATTTAAAAAATAAAAAACTAAAAAAAAATAAAAATTAAAATTAAAAAAAAAGAAAAAAAAAAGAATTTTCCACAGATTGCTGCTTTCTAATAGACATGTTGAATTGAATAAACCCCTAATGAATTCCTGGTTTCCCCTCAACCCTAGCACCTCAACTTCCTTTTGTCATCTGAAAAAAAAAATGTACAGCCTAAAAATTTAGGTGGTTTAGTCGCTAAGTTTTGTCCAACCCTTGAGACCTCATGGATTGTCTACCAGGCTCTTCTATCCATGGAATTCTCCAAGTAAGAATACTGGGGTGGGTTGCCATTTCCTTCTCCAGATTGTCTTCCTGACCCAGGGATTGAGCTCAGGTCTCCTGCATTGCAGACGGATTGGAAATAAGTTTTATTTGTCAGACTTGCTGAGAACTTAAACCTGGGAAACAGCCTTTCAGATAGCTCTGAGGGACTGCTCTGAAAAGGTAAGGGAGGAGCCAGGATATATAGGTATTTTGTGGAAAAAAAAGAAAGAAACACCAAAAGATTACTATTTATGACCAGTCAGCAATCTCAACTTAATAAATATATAATAGCACTTTTATACAGAGGATGAGATGTTTGGATGGCATCACTGACTCAATGGACATGGGCTTGGGTGGACTCTGGGAGTTGGTGATGGACAGGGAGGCCTGGCGTGCTGCAGTCCATGGGATCACAAAGAGCTGGACATGACTGAGTGACTGAACTGAACTGATGTATGGGAAAATGCAACGGGCTCCCAGAAATCATTCCTTTGATAAGCATCTTAACTATCTAGGGCCAGCATCCTGTTCTTCCCATCCTGAATCCCCTCAGGTTGCATAGTCAGAATGACTGACTGCAGGGGCTGCTGGCTTGATGGCCAAAACATCTTTTGTTTACTAATAGAGTGGGTGATGTTCTTTATCCATACCTTCAAAGCCCTTCTAGTTTCAAGAAATGACTCCTTGCTTTTCATCATACATCAAATCCAGTAGATCAATTTACTTTCTGGTTCTATATTTAAAATGAGACCACAATATTTTCCCTTTTGACTGCCTCCACCACAATTCCTGGGTCCACATCTTTGCCATAATGAGCCCAGATTTCTTTCACTAGCCTCCCAATGTTTGTTCTGAAGTCTCTGCAGACTGTTTCTGGCACAGAAATCAGAGAATCCTTTACAGGTAGGTTCAGATCATTCTCTGCTCACAGTCCTCCCATGGATTCTCATCTCACCTCTTATATAAAAGCCAAACACCTTCCAGTGGCCTATCTGGCCTGCATGATGTGTGACCTCCTCTCCTCCCCCCTTTATTTTATTTTATTTTGGCTTCACTGCTGGGCATGTGGAATTTCCCTGACTAGGGATTGAACCAGTGCCCCCTGCCATGGAGGAACAGAGTCTTAACCACTGGACTACGAGGGAAGTCCTGGCCTCCCCTTTCTGACCTCAGCTAGGCTTCTCTCCTTTGCTCATGGAGGTCAGATATCCTAGCCTTTCCTGTTCTTCCCTCTGCCAGGAAATGTTCTCCTTAGAGAGCACAAGTTAAGCCTCTCCCTCTCTGTCTCAAATGTCACCTTCATACCCTTTCCACTTATCCCTCAAGCCCTCGAATCCTCTTAACCTCCTTTATACTTTGCCTAGAATTTATGATCATCTGACATACATTGTATTTAGAATCTTTTCTGTCTATTGTCTGCCCCCCTTGCCCCCAAATTATATGAATTCCATTCTAAGAAAGCAGGAATTTTGATTAATATTCAGCCCCTGGCACCTAAACGACCCCTTAGCTCATAGAAGATCCTCAAAAAATAAATGTAAGAATTAATGAATTTGCAGACCCCGATCTGAGCAACATCCTTACCTGAGCAAGTTATTTTTGAAAATGCAATATGCTTGTGGAGTCCAGTTTGATCCAGTTAGCAATCATGGGAGTGAAAGAATTTCCTTTTGGAGGCAATTGTATAAGCCATCAGCTCCCTTGAGGGTGCTTTTATTAGCTCTGAAAGCAAGTTTTGCCATTCATCAGCTGTTTGCAGGAGGAATGAGCCAACATCTCTGTGTTCTGCATCCGCACCTCCCCACCCCCCCGGCTGCTTCTCCCTGAGAGATTTGCAGTTCCAGGAAGATCTTGCCTTCTGCAGCATGCCCTGCTAGCAGGCTGTGCCATCTGCAGCAGAAAGGGTTACACTCAGTCACTTGTGGTTGCAATATGCACCCACGGCATCTATTTTTCTCTCTCACCTATTTTCTTCACTTGACCCGAGTTAATCCTCTCATTATCTGCCTCCCACTTGGATCAAATCCCCCTTCAGCTTCTTATCCTGGCTCTGCACTTGCCAGCCTCCCTAGGGACTTTGCAAGAGCCAGTGTTTAAAGACCACTCTTTCAGTCCCAGACACAATGGGCAGCCAAAGAACAAAGAAGAGTGAACTACTTTCCAAGGAAACAGCACTGCTGAGAGTCCTCCTTCTAAGAATGCCCCCTCTTGTCTGCAGAAATCTAAACCTAAGTATTAATGAAGAGAAGGAGCCAGGCCAGAACTAATATTTGTGGAAATATGCTTTGTGTCAGCAATGGGGCTGGGTACATTTTTCATTATTTCAAATAATGGCTGTATGTAGATCACAAATTAAGTAAAAAACATCCCCATGTAAAATGTCCCATTTTCAAAAGGAAAAAGAGCATGACCATCTCCTGTTCAAAACTGTTAGGTTACCATTGCTCACAGACTGAAATCCCAAGGCCTATCCATGCCCAACTAAGGCCTGACCTTCAGCCATACTCCATTTGCTTCTTCCCACCCACCCACCCCTCTATCCAGCTATGGGACCTCACATGTTTTTTGCAAAAATCTAGCATCTATTCATTTACTGTTTCCTCTGCATTCCATGTTCTTCTCTTCTCCCTACTATAATCATTTGGTTCACAGTGTCCACTTAAAAAAAATGCACAATATGAGAGCTGTGAGTCAAGTTTTATTTGAAGCAAATTGAGGACAATAGCCTGGGGAACAGCATTCCAGATATCTCTGAGAAAATGCTTCAGAGAAGTACAAAGGAGATCAGTATTTATGTGATTTTGGTAAAAAGGGAATACATACACCAAGCACATATTTATTTCGCAGAAGGTTTCTGCGGTCCTGAGGAGCAGACATCACCATGAAGGACTTTTGTGTTTTTTCTGGTTATGAGGAGATATAAGAATTGGGCTCACACAATTGGTTCCTGAAAATATCTAAGGATCTGAAGACCTGTTCTGCCAGTTTTTCTCGAATCACAGAGTGCCTTATTTTTGCTCTCTACCCTGAACTCCTTTCAGGGGGTGTTGAAAATCAATAGCTGTAGGTAGATGGCATATGCCTATGGTAAGTGCCAATTTGTAATTGACAACAATCTCTCTTCTTCAAGGCCCTCAAGTATCATCTTTCCAAAACGATCTTATCTGACCACTGTACAAGGTGACCTCCAAATCTGGAAACAGACCTGGAAAATGCATAATCCATGGTTTATTGACATTGAATTTCAACATAAGGTGAAATAATATTATTTGAATTACTAGTCTTTGCAATCCCCTTGTTTTTCAGTCGCGTCTCTCCCCTCAGTTACTCTCTGTCCTGCTTTGCTATTCTACATTCTTTATATTTTCAATGTATTTTTAAGTTATGTTCCCTGAGGGTATAGTCTAGTTATGTTTACTGCCAGCTGTCTGGAGTCTTAAAAAATGCTTGGAAAGAGCTGATAGCAGATAAATATAGTTTGAGGAATGAAAGGAGCAAGTGGAAACATGGAAAATGTAAACAATATGTTTCAGGTGGCAAAACTACTAAACAGTTTAAACAAATTTTGAAGCAAATTTTTATTCCAAAGCCTATGCTGCTATTCTATCAAATTGAACTCTGTCTCTCTCTCTCCTTTTTTTTTTTTTTTTAACCCTGTGATCATTTAAATAGTAGAGGCTAGGGAATATAAAGGGGTAGTCAGCACTGAACCTATGGCTCAGTGGGTAAAGGATCTGCCTGCCAAGCAGGAGTCATAGGACACTTCGGTTTGATCCTTAAGTCAGGAAGATCCCCTGGAGGAGGAAATGGCAACCCACTCTGACATTCTTGCCTGAAAATTCCCATGGACAGAGGAGCCTGTCAGACTACAGTCCATGGGTTCACAAAGAGTCAGACACAGCCTGGCAGAAGACTAGGTGCCACTATGGAGGGAAGAGACTTAATGCTGGAGGTCCCAGGGACCCATGTCTGTTACTACCTCTTCGACTTCCCAACCCTTTTGAACCTGAGTAATTTTGTTGAGCTTCAATATCCCAGCCACACGATGAAATTAAAAGTAATCTGTAAAGTGATCATAATCTACATCCAGGCTCTGAGATACAGAAAACATGGAATCAAATTCTGATATCCTGATCTCACCCTTAGCCTTGGTCAAGTTATTTTAACCTGCTAACCTGATAATTTAACTTGCTAACCACCAATGTTAATTTGGAGATTCAAAAAGTATTTTCATATAGGATAACTGTGAGTTTATCCATATAAATTTCTTAACCCAGGACTCAATATATGCAAGTAATTGCTTGTTACTGTTAACTTTGCTGTCTCTCCTCCTCCTCCTTCTTCTTCTCATTATTTTTATTATTACCAGATAGAGGTATAATTTATATCCTTATATCATATCTGTATTTGTTTTTCTGGAGAATCCTAAAGTGCCTATTTGGTAATAAAATTAAGGAGACAAGAGAAGATGACAGATTCATTTGGAACAATTTTAAAAAATATAGACCTTGGAATAACTAATTTGATTGGTTGATGGAAGGGGTATTCAAAAGAGTAGATTAAGAAAGAAGCTCCGATTTTGATCCTAGGTGCCTGGGAAAAATAGATTTTGGCTATAGTTTTTAGCTAATTATGCTAAAAATAACATAAGATATAGATATCAATAGGGTGAAGTTTATTTCTCTTTTATTTCCCACATTGTATATAACTTCTACTGTTTTTCCCCTTTCTTATTTTTTAATCTCTCAAGAAACCTAAATTTTATGTCTCACTTTATGGATTTAATAAACATGTCCTTTTCAATAAAAGTCATTTCCAATATACAGTGCATTTGATGCCTATGAGGGAAATGGCTATCTCAACCTTATAGACATATGAGTCTGCCCATTAAGAAGAAATAACAGTTGCTGATCTGATTTGTGTGGTTAAAGACAGGTGACTTTTGTGGTTTAGCTGAGACTTTTTAATTTCCAATTCAAGATTGTTTATTTCTTATGCATATTTTTTAGCATGAAGGATGAAAAGCTTATTCACTGGCTTCAAATTAGAAATTTGAAGACCTCTTGAATTATGTTGCAGCTTTCCTGGTGGCTCAGAAGGTAAAGAATCTGCTTGAATTTCAAAAGACCCAGGTTCCATCCCTGGGTTGGGAAGATCCCCTCAGAGAAGCGATTGACTACCCACTCCAGTATTCTTGTCTGGAGAATCCCATGGACAGGGGAGCTTGGTGGGCTACAGTCCATGGGGCTGCAAAGAGTTGGACATGATTGACTGACTATTTTCCAGCTTATTTATTTCTTGGAAATCACTACTTCTCCTTCAAGCTGTAAGAGAAGCTGAAGTCCTCAAGTAAATTAGAGTTAAATTGCTGTCTCCTGGCTCTTGTACAATGTTATCCCCAGAATGCAAATTTAGTCAACCAAGGGCTAGGTCCCAAACCCTAAAGCAACCACCATGGTAATGATTCTGAAGTAAAGAAAGACTTGGCTGGGACTGTGTCTAGACCAACTAGCCTTGGCTATTTAAATGATTTCCATCATCTTGATGGTTGTCCCAATCAAATAAATTGTGTGATGATCTACTTTAGTTGGCAAGGCAATTTGTAAGCTCAGCTCATCCAGACATTAGGATAATGCTATTGCTTTAGTAGATGCTTTTATTGAGGTAAAATCCACATGACTCAACAGTAACTATTATAAAGCATACAACTCAGGGTATTTAGTGTGTCCATAATGTTGTGTAACCACCACCTCTGTCAATTTACAGAAATTTTTCTTCACGACAAGCAAGCTACCTATCCACCCTCTCCAGTCCTCACTCCCCTCTCAAGACCTCCCCCCCCAACCCCAGTCACCGCTATGCTTTCTGTTTCTAGGGATTTACCTATCCTGAATGTTTTACACAAATGAAATCATGCAATATGTGGTCTTTTGTACGTGGCTTCTTTCACTTGGAATATTGTCAAACTTCATCCATGTTGTAGCATGTTAGTACTGTATCTCTAATCATAGATAAATAATATTTCATTATACAGATATACATTTTATTTATCCACTCATCAAAGTACATTTGATTTGTTTCTACACTTTGAATATCTTGAACAGAACTATGAATAATTGCACACTTTTATTTGCTTGAGTAGCTATAAGGAGGACAGAGGGGATTGGGGAAGAGGAACAGGAGTGTATTAGCTGAGAGAACTTCCATATGCTCTCTAATTCACTTATATTTTTATTTACTTTTTTTCAAGACTACTTTATTAGGATATAGAGAGATCCTGACATATACCAGGTGGTCCGTCAATATTCTTGGAATACTGTCTCCTTTACTTTTCTGTCTTGTGCTGCTAATATAGTATTAGTCAAATAAAATTGCTCAGTTGTGTCCCACTCTTTGTGATACCGTGGACAGTAGTCTGTTCATGTTCCGTCCACAGAATTCTCTAGGCAAGAATGCTCAAGTGGGTTGCCATCCTCTTCTCCAGGAGATCTTACTGTCTGAGCTACAAGGGAAGCCCTGTGCTGCTAATATAATAGTTTTCCATTTTCCCTGAGACTTCCCTAGTGGTCCAGTGGTAAAGAACCCACACTTCTGCTGCAGGAGGCGGGGGTCAGATCCTTGGTATGGGAATATGATACCACATGCCACATTTTGTGGCCAAAAGGAAACATCAAATAAAAAAAGACAAAAACAAAATCTCATATTTAAAAAAAAAAATCCCCAAATAGTTATGTTTCATTTAAAATGGGAGGACATGGTGTATCCAGGAAAAAAAAAAAAAGAAATCCACAAATTGCTTGAAATTGTCCTTTTTCTCTCTCCCTCTCTCTTTTATAACACACTTTATTAGGAGGCTTTCCATGCTGCTAGTGGTAAAGAATCCACCTGCCAATGCAAGAAACTGGAGAGACATAGGTTTGATCCCTGGGTCAGGAAGATTACTTGGAATAGGAAGTGGCAATCACTCCAGTATCCTTGCCTGGGAAATTCCATGGACATAAGAGCCTGGCAGGCTACAGTCTATGGGGCTGCAAAGAGTTGGACATGACTGAGGGACTGAACATGCTTCATTAGATCATCCACCACCTACTACTTGTTTTATATGAAGCTTGTTTTCTTCAAAAGTCACTGGTGTTATCTCTGAGGGATTCTCTTAACACTAAGTAAAGAAGTGCCTTGACAGGCTTGAGAGAGAGATTTCCATATTTCCTGTTATTGTTAGAGATTCCCCTTGTTATTAGCCTGTTTTACGTCTCTCTGTCAATTCTGTGTCACATGTTCTGAATTATACAAGCAAGATTCCACAGCAGTGCATATAACAATAGAAGAGTTATAGCATGCTGTTCTCATTCCGCAACTGATTTGTTATTTAAACTGAGCCCCGTGGGGGAAAAAAAAAACATTTATATTTTTCCTCTTAGTTTTATATTTTTCCCTGCATTCTTATGGCACTGAAAGACTTGTTTTGGAATGTGAGACTATTACTAAAGAAGAAAAATAGCTATAATATTTAGGTTCTCACAAAAATACTTCATTTCAAACTTGTTTTGCAATAAATAAATTCTTCCGTAATGGTTGAAAACTGTGCTTGGTAATTCACTTGAGACATAGGAAATAATTAATGGTCTTTCTGCACATTGTACACACAAGTCTATTCTTCAATTTTTTTTCCCTCTAGTTCAAATGCTAAGTCTAAACTTTAAAAGAGAATGAGACTGACTCTTATGACTTACAAATTCAGGACTAGGGAACAGGTGTTCATCAAGCTGATTTTTTTTTTTTAACTAAAGTATAGCTTTTCTTAGCACCTGTAGAAAAGCCAAGACTTGCATTTCAGACATCTGTAAAACAGCGATGGATTATGTCTCAAAATGCTTTGTTCATTTGTTACAGAATAAAAATAGACAATGATAATTAAAAAAAAAAAAACGGTTTAGATCTGTTTTCATAGAGGGTCCCAGTGCTGAAGCTGAAATGGGTTAAGACGAATAACAATTTATATATTTCAATGGTCTTGGCAAGTATAATACAGACTTTGATGATAAGTATTTAATTAGCAGAATGAATATGCTCAGATGGTAAATTTTCTGGCCCAAGATCATTCCTGTTTTCTCTGCTTCTTTTAGAAGAAGTTCAAGAAGTGTTTTATAAAGAAACAATCTGTCTCAAAACCACAAGGGCACAAAGTTAAATTTTCACATGTCAGCTTCCCTCTTCCATAATGAGATGCTTTGGTGAGTGTGGATGAAATTCACCTGCAGCTGCAGGTTCATCCAGGCCCTATACCAATCTTCCCCATCCTTGGTGAATACTGAGAGCCTTGCATACTCAGTTTGGATCCTGGAAGTTCTTTGGCTTCTTGACATTCGTTACTTCCTCCTGCTTTTGTTTAGAATTGTTCATATGATTTTGGACTCCCCTGGAAGGGGGCAGATCCAGCTTGGAGAACTTTTCAGAGAGGATGTGAAGAGCAAGGACTTCAGTTTTAGACAGGAGGCATGGCTCTCAGACAGTGTTTCACATAGTATGAAACATCTAATCCCTTGCTGCATACCACTTTCAGATTTTCTTATCAGTTAGTTGAAGGGTAAATTCATTATAATCCTGTAGTATCTATGATGTAGATATCCAGATACAAGATGGTACACTCCCTTGTAGGCCCCGTATGTATCCCATCCCTAATCCCCTTAACCACTATTCCACTCATTCATATTCATATTCCACTCATCTGCTGCTCATTCAGTTGATGCTATCTCTTGGCAAAGTCCCTGTTGCTTACTGATGGATGTCTCTAAATTAAAGGCATCCTGACCCCACTTTCTGAGGTCTTAGTATGTACTTCTGCAGAGCTGTGCAGGCTGGCTCAGGGTCATCAGAATCCCTACCAATGATCCTTTCCGAATAGCCATTCTTTCCAATTTGGTTTTATGTATGGCTCTTTCTATGACAGCTATTCCTGGCCAGTCATTTTGATGAACAGCTTTGTTAATTTGGTTTTCTGGTTGTTACCTCTTCTACCAACCCCTCTGCTCCAGGTTCTCATTCAATGTTTTCCAGGCCTCAGCCCAACTAAGGATCTAAATGTCCTTTTTTTAAATATTTGGTGTTATAACATCATACCTATCTGAGATGGAAGTGGGCCATTTTCAGCGTAATTGCCTTTTTTTGCTCTCAACCTCCTCTTTCTTACTCCCTTCCCTCTTTTTTTTTTTTTTTTTTAATATCTCCACCTATCTCAGATGTATATTGAGTGAATGACGTGTGTCAAATACTCTAAAAGACACTGGATAGGTAAAATAGACAAAAAATAAATACACAAAAGCATGCTTCCTATTATTTTGAACTTTCTGGGAATCCAAAGTCTCACAGAAAGAGATGAAAAAAAATTCATCAAACACTTGGGCCACAAATGCAACACCCAGTATATGGAAACACAGTAGGTACTAGGCATTGCTTTTATAAGGAAAGGAGGTTAAGGAGAGCTGTAGAAATAGTTCTAACCACCCTGCTGTTGAACTGCCACCTAGTGGGAAGAACAGAGACAGTCCGTAAGAAATGACAGCAGTGTTTCAGAAAATCAAGTATGGTTACAACAGGTGCTATGTATAAGGAAATCTTAATATACTGGCATAGATGAGAACTGTTAGCTGAATAAAATTATATTTAAGCTCAATCTGGAAGAATAAATCGAATGGCATTTGCTAAATAAATAGAAAAATATTCTGGCTTGTGATTCCATATACCAGGCAATAAGTTATAAGATCAACTTATTTTTTAAGGTATTTCAAAAGTAATAATTTGCCTGAAAAAAAAGAAAAACACCCAGATAATTCCTTTGAAAGGACTAAAGAGAGAGCTTTGCTTCAGTTTATGGGTTAAAGACTTTTTGTTAGCAAAAAGTTGATATGCAAAAATATCAACTAATCAAGGAGTGGCAGAAATACCTTAACACAATGTGCATGGTTTATCAGGAGTTAAGAGAATTGTGTTGATAAGGTTTTCATAAGAAAAGTGGAGGCATGTCTTACCAATGGACATAGACATATAAGTGCTACTTTGATACTATGTGAGTGGCTGTTTGACAGCAAATTTAGGGAGGAAACACCATATCTAGTTTACAGATGAGAAATTAAAAGGAACATAGGGGAAGTGGTTTGCCAAAGGTCATAAAACTATTCTGAAGCAGAAGCTAATTAAGAACAGGCTCACTCACATAGCAGTTCAGTTATCTGTAAACATACCCAATAGCTTGGACTTTAGGTTTCCCATTTAGAACTATGGGCCTCTTTAATTAACTCACTTTTTTTGTTTGTTTGTTTCCGGCTTAGTTATATTTTCACTCAGTTATCCTCGAGTGCTTTGTATTATATTATATCTCTCTGTCTCTCCACCAACATATCTGTCTTTTCCCATTGACTGTATGAATTAATCCTCACAGCAGTACTTTGAAGTCAAGTAGAAAATACAGTATTTAATTGTTCCTAAAATGAGGAAAATTATGTCTAAAAATATTAACTGACTTTTCCAAGGTCATCAGTTTTTTAAGACAGAAAAGGAAAAAGAAGCTTAATATTTTCACTGCCAAATGCAAAATTCATTCAGAGATTCATTTGCAGTATTAAACTAAGATTATGTCTGAGAAAATATGATAACTGTTTAACTTTATATTTATACCAGCTTTAACTTAACAGAGAAATTGGGACTATAATACAAATGATCCCTGTATATCCATATATCCCCCTTATAATTTTCCTATTATTAATATCTTACATTAGTGGAATTTTGTTAGAATACCATATTATATTTAAACTCATTAAGCTCCTTTTGGTTTTGAACTTAATCAGAATTCAACATGACTTACTACTAACGATAATGACCTTGACCACCTAACTGAGGTAGTATTTATGAGATTTCTCCACTGTAAACTTATTTATTCCTGTTTTCTACCCTGTACTCTTTGGGAAGAAGTCACTGATGGTAACTTATCCTTAAGGAGTTGAATGTTTTGCTCCACTTTCTAAGAGTGGAATATCCCCATGAATTATTTGAAAAATCTGTACAGAGATTTGTGTTTTCTTTCCTATGTATTTGTTTAGTCATATATTTATATCAGTGTGGACTTAAAGATATTTATTTTACATTCAGGCAATTCATATTTGGGCATTATTTTTTATTTCTTTTAAAATCAAATTTAATTAATTTCAAAATCACTCTTTGGGGGTATTTGTTGTTGTTGTTCAGACTCTCAGTCATGTCCGACTCTTTACGATCCCATGGACGGCAGCACACAAGGCTTCCTTGTCCTTAACCATCTCCCACAACTTGCTCAAACTCATGTCCATTGAGTCAGGGATGCCATCCAACCATCTCAGACTCTATCGTCCCCTTCTCCTGCTTTCATACTTTCTCAGCATCAAGATCTTCTCTAATGAGTCAGCTTTTGGCATCAGGTAGCCAAGTTATTGGAGCTTCAGCTTCAGCATCAGTCCTTCCAATGAATATTCAGGATTGATTCCTAAATATTTAGGATTGACTGGTTTGATTACCTTGCAGTCCGAATTACCCTTTGGGGATATAGAGGCAATAAACTGAATTTTTGTTATCAGTTTTGTATTTTTCAACCTTCCTATATTTCTCTATGTGTTCCAGGAGTGTTTTGTCTATTTCTTGGAATTTCCTACATAGATAATCATGTCATATTGTTTGCTTCTTCCTTTTGCGGTTTAGTTACTAAGCTGTGTCTGACTCTTGATGACTCCATGGACTGTGGCCTTCCAGCCTTCTCTGTTTATGGGGTTTCCCAGGCAAGAATATGGAGGTGGATTACCATTTCCTTCTCCAAGGATCTTCCCCACTCAGGGATTGAACCTGGGTCTCCTGCATTGCAATTGGGTTCTTTACCAATTGAGCTGCCAGGAAAGTCTGTATATTCTATTTTCTCATCTTATTGTACTGGCAAGGACTTCCAGCATAGAGTTAAATAGAATTGATGAGAGAGGCTATTCTTACCTGGTTTCCAATCTTTGAAAGGTTCTGATATGCCAACATTAAATAAGGTATTATCTGTAGACTTTTTGTGGTGGTGATGGTTTAGTCATTAAGTCGTGTCTAACTTTTGCAACCTCATGGACTGTAGATGTTCTAATCAAGTTAAAGAAATTCCACTCTATTGTTAACTTTACTTAAAGTTTTTTTTTTTTTTTCTTTTGCTTGTTTGTTTGCTTGTTTTTAACCATGAATGAGTGCTGGATTTTGTCAATGTTTTGATTTTCATGTCAATTGACAGGGTCATCTGATAGGATCAATCAGATCCTGATGTAGCTAATTGCATTTATTGATTTCCAAATGTTGAAGCAACTTCACATATCTGGAATAAAGCTGAATTGGTCATAACATATGCTTATATTTTGGATACTTTTGGATTCTAGTTGCTAACATTTGGGGGGGAATTCTGCATCTTTTCATGAGAGATATTGGTCTAGTCTGTTGTTTCCTTTTTGTAACATCTTTATCTGGTCTTTATAAGGATATAATACTGTCCTTAGAGAAAGAATTAGAAGTATTCCCCCAAATTTAATTTTCTGGAATACAGTACAGGGAATATTTTTCCTTAAATATTGAACATAATTTACTAATAAAGCATAGAGGTCAGATTTTTTTAAAGTTTATTAATTATTAACTTAATTTCATTAATATATGTAGGCTTATTCATATTGTCTGTATCTTCTTGTATGAATTTTGGCAGTTTGTGTTTTAAGGAGTTAGTCCTTATTTAAGTTATCACACTTGTGGACATAGAGTTGTTTGTAGTATTCTTTCTTCTCATTTACTGTCTAGCAGATCAACAGTGATGAGCTCTTGTTCTGGTTTTGATATTGACAATTAGTGTCTCCTCTTTTTCTCTCCCCCCAGGTACCTTTACTAGAATTTATAAATTTTATTGATCTTTTCAAGGAAATAGCTTTCATTATGCTGATTTCCTCTACTGTTTTCCAACTTTGGGTTTCATTGATTTATGTGCTATAATTCAATATCTTTTCTTATAGTTGCTTTAAACTTAAATTGCTTTTTCTATAATTTTAAATTTCAATTGCAGAGAAATGATATGTGGAATTCTAAGAGTTGATTAGATTGCAAGTCAATGCTCAGTATTCAACTGAAGTATTCTGCCCTGTCATCAGTGACGGCCACAAGCCAAGGGTCAAAACCTCTTGTACTTTCTACAGAATATGCTACCTATTTTTTTGACATGGATTACATATCAAATGTGATGGCAGTTTCTGAAAGTGCGTAGTGTCTCTTTTATGAGGTTGACCATTGCTCGACTAAGAAATTTTGTAAAATCATCTGCTGTTTCAACCACACCCAACATTGTGTTTAGAATATTAGAAGATACTCAGTAGACATTTATTCAGTGATTCTTGCTTATGTACTGTGGTGACCTCAATATATAATAAATCAAACAGTCTTTTCAAACTAGAAGCAGCATGCCTGGTCAACTTATTTCTAATGAAAAAAAAAAGGGTGGAGGAATGTTAATGATGACAGCAAACTCATCAGAATGTTTCCTCTTCTAGAGTGTTAGGAAACCTGGAATAGGGTGATAAAGTTACCACACCTTTACCCAGTCAGATAGAAATAATTATTTTGATATGTAGCCAAGAGTTTGCTATGTTCCTTCTACCATGGTAAGACTCAGCCTTGGTTATCTGGAGTGAATGTGGTTTCAAAGTTGACATCCATTTCCTTTGAGGATAAAACAGAACTAAAAACTCAGCAAAGGGAATATCAGGCCACACACAAAATCAATGGCTTTGGAAGCCAGAATAATCTGTTATTTTGGGGACTTGGAAGTTTTGTTTTGCTTTCAATTAGCATTGTCCTACCTGAATAGAAAAATAAGATCAAGTGAATTATTTATAATGTCCACATTTGGAAGTAGATAACTAATTTGCATTCACTTAATTCATTGCCTAATCTAAATGGGAAAAAATCCTTATTTACACTCAATTTTTATTTAGTCTCTATTTTTCAAGAGGAACTAAAATGATACAGTAATGCAAGTTTGTTTTACAAATAATTATGTGAAATAAACCCAAGAGAATGTGGTTAATTAAATTGAGCTTATCAAGATAGTGTGATAAATCATGCAGTTGGTGAGCCAGAGTTCATGAAATCTTCCATTCAATCATCAATATTTTTCAGGTTGGAAGGGCTTTATTTCACTGGAAGGACTGATGCTGAAGCTGAAGCTCCAATACTTTGACCACCTAATGTGAAGAGCCAATTCACTGGAGAAGACCTCGATGCTGGGAAAGATGGAAGACAAAAGAAGAAGAGGGTGGCAGAGTATGAGATGGAGAGATAGAATCACTGGCTCAATGGACCTGAATTTGAACAAACTCCAGGAAATAGTGGAGGACAGAGGAGCCTGGTGTGCTGCAGTCCATGGAGTTGCAGAATGTCACAAACGACTTAGTGACTGAATAAAAATAGCAATTTTTGAAGTGATTTATTCTGTGTCTGTCACAGGGGCATGTGCTTTACACTGGCTATACAGTTTAGCAAACAATCAAACACAGTATAATGATGAGAAAGCTCCCCAAAGTAAAGGATACTAGAACATGGTAGTCAAAATTGTGCTCATCCTTTAACCCTCAAATTAATCCTTATTGAATTCCATGTATTATGCTTTTTCTTTCTTGTACTGTATTCAAGGATCATTATATAGACTGTCTGCTCAAACATATTTGGTAAATATTTCTTGTATGAAGAAACAACTGAAATCAGTGAATTTCATGATATTATGAAATATTAATATTAGAAATACAACTAAATAACTATGCCAACGCTTTTGACTGTGTGGATCACAGCAAACTGTGGAAAATCCTTTTAGAGTTGGGAATACCAGACTATCTTACCTGCCTCCTCTGAAAACTGCATGCAGGTCAAGAAGCAACAGTTAGAACTGGACACGGAACAGTGGACTGGCTCAAAATTGGGAAAGGAGTTTGTCAAGGCTGTATACTGTCACCCTGCTCATTTAGCTTTTATGCAGAGTACATCATGTGAAATGCTGGGCTGGATCAAGCAAAAACTGGAATCAAGTTTGCTGGGAGAAAATCAATAACCTCAGATATGCAGATGACACCACCCTTATGGCATAAAGTGAAGAGGAATTATAGAGCCTCTTGATGAAGTTGAAAGAGGAGAGTGAAAAAATCTGGCTTAAACTCAACGTTCAAAAAATAAAGATCATGGCATCTGGTCTCATCACTCATGGCAAATAGATGGGGAAACAATGGAAATAGTGACAGACTTTATTTTGGGGCTCCAAAATCACTGCAGATGGTGACTGCAGTGCAACCACAAAATTAAAATATACTTTTTCCTTGGAAGAAAGGATATGACAAACCTATACATCATAACAAAAAGCATAGACATCACTTTATCAGCAAAGATACATATGGGTAAAGCTATGGTTTTTCCAGTAGTCATGTATGGATGTGAGTGTTGGACTATAAAGAAGCTGAGCTCTGAAGAACTGATGCTTTTGAACTGTGGTGTTGGAAAAGACTCTTGAGAGTCCCATGGACTGCAAGGAGATCCAACCTGTCCATTCTAAAGGAAATCAACACTGAATATCCATTAGTAAGACTGACACTGAAGCTGAAGCTCTAATACTTTGGCCACCTGATGCAAAGAACCAACTCATTGGAAAAGACCCTGATGCTGAGAAAGATTGAAGACAGGAGGAGAAGGGAATGACAGAGGATGAGATGGTTGGATGGCATCACTGAATCAATGTATATGAGTTAGATCAAGCTCCAAGAGATGGTGAAGGACAGAAAAGCCTGGTGTGCTGTAGTCCATGGGGTGGCAAAGAGTCGGACATGGCTGAGCAACTGAACAAAATAAAACAAAACAGGATACTAATATTATAAATATAATTAAATAAGCATCTCTTCTGTAAGGGAACTCTATTTTGGCAATTCTCATGCAATCAGGCATGAACTGTCAAATAGATCAGCACAAAGGTTGAGGAAACCCACAAAAGATAACCAGTAAGCTTAAAGGTAGTGAGATAAAGTCATGAAAGAAAAGTTGATATCTGGATTGGGTTTTAGAGATTAGTAAGAGTTCACCTGGAGAAGGCAATGGCACCCCACTCAGTACTCTTGCCTGGAAAATCCCATGGATGGAGGAGCTTGGTGGGCTGCAGTCCACGGGGTCGCTAAGAGTCGGACATGACTGAGCGACTTCACTTTCACTTTTCACTTTCATGCATCAGAGAAGGAAATGGCAACCCACTCCAGTGTTCTTGCCTGGAGAATCCCAGGGATGGGGGTGACTAGTGGGCTGCCATCTATGGGGTTGCACATAATTGGCCATGCCTGAAGTGACTTAGCAGCAGCAGCAAGAGTTCACCAGATGAAAACCAGGTAATGACATTCTTAATATTTGAATTAGAATGTGAAAAATTTTGAGGTAAGATAAATTTCAGTGCATACAGGGACTAGTCAATATTCCTGTGTACATAGACAATAGGATGAATGTATATTTGAGACTGTCAAGAAATATGATTGGAAAGATATGCTGTGAAAGCTTGGTTTTTGAATTGTTGTACATACCTGGCATGTAACAAATGGTTAATAAATAATTTATAAATGAATTAGTATAATTTCATGTAATGAGGACCCAATAGAAAATTTAATTTAAGCTGAATCCTGCAAAGATTGCAGTAGCACCTAAATAAGAGGAGAAGACAAGCACAATAGGAAAAAAAATTAAAAAACAAAAGGAGAGCCTATGAGTTGAGTATGGGGCCAAGATACTAAACCAAGAAGTATTTACAGGCCCAACCAGGCAGATTGTCTTTAACTGAGGGGAAGGGGAATGATGGAATCATTCACATTCCAGAGTGCTATTTTCAGAGGATAAAATTAGCAAGAGGTCTGCATGTAAAGCAAATATATACTGACTTCAGTCTATACCATAAAGCAACAGTAATCAAAATCATATGGTACTGATTGCAAAATAGACATATAAATCAATGGAACAGAATAAGAAGACCAGAAACAAATCACACATTTATGGTAAATTAATCTACAACAAAGGAGGCAATAACATGCAATGGTGAAGACATAGTCACTTTAATAAGTGGTACTGGGAAAACTGAGCAGCTACATGTAAAAAAATTAAATTAGAACATTCTCCCACACTATAAACAAAAATAAACTCAAAGTGAGTTAAAGAACTAAATGTAAGATCAGAAAGGATAAAACTCATAGACCAACACACAGGCAGGCAAAGCAAAGTTTAATCTAAATCATAACTTTTTTTTTTTTTTTTGAATCTGTCTCCTAAGGCAAAGGAAGCAAAAACAGAAATAAGTAAATGGAACTTAATTAAATGTAAAAGCTTTGGCACATCAAAGTAAACCATTGCCAAAATGAAAAAATTAAAAAACCTACAAAATGGAAGAAAATATTTGCAAATGATATGACCAATAAGAGGTTAATAATAACTAAATGTATTTTGGGTATACCTTGAAATACAACAAAAGCATTCACTGGAAAATATGTATGCACTCCAGTGTTCATAGCAGCATTATTTACAATAGACTAGATATACAAGGAGGTCAAACCAGTTAATCCTAAAGGAAATCAACTCTGAATATTCATTGGAAGAACTGATGCTAAAGCTCTAATACTTTGGCTACCAGATGCAAAGAGCCACTCATTGGAAAAGACCGTGAGGCTGGGTAAGATTGAAGGGAAAATGAGAAGAGGGCAGTAGAGGATGAGATGGTTAGATATCATTACCGTCTCAATGGATGTGAATCTGGGAGACAGTGAAGAACAGGAAAGCCTGGTGTTCTGCAGTCCATGGGGTCAAATAGGGTCTGACATGACTTAGTGACTCAATAACAACAACAGATACGGAAGCAACCTAACTGTCCAACAAGAGACGAATGCATAAGGAAGATGAGACATATATATGTGACATATTCATACGTAAATACACAGTGTAATACTACTCAGCCATTTAAAAAATGAAATCATGCCATTTGGGAGAACATGGATGAAAGTATTATGTTTAGTGAAATAAGCTAGACAGAAAATGGCTAATACATTTTGACACATATGTGGAATCTAAAAAACAGAACCAAAAAATGAATATAACAAAACAGAAACTGACTCACAGATACAGAGAACAAACTAGTGTTTATCAATGGCGAAAGGGATGGGAGAAGGGGCAAGATAGACTATGATCTCAGATAAACTACTAAGTATAACATAAATCACAAGAATATACTATACAGCCTAGGAAATATAGAAACTATTTCATAACTTTAAATGGAGAATAAGTTATAAAAATTCTGAATCATTATGTTATATATTTGAGACTAGTATAATTTATAAATCAATTATGAATCAATAAAAAATTATTTAAACCAAATGTATCCCCAGTTGTATACAAATAAAACAGAGGACTTCAGAGAAATCACAAATATTCATTAAGTGATTTTACAAATAAATTATTTATTACTTAATACTCTTCTAGTTAAGTAAGAGCAAACTTGGAAATTTTGCTTTGTGTCTCTATTCTGCTTTCTCATTATAATTAAAATTTAGTTTTGCAGAGCATTGCCTCTGGTTGTTCTCACTTGATAACAGCTATAAACATCAGCAGTTCTCACCATGCAAAGATGACCTGCCTCCTGCAGAGAGGTGTTCCCATACTTTAGGAGATCAAACAAAATGATTGCCACATCAGTCACGGCAATCATGCTCATCTGAGTCCTCATGTTCTCTCAATGTTTGAGGTAATTCCATTCCGAGGATACAAGGTGGTGCAGGATTCAAAACTGAGTTGGGATCAAAGGGTTACCTTTAGTTAAAACACACAATAATTGAGTTTTTGTTTGGTTTTCTCTTGCTAGATTTTTTTCCCCCTGAAAGTCCTAGGTAACAAGGCATCGAAACTAGGTGGTTTAACCCTGATCAGCACGTGTATTTTAGACCATGTGGACAGCAAGAACTTCAGTGTCTCTACCCACCATGCATTCTGTGAGTCACCTAGTAAACACTGCAAACTCTTGCCACGGCCAAGCACTCCACTGGACTTTTAGGTCCAGTGAAAGACACACCCCTGCCCTTAAGGAACTATCAGGCTGATGAGAAACAAGTGACATTAGAAAATAACTATGAAAGAAATAGAAGCATGTACCTGGGGGCCTCTGCCCTTCTTGACAATTACTGAATAATATCAAATCAATAAAAGTCCACACCTAGAGATTCCTTCATGTGAAAAGACAATTCTTTCTGATCATTAACTCAGGAGGGAAAAGATTTACTTTGGTTGCTAAACGGTAAGCTTGAACAGATCTATTATATGTATATTATGAATATTCATATATTTGTATGAATGTAACAGCTTATCTTTTCATTTTGACTTTGGTTCCATATAAGAGAAGGTCAAGATTCTCTTCCCATTTGCCCTTTCTTAAAAGCTTTCAAAAGTGACCTGCTGGAAGGTGGACTGTAGAATGGAAAAGCTCAGTTGTTTAGAATTTATAAATGCATGGAAACAGACTTCAAGCTTTTGTTGCAGCACTCTGCTATACAGAAATGTAGACTTGAAAAGAGGAGAAATGTGGCACTCAGAGGACATTTTCAACTTATCTGAGGCACTTTTTAAAATTTATTTTAAAGAAGGGGGAAACTACTGATAATAGCGTTGATAATGGGCCCAAGGACTTGAGAAGCAAAATAGGCCTGAATTCAGTCTTGGGATGCATGGCAAGAATGGGAGGATCCCGACCCACATTTGCTGTTTCTTTTCAAGTAGAAGGGATCCTTAGTATAAGATGTCTGTCTCCTCTTTGACTCTCCACCTTCTTTCCTTGAGAGATAGGTTGCATATCTGTTCTGTGCAGGTAGAAGTGAGAACAAGGCATGTATAGAGAAAATGTCAGTCTTTGACTCTGGAGCTGGCATACTTGTGTAAAGCATGAGCTTTGGCTGTGCAGTGAGTTCAATAGAGAGATCAGTCACCTTGAGAACAGATTTCACCACCTTATTGTTGCCTGGAAAAAGGACATCACCCCTCCATCATTGCCCAGAGAAGGGACTTCATCACTCCTTCACTGCCTGGAGAACAGACTTCACTATGCTGCCATTGCCTAAATGAGAATGGAAAGTCTACATCCAAAGTTAAGCATTAGGAAAACCACTTCACTGATGCTGTCTCTATTAGTAATAACACTGATACTTTGGTCTCTTAACAGGGGTGTGCTGCTACATGTCCAACAACCGAGGGAAAAGCAAACAAACAAAAAGCCCAGATCTGCGGCATCTGGAAAGTTGGTTCTGTGCTATAAATTACTACATCTGGGTTTATTTCAAGCTACTACCCTGAACATCATTGAATAAGGAATTGAGGAAAGATGTATATAATCAGCTCTTGTGAACTGGCGCACGATGGATTCCACTCAGAACTCTCTACTATTAAAGTTATTATATTACCTTATTTCTCAAAAATATGCAGAACCTAGTTATGCAAGAAGGATTTATTTACCAGCCACCCTCAAACATCAATATTCAGGTTTCCTTATTTCCAAATATGTGTGTTGTGTTTTATATGCCATCATCCTGTCACTTGGAAACTAGAATTCTACTACTCATTACATAAACAAATGCATACCCAATTTATATATGCATGTATATAATTTATATGTGTACATATGGACATATTTGTGTGTGTGTATATATATATATATATATATATGGGCTTCCAGATGGTGCTAGTGGTAAAGAACCCCGCCTGCCAGTGAAGGCAGTGTAAGAGACTTGAGTTCGATCCCTAGGCTGGGAAGATCCCCTAGAGAATCCCACAGAGAGAGAAGCCTGGTGGGCTACAGTCCATGGAGTCCCAAAGAGTTGGACACAACTGAACATCTGAGCACAGAAGTACACATGCAGTGTCTATGTTGTAGTAGCGGTTGTACAAGTATATACATGTGTCAAAGCTTATGGAAAAGTTAAAATGATTGAATTTGATTTTATGTAAAATTTACTCAATAAAGAAAACTTTTTAAAAGTTTATTTACTTGTAGCAAACATAATCAAAATATAGGTAGTTGTTTATATCAGATACAGAAAACCAATGAGATAACAGTAGTTGATTGTTTAATTCTTCCAAAGCTTCGCCATTGTTAACTCCATGTTTTTCCTATGTGACTCAGGGTTCCTTCACTAATGTTACTGTTGTTCAGTCACTAAGTCATATCTGACTTTTTGTGACTTCATGGACTGCAGCATGCCAGACTTCCCTGTCCTTCACTATCTCCCAGAGTTTGCTCAAGCTCATGTCCTTTGAGTCAGTGATGCCATCCAACCATCTCATCCTCTGTCATTTCCTTCTACTGCCCTCCATCTTTCCCAGTATCAGGCTCTTTTCCAATGAGTCGGCTCTTCTCATCAGGTGGCCAAATATTGGAACTTCAGCTTCAACTTCAGGAAATTCAGTTTGTCCAATGAATATTCAGGGTTGGTTTCCTTTAGGATTGACTAGTTTGGTCTCCTTGCTATCCAAGTGACTCTCAAGAATCTTATCTAACACCACAGTTTGAAAGCAACAATTCTTTGGCATTCAGTTTTCTTTATGGTCTAAATCTCACACCTGTACATGACTAATGGCAAACCCATATCTTTGGACCTTTGTTGGCAATATGATATCTCTGTTTTTGAATACATGTTTAGTTTTGTCATAGCTTTTCTTCCAAGGAGCAAGCATCTTTTAATTTTATGGTGGCATTCACTGTCTTCAGTAATTCTGGAGCCCAAGAAAATAAAATCTGCCACTGTTTCCACTTTTTTCCCCCGTCCATTTGATGTGAACTGATGGGCCTGGATTCTATGATCTTAGTATTTTTGAATGTTGAGCTTTAAGCCAGTTTTTTCACTCTCCTCTTTCACCTTCATCCTCTTTGCTTTCTGCCACATCTGCATATCTGAGTTTGTTGATATTCCTCCTGGCAGTCTTGATTCCAGCTTGTGATTCATTCAGTCCAGCATGTAACTTATGTTGCCCCTGCTGCTGCTAAGTCACTTCAGTCGTGTCTGACTCTTCATGACCCCATGGACTGCAGCCTACCAGGCTCCTCCATCCATGGGATTTGCCAGGCAGAGTACTGGAGTGGGATGCCATCGCCTTCTCCAACTTATGCTGAGTACCTATTTAAATTTAAAATAAATAAAGGAAATAAGTTAAAATTTCAGAGCATATTGCTAATAAAATTGCTATCAAAACATAAACCAAACAGACAGATTTTGTCCTATTTATAGGCAGCAGTCTTTGAATTATAAAATAATCTTCTGATTCCTGAACTGGTATATTTTAATGCAACTAAAGTACACATAGCTTGTCCTTGACAGTAAATATCAAACAGAGAAAAGTTGTATTAGGTTAATAGTTAAAATATTACTTTGACATTGAATGTTCTTTGTGGACTGGATCTCAATTAACTTCTTGAACTTCTGGTACCTTAATTGATCATCTCCCTTTTCTATTTTAAGTGGAAGTTTTAAAATAATTTTCCCCCAAATTATGACTTCTGTTTATCTTTTTTCCTTGGGCTATCAGTTCAGTTCAGTTGAGTTCAGTCGCTCAGCCATGTCTGACTCTTTGCGACCCCATGAATCGCAGCACACCAGGCCTCCCTTTGGTCCATCACCAAATTAATAGATATCTGGTAAACTATATCTTTATCACTTGAATTGTAGAAATTATATCCAGTTGGCTTCTAGTTATATACACAGACACACATGTTTCAGATTTTCAGTCTGGTGCATGGTATTAAGGTATGTTATAAGACACCTTTGTATAATCTAAAATATTGATATAGATTTATCTATCACTGAATATCATTACCTTATGAAGTGAAACCACTCAGTTGTGTCCAACCCTTTGCAACCCCATAACTGTAGCCTACCAGGCTCCTCCATCTATGGGATTTTCCAGGCTAGAGTACTGGAGTGGGTTGCCATTTCCTTCTCCAGGGGATCTTCCCAGCCCAGGGATAGAACTCAGCTCTCCTGCATTGGGAGATGCTTTACTGTCTAAGCCACCAGGGACACTCAATATATTAATATGATATTTTAAAATCATAGTTTAATAATGTAAATGTAAACTCCAGAACACATAATAGACACATTTCTTCATATATAGGCACATGTGATTTAAGAAAGTAATTTACGTTATATTTTCACCATCTACATGCAAATGAGTGTGACCCACTTCTTAATTACCCTATGAGAGGCTGTGCATTCCTACCAACAAGCTGAAAACATTTCTGAAACTATTTTTTTTGAAAATTGCATTTAGAGCTTACTTTTTCCTATATTAACCAGTATCAACTCTTGGCAAAGTCTTGGTCCTTTCAGAGTTGGCTTAACATCTCAAAACAACATGCTTTTTTACATGTCAAAAGCATGTAAAACCAAAACTAATGAAGATGACTGGTGAAGAAGGTGAAGACACAAATTAGAATCAATTATTCAATGTGACTATGACATAACGAGGTGTATTTTTCTCTGTGGCTTCTAGCCTATATCTGAAGCCAGGCTCAAATGTGAAGCTAAAAACATAGTTTGAGTACATGCATATGAAATCTCTTCCTAATTGTCTACCTGAGTTGCACAAAATAATATATAAATATTGGCAACACGTTTGCTCTTCTTACTTTTATTCCTTGCATGGAATTGGGCTTCCCTTGTGGCTTAGCTGGTAAAGAATCGTCCTGCAATGCCGAAGACCTGGGTTTGATCCCTGGGTTGGGAAGATCCCCAGGAGAAGGGAAAGGCTATCCACTCCACTATTCTGGCCTGGAGAATTCTATGGACTATATAGTCCATGGGGTCGCAAAGAGTTGGACATAACTGAGTGATTTTCACTTTCACATGGGAAGTCCCTATTTAAAACCAGTGGAATTGGTAATTCTCCATCTTGGAAACATATAGCGAAAACTTTCTATAATACTTCCATGGAATTGCATATTTAAGATTTTCTTTAATCTATATGTGAAGTGAGCACATGACTCCTGGTTCATGAGTGTTTGGTGAAGATTAAACAATAAAGCATGTAAAGTCTATTACAATATCTGAAAAAAATATGTGTACAACAAATGTTAACAGTTTCCCCACCCTTCGCTTCTCCTCCTGACTAATACAATACTTGGGGTATTCTAACTTGTTAAATTAGGTTGCTAATCCAGCAAGTCATAAATGCTATAAAACCCCGCCCCTTCCAAAAAATTGCAGCTGATTTTAACCCATCAAAGAAGAAATGCCAAGAAGTTTAGGGGATCTTCATGTGCCACACATGTCACTTTTTGTTATAATACAGGAAACTCTTCAGTCTTATGTGATGAATTCGAACAAAATGTCTCAACTTGAAGCAAAACATTTTTTATTGAGGTAGAATTGACATACAATATTATATTCGTTTCAGACATAGAACATAATGATTCAACATTGGTGTACATTTCCAGATGATGATCACATAAGTCTAGCTGCCATCTGTCCCCATACACAGTTAATACAATATTACTGACTACATTTCCCATGATATACTTGACATTTCTGTGATGTTTTTATTTTATAACTGGAAGTTTGTACTTCTGAATCCCTTTCATTCATTCCCTCCCCCCAACCTCACTCCTTTCTGGCAACCACCAATCTGTTCTCCTTGTCTATGAGTCTGGGTTTCATCTTGCTTCTTTTTTTTTTTTTTTAATTCTGCATATAAGTCAGCCAGAGAAGGACAAATACTGCATGATTTCACTGCATGAAGCAAACCATTTTGTCACATTTTCATCATTTTACAATTTCTGTAGGTGATGACAAAATGCTGAAGAGGATGGGACATTTTAGACAAACACATTTCCGCAGACATATTTCAGATTGATTGATTGCAAGGAGATCAATCTGTTTCCTTTTTTCTTTTCTAATTTTGGGCAAAACAAAGAACACTGGTACCCGAAATATATGCAAAGTCTTTTCAAACAGTATTTATTTTTGGCTCTCAGAGAGCTCAGCTGTGAAGGAAGGTGCTGAAATGCTGGTGATGTGGAGTTTCAGTTGAGTGTGTGCCTGAGCTGAGGTTACAGCCCAGAGGAGCCCCAGATTCAGTGGGCCCCCACTTAGAGGAAAAGTGGGCCCCCTCCACGCTGTGAAGTGGCTACACACTGTGAACACAAAAGCAGAATAGCAGTGTTTGGATGAACCTGCCAGTCTAAACAGCATTTTCTTACACAGGGCCCATAATAGGCATGGAAATTTCTCCATCCAGACTCTTCTACAGATAACAGATGATATCTCTCCTCTGGAGATGCAGCTCTCTTGAATGAATCATTTAATTACATAGTGTTTCTTTTTTCTTTCTTTCTTTTTTTTTTTTTTTTTTTGTCAGTGGGAGGTGTGGTTTGGAGGTATTTTTTGAAGAAAGTGGACCAGAACCTGTCATTAAATAGAAAGCATTCTGAGAATTCCTCGGCAGATGCAATGATTGTACCCCGTGATTTGCATTTCCAGGGAGAAGTTAGAATAACCCTATCAGACTCCTGCAGAACACATCCCCTACTTGGTTTAAATTTTGTATCCTTGTTCATAGGTTTGAGAGGAGTGTCTGCTGTGTTCAGCCATCACATCATCAGTTCTACATCTTTGAGGGGGTCATCTAATCCATTACCATAGGTAACATTTTGCACTATGGTTCCTGGAATTATTTCTGACATACTTGAAAAGATATTCTGGAGTGAAGTATGGGAAGGATAGATGCCTTAAGAGCCAATAGCACAATACTTCAGAGATAATGTAGTGCTTTCTTAGCAAAACTCACTGATGAATATTTGATGTAGAAAGTGTGTCTTCAGGCCAAGCCTCAGATGGTCTGGACTAAAGCTAAGGAGAACTTAGTTGTTTTGCACAAAAATATAGGTTTTCTATACATAGTCATGTACGGATGTGAGAATGGGACCATAAGGAAGACTGAGTACTGAAAAACTGGTGCTTTTGAACTGTGGTGTTGGAGAAGACTCTTGAGAGTCCCTTGGACTGCAAGGAGATCAAATCAGGCAATCCTATAGGAAATCAAACCTAAAAATTCATTGGAAGGACTGATGCTGAAGCTGAAACTCCAATTCTCTGGTCACCAGATGCAAAGTACTGACTCATTGGAAAAGACCCTGATGCTGGGAAAGAGTGAAGGCAGGAGGAGAAGGGGATGACAGAGGATAGCATCTCTGACTCAATGGACTTTAGTCTGAGCAAGCTCAGGAGTTGGTGATGGACAGAGAAGCCTGGCATGCTACAGTCCATGGGGTCGCAAAGAGTCAGACACGATTGAGTGACTGAACTGAGCTGAACTGATAGACAGTCCAGGAAGGAAGAGGTATGGATTCTCATATATAAAGAGATGCAAGAGTTTCTAATAGAAAGAAATGATCAACTTCCAGATAAGAGCCTGGGACTCTGGAAGATAATCTGTCTAAGGGATAAAACTTTGGGCTGGCTTCTTTGAAGCAACTTGATACTTAAGTATTATAAATTATTTGTTTCTTGTCTCTTTACTATTTCCTTGCTCGCATGAGCCCGCTAATTCAGTCAAATTCTACTCAGAAGAATGACCATGTTAGAGCAGTGCCTTGAGGAAATAAAGACCAAGGATTTTTGTTTGTTTGCTTATTAGTTTGTTCATTTGTTTGCTTTGTTTCTCATTAATAATTGGTACATAAAAGGAAACAACCAAAAGAAACAAGATAGGAGATTTGAATAGAAGCTGAATATTAGATTAATAAGAAATTCTGAGAAATGCAAGTTCATAGAAGAACTTCCCAAAATATGGGGAAGTGGGTGAATAACATAGGTTGTCCATAAGGTTTTTGTATATTCAATTTTATTTAGATGTTGTTATTTAGTATAAACCCCAAATCTTGAAGGTTTGGGGACTGCTTAGATTGCAACTGAAATCTTTGCATTCTGGATTTTTACAGATATTTTGTTTAACTAGCTGTATGCATTTCTTTGGATAGAAGTATGGATTTTCACAGTCAACACATAAAATTCATACTCCTAAGTGTTGTGCATGAGACTTGCGGACCCAAACTACTTTTCACTCATTTTTCCTGCTTTTCCCTATAAGACTTTTTAACAAGCATATTTCCAAAAGAAAACATTTTGCAAACTTGACGTGGACTAGGAACAATTTTTAGGAGTAGGTCAGGAAAGAGCATCATTCTGGAGAAGAGAAGTAATCTTTCTGAATGATATATTTCAGAGAATCCTCCTTCTGTTCTTAGTCACTCAGTCATATCCATCTCTTTGCAACCCCGTGAATGTAGCCCTTCAGTCTCCTCTGCCAATGGGATTCTCAGGCAAGAATGCTGGAGTGGATTGCCATGACTTCCTCCAGGGATCTTCACAACCCAGGGAACAAACCCAGGTCTCCCACACTGCAGACAGATTATTTTTACTGTCTGAGTCAGTAAGGAAGCCCCAAAATACTGGAGTAGGTAGCTTATCTTTCTTCAAGGGATCTGGATCCCAACCCAGGAATCAAGCCAGGGTCTCCTACATTGCACATAGATTGGACAGTACCATTAAAGATAATGGAAAATTTTTCCCTTAGAGGTTTTATCATTTTCTTTTGTTCATTTGGCTTTTCAGCATGATTTCTAAGAAGGCTAGCTGTAAAAATTATGGAAATAAATTTGACTCAGCTTAGTATGGAATACTAGTGAATGAAGCCTTCTGACTGCAGACTAACAAAGCAAATAGGTACTAAATTAAAGTGCAATATTTTGTGTTTCCATTTGTTTAACAAATATTTACTGAATTTAACAATTATTTACTAAATTTCAAATATACACTGAGCGCACTACTATATCCTGGGGTTATAGTAATAAATAATGCAGGGGTTTTTTTTTCCTCTTTTTTGCAAAGTAGGTAGGTATCAGACATCACATCTATAACTACCAGCATGGGAAATATCATATAAAGGATTCTAAGTGGTGCTATCAAATTTCCAACATCCAGTGAATAATAGAAAAAGCAAGGGAATTCCAAAAACATCTACTTTTACTTCATGGACTATGTTAAAGCCTTTAACTGGCTGTGGATCAAAAAAAGCTATGGAAAATTTTTAAAGAGATGGGAACACCAGACCACTTTACCTGTCACCTGAGAAACCTATATGTAGGCCAAGAAGCAAGTTAGAACAGGACATGGAACAATGGACCAGTTCAAAATATTGAAAGGAGTAGTTCAAGGCTGTATATTGTCACCTTGCTTATGTAACTTATAAGGCTGAGTGCATCATGCAAAATGCCAGGCTGGATGAAGCACAAGCTGGAATCAAGATTGCCAGGAGAAATACCAGCAACCTCAGATGTGCAGATGATACCACGCTGTGGCAGAAAGTGAAGAGGAGCTAAAGAGCCTCTTGATGGGGGGTAAAGGAAGAGAGTGAAAAAGATGACTTAAAATTCAACCTTCAAAAAAACCAAGATCATGACATCAGTCCCATTACTTCATGGAAAATAGATGGGGAAAAGTTGGGAAAAGTGATTGATTTTATTTTCTTGGTCTCCAAAATCACTGTGGATGGTGACTGTAGCCTCAAAATTAAAAGATGCTTGCTCCTTGGAAGTAAAGCTATGACAAACTTAGACAGTATCTTAAAAAGCAGACACAGCACTTTGCCTGCAAAGGTCCATATAGGCAAAACTGTGTTTGTTTTTTTTAAATTACTTTACAATATTGTATTGGTTTTGTGATACATCAACAGGTATCTGCCACAGGTATACACGTGTTCCCCATCCTGAACCCCCCTCCCTCCTCCATCCCCTTACCATCCCTCTGGATCACCCCAGTGCACCAGCCCCAAGCATCCAGTATCATGCATTGAACCCGGGCTGGTTCCAGTAGTTATGTATGGATGTGAGAGCTGGACCATAAAGAAGGCTGAACACTGAAGAATTAATGCTTTTGAATTGTCATGCTGGAGAAGATTCTTGAGCACCCCTTGGACTGCAGGGTCAAACCAGTCAATCCTAAAGGAAATTAACCCTGAGTATTCATTGGAAGGACTGTTGCTGAAGCTGAAGCTCCAATAATTTGGCCACCTGATGGTAAGACCCAACTCATTGGAAAAGAGCCCAATGTCGGAAAATGTTGAGGGCAAGAGGAGTAGGGAGCAACAGAGGATGAGATGGTTGGATGGCATCACTGAGTCAATGAGCATGAGTTTGAGCAAACTCTTGGAGATAGTGAAGGACAGAGGAGCCTGGCATTCTGTAGTTCACGGGGTTGCAAAGAGTTGGACGTGACTTAGTGACTGGAAAACAACAACAAAGTAGATTATCTGTGTGAAATTTAGAGTCACTTTCAATATTAGTTATTGATAGCTGTGCCAGCATAGGAAGTTCTTTCAGGAATAAATCTGTTATACATTGTACACAAAAGTGCAGTTCCAGGGGTCCTACAGTAAAATAAGCATGTAGTGTGAAGCCCAGCATTATAAGCACCTGAATAACAAAGGAGAAATAACATTAAACATGTAAGGAACCAACATCTAGAAAATTATCTTGGATGTAATACTGAATTGTAAAGAAGAATCAGTTCTCATCAACATCTATTCAAAATAGGATATCTGTCCTGTCAGAGATATACTTGAAGTGGAAATGGTTCGGAAGAGAGGACTGTTATGAAGAACATCATGGGTGTTCTATGTTTCCATCAAGAATCTTACCCAAGGGAAGTGGAAATTATAAGAAGAATCCCTGGTGAGCTTGCCACAGGTTATCAAGAGACAGCAAAATATAGGGCTACCCTTTGGTTCTGGATTTTCTGAGTGGTTCAGTTATGTCTGACTCTTTGCAACCTCTTGGAATGTCATTTTCTGATATCACAGCAAAAGGTAGAATAACGCAATCAAGATGCACTTCCCCATGTGCTTTTGGCATAAACAGCTAGTTAGGAAAGGGAAAAAAAAAAAAGTATTGATCAAATCAAGGATATTGCAGTTGGGGTACTAAGAACAGACCTCTGAGGAATCCACAGAAGTACTCAATGAGAGAAAAAAAAAAAAAATCACACGGACATTTGATACCTTAGTTGCACAGATGCTGGCTGACAATTCTGTCATTTCCCTCCAATTACCTCTCCCTCTGAAACTATCAGGAATAGCAGTTGAATAGTATGAGGTGTAAGAGAAAGAAAGAAGAAATCAACTTTTACCCCCTGCAGTCTACCAAGGCTAAATCAGATCTAGGGTTTTCAGCTGGTGAAGAGTTTTGAGTGTTTATTATTTTGCCTTAGACCAAACCAGAGTTGTTGTTGTTGTTGTTGTTGTTGTTGTTTTGAGTCGACTAGAGTGGATTTGTCATGCCCTAAAAGCATAGAAAGATGTGAATCATCAGCAAAATTGTGGAATATTTCTAAAGTTTCAAACAGAAATAAAGGGCCATCCCAGAGAGTGGAATTGAAGGGATGATGTAAGAAAGAACAAAGCTACTTTTTATATGCAATCAGAAGCTCACTTGACAATAAAACAAGTTATACATACATTCCTCACATTTGGACTCATTTTGATCTTAATTATTCATCTTTTTGTAGTGAAAAATTAGCTCAGTGTTGGATACATACTGGTCACAGGATACATTCTCAATAAATGAATAAATGTTCCTTGTGTGTGTGTCTTTGTGTGTGTGTTAAGTAATGTAATGTTTAGGGGAGAAAGTTGCTGGAAAAAATACCCTGGTCGACCTTAAAATTGGCTAAAGACATGATCTTAGCCAGTTGGGAAGCTGGAAAGGGAAAATTTCCCAGCTTTCAGCACTGATGAAGTGCTAAACCCAGCAGGGTTTAGAAGTCTAACAGAATGAAATTTCTTACACTCTATCAGCACCTGTAAGTAGATATTTAACTACTAAGCTAATCACAAAGGGTTTACATCATCAGAATTTATGAGGAATTAAAACACTTGACTGAATCAAGGGAAAATTTTCAAAGTTACCTGCCATAGGCTATTGATCTCTCAGCAGTTCATTAAACACCTGAAGCAAACATCTCCCTGAGCCATGAGGGCAGCGGATGGGAGCACAGAGAGATACAGATGGAGCAAGGATGTGATCCATCAGCATCCTGGCTCTCCTTGTCCACCCCCACTCTCATCCCGGTTCCCTTTTCAGTAGTTGACGTGCTTGTCCCTCCTATCTTCTTAGTAGGTCTCATAGTGATTGATGAAGCCTGATAAATATAAGGATGTCCAACATAGGGGTTAAAAAATCATGTAACTTGGATTTCCCTGGTGATCTTGGGGTTAAGACTTTGTCTTCCAAAGCAGGGTGTGTTGGTTAAATCTCTGGCTGAAGAGCAGAAGCCATTATCTAGCAAAGTAAATAAAGACTTTAAAAATGGTCCACATCAAACAAAAAAACTTAAAAAAAGAAAGATAAATAAATCATATAACATGATGGCTCCTTTTCCTAAAGCTGTATTTGACCAGAGCAAATCCTGAATCAGGAATCAATGTGTACTTTCCATAAACCAGATACTTACTATGACTCTCCATACTCCTCCATCTTTAAATTCCAGAGTAAATCATGTCTTATGTGGAAAATCACCCACAGAAACCCTGTCTCCTAGCCATATATTGTCACTAATTGTGTAAAGGAGCTTCTTTAAGATACATGGAAATATAAAAGGAAAGGAAAAGTGATACTTAAGCAAGAATAGAAGTTGAGCGCTATCTTGAAAGTTGATGGAAAAATCAAAATCATCTAAGAATGTTTCAAGTATAAGAAACTAACAGTCATCAAATCTCCTAATTAAATTACTTCTAGTGCATGGAAGTAAAAACCAGTCTGTCAAGGCAGGAGATGTGGGTTTGGTCCCTAGACTGGGAGGATCCTCTGGAGAAAGAAATGGCAATCCACTCTAGTACTTTTGACCAGGAAATCCCAGAGACAGAGGAGCCTGATGTGCTACAGTCCATGAGGTCTCAAACAGCTGGATATGACTTAGTGAATAAGAACAACAACAACAAGGGAAACTATTGCATGGAAGATCAATAGATAGATAGACACATAGATAAACATTTATTTTTAAATTAATGTATATAAGTTAATTTTACTCCTTTCCCCTGGATTATTGACCAGTGTAACATATATTTATTAGCCATCTATGTTGTCAGGAAATGTAGTGCATAACTGAGGAGAGAAGACAAATATGAGATAGACCAAAACTTGAGAGATCACAGCTTTTAGGAGATGACAAGTGAACACAGTATCATAAGACCAGTAAACTGAGCTCTGATGGAGGCACTCTGCTTTCCAGGGAATCTCAGCAGAAGTTTTGTCAAGGCTGGAGGGCAAGATGGACTGAATTGTGTCTCAATCCCAAAATCCACATGTTGAACTCCTAACTCTCAGGACCTCAGAATGTCACTGTGTTTGAGATGGGGTCTTTTAAGGACTAATTTAGGTAAAATGGAGGAGGAAATGGCAGCCTACTCCAATATTCTTGCCAGGGAAATACTATGGACAAGAAGCCAGGAGGGGTATTGTCCATGGGGTGGCAAAGAGTCAGTCACAACTGAGTGTACATGGATAAACACATACACAAGGAAAAATGGGATCATTAGGATGTCTGTAATCCAGTAAAACTGATATCCTTATAAGAAGAGGAATTTAGAACAAGCATGCACAGAGGGATGACCACGTAAGGCCAGAGAGAGAAGACAGCCAGGTACAACCTAAGTGAATTCGCTATACACCTGAAACTAACAAAATATTGTAAATCAGCTATGAAAGTAAAAGCGTTAGTCACTCAGTCATGTTCCATTCTTTGGATCCCATGGACGGTAATCTCTGTCCAGGCAAGAATACTGGAATGGGTAGCTATTCCCTTCTCCAGAGGATCTTCCCAACCCGGGAAACAAACCTGGGTATCCACCCTGCAGACAGTCTTTACCATCTGAGCTACCAGTCCCTCAGCTGTGCTGAGTGCTCAGTCACTCAGTTGTGTCCAACTCTTTGAGAACCCATGGACTGCAGCATCCCAGGCATTCCTGTCTTGCACCATCCCCTGGAACCTGCTCAACTCACATCCATTGAGTTGGTGATGCCATCCAATCATCTCATCCTCTATCCTCCCCTTCTCCTCCTGCCTTCAGTATTTCCTAGCATTGGAGTCTTGTCTAATGAGTCAGCTCTTTGTATCATGTGGCAAAAGTATTGGAGCTTCAGCATCCATCCGTCCAAAGAATATTCAGGATTGAGTTCCTTTAGGATTGACGGTTTGATCTCCTTGCAGTCCAAGGGACTCTCAAGAGTCATCTCCAACACCACAGTTCAAAAGAATAAATTCTTCAGTGTTCAGCTTTCTTTAGAGTCCAGCTCTCACATCCTTACATGACTACTGGAAAAACCATAGTTTTTACTAGATGGACCTTTTTCGACAAAGCAATGTCTCCAGATTTTAATGCTCTCTAGTTTTGTCATAGCTTTTCTTCCAAGGATCAAGTGGTTTTTGTTTTTGTTTGTTTTTTTAATTTTGTGGCTGCAGTCACCATCTGCAGTGATTTTGCAACCCTAGAAAATAAATTCTCTGTTTCCATTGTTTCCCCATCTATTTGCCATGAAGTGGTGGGACCGGATGTCATGATCTTAGTTTTCTGAATGCTGAGTTTTAAGCCAGCTTTTTCACTGTCCTTTTTTCACCTTCATCAAGTGGCTCTTTAGTTCCTTTTTGCTTTCTGGCATAAGGGTGGTGTCATCTGCATATCTGAGGTTATAGATATTTCTCCCAGAAATCTTGATTCCAGCTTGTGCTTCATCCAGCCCAGCATTTTGCATGATGTACTCTGCATATAAGTTAAATAAGCAGGATGACAATATATAGCCTTGATGTACTCCTTTCCCAATTTGGAACCAGTCCATTGTTCCATGTCTGGTTCTAACTGTTGCTTCTTGACCTGCATACAGGTTTCTCAGGAGGCATGTAAGGTGGTCTGGTATTCCCATATCTTTAAGAATTTTCTACAGTTTGCTGTGATCCACATAGTCAAAGACTTTAGCATAGTCGATGAGACAGATTTTTTTTTGTAAATTCCCTTGCTTTTTCTATGATCCAGTGGATGTTGTCAATTTGATCTCTGGTTCTTCTGCCTTTTCTAAATCCAGTTGAACATCTGGAAGTTCTTGGTTCATGTACTGTTTAAGCCTAGCTTGGAGAATTTTGAGCATTACTTTGCTAGCATGTGAGATGCGTGCAATTGTGCAGTAGTTTGAACATTCTTTGGAATTGCCTTTCTTTGGGATTGGAATGAAAACTGACCTTTTCCAGTCCTGTGGCCACTGCTGAGTTTTCCACATTTGCTGGTATGAGCCACCAGGGAAGCCCCTAACAAAGAATTCTAGAGTGAGTAGCCATTCCCTTTTCAGGGGATCTTCCCAAGCCAAGGATGGAACTCAGGTTTCCTGCATTGCAAGATTCTTTGCCATCAGATAAAATAAAGCAAAGTAAACCTCAAAGTGTATCTGACTGGAGGACAGAACTGGAATATACATAGCAAGATGAATATGGGCTTTCAGCAGCCTTCAGATCCTAGATGGCAGCAAGTGGTTGGTTACTAAGAGCTACTGACTTCTAGCAAAAAAGAAAAAGGGCCCTACAGAGCTGAGGATGACACATTGGCAAAGTTGTATTTCACCCTCTGCTTCATCTTTGGACATTATAATCACTCTCTGCTTTGTGATTCATTGCTATTCTCACCAATAATGGAAAGTCACATGTTAGAAACCAGGAAAAAACCACTTTGCAAAAGGACATTAATTTATTAGTAGAGCTTCTGAGGGGTTCTAGAAGGATTGATCACAACAGATGGAGATGAGTCGCTTGAGGAAGTGTACATCTACATTGGTCTTTTTTTTTTTCATGATTTCAAATTTATAACAGAATTAATACAATTTATCACCAGAGATTGATGGCATTTCAAAAGCAATGAGTAACCACAGGGGTGAAACATTTTAGTGTAGATATGAACACAGCCATTAGTTAAAACAAGAAATATTCTTTAAACTATTAGACTGATGACTGGATAAGTGAATAGAATTCAAGTATTGGCTAATATTATTCAATAATACAACTGAGATTGTAATATTTTGTAAAGCACAACTTGATCATGATAAGGAAGAAGCTTTATTGAAAGAAGAAGCATTAAAACACAACATATTCTTAAAACTCTGAGATAGATGACTGGATAAATGAATAGATTTCAGCTATTGGCTAATTTTATTCAATAATACAACTGAGATTGTTTTACAGAGCAAGATTTGATCATAATAAGGAAGAAGCCTTACCAAACTGAAAGAAGCAACCTTGAATAATGGTTAAATTTGTGAATTACAGAACCACACACTCATTTAAAATTGCATCTCTACTGTACATTTGTTGTTTAATCTTGGGAAAGTATCACAGCCTCTTTGTGCTTTAATTTTCTCATATTTAAAGTCATTTTAAGAATGATAATAGCATTATGGAATGTGCCGGCCACTGTAATGAACGTTTTGTATACAAGTATTATTTTGTTTAATCTTCAGTGCAGTCCAGTCACTCAGTTGTGTCTGACTCTCTGTGACCCCATGGACTGCAGCATGACAGGCTTCCTTGTCCATCACCAACTCCCGGAGCTTTCTCAAACTCATGTCCATTGAGTTGGTCCCAGCATCAGGGTCTTTTCTAATGAGTCAGTTCTTCACATCAGGTGACCAAAGTATTGGAGTTTCAGCTTCAGCTCAGTCCTTCCAATTAATATTCAGGACTGATTTCCTTTAGGATGGACTGGTTTGATCTCTTTGCTATCCAAGGGACTCTCAAGAATCTTCTCCAACACCACAGTTCAAAAGCATTAATTCTTGGGCACTCTTGAACAATCATCAGAAAACTTATAAATACAAGCATTATCATTAACCTCATTTTATTCATTAGGACTCTGAGACAGAGAGTGGTTAATTAATCACTCCAAAGTCCCATCTCTGGTAGTGACTAAGCTGATATGTGAACCTAGACAATCTCTCTCCAGTGTCCCTACTTTCATTATAATCTACTGGTTCCATAAGATTATTAGTATAATTATTATAAAAATTGTTACTAGAGGCAAACACTCTCTGCTCAATTAACTTACTGAATACCTAGATATTTTTGCACATATCTGATATCACCTTATCCTGAGCCTTAAGCAGTCTGTCTCTTGAACCAGACCTCAGTTCCTTTCTTCCTATCAGGGACTCTGGCTAGTCCCTTCTTCCTATAGTGGCTTGGTTCCTTTCCAGAACTGCTTCCAGCCAGATTCCCTCTTAAATCTAGATTTTGATGCCTGGGCAGTGTTTCCTTGATCAGTTCTTTGGTCTTAGTTTCAGGACATCTTCAAATTGATCATTCTCTTCCCTTAAAGTTCCTTCTCATGGGATCAATTTCACCCTCAACTCTGGACCTGCTTCTTGCCCACTGGCACCAAATGGCTTTGTTCTTCCAGCTACAAATGGCTTTGTTCTCCCTCCTCGCTTGATGTGAAACTTCATGCTTTCAGACATAAGGGAGTCCAGAATTTATAAAAGAAGGTGGAACATAGTGTGTGAGAGCCTGGACTTTGGAGAGAGAAGCCTTCAGTTTGAACTTAACTCTATCATTTATTATGTATGTGACCTTGAAGTTCTTGCCATCTCTAGATTTAGGTAATCATGTAGGTGACACCAGCTCCTCTCTCTTAGAGTTGCCTTGAAGATTAAAAGCAGCAGCATGTGAAAAGTCCTGGGTATAAATCACAGCACTTAGTACATACTCAGTAAAGTGCTATTTTAAGATAATAATATTTTAGTTTTGGTTAAGGTAATGTAAGCTATATTGTCAAAAATAATAGATACATAAGCAACAAATGGCAAGACTTAGATGCTCATAAATTTTTCCTGCTTGAAAGCAAGAGGTCTTAATTACCTCCTAAATGGGTTTGCCAAGTTGATATCCCCTTATCGCTTTTACTCCATAGCCAACCACTCGACCATACTTTATATTTCAGTAATGGTAAATTATATTCTTCCTCAAAAAATACCATATGTCTTTACATTTACATAACTGTTCCTTAAACCTGGTCTCCCTATCCACTCATTTCCCCACCTGGAAAGATTCTACTAAACCTTAAGAAGAATCCAACTCAAATAAAGATTATGTCTCTCTTCCAGCCTCTCTGAGTTTCCAGATTCACAGTCCAACTGAAGTGGAACAAATGTTACTTTCCTTGAAAGTGTATCCAATAGCTTGCTTGTTCTGGTAAATTTATGGATTGATGTTCTTGTTAAGTTGCTAAGTCATGTCCTATTCTTTGTGACTCATGAACTGTAGCCTGCCAGGTTCCTCTGTCCATGGGATTTCCCAGGCAGGAATACTGGAGTGGATTGTTATTTCTTTCTCCAGGGGATCTTCACCTCCCTGAGACTGAACTCTTGTCTCGTGTATTGGGAAGCAGATTCTTTACCACTGAGCCACCAGGGAAGCCCAATTACACATTTACAGTGATAACTGTATCATTCTAGGTTTCACCTAGATTCTGAGCTCTTTATTACATCACTGGTGTATCTTCAGGACCCAGTAAAGATTCCTGATACTTACCAGGAGTCTAAACTTTGAATGGATGAATGGACATAAGAGAACTTTAATGACAGCAGTAAATCAGAACATTTTTTTAAAGTCATTCTCTACCAAATTCCAGTAGTTTCTACCAGAGGTCACAAATACAGGTCCTTCTCTCTATATTTTCAGCAATTAGTTTCTACATTATCTGGTTTGCCAGTGAACACATGTTACATATCAAGCATATATTTGATCTTTATATGGGGCTTCCCTGGTAGCTTAGATGGTAAAAAAAAAAAAAAAAAAAAAATGGCCTGCAATGCAGGAGACTTGGGTTCTATCCCTGGGTTTGGAAAATCCCCTGGAAAAGGGAATGACATCTCATTACAATATTCTTGCCTGTAGAATTCCATGGACAGAGGAGCCTGATGGGCTACAGTTCATGGGGTTGCAAAGAGTAGGACACGACTGAGTGACTAAGACCTCTTAAAAAAATCTTGTTCAGTTTAGTTCAGTTCAGTTGCTCAGTCATGTCCAACTCTTTGTGACCCCATGTACTGCAGCATGCCAGGCCTCCCTGTCCATCACCAAATCCCGGAGTTTAAAAAAACTTTGATCTTCATGTAATTGGCTTCAACTTCCTTGTATAAATTGCTACAATTGGCATAAATAATACCCTGGATTTCCGTCATAACATTCAGCACTATGAAGTGGAAGGAATATGTGCTTTAGACCTACAGTGCTTGTTATGCTTCATGGACTCTAGGTACTTATTTTACTACTTATTTTCTCTGAGGAAGTTTTTCTCCATCTTTAAAGAGAGTTTATAATCCCAATTTACAAGGCTTTGTTAAAAATTTAAAATTATAATATTGCACATTAATACACAGGATTTAAAATCACTGAATAACTGGACGATATAACTACTACCAATTATTGATTACTATCGACATACTATTGTGATATATGGTATCTCTATATATCTATTATCAAGAGGGAAAGAGTAAAATAAATATACAGAGAGGAAATCAGAAGAAAAATTACTGGGGATTGAAAATGTACTGATAATATTTGTTAGATCATCAGTTAAGTTGGCAACTTAGGAGAACACAGATTAATAGGCATTCATAAGGAAAATGAAAATAATGGGCAGGGATAGCTTAATACTGCATTCCATTTATGATAAGAATAAGGTGACAACATAGTTGAAGCTCAACCAAATAGTCAAACTGAGCTGTTTTGGCTAAAATTCAATATCCTCATGATAATGAGAACACAATAAGAAAAAAATCACAAGTTAACTAGGAAACTAAGTAGAAGTGAATCAACATTCTTTTGTCTTAAGCAGTCATATAAGAAGAAATAAAGAAAGGGTTTGTGTAATGAACCAAGAATGAGAATTTCATATTCAGGGACTTCTTAGGCACTTCATTCTGACAAAAACTTTTCTTCCCTGTTCTTGATATTTTCTTGCTTTAGAAGAAAACCGTGAAGTAACATAATGCCCTGGCTTCTTTCTGCCTCGTTACCAGTGTGCTGAACATAATTGTCCATCTCGTGCACTGAACAAATCTAGGGACACTATTCACATTGTATTCTCTTTCAACAGGCCCAGTGGAATAATTGGGCACACACAGCCTGTGCAAATGTTCTCAGATGCATGTCTTCATCTCTCCTTATCCTTGGGCTGGGGAAATAACTTTTCTCTCTGCAACTTGGCCTGGTAGGCTTAGTTTCTCTCCTTATCATCTTGAGGAGGAGCTGTTCCTCAAACACATTTTTTTCTGTTTGCTTGTTCCTCCATGCCTAATCTGTACAGAGTCTGCTTCCTTGTAGGGTGACTAGTGGGTGCCATGCTCAGTTGCTTAGTCATGTCCAATTCTTTGTGACTCTGTGTATTGTAGCCCTGCAGACTCTTTTGTCCATGAAATTTTCCAGGCAGAAATCCTGGAGTGGGTTGCCATTTCCTAGCCCAGGAAATCTTCCTGACCCAGGGAATGAACCCTCACCTGTTGCTTCTCCTACATTGGCAGGTGGGTGCTTTACCACTGTGGCACCTGGGAAGCCGTAAGTATGGCTAATTTTGATGTTCAGTGTTAGGAAGTCCAGTTGATCATACACATAAACCTTTACTATTATTGAAGGGAATGTTTTGGCTCCTTTTGCTGTTTATTTCTCAGTTAGTTTGTGACCCAGGTCACAGCAAAGAAGAGTATTGTTTATTTAGTTCCTTCCAAGTAAATCTAATGTGGGAGCTATGGGCCTTGAGAAATGAGCAAGGTGTAAAATTTTGTAGAACAAATTACACATGAAATGATTTGGGCTTTGGGTATGGTTTGAACAGATGGCTGTAAGCTTTGTTAGTAATTTCCTAAGCAAGACCATGTTGACTTTTCTTTTAAATCCTAGTGATTTGCAACCTGTAGTGCACAACAGCTGATTTTTCAGTTGCAGAATTAGCTTCATGAATGCGTGGCTTGGGTATAGGATGCTGAACCTTTGCCGTATTGTGATTTTAGCAGGTCGCTGCCACTGTCACAGGGGAGTGGCTAGAATGGCCCACGTGCAAGAGTCTTCCCAAACCTCAACAAATGTGTGGACTCCTTCCGTATGCAGCTGAACACATCTCAGTCTTGTCCTATGTTTGGTTTATATGTGTGAAGAGCAGAGACCATGGTTTTTAAGGGCTGTCCTCAGAAGCTTTGTTATGAAGGGGAAGCAGAGGCAAGAGTTGATTAGAAAGAGCAGATTGTCATTACGGAACTTTCCGACATCAGTATGTAAAGAATATGTCCTGTATTTGGTCTGAAATGGGGTAAATTGTGAACATTACAGAGCACAAAGAACCTTCTGGCTGGCTGTAAATTGTTAACATCAGCTCTAGGAAGGAGAATGCATTGTTGTTGTCTAATCACTGAGTCCTGTTCAACTTTTTGCAACTCTATCAACTGTAGCCTGCCAGGCTCCTCTTTCCATGGGATTTCCCAGGCTAGAATGCTGGAGTGGGTAGCCATTTCCTTATTCAGGGGATCCCATCCCCAGGGATCGAACCCACATCTCCTGCATTGTAGGCAGACTGTTTACTCTTTGAGCCACCAGAGAAGCCCCATTGCTGTGCTAAATAGTGCCAAAATTAACCTCTTGCTGAGAGACTTTCCCAATTGAGTTTTAATTCCAAGTCTTAGATATCAGAAAATTGATATAAACCACCTGGTATCCCAGTAAGACCCAACTGAGACTGCCATATTCTTTCAGGATAATGGCTCTGCTGTAGTCTTTGGCAACACACCCAAAAACTGCCTTGGAAGTAATTTTCTTTTTCTGAGAAAACTCTTTTAGGAGCAAGGATTGATTTGCTTTTTCCAGTTCTGAGATATGATGCCAGTGCTGTGATAATTTTGTTTGTCATAACTCCTGGGAATCTTTAAGATAATGAGGAATATCAGTGACTCAATGTTGAACAAATACAAGTCTGAGGCCATAGAGGAAATATTTTCCTTCTAGCGAGAAAGAAACTAGTCTTCAAGTTAAAAGAACACTGTCCCTACCAATATGCCAAGAACTCTTTCAGCTGAGGCTGAACGGACTAAAAATTGAGAAGTACTTTATATTCTTTGAAATTTTAAATCATGATCATAAGAAAAATTGACTTAGAACCTTAATTCTATGAAACTTTAATATATTCGGACTTTAACTTACAAAGAATTTAATATCCCTATTTTAATATTTCCCAAGTAATAGTAACAGTATTTATATTCAAATGTGTGCCACCTTTTTTTTGACATTTTCTTATTGGAGTATACTTATGTCATCAATCATGCTCAACACAGACCTCATAACAGACTATGCTAAGCAATGTTTTTTGGGGAAAATGTAGACTGGAAAATCAAATAGAGATTAAATTTTCAACCTTGTTTTTATTTTAAGTAATGAGCTCTTCTCACCCATTTTGGAGCCTTTGGGCAGGAGATTTCAGGGTAGTCAGCCTTGATCACAGTGCTCCTGAAGGTTACTTCAAAACGAAGCGTTGACATTGGGGGAGGGCCCACACAGGTCAGGGAAGAACAGGCTTGTTAAACTTTTGCTCTTCTTCCTGGTCAGGGAAAACAGCACTAAGAGAGCAAAATGCAGGGGAAGGCAGAAGGGGAATTCTTTCCCCCTGTTTCTCAAGGTTCCTTCCTTGTGGAGCAAGATTAGTTAGTCAAACACTCCTAGCTTTTCTCTGTTTAATTACTCACTACATTGTGGAGAAATTAATGACTAATCTTGAAGTAATTTGGGAAATAAAAAAAACTGTACCTTCTTGACACAACTCCTCCTTTTCCTTCTGGAAGTGTATAAGGTCTCTTCTGATCCTTTTTGTCATAGGTCACACAGTTTTTTTTTTTTTCCTCCCCAGGAGTGGAGGTTTGTAAGGGTCTAGTGATACCTGTCCACGGAAGACTAATTCTTTTTAACTTGGTTGTCATTCAGTCACTAAGGCGTGTCTGACTCTTTGCAACTCCGTGGACTGTAGCACACCAGGCCTCCCTGTCTTTCACCATCTCCCAGAGTCTGCACAAACTCAGGTCCATTGAGTCAGTGATGCTATACAACCATCTTATCCTCTGTCACCCCCTTCTCTTCCTGGCCTCCATCTTTCCCAGCATCACAGCTACCTTGTCATGTCAAAAGGGCTTGCATAATTCAATGAAGCTATGAGCCATGCCATGCGGGGCCACCCAAGATGGACGGGTCATAGTGGAGAGTTCTGACAAAAGGAGGTCCACCAAAAGAGGGAAGGGCAAACCACTCCAGTGTTCTTGCCTTGAGAACCCCATGAACAGTATTCCAATTTGGGGAAAGGGTCAATACCAGGGAGTGTACCCACCAGGAACTGCATCCTCCAAACTGTGATGTGTCAATAATAAAGATGGTATTTTGTTCTCATCTAATGATTAACTAGTTTATTCTTGAAAATTCTTCCTTCTGGGCCAACCTGAATAAGTGGTAGTATTTCAGGGTTTTGCTGGGAAGGAAAAGAGCCCCAAATGAGTACAGTCTTTCATCTGGAATGGGTGTACCCTATAGACATGATGGTGAGGAGAGAGACTAGGGTGTGTTTAGGCCAGGACTGTGTAGGGTGTGATTATGTACACAACCGTTTCCATCCAGTAATAGTTATAGTAATAGTTCTGAGACAGTTGTTTCTGTATCAAGCTCAAGGGAAACTCTGCCGAGAATGGAACAGAATTGGTCTAATTTCTATGTGTGACCTCACCTTAAGATGCCATCTAGTGAGAAATCAATTCTGAGTCTGTTTTACTGATATCCCCTAGCCATGAATGCTTTTCATGATAGATCAAGTCCTGGGGGAGGTAAAGCCAGTCTCCCTAAGGTAGCCCATGGTAAGATATTCTGTGACTATACAACTTCATACACTATGCATAGTCAAAGAACATAAGAGAGAGCTGAACTATCCTCATCCATCAATGTCTTTTTGCCCAAAAAACTCACTTGGAGCAACAACGAACAACTTTTACCTTTGAATACATGACCTTCAGGCCCAGGATGACGTATTTGAAGACAGAGACAAACAAAAGTTAACCCTCTCTCTTCTCTCTCCAGGCCTGACCAGTGCAAAAGGAAACAGCATCATCACCTCTCATAATGTAAACATGATTCTCTTAATTCTGCCAAGTATCCCAAGTATCCCCCAGACCTTTCTGTATGTTACCATGCGATTCACACTCTACACAGAGCAGGGGGAGTGAGTCTGCGGTCTTGTGGAGTCTAGCCTAGGCTCTCATACATAATACTGTATCTTCCAGTGGGTTTCCCAGCATCTTTAAACCATGTTTTACTTTTCATATATAAACAGCCTTACTTTAGTCACATATTTGTAATAATAAATAGAAAGACTTCAGACTCTGAAGCCAGACTATCTGGGCTCAAATCCTGACTCTACCTCTTACTAGCTTTGAATCCTTAGCAGAGTGAAATAAATACCACATGCCTCTCCACAAGTAAAATGGAGATAACTAAAGTCTCTCTATATCGTAAGGCTGTTCCCAAAATTATTAAACCGTGAATAAATGTAAAGTTGTCAGAATAGTGCCTGAAATATGACTAGTGTCAAAAAAGTTGTTAGGAGAGATAAGATAAAACTTAAAACTCCTTTGTATGTCTTTGAAAACTCTTCACTGACAATAATGAATTAACCTGTATTTTGATGTCTACTGGACCCACACCCCAGGGGCCATCTCCATCTCTGAACTTTGTGACAGCAGTGAAATGTCTAATCTGCTGTTTTATTTACAGTATCTGATCATGATATGTATACACATGTTAATATATATTGAGTTAATGAACTAATTCATATCACACCAAAATCTACCTTGTTCTTGATCCTTGTCAGAGGCATCCAGAGTCCATGTGTATGAATTCATGAAAAGCACTCTCTGGAAGTCTTCTCCCACTTTTTTTCCAAGATAAATTTTGTCTCTGCTTCAAGGTCTATATCTAAGTTCAACTGTTTAATGAAACTGATAAGATAATATAATGCTTTAACTGGAAAAGACAACTTTGTTACAAAATGGGAGAGAAATAAGGATTGGAGAGAGCGCAACTCTTTTTAGAAGTTTTGTTGGGACGGAGTCCAGAAATATGAAACAATAGCTTCAGGGGTATATGAAGACCATGGCAGTTCTGAGGAAGGTTCTGGGGCTTTAACCATGACCCTCAAATATCCTTTAGCCCATCCAGAAAGTCCTTTGGTATATTTATAGTCTGAAAGGGAGAACTAGAAATTTATTATTTATAAGTAGAGTTCACAGAGAAATAATTTGAATACTTTGATTTTTTCTTTAATCTGTAATTCATACTGTAAGGGCTTCCCCGGTAGTTAAGCTGGTGAAGAACCCACCTGCAATATAGGAGACCCTGGTTTGATTCCTGGGTTCAGAAGATCCCCTGGAAAAGGAATAGCCTACCAACTCCAGTATTCTTGGGACACCCTAGTGGCTGAGATGGTAAAGAATCTGCCTGCAATGTGGGAGGCCTAGGTTCAATCCCTGGGTTGGGAAGATCCCCTGGAGGAAGGCATGAAAACACACCTCAGTATTCTTGCCTGGAGAATCCCCCTGGACAAAGGAGCCTGGTGGGCTACAGTTCATGGGGTCACAAAAAGTAGGACATGACTGAGCAACTAAGAACAGGATAGCAATTCACAGTCTAAGGTGCAACAATACGTTTGATATATAAATAGGCTTCCCTGGTGACTCAGATAATAAAGAAACTCCCTGCAATGCAGGAGACCCAGGTGTGATTCCTGGGTGAGGAAGATCCCCTGGAGTAGGAAATGGCAACCCACTCTAGTATTCTTGCCTGGAGAATCCAATGGACAGAGGAGCCTGGCAGGCTACAGTCCATGGGATCACAAAGAGTGAGGCATGACTGAGTGACTACTCTTAATTCAGATCAGATCAGTTGCTCAATTGTGTCTGAATCCTTTTGATGCCATGAACAGCAGCTCACCAGGCTTCCCTGTCCTTCACCAACTCCCAAAGCTTGCTCAAACTCATGTCCATCACGTCGGTGATTCCATCCAATCATCTCATTCTCTGTCGTTCCCTTTTCTTTCCATCTTCAGTCTTTCCCAGCATCAGGGTTTTTTCTAATGAGTCAGTTCTTTGAATCAGGTGGCCAAAGTATCAGAGCTTCAGCTTCAGCATCAGTCCTTCCAGTGAATATTCAGGACTGATTTCCTTTAGGATGGACTGGTTTGATCTCCTTGCAATCCAGGGGACTCTCAAGACACATACTCTAAAGTACAACAATATGCTTGATGCATAAATAGACTGTCAAGACAAATTCCCCAAATCTTGGTCTCTCCACATGCCTCCTCTTAGATCCCATAAAGAGGATTTAGTACCACTGCTGCTTAATGATGGAGAAAAATGTCTTTTAACACAAAAGAGTTGGCATTATGTTTATATACACATTAAAACAGGAGAAGATATGTGTTGCTTTACCATTATTTCTTTGACTTATGTAGGAAAAGTACAGAAAGCACAGAAGTTCAACAACAAGAAAAAGAAAACATGACAAGTTGAGTGCAAGGCAAAAAAGGTGAAACCTGTTATTATTACAAACTTTGTCTTTTATTCACGGTGTTTTTATAATAGTGGAAAGTAATATGTAAATTTTAATTTCATAGCCATGATGATATAGACCAAAACATTTCAAGTTCTTAATAACCATTCATGAATATTATGACAAAAATTAGACTTTTGCCCTGTAGTTATATATCCAAGTTGGCCTTTAATTCCTTAAGCTCTTTTTTGGCTATGGAGAAAAATATGAGAAAAAAAAGTTTAATAGTTGTAGTATTAACCCAGCAGAAAGCTTTGGGCTATTAATCAGAGAGTGGACCTTTAGCCCACAAAGACAAAACCTTCTTTATACAGATGAAGAGTTCAAGGAGATGAAGTCTGGGAAAGTTGATTGCTGTTAAGGATCCTCTGAAGGAGAGAGGAGCCAATGTTTGCACCAACTGGGAACTATTCAATGGGCCTGAAATGGGAACTCTTTTTTTCATTGTTTAAGCTCCAGATAGTATCAGTGTGATAATTCTTTTCTATATTAAGTGTATGCTATGTGCCAGCTACTATTTTAAATTCATAGTTTAGAACCCCCAACAGCCATGTGTTTTTTATATGATTCAAACCTCACTGGCAATACTGTTGGCAGAGAGGTAGACATCTGATTTTCTGACCCAACAGATTGCTCTGGGATTTTCAAAGTGGAACCAAAGTCAGAAAGTAAAGCTTTTTTCAGTAGTGACAGCTATGTGGAGAGTGGCTTTGGTGTCAGTAATAGTCACATATTCCAGCATATCAGGAATGAGATATATGAAAGAGACATGTGAAGACAAACAACAGAGAAGAGAACACGATGGTGGAGGAGTAAGTGGATGTCGAGTACGCCTCTCTCCATGGATACATCAGGAATACACCTTCAGACACAGAAGTGCAGGCAAAATACCAGCTGAGAGCAAACAGGAGTACCTGACTAGTGGAAAATAATATATAGAACCATGCAAAACTGGGTAGGATGAAGGAACTGGGGGAAAAACAAGAGTCTTAGTAGGATGGGGCCTGCCCTTGGTGGGTGGGGGAACCGAAGCAGGGGTCCAATCGATCCCCACATCAGGGCAATTGTCTGAGTCAGAGGAGAAACATTCAAAGCTGAGAGTGAAACAGCCTATCTGTGGCAGCCTAAATAGAATGAGAAACAGACAGTCCTTGCCGCAGCCATACATACCCCGGATGGCACAGCGGCTGAGAGCTGGAGTTTAGGGATTGTGGGGCAATCCCAGGGAGAGGGCTGTTGTTGACTGTGTTGAGAGGGATCGAGGGGATGTGAGGGAGGAGACTGTAGTGGGAAATGCCTGTGGGGGAAAGCCAGGCAGCCATGAAAGCAAGTCGATACTGCTGAGTCATGCCTAGCGGGTAGAGCCACCACCATAGCCTCTCTCCCCCAACACACCAGCATTAGTAGATGAACAACAGGGAGGCTGGCCCATCAAACACCTGATGAAGAACTACAGAGTAGTACCCCACCCAGGGTGCCTCTTAAAAGTGCCTAATGCTCCAATTTGCAGAGTAGGACCCCAATCAGGGGGGAGCCCTTTAAGTGCCTGATGCACCAAACAACAGAGAAGGACCCCAGGAAAAGAAGCCCTCTAAATGCCTGAATGGGCAGAGCTATGGAGAAAGACTGGCCAAAGAGGCCTTCTGATCGCTAGCAACAAGAGGCTTGAAAAAAGACTGTTAGGGCCATAACTCCTGCTGTGGAGGCAGTCTGATCCCTGCACACTTTCTGCTGCCAGGGTCCCCTCAAGTCAAGCAGCTGTGCAATTTTCACGCTCAACTCTCACTGGGGCAGAGCTGCCACAGGCAAAAAAGTCTTGTGCTTGTGAGCGCTATGTCACTTCAGTCATGTCCAACTCTTTGTTACCCTGTAGACTGTGGCCTGCCAGCCTACTCTGTCAGGGAATGGGGTTCTTCAGGCAAAAATACTGAATTGTATTTGGCCAATACTGGTTGCCATACCCTTCTAGAGCACTATTTTTCCTGCTGCCCTAGATGCCAACTCCCCTGAGTACCTGGTGCTCCCAGAAGCCCTGTGACCCAAGCAGCTGCACCACCTCCACACCTGATCCTCTCAGGGGCAAACCCAAGTCCTCCAGGGCAGTCTCAGCAGCAAACCCCAGTGGACGACCCACATGCAGAGGTGAAAATAAAACCACAATTGAAATCCAGGGGCAGTGTGGCTAAGGAAAAAGACCCCAAACCTTCCCACCAGCTACACAAGCTGCAGATTAAATCCACACGATCAATTAAGCAGACTCTGTGCCTATGGAATATATAAAAGCCTGCTGAGAGCTCCCACAAAAGAAAATGAACTAGTTCTGATAGCTATGGACATTGGAGGCAAGAACATAGAGGAGTAGGACCAGATTAGAATCTGAGCTGTGCCCAAGTCCAGAGATCAGGATAGTGTTAGAGGGCATCCTAGGGAGGTGAGGTGGACTGTGACTCCCAGGGAGAGGGCTCTGACAGCAGTGACTGAAGAAAAATATCTATTATTCTTACGGTTTGACTTGTTCTGTAGATTCTTTTGGATTGTTTTTCTTTTCTTTTCCTTCCCCCAACCACTCTGTTTTAGTTGTCAATTTTATTGGCATTATGAAATCTAATTAACTTTTTGAGCTTTTAATTTTTCTTTTCTTTTTTCTTTCTCAATCATATCTTTTATTGTTATTATAAACCTCTGCCTCTCCATCAGGCTTTTGCAGTTCTAAGGAGTTTTTCTTTTCTCTCTCTCTCTCTTTTTAAATTTTTTACTTTTTAAACTTATTGATATATATTTTCTGTGTTTATTCCTTTGTTTGTGTTGCCTACTGTTCCTTTCCCCTTGCAGTTAATCTTTAATATATATAAATCTTCTTTATCTACCTCTACTTAACTTTGCATATCTCTTCTTACTTTCTTTCCTTTCCTCTCAACATATTTGTTAGTTTTATTTTCATTGATTGGCACCTTGCTTTAGTTTTGTTTTCCAGTTTGTACTTTAATTAGTTTTGCTCTGGTACATATAATTTTTTGTTTCCTTTGTTTGCCGGGTCAATCTATTGTACTTCATTTTTGTTGGAATGTTTTGATTTTGCTTATGGGTGTATATGTATGTGTATATTCCGTCACACTTTCTGTTGTTGTTATAAACCTCTGCCTCTACATTGGACTTTTACAGTTCTGGGGTGTTTCCTTTCTCTCTCTCTCTCTCTCTCGTTTTTTAATTTTAACTTTTAATTTTTTTAACCTATTATATTTTCTCTACACTTATTCCTTTGTTTGCCTTTCCTACTGGTCTTTTCCCCTTGTGGTTAATCTTTAATGTATATAAATCTTGTTCATCTACCTCTATTTAACTTTGCATATCTATTCTTTCTTTCTTTTCTTTCCTCTCAACATATTTGTTAGTTTTGTTTTCATTGCTTTATTCCTCTCTTCGCACCTTGCTTTAGTTTTGTTCTCCAGTTTGTGCTTTAGTTAGTTTTGTTCTTAACTGGTAAATATAATTTTTTTATTTCCTTTATTCACAGGTAAATCTATTGTACTTTATTTTTATTGGACTGTTTTGACTTTGCTCATGGGTGTATATGTATGTATGTATATTTCATTATTTTAATTTTATTTGCCTGATTTTATACTGCCATTTGTCTGAGGTTCATCTTTGGTTTTTTGTTTTGGAATATTTGTTTTAATCTCACTTAATGCCACTTAATAACAAACCACTTGAGGAATCTTAGTCCCTGACCAGAAATCAAGCCCTGATCTTTTGGAATGGGAGCACTGACTCCAAGACCCTAGACTATTAGAAAACTAACCCTAGGGAGTATCAAATAGTGAGAACTCACACAAAGGAAACCACTTAAATACAAGATCTAGCATCACTCAGCCACCAGTAGCATCCTGTGCAGGATGCCTCATCTAAGCAACAAACAAAACAAAAATACAAATACAGTCTTCAGCAGACAGGAATACCACCTCTCTCAGCCTTGCCCATCAGAGGAAAAACAAACAAACAAAAACTCACCACAAATCTCACCCTATATGAAGCTTACACAAACCACTGGGCCAAACATATGAGAGCAGTAACCAAAAGGAAGAAATATAATTCAACCTTGAAGCCTGGGAAAAAGAGACCTAAAACACAATAAGCAAAAAATAGTAATAATAATAATAATGAAAAGATAGAGAAATACCACACAAAGGAACAAACTAGAAACACAGAAGTCCAAATAAATGAAGAGGAAATAGGCAAACTACCTGAAAAAGAATTCAGAATAATGATAGTAAAGATGATCAAAAACCTTGAAAACAAAATGGAGAAAATGCAAGAATCAATTAACAAAGACCTAGAAGAATTAAAGAATAAACATGCAGACACAAACAACACAATTACTGAAGTTAAAAAATACTCCAGAAGGAATCAATAGCAGAATATCTGAAGCATAAGAACGAATCAGTGAGCTGGAATATAAAATGGTGGAAAAAACTTCTGAAGAGCAGAATACAGTAAAGAGAATGAAAAGAACTGAAGATAGTCTCAGAGACTTCTGGGGCAATATCAAATGCACCAACATTCAAATTACAGGGGTCCCAGAAGAAGAAGAGAAAAAATAAAGGTATAAGAAAATTTTCGAAGCAATTATCGTCGAAAATTTCCCCAACATGGAAAAGGAAACAATCAATCAAGTCCAAGAGGCACAAACAGTCCCATACAGGATAAACCCAAGGAGAAACAAGACACATACTAATCAAATTAACAAAGACTAAACACAAAGAAAGCATATTAGAAGCCTCAAGGGAGAAGCAGGAAGCAATAATCAAGGGAAAGCCCATATGCTTAACAGCTGATCTTTCAGCAGAAACTCTGCAGGTCAGAAGGAAATTGCAGGATATATTTAAAGTACTGAAAAGGAAAAATCTACAACCAAGAGTACTTTACATGGGAAGGATCTCATTCAAAATTGATGGAGAAATAGAAAGCTTTTCAGACAAGCAAAAGTTAAGAGAATTCAGTACCACCAAACCAGCTTTACAACAAATGTTAAATGGACTTATACAGTTAAAAAATAAAAGAGAAGAAAAAAGATCTACAAAATCAACCCCAAGCAGTTCAGTTCAGTTTGGTTCAGTTGCTCAGTAGTGTCTGACTCTTTGCAACCCCATGAATGCAGCATGCCAGGCTTCCCTGTCCATCACCAACACCCAGAACTTACTCAACCTCATGACCATTGAGTCAGTGATGCCATCCAACCATCTCATCCTCTGCTATCCCCTTCTCCTCCTCCCTTCAATCTTTCCCAGCATCAGGCTCTTTTCTAATGAGTCAGCTCTTCATATCATGTGGTGAAGTATTGGAGCTTCAGCTTCAGCATCAGTCCTTCCAATGAATATTCAGGACTGGTTTCCTTTAGGATGGACTGATTTAATCTCCTTGCAGTCCAAGGGACTCTCAAGAGTCTTCTCCAACACCACAATTCAACAGCATCAATTCTTAGGCACTCAGCTTTCTTATAGTCCAGTGTTCACATCCATAAATGACTACTGGAAAAATCATAGCTTTGACTAGATGGACATTTGTTGGCAAAGTAATGCATCTGCTTTTTAATATGCTGCCCAGGTTGGTCATAGCTTTTCTTCCAAGGAGCAAGTGTCTTTTAACTTCATGGCTACAGTCACAACTGCAGTGATTTTGGAACACAAGAAAATTAAGTCTCTCACTGTTTCCATTGTTTTCCCATCTATTTGACATGAAGTGATGGGACCCGATGCCATGACCTTCGTTTTCTGAATGTTGAGTTACAGGCCAACATTTTCACTCTCATCTTTCACTTTCATCAAGAGGCTTTTTAAATGTTCAAAATTGACAACAAAAACCTAAGAGCATAGATTAAAAATCTAGAGTAGAGGTTGGATTTTCAATGATACAATATTAAAGAAAAGCAGAAGGAAAAAGGAAGAAAGAAAAGAAAAAAAAAACCACAAGAATTATTAAAACGAACAAACCAAAAAAAAACAACAACAAAAACAAGCAAACAAACAAAAAACCACCAACAACCATCCAAAGACTATATGTGGTGTTTGCCTTAAAAAAAAAAAAAGTCTTTTTTTTTTTAAATAGTAATAGTAGGTTATAGAAATAAAAATTAGAGGAGAAATAGAAGACTTAACAATTAAAAAAATTAGAAAAGAAAAAGAAAAAAGAAAAAAGAAAAAACAAAAAACAACAACAAAAAAAAGGAATGATTTTAAAAATAGTAAAAATATATCTAGCCCTTCTCTGATGTTGTGGGCCGTGTGGGATCACTTCCAAGGTGGTTCCCTCTGTTTAACTTCTTCTGTTTGCTGGTTTTTTAGGCTCACTAGTTCAGTCGCGCTGTGGGGAGGGGGGATGCTGCAAACAAATAGCACCGTCGTGTGCACACAGTGTCTCAGCCCCACTTGACCTGTCCCTTCTCGCAGGGCACAAACCGCTCCGGCTCTACAATGCTCAGCCGAGAACCGTCTGGGGCCGGCCCTAGGCTGCGTGCACTTCCCCAGTCCACGCCACTCAGGTTCGGCCCTCAGGTAGCCCTCAGAGGCACAGATTCGGCTGGGACTGCGCTTTGTGCCCTTCCCAGGTCCTAGTAGCTCAGGAGTTTGGCGAGCGCGATCGCCGCGGCTTGTCACCTTTTCTGCCGCTGCTGCTCAGCTTTCTGGGTGGACCGCTGGTGCCCCCCGTGAGGAAGATTGTGACTGTCCAGCACCCCCAGAAGTCTTAGCAAAGAAGCCTGCTTGCAGTTAGGTAAGTAAAGTCTCTCCAGGTCTGCAATTGCCCCTTTCCAGTCCACTTCACACCAGTCAGAATGGCTGCGATCCAAAAATCTGCAAGCAATAAATGCTGGAGAGGGTGTGGAGAAAAGGGAACCCTCCTACACTGTTGGTGGGAATGCAAACTAGTACAGCCACTATGGAGAACAGTGTGGAGATTCCTTAAAAAATTGCAAATAGAACTACCTTATGACCCAGCAATCCCACTGCTGGGCATACAAACCGAGGAAACCAGAATTGAAAGAGACACATGTACCCCAATGTTCATCACAGCACTGCTTATAATAGCCAGGACATGGAAACAACCTAGACGTCCATCGGCAGATGAATGGATAAGAAAGCTGTGGTACATATACACAATGGAGTATTACTCAGCCGTTAAAAAGAATTCATTTGAATCAGTTCTGATGAGATGGATGAAACTGGAGCCGATTATACAGAGTGAAGTAAGCCAGAAAGAAAAACACCAATACAGTATACTAACACATATATATGGAATTTAGAAAGATGGCAATGACGACCCTGTATGCAAGACAGGAAAAAAGACACAGATGTGTATAACGGACTTTTGGACTCAGAGGGAGAGGGAGAGGGTGGGATGATTTGGGAGAATGGCATTATAACATGTATACTATCATGTAAGAATTGAATCGCCAGTCTATGTCTGACTCAGGATACAGCATGCTTGGGGCTGGTGCATGGGGATGACCCAGAGAGATGTTATGGGGCGGGAGGTGGGAGGGGGGTTCAGGTTTGGGAACGCATGTAAGAATTAAAGATTTTAAAATTAAAAAAATTAAAAAAATAAAAAAAATAAAAGAGGCTCTTTAGTTCTTCTTCACTTTCTGCCATAAGGGTGATGTCATCTGCATATCTGAGGTTATTGATATTTCTTCTTGTACTCTTGATTCCAGCTTATGCTTCATCTAGCATAGCATTTCTCATGATGCATATAAGTTAAATAAGCAGGGTGACAATATACAGCCTTGACATACTCCTTTCCAGATCTGCAACCAGTCTGTTGTTCCATGTCCAGTTCTAACTGTTGCTTCTTGACCTGCATACAGATTTCTCAGGAGGTAGATTAGGTGGACTGTTATTCCCATCTCTTAAGAATTTTCCACAGTTTGTAGTGATCCACACAGAGGCTTTGGCATAGTCAATAAAGCAGAAATAGATGTTTTTTCTGGAACTCTCCTGCTTTTTTGATGCTCCAACGGATGTTCTCAATTTGATCTCTGTTCCTCTGTCCTTTCTAAATGAAGCTTGAACTGGATTTGAACTTTGGAAGTTCATGGTTCACACATTGTTGAAGCCTGGCTTGGAGAATTTTGAGCATTACTTTGCTAGTGTGTGAGATGAGTGTAATTGTGCGGTAGTTTGAACATTCTTTGGCATTGCCTTCCTTTGGGATTGAAATGAAAACTGACCTTTTCCAGTCCTGTGGCCACTGCTGAGTTTTCCACGTTTGCTGAGATATTGAGGGCAGCATGTTCACAGCATCATCTTTTATTATTTGAAACAGCTCAACTGGAATTCCATCACCTCCACTAGCTTTGTTCATAACGATGCTTCCTAAGGCCCACTTGACTTTGCATTCTAGAATGTCTGGCTCTAGGTGAGTGGTCACATCGTCATGGTTAGCTGGGTCATGAAGATCTTTTTGTGTAGTTTATCAGTGTACTCTTGCCACCTCTTCTTCATATCTTCTGCTTTTGTTAGGTCCATTCCTTTTCTGTCCTTTATTTGGCCCATCTTTGCATGAAATATCCCCTTGCTGTCTCTCCCAGTGGTATATTACTCAGCCATAAAATGAATGTATTTAAGTCAGTTCTGATGAAGTGGATGAACCTAGAACCTATTATACAGAGTGAAGTGAGTCAGAAAGAGAAAGATGAGTATCATATTCTAACAAGCATGTACAGAATCTAGAAAAATGAGGCTGAAGAATTAATTTACAGGGCAGCAATGGAGAAATAGACAGAGAATCAACCTATGGACATGGGGAATGGGGAGAAGAAGGTGAGATGTATGGAACGAGTAATTTGGAAACATACATTACCATATGTAAAATAGATAGCAAATGGGAATTTGCTGTATGGCTCAGAAAACTCAAACAGGGACTCTATATCAACCTAGGGGGTGGATTGGGGAGGAAGATGAGTGGGAGGTTCAAAAGGGAAGAATATATGTATACCTATGGCTGATTCATGTTGAGGTTTGACAGAAAACAACAAAATTCTTTAAAGCAATTATCCTTCAATAAAATAATAAATTTAAAAAAAAATGAACACCAGATCCATGCAGAGACCTCTGGAGTTCTTAAAATCTTTGAAATCCAGTCAGTATTCTTTTTTTTTTTAATACAATACTTCAAAATCAGTTTCTGTTATTATCAATCAAAATGTGTGAAGTCGCTTCAGTCAAAACATCTTGAAATGGCAATCAAAGTATCTTTTATTTATTTAAGAGTCTAATAATGTCAGAAGAAAATATACTGTCTGGTGTGGTAACTGTAGTTATAGAGGAAATTCTAAGGTACTGTGAGGGCTTAAAAGATAATTTCCTATTGCGACTCTCTCAAGTTGACCCTGTGACTGGCTACAGTCCATAGGATCTCAAAGAGCCTGACACAACTAAAGTGATTGAGCACCTAGGAGTAATCCCATCAGAAAATATCAACTTTTTATCTAATATTATTACATTTGATTGTAAAGAGAAAAAATAAGAATTCCCTGAGTATCATTTACCTAGCTCCTTCCTGAACATGAAATTTCAATAAGCATGTACTCAGTAGTTGAATTTACAAATTATGATTTGAAGGTAAATCTCACTCTTTATGTAGCTTTATGTTCAATTTTTCAGAGCAAGAAGACTAAAGGATTGAGAATCAAATTTCACCCTGGAGTTTAATTCAGTTCAGTTCAGTCGCTCAGTCCTGTCCAACTCTTTGCGACCCCATAAATTGCAGCACGTCAGGATTCCCTGTCCATCACCTTCTCCCGGAGTTCACGTAAACTCACGTCCATCGAGTCGGTGATGTCATCCAACCATCTCATCCTCTGTCCTTCCCTTCTCCTCCTGCCCCCAATCACTCCCAGCATCACAGTCTTTTCCAATGAGTCAACTCTTCCCATGAGGTGTCAAAGTCCTGGAGTTTCAGCTTTAGTATCATTCCTTCCAAAGAACACCCAGGACTAATCTCCTTTAGAATGGACTGGATGAGAATCCCTTGCAGTCCAAGGGATTCTCAAGAGTCTTCTCCAACACCACAGTTCAAAAGCATCAATTCTTCGGCACTCAGCTTTCTCCACAGTCCAACTCTCACATCCACACATGACCATTAGAAAAACCATAACCTTGACTAGATGGACATTTGTAGGCAAAGTAATGTCTCTGCTTTTCAATATGCTATCTAGGTTGGTCAGAACTTTTCTTCCAAGGAGTAAGCGTCTTTTAATTTCATGGCTGCAATCACCGTCTGCAGTGATTTTGGAGCCCCCCAAAATAAAGTCTAACACTGTTTCCACTGTTTCTCCATCTATTTCCCATGAAGTGATGGAACCAGATGCCATGATCTTCATTTTCTGAATGTTGAGCTTTTAGCCAACTTTTTCACTCTCCTCTTTCACTTTCATCAAGAGGATTTTTAGTTCCTCTTAACTTTCTGCCATAAGGGTGGTGTCACCTGCATATCTGAGGTTATTGATATTTTGCTTGGCAATCTTGGTTCCAGCTTGTGCTTCTTCCAGCCCAGCGTTTCTCATGACGTACTCTGCATATAAGTTAAATAAGCATGGTGATGATATACAGCCTTGAAATACTCCTTTTCCTATTTGGAACCAGTCTGTTGTTCCATGTCCAGTTCTAACTGTTGCTTCCTGACCTGCATATAGGTTTCTCAAGAGACAGGTCAGGTAATCTGGTATTCCCATCTCTTTCAGAATTTTCCACAGTTTATTGTGATCCACACAGTCAAAGGCTTTGGCATAGTCAATAAAGCAGAAATAGATGTTTTTCTGGAACTCTCTTGCTTTTCTGATGATCCAGCAGATGTTGGCCATTAGATCTCTGGTTCCTCTGCCTTTTCTAAAACCAGCTTGATCATCTGGAAGTTCACGGTTCACATTTTGCTGAAGCCTGGCTTGGAGAATTTTGAGCATTACTTTACTAGCATGTGAGATGAGTGCAATTGTGCAGTAGTTTGAGCATTCTTTGGTATTGCCTTTCTTTGGAATTGGAATAAAAACTGACCTTTTCCAGTCCTGTGGCCACTGCTGAGTTTTCCAAATTTGCTGGCATATTGAGTGCAGCACTTTTACAGCATCATCTTTCAGGATTTGAAACAGCTTAACTGGAATGCCATCACCTCCACTGGCTTTGTTTGTAGTGATGCTTTCTAAGGTCCACTTGACTTCACATTCCAAGATGTCTGGCTCTAGATTAGTGATCACACCATCGTGATTATCTGGGTCATGAAAATCTTTTTTGTACAGTTCTGTGTATTCTTGCCACCTCTTCTTAATATCTTCTGCTTCTGTTAGGTCCATATCATTTCTGTCCCTTATCGAGCCCATCTTTGCATGAAATGTTCCCTTGGTATCTCTAATTTGCTTGAAGAGATCTCTAGTCTTTTCCACTCTGTTGTTTTCTTCTATTTCTTTGCATTGATTGCTGAGGAAGGTTTTCTTATCTCTTGCTATTCTTTGGAACTCTGCATTCAGATGCTTATATCTTTCCTTTTCTCCTTTGCCTTTCACTTCTCTTCTTTTCACAGCTATTTGGAAGTACCGCCCCCACCCCACCCCCAGACAGCCATTTTGCTTTTTTGCATTTCTTTTCCATGGGGATGGTCTTGATCCCTGTCTCCTGCACAATGTCACAAACCTTAGTCCATAGTTCATCAGTCACTCTATCTGTCAGATCTAGTCCCTTAAATCTATTTCTCACTTCCACTGTATAATCATAAGGGATTTGATTTACATCATACCTGAATGGTCTAGTGGTTTTCCCTACTTTCTTCAATTTAAGTCTGAATTTGGCAATAAGGAGCTCATAACTTGAACCACAGTCAGCTCCCATTCTTGTTTTGCTACTGGAAATCAGTGGAGAAATAACTCCAGAAAGAATGAAGGGATGGAGCCAATGTAAAAATAATACCCAGCTGTGGATGTGACTGGTGATAGAAGCAAGGTCAGATGGTGTAAAGAGCAATATTGCATAGGAACCTGGAATGTCAGGTCCATGAATCAAGGCAAATTGAAAGTCATCAAACAGGAGATGGCAAGAGTGAATGTCTACATTGTAGGAATCAGCAAACTAAAATGGACTGGAATGGGTGAATTTAACTCAGATGACCATTATATCTACTACTGCAGGCAGGAATCCCTCAGAAGAAATGGAGCAGCCATCGTGGTCAACAAAAGAGCCCGAAATGCAGTATTTGGATCCAATCTCAAAAACGACAGAATGATCTCTGTTCGTTTCCAAGGCAAACCATTCAATATCACAGTAATCCAAGTCTTTACCCCAACCAGTGATGCTGAAGAAGCTGAAGTTGAATGGTTCTATGAAGACCTACAAGACCTTTTAGAACTAATACCCCAAAAAGATGTCCTTTTCATTATAGGGGACTGGAATGCAAAAGTAGGAAGACAAGAAACACCTAGGGAAACAGGCAAATTGGCCTTGGAGTGTGGAATGAAGCAAGGCAAAGGCTAATAGAGTTTTGCCAAGAGAACGCACTGGTCATAACAAACACTCTCTTCCAAGAAGACAAGAGAAGACTCCACACTTGGACATCACCATATGGTCAACACCGAAATGAGATTGATTATATTCTTTGCAGCCAAAGATAGAGAAACTCTATACAGTCAGCAAAAACAAGACTGGAAGATGACTGTGGCTCACATCATGAGCTATTTATTCCCTTCATTACAATGTCTAAATTTAATACCTCAAGTTCCAGTATTTCAAATAGCATATTACTTTATTTCTCTTATTAGTACTTAGCCCTGCCTACTGACCTATTTTCTATTTTGCTTATTTTCTATACCATATTATAGGTTGTGTACTCTCGGCTACCCCACAAGAAAGTGAGTTCATAACAGCAGGAGATTTGTGCATTCTGTTCATTTTAAACCCATAATTTCTCAACTAATGCCTGACACACAAAGGTACTAATATTTATTTAATGATATTTATCATTAATTCCTCAGAACCAAGAAGAGGAGATATGATTATTCATAATTTTAGCTAAATAAATTGAGTCCCCAAACACAGTAAATACTATTGTTCAGTCACTAAGCTGTGTCTGACTCCTTAAAGCATCCCATAGACCAGAGCACCCCAGGCTTCCATGTGCTTCACTATCTCCTGGAGTTTGCTCAGATTCATGTCCATTGAGTCAGTGATGCCATCTAACCATCTCATCCTCTGCTGCCCTCTTCTTCTTTTGTCTTTAATCTTTCCCAGCATCAGGGTCTTTTCCAATGAGTTGACTTTTCACGTCAGGTGTCCAAAGTATTAGAGCTTCAGCTTCAGCATCAGTCCTTCCAGTGAATATTCATGGTTCATTTCCTTTAAGATTGACTGCTTTGATCTCTTGCTGTCCAAAGGGATCTTGGGAATCTTTTCCAACACCACAATTTGAAAGCATCAGTTCTTTGGTATTCAGCTTTCCTTATGGTCCAACTTTCACATCCATACATGACTACTGGAAAACCAAAGTTTAACTGCATGAACCTTTGTCATCAAAGTGATGTCTTTGCTTTTTAATATGCTTAGGCTTATCATAGCCTTGCTTTCAAGGAGCATATATCTTAAATTTAGGGAGTAAATAACTTACCTCAAACCTCAGCAAGCAATAAACTTCCTTTGAGAGAAGAAAAGGTGAAAGAGGGCAATAAGCTAGCTGGATGATAAGAGTTAAGGACTGGCATTCAAAGACAGATAATACTTGCTATGTGGATTCCCAAGGAATCAGGATGGAGTCAATGAAGGGAAACTAGGGGAGGGGAATTTCAGAGCTGAATAGACTTTAAAAAGCAACTCTTTTTTTTTGGAAGGAGAGGGTTCCTGGATAATAGGGATACTGAAGAAAAGTGTTCATGATTATATTGCAGGGCTGTGGCAATGATTATGAAAGTACTAAAAGGAACTTGGAATTAGATGTTTTTCAAGGATCCTGCATGATTTTTAAGTATAACATTTTAATAAAGAGTGGCTGCCAATAACATCAATTATTACATTTCTATGGAAGAAGAAATGTTAGGATTTCCAATAAAAGTAATGAAAAATCACTGTTCTATTTTGAGCAGATATATCATAGCTTCAAGGAGAAGCCTTGGGAGTGATAGAAATAAACATCACAGTGCGTCTACTGTACCAAACAATGTGTGAGATACTCTGCTTACATTTTCTATTTTTTCTACACATCATATTTTCAAATGGGGTCATGAAGGTTCAGAGAAGTTAAGTGATTTTCTAGGGATGAACAAAGTGAGGAGGTCTCCATTCTAGGAGGTGAGATCAGGCTTTTAGTTTCCATTCTAGTCTTATTCAAGTGTTTACAAGTAGAAGTGTTAGTCTCTTAGTCGTATCTAGTCTCTTGGTCGTATCAGACTCTTTGCGACCCCATGAATCCAGCATGTCAGGCCTTCCTGTCCATCACCATCTCCCAGGGTTTATTCAAACTCATGTACATCAAGTTGGTGATGCCATCCAGTCATCTCATCCTCTGTCGTCCCCTTCTCCACCTGTCCCAATCCCTCCCAGCATCAGAGTCTTTTCCAATGAGTCAATTATTCACATGAGATGGCCAAAGTACTGGAGTTTCAGCTTTAGCATCAGTCCCTCCAATGAGCACTTAGGATTGATCTCCTTTAGAATGGACTGGTTGGATCTCCTTGTAGTCCAAGGGACTCTCAAGAGTCTTCTCCAACACCACAGTTCAAAAGCATCAATTTTTCGACGCTCAGCTTTCTTCACAGTCCAACTCTCACATCCGTACATGACCACTGGAAAAACCATAGCCTTGACTAGATGGACCTTTGTTGGCAAAATAATGTCTTTGCTTTTTAATATAATATCTAGGTTGGTCAGAACTTTCCTTCCAAGGAGTAAGCGTCTTTTAATTTCATGGCTGCAATCACCGTCTGCAGTGATTTTGGAGCCCCCAAAAATTAAGTCTGACACTGTTTCCCCATTTATTTCCCATGAAGTGATGGGAACAGATGTCATGATCTTCGTTTTCTGAATGTTGAGCCTTAAGCCAACTTTTTGAATGTTGAGCCTTAAGCCAACTTTCTGAATGCTGAGCCTTAAGACACTCTCCTCTTTCACTTTCAACAAGAGGCTGTTTTGTTCCTCTTCTCTTTCTGCCATAAGGGTGGTGTCATCTGCATATCTGAGGTTATTGATATTTCTCCCGGCAATCTTGATTCCAGCCTGTGCTTCTTCCAGCCCAGCGTTTCTCATGATGTACTCTGCATAGAAGTTAAATAAGCAGGGTGACAATATACAGCCTTGATGTACTCCTTTTCCTATTTGGAACCAGTCTGTTGTTCCATGTCCAGTTCTAACTGTTGCTTCCTGACTTGCATATAGGTTTCTCAAGAGGCAGGTCAGGTGGTCTGGTATTCCCATCTCTTTCAGAATTTTCCACAGTTTATTGCGATCCACACAATCAAAGGCTTTGGCATAGTCGATAAAGCAGAAATCAATGTTTTTCTGGAACTCTCTTGCTTTCTCCATGATCCAGCGGATGTTTGCAATTTGATCTCTGGTTCCTCTGCCTTTTCTAAAACCAGCTTGAACATCTGGAAGTTCACGGTTCACGTATTGCTGATGCCTGGCTTGGAAAATTTTGAGCATTACTTTACTCGCATGTGAGATGAGTGCACATGCTGGAGTGAGTAGCCTTTCCCTTTTCCAGGGATCTTCCCTACCCAGGGATCAAACCCAGGTTTCCCACATTGCAGGCAGATTCTTTACCAGCTGAGTCACCAGGGAAGCCCTATATTCTAGTCCCATGTTCCTCAACTTTAATACAGTTAGATTCTTTTTTTAAGTTAAGAAATAAACCAGTTGAAAAATATAGATTAATAAATAATGGCTTAAGTTTATTTTTAAGGCTCAAACTTCGCCATTTAGCTTTATTTTAGAAAAACAATTTAAAAGTAGTAAAAAAAATAAAAATCACCACGAGTATAAGTTCTGAAATTCAGGTAAGCATTCTTAAGACAAACTTTCAGGTAAGCATTCTTACGACAAACCCGTCCAAATGAGACTGGATTGGCCATTTTTTCCACTTCAAAAAGTTTAAAGAATAATGGCTAATTGTTGTAGAATAAAATAATCCAGTGAATTCACAGTTTACTGTATTTAAGCAGGAAAGGTAACTTGATTCATCAGTTCATTCATTACTCATATTACTAATTGTGTTAAATAGGTCACCACTCTTTACACAGCTTTATTTTAAAATTATTTTATGATTATAAAATTAAAAAAAAAATCCCACTTATGAACTTTGGTAAATAGAGACAATCTTTCCTAGATTAATGCTGTTAAAATTTTTTCTCTTCCTTTCTAAAGTTTGTGATCTCAGGAAGGTTTGTATAAATTTGTTGGTCAGCTAATACAATAACATTGATGAACAGCTTTATCATACTTATTCTATTGCTGTATCTTATCTGTGTAACTCACTTAATCTTTATTACAAATACAGTATGCTGTTGCATCTCCATTTAATGATAGTGGAAACTAAAGCAAAGAGATATTTAAGTAACTTGCTCAAATTTACACAAATACTGTGTGTACTTAGTGCTGGCCTAGAAATCTTTGGAAATTAAAAATTATTACTTTATGCTTTGTTTGTCCTTAAAAATAAAAACTCTGAAATATTTGATCATTAGATGAATTAATATATTAGTAAGTTATAAGTTAACTAATCAATTGGGTAGTGGATAAAACAGCTAACAAACAATGCATAACATATGATCAAATGCTATCTTTGTGGCAAATGAGTTGAAGTGGTTTGATATCTGCAGGAAAAAAATGTGGAGTTGGTGTTTGAGAAAATGAGGTTATGTCAAACTTTAGGAAAGAGAAAATGACTCAATTAACTAAATATATATATATATATATATATATGTATATATTTTTCCACATAATGCTGAAAAGACATTGGGCTAGAATATAGGGATGTAGAAACCAATATGATGTATTTACTGTCCTGAATATCTTTCTAGTAGGAGAGTAAGATTTATAAACACATAATTCCCAAGGCATTTGGTTTAGGCAGTAATAGAATATAAAGACAAATTAGAAATTCTATACAGGAGGAAAGCAAGGCTGAGTGTTTTTCTAAATGTTGATAGAAAATTCATGTAGGTATCATTTGTAATTAAATTCAAATTGCCATTTAGGGCAAGAGCCCTTCTGCCAGCAACTTTGTATTTTCCATTCGTTTGAATTTTTTTAAACTTCAGTGCACATTGCAACTGAATGCTGTACATGACTTCCCATAAATAGGAAATGGACCTTAGCTCAGCTGTCTGTCTTTGTGAAGCCAAATGATGTATCATTAGCAAAAATTAGTGCTCTAGGATTATTTCTTTAACTAGAAAAATATGCAGATGTCAAATTTTTCCATGGTCATTATCAACAAGTACTGCCGATCTCTTTTCACAATATAGATTCATTTCAGAGAATCGACAGCAACTGCACACACAGTATCTTTGTTCAAATGCAGTTTTTGTAAATGCATTTCCCCTTACAGATCTGCTTGTATATATTTGAATATTATTCATCCTCTAAAACAATGGGAGGTTATTTCTAATTTAACATATTGAATTGTAATGTTCCTTGTGCAAAAACAATTCTAACAGAACAATTACTTCCTTAATTACTCAGAATTTGGGTCATCAGTGCATACTATGATGGATGAAGGAGTTAAATATTTGGCGTCTAGATTTCAGATGACATCATCACAATAAAAATATTTAGGTCCAGAAATCAAAAGTGTGTTTGCACATCAAAAATTGAAATGAATATTTCTGAAATGAGAATTCAAAATGCTCAGGAATTGAAATTAAGAATTCCAAAGATCCTCAGATGAAGTAGCTGCCAGGGACAGGTCAAATAAATACAGAAAATAATTATACCTCATACCGTCTCATGTCAAGTGCTATGGTCAGATTACTTATCTGTTATTAAACTAATTTAGTCCTTCTTTGAATCTATGGTGTTCATTTGAAAATCAATTCTATAGTCTTTAGGCGAGGTGGAAATAGGAGTGAATGACATGTTTATTACTGAACAGTTCCATTAAGTGCACCTTGTTTCTCAGATAGATGGAGCTTCTCCTTACTATGAGACACAACCCATAATAAACCAGATGCCAGAGCAGTTAGCTAAGAATCTGCTCTTCCAGATAGCAAGACCAACCAGGAATTTTATTTCAATTTAAAGGGATATTCCAAATCTAGGAATGTGTATACCTTTTCAAAGATTTTTTTAATGAGGACTAGAGGGGATGGATGTGAGAGTTGGACTGTGAAGAAAGCTGAATGCTGAAGAATTGATGCTTTTGAACTATGATGTTGGAAAAGACTCTTGAGAGTCCCTTGGACTGCAAGGAGATCCAGCCAGTCCATCCTAAAGGAGACCAGTTCTGGTTGTTCATTGGAAGGACTGATGCCAAAGCTGAAACTCCAATACTTTGGCCACCTCATGTGAAGAGTTAACTCATTGGAAAAGACTCTGATGCTGGGAGGGATTGAGGGCAGGAGAAGAAGGGGAGGACAGAGGATGAGATGGCTGGATGGCATCACCGACTCGTTGAACATGAGTCTGAATGAACTCTGGGAGTTGGTGATGGACAGGGAAGCCTGGCGTGCTGCAATTCATGGGGTTGCAAAGAGTAGGACACGACTGAGTGACTGAACTGAACTGAACCAAACCGAGAAGGGGACCACAGAGGATGAGATGGTTGGATGGAATCAATGACGTTATGGACATGAGTTTGAGAAAGCTCTGGTAGTTGGTGATGGACAGGGAAGGCTGGTGTCCTGCAGTTCATAGGGTCTCAAAAAGTCGGACATGACTGAGTGACTGAACTATATTGAACTGAACTGATTTTTGAAGTCTTCACTGAATGTTTTTTTTACAGTATTGTTTCTGCTTTATGCTTTGACTTTCCTGGTCCTGAAACATGTGGGATCTAAGACGAAGTCTTAACCTCCAAACCACCAGGGAAGTCAACTCATTCCATTTTTGAAAGCGGTCTTCACAATGCCACAGCTAATGACCTTCATAAATTTACTTAGTTTTGCTGTCTTTAGAAGTGCGTCTTTTTGGAATGTTTTCAGAACACCTGCCTTTCAGGGTGATACCTGAAAGAGTGGTTGGCATGATCCCTTTTGACATTTCTCACTCTGATGGTCTTTCTAGTTGACTCAGTGGTAAAGAAACTGTCTGCCAATGCAGGAGATATGAGAGATACAGATTCTATCCCTGGGTCAGAAAGATCCCCTGGAGGAGAGCATGGCAACCCACTCCAGTATTCTTCCCTTGGAAATTCCATGGACAGAGGAGCCTAGCAGGCTACAGTCCACGGGGTCGCAAAGAATTGGACACGACTGAGCACACACACCTTCTCTGTTTCTGCTCAGTTTAATGCCAAAGCCCTTACAACTCATCAACAGGGATAGAGAAAACCCCACTGTTTAAGAAACAGTGTGCCCAGTGAAGCCTGAGATGCTTACAGAGAAACATAAGTGTGTACAAGTCTAGCATTCTAACCAGGGCTTTGCTTCTGCGTTCTTTCCCTCCTGAATGTACTAGCTTATCTGTGGCTGAACTAAGACCTTGGCAAAGCAGTTGATCTCCAAGCCAGCAATTGCCCAAACTTTCTTCACTGTGCACTCGAAGTACTATGTAGTCTCTCCTGATGCCTTCTATCCTCCAATGTTTTAGTGTCCTTTTTGTTATATAAGCAAAATGTTGTTATACAAACAAGTGAAGTGAAAGTTGCTCAGTCGTGTCCGACTCTTTGCAACTCCAGGCCAGAAAACCAGAGTGGGTAGCTTTTCCCTTCTCCAGGGGAGCTTCCCAACCCAGGGATCAAATGCAGGTCTCCCACATTGCAGGCAAATTCTTTACCACCTGAGCCACAAGGGAAGCCCAAGAATACTGGAGTGGGTAGCCTATCCCTTCTCCAGCGGATCTTTCTGACCCAGCAATGGAACCGGGGTCTCCTGCATTGCAAGTGGATTCTTTACCAACTGAGCTATCAGAGAAGCCACTTACATAAACAAGATGTTTCTATAAAACATCTTTATTTATTGATACGTATACCTCAAAGTTGGGGTGGAAACTCCCAAATCTATATACTCTCCTTCCAGTGCTTCAAAGCTAAAAATGCATTAAATTATACTTTTTTAGAAATATTCAACACAAGTGTGTATGTTACTTTCTCAGCTGTGTCCACTCTTTGTGACCGCCGTGGACTATAGCCTGCCAGGATCCTCTTTGTCTCTCTCCATGGATTTCCCAGGCAAGAATACTGAAGTGGATTGCCATTTCCTTGAGTACTAAACTGGCTCAAATCCTTATTTTGTAATGTGTCTTCAAGCATCCAGATCTTTGTTCTCGGAGTGAGGAGGCAGTCCTGTTTGATGTAATATGACCATTATAAGACAGGGTTTATAACGTGCCTTAACTTTGCACTAGAAGTGTTTCAGATGACCAGACAAAGCAAAAGAATGCAGTATCAAACTCTGCACTTTTTTAAAAATGTATAACAGAAATTCAGAGGTCTATTTTCTCATGTTCTTAAGTGGTTTTCCCTATAACTCCGTACCCTGGGCCCCTTACTGCAGCAACAGTAAGCACAGTTCATTAAGCAATTGAAAAGTCAGAAAGGCTCATTGCTAATAAAGACACCTTAGAGGCTAATGTATGTTCATTTAGCTTTATGCCAATTTCAATTTCCTTCTATGTTTCATTTCAACTCCTAATGTTTTTATGAGTTCTCTACAGAGTCAAATGAAGAATAATTAAAAAAAAATAAAATCCACAGTCTTTAAAGAAAAGGAAGAACAAACACCTTGCTTGATATCTATTAGTAGTAGGAATATTTGCACATAGATCTAATCTGAATGCATAATTAGAATTAAAAATTTATGTATATTTTAAACAAATATTTATGATTTTGGAGAGGGCCATTAAATTATATTGAAATTTATTGGGAGGTCAGAAGATCTAGGTTAAATACTAACCTAATAAGAGCCACATGTTTTCGAGAATGTCAGTTAATGTTTCTGAGCAGCACATTCCACAACCCCACTCTCCCCTTGGAACATGAGAAAGCTCATCAAATGTAAAATGTGACCCTTATGTCTTATGTTCTTTCCTATTTTTTCTTGTCTCTGTCCCTGGAAGGACCTCTGAACACTAGCTTTTACTTTTTCTCCCTCTCCTTTCTCTTCCTTTCCTCTTCCTTTTCTTCTTCCTCTCCTCTTTCCTCTTCCTTCTTCTTCACCTACCTCTACTTTTTGTTTTTTTATGTTTAAGGACCTATGCTTATTCTCTGATATCATTTTAACTGCATATGGCAGATTTTCATTTGCTATGTTTTTGTCATAATTCTGATCAACATATTTTGTAATTTCCTTTGATATTGTGTCTCTCATTGGATTTTTAAACAAAATATTTTACTTTCTTTTAACTTCTAATTCTGCTTCCATTGTCCTTAGGAGACATGAAAATAAAATAGGTTAGAGGTGTGTCCAGCTGGCAGAGAAGGGAGACACTGAGCTCACTTCCTCTCATGGGCACACCAAAATTACAGCTATTCACAGGGTGACTGTCTATTAGAACAACATATTGTACACTCACAATAATCACCCCAGTGCAACAGAAAGGCCCATGCAGCCCTTGTAGGGGGCACCCCTAAAGCATATAGCTTTGGTGACTAGAGGGGACTGTGTTGCCAGACTCCACAGGAGATCTTATACATAAGGTCAATTCTCCACACTTGGAAAATGTAACTAATTTACCTAATAAATAGAAATAAACAAAAAGAAGTAGGCAAAAAGAAGAAACCGAGGAATATGTTCCCAAACAAGGAACAAAGCAAAAACTCCAGAAGAAGAAGTGAAGTGGAGAAAAGCAATCTATGTAACACATAATTCAAGGTAAGGATCAAAAAAATGCTCATCAAATTCAGAAAAAGTACACAATAAAAAGTTTAACAGAAGTTACAAAACATAAAGAGGAATTGAAAGAATACAATAACTGAAATTTAAAAAGCACTCTAGAAGGAATCAACAATATATCAGATGTCCAAAGGAACAGATCAGTGAATTGGAAGAGAGAGTAGTAGAAATCACACCAGCTGAACAGAAAAAAAAAAAAAAAAAGAAAGAAAGAAAGAAAAGAAAAGAAACTAAAGGTAGCTTAAGAGGCATGCCTGCTGGCCCAGATGGTAAAGAATCTACCTGCAATGCCAGAGACCCAGTTTCAATCCCTATGTCAGGAAGATCCCCTGGAGAAGGGAATGGCTACCCTATGCAGCATTCTTGCCTGAAGAATTCCATGGACAAGAGCCTGGTGGGCTGCAGTTCATGGGGGTCATAAAGTTTAACGGGACACAACTTAGTGACTTTCAGTTTTCATAGGATACATGCAGGACAGCATCCAATGTATTAATTTTTGCATTATAGGAGTCACAGAAAGAATGAAGGAAAGGAGCAGAAAATTTATTTGAAGAAATAATAGCTGAAAATTCCGTAATTAGGGAAAGAAAACAGACATTTGGGTTCAGGAAGTAAAGAGAGTCCCAAACAAGATTAACCCAAATAGGTCCACACTAAAACCACATTATAATTAAAATGGTCATAAAAAAGAATAAAATCTTGCCATTTTCAGCACCATAGATGGACCTTACATTTTGCTAAGTGAAATAAATCAGTCTGAAAAAGACAAATGTCATATGATTTTACTTACATGTGGAAGCAAAAACAAATAAAGGAACATTCATAATGAAATAATAAGAGACTCATAGAGAATAAGCTGGAGATAACTAGATAAGATGGGATCACAGGTATTGATAAAATATTAATAGCTGAGGAAAGTTGACATACAAATGTCCAGTTATAAAATAAATGTCACTGGATTGGCTGTACAACATAGGGAATATAGTCAATAACACTTAATAGCTTTGCCTGGTGAGGTAACTCTACTGGTAAAGAACCCACCTGCCAATACAGGAAATGTAATAGACGTGGGTTAGATCCCTAGGTTGGGAAGATCCTCTGGAGGAGGAAATGGCATCCCACTCCAGTATTCTTGACTGCAAAATCCCATGGACAGAAGAACCTTGTGAGCTACAGTCCACAGGGTTCCAAAGGGTGAGACACAACTGAAGCGACAGAACACACGGAGTTATCATGGTGATCATTTTGTAACATATATAAATATCTAATTACTGTGTTATATATCTGAAACTAATATAATACTGTAAGTCAACTATACTTCAATAAAGAAAGAAAAGAGGCTTATATTATAACATAGTTTGTGATCAAAATTTATAAGTATTCTTAAGATCAAATATTTTTCAGTTTTTTTCTTTTTTCTCTCCTTATCTATCCATATTAGTTCTAATCTTTCAATTTCATTATTCAAATTTGCCATATAATTACTTATATATATTTTTATATTTGATATAACCATTTTGATAAAGTTATATTTAGAAATTATGGCCCAGATGATATCCTGGTGATATTTGAAAATATCCCTTTGTAAATTATCTGTATATGGCTTATATATTTTTTTAGAATAAAATATAACAAAAGAAGAAACTTTAATAGTGTTAATTTTTAAATTTAGACTTTAAAATATTGTGTAAGGTAAATGCAGAATGCATAGGTCTTCTCTGATTTGATAAAGAAATAAACTTTAGTATCACTTCAAGTTCCATTCTGATTAAGAGGAAGAACTTTGGAGTTAAAAATTCCAGAGTTTCAATCCCAGCTCGTCCACTAACTATGAAATTTGGACATGTTGTCTTTTCACTGGGGTTCTTAATTTTTTCACCTGTAGAATAGAAAGAAATATAATTATGTCACACATTTGTTATGAAAATTAGTAAATTAAATAAATTTATTAACAATGCTTTGCATAAGTCCTATTCCATGATAAAGCTATTTAGCATAAATTTATTATTTTGATTTTAATAACAGCTTCAGTCAAGAAATAAATTACAAGTAACTCGTTTGCATTCATAGCTAGTATCCATTTTATTCATACAAGAAATCTAGAGATGTTGTTGTTGTTCAGTCACTAAGTACTGTCCAGCTCTCTGAGATCACAGGCATGAAATTAAAAGATCCTTGCTCCTTGGAAAGAAAGCTATGACAGACCTTAGACAACATACCAGGTTTCTTTGTCCTTCACTATCTCCTAGAGTTTGCTCACACTCATGTCCCTTGAGTCGGTGATGCCATCCAACCATCTTATCCTCTGTCGTCCCCTGCTCCTCCTCCTTCAGTCTTTCCCAGCATCAGGGTCTTTTCCAGTGAGTTAGCTCTTCACATCAGATGGCTAGAGTATTGGAGCTTCAGCTCCAGCATCAGTCCTTCCAATGAATATTCAGGATTGATTTCCTTTATGACTTATTGGCTTGCTCTCTTTGTAGTCCAAGAGACTCTCAAGAGTCTTCTCCAGCACCAGTTTGAAAGCATCAGTTCTTGTGCTCGGCCTTCTTTATGGGCCAACTCTCACATCTGTTCATGACTAATGGAAAAAATATAGCTTTGACTATATATACCTTTGTCAACAAAGTAATGTCTTTGCTTTTTAATATGTTGTCTAAGGTTTGTCATAGCTTTCTTTCCAAGGAGCAAGCATCTTTTAATTTCATGCCTGCAGTCACCTTTCACAGTGATTCTGGAGCCCAAGAAAAGAAAGCCTGTCACTGCTTCCACTTTTCCCCCCTTCTATTTGCCATGAAGTGATGGGATCAGATGCCATGATCTTAGTTTTTTGAATGTTGAGTTTTAAGCCAGCTTTGTTGCTCTCCTCTTTCACCCTCATCAAGAGGCTCTTTAGTTTTTCTTTCTGCTGTTAAAGTGGTATCATCTGTATATCTTGGGTTGCTGATACTTTTAAGAGCAGTTATTCCTATGTCTAGTCACAGATGAGAAGCCTGATGCTCATTCTGGGGAGGTGATCTGCTCAAGTACAGGCTAGTAATTAGCAATACAGTCAAACCTTGAACTGGAGGCACTTGATTGCAATCTTGGTGCATTTTTACTTCGGCTGTATTTTAGTGTATTAAGGTAATATGTCTTTTATATTAATTCATTAAAGGTACTTGAGGGAAAAAAAACATACACAAATGAGATATGTAAGAACATTAAAAGAATAATTGCAAACTTGAGGTCAAGAGGACAAGCTCTAAAGAAGACTACACCACTACAGAGAAGTGAAGGGGCAGGTCTAGTGACTGCTCTTGGAGAAGGGCGAGGGAGGACATAAAATGCAGGAACAAGAGGTCAAGTTTAAAATAGTAAATGCCTCTGAGGCTGATTATTCATTATTACGATTACTCAAACAAAGAGGCACAGCTGTTACCTGGACCTTTGGCCTCAACCACTGGCTTCCTTACATGTCTGTATTGAATGTCACTAAAAGAGCTGTTCTTAAGTAACATTTTTAAAGGCATGAAAGTGGAGGGAAATGACATCGAATACAGTTCAAATTTGTTCATAAATTTGTTGAATTAGTAATTCGGTATCTTCAGCTCCCTACATTTTTTTCTCCCAACACATTAAAAGGAAACGGAAAAAAAAAAAAAAAACAAAAATGAAAAGACTCACCCCAGATAGGAAATATCAACCAATACCAGTCCCTTCTGTAAGGGTCCTCTGTTGTCTCACTCAGAGAGAATTTTTATGAGTTGGAAAGGAAGAGGAAAGAAATTAACTGTCATATTTAACATCAGATCCTCTATCACACATGTCACTTGTCTGAGGCAATGTAATTCTTACCTTGTGAAGTAGATTATATTTTTCCTCTGTAAAAGGGTTGGCAAACTATGGCTTACCAATGAAATCTAGCCTGTCATCTGTGTTTTGCAAATAAAGTTTTATTAGAATACAGCCACTCTCATACACTTAAATCTGCACTATGCAACTTTTGAGTTCATAGGATGGCTGAGTCGAGAAGCTGCAAAAGAGATGGCCAGCAGAGCCTAACACAATAAGATTGAGGAGTCCGGTGTAAGAAATGTCATCTTCAAGGTCAAATAGCCTTTTTTTCAAAAATGAACATTCATCTAAGATTGTCTCAGTTTGATATGACATGAAACCCAGAGACTTCTCCAGGGCAAGCAAGATGCACTTTTCCTAATAAGGTGCCATTTCACACACATTGTGGAACATAATTTCATCATAAAGAAAATGAGTGTTAACACGGGGAAAGTTTGCCGTTCAGAATCTGAAGCATTTCTGAGAGAACCAAATTCTCTCATATCAGTTAGCACTCTTGACTCCTAAAGTGAAAATTAAATGAGTGAAGATTAATATAGTTACATTCTGCGAACTAAGAAAAAAAATTAAAAAACACATAGATATGTGTGTTTAATGTCTTTCACTGCCAAGTAAAAGTTTTGCTTCTTTGTTCAAAAATTTGTTTCCTCTCATAGGATTTCCTTTTAAATATGCTGCCTCTTTGAAGATTTTTAAGAAGTTTCCTATTGTCCTGCCCTTGCAGAAGGATTGAAGAAAAGTTGCTGACTTCAACCTTCAGGCTGATAAGGAGGAAGAGGGCATGGTTAGCAAGAGGAAACATCTGGGCATTGATATGTGAGTTTGTGAACCCAGGGTGGGTCTCTTAAAATATCCCTGTTAATATTTGTGTTGTATAACTACATACTCTCCCAACTGGTTTGGGGTTTTCAGATGTGTTATCCCACCAGATCATAAAGTCAAAGAGTCAAGGTATTATCAAGAAAGTTAAGAAAACAGTATGGAATAGTGGGGAAACTCACAACTGTGCTCACAAAAACGTGGATCCAAGCTCTGCTTGCTTACCAAAAATTCATCTGAATGTGCAGCTACAAATCCCAGTTTCTTTATTTGAAAATGGGGACAACTTTTTCCCCACCTACCCACAGGACGGTTGTAGGAATTAAAACAAACAAAGCATGTGAACATGTCTTTAAATTATTAACCATGATGCAAAGTGAAAAATGATCGGTATCATTAAAGTGGTGATAATGATTGCAAGGATATCCAACCAGTCCATCCTAAAGGAAATCAGTCCTGAGTGTTCATTGGAAGGACTGATGCTGAAGCTGAAACTCCAAAACTTTGTCCACCTGATGCAAAGAGCTGACTCATTTGAAAAGATCCTGATGCTGGGAAAGATTGAAGGCAGGAGGAGAAGGGGACAACAGATGATGAGATGGTTGAATGGCATCACTGACTTGATGGACGTGAGTTTGGGTAAACTCCAGGAGTTGGTGATGGACAGGGAGGCCTGGCGTGCTGCGGTCCATGCAGTCGCAAAGAGTCGGACACAACTGAGTGACTGAACTGAACTGAATGATACTGAAAATGATAACGGTACAGATGACCAGTCCAGGATATTTTTGAAAGAAAATGAGGGTGATTACCTTAGGGCAATACTTTAAACCACAATTCCTCAAAACAGACTAGGGAAATATACTCAGACACACTTCTTAAGCTTCTATCTTTGCAGCCTGATTAATTTCTGAGCATTAAACTTCAGTCTGCAGTGGTAGAGGGAAAATTTATGCCATTGTGTGTGTTTGCTAATTGCCCAAAAACATATAGATGCTTCAGAACCCCATTATTTACAAAACAAAAACAAAAACAAAAATGCAAATATTCTTGAGGGGCCACTTTATCTTCTTTCGAGTATGGTTATGCTAAAAAATCCTCTAAGTAATCTTTATTCTTAAAAATTTTCATTTGTGTGTATGGGGATTATCATATCTGACTAAGAGAGAGCTGATTTGAAAATCACATTGAATTCAATAAACTAGTTCTATGGGAGGTTTTTGATATCTAGTGTATTATTTATGAAATAACTTAAACTTCTTTATGAGATAACACTTTGCTTTATTAGAAAGCAAGGTCTCTACAAATATATGATATCACTTATATGTGGAATCTTAAAAAATGCTACAAATAAAATTATTTATAAAACAGAAATAGAGTTACAGATTCAGAAAACAATCTAAAGGTTAAGATTAAGATAAGGTTAATCTTATGGTTAAGGGGGGAAATGGAGTGTGGGAGGATAAATTGGGAGAACTTACTGTATAGCACAGGAACTCAATTCAATAATCTGTAATGACCATATGGGGCGTCCCTGATAGCTCAGTTGGTAAAGAATCCATCTGCAATGCAGGAGAACCAAGTTCAATTCCTGGGTCAGGAAAATCCTCTGGAGAAGGGATAGGCTACCCACTGCAGAATTCTTGGGCTTCTTTTGTGGCTCAGCTGGTAAAGAATCTGCCTGCAATGTGGGAGACCTAGGTTCGATCCCTGGGTTGGGAAGATCCCTTGGAGAAGGGAAAGGCTACCCACTCAAGTATTCTGGCCTAGAGAATTCTATGGACTATATAGTCCATGGGATAGCAAAGAGTCAGTCATGAATGAGCAACTTTCAATTTCACTAATGACTGACCTATATGGGAATAGAATCTAAAAATTAGTGGTGAATGTATGACTGACTGACATTGTTGTAAATCTGAAATTACACAAATATACTTCTATAAAATTTTAAAAATGGAAATCAGGATCTCTATATTAAATTCTGTGGTACAATGATTATATCACATTTTTAAATTTATCATATAAAATATTTAGTATTAGAAAATGAGATTTGTTATTGTTCAATAGCTACATTGTATCAGACTCTCTGTGACCCCATGGACTGGAGCATGCCAGGCTTCCCTATCTTCCACTGTCTTTCAAAGTTTGCTCAAATTCATGTCCATTGAGTCAGTGATGCTATCTAACCATCTCATCCTCTCCCACCCCTTTTGCCTTTTGCCTTCAATCTTACCCAGCATCAAGAAAATATGATAATGATACATAAATGCAACATGAAAGTCATACTGTTATAATAGGATCCAGGGAGAAGGTAACTAGAAGCTATCCTTTCAACAAGAATTTTACCATTTTGATTTTTGTTGTTGCTGATGCCTCTTACTTAGTCTATAGGACTTCCCAGATGGCACTAGTGATAAAGAACCCAACTGACAATGCAGGAGATGCAAAAGATGCTGATTCAATCCCTGGGTCAGGAAGTTCCCCTGGAGGAGGGCATAGCAACCCACTATGTATTTTGGCCTAAAGAATCCCATGGAGAGAGGATCCTGGTGGGCTACAGCCCATAGAGTTGCAAAGAGTTAGATACAACTGAAGTGACTTACCAAGCACTTACTCTGTGTACATTCAGTCTGCTTTTTGTTGATACTTCACAGGAGCTATCCTTATTAAAAAAATAAATAAATAAGGAAGAGGATATCATAATTGAGAAAATTCTAAGAATTAACCTAGCTTTCTTGATACATTTGAAAAAGATTTATATAACTGACTACCTTCCTCCTAAATTCCCCAGAAATTTATGATTTGTTTGGACCAAAATCTTTATTTTAAAAGGTAAGAAAATTTTCAAAAATAAGAATTACTTCTTGATTGCCACACATCAAGGAACTGAGAATTGAATTTTATGTCATACTTAGAGCAAAATTCTTGCTTTGTTCATTTTGTTTTCTTTTCTCCAAACTTGAAAAGACCAAGGATGATACTTGGGGACTTTGAGAAAATAAACAACAGCAATATTACTTAGCCACAATGTTTGCCCTGCTAACTGGCCACGAAGAGCACTAAAAATAGAATGAGTTAAGTTGTTGGCATAGGACAGGATGACTAAGGTTACAGGATATGACAGGCAGGGGCTTTACATTTGTCGAAGTGTATTTAATGTGAAAAGGAAAGTGACAAGAAAGATCGTGAGCCAGTAATTCTGAAAACCTCATGGTATGGAGTCAGAGAGGCAAGTTTGAATTACAGCTCTGCTCCTTACAAGCTGCTAAGTTATATTAAGCAAGTCAATTAACTGTCACCAGTCTCTGCTATATTTGTTTAAGTGATAATAATAATAATGGTTAAAAATACATATACATGCAAATCTAGGCAATAAATGATTCCAGACATGCCTCTTAATTATAGAAAAGTCACAACTAGTACTATTGCTATCATCAAAACAGTATTTTGGTTTTGTCTTTTATTATAGGCTTTTCTTCAAGGAGTATGAAAATCGGTTTTATTGAAAGTTACATCAATATAGCTGTTGTGTTTTCTTCCATCCTCCATCTTCCCTGTGCTGTTCAGATTGCCACCAGCTCAGGATATTATAAAATATCAAAGAAGACTTGCTACACACACTGACATGGCCAGTGTTCTGTTTAATAGATCAGTATTTGTTATCCTGGTTGCTCCAAGTTAAATGGCCTTGTTTCACCTTTGATGCCTGTCCTGCAACTAAGGTATGGGTGTAAACAGGAAAAAGAGTAATAATTTTTAATCTAATTATGTTGTTGCTTTTATTATGTTTTCTTTTCCTCAAGTTTCAAGATACTCAGTGAGTAAAGAATAAACATTTTTGAGGGCTTTGTCCCTTGAAGAGGAAGGAGAAATTGAATTTTCCTTTCAGGAATGAAGTCTGGGTTTTCAAGACAGTAATCAGTGGAAGAAGTTGGCTAGCAGTGATGAGCAAAGGTTTGATGATACAAGACCCTGGCCTCAGATCTTGGCTTTAACTTGTGTAAGATGCTCTATTCTGTTCTCATGACTTGATCCTTTGAACTGCAGCTGCATAATTAGCAATTCATTTATGTGATTAGTAATTCATTGGTGTGTAAGATTGGAAAGTGATCCATTAGCCATTAAGTACTATGTAAACATCAGTTACTCTTGTTATGACTTTTTAAAAATATTACTTCTTTAGGGAAAAGAGTTTTGTAAGTTATAACTAAAAATTCTGATTACTGTGCAATTCCATAAATAATGTTGTGAAAAACTCTTAAATGCTAAGATTTAGGGTACTAATACCATATATATGCAGAAGGGTCTATATGTGTGTTTATAGACATATGTGTATATATATTTACACATATACTTATTTATACCTTATTCAAATAAATAGCATGGTGACTAAAATTCACCACAAGTGTGAACACAACTGCCATTAATGCTACAAATTACATCGCAACCCATCATGTGAATTCAATTCAGTTCAGTCACTCAGTCATGTCTGACTCTTTGTGATCCTGTGGACTGCAGCACTCCAGACTTCCCTGTCCATCACCAACTCTCAGAGTTTACTCAAATTCATGTTCACTGATTTGGTGATGCCATGAAACCATCTCATCCTCTGTCATCTCCTTCTCCTCCTGCCCTCAATCTTGCCCAGCATCAGGGTCTTTTCAAATGAGTCAGCTCTTCGCATCAGGTGACCAAAGTAATAGAGTTTCAGCATCCACATCAGTCCTTCCAATGAACATTCAAGACTGATTTCCTTTAGGATGGACTGGTTGGATCTCCTTGCAGTTCAAGTGACCCTCAAGAGTCTTCTCCAACATCACAGTTCAAAGGCATCAGTTCTTCGACACTCAGCTTTCTTTATAGTCCAACTCTCAGTCTTTACTTCAGTTTTCTGTTGATGGCTGGGGCCGTGTTCCCTCCCTGCCCTGAGGCCAAACTATGGCAAAGGAAATGAAGCTAATGGAGACCTCCTTCAAAAGGTGCCATGCACGCACTGCCACGCTGAGTGCCCCTGACCCTGAAGCAGGCCACTGTCAACCCAAGCCTCTGCTGGAGACTCCTGGGCAAGTCTGGGTCAGTCTCTTGCGGGCTCATCGCTCCTTTCTCCTGGGTCCTGGTGTGCATAAGGTTTTGTTTGTGCCCTCCAAGAGTCTGTTTCCCCAGTGCTGTGTAAGTTCTGATGGTTCTATGGTGGGGTTAATGGCAACCTCCTCCTGGAGGGCTTATGCTGTACCCAAGTCTGCTGCACCCAGAGCCCCTGCACCTGCAGCAGTCCACTGCTGACCTGTACCTCCACAGGAGACACTCAAACAAATGCTCAAAAGCAGGTCTGGCTCAGCCTCTGTGGAATCTCCTGGTTTGCACGGGGTTTTGTTTGAGTCCCCCGAGCATCTCTGGTGGGTATGGAGTTTGATTCTAAATGTTATTTTGCCCCTCCTACCATCTTGAAGGGTCTTCTCCTTTGTATGTGAAAGAACTGTATTTAATAAAATCTTCCTAAGTACATAATGGACTTCCCTGGTGGCTCAGATGGTAAAGAATCTGCTTGCAATGCAGGAGACCTGGGTTTGATCCCTGGGTTGAGAAGATCCCCTGGAGGAGGGCATGGCAGCCCACTTCAGTATTCTTGCCTGGAGAAGAATGGAGAGGAGAGAGGAGTGGTGGGCTACAGTCCATGGGATTGCAAAGAGTCAGACAAGACTGAGCAACTAAGCACAGTACAACATAGCACAGCTACCTAATATCTAGAGACTTTTGTATTAACACACACACACACACACACTCACATGGACAACATGGAAAATCAAAGGAAATGAAGACGATAATGAGTTCATATGAGGACGAAATTTCCCCTGACACCTAGGGGTAGGTTAAGCAGTGTTGAGTCTAGAGACTTCTTAGGTCTATAGTTGCTTAGAACCTTTGCAAAGGGTCCCCAACTACTCTCAAAGGGTCCCCTTAATTCAGGAAAAAGCTTAAGCGTGATAGACCAAGTTCCAAATCCACATATGACTCTGTTGTGAGAATATTTTCAGTACAACCTAGTCTCCCTTCTTCTTCCTGATACAGATAATGAAGTTTGCTTCTGAAATTCCCCAAGGCTCCAGTTGGCTTGGCTCTGGGTCCCCACGTGGAGTGTGGCACTAGCCATGCAATGACAGCTGCTCTCCACCCTGGGTGATAGGGTCCAACATTCCTCAGGACTATATGGGCACAGGAAGTGCAACAGTTCTTTGCTACCTCGAGTGTTCTGTGCACTGCAGGTTTCTTTTACTTCTTTCTCCCAATGTGAAATTCTACTAAGGCCTCACAATAAATTTATAAAAGGTTTTCATATAGTTCCAAATGCTTCCTGGGGAAGAATTGCCATCCATGTTGAGAGTCTTGGGGCTAGTTGTTACTGAGGCTGGATTCTTAAGAGGAATCTGAAAATCCATTCCTCTTCTCTGAACTGAGTATACCCTTAGACCTAGAATGCAAATGAGGTGTCAGTGGTCAAAATATGCAAGTGTTATGTGATGGGCATCTGCCATTTTTTTTTGGTTGTCCATAACTTAAACATTTTATTCATGTTTACATAATCCCTGCCTGTCACTGAAGGTTAATAGGGGTCCAGATTTAACTTTACAAGCTCCCGGGGAAATGAGAGTTAAGGTCTGCAAATTAACATATCAGCCCAGAAAACTGTATCAGGATTAGTGATGGGAGTAAAGAATTTTATTTTCTGATGGACAGCAGACTTAGCAGAAATGTAAAATTACTAGAGGTAGCCCCACCGTGGTGCGCATACTGCATGCAATTGCAGGCAGCACGGGATACTGCATTCAGGTCCTCCCTAGACTAGTTCTATTGCTCTGTTTTACTGTGGTTCTGACTGGTAAGTCTCTCCTTTTCTATCATTTGTGGTTGGTTCTCCAGCCTTTCTGGAAGTTTGCAAATCACTCCCTATCTTTTTTAGTAAATGCTTTTGTTTCTGCCTAAAGTAGCTCTAGTTGGCTGTTATAGACTGCATATTTGTGTTCCCCCAATCCCAAATCCATGTGTTGAAACCCTAACTCCCAGTTGGACTGTATTAAGAGATGGGACCTTTGAGAGGCAATTACATTATTAGGGTGGAGTCTTTATGAATGGGATTAGTGCCCTTATGAGAAGGGGCACCTGAGAACTTGCTTCCTGTCCCCAACCCACCGTCTCTGCTCTGGGCCATGTGAGGATACAGCTGGAAGAATTCAATTCACAGAACAGAAACAGAACCTTTCCTGGACTCTAGATCTGCCCATGCCTTGATCTTGGACTTTCCATCTTCCAGGACTGCAATAAATAAATTTCTATTGTTTAAGCCACCCAGGCTATGGAATACTGTTGAAGCAGATTGAAATAACTGTATTGTTTCAACCTAAATCCCTGATTGATGTGGATGGTTGACTATTTGTAAATCACTGGAGAGGATTCAGCACAGAGTCTTGTATTTCATGGACCACACGTACTGGGAGTTAGTAGGTTTGTTCTATACAGTTAATATTTCTATTCATTCAGTAAGCACTGGCTGTGTACCGATATTTACCAGGTATTGTGTTATAGTCTGGGGATACAAACATGATCTAGACTCAATCTATGTCAAGTTCTCACTGTTTCTCAAAGGTGGGAGAAATACTTAAATGTTTACATTCACATGCCAGTGCTAAGACAAAGATATGGCCCAGTGGTTTTGTATTTAATATATTATGAATCCTAGTCTCCTGCTGATTATAGGTATTGCAAATATATTCTTTTAGTTAATGACTCCTCTTTTCCCATTTTTATAGTGTCTTTGATATGAGATTAATTTTATTATAATCTCTGCTTCTGTGCCATATATAAAATATCTTTCTCCTGAAGTCCAAGATTGCTAAAATGCTTGCCTATATATATTTTTCTCAAGATTTTATGTTTTCCTTTAGCTTTCAAAAAATTAATTTAGCAAACATTTTTCTTTAATCTAATGAAGTGATTTTATGGTATATCTCTTTCAATGAATTAAGGAAGTGAATCACTTTAGATATTTTCAATATTAAGCCTTGCTAGTATTCCTGGAATATACCTAACACAGTCTTGATTTTGTTAATATATAGTTGGAACCAATTTGCTAATATTTTGTTTAAAAATTTTATGTCCATGTTCATAGGTGAGTTTTCCATATAATTTTTATCAGCGGCCCTTGTTCAGTTTGATACCAAGATTATCTCAGGCTCATAAATAAATTCAGATGGATTATCTGTTCAAAATTCTCTGTAATTGTTTGTGAAAGTTTGGAATTAACCCTTTCACATCTTGGTTGCTAACTTAAACTTGAATATGATAACTTCTGAGCAAAGTGCCCGTTGTTTTTGATAGATTCAGCCATTTTTTTTTTCTTGAGAATCACTGTGTCCTTGATGTAATAGTCATGTATCTTGAATTAAGAAGAACTCACTAATTATACCGTTCATTCTTCTATGATCCCACACACACTCTTCAAATTCCTCACTCTAATTCTTCTCTTGACAGTCTTTCCACTTTTTATAAAACTGTCTAAACTGATTCTGTCCCAAATTGCTTTCCTAAAGAAGTTTCAAGGACCCTAGAGATGGAGCATATCAGGGTTCAGGAAATGATCCCTCAATATTCTCAGAGCACAGAATGCTCCTATCTTACTAAAACACCTACTATTTAATTCCTGAGTTCCTTGCAGGAATTTGAGTCTCTCCTGCAAAATTAATTGCCAAGCATTTAAGGAATATTCACTGTGTGCCAGACTGAAATCCAGGATTCAAGATGAGTAAAGCAAGGTCCACACCCTTTGCTCTCCCCCAAGAGGTTTTATTGTCTTCACTGGAGATGGACATTTCATAATGAAACAGAGCAATGAGATAAATCTTGAGATATCAACCAAGGAGCATAGAGAAGGCAATATCTAAATACTCAGGTACATGAAGGTGCTATTAAGGTCTGCATATTCGTCTAGATCCTGAGTGAACAACTATTTGTTCCCAAGCATCCTTTTTTAGCACTGAAAGTCCCCAAATCTAGGAAAATTACTTAGTCCTTGGCAAACCAGGTCAACTGGTCACCCTATCTGGACCTTGAGTTCCTGCTGCTATACTTGAACAGAGAAAGAATCAAAAGTGTGCTTTTAATTAGCTGGCATATGACTTGAATAATCACAAGTAGTTACAGGGTAAGAGTGGGGACTAAGGTTGCTGGAATAGGAAAGAGCCAAATAGTAAAAATCATGTTGAGGAGAGCGACCTTTATCTGACCCTTGGTCAGTATGAGATGATTAAAAGGGAGGCGGTAAGAAAATTGTCTCTGAAATAACAAGAGCAGGATAGAGAAGCATCTGAATTGCATCACAGTCTTGTATGTACTGGCTTTTAACTACATTTGGCATAATTTTCTGCATCTTTTTTCTTCAAGACCCAGTGTCCTGCAGAAGAGAAAGCCTCAAACTCCTGCATTTTCATCAGAGTGGGCTAACATTCACTGTGTGACCTCAGGCAAGCATCTAAATTTCTTGCAGCCTTGGTACATTCCTCTGTAAAGAGAAACAGTGATACTACTCAATTGAAAGCTTTTGTCAGCATCAAGGGAGAAACTACTGTTTGCCGGGCTCTAGGAAATGCCAAGCAACCAGCAGATCTGGGTTTGGATTTTGTAGTTGGGAGTGACTGAATGGCTAACGGTGTAGGAGAAAACTGCTGAAAAAGAAAGAGCTGAACTCATTAGTGATTGAAGTTACCCCTAAATTGTGTGTGCAACTTCAGCAAGGTTGCACAACAAGCCTTAAACTTGAAATAAATCAGCAGCAGCATAGCTCAGCACACTTAAAGTTAACTGCATATAATTTGCACGTGAAATGGATCACTCTGTGATCTCAATGGCAAAGGAAAGCTATATTTATCCTGACATAGAAGTCAAGCTAACTTACGAGTTAACAACCATGAGGTTGATATAGCATTTTTAATTAAATGGCACCTATCCACACTTTTCACAGTTAATTCCAACAAGGAACCACATAATTCCCTTTGAAGGCCTTAATTCTTCTGGGTCCTAGCACTGTGAACACCATTGTTTCTATTCACACCAACTTGCTGGCTTGTGGGAGCTGAAGGTGCCGTTCTCACTTGCTTATCTCCAAAGTTTGCCAGAACCTACATCCTCCCATTTCCAGGAGAGCTGGTCCCAGCACTGTAAGTGGGGCTGTACTCATGGCTTATTTGTAGAGGACATGTGGGTCACTTTGCTTTATCCAAATCATCATTTTCTTAGGATGAGGTTAGAATAAATGACAACCACGCCTATACCTAGAACTCACTCAGAGTAGCATAAACTGGTGGTCTACAAATTTCACTGTAGTTGAGGGGTCTTGTGTATTGGCTTCCAGTCACATGACTGCTGCTAATGGCTAATGGGACCCTGGATGTGTCTTTTGAGCACTCTGAGCCTGAACACCAGTTTCCAACTATGATTGAGAGGAGAGTAATTTTACTTGCTTCACACAGCTGTTGAGTTGCAAATAAAGAAATAATGGTAAATGGGCTTTAGTAAACTACAATAGTTACGAGGAATCAGTCAGTTCAGTCGCCGAGTCATGCCTGAATTTGCGACCCGTGGACTGCAGGGGTATAAGGCTTAAAAAACAAATAATTAAAATGCCATATATTCAGTCAAAAGTTAAAGTTTACAGGTTGGGTAATGGTGGATGAGACAGCATCAGTATTCTGGAGTCATTGAGAGCCTGACTCTGGAGTCAGATTGCATGCAAACATGCTAGGTTGCCTCAGTTCAGTTTTATTCAGTTCAGTTGCTCAGTCGTGTCCAACTCTTTGCGACCCCATGAATCGCAGCACGCCAGGCCTCCCTCTCCAACACCAGCTCCTGGAGTTCATTCAGACTCATGTCCATCGAGTCCGTGATGCCATCCAGCCATCTCATTCTCTGTCGTCCCCTTCTCCTCCTGCCCCCAATCCCTCCCAGCATCACAGTCTTTTCCAATGAGTCAACTCTTCCCATGAGGGGGCCAAAGTACTGGAGTTTCAGCTTTAGCATCATTCCTTCCAAAGAAATCCTAGGGATGATCTCCTTCAGAATGGACTGGTTGGATCTCCTTCAGTCCAAGGAAATCTCAAGAGTCTTCTCCAACACCACAGTTCAAAAGCAACAGTCTTCGGTGCTCAGCTTTCTTCACAGTCCAACTCTCATATCCATGCATGACTACTGGAAAAACCATAGCCTTGACTAGACAGATCTTACTTGGCAAAGTAATGTCTCTGCTTTTCAATATGCTCTCTAGGTTGGTCATAACTTTTCTTCCAAGGAGTAAGCGTCTTTTAATTTCATGGCTGCAATCACCATCTGCAGTGATTTTAGAGCCCCCCAAAATAAAGTCTGACACTGTTTCCACTGTTTCCCCATCTATTTCCCATGAAGTGATGGGACTGGATGCCATGATCTTCATTTTCTGAATGTTGAGCTTTTAGCCAACTTTTTCACTCTCCTCTTTCAATTTCATCAAGAGGCTTTTTAGTTCCTCTTAACTTTCTGCCATAAGGGTGGTGTCACCTGCATATCTAAGGTTATTGATATTTCTCCTGGCAATCCTGATTCCAGCTTGTGTTTCTTCCAGTCCAGCGTTTCTCATGATGTACTCTGCATATAAGTTAAATAAGCAGGGTGACAATATACAGCCTTGAAATACTCCTTTTCCTATTTGGAACCAGTCTGTTGTTTGATGTCCAGTTCTAACTGTTGCTTCCTGACCTGCATACAGATTTCTCAAGAGGCAGGTCAGGTGTTCTGGTATTCCCATCTCTATCAGAATCTTCCACAGTTTATTGTGATCCACACAGTCAAAGGCTTTGGCATAGTCAATAAAGCAGAAATAGATATTTTTCTGGAACTCTCTTGCTTTTTTTATGATCCAGCGGATGTTGGCATTTTGATCTCTGGTTCCTCTGCCTTTTCTAAAACCATCTTGGACGTCAGGAAGTTCGCAGTTCACCTATTGCTGAAGCCTGGCTTGGAGAATTTTGAGCATTACTTTGCTAGCATGTGAGATAAGTGCAATTGTGCGGTAGTTTGAGCATTCTTTGGCATTGCCTTTCTTTGGGATTGGAATGAAAACTGACCTTTTCCAGTCCTGTGGCCACTGCTGAGTTTTCCAAATTTGCTGGCATATTGAGTGTAGCACTTTCACAGCATCATCCTTCAGGATTTGAAACAGCTCAACTGGAATGCCATCACCTCCACTAGCTTTGTTTGTAGTGATGCTTTCTAAGGCCCACTTGACTTCACATTCCAGGATGTCTGGCTCTAGGTGAGTGATCACACCATCGTGATTATCTGGGTTGTGAAGATCCTTTTTGTACAGTTCTTCTTTGTATTCTTGCCACCTCTTCTTCATATCTTCTGCTTCTGTTAGGTCCATACCATTTCTGTCCTTTATGGAGCCCATCTTTGCATGAAATGTTCCCTTGGTATCTCTAATTTTCTTGAAGAGATCGCTAGTCTTTCCCATTCTATTACTTTCCTCTATTTCTTTGCATTGATCACTGAAGAAGGCTTTCTTATCTCTTCTTGGTATTCTTTGGAACTCTGCATTCAGATGCTTATATCTTTCCTTTTCTCCTTTGCTTTTCACCTCTCTTCTTTTCTCAGCTATTTGTAAGGCCTCCCCAGACAGCCATTTTGCTTTTTTGCATTTCTTTTCCAAGGGGATGGTCTTGATCCCTGTCTCCTGTACAATGTCACGAACGTCATTCCATAGTTCATCAGGCACTTTATCTATCAGATCTAGGCCCTTAAATCTATTTCTCACTTCCACTGTATAATCATAAGGGATTTGATTTAGGTCATGCCTGAATGGTCTAGCGGTTTTCCCCACTTTCTTCAATTTGAGTCTGAATTTGGTAATAAGCAATTCATGACCTGAGCCACAGTCAACTCCTGGTCTTGTTTTTGTTGACTGCATAGAGCTTCTCCATCTTTGACTGCAAAGAATATGATCAATTTGATTTTGGTGTTGACCATCTGGTGATGTCCAGGTGTAGAATCTTCTCTTGTGTTGTTGGAAGAGGGTGTTTGCTATGACCAGTGCATTTTCTTGGCAAAACTCTATTAGTCTTTGCCCTGCTTCATTCCTCATTCCAAGGCCAAATTTGCCTGTTATTCCAGGTGTTTCTTGACTTGCTACTTTTGCATTCCAGTCCCCTATAATGAAAAGGACATCTTTTTTGGGTGTTAGTTCTAAAAGGTCTTGTAGGTCTTCATAGAACCGTTCAACTTCAGCTTCTTCAGCATTACTGGTTGGGGCATAGACTTGGATTACTGTGATATTGAATGGTTTGTCTTGGAGATGAACAGAGATCATTCTGTCGTTTTGGAGATTGCATCCAAGTACTGCATTTTGGACTTTTTTGTTGACCATGATGGCTACTCCATTTCTTCTGAGGGTGTCCTGCCCTCAGTAGTAGATATAATGGTCATCTGAGTTAAATTCACCCATTCCAGTCTATTTTAATTTGCTGATTCCTAGAATGTCGACATTCACTCTTGCCAACTCTTGTTTGACCATTTCCAATTTGCCTTGATTCATGGACCTAACATTCCAGGTTCCTATGCTATATTGCTCACTCATGCCCAACTCTTTTTGACTCCATGGGCTGTAGCCCACCAAACTTATCTGTCCATGGAGATTCTCCAGGCAAAAATACCTGAGTGGGTTGCCGTGGCCTTCTCCAGATCTTCCTGACCCAGGGATCAAACCCACGTCTCCTACATCTCCTGCACTGGCAGATGGGTTCTTTAACACCAGTGCCACCGGGGAAATCCCTTGAGCCAGAGTGCCTAGGTTCAAACCCCAGAATTATAACTTACCAGTCAAGTGCACAGCTTTAGGGGGGTGGAGGGTCACTCAAATAATCTTTGCTTTAGTTTCTTCATCTGTTTAATGCTGATGATATTTACTGATTAATATTGCCAAAGTTATTGATATGTATAAACCGAATTTATGCTATGTAGTTGACGTGAAGATTAACTGAGTTAAAAATCTATAAAGCACCATATCAAAAACTGGCATATTGAAAATCCCTCACTCCATATGAGAGTCATTATAATTATTTCAGTTACATTTTCTGAAATGAAAAGAATTAAGATACCTCTGTCTACAATATAAAATAATTAGAGGTTCAAGCTGGCAGCTTTGGAAGACACTGAACCCACTTCCTCCTACTGACACATGGAATCTATACCTAATCTATAAAGAAGTCCTTCCTGAAGACTGAGTGCTGATCAAACAATTTCTGCACACAGAGGGAGGGACCACGGAGAAACCAGTAGGAAAGATGGAGATGCAGTATCCATGGGAACACATTCCCAACTCAGTTAACTGCTAGAAGAAGGGATATCACTGAGGGGCCTGAGATCAGACTCACCTGCCCTGGGACACAGAAAAAAGAACACACCAGTTTAAACGGCACCTAGAATCCATGGGAAGAAAATTCAATTACTAATCTTAGAGCATCCACATAAAGAAATGAATTTTTAGAAACTTTGTCAACTTCAAAAGATAATTCAAATATTACTAGTATGTGAATATGCGTGAATAAATATCAGTGAAGAGCATTTTTGTTTTGCAAAGTGAAACTCCTGAAGCTGGAATCTCTCTTTCTTGTGTGCGCGTGCGCACACACACACACACAAACATATACACTTCACACTCAGACACAGACATACACATGCTCAAATACATAGATGCACATGTCAAAATGTACTAGATTTATAATCATTCTCAGGGGAGAAATCGTTCCCTCTTATCAAGTTTAAATGTGGAAGTATAAAACCCAGCATTTTCCAGAAAATTTATAACTTTGTTTTCAGAAAGTCCCCTAATCCCCAAAGATCATTGATTTTTATATCACAGGCCATTAATCATGAACAAGACAAGTCTCTTGTCCCTTTTGGGTACTCAGTTACCTCAACTGTTAGAGCAACTTGTCCAGTAGAATATTTGGAATGGTGGACTCTTGAGGTTAGTTCAGTTCAGTTCAATTCAGTCACTCAGTCATGTCTGACTCTTTGCAACCCCATGAAACGCAGCACACCAGGCCTCCCTGTCCATCATCAACTCCCGGAGTTTACCAAAACTCATATCCGTTGAGTTGGTGATGCCATCCAATCATCTCATCCTTTGTCATCCCCTTCTCCTCCTGCCCTCAATCTTTCTGAGCATCAGGGTCTCTTCAAATGAGTCAGTTTTTCACATCAGGTGGCCAAAGTATTGCAGTTTCAGCTTCAACATCAGTCCTTCCAATGAACACTCAGGACTGATCTCCTTTAGGATGGTTGGAACTCCTTGCAGTCCATCAGGTGATTAAACGAGTCAAGAGATATCCTCACAGTGCTATCAGAGTCCTGCCTTGATCTGTGGATTCATAGATGTTTATGACTCCATTTCAAACAAATTGGTTGTTGTTGTTCAGTCACTCAGTACTGTCTGACTTGTGACCACATGGACTGCAGCCCACCAACTTTCCCTGTCCTTCACCATCTCATGGAACTTGCTCAAACTCATGTCCAATGAGTTGGTGATGCCATCAAACCTTCTCATCCTCTGTTATCCCTTTTTCTCCTGCTTTCAATCTTTCCTAGCATCAGGGTCTTTTCTAATGTGTCAGCTCTTTACATCAATTAGCCAAGGTATTGGAGTTTCAGCTTCAGCTCAGTCATTCCAATGAATATTCAGGACTGATTTACTTTATGATTGAATGGTTGGATGTCCTTGCAGTCCAAGGGACTCTCAAGAGTCTTCTCCAACACCAAAGTTCAAAAGCATCAATTCTTCTGTTCTCAGCTTTCTTTATAGCCCAAATCTCACATCCATACACGACTACTGGAAAAACCAAAGCTTTGACTAGATGGACCTTTGTTGGGAAAGTAATGTCTCTGCTATTTAATATGCTGTCTAGGTTTGTCATAGCTTTTCTTCCAAGGAGCAAGCATCTTTTAATTTCATGGAAGCAGTCACCATCTGCATTGATTTTGGAGCCCAAGAAAATGAAGTCTCTCAATGTTTTGTTTTTCCCCATCTATTGGCCTTGAAGTGATGGTCTGGATGCCTTGATCTTTTTTTGAACGCTGAGTTTTAAACCAGCTTTTTCACTCTCCTTTTTCAGCTTCATCAAGAGGCTTTTTAGTTCCTCTTTGCTTTCTGGGATAAGGGTGGTGTTATCTGCATATCTGAGGTTATTGATATTTCTCCCAGCAGTCTTGATTACAGCTTGCGCTTCATCCAGCCTGGCATTTCATGTGATGTATTCTGCATATAATTTAAATAAGCAAGGTGACAATATACAGCCTTGAGGTACTCCTTTTCCAATTTGAAACCAGTCTGTTGTTCCATGCCTGGTTCTAACTGTTGCTTCTTGACTTGTATCCAGATTTCTCAGGAGGCAGGTAAGGTGGTCTGGTATTCTCATGTCTTTAAGATTTTTCCAGTTTGTTGTGATCCTATGCATCACATTCAAAAGCTTTAGTGCAGTCAATGAAGTAGATGTCTTTTTCTGGAATTCTCTTGATTATTCTATGATACAAAAGATGTTGGAATTTGATCTCTGGCTCCTCTGTGTTTTCTAAATCCAGCTTGAACATCAGCAATTTCTTGGTTCGCATACTGTTGAAGCCTAGCTTGGACAATTTTGAGAATTATTTTGCTGACATGTGAGATGAGTGCAATTGTGCAGTAGTTTAAACATTCTTTGATATTGTCTTTCTTAGGGACTGGAATTAAAACTGACCTTTTTCAGTCCTGTGGCCACTGTTGAGTTTTCCAAATTTGCTGGCATACTGAGTGCAGCACTTTCACAGCATCATTTTTTAGAATTTGAAATAATTTAGCTAGAATTCCATCACCTCCACTAGCTTTGTTCATAGTGATGCTTCCTAAGGCCCACTTCATATCACACTCCAAGATATCTGGCTCTATGTGAGTGATCACACCATCGTGGTTACCTGGGTCATTAAGATGTTTTTTGTATAGTTCTTCTGTGTATTCTTGCCATTTCTTCTTAATATCTTCTGCTTCTATTAGGTCCATACCATTTCTGTCCCTTATTGTGCCCATCTTTGTATGGAATAATCCCTTGGTAGCTCTAATTTTCTTCAGATCTCTAGTCTTTTCCATTCTATTACTTTCCTCTATTTCTTTGCATTGTTCACTTAAGAAGGTTTTATCTCCCCTTGCTATTCTTTAGAACTCTGCATTCAAATGGGTGTATCTTTCCTTTTCTCCTTTGCTTTTAGCTTCTCTTGTTTTCTCAGCTATTTGGAAGGCCTCCTCAGACAGCTATTTTGCCTTTTTGCATTTTTTCCCTCCTTGGGAATCATTTTAATTACCACCTCCTGTATAATGTTACAAACCTCCTTCCATAGTCATTCAGGCACTCTATCAGATCTAATCCCTTGAATCTATTACTCACTTCCACTGTATAATCAAAAGGAATTTTACTTGGGTTATACCTGAATGGCCTAGTGGTTTTCCCTACTTTCGTCTACTTAAGTCTTAATTTTGCAATATGGAGGTCATGATCTGAGCCACAGTCACCTCCTGATCTTGTTTTTACTGAGGGTATAGAGCTTCTCCATGTTTGGCTTCAAAGAATATAATCAATCTGATTTCAATATTGACCATCTGGTGATATCCATGTGCAGAGTCTTCTCTTGTGTTGTTGGAAGAGGGTGTTTGCTATGACCAGTGCTTTCTCTTGGCAACTCTGTTTGCCTTTGCCCTGCTTCATTTTGTTCATCATTTACTATTTCAAATAAATACATTATTCATTAAAAACAAAAAAGTTTAAAAGAGAATAATCCACAGATCAATATACATTCATGACCACAGGTAATAGATAATACAATTGCATTTGAGGTCCATTAAAAGTAAAAATAAAATAAAACACTGAAGTATAATCCAATTATCTATATTAAGAGTTACAATGGAGTATTGTCTTTGAAGAGAAACCTTCTGCTTGTTAGAGTCCTCTTCAATTTGTTCAAGTCCAGGGTTTAGAGGAACACTTTCAAGAATTTGGTTTCCAGGGTCTAGAACACACACATTATGGGACTGTATGACACAAATGACCTTGAGCAGTGCCAGGCAGAAGCCTAATTTCCAAAACCCCAGCAGTCACCAAGTCACCCAAAGAAAGGGAGAGTCGATGGGCCTCATGCTGGGTAAACAGGATATGAGGAGTTACAGAAAATAAAGAAGATGCTTGTTAGTCATTGCCAAAGAACTGTTAATAATAGAAGCCTGTGCAGTGAACTGGAATAAATACCAAATTAGAAGACTACCTTCAATGCTGCCCCTTGTTAGTCTTGGGCTTTCAATGCAAGTCACTTTTTCCATTCCTTTTCTTGCCTGTTTTTGAGAAGCTTTTGTGAGACAGACATAAGCAAATATACAAGAAAATGCTTTTGATGTTACAAGACATCTAATGAAAGTGTGAAATTATTATTTTGATTATTTGGCTTCCCTGGTGGCTCAGACAATAAAGAATCTGCCTGAAATGCAGGATATGTGGGTTCTATCCCTGGGTTGGGAAGATCCCCTGGAAAAGGAAATGGCAACTGACTCCAGTTATTCTTGCCTGGGAAATCCCATGGGCAGAGGAGCCTCACAGGCTATATAGTCCATGGGGTCTCAAAGAGTTGGACACAACTGAGCAACTAAAACACACAAAGATTTTGAAGACTGAGTAAACAGGAGACATGCCTAGAAGCTCATGATGTTTATAAGATACATACTTTCTGATATGCTTTGTGTACCTAGCTGCTCCCCTGTATTCTAACTATTGAATCAATAATGACATAATCACAAAGAACTCTAATGCTGGCCTCTTTACAATCGAACTGCACAATGACAATGGTTTCATAGCTACAATCCCTTTTGCCCCACTGTCCAAATTGGTAACAGTCTAGTTCTTGCCTGAAGAATCCCAGGGATGGCAGAGCCTGGTGAGCTGCCGTCTATGGGGTCGTACAGAGTCAGACATGACTGAAGCGACTTAGCTGCAGGAGACTTTATGAGACAAAAATCTAATTATACAATCCTGCTTAAAAATTCCCTTGAGCTATCTAATGTCTAAAAAAGAAAAAAAAAAAAAAGCTCAAATGCCTAAGCATGATATTAAACACCCTTAGCATAATCTGTTTTCTCCCTAACTTTCATCTCCCTACTCCTTTTTGTCTGCGTCAAAAGCATACTGATCTGTTGAGTTCTAGAACTGTGCCATGCTCTCTCCAAGCCTTGCAGTACTTCATGATCTTCTTGATGCCTGAAATTCTCTATCATTCTTCACTGCATCCCTACCAAGCAAACTCTAGTGCACTCTAACATCTGAAGCTCACATATCTGCTCTCCTTGTCAGCCAAAGGCAGCGTTTCATAGCCCTGTCTCTGTGGGCACCCATCACAACTCATGGAATGATCTGTTTATGTGTCAGTGTTCCCAAGGCAAAAAGCATGCTCATCTCTTATCTCCAGTACTCAGCACAGTGTTTGGAAACAGAGGACATGCTCACTATGTGTGTGGTGCAGAAATAGAAGAAAAGATTTTGCCTTTTCTAGGTGTAGCACAGAAGACATTCATGGCAGGGAGCCTGGGAAGGCATTTCCCATGGGTTTCTCAAAATGATTCCTTTGGAAAAGAAGGAAAATGGAGGTACTGACATTTCAGATTCCTCAAATTTGCCCAGCCCTCGAGAACTTATTTCTTGTAACTTTGACTCTATGAGACTGAATTGTGTGTGTTGTGTTGTGTGTTAGTTGTTCAGTCTGAACTGGATTTTACCAAATAGTAGTTTGTCATATGTGTAATAGATGGAGGTAGGTGATTGATATGAAATTTTGGAAAATAACTCTAATATGTCAGAAGGATAAAAAGATGAGTGATAATCACTGTTTATAGTAGTGACTGTGGCTTTTCATAACCCACACAAATCAAAAGCCTTATTTAAAGAGAGGCTACCTCATACCTGACTCCTTCCCAAACTAAATATTATTGCCAATAAGGCCAGTATAGTCAAAATATCCCAGGGATGTTAATTTCAGGCTGTTCCATCTACTTCCTATGATTAATACTTCAGAATATTTTTTGTTATATTTGTTTATAAAAAATGTGGATTCATATTATAAAGTCTATCACTAGACTAGAAATAAGAATTTTCAAAAAATATAAATATATCTTTCTGAGTTTTTTTTTTTTTTTGGCTTGTGTGTTTCTGTTTTTGTTTAGCATTTTTTGTTTGCTTGTTTAGCATCTGTTTCTGGTTTAGCATTTTTTTAAAGTCTATACTTTGCTCTTATGGACTAAATTTTGCTGTCGCCAAAATTCACTTGGTGAAGCCATAACACTGTAATGTAAAGAAGGTGAATAAATGAAGTCATAAGGCAGGGCCTTCATTCAGTGGAAACACTGTCCTCCTAAGAAAGGAACACGTGAAAGGGCTAGTCACTCAGTTGTATCCCGCTCTTTGCAACTCCATGGACTGTAGCCCTCCAGGCTCCTTTGTCCATGGGATTCTCTAGACTAGAATAATGCAGTGGGTAGCCATTTCCATCTCCAAGGGGTCTTCCTGACCCAGAGACTGAACGCAGTTCTCCTGAACTGCAGGCAGATTCTTTACCATCTGGGCTATCGGGGAAGTCCAAAGAAGATTCCAGATCTCTCTCTCCATAAGCACACAAAGGAACATTCATATGAGGGCACAGAGAAGGCAAACCAGGAAAAGGCTTCACCAAAAACCAACTCTGAAGGCACCCTTGATCTTGGACTTCTAGAAATGTGAGAAAATGCATTTTTGCTGTTTAAGGCACCTCATCTGTGGTATTCTTTTGTGGTAGCCTGCGCAGACTAGCAGTTTCATGCAATGAAATACGGCATAAATGGACATTGCAATATTCCTTAGCATATGCATGTGCCCAAGTAACCCCTCCCTAATGAGGATAGAGGGCATTTACAGCAACCCAGAAATATTCCCACATGGCATCACCTCCCCAAAAAACCTGACCTCTAGCTCCCACCCAGAAATCACTGCCTGTTCTGGTTTCGATGACCATAGATTAACGTTTTCCTGTAATAGAATGAAATCTTACAAAGTGTACTTTTTAAATCTGAAGTTATTATCTCAATATCACAGTTTTGAGATTTATGCATGTCATTCCATGTATTACTTATATACATATATATGTATATCCATATTTATGTATATATAATATACATATATATTATGTAATACATATATATTTTATACAAATTGCACATTGCTGAATGGCATTTCATTATATAAATATATCATAATTATTCATCCATTATACTGTTATGGATATTGGAGGGTTGGTTTTTTTTTTCTATTGTAAATAAAGTCACTGAATATTCTTACAAAAATCTCTTTGTGTCCTGTGTTTTCATTTCCCATGGGTAAAAATCTAAGCGGAATAATCTGATCTTTGGATGATTGTATATTCAACTTTGTAAGACACTTCCAAGAGTTTGACAACTGTCTGTACTATTTTATACTCTCAAAAGAAATATATAAGAACTCTGACTGCTTTCATCATCAGCAAACTTTTGGTGTAGTAATTTTAGCTTTTTCTAGAAATGGCATCTTTTGTGATTTAAATGTTAATTTTTTAATGATTATTGATGCTTAGCTCTTAATATCAGGAAAGGAAAATGTGCCTATTGGCTTTTATGTTTCTTCCTTTTTAATTTATTTTTAATTGTAGAAATTCTTTATTCTAGGGAAAAAATCTTTTATCAGGGACCTACGCAAATGATGTTATCTACCAGCCTGTGGTCTGTCTTTTCATTTTATTGAGAGTCCTTTGATGAACTGAGGAGCTTAATTTTTATAAAGTCCAGTTTGTTGTATTTTATTATATCTGAGATTGTCCTCAAATAAATTTTTGCCTGCCCTGCCATCACAAAGATGTTTTTCCTAGAAATCTCATGATTTTAGATTTTAAACTTAAGTGTCTGATCCATATAAATGACTTTTCATATATAATTAAACCAGTCAATCCTAAAAGAAATCAACCCTGAATATTCATCGGAAGCGCTGATGCTGAAGCTGAAGCTCCAATGCTTTGGCCAACTAATGCGAAGAGCCAACTCACTGGAAAAGACCCTGATGCTGGGAAAGACAGAAGGCAGGAGGAGAAGGTGACGACAGAGGATAAGATGGTTGGATGGCATCACTGACTCAATGGACATGAATTTGAGCAAACTCTGGGATACAGTGAAGGACGGAGGAGCATGGCGTGCTGCAGTCCATGGGGTTGCAAAGAATCAGACATGACTTAGCAACTGAACAGCAATAATGTAGCGTAAACCAGAAGCTGAGATTAATTTTATTCCATGTAAATGCATGCATATATCCAATTGTTTTGCATAATTTATTAAAAATAATTATCTTCATTGAATTGATATGTTAACATTTGTCGAAAATGAATTAACAATTATGACTGTATTTGGGAAAATGGATCTGTTGCAAAGATTTATTTATCTTTATGTCAAACTGACACACTCTTGATTACTGAAGCTTTATGTTGAATTTTACTTTGGCCTTTTTCAAAATTGTTTTGGCAGTTCAAAGTTTTGGCACGAAAGTGTGGCTTACAAATTAATGAAACAAAATCCTGGTGTAATTTGCTTCATTCTGTGTAAAGTCTATTGATCAATTTGGGAGGACTAAAAGAAAAATATTGATACTTCAACAGCATAAAAAATGTGTATTTCTGCTTTTCTTTAGATTTTTAAATTTATTTCAGCAAAGTTTTATAGTTTTCACTAAGGTTTTTCCAGTAGTCATGTGTGGATGTGACAGCTGGACTGTGAAGAAAGCTGAGCACTGAAGAATTGATGCTTTTGAACTGTGGTGTTGGAGAAGACTCTGGAGAGTCCCTTAGACTGCAAGGAGATCCAACCAGTCCATCCTAAAGGAGATCAGTCCTGGTTGTTCTTTGGAAGGACTGATGCTAAAGCTGAAACTCCAGTACTTTGGCCACCTCATGTGAAGAGTTGACTCACTGGAAAAGACTCTGATGTTGGGAGGGATTGGGGGCAGGAGAAGAAGGGGATGACAGAGGATGAGATGGCTGGATGGCATCACTGACTCGATGGACGTGAGTTTGTGTGAACTCTGGGAGTTGGTGATGGACAGGGTGACCTGGCGTGCTGCAATTCATGGGGTTTCAAAGAGTCGGACACAACTGAGCAAGTGAACTGAACTGAAGTGAAGGTGTTATAATTGCTTTACTAAATTTATTTCTATATTGTTTATTACCGCATGCCATTGTATGCAACACATGACATTGCAAACAGTTCCTGTGCCGTTTGTATGTTTACTGTCTTGCTGCACCGGCCAGGTACTCTCCTATATTGGGGATGAATGGATGTCCTTCACCATTAAATATGATGTTACCTCTGTACAGTATTTACAGATGACCTTTATCAGATTTAAAAAGTTTCATTTATTCTATGCATTGCAGAGATTGGTATCAATGTGGGCTCTTTTTGCATTTATTGATGATTGTGCACATTTTTTTTTAACATAGTAGATTTATTTATTTTGTAAGGTTAAATTAACCTTGCCTTCACTGGATAAATATGATCATGGCATATTATCATTTTTGTGTATTGTTATTTTTTTTATAATCTGTTTTTCTGGTTTTAGCAATCACGTTTTATAAAATGAGTTGTGAAATGCTTCCTTCTTCTCTACTTTCTGAACTAATATGTGTTGTACTTTAAAAATTTGCTGAATCCCACCTGTGAGGACATTTACACCAGCAACTTCCTTTGTGGAAAGATACTTAATACAAAGTAACTGTTGCTAAGGGTATAGGGCTCTTCAGATCCTCTATTTCTTCTTGAGGCAGTTTTGGCACTATGTGCTTTGAAGGAATTCTTCCATTTTATTTAAACTAAAGAGTTTAAGGGTATAAAAAGGTTTCATAATCATCTTTTAAGATCATTTTAATTTTGATAAGATTCTTAGTATTGGCATCTCCTTCATTTCTGATATTGATAATTTGTGTTTTATCATATTATTACTCTTATTTTTCTAGATTCTTAATATTTCATTTCAGGTCAGTTCAGTCACTCAGGCATGTCTGACTCTTTTGACCCCATGAATTGCAGCACGCCAGGCTTCCCTATCCATTACCAGTTCCCGGAGTTCACCCAAACTCATGTGCGTCGAGTTGGGGATGCCATCCAGCCATTTCATTCTCTGTCGTCCCCTTCTCCTCATGCCCAAAATCCCTCCCAGAATCAGAGCCTTTTCCAATGTGTCAACTCTTCACATGAGGTGGCCAAAGTATTGGAGTTTCAGCCTCACCATTAGTCCTTCCAGTGAACACCCAGGACTGATCTCCTTTAGTATGGACTGGTTGAAGTCCAAGGAATTCTCAAGAGTCTTCTCCAACACCACAGTTCAAAAGCATCAATTCTTCAGTGCCCAGCCTTCTTCATAGTCCAACTCTCACATCCATACATGACTACTGGAAAAACTATAGCCTTGACTAGACGGACATTTGTTGGCAAAGTAATGTCTCTGCTTTTCAATATGCTGTCTAGGTTTGTCATAACTTTCCTTCCAAGGAGTAAGCGTCTTTTAATTTCGCTCTCCTCTTTCACTTTCATCAAGAGACTTTTTAGTTCCTCTTCACTTTCTGCCATAAAGGTAGTGTCATCTGCATATCTGAGGTTATTGATATTTCTCCCAACAATCTTGATTCCAGCTTGTGCTTTTTCCAGCCCAGCATTTCTCATGATGTATTCTGCATATAAGTTAAATAAGCAGGGTGACAATATACAGCCTTGACATACTCCTTTTCCTATTTGGAACCAGTCAGTTGTTCCATGTCCAGTTCTAACTGTTACTTCCTGACCTGCATACAGATTTCTCAAGAGGCAGGTTAGGTGGTCTGGAATTCCCATCTCTTTCAGAATTATCCACAGTTTATTGTGATCCACACAGTCAAAGGCTTTGGCATAGTCAATATAGCAGAAATAGATGGTTTTCTGGAACTCTCTTGCTTTTTCCATGATCTGGCAGTTGTTGGCAATTTGATCTCTGGTTCCTCTGCCTTTTCTAAAACCATCCTGAACATCTGAAAGTTCACAGTTCACTTATTGCTGAAGCCTGGCTTGGAGAATTTTGAGCATCACTTTACTAGCGTGTGAGATGAGAGCAATTGTGCACTGGTTTGAGCATTCTTTGGTATTGCCTGTCTTTGAGATTGGAATGAAAACTGACCTTTTCATTTTCATTTCAGCTGTGGCCACCAGTCCTGTGGCCACTGCTGAGTTTTCCAAATTTGCTGGCATACCGAGTGCAGCACTTTCACAGCATCAACTTCCAGGATTTGAAATAGCTTAAGTGGGATTTCATCACCTCCACTAGCTTTGTCCATAGTGATGCTTTCTAAGGCCCACTTGACTTCACATTCCAGCATGTCTGGCTCTAGGTGAGTGATCACACCATCGTGATTATCTGGGTCATGAAGATCTTTTTTTGTACAGTTCTTCTGTGTATACTTGCCACCTCGTCTCAATTTTGTCTGCTTCTCTTAGGTCCATACCATTTCTGTCCTTTATTGAGCCCATATTTGCATGAAATGTTCCCTTGGTATCTCTAATTTTCTTGAGGCTATCTCTAGTCTTTTCCCATTCTGTTGTTTTCCTCTCTTTCTTTGCATTGATCTCTGAGGGAGGCTTTCTTATCTCTCCTTGCTATTCTTTGGAATTCTGCATTCAAATGGGAATATCTTTCCCTTTCTCTTTTGCTTTTCATGTTTGTTCTTTTCACAGTTATTTGTAAGACATCTTCAGACAGCTATTTTGCTTTTTTGCATTTCTTTTCCATGGAGATGGTCTTGATCCTTATCTCCTGTACAATGTGATGAATCTCCATCCATAATTCATAAGGCATTCTGTCTATCAGATCTAGTTCCTTAAATCTTAAATTCTACTGTATAATATTTAACCTTAGATTAGATTATTAATTTTGAACCTATGGTTTTTTTTCTAATAGAATCATTTCAAACTATAGATATCCCCCTAACCAGTACTCAGCTATATGTATAATAGAAATTATTTTTGTACTTATTATTTAATTGTATCTATATCGTTTTATTTTTAGTATTAATTACATGCTAAATATAACTATATATTACAAATTATTTTTTGATCCTGTGTTATTTTGATGACTTCTTGCTTAAATACCAAAATATCTGACTATTTTCAGATTTTTAAATGGTTTTATACTACAATTTCAATATAGACAGAGTGTATGATTTAATTTATTCAAAATTTGTCAAGTTGTTTTACAGCCCAGCATATGGACTACCTTTGTGAATTTTAATAACATGTGAAATCACCCCACATTCTATAATTTGGGGGTATTTTATAAATAGCAACTATGTCTAGTTAGCTGATAGTGTTTTTCTGTTTTTTAGTGATATTGTGTCTGCTTTATCAGTTTCTGAGAGAGAAATGATAAAACCTAAAATTGCAATTGTTGACTTTTTTGAAAATCTAGGGCTTTTGTTTCTTTAGCTTTTACCATGCATTTTAAAGCTCTATTATGGGATGCATTTTAGCATCTGCTATCTCCTTGAGAAACTGACACTTGTATAATTGTAAAATTCTTCTTTTTGTCCCAGGTAACATTCCTTGTTTGAAAGTCTACATTATCTGATATTACTACAACCACTCCAACTTTCCTTTGTTTACTGTTTACAAGGCATATCCTCTTGCTTTCAACCCACTTATGTCCTTTTATTTAAAGCATGTTTCATGTCAACAGTGCACAATATCTTGTTTATTTATCATCTGCTAATTTCTACCTTTCATTGAAATGTTTAGTCCATTTACAAATAATTTTTAAAGTTGATATGACTGATTTAAGTCTATTGTGTTCTTGGTTATTGTTAGTCTCACCTGTTTCAGTTTCTGTGTTATATTTTGTTTCACCAGGACCAATATTCAGATGACATCACCCTTACGGCAGAAAGTGAAGAGGAGCTAAAAGGCCTCTTGATGAAAGTGAAAGAAGAGAGTGAAAAAGTTGGTTTAAAGCTCAACATTCAGAAAACAAAGATCATGGCATCCAGTCCCATCACTTCATGGGAAATAGATGGGGAAACAGTGGAAACAGTGTCAGTCTTATTTTTGGGGGGGGGCTCCAAAATCACTGCAGATGGTGACTGCAGCCATGAAATTAAGACGCTTACTCCTTGGAAGAAAAGTTATGACCAACCTAGATAGCATATTCAAAAGCAGAGACATTACTTTGCCGACTAAGGTCCATCTAGTCAAGGCTATGGTTTTTCCTGTCGTCATGTATGGATGTGAGAATTGGACTGTGAAGAAGGCTGAGCACCGAAGATTGATGCTTTTGAACTGTGGTGTTGGAGAAGACTCTTGAGAGTCGCTTAGACTGCAAGGAGATCCAACCAGTCCATTCTGAAGATCAATCCTGGGATTTCTTTGGAAGGAATGATGCTAAAGCTGAAACTCCAGTACTTTGGTCACCTCATGTGAAGAGTTGACTCATTGGAAAAGACTGATGCTGGGAGGGATTGGGGGCATGAGGAGAAGGGGACGACAGAGGATGAGATGGCTGGATGGCATCACGGACTCGATGGACGTGAGTCTGAGTGAACTCCGGGAGATGGTGATGGACAGGGAGGCCTGGCATGCTGCGATTCATGGGGTTGCAAAGAGTCAGACACGACTGAGTGACTGAACTGAACTGAACAGCCCTGTGATCTCTGTTGGTAAAACAGAAAAACATTTTCCTATATTTTGTCTACTTTTTGTCATTGTTGCTGCTTTTGCAGGCAAAGAATTAGTCCAGCATTCATAATCCATCATGACCGAAAGGAAAGTAGTTTCTTTTTTGTTTTGGTATTCAATTATAAATCATCTACATTTCCAAGGACTAACAAATAGTCCACAATCTTTAGGCTCTTATGCCAGGAAGAGGTGTGATTTACATGCTGGGTTATCAACTAAGTGAGTAGATGTGGAAAAGACACTTGGATTATGGGCCAGCTTTAGAGGAAGAATCTCTGAGGGAAAACAGGTCAGAGGTCAGAACCAGCAATGCATCTGGAATCTCGATTTCCGGCAAGCTTTCAACCCCAAACCAACTGTCACACACTTTTTAGTTATCTGACTAGAAACTCAATGCCAAGAACATGAAATACAATTGGTACTGGAAAACAGAGGAAAAAAAAAAAAAAGCACAACAGACAATTCAAGGAATCTTTCATTAGTAGAGAAGGAAGTGTGCCTGACATGAAAACAAAAGCTGACTGAGATTAGGGTACCTTAACTACATGCTTCCTGAAATCTTGTCAAGTGTGTTTGGAAGTGTGTTAGTTACCCATTGCCTCGTAACAGATGATGCCAAAAACTTACCAGTTTATGACAATAAGCATGTATTATCTCACTCTGCTTCTGTGGCTCAGGAATCCAAGGAGTGGCTTAGCTAACTGGTTCTGCCATAGAGTCCCTCAGGACACTGCCCTAATGTGTTGGTGAAGGTTACAGTCACGTAAATTGTTAACAGGCTTCTGTTTCTCTTTGGTTGCTTGCTAACCAGAGATCCAAGTTCTTAACCCATTAGCTCTCTTCTTAGGGTACTAAATATTTTCATGATATGGCAGCTGACTTCTCCCAAAGTGAATAATACAGAGAGAAAAAGTTGATGCTATTATGCTGTTAATGACCTAGTCTCTGAATCATGTACATTATTTTGGCCTTATTCAATTCATTATAAATAACACCCCAAGTCCAATTCACACTCAGTGGGACAGATTTACACAAGGACAATATGACCAAGAGACAGGAACCACTGGGGATCATCTTCAAGCCTGGCATCCACATGTGGTGTTAGTATTGAAGGTCTTCTGTTTTTATCTTCTTGGAAGAAAGAGTTTTAGTGTGTGTAGGTTCTAACTATTTAGATATTTATATCAACATCTAGTCTCATCATCTGTACATAGGCTATTCTGACTTCTGAAGCTCTAGTTAAAGGTATTTCTTCTGAAATTCCATGTAAATCGTGTTTTTTTTAAAATTATTAAAAGCAAATATGCTTGTCACAAGGAAAAGAAAGTAAAAGTCCTCTTAAATCACCCCACCTAGAGATAACCTTCCCTGATGGCTCAGTGGATAAAGAATCAGGCTGCAATGCAGGAGACATAGCAGACACTGGTTTGATCCCTGGGTCAGGAAGATCTCCTAGAGAAGAAAATGCCAACCCATTCCAGTATTCTTATCTGGGAAATTCCACGGACAGAGGAGTCTGCTGGGCTGCAGTCCATGGGATTGCAAATAGTCAGACATGACTGAGAGACTAAGCAAAGAGACTAAGCACACAGTACAGAGTTGACCACTATTAATATTTTGAAGAGCATTTCAAACATGTCTATTTCCACATAAACATATAAAGTATATATTACATACCTCTATGTAATTTTATAATAACCCTGCACCTGCTTCTCAGCACCTGCCTTTTTCACTTGATAATATGCTGTGAGCAATTTTCCATGCCAATAAATATAGCTCTATACCAGCACTTTTGGAGACTGCAGTGTGTTCCATTGTACAGATGCTCTATAATTTGTTCCACTAATCACTTATTATTAGAATATTAAGGTTGTTTTCTATTTATGTTTTTAGTAGAGTTGAATGTGCAGCTGTGGGCATGCCCAGCTTAACCCAAGCCCAAAATACAAGGCATTCATTTTCCCAGTTTTCTTTCCCTTTCCATAGGTTTTTAGAGCTTAGTGAAAATGTCAGTGTTCCAGAATTATTTGTAAAAGATATTTTCAAAAAGAGAGAGAATTTCAAGAGGCCAGAATTTGTAAGGGAACATGTGGTTCAGAAGAACTTTCTTATTTTCTGGGTGAAATTAACTTTATTAATTTTATGAGAAGATTCACAGCTCACACTCTCCCCATTCATCCTTAATATGACACATTGAAGACAGAGATAAACAGTAATCAGAATCATTCAGATGATTAGCTCCAAATGGCAAGCTTTTGTGTAAAAACACACTAAGCAAGAACCAAACACCTAAGTCATGGTTGAACCTCCATTAATCCATGCTCATTTAATCCCTGCACCCCATAAAAGTAAAAGAACATTATCCTTATATCATGTAAATAGGGTGATCGTATACTTTATGACCCAAATGGGGCACATTAAAGAATGAAATAAGATGCTATTAATCATCACCTGGTACAACTGACATAAACCAGAACTGCCCTGGGCAAACTGGGACATATGGTCAATCCAAATATATCAATTAAGGAGACTAAGATACAGATTGCTGAGATGACTCATCAGCCAGTGCATTAGCTGTGAGTCAAAATTAGCCCTCTTCTTGACCAGGTCCTTTACTGTGTCATAGATTTCTAGGTCTCTAAATATCTTTGCATGTTTGTTTTCTGGTCGGTGCCATTTCTAGCTGAGATCTCCTGGATACAATTTTAAATTTGTTGAGAGTGCTTTCTTAGAGATATATTTCTATAGTCTTGAAGTTTTTATTCTTATCCAGATATGACAGAGAATTATTGGTTCTTTACATTTTGGGTATCCTCATGTCCATCAGGTTCCTGCAGTTTAGGAAATCTGCAGAGGGGTAGTTCATAGGTCCACCACTAGAGAGAGTGCTGGCCAAGATTTTGGGTCTAAGGCTGAAGCTCCATGATTTGAGAAGGAACAAGAGGGTGGTGATTTGCTCCTTTAAGTTTCCAAAAGAATAAGACATTCTTTTATAGGACGATAAGATCCTTTATCCCACTCCTACCTCTAAATTTTACTAGTTGTTGTTGTTGCTGTTATTATTATTATAATTCAGTTTTTTTTTTTAATTTTAACACCTATTGGAAATTTTTCAACTCTACCTGTGACATTTAAATTTTCATTTGTTTAAATTAAAGTACAATTGATTTACAAAATGGTGTTAGTTTGAGACATACAGCACAGCCAGTCAGATATATATTCCTTTTCAGATACTTTTCTGTTATAAATTATTACAAAATATTACTGATAAATACAGTTCCTTGTGCTATACAATAGGTCTTTTTGGTTATCTATTTTATATAGAGAAAGGTGTTTATGTTAATCCCAAAGTCCTAATTTAGGTTCTAGGGTTAAAGCCTTAATAAGATGAATGTTAATTTATTATATTAACATATGATTAGCCTGGTGGCTGTGCTGGCTCAGAGGGCCAAGAGGAGCTACTCCACATTCAGGTTCAGGAGGGGTGTCTGTGAGGAGATACCCTCGTTCAAGGCAAGGAGCAATGACCGCACTTTGCTGGAGCACCATAAAGAGATACCCCACGTCCAAGATAAGAGATATCCAAGTAAGATGGTAGGTGTTGTGAGAGGTATCAGAGGGGAGACACACAAACCATAGTCACAGAAAACTAGTCAATCTAGTCACACTGACCACAGTCTTGTTTAACTCAATGAAACTAAGCCATGCTGTGTGGGGCCACCCAAGACGGGCGAGTCATGGTGGAGAGGTCTGACAGAATGTGGTCCACTGGAGAAGGGAATGGCAAACCGCTTCAGTATTCTTGTCTTGAGAACCCCATGAACAGTATGAAAAGGCAAAATGATAGGATACTGAAAGAGGAACTCCCCAGGTCAGTAGGTGCCAAATATGCTACTGGAGATCAGTGGAGAAATAACTCCAGAAAGAATGAAAGGATGGAGCCAAAGCAAAACCAATACCCAGTTGTGGATGTGACTGGTGATAGAAGAAAGGTCAGATGCTGTAAAGAGCAATATTCCATAGGAACCTGGAATGTCAGGTCCATGAATCAAGGCAAATTGGAAGTGATCAAACAGGAGATGGCAAAAGTGAACATCGACATTCTAGGAATCAGCGAACTAAAGTGGACTGGAATGGGTGAATTTAACTCAGATGACCATTATATCTACTGCTGTGGGCAGGAATCCCTTAGAAGAAATGCAGTAGCCATCATGACCAACAAAAGAGTCCAAAATGCAGTACTTGAATGCAATCTCAAAAAGGACAGAATGATCTCTGTTTGTTTCCAAGGCAAACCATTTAATATCACAGTAATCCAAGTCCATGCCCCAACCAGTAATGCTGAAGAAACTGAAGTTGAATGGTACTATGAAGACCTCCAAGACCTTTTAGAACTAACACCCCAAAAAGATGTCCTTTTCATTATAGGGGACTGCAATGCAAAAGTAGGAAGTCAAGAACCACCTGGAGTAACAGGCAAATTTGGCCATGGAGTATGGAATGAAGCAGGGCAAAGGCTAACATAGTTTTGCCAAGAGAACCCACTGGTCATAGCAAACACCCTCTTCCAACAATAAAAGAGAAGACTCTGCACTTGGACATCACCATATGGTCAACACTGAAATCAGATTGATTATATTCTTAGCAGTCAAAGATGGAGAAGCTCTATACAGTCAACAAAAACAAGACCAGGAGCGGACTGTGGCTCAGATCATGAACTCCTAATTGCCAAATTCAGACTTAAATTGAAGGAAGTAGGGAAAACCACTGGACCATTCAGGTATGACCTAAATCAAATCCCTTATGATTATACAGTGAAAATGAGAATAGATTTAAGGGACTAGATCTGATAGATAGAATGCCTAATGAATTATGGAATGGGGTTTGTGACATTGTACAGGACAGAGGGATCAATACCATCCCCATGGGAAACGAATGCAAAAGAGCAAAATGGCTGTCTGGGTAGTTCTTAAAACAGCTGTGAAAAGAAGAAAAGCAAAAAGCAAAGGAGAAAAGGAAAGATATTCCAAATTGAATGTATAGTTTCAAATAATAGCAAGGAGAGATATGAAAGCCTTCCTCAGAGATGAATGCAAAGAAATGGAGGAAAAGAATAGAATGGGGAAGTCTAGAGATCTCTTCAAGAAAATTAGAGATACCAAGGAACATTGCATGCAAAGATGAGCTCGATAAAGGACAGAAATGGTATATGACTAACAGAAGCAGACGATATTAAGAAGAGGTGGCAAGAATACACGGAAGAACTGTACAAAAAGACCTTCATGACCCAGATAATCATGATGGTATGATCACTCACCTAGAGCCAGACATATTGGAATGTGAAGTCAACTGGGCCTGAGAAAGCATCACTACGAACAAAGCTAGTAGAGGTGATGGAATTCCAGTTGAGCTATTTCAAATCCTGGAAGATGATGCTGGGAAAGTTCTGCACTCAATATGCCAGCAAATTTGGAAAACTCAGCAGTGGCCACAGGACTGGAAAAGGCCAGTTTTCATTCCAATCCCAAAGAAAGTCACTGCTAAAGTATGCTCAAACTACCACACAATTGCACTCATCTCAGAGGCTAGTAAACTAATGCTCAAAATTCTCCAAGTCAGTCTTCAGCAATACATGAAATGTGAACTTCCAGATATTCAAGCTGGTTTTAGAAAAGGCAGAGGAACCAGAGATCAAATCGCCAACATCTGCTGGATCATGGAAATGCAAGAGAGTTTCAGAAAACCATCTATTTCTTCTTTATTGACTACGTCAAAGCCTTTGACTGTGTGGATCACCATAAACTGTGGAAAATTCTGAGAGAGATGGGAATAACAGACAACCTGACCTGCCTCTTGAGAAACCTATATGCAGGTCAGGAAGCAAAAGTTAGAACTGGACATGGAACAACAGGCTGGTTCCAAATAGGAAAAGGAGTACATCAAGGTTATATATTGTCACCCTGCTTATTTAACTTATATGCAGAGTACATCATGAGAAATGCTGGGCTGGAAGAAGCACAAACTAAAATCAAGATTGCTGGGAGAAATATCAATCACCTCAGATATGCAGATGACATCACCCTTACGGCAGAAAGTGAAGAGGAGCTAAAAAGCCTCTTGATGAAAGTGAAAGAGGAGAGTGAAAAAGTTGATTTAAAGCTCAACATTCAGAAAACGAAGATCATGGCATCTGGTCCCATCACTTCATGGGAAATAGATGGGGAAATAGTGGAAACAGTGTGAGACTTTATTCTTTTGGCTCCAAATCACTGCAGATGGTGATTGCAGCCATGAAATTAAAAGACACTTACTCCTTAGAAGGAAACTTATGACCAACCTAGATAGCATATTGAAAAGCAAAGACATTACTTTGCCAACAAAGGTCCGTCTAGTCAAGGCTGTGGATTTTCCAGTGGTCTTGTATGGATGTGAAACCTGGACTGTGATGAAAGCTGAGTGCCAAAGAATTGATGCTTTTGAACTGTGGTGTTGAAGAAGAGTCTTGAGAGTCCCTTGGACTACAAGGAGATCCAACCAGTCCGTTCTAAAGGAGATCAGGCCTGGGTGTTCATTGGAAGGGCTGATGCTGAAGCTGAAACTCCAGTACTTTTGCCACCTCATGTGAAGAGTTGACTCACTGGAAAAGACTGTGATGCTGGGAGGGATTGGGGGCAGGCGGAGAAGGGGACGACAGAGGAGGAGATGGCTGGATGGCATCACGGACTCAATGGATGTGAGTCTGAGTGCACTCCGGGAGATGGTGATGGACAGGGAGGCGTGATGTGCTGCAATTCATGGGGTCACAAAGAGTCAGACACGACTGAGGTACTGAACTGAACTGAATGCATATATATGGAATCATGAAAAATGTTTCTGAATAATTTATTTACAGGACAGCCACAGAGAAACAGACATAGAGAATACACTTATGGACATGAGGAGAGGGGAGGAGAGGGTGAGATGTATGGAAAGAGTAATATGGAAACTTAGATTCAGTTCAGTTCAGTTCAGTTCAGTCGCTCAGTCGTGTCCGACTCTCTGCGACCCCATGAATCGCAGCACGCCAGGCCTCCCTGTCCATGACCAACTCCTGGTGTTCACTCAGACTCACGTCCATCGAGTCAGTGATGCCATATAGTCATCTCATCCTCTGTCGTCCCCTTCTCCTCCTGCCCCCAGTGATGCCATATAGTCATCTCATCCTCTGTCGTCCCCTTCTCCTCCTGCCCCCAATCCCTCCCAGCATCACAGTCTTTTCCAATGAGTCAACTCTTCGCATGAGGTGGCCAAAGTACTGGAGCTTCAGCTTTAGCATCATTCCCTCCAAAGAAATCTCAGGGATGATCTCCTTCAGAATAGACTGGTAGGATCTCCTTGCAGTCCAAGGGACTCTCAAGAGTCTTCTCTAACACCACAGTTCAAACGCATCAATTCTTTGGTGCTCAGCTTTCTTCACAGTCCAACTCTCACATTCATACATGACCACAGGAAAAACTTAGATTACCATATGTAAAATAGATAACAAATGGGAATTTGCTGTATGGCTCAGGAAACTCAAACAGGGATTCTGTATCAATCTAGAGGGGTGGGTTAGGGCAGGAGATGGGAGTTAGTTTCAAAAGGAAGGGGGTATATGTACATATGGCTGATTCATGTGGAGGTTTAGCAGGAAAAAGCAAATTTCTGTAAAGCAAGTATTCTTCAATAAAAAAATTAATTAAAAAATACTATTCCCACATAGTATAAGGGACAAAAGTGACTTCATAAAAAGTTATAGGGAAGGGCATAATATCACTGACAGGTTGATAGAAATGTGATAATACCCAAAGAAGCTACAGTTTTCCTCTTTTTTTTTTTTTTCATTTTCAACAATATCATATATCAAACATGGGTTACAGAGTGAAAGAAACAACTTAGAACACAGAACACAAGATATTCTACAGAAAAACCTTCGTAGGTCATCAGTCAGACAGTCGCTCAGTTGTGTCTGACTCTTTGCAACCCCATGAATCGCAGCACGCCAGGCCTCCATGTCCATCACCAGCTCCCGGAGTTCACCCAACCTCAGGTCCATCAAGTCAGTGATGCCATCCAGCCATCTCATCCTCTGTCATCCCCTTCTCCTCCTGCCCCTAATCCCTCCCAGCATCACAGTCTTTTCCAATGAGTCAACTCTTTGCATGAGGTGGCCAAAGTACTGGAGCTTCAGCTTCAGCATCATTCCCTCCAAAGAAATCTCAGGGCTGATCTCCTTCAGAATAGACTGGTTGGATCTCTCAAGAATCTTCTCCAATACCGAAGTTCAAAAGCATCAATTCTTCAGCCCTCAGTTTTCTTCACAGTCCAACTCTCACATCCATACATGACCACAGGAAAAACTATAGCCTTGACTAGATGGACCTTTCTTGCCAAAGCAATCTCTCTGCTTTTCAATATGCTATCTAGATTGGTCATAACTTTCCTTCTAAGGAGTAAGTGTCTTTTAATTTCATGGCTGCAGTCACCATCTGCAGTGATTTTGGAGCCCAAAAGAATAAATTCTGACACTGTTTCCACTATTTCCCCATCTATTTCCCATGAAGTGGTGGGACCGGATGCCATGATCTTCGTTTTCTGAATGTTGAGCTTTCAGCCAACTTTTTCACTCTCCTCTTTCACTTTCATCAAGAGGCTTTTTAGCTCCTCTTCACTTTCTGCCATAAGGGTGGTGTCACCTGCATATCTGAGGTGATTGATATTTTTCCTGGCAATCTTGATTCCAGCTTGTGCTTCTTCCAGCCCAGCATTTCTCATGATGTACTCTGCACATAAGTTAAATAAGCAGGTAGGTCATAGTAGAGTTCAAAAAACTAGTGTTGTTCAGTCACTCAGGCTTTCCTGTCCTTCACTGTATCCCAAAGTTTGTTCAAATTCATGTCCATTGAGTCAGTGATGCCATCCAACCATCTCATCCTCTGTCATCCCATTCTCCTCCTGCCTTCAACCTTTCCGAGCATCAGAGTCTTTTCCAATATGTTGGTTCTTTGCATCAGATGGCCAAAGTATTGGAGCTTCATCTTCAGCATCAGTCCTTCCAATGCATGTTCAAGGTTGATTTCCATTCGGATTGACTAGTTGGATCTCCTTGCTGTCCAAGGGACTGTCAAGAGTATTTTCCAGCACTACAGTTCAAAGGCATCAATTCTTCTGCACTCGGCCTTTTTTTATTGTTAAGCTCTTCCATCCATACATGACTACTGGCTAAACCATAGCTTTGACGGACCTTTATCATCTCTGCTTTTTAATACACTGTCTTGGTTTGTCAAGAACTAGTAGATGGTCCTCAATGGAGAAAGTATGGGAAAACAAGATCCCAAAGGAGAGAAACGCATCAGAAAGGAATTAAACAGAATTGCTTTCAATGACCTTGACTTCATTGTCTAGATTGTGCTAGAAAAGTAACACTTATAATACTGATTTTTTAAATTAATTTTTATTAGAGTATAGTTGACTTACAATGTTGTGTTAGCTTCAGGTATACAGCAAAGTGACTCAGTTATATGAATCAGTTATAAATATATATCATCACTCTTTTTTTAGATTCCTTTCTGATATAAGCCATTATAAAAAAGTAGAGTTCCCTATGCTTTACAGTCAGTTCTTATTAGTTACCTATTTCATATATAGTAGTGTTTATATCTAAATCTCCAAATTTATCACTCCCCACTTTTCCCTTGGTTACTTAGGATACTGACTTTTTGTTTTCAAGTCTTGAATTTGATAATCAGAGAACCATTGTTAGTGATTAGTTGAAATTTTGGCGTGATAAACTAGATTCCTGAAGTCTAGAGTCATGCAAATATTGTTTAATTTTTAAAAGTACCATAGACAGATAGAAAACATTGATTTTAGTTATTAGAGACACTATTTGTCATAATTCTTGTCACAGATAATTCACCAGAAATTTTAAAAAAAATGTTGAATGACTAATTGAATCAGTACTTATGTAAAAAGCATTTGTCAATTAAAGAAAACAGCACTGGGTTCATGGAAAATGAGTCAGGCCAAACTAAATGTATTACCATTTTGACAGGGTTTTTAAACTCAGAAACAGATACATATTTTCACCTTGATTATAGAAAACATTTGACAAAAATCTCACGATCCCATCATGTTGAAGATGTAAAAATGTGGGTTACATGACAGCATAATAATTTAATTCATAGGTGATTGAATAAATGACGAGGAAAGAATTAACGAATCAATGTCAAACTAGTCAGAGGTCCCTAGTGTTGCATCTGAGGATTTTGTCTTTAATCCCATTCTGTTTAATATTTTAATTAAGCACTGATATGATTGCAGGTATATAGACAGATGTAGATGGCATGCAGTAGAGAGTAGTATAAACTATCCTGAATGATAGAATCAAGACTGTGGAATCCTGACAGTGTCTTGTAATTAAAAACAAAGAAGGAAATCTCATGTCTAATGGCCTTTTTAATGTTGTTGTTGTTTAATCATTAAACCATGTCTGACTCTTTCCAACTCCATAGACTGTAGCCTGCCAGGCTCCTCTGTCCCTGGGATTTCCCAGGCAAGAACACTGGAGTAGGTTGCCATTTCCTTCTCTAGGGGTTTTTCCAACCCAGAAATCGAACCCAAGTCTCCTTCATTGCAGGCAGAATCTTTACCACTGAGCCACCAGGGAAGACCAATGGTCTTTTATAGTAAATAAAACTTCATCAGATGAGGTTGGGTCATTTACTCTTCTGCACCTTATTTACCTTCTCATATCCCTGAGAAATCCAGCATAAATATAAACAACACTTAAATCTACCTACGCGTACTTCTCATTAACATGTAAAATATGATCTGTCACAAGTTGCTGTTCTCTGGGTCACACTGATGACTTATCACTCTAAGGGACATGAGATGGTCCCTTAGGTATCTGCTAAGAGAAATGAAGAGAGTCCCTTTCTCTTTATTTGATTAAAAGCTGAAAATAAGCTTAAGCAGTCAGCTATTTGTTCACTTTCTCTGGATACACCTCCTTCTTTGAAATTGTAAAATCCAAATTTAATATCCCAACCACAAGCATCCCATATCAAGATTGCCATCCCAAAATAGTTTTCCACTTGGATCAAGTCATATGATTTCATTTTCCCTATGTGTTCATTCATATGGAATTTAGAAAGATGGCAATGATGACCCTGTATGCAAGACAAGAAAAAAGACACAGATGTGTATAATGGACTTTTGGACTCAGAGGGAGAGGGAGAGGGTGGGATGATTTGGGAGAATGGCATTCTAACATGTATACTATCATGTAAGAATTGAATCGCCAGTCTATGTCTGACTCAGGATACAGCATGCTTGGGGCTGGTGCATGGGGATGACCCATAGAGATGTTATGGGGAGGGAGGTGGGAGGGGGGTTCAGGTTTGGGAATGCATGAAAGAATTAAAGATTTTAAAATTAAGAAAATAAAAAACTAAAAAAAAATTAAATAGAAAAAAAATTATTTCATTAATATATTTAACATTAACCAAATACTAACTTTGTACTGGAAAGAGTGAAATTAATAAAGTAGTTCTTCACATTCATAAGATCATAATTGTTAAGGGTGGAATCAGAAACAGTAATAGGTAATTATATGGATATGATGAGATAAAGCATTGAAGAAAATGGTGTTTGGGGAGTAAAAGGAAGAGAGAGAAGGATCTTCTGTGTTAAAAACCGCAGATGGAATAATCATCAGTTCAGTTAGTCAGTTCAGTCGCTCAGTCGTATCTGACTCTTTTGACCCCGTGATGTGCAGCACGCCAGGCCTCCCTGTCTGTCACCAACTCTTGGAGTTCACCCAAACTCATGTCCATCGAGTCGGTGATGACATCCAGCCATCTCATTCTCTGTCGTCCCCTTCTCCTTTGGCCCACAATCCCTCTGAGCATCAGAGTCTTCCAGTGAGTCAACTCTTTGCATGAGGTGGCCAAAGTATTGGAGTTTCAGCTTTAGCATCAGTCCTTCCAGTGAACACCCAGGGCTGATCTCCTTTAGAATGTACTGGTTGGATCTCCTTGCAGTCCAAGGGACTCTCAAGAATCTCCTCCAACACCACAGTTCAAGAGCATCAATTCTTTGGCACTCAGCTTTCATCACAGTCCAACTTTCACATCCATACATGACCACTGGAAAAACCATATCCTTGACTAGATGGACCTTTGTTGGCAAAGTAATGTCTCTGCTTTTCAATATGGTATCTAGGTTACTCACAACTTTCCTTCTAAGGAGTAAGTGTCTTTTAATTTCATGGCTGCAATCACCACCTGCAGTAATTTTGGAGCCCAAAAGAATAAAGTCTGACACTGTTTCCACTATTTCCCCATCTATTTCCCATGAAGTGATGGGACCAGAGGCCATGATCTTCGTTTTCTGAATGTTGAGCTTTCAGCCAACTTTTTCACTCTCCTCTTTCACTTTCATCAAGAGGCTTTTTAGTTCCTGTTCACTTTCTGCCATAAGGTTAGTGTCATCTGCATATCTGAGGTTATTGATATTTCTCCCAGCATCTTGATTCCAGCTTGTGCTTCTTCCAGCCCAGCATTTCTCACGGTGTACTCCGCATATAAGTTAAATAAGCAGAGTAACAGTATACAGCCTTGATGTACTCTTTTTCCTATTTGGAACCAGTCTGTTGTTCCATGTCCAGTTCTAACTGTTGCTTCCTGACCTGCATATAGGTTTCTCAAGAGGCAGGTCATGTTGTCTGGTATTCCCATCTCTTTCAGAATTTTCCACAGTTGATTGTGATCCAGACAGTCAAAGGCTATGGCATAGTCAATAAAGCAGAAATAGATGTTTTTCTGGAACACTGTTGCTTTTTCCATGAACCAGACGATGTTGGCAATTTGATCGCTAGTCCTCTGCCTTTTCTAAAACCATCCTGAACATCTGGAAGTTTATGGTTCACATATTGCTGAAGCCTGGCTTGGAGAATTTTGACATTACTTTACTAGCGTGTGAGATGAGTGCAATTGTGTGGTAGTTTGCGCATTCTTTGGCATTGCTTTTCTTTGGGATTGGAATGAAAATGGTTATTGGAATTGTAAATGGTGTTGCAATGAACAATGGAATACATGTGTCTTTTTCAATTTTGGTTTCCTTAGAATATATGCCTACTTCCCTGGTGATTCAGACGGTAAAGCATCTGTCTACAATGCGGGAGACTCGGGTTCGATCCCTGGGTCGGGAAGATCCGCTGGAGAAGGAAATGGCAATCCACTCCAGTACTATTGCCTGGAAAATCCCATGGACAGAGGAGCCTGGTAAGCTACAGTCCACGGGGTCGCAAAGAGTCGGACATGACTGAGTGACGTTCCTTAGGATATATGCCCAAGTCTGGTATTGTTGGGTCATATGGGGGTTTTATTCCTAGCTTTATAAGGAATCTCTATACTGTCTTCCATAGTGGCTGTATCAATTTATATTCCCACCAACAGTGCAAGGCTGTTCCCTTTTCTCCATACCCTCTCCAACATTTATGGTTTGTAGATTTTTTGATGATGGCCATTTGAACTGGTGTAAAGTGATATCTCATTGTAGTTCTGATTTGCATTTCTCTAATAATGAGTGATGTTGAGCATCTTTTCATGTGTTTGTTAGCAATCAGTGTGTCTTCTTTGGAGAAATGTCTGTTTAAGTCTTTTTTTTCCCACTTTTTGATTGGGTTGTTTGTTTTTCTGGCATTGAGTTATATGAACTGCTTGTATATTTTGGAAATTAATCCTTTGTCAGTTGTTTCATTTGCTATTATTTGGGCCCATTCTGAGAGTTATCTTTCCACCTTGCTTATAATATACTTTGCTGTGCAAAGCTTTTAAGTTTAATCAGGTCCCACTTGTTTACTTTTGTTTTTGTATCCCTTATTCTAGGAGGTGGGTCATAGAGGATCTTGCTTTGATTTATGTCACCGAGTGTTCTGCTTGTGTTTTCCTGTAAGAGTTTTATAGTTCCTGGTCTTACATTTAGGTCTTTATTCCATTTTGACTTTATCTTTGTGTATGGTGTTAGGATCATGAACGCCTTATTACCAAATTCAGACTGAAATTAAAGAAAGTAGGGAAAACCACTAGAGCATTCAGATATGATCTAAATCAGATCCTTTATGACTATACAGTACAAGTGAGAAATAGATTTAAGGGACTAGATCTGTTAGAGTGCCTGATGAACTACGTGCCATTGTACAGGAGGCTATCTGAGGAGGCCTTACAAATAGCTGTAAAAAGAACACAGGTGAAAAGCAAAAGAGAATAGGAAAGATATAAGCATCTGAATGCAGAGTTCCAAATAGCAAGGAGAGATAAGAAAGCCTTCCTCAGTGATCAGTGCAAAGAAATAGAGGAAAATAATAGAATGGGCGGACTAGATATCACTTCAAGAAAATCAGAGATACCAAGGAAACATTTCATGCAAAGATGAACTATATAAGGGACAGGAATGGTAGGGAACTAACAGAAGCAGAAGATATTAAGAAGAAATGGCAAGAATACACAGAAGAACTGTACAAAAAAGATCTTCATGACTCAGGTAATCATGATGGTGTGATCACTCACTTAGAGCCAGATATCCTGGAATGTGAAGTCAAGTGGGCCTTAGGAAGCATCACTACGAACAAAGCTAGTGGAGGTGATGGAATTCCAGTTGAGCTATTTCAAATCCTGGAAGTTGATGCTGTGAAAGTGCTGCACTCAGTATGCCAGAAAATTTGGAAAACTCAGCAGTGGCCACAGGACTGGTGACCAATGCAGAAATGAAAATTAAAAGGTCAGTCTTCATTCCAATCCCAAAGAAAGGCAATCCGAAAGAATGCTCAAACTACTGAACGGTTGCATTCATCTCACATGCTAGTAAAGTAATGCTCAAAATACTCCAAGCCAGGCTTAAGCAATATGTGAACCATGAACTTCTAGATGTTTAAGCTGGTTTTTGAAAAGGCAGAAGAACCAGAGTTCAAATTGTGAACATAACCTGGATCATTGAAAAAGCAAGAGTTCCAGAAAACCATCTGTTTCTGCTTTAATGACTATGCCAAACCTTTGACTGTGTGGATCTCAGTAAACTGTGGAAAATTCTGAAAGAGATAGGAATACCAGACCACCTGACCTGCCTCTTGAGAAACATTTATGCAAGTCAGAAAGCAATAGTTAGAACTGGACATGGAACAACAAACTGGTTCTAAATAGGAAAAGAATTATGTCAAGGCAGTATATTGTCACCTTGCTTATTTAACTTGTAAGCAGAGTACATCATGAGAAATGCTGGGCTGGAAGAAACACAAGCTGGAATCAAGATTGCTGGGAGAAATATCAATAACCTCAGATATGCAGATGACACCGGTCATATGAAGGAAGGTAAAGAAGGTAAAGCAAAAGTAGGAAGTCAAGAAACACCTGGAGTAACAGGCAAATTTGGCCTTGGAATGTGGAATGAAGCAGGGCAAAGACTAATAGAGTTTTGCCAAGAAAATGCACTGGTCATAGCAAACACCCTCTTCCAAAAACACAAGAGAAGACTCTACACAAGGACATCACCAGATGGCCAACACTGAAATCAGATTGATAATATTCTTTGCAACCAAAGATGTAGAAGCTCTATACAGTCAATAAAAACAAGACCAGGAGCTGACTGTGGCTCAGATCATGAACTCCTTATTACCAAATTCAGACATAATTGAAGAAAGTGTGGAAAACCAGTAGACCATTCAGGTAAGACCTAAATTAAATCCCTTATGACTATACAGTGGAAGTGAGAAATATATTTAAGGGCCTAGATCTGATAGATAGAGTGCCTGATGAACTATGGAATGAGGTTTGTGACATTGTACAGGAGACAGGGATCAAGACCATCCCCATGGAAAAGAAACACAAAAAAGCAAAATGGCTGTCTGGCGAGGCCTTACAAATAGCTGTGAAAAGAAGAGAGGTGAAAAGTAAAGGAGAAAAGGAAAGATATAAGCATCTGAATGCAGAGTTCCAAAGAATAGCAAGAAGAAATAAGAAAGCCTTCTTCAGCAATGAATGCAAAGAAATAGAGGAAAAGAACAGAATGGGAAAGACTAGAGATCTCTTCACGAAAATTAGAGATACCAAGGGAACATTTCATGCAAATATGGGCTCGATAAGGGACAGAAATGGTCTGGACCTAACAGAAGCAGAAGATATTAAGAAGAGGTGGCAAGAGTACACAGAACAACTGTACAAAAAAGATCTTCACGACCCAGATAATCATGATGATGTGATCACTAATCTAGAGCCAAACATCTTGGAAAGTGAAGTCAAGTGGGCCTTAGAAAGCATCACTACTAACAAAGCTAGTGGAGGTGATGGATTCCAGTTGAGGTGTTTCAAATCCTGAAAGATGATGCTGGGAAAGTGTTGCACTCAATATGCCAATAAATTTGGAAAACTCAGCAGTGGCCACAGGACTGGAAAAGGTCAGTTTTTATTCCTATTCAAAAGAAATGAAATGTAAAAGAATGTTCAAATACCACACAATTGCACTCATCTCACACGCTAGTAAAGTAATGCTCAAAATTCTCCAAGCCCGGCTTCAGCAATACGTGAACCGTGAACTCCCTGATATTCAAGCTGGTTGTAGAAAAGGCAGAGGAACCAGAGATTAAATTGCCAACATCCACTGGATCATGGAAAAAGCAAGAGAGTTCCAGAAAAACATCTATTTCTGCTTCATTGACTATGTCAAAGCCTTTAACTGTGTGGATCACAATAAACTGTGGAAAATTCTGAAAGAGACGGGCATACAAGACCACCTGACCTTCCTCTTGAGAAATCTGTGTGCAGGTCAGGAAGCAACAGTTAGAACTGGACATGGAACAACAGACTGGTTCCAAATAGGAAAAGGAGTACATCAAGGCTGTATATTGTCATCCTGCTTATTTAACTTCTATGCAGAGTACATCATGAGAAACGTTGGACTGGAAGAAACACAAGCTGGAATCAGGATTGCTGGGAGAAATATCAATAACCTCAGATATGCAGATGACACCACCCTTATGGCAGAAAGTGAAGAGGAGCTAAAAAGCCTCTTGATGAAAGTGAAAGAGGAGAGTGAAAAAGTTGGCCTAAAGCTCAACATTCAGGAAACAAAGATCATGGCATCCAATCCCATCACTTCATGGGAAATAGATGGGGAAACAGTAGAAACAGTGTCAGACTTTATTTTGTTGGGCTCCAAAATCACTGCAGATCGTGACTGCAGCCATGAAATTAAAAGACGCTTACTCCTTGGAAGAAAAGTTATGACCAATCTAGATAGTATATTCAAAAGCAGAGACATTACTTCTGCCGACTAAAGTCCGTCTAGTCAAGGCTATGGTTTTTCGTGTGGTCATGTATGGATGTGAGAGTTGGACTGCAAAGAAGGCTGAGCGCCAAAGAATTGATGCTTTTGAACTGTGGTGTTGGTGAAGATTCTTGAGAGTCGCTTGGACTGCAAGGAGATCCAACCACTCCATTCTGAAGGAGATCAGCCCTGGGATTTCTTTGGAAGGAATGATGCCAAAGCTGAAACTCCAGTACTTTGGCCACCTCATGCGAAGAGTTGACTCATTGGAAAAGACTCTGATGCTGGGAGGGATTGGGGGCAGGAGGAGAAGGGGACTACAGAGGATGAGATGGCTGGATGGCATCACTGACTCGATGGACGTGAGTCTGAGTGAACTCCGGGAGATGGTGATGGACAGGGAGGCCTGGCGTGCTGCGATTCAAGGGGTCACAAAGAGTCGGACATGACTGAGCGACTGAACTGAACTGAAAGAAGAACTAAAGAGCCTCTTGATGAAAGTGAAAGAAGAGAGTGACAAAGTTGGCTTAAAACTCAACTTCAGAAAATGAAGATCATGGCATCTGGTCCGATCATTTCATGGCAAATAGATGTGAAAACAGTGGTGACTTTCTTTTTCTGGGCTACAAACTCACTGCAGTGGTGATTGCAGCCATGAAATTAAAGGACGCTTATTCCTTAGAAGGAAAGTTATGACTAGATAGCATATTAAAAAGTAGTGACATTACTTTGCAAGCAAAGGTCTGTTTAGTCAAGGCTGTGGTTTTTTCAGTTGTCATGTATGGATGTCAGAGTTGGCAGGAGGAGAAGCGGATGACAAAGGATGAGATGGTTGAATGGCAGTACCAACTCAATGGCCATAGGTTTGCGTGGACTCTGGGAACTGATGATGGACAGGGAGGCCTGGCGTGCTGTGGTTCATGGGGTCACAAAGAGTTGGACACGACTGAGTGACTGAACTGAACTGATGGTGTTTGGAAGTGTTCTAATTTCTTCATTTCACATGTAGCTGTCCTATTTTCTCAGCACCATATATCGTCTTTGCCCCATTGTATATTCTTACCTCTTTTGTCTAAAATAAGCTACCCATATGTGCATGGGTTTATTTCTGAGCTTTCTATCTTGTTCCGTTGGTCTTTATTTCTGTTTTTGTGACAGTACCATACTGTCTTGATGACTGTATCTTTGTAGTATAATCTGAAGTCAGAACGGTTGCTTCCTACAGTTCCAGTCTTCTTTATCAAGACTGCTTTGGCTATTCAAGGTCTTTTGTGTTTCCATATGAATTGTGAAATTTTTTGTTCTAGTTCTGTGAAAAATGTCATTGATAATTTGCCAGGGATCACATTGAATCTGTAGATTGCTTTTGGTAGTATAGCCATTTTCACAGTACTGATTCTTCTTACTCAGGAACATGGAATATCTCTTCATCTGTTTGTGTCATCTTTGATTTATTTCATTAGCACCTGATAATTTTCTCTGTACAGCTCTTTTGTCTCCTTAGGTAAGTTTATTCCTAAATATTCAATTCTTTTTATTGCAATGGTGAATGAGATTGATACCTTAATTTCTTTTCTGATTTTTCATTGTTAGTATATAGAAATGCAAGTGATTTCTGTGTATTGATTTTGTATCCTACAAATTTACTAAGTTCACTGATTAGCTCTAGTAATTTGTTGATGCTATCTTTAGGGTTTTCTATGTACAATATCATGTCACCTGCAAACAGTGAGAGCTTTACTTCTTCTTTTCCGATCTGGATTTCTTTTATTTCTTTTTCTTCTCTGATTGTTGTAGCTAGCACTTCCAGAACTATGTTGAATAATAGTGCTGAAAGTGGACACCCTTTTCTTGCTTCTGATTTTAGGAGGAATGATTTCAGTTTTTCACCATTGAAAACAATGTTTGCTGTAGGCTTATCACATATGGCCTTTACTATGTTGAGGTAGGTTCCCTCTATAGCCATTTTTGAAGAGTTTTAATCATAAATGCATGCTGAAATTTGTCAAAGGCTTTCTCTGCATCTATTAAGATTATCATATGATTTTTATCTTTCAATTTGTTAATATGGTGTATCACTTTGATTGATTTGTGTATATTGAAGAATCCTTGCATCCCTGGAATAAACCCAACTTTGATCATGGTGTATGAGCTTTTTGATGTGTTGCTGAATTCTGTTTGCTAAAGTTTTGTTGAGCATTTTTGCTTCTATGTTCATCAGTGACATTGGACTGTAGTTTTCTTTTTTGCGTGTGTTGTCTTTGTCTGGTTTGGATATCAGGGTGATGGTGGCCTCATAGAATGAGTTTGAAAGTTTTCCCTCCTCTGCAATCTTTTGAAAGAGTTTTAGAAGTATAGGCATTAGCTCTTCTCTAAATGTTTGGTAGAATTTTCCTATGAAGCCATCTGTCCTGGGCTTTTGTTTTTTGGGAGATTTTTGATCACAGCTTCAATTTCAGTGTTTGTAATTGGGTTGTTCATAATTTCTATTTCTTCCTGGTTCAGTCTTGGAGATTGGACTTTTCTAAGAATCTATCCATTTCTTCCAGGTTATCCATCTTATTGCCATATATGTGTTCATAACAGTCTTTTATAATCCTTTGTGTTTCTGCATTCTCTGTTGTAACCTCTCCTTTTTCATTTCTAATTTTGTTGATCTGATTCTTCTCTTTTTTTCTTGATGATTCTGGCTAAAGGCTTGTCAATTTTGCTTATCTTCTCAGAGAACCAGATTTTAGTTTTATTAATCTTTACTATTCACTTGTGCTTCCTTAGTCCATCTGTTTTTATGATCTGTCCATTGGTGTGAGTGGGGTGTTAAAGTCTCCTACTATTATTGTGTTACTGTCAATTTCTCCTTTTATGTCTGTTAGTGTTTGTCTTATGTGCTGAGCTGCTTCTATGTTGGGTGCATAGATATTTACAATTCTTATGTCTTCCACTTGGATTGATCCCTTGATCATTATGTAGTGTCCTTCTTTACCTCTTGTAATAGTCTTTATTTTAAGGTTTATTTTGTCTGATATGAAGATTGCTACTCCTATGTGGGCATAGTATTTCTAACATGCTATAGATATTTCTATATCTCAACCCTTATGTCTTACTCCCAGTTACAGTTGTTTTAGCTACATGTGACATCTTGGTATTTCATATTTATTGTGCTATACATTGATGGTACTGCTGGAGTAAAAGATGATAGCATTATACAAGTGCTTTGTGTGTGTGAAAGTTGCTCAGTCATGTCTGACTCTTTGTGACCCCATGGACTATACAGTCCATGGAATTCTCCAGACCAACACACTGGAGTGGGTAGCCTTTCCCTTTTCCAGGGGATCTTCCCAACCCACAAGTGCTTAATCTTTGGACTTCCCTGGTGACTCAGATGGTAAAACGTCTGTCTACAATGTGAGAGACCTGAGTTCGATCCCTGGGTTGGGAAGATTCCCTGGAGAAGGAAGTGGCAACCCACTCCAGTACTCTTGATATGAATCTTCAGAATCATTGGGGCATTCAATTTTATATAGGTCTAAATAATGACCCCAAATCATATGAATTTTTATAATGTCAAACTCCATGATTTGGAATACTCCCTGTATGATTTTTGGCAATAGTCCTTAGTAAAAGTATCCGTTTTGCTTTCAAATCCTGCATTTGGTTATATGACAGTGGTTTATTTTAATATATATATATATATATATTTTTTTCAAAATTACTATGCAATAATGCTTGGGGCCACATGCTCTGTAGTGAATATTGATTAAGTGCCTACATTGTAGAAAGCTGTGGCTTTTCCCAGAAAACTTACTATGAAAAACAGAAATACAATAATTAAGATATAAAACAAAGCCAAGAATGAGGACACTTCTTAGAGCCTAAGGTTATTTTGTTTTGTGTTATTTTTTTCCCTTCCTTTGATTTTTTCTTTTCACATTCCCTTCTAGAAATCTTGTCTCCCCAGGAGAGAAAAGTCCTCATTGTTGCAAGAACACTGAAAGATTTACAGAAGAAATGGGCTCTTTTGTTTTTACTCTTTATTCATCTTCTTTCCCCTTGCCAAAACAAACACATTTGCATTCTGAAGTCAACAGCACCAGTCAATTGTGCTTGCCATAGATTAACCTCCGTAAAACCTTTTTTTGTACCCTTTGGAGGTTTTGATGGTAAAACTGAAAAAAAATTCAAGCTGTCTTCCTTTATCCCACTTGGAACTGCTTGAGAAGTGCTGCTGGAGTTAATGCATGCCAGCTAGTTTCTTTTGGCTTACTGGCTTTCTGTCAGTTTCATCGGTAGTTGAATTTGTCAGACTGTGCATATCCTACATGACTTTCTGATGGGAAGTTGCTCTTAACTTGCTTCATGTTTATTTGGAGGTTCCACTTGAAATGTGGACTTTTTATCCTCACAATATGCCTGTAATATAGTTAGGGAAGGCATTTGCATTTTCATTTTTCAGATACAGAAACTGATATTTAATTGGAATAAGCAATTTACTCAGATCACAAGACACCTATTAAAATCAGGACTTGAACTCAGGCTTTATGATTACTTCTCCTTTTCAGATTATTTCCTCAATTCAGTGTTAAATTTTAAAAAAATAAAATTAATGGGAATCTATTATCCTAAATTGCCTTTTCTGAATCTGCTGCCTTCTCAAGCCACCACCTCATCTCTATCCTTCTCTTTAAATAAATATTTTCTAAAGGGTTGTGCACTGGGACATAGTGTTGGAATAAATATAGTAGTAGAAGCACAGTAGCTTTTGGATCGCCTAGATTTCAACTCTTATCATTCCCAAATAAAACGAAGAGAAAAACTAGGATACCACGTTAAAAAACAATGGACAATTTCTCCAAAAAAAACATGTGATAAAGTATGTTCACACACCCCAGAAATAAGCAGATAGAGACAAACTACCAATAACTGTGAAATGGACATGAATGGTGGAAAGCAGAAGGAAGAAAAGTGGGCATCTGGAAGCCCCAAGAGCAGAAAAGTTACAATACTACCACAATTTGTTTCAGTTTATGTCACCAGGAAAATATGCATAATAGATACTTATTAGACAGTACTCTTAGGTTCCCTGTGGAAGGGAGAAAACAGAAGAAACACTGGGCAAGGGGGGAAGTTCAGCTATGGTATAGCTCTGAAGATGGCTTCAGCAATGTCTCCTGAAGGGCTCTAGAGCTGGAATGGACTTTCAGCATTGTTGCAAGATTGTGCATCACCATTGAGAATGAGCAAGCTCCAGGAGATGGTGAAGGACCAGGAAGCTCAGCATTCTGCAATCCATGGGATCACAAAGAGTCAGACATGATTGAGCAACTGAAAAACAAGGAATAGCAACCATTAAGAATAATATTAGCTGCAGGATGTTTGGTTGACCTTTTACAGGTCACCTGGATATTGTGTATCCTGGACGTTATTGTGCATCCTGGATATTATTACACCTCTATATTGATCAGTGATTGACTGTGTAGAAGTCCTACAAAGGTCCTAAAGACCTTTGGTGAAGCAGATGTTTTATTAGCTATGGTTATTCTTATAGAGGGCTAATAGTTGATGGTCATCTTTTGCAATATTCCCAGCAGATGGAAGAATAAGACTTTCAGTTCTGGAAGGGAATTTGACAAGCACTTTAATTAATCCACCAAAAGTACTCACTGGAAAGTATAAGGCTCATAACCAAAACCTAAAGTGTGTTCTATACACTCCAACTTATGCAAAAATATAAGAGAACCACAGTAAGGAGCTGCCACCTATCTAAATTTAGTTTGAATTAACAATCCATCAATGCAATTCACAATATCAACAAAATTAAATAAGAATAAAATTGTTTCAACAGATATAGACAAAATATTTTATAAAATTCAACATGCATTTATAATGAAATCTTTAAACCAATTAGAAATTAAAGTCAGCTTTATCAATCTGATAAAGGTCACCTAAAAACAACCTACAGCTATTATCATTTTTAATAGTGAAAGGCTGAATGTTTCCTGTTTTTTTTTCCCCTAACTTTGAAACAGTGTTCTAACAGGAAAAAAAATTTTATCCATACCTCATGCTATCAGTTCAGTTCAGTTCAGTCGCTCAGTCGTGTCCAACTCTTTGCGACCCCATGAATCACAGCAGGCCAGGCTTCCCTGTCCATCACCATCTCCCGGAGTTCACTCAGACTCACGTCCATCGAGTCCGTGATGCCATCCAGCCATCTCATCCTAGCTTGTCCCCTTCTCCTCCTGCCCCCAATCTCTCCTAGCACCAGAGTCTTTTCCAATGAGTCAATTATTTGCATGAGGTGTCCAAAGTACTGGAGCTTCAGCTTTAGCATCATTCCTTCCAAAGAAATCCCAGGGTTGATCTCCTTCAGAATGAACTGGTTGGATCTCCTTGCAGTCCAAGGGACCCTCAAGAGTCCTCTCCAACACCACAGTTTAAACTCATCAATTCTTCATGCTATTTATGTATATAAAAAACCTTCAAAATTAATAATAAATATAAATACATCACATAAAGCTATAAAACTTTTGAAAGAAACATAGGAGAAAGTCTTTACAACCTTAGGTTATCACCATATCTTAATTACAGTATGAAATAAGTTGGCAATACCAAATGATGGAAAAAAAATATAGAGCAAATTGAACACTGGTTCTGGGTTGATGAGGTGATGAAAATGGTACAGTGACTTTGAAAATCAGTGTAGTAGTCTCTAATACAGATAAACATGTACTTACAATATGACACAGTAATTCTACTCATAGGTATTTACCCCAAATAATGAAAGCATATGTCAAATATTTATATGTGAATGCATATTCATAATTGCCTGAAACTGGAAATAGCCCAATGTGTTTTGACTGGTAAATAGATAAGCTATGGTGAATCTATGCAATCTAATTTGTTGTTATTGTTCAGTTGCTAAGTCATTTCTGACCCCATGGACTGCAGCACACGAGGCACCCCTATCCTACAAAGGAGTTAGGGAAATTTTGGGGTGATAGAAATGCTCTGATCTCAATTGTGGTGGTGATTACATGCATATCTATGTCTATCAAATTTCACAGAATGAAACACCATAAAAGGGAGAGCTTTATTGCTTCAAGTTACATCACAGTAAATCTGACTTTGGTGAAGTGAAACAGAGACAAGGAAGAGAAACAGAGAGATAGAGGTACCTATCTTTAAATGTTTGGAGACTTGAAAGATGAAGAACTAATAAGAAAAGAATGAAGAGGAGAAAAGAGTGAGGTAGGAGAAATGAGGGAGTAGAATCTTTGAAGCCAAATGAAAACAGTCCAAGGTGAGGTAGACAGACCCTTGTATTATTACTCATAGTGAGTTCAGTTTAGTCCAATCACTTAGTCATGTTTAACTCTTTGTGACCCCACAGACTGCAGCACACCAGGCTTTCCTGTCCATCACCAACATGTCCATTGAGTTGGTGATGCCATCCAACTATCTCATCTTCTGTTGTCCCCTTCTCCTCCCACTTCTAATCTTTCCCAGCATCACAGTCTTCTCCAATGAGTCAGTTCTTCACATCAGGTGGCCAAAGTATTGGAGTTTCAGCTTCAGCATCAGTTCTTCCAATGAACACCCAGGACTGATCTCCTTTAGGATGGACTGGTTGGATCTCCTTGCAGTCCAAGGGACTCTCAAGAGTCTTCTCCAACACCACAGTTCAAAAGCATCAATTCTTCACCACTCAGCTTTCTTTACAGTCCAAATCTCACATTCATACATGACTACTGGAAAAACAAAAACTTTGACTAGACAGACCTTTGTTGGCAAAATAATGTCTCTGCTTTTTAATATGCTATCTAGATTGATTGGTCATAAATTTTCTTCCAAGGAGCAAGAGTCTTTTAATTTCATGGCTCATAGGGAATGTGAGGAAAAACTGAATATTCACAGATGGACATAGCAATAGGGGGATCACTGGGTAGAGACTGACAAGAGTGGTTTCCTGATATGGTGGATTAACAGTGGGTTGTAGGAAAAAGAAGTGTAAATGAGGAGTGAGTAAATGCAACACTCTGAAGAGTTTTACTATAAACACAGTGAAATGAGACAGTAGTCCAGAAGTCCTATGGGATCAAAAATATTATCTTGTCAGAAGACAAGATAACAAGCATGTACAGTTGTTGATGTATATGATCCAAGAGAGAGGAAAAGCATTTAAAACACAGGAAGGGGGATTATTTATGAACCCATATCCTGGAGTAAAGAAGAGGCAATGGGATCCAGTGCAAGGCAACAGTCAAGATTTTTAAAAAGTTTGAAATTATGAGATTAGTTGTTTGTCAGTTGCTTCATTTGCTATTATTTCCTCCCATTCCGAAGGCTGTCTTTTCACCTTGCTTATAGTTTCCTTTGTTGTGCAGAAGCTTTTAATTTTAATTAGATTCCATTTGTTTATTTTTGCTTTTATTTCCAGTATTCTGGGAGGTGGATCATAGAGGATCCTGCTGTGATTTATGTCGGAGGGTGTTTTGCCTATGGTTCTCCTCTAGGAGTTTTATAGTTTCTGGTCTTACATTTAGATATTTAATCCATTTTGAGTTTATTTTTGTGAAAGGTGTTAGAAAGTGTTCTAGTTTCATTCTTTTACAAGTGGTTGACCAGTTTTCCCAGCACCACTTGTTAAAGAGATTGTCTTTAATCCATTGTATATTCTTGCCTCCTTTGTCAAAGATAAGGTGTCCACAGGCATGTGGATTTATCTCTGGGCTTTCTATTTTGTTCCATTGATCTATATTTCTGTCTTTGTGCCAGTACCATACTGTCTTGATGACTGTGGCTTTGTAGTAGAGCCTGAAGTCAGGCAGGTTGATTCCTCCAGTTCCATTCTTCTTTCTCCAAATTGCTTTGGCTATTCGAGGTTTTTTGTATTTCCATACAAATTGTGAAATTATTTGTTCTAGCTCTGTGAAAAATACTGCTGGTAGTTTGATAGGGATTGCATTGAATCTGTAGATTGCTTTCAGTAGTATACTCATTTTCACTATATTGATTCTTCTGATCCTTGAACATTGTATATTTCTCCATCTATTAGTGTCCTCTTTTATTTCTTTCATCGGTGTTTTATAGTTTTCTATATATAGGTCTTTAGTTTCTTTAGGTAGATATATTCCTAAGTATTTTATTGTTTTCACACAAGCAACTCCTGCAGCTCAATTACAGAAAAATAAACGACCCAATCAAAAAATGGGCCAAAGAACTAAATAGACATTTCTCCAAAGAAGACATACAGATGGCTAACAAACACATGAAAAGATGCTCAACATCACTCATTTTCAGAGAAATGCAAACCAAGACCACAATGAGGTACCATTTCACACCAGTCAGAATGGCTGTGATCGAAAAGTCTATAAGCAATAAATGCTGGAGAGGGTATGGAGAAAAGGGAACCCTCTTACACTGTTGGTGGGAATGCAAACTAGTACAGCCTCTATGGAGAACAGTGTGGAGATTCCTTAAAAAACTGGAAATAGGACTGCCTTATGACCCAGCAATCCCACTGCTGGACATACACACCGAGGAAACCAGAATTGAAAGAGACACATGTACCCCAATGTTCATCACAGCACTGCTTATAATAGCCAGGACATGGAAGCAACCTAGATGTCCATCAGCAGTTGAATGGATAAGAAAGCTGTGATACATATACACAATGGAGTATTACTCAGCCATTAAAAAGAATACATTTGAATCAGTTCTAATGAGGTGGATGAAACTGGAGCCAATTATACAGAGTGAAGTAAGCCAGAAAGAAAAACACCAATACAGTATACTAACATATCGATATGGAATTTAGAAAGATGGTAATGATAACCCTATATGTGTGACAGCAAAAGTGACACAGACTTTTGGACTCTGAGGGAGAGGGAGAGGGTGGGATGATTTGGGAGAATGACATTGAAACATGTATACTATCATGTAAGAAATGAATCGCCAGTCTAGGTTCAATACAGGATACAGGATGCTTGGGGCTGGTGCACTGGGATGACCCAGAGAGATGATATGGGGTGGGAGGTGGGAGGGGGGTTCAGGATTGGGAACTCATGTACACCCGTGGCGGATTCATGTCAATGTATGGCACAACCAATACAGTATTGTAAAGTAAAATAAAGTAAAATAAAAAATAAAAATAAAAAGTTTGAAATTAAAGGAATTGCCTGGAAACTCTGGTTATCAAAATAAGGCTTATTCCGGTTCACAGTGAGATATTGAATTTGGTAAGATTCCTTATCTAAAGGTAAGCTACAGGTTACAAGAGGGGTATGGAGCCCCAGATATAGGGGAGATGAGATATAGATTGGGGGTTCAAGTCACAGACAAGATGATACTCAGGCCAAACTTGAAACATGAACCAGGATCAGCATAAACAACTAAAAGTAGAACTACCAAATGATCCAGACACTCCTGGGTGTGTCTGAAGGAAACAAAATCTTTATCTTGAAAGGATAACTGCACCCTCACGTTCATAGCAGCATTATATACAATTGCCAAGACATGGAAACAACCAAATTTTTCCTCAATAAATGAATGGACAAATAAATGTGGCATATAGAGATAGTGGGATGATATTTAGCCATACGAAGAAGGAAATCTTGCCATTTTCAACAATATGGATATACCCCGAGGGCACTGTGCTAAGTGACATTAATATAGAGAGAAAATGCTGTATGATCTCATGTAAATATTGACTCTAAAATGAAGAAAACTCATATTGAAACAGGAAAGATTGGTCATTGCCAGAGGTTGGGGATAGGAATAGGGAACATGGATGTAGGTGGTCAAAGGTTACAAACTTCCAGTTATAAGATAAATACGCTCTGGGGATGCAATGTACCATAGTGGCTGTAGTTGACAATATTGTATTTTATATTTGAAAGTTGCTAAGATACTCAATTTTGTAAACTTCTCATCACAAGAGAAAGAAAATTGTAAATATCAAGGTGATGGATGTTAAGTAAACCTATTGAGTAATCATTCCATTACATAAATAATATGATTATATATAAATACTTTTAGACATAATGTATTACATTATTATGTATATTGTTACATATTACATTATATTACTATATAGCATATATATAATCATTATGTTATATATCTTAAATTAATACAATGTTTTATGTAAATTATATCTAATAAAACTAAGGGAAAAAGAAAAAGAAGAAGAAGACTGAGAGAGGGCAAATTCATTTGGAGGGAAGTGGGAAGATGGGGTCAGGAAGGTAGGACTTACTCTGAGTAATTGAAGCCATAATCGTGAAAACTAACACTACATCCCTGATTTAGGACAGATAATCCTGAATCCAGCCTAGCCAAGCTCTCACTATAACTTCAGGCTTGGGGAAAATTGTTCCAGAAATCAAGAGACCCTGGGCCTGAGATTTGAAGATTAAACTTGCCATGGTTAATCAAACTATCACCAACAGCAGTATCAGGAAAAAAAAAAAAAGTTCACTGGATTCCATTTGTTTTGATGAGCATTTAAAATATGTCCAAAGTACATGTAGATCGATTTTTTATTTGATAAGTTATTTTATAAAGTATTGAGGGAAAATAACAAAGACAGAAACTATGGAATCATAACAAATATGTCCTTTTTGAATACAGAATCAAGCCACTCATAGATGTGGCTTGATTCCACATTTTTAAATCAAGGTTTTGTTTTTTTGTTTTCCACTTCCTTGAAATGGCAGAACTTACTGGGGGAAAACATGCGATCCAGCAAACATGAGTTCACTCTAAGCCTGACTTTTCAGAAATACTGGTAGCAATTATCTCTACTTCATTATAAGTCAAAAAATGCTTTCAGAAAGTTGATCTTAGTTTTCCTTACAACTAAGCAATGTTTGTCCGTATTTTACAAATGTAGTTAAAGACTCAGAGAACTAACAGTTCTACTTTAAAATATGCAACTCATGACAGTCACAGATAACATTCCGGCTTTCTGACCTCAGGTCTAATAATATCAAAGCCTTAAAATCACCACAATGTCAAGGAGTGTGTGCAGAAAATTCCCAATCCCAGGGCTCTCCCTGACAAATGTTGATTTGGCCAAGTCGGGCTGAGGAGTCTATTTTCGTCTCCACAGTTGTCCTGAAGTTTCCATATGGATTTAATCTGAACTCTGCCTGGGTCATTCATGAGCCTCTATCCAAAAGGACCTCAGTGCAGACTGTACCTGATCATGGAGCCACCAAGGAACTAGCACCAGCCTTGAGACAAAGGAACATGGATTCTGGCATCGTTTCTGACACTTTCCTACCAAGAGGGTAAAATAAGTCACTTCTCTGAGCTCTAGTTTTCCAGTCTCTATGAAACTGAGCTAACCTACAGAACTGCTCCCAAGGTTAGAACACGGCATGAAAATCAATGCTGTTTCTTATGAGGACTAAAAATAAACCTTCAGAAATCAGAGTTTGACATAAAAATATACAGGGTAAGGAAAAAAAAAAAGTCACCAGCAGAATAAATGGGGTGAAAAGCAAGCAAGCTCCACTATTTATCTTTATGTTCTTTTGGTTTCTTTTGGGCTTCCCTAGTGGCTCAGCTGGTAAAGACTCTGCATGCAATGTGGGAGACCTGAGTTTGATCCCTGGGTGGGGAAGATACCCTGGAGAAGGGAATGGCTAAAGATTTCCATGGACTATAAAGTCCATGGGGTCACAAAGAGGCAGATGCAACTAAGAAACTTTCTTTTGGTTTAAATTTCCATTTGAATTCTGGCATGAAATTAACAATCCATAGAAAATATTCTGAAAAACTGGTATTCAGAGGTAGTCACTCAAGAAGGTTGATGAATTTCACATACACACATACATATGCACACAACCCTATAGGCTGTGCTTTTACATATATATTTGTTGTTGTTGTTGCCCTGGGTCTTCGTTGCTACATGCAGCCTTCTTTGCTACATGGAGCACCCCGGGAGCGGGGGCTCCTCTCTGTTGCCATGCTCAGAACCACTGTGGTAGAAACAGCAGCCACAGCATTTCATATAGTCATCTCGGTCTCTCTTCAAAGAGAAAAGAAAACTCCTTAGTAAGACTGGAATGGGGTCTCCATGATTCTTCCTCGTCTGTCTTTCCAAACACAGAAAGATGCAACTTCTTTACCTGCATTGGGAGCCTCAGCATTGCTGGAGAACTATGATGGATTGAATTATGTCTTGGCAAAATTCAAGTGTGAAAAGGCTAACCGCTAGCATCTCAGAATGTCAGTGTGTTTGGAAATGGGGTCATCACTGATGGAATCAGTTAAAAGGAGCTGATTCTTGAGTAAGGTGGGGATCTAATTCAATATGACTTGGGTCCTTACAAAAAAATAAAGCAGAGAGATTTGGGCACAGTAGCACATACAGGGACCATGTGAAGATGAAGGCAGAGATCAGGCTAATGCATGTACAGACGGGAAATGGCCATAATCGCCAGCAACCTCCAGAAGCCAGGAATGAGGCCTGGAATGGATTCCTCCTCGGAGCTCTCCAAAGAATCAACCCAGCCAACACCTTGATCTCAGACTTTCAGCCTCTAGAACTGTGAGACAATGCATTTCTCTTGTTTAAAGCCACCCAAAGTTTGTGGTCTTTTGTTATGACAACCCCAGCAGACTAACAGAATGATCTCCAAAGTGATTGCTCTTAAACATTTATTTGCACATGTGTTTCCAGGAGACTGAAGGGTTAAGGGCACAAGGGTTGGAACCAGACAGAACTGGGTTTTATTTGCAGCTTAACCACTTTCTGGGCTTCCCTGGTGGCTCAATGGTAAAGAATCTGTTTGCCAAGGCAGGAGAGATGTGGGTTCAATCCATGGGCCAGGAAGATCCCCTGGAGCAGGAAATGGCAACTCACCCCAGTATTCTCGCCTGGGAAGTCTCATGGACAGAGGGGCCTGGCAGGCTACAGTCCATGAGGTAGTAAGAGTCGGACATGATTGAGTGACTAAACAGCAGCAACTAACCATTTTTTAACTGTCTAATTCTGAATAGTACACTATAAGAGATCTTGAGAAAGAAGAATGGAACGGGAGGAATCAACTTGCCTGACTTCAGGCTCTACTACAAAGCCACAGTCATCAAGACAGTATGGTACTGGCACAAAGACAGACATATAGATCAATGGAACAAAATAGAAAGCCCAGAGATAAATCCACACACATATGGACACCTTATCTTTGACAAAGGAGGCAAGAATATACAATGGAGTAAAGACAATCTCTTTAACAAGTGGTGCTGGGAAAACTGGTCAACCACTTGTAAAAGAATGAAACTAGATCACTTTCTAACACCGTACACAAAAATAAACTCAAAATGGATTAAAGATCTAAATGTAAGATCAGAAACTATAAAACTCCTAGAGGAGAATATAGGCAAAACACTCTCAGACATAAATCACAGCAGGATCCTCTATGATCCACCTCCCAGAATTCTGGAAATAAAAGCAAAAATAAACAAATGGGATCTAATTAAAATTAAAAGCTTCTGCACAACAAAGGAAAATATAAGCAAGGTGAAAAGACAGCCTTCGGAATGGGAGAAAATAATAGCAAATGAAGCAACTGACAAACAACTAATCTCAAAAATATACAAGCAACTTATGCAGCTCAACTCCAGAAAAATAAACGACCCAATCAAAAAATGGGCCAAAGAACTAAATAGACATTTCTCCAAAGAAGACATACGGATGGCTAACAAACACATGAAAAGATGCTCAACACCACTCATTATTAGAGAAATGCAAATCAAAACCACAATGAGGTACCACTTCACACCAGTCAGAATGGCTGCAATCCAAAAATCTGCAAGCAATAAATGCTGGAGAGGGTGTGGAGAAAAGGGAACCCTCCTACACTGTTGGTGGGAATGCAAACTAGTACAGCCACTATGGAGAACAGTGCGGAGATTCCTTAAAAAATTGCAAATAGAACTACCTTATGACCCAGCAATCCCACTGCTGGGCATACACACCAAGGAAACCAGAATTGAAAGAGACACATGTACCCCAATGTTCATCGCAGCACTGTTTATAATAGCCAGGACATGGAAACAACCTAGATGTCCATCAGCAGATGAATGGATAAGAAAGCTGTGGTACATATACACAATGGAGTATTACTCAGCCGTTAAAAAGAATTCATTTGAATCAGTTCTGATGAGATGGATGAAACTGGAGCCGATTATACAGAGTGAAGTAAGCCAGAAAGAAAAACACCAATACAGTATACTAACACATATATATGGAATTTAGGAAGATGGCAATGACGACCCTGTATGCAAGACAGGAAAAAAGACACAGATGTGTATAATGGACTTTTGGACTCAGAGGGAGAGGGAGAGGGTGGGATGATTTGGGAGAATGGGAATTCTAACATGTATACTATCATGTAAGAATTGAATCGCCAGTCCATGTCTGACGTAGGGTGCAGCATGCTTGGGGCTGGTGCATGGGGATGACCCAGAGAGATGTTGTGGGGAGGGAGGTGGGAGGGGGGGTCATGTTTGGGAACGCATGTAAGAATTAAAGATTTTAAAATTAAAAAAATTAAAAAAAAATAAAATAAAAAATAAAAATAAAAAAATTTAAAAAAAAAAGAGCCTCCGCTTGTAAGTTTTGAATTGCAATGGTTAATAGCATGGCCTTGAACTTGAAATAGGCTTGGTTACAAGTCCTGGCCTTTCACCACTTGAGTAATCCAATATGCACACTTATATTATCAGAATGTGCTTCTGTTCTCTTTCCACTGCTGTACACAGTGGATACAATACTACTTCCTGGGGAGCCTGTGAGAATTCAGCAGTGCACAGAAAACATCTCCTACAGAAGCAGCAGGGATTTCCCTGGAGATCATTTCCCTTGTGATGTCTAAACTATTCTTTTTCTCCAGCATGTTTTGCAGAAGGATGGCCTTCTTGGGAAAGGCTTGCCATCTTGGTTTAGCTGTGGCCGATTATCTCATGAAAGCCTGTTCTGAGGTACATGCACCAACCCAAAAACATATATTAAGTTGGCCTGAAGTAGCTTATTTACATGCAGACTTTCCCTGCTGGGCCACATCCTTTGAGGGGGAGATCTTGTTTTTCAATCCCATGTCTTTAGTTCTTCAAAGAATATTTCACTAAATATGTAATGAATGAATGGATAAAGGAATGACAAGGTACTGAGATGGGATGAGTGACCTCTAGGAGAGAGTTCTAGCTTCCTGGGTAACAGTGGGAACATATGTGTGGCTTTTTTGTGATACCTGGACATGGAACTTTGAGGAAATAAAGTGGGGAGTGCGTCACCCTCCTAGGGTGGGAAGACTCTGGCCAGAGAGATGGAGGAGACCCTGTGCAGTCTGCCCCTTGCTTACACCAAAATCTTACCGTTTACAACACTCCACACTTAGGAAACAAGCTCACACATGCTTTCTCATCCATGTGCCTTCTAGGCCAGGAAGACTTTATTTACCCATGTAATAAGAAGGAAAAGCTTTCCTGGTGGCTCAGCAGTAAAGATTCTGCCTGCCAATGCAGAAAATACAGGTTCTACCATTGGGTCAGGATGATCCCCTGGAGAAGGAAATAGTGATCCACTCCAGTATTCTTGCCTGGGAAATCTCATGGACAGAGGATCCTGTTGGGCTACAGTTGATGGGATCACAAAAAATTCGGACACGACTTAGCAACTAAACAACAAGGAGAATATTGAAGCAGATGAATTTCTTGGTATCATATGAGACACACCTGGGACAAGACCACTGTCTTGGATATCCTGGTGTTTAGCTCTCTGTGTTACTAAACATTGTCACTCTTACTTCACAAAACTGGTTTCTGACATAAAGTGTTAGGTTTCTGATTGAGGGTTCAGTTCAGTCACTCAGTCGTGTCCGACTCTTTGCAACCCCATGAATCACAGCACACCAGGCCTCCCTGTCCATCACCTAACTCACATCCATCAAGTCGGTGATGCCATCCAGTGATCTCATCCTCTGCCGTCCCCTTCTCCTCCTGCCCACAATCCCTCCCAGCATCAGAGTCTTTTCCAATGAGTCAACTCTTCGTATGAGGTGGCCAAAGTACTGGAGTTTCAGCTTCAGCATCATTCCCTCCATGAAACTAAAAGACACTTACTCCTTGGAAGAAAAGTTATAACCAACCCAGATAACATATTTAAAAGCAGAGACATTACTTTGCCAACAAAGGTCCGTCTAGTCAAGGCTATGGTTTTTCCACTGGTCATGTATGGATGTGAGAGTTGGACTGTGAAGAAGGCTGAGCGCTGAAGAATTGATGCTTTTGAACTGTGGTGCTGGAGAAGACTCTTGAGAGTCCCTTGGACTGCAAGGAGATCCAACCAGTCCATTCTGAAGGAGACCAGCACTGGGATTTATTTGGAGGGAATGATTGAGGGTTACTGGATAGAATTTACATAAGAGATGCCTGGCATGGGCTTTATCAATTGGTTTTCCTGGGAACAGCAGGCCACTGGCAGATAACCTAAGTAGAACTCATTCAAATGGTGCCTGGAAGCAAAATCCTAGAGCGTACCCTCAAGCAGGGAGTGAAAAACCCTTCAGTGAAACCTTAGTCATGATTCTAGCTCTAACATTTACTAGCTGGTTGATAATTCTCTTGTCTCCCCAAATCTCATAGTTCTCATCTACAATTGGGAATAATATCTGCTCTGATTCAGAGTTCACGACAATCCAATGTAATATGAGAAATGAAGGATATCCCAAAACTTTGTAGCCGACACACAGAGACTATTAATCTGGGCTTAATAAGAGTGGATTTTGGAGTCAATACTTATATTGCTTTTTAACTGAAGTACAGTTAATTTACATGTTGTGTTAGTTTCAGGTGTACAGCAAAGTATACAGAAAAAATAAATATATGTTCTTTTTCAGATTCTCTTCCTTCATAAATTATTGCAAAATATTGAGTACAGTTCCCAGTGATATACAATAGGTCATTGGTGTTTATTCTATATAGAGCACTGCGTATATGCTAATCTCAAACTCACAATTTATCACTCTCCCACCCCTTTCCCCTTTGATAACCATAAGTTTGTTTTCTATGTCTGTGGGTATATTTATGTTTTGTATGTAAGTTCACTTGTAACATTTTTTTTAGATTCCACATACAAGCAATATCATATGAAGTCAACCCTCAAGCTTAAACTGAGTCTTAAACATCTTCCAAAGCCCTTTGGATATGTCCTAAGTTGAAGAGCTATTACTATTAACACTATTATTTCTCACCCGTCTAATGCATCCAGACTTCCCTCTTGTGCAAGGACAGATCACTTCTTCTCTTGAACACAGAAGGCGTGGCTGACTTGTTTCTCAGGAACATGTTGTAGGAAAGTTAGGAATATTTAATGTAGGAATTGGACTCCACTGAGGCAACAGCATCTTTTTGTCTCCTAGGTCACATGCAATTAAGGAAATATTGAGAGGAGCAGATAAATAGTGAGGTGGGGGAAAAATTCCCCTCTTCTTATTGCCACATTCCATTGTCACCCTTCTTGCATAATCATTATTATCAACATCATCAATATTATAATGTCATAATTTGTTTTGTGCACAGTTAAGTCATACAAAACAAATAGCAAGCAAGACCCTTGTGTCTAAATCTCTGATTTCTTGGCTCTAATTGAAGTAGCATTTTGTGGGGTGAGCCTTTCGGTCGTTTTTTAGAATCAAGTGATTCAGCACTTTTCACATTTGATTTCACTGCTCAGCCCTATCTCTCAGTTGAATATCAGCTTTATATATTCTACCGTGTTTCCTCTTCCAAGAGAAACTTGACTCAGTTCCTGCCCTGCCCTCATCCTATTCTGTTGCAAATATCCAATGACTATGAGGGGAAAGGAGGTGCCCAGTCCTAGAAGGTCAGAGTCAAATGTGAGAATTGGCAGAAGAAGCCAGAGACCACAGGCTTGGCTCCAGCTGTCTTGCCCACAGGTTCCACAATTAGCTTACAATATAAGAGGACTTGAGTGGTAAGAGGGTGTGTGCACATGTGTTTCTCACACATACTCTGAGTCTGATAAAGTGTCAGCAGATACTGAACTGAGTACCTCTGGCCAAGCAAAGACTCAAGGTGACTTTTTTTTTTTTTTTTAATATCAGAACTAGATTATGATTAGGTTGATTTTCTATACCCCTCCCCATATTGGAGTGTTACAAGGTAAGGGGTGGAGCAGGCATACTGACCAAAGGCCAGACCAAGAGAGGCATTCAGAAAGTCTCTCTAAGAAAAGATGTGTGCATGCTCAGTTGCTTCATTCATGTACTACTCTGCGACCCCATGGACTGTAGCCCACCAGGCGACCCCATCCATGGCATTCTCCAGGCAAGAATTCTGCAGTGGGTTGCCCTGCCCTTCTCTAGGGGATCTTCCTGATCCAGGGATCAAATCAGTAGCTCTTGTGTCTCTTGCATTGCAGATGGATTCTTTACCCACTGATCCCCTTGGGAGATAGCCAGTGGGAATTTGCTCTTTGACCCAGGGAGCTCTGTAACCTAGAGGGGTGGGATGTGGTGGGGGTGAGAGGGAGGTTCAAGAGGGAAGGAGATTATGTATATCTATGGCTGATTCATGTTCATGTATGGCAGAAACTAACACTACTGTAAAGCAATTATTCCCCCAATTAAAAATGAATAAATACATTAAAAAAAGAAGAGGTATCCCAGAACCTGATTTTTCATCCCACCCTTTTCGCAGGATCCTGCTTCCTGTTTCAGTTACTGCGGTTCTTAGAGGTAGTGGCATCATGTTCCACAAGCTTCTCCTTGCCTTTAGTCTCAGCACACTGCAAATCCATCCCCCGCACCACAGCCAGAGGTAGCTTTTAAACTGCAAATTTGACAAAGTAATTTACTGCTTAAAACCTGTCAGTGTCTACCAGGTACCCTTCAAGCCAGCATTGAAAACCTTTAAGAAGGCTTTCAAATCACTTTGCAAGCCAGCCCAAACAAACCCCCATGCTTTATCTGTTACCACACCTCCACAGAGTGCTGCCAGATTAAGAACAGAGAGGTGGAGAAAAATGGTACAAAGAAAATATACAGAATAGCTTTCTTTACCATATCTGAGTCTATGGAGCATGGATATAATCTGTGTTAAATTTATTGCCTTTCTACCACCATCGTATTCAATAAGAAAACCCTAACTGTTCTGCCTTTGCACTGAATCATCAACAATTTTTTAAAGATTTTTTTTTTTTTGGATATGGACCATTTTCAAAATCTCCGATGAATTTGTTATGATGTTGCTTCTGTTTTTATGTTTTGGTTCCTTGGCCATGAGACGTGTGGGATCTTAGTTCCTCCCCCACAGTGATGTAACCTGCACCTCTTGCATTGGAAGGAAAAGTCCAAACCTCTAGACCATCAGGGAAGTCCCTGAATCATCAACATTTAAGGGTGGAAAAGACACGAGGTGGATTTCCTTCATTCTTTGGAAAGATCTGCAACTACTTTTTAGAAATTCAGATTATTTTTTCTTCTGGAGTTTATGCCTAATTTTTATTAAATAAAAGTGAAAATATTGTGTTTGATTCTAAATATACCAAGACACAATTACAGAAAAAAGAATGCACAGATATTTTAAAGTTTACATGATTTAATTAACTAACTCAGCTTAATAGTTAATTAACTCCTCTTTTTAAGACATCTAATTTAAAATGACCCAAAACCCACCCCTTGTCAATATTCTTCTGAATTCTTCAGAAACCTCTGTGATTCTCTGTAAGCATGTAGTGAATGCTGGAGTGTTTGTGCCCACGTATTACTGGGGCTGAAATGGATTCTGAGTAAACTCTTGATCTGCTTTAGCAGAGTGAGTATTTAAGAGTGTTACATCTTGTGATAGTATTTGTGTTTCTAGGCAGTCTGTTTTCAACTTAAACTCAATTTGGCAAATGTATGTCCAATAAAAAAGAGTGATCCTTGAACCTCAATGGCTCAAGCAGTAAAACTCTGCCTGCAATGCAAGACACTCAGAAGATGCAGGTTTGATAACCTGGATGGGAAACATCCCCTGGAGGAGGAAATGGCAAAGCACTCCAGTATTCTTGCCTGGAAAGTCCCGCAGACAAAAGAGCCTAGCAGGTTGCAAAGAGTCGTATATGACTGAGCACACAAGTATCTTGAACCTCAATTTCATTCCTGAAGAGAATAAAAAGCAGAGTAAGAACAAAACAGAGAAAACTGACAACTTCAGTATAGCAAGGGATTAACAAAGAGCATATTGAGGGACTAACTCTGCAAACAGGCAGCCGACAAGGCACACTCTTATAAAATGAACTATAATAACTAAACAAGCAGAAATGGGAAACTTTCTGTAACTGGTATAATGAAGGGCACTGAAATAGACAGGTGACTGTCTCTAGTACAGAGAAGTCCAGAGCACATAGAAATAAACAAACATACCTGGAATGATAAAAGGAATCACGTTAATTCAGAGCAGAGAAAATGCAATTCCCAAAGCAATGCTGCTGTTCAGTCACTATGTGAACGTGAACGTGAAATTGCTCAGTTGTATCCAACTCTTTGCGACCCCATGGACTATAGCGTACCGTTGTGTCCAACTCTGCAGCCTCATAGACTGCCACACACCAGACTTCCCTGTACTCCACCATCTCTTGGAGTTCGTTCACATTCATGTCCACTGACTAGGTCATGCTTTCTAACCATCTCATCCTCTGCTGCCTCCTTCACCTTTTGCTTTCAGTCTTTCTCAGCAACAGGGTCCTTTCTAATGAGTCGGCTCTTCACATCAGGAAACCACGCTGAGCTAAGGGGAAAAAAATACAAGCTAATATCAGAATTCTGAAACCGTGTACAAACCCCTGTGCCCTTGTCTTTTGAAGTAAGATGCAGACTCAATGATTAATAACGGGGGAATATGAAGATGTGGAAACAAAGAACAGCTGTTGGGCTAAGGAACTGGTAACAGTTTAGACTATAATTCTGCGACATAACAGAATCATCAAACTCCCAGTTTCCTGAAAGATGCAGATAAAGGCCTGACACACATTCCTAAGATGTTTTTATGGGAAGCAGACCTTGCTCCAGATTAAAACTGCTGACCATGAGAACAAAACCCTAGATGGGTTGAAACCAGAGGTTGATGATGCTTGAAACTTCACCTTGATGCAACCAATCCAAGAATGGTCCACAAGTTGATCACACTATGCTCTTGAACACTACAAAACTCCTCACTACCCTTTCCAGGGTGGGTCACACTGTCTTCAGGGGATGAGCCCACTATGGCCCTCTTTGCCTGGCAAAGTAATAAAAGCTACCCTTTTCTGCTTTATCTCCATGTTTCTGTTCAGTACTATTGAACAGAGGCCGAGTTTTGGCAACAATTACACAATATACTACATAAGATGTGTTGTGTGTGATTATGTTCAAGTTCAGTGTGCAGGATATAGTTCTCAATCTACATTTATGGCCTTCTCAATTAATCTCTGTCCGTGTCTTCATAAACTCTTACATGTTGTAATAGGTATCTACACTTTGCTGACTGAAATAAAAAGTAAACTTTCTGGTCCAGATTTTGGAAATTATAGTGTTCTGACCAGGTAAACAACAGCAATTCCACCTTTACATATAGGGTAAACATTTCATTTGTTCAGTTTGTTCAACAAGTGTGTATTGAATCCATACTGTGTGGAAAGTACATCCCTAAGTTCTGAGGAGATATTATTAAACAAATCAGAAAATAAATTGTTATCCTAAAGGGACTCACAAACGATCATGAGGCCAAGTTATACAAGAATAAGATAATTTCAGATTGTGATAAACACTATGAAGAGAATGATGCAAGGTATGTTGAAGAAAGTGGTAACAGCTAACTTAGATAGTAGCGTTCAGTTCAGTTCAGCTCAGTCTCTCAGTCATGTCCAACTCTTTGCGATCCCATGAACCTCAGCATGCCAGGCCTCCCTGTCCATTACCAACTCCCAAAAATTCACTCAAATTCATGTCTACTGAGTTGGTGATGCCATCCAGCCATCTCATCCTCAGTCGTCCCCTTCTGCTCCTGCCCCCAATCCCTCCCAGCATCAGGGAGTCTTTTCCAATGAGTCAGTTCTTCGCATCAGGTGGCCAAAGTATTGGAGTTTCAGCTTCAACATCAGTCTGGCCAATGAACACCCAGGATTGATCTCCTTTAGGATGGACTGGTTGGATCTCCTTGCAGTCCAAGTGACTCTCAAGAGTCTTCTCCTACACCACAGTTCAAAAGCATCAATTCTTTGGCTCTCAGCTTTCTTCACAGTCCAACTCTCACATCCATACATGACCACTGGAGAAACCATAGCCTTAGTAGTGTTAGGGAAAGACAATTTATAAAAGAGCATACCATGAGTCACAGAATGAAGATGACTGCCTGATATCAAGGCTAAGAGGGACTGGATTGATCCCAACAAACTTCTCTCCAGCCCAAAGTGGAAAAGGATGATTGCAATTTCCCAAGAAACGTATAAAAGATAGCAAAGATATCAGAGCCAGGAGCTTTGGAAAAAAAAAATCACAATATTGACAACTAACAATATTCTGTAGCACAACAGAGATTTCAAGGAAAGTCCACAGGTGTTCCATTAACACCTCTTCACACTGGTAAATTCAGGGAGCTGGTAGTATTATCTGCATTTTATAAATAAGGAAAATTAAGCTTAGAGCTGCCCCATGACTTATCTAGGTGAGGTCTAGAACTGGAGTCAGTAAATGACAACCTGAACCCAGTGGGGCCCCTGCTTTTGCTCATAAAGTTTTAATGGAACACAACATACTCATCCATTTACATGCTATCTCTGGCTATGTTCATGCTCCAATAGCAGAGCTGAGTAATTGCAATGGAGACTCTATGGCCTGCAAAGCCTAAATTATTTACTATCTGACTTGCTACTAAAAAAAAATTTAAAAAAAAAAATTGCCAATCTGATCTAGAATAAAAGTTTCCTAATTCTACGTCCAGTTTATCTTCCTGTATATAGTGCTGTCTGAACTTATTTCATGTTTGTTCATCTTGACCCTTAACTAGCTGATTGAGTCCTTCAGAAAGGAGACATAATTTATTTTCAAAATGTGTTTTATTGAAGTATAATTGATTTACAATGTTGGGTGAGTTTCAGCTGTACTGCAAAATTATTCAGCTTTTTCATTTTCTTTTCCATTATGGTTTATTACAGTATATTGAATATAGTTCCCCACCTTGTTACTTATCCATTCCATATAGAACAGTTTGCATCTGCGAATCCCAAACTCCCGATCCATAACCCCTTTTCCTCGGCAATCACACTGTTCTCTTCTGTCTGTGAGTCTGTTTCTGAAGAAACAACTGATTTTTTAAATGTCGCATCCTGGAAAAAAGGGAAGGCATACCATAGACATTCATTGTCTTGCTTTTCTTTAAAAAATGGGAATGGAGTAATGTAAATTATATATATATATATATATATATATATATATATATATATATAAATCTATTGGTTAACCCAGATATTCATGCATATTATTTCCTACTTCAGTCAAATTACATTGCCAGCATTGAGAAAGGAGAAACAGTCTATATTTCTATGATAATAATGATAGATAAAATTCTTAATCAGCGCTCTATTTTAAGAAGAGTACTATTTCTCAGTGATACAGTCATATGAAGACTGAAATGGAAAATTAAAGAAGGTAATTCTGTGTCCTAGAAAAGCAGTTCCTTAAAATCTTAAATATTCAGTCTTCTCTAGGAAATTAGTTGAAATACCAAACACTCCACAAAATATGATTAATAATAACAAACCTTGAGTTCATCATTATTTATTTTATTCCTTCATCAAAAATTACTGAATACTATACCAGCTATCTGGAAAAATTTTTTAAATTATTTTATAGAATTCTAGGGTTTGACTATACTCATCTTAGCAGATCTTGCTTCCCACAGGGTTGTAACTAGTCCAGGGCAGGACAGAAGTTATACAAAGATTTCCTCATTCAGATGTCTGGTGGTTGATGGTGATCATTAGCTGGAATCACAACTAGGGCTTTTGCTGGAACACCTTGCCATGGCCTTGCTCTGTAGCCTCAGCTTCTTCACAGTGTGGCACATGGATTCTAAGAGCAACAGTCCCAAGAGCAGAAAGTGGACGTGGCCAGTTCCTTATAGCTTGCACAAGATGTCTTTTTTGCTATAATCTACTAGAAGAGCAGTCACAGGATCCAGTTCAATCAAATATGTCAGTCTTTATTTAAAACCTCCACAGTCCAGGATCCAATCTCAATTATGGACATTATTCCCAAATTCAAAATGTATTGACTCACTCTTAAGGTCACACAATTTTATCACATCATGGCACTAGGCTCAGCTTCAAGGTTCAAATATTTTCATTTAAGTTGGATCCTTCAGTTCAGTTCAGTTCAGTCGATCAGTCATGTCTGACTCTTTGCCACCCCATGAACCACAGCACGCCAGGCCTCCCTGTCCATCATCAACTCCCGGAGTTCACTCAAACTCATGCCCATCAAGTCGGTGATGCCATTCAGCCATCTCATCCTCTGTCATCCCCTTCTCTTTCTGCCCTCAATCTTTCTCAGCATCAGGGTCTTTTCAAATAAGTTAGCTCTCTGCATCAGGTAGCCAAAGTATTGGAGTTTCAGCTTCAACATCAATCCCTCTAGTGAATACCGAGGATTGATCTCCTTTAGGTTGGACTGGTTGAATCTCCTTGCAGTCCAAGGGACTCTCAAGAGTCTTCCCCAACACCACAGTTCAAAAGCATCATTTCTTTGGCACTCAGCTTTCTTTATAGTCTAACTCTCACATCCATACAAGACTACTGGAAAAACCATAGCTTTGACTAGACGGACCTTTCTTGGCAAAGTAATGTCTCTGCTTTTTTATATTCTGTCTAGATTGGTCATAACTTTCCTTCCAAGGAGCAAGTGTCTTTTAATTTCATGCTGCAATCAACATCCAGTGGTTTTGGAGCCCCCAAAGATAAAATCAGCCCACTGTTTCCACTGTTTCCCCATCTATGTGCCATGAAGCAATGAGACCAGATGCCATGATCTTAGTATTCTGAATGTTGACCTTTAAGCCAATTTTTTTTTCCACTCTTCTCTTTCACTTTCATCAAGAGACTCTTTAGTTCTTCTTCAGTTTCTACCATAAGAGTGCTGTCATCTATATATATGAGGTTATTGATATTTCTCCTGGAAATCTTGATTCCAGCTTGTGCTTTTTCCAGCCCAGCGTTTCTCATGATGTACTCTGCATAGAAGTTAAATAAGCAGGTGACAATATACAACCTTGACATACTCCTTTTCCTATTTGGAACCAGTCTGTTGTTCCATATCCAGTTCTAACTGTTGCTTCCTGACCTGTATACAGGTTTCTCAAGAGGCAGGTCAGGTGGTCTGGTGTTCCCATCTCTTTCAGAATTTTCCAGCTTATTGTGATCCACACAGTCAAGGGTTTTGGCATAGCCAATAAAGCAGAAATAGATGTTTTTCTGGAACTCTCTTGCTTTTTCCATAATCCAGCAGATGTCGGCAATTTGATCTCTGGTTCCTCTGCCTTTTCTAAAATCAGCTTGAACATCTGGAAGTTCACGGTTCATGTATTGCTGAAGCCTGGCTTGGAGAATTTTGAGCATTACTTTACTAGCATGTGAGATGAATGCAATTTTGTGGTAGTTTGAGCATTTTTTGGCATTGCCTTTCTTTGGGATTGGAATGAAAACTGACCTTTTCCAGTCCTGTGGCCACTACTGAGTTTTCCAAATTTGCTGGCATATTGAGTGCAACACTTTCACAGCATCATCTTTTAGGGTTTGAAATAACTCAGCTGGAATTCCATCACCTCCACCAGTTTTGTTCATAGTGACACTTCCTAAGGCCTACCTGACTTCACGTTCCTTGAGTACCGTGCTTTAAATACAGATTTTGGGATTCTGGATTCTTTCAATCTAAAGACCTATAAACTATAAATGACACCTTATCTGATCTCCACATTCACTAAATGTGCAATGGTGAATACAGAATAACATGTACTGATGTTCCTTTAGAGCAAGAAGGATCACAGAGTACACGGAGAAGTTACTGGCCCATAGCAACTTTAAATTCAGCCAGGGAAGTTTTCCTTGATGCTTGAGTTTGGTACTTTACTCCTCTCTGGGAATGATTCTCCCAGGCTTTGTTTCAGTACTTGGTTTACAGTTCCCTCCTCTGAGGCATGTATCATTTTTCATAAGAAAATTGACTTTAGAATTAATTAGTCTTCTCAATCTGTGTCCTAACATTCTTTTTGCTTTGCATTGCCTCAATTTCCTTATAACCCAGATTGTGATGCTTCCATGACAAATTTATTTCAGATGACATGATACTTGCTATATTAGAAACTCCTAAAGAAGCCATGAGAAAACTACTAGAACTCATCAATGAATGAATTTGGTAAAGTGGCAGGATACAAATTAATATACAGAAATATGAGAAATTAACATACAGAAATATGTTGCAATGCTATACACTAATGGCAAACTAACAGAAAGAGAAATTAAATAAACAATCACATTTATCATCACATCAAAAAGAATAAAACATCTAGGAATAACCCTACCAAAGTTGGTAAAAGATCTGTACTTGGAAAACTATAAGATACTGATGAAAGAGACTGAAGATGACACAAAAAAGATGAAAACACATACCTATACCTTGCTCTTGGATTAGAAGAATTAATATTGTTCAAATGACCATAGTACCCAAAGCAATCTGCAAATTCAATGCAATTCCTACCAGAATACCAATGGAATTGTGAAATAAAATAGTTGTGATTTTTCAAATAAATGTTATGTGGTTTTCCTCCATTGTTGTCATTGTTGAGTTACTCAGTCTTTGTTACCATATGGACTGCAGCAGGCCAGGCCTCCCTGTCCTTCACCATCTCCGGGAGCTTTTTCAAACTCATGTCCATTGAGTCATTGATACCATCCAATCATCTCATCCTCTGCCATCCCCTTCTCCTCCTGCCTTCAGTCTTTCACAGCATTGGTGTCTTTTCTAATGAATAAAGCAAATCATGTATCTCTATTAGAAGAATGCTTCCTGACTTCAATTTCCTATGAAGCTGCTGTCAAAAAGTGATCTGAAGATGATCAGACATCCAACCATTTAATGGAGAGAATCTGCAAAGTGTCACCTTAAAATCCATAGATGAGCTCTTATTTGTTTGAAGATTTTTATGAAACACTGCTTTGATTGTTCTCAGGTCGTAGAACAGCCTATTCTGTATTTGGTCCATGTCTAAAGTATCTTTAGAATCATTTGCTGTCTGGAGAGGCTGGGGATGGAAAACAACTTGAATTTGAAGCAGCAAGCCCTAGTGTCTTCACATTTAACTGTTGCTAAGCTCATTTATTTCTTCTTCCATTTTATCAAGACACTGGATGAAAGTCTTTGAGATCATCAGTTATTGCATTTCCTAATCAATATTTTATATAGGTGCTTGTGTGATTTTTTTCTGCCACTATACAAATTCTCTTCCTCCAGCTTTTAAAAAGATTGTTCTTACTTTTCTCCAAACCCTCATTGAAAGATTTTTTTCAATTTTTTTAAAATAGAAATTTATTTATTTTAATTGGAAGTTAATTACTTTAAAATATTGTTTATGCCATATATCAACATGAATCCACGACAGGTATACACATGTTCCCCATCCTAAAACCCCCTCCCTCTTCCCTCCCCATACCATCCCTCTGGGTCATCTCAGTGCACCAGCCCCAAGCATCCAGTATAATGCATCGAACCTGGACTGGTGATTCATTTCATATATGGTATTATACATGTTTCAATGCCATTCTCCCAATTCATCCCACCCTCTCCCTCTCCCACAGATCCAAAAGCCTGTTCTATACATCTGTGTCTTTTTTGCTCTCTCACATACAGGGTTATCGTTACCATCTTTCTAAATTCCATATATATATGTGTTAGTATACTGTATTGGTGTTTTTCTTTCTGGCTTACTTCACTCTGTATAATAGGCTCCAGTTTCATCTACCTCATTAGAACTGATTCAAATGTATTCTTTTTAATGGCTGAGTAATACTCCATTGTGTATATGTACCACAGCTTTCTTATCCATTCGTCTGCTGATGGATATCTAGGTTGCTTCCATGTCCTGGCTATTATAAACAGTGTTTCAATTCTGGTTTCCTAGGTGTGTATGCCCAGCAGTGGGATTGCTGGGTCATAGGGCAGTTCTATTTCCAGTTTTTTTAAGGAATCTCCACACTGTTCTCCATAGTGGCTGTACTAGTTTGCATTCCCACCAACAGTGTAAGAGGGTTCCCTTTTCTCCACACCCTCTCCAGTATTTATTGCTTGTAGACTTTTGGATTGCATTTCTCCAAAGAACTAAATAGACATTTCTCCAATGAAAGATTTTTTAACACATTTTACACTTTTACTAGCAGTCTTCTCAAAGTCCTTCAGCTTCTTCTCACTGTTAAATTCCAGTGATAATTGTCACATGCTTTTTTATTATGGCAGCACCCCTCTTTGGATACTAATATCTATTTCAAGTATCTATTGGGTTGGACAAAAAGTTCCTTTGGGTTTTTCTGTACAATCTGATGGAAAAGACCAAATGAACTTTTTGTTAAATCCAATATTTATTCATCACAACTAACCCCGAAGTGTGTGGCTTAAAATAATGAGAATGCTTTTATTATTGTCTTTGAAATTCTGTATATTGACTAGACTCAGCTATATACTCACTATATAGCATTCTCTATGTTGACTGGCCACCTCATGCGAAGAGTTGACTCATTGGAAAAGACTCTGATTCTGGGAAGGATTGGGGGCAGGAGGAGAAGGGGACAACAGAGGATGAGATAGCTGGATGGCATCACCGACTTGAGGGACATGAGTTTGAGTGAACTCCTGGAGTTAGTGATGGACAGGGAGGCCTGGCTTGCGGCGATTCATGGGGTCACAAAGAGTCGGACACGACTAAGCGACTGAACTGAACTGATGTTGACTGGGAAGTACTTACTAGGATCTCTCATATGGGTATAATTAGTAATTGTCTAAATTCCAAGTCATTGCAAGGGCTTCCACACTCACGTGTCTAGCAATTGATATAGCCTGTCAGCTGGGACTTTAGCCAGAGCTGATAGGCAGGTCGTGGTCTCATCATGTCTCTTGGGCTTCCTTGTGGCATGACTGAGATCTAAGAGCCAGGGTTCCAAGAAGCAGGAAGTGCAAAGAGCCTTTACATTAGGCTCAGAAGCAGAAGGCACATAAGCCCAACTGCAAGAATTTGGGGGCTGAGTTTTAAAATTTTTTACAAGTCCCTACTATGTTCTAGATATAGGATTATGCACTTTGCATGTCGCTTTAGTTGTGTCCTACTCTGCAATCTCTGTGAGATTCTCCAGGCAAGAATACTGGAGTAGGTTTCCATGCCCTCTTCCAAGGGATCTTCCCAACCCAGGGACTGAATCAGTATCTCTTGCCTCTCCTGCATTGGCAGGTGAGTTCTTTACTATTAGCACCATCTGGGAAGCCTGTTATGCACTTTCAGTTCAGTTCAGTTGAGTTCATTTCATTGCTCAGTCATGTCCGACTCTTTGCCACCCCATGAACCGCAGCACGCCAGGACTCCCTGTCCATCACCAACTCCCAGAGCCTACCCAAACTCATGTCCATTGAGTTGGTGATGCCATCCAATCATCTCATCCTCTATCATCCCCTTTTCCTCCTGCCGTCAATTTTTCCCAGCATCAGGGTCTTTTCCAGCGAGTCATTTCTTCACATCAGGTGGCCAAAGTATTGGAGTTTCAGCTTCAACATCAGTCCCACCAATGAACACCCAGGACTGATCTCCTTTAGGATGGACTGGTTGGATCTCCTTGCAGCCCAAGGGACTCTCAAGAGTCTTCTCCAACACCACAGTTTAAAAGCATCAATTTTTTGGCGCTCAGCTTTCATTATAGTCCTACTCTCACATCCATACATGACTACTGGAAAAACCATAGTTTTGACTAGGTGGACATTTGCTGGCAAAGTAATGTCTCTTCATGCACTTTAAGGTCTTATAAAAATGAATATGACATGCAGCAACATCTCCATGAGGAGAGCACAATCTAGAATGGCTTCACATTGTATTAATTTAATTAAACTGGGCCTTTCCAGAATTCGCCTCTCTATGTGAATCCACATTCAGAAAGTAGCACAAGGGGAAAAAAAAAAAAAAAAAAAGAGTGCACCTTGGAATGTAGAAGTGAAACCACAGTTATTATTTTCCACATGTTGGTTTTAGGTGACAAAAATCACTGCAACATTTATATGTTGTTGCCAATATGCTGACTTAATTGCCAGCATGGGACAAAATCAGTGCCTTTATTTTGTGCTAAAATTGCAGCTGCTCTACCTCCTGCTGGATTTCTTGATTTTTTTCAAATCTTAGACAGGGTAAACTTCCAGCCTTGTAACAAAGGATGTCAGTTTCCTCTGCAGGTCACCCATGTTGTTGAGGTTGGAGGCAGTGACAGATGTAGGTTCCCTTTTGTTCTCATGGACTCCAGTTTTCATTACAGGATTTGGCTTGTAATTTTACTTCCACATTTTTCCCTAATTACTGGCCTTGCTGACCTTCACTGACTTCAGTTCTCACTGTCAGACATCGAGGCAACTGTCTTCCTTACACTTCATTTCCACTTCCCACAATTACCTATGACTTAATCCTTAAACTGTATCCTTTTTTTTCACATTACTCATAGCAGAGCTGCTTCCCTGAAAGCACCCAAATGAATAAAAACAGAGAATGATAACTTAATTATCCGATTTGTAGTACAGAATAATATGTATTTTCATGGGAAGGAAAGAGTAACTAGGGAATGAATACCACTTTCACAGAAGTGCCTTTTACCTGGGTCATTGCATTAACAAATATATTTTCACAAGACAGAAAAGACAATACTGACACTCTAGGTAGAGCAAAGAGTATTGCATACATGACTTTAAAATAACGCACTTTGGAAAACATCACTCTATGGACTGCAGTTGGTGATTTCCTTAAATCACATGCTTTGGTTGTCATTAGGCTTTCTCTACTTACCTTGCTCATGACCTTCCCATCTGGTTAGGAAAACTGGATTCATGACACCTTAGTCACAGCCCCTCCTCCTGAGTTTTATTTTTTTTTTTCCAGAAATCTCTAAGGAAGGCTGCTATTTATTTTCAGCCATGGCAAGGTCAGGATGGAGAGTCTTAATAACTTCCTCGTAACCCCTGAGCTGGCTCTCCATGGCTCCACTTCATTCCCAGAACCTCAGGCACACCCATGAACAAATGTGTGTATCCTTTAAAAAGCGTTTTCTCAAAGGGAACATCAGTCATTTCTCAAGCCAAATATAGATCCTTGCAGTTACGGGAAGATTTATATATGAAAATGCAATCCCTGAGCTAGACTCTGTTATGTTACAACTAAGCTCTTAGAAAGGGAGCACCAGATACAATTTCCATGAGCCTCAATTTCCCTAAGTATAAAATAGAGTCGTTCCTTAATATCCAACTGTTTCCAGGACCCCTGAAGATACTCACATCTGTGAATGCTCCGGTCTCTTATATAAAATGGCATAGTAGAGTTGGCACTCCCTATCTGTGGGTCACTCATCTGTGGATATGGAGGGTCAACTGTAAACAATGTCATCTTTAAGCTGCAGGATTGGGGTTGCCTTTGGTGGTGTTACTTGAATGATGAATACAGTGTATCATTTTATTCAATGCCAGCATTTGTTTCCTCCATTTTAGTGATACAGAGAAGGAAATAGCAACCTGCTCCAATATGCTTGTCTGGGAAATCCCATGGACAGAGGAGCCTGGTGGGCTATCGTCCATGGAGTCCCAAGAGTTGGACATGACTTAGTGATTAAGTACGTACATGAAGAGCTTTCCCATACACCTACTGGGACTAAATCACCACCACATTTTAGTCTTAGAGAATAAGGAGACTTGATAGTCAGCATTCAGTTCTTCATTTTCTTGCAGGGGTTGTTGAAGACTAAAAATAAGGTATGTACTGTACCTCAAGTAGTGTCTGATACATTACAGGTGCTCTTTACTAAGGATTTAATAGGGTGCAATTAAGGTTGGATTATGTTAAGATAGTAGAAAGTGTAAATCCTGGAAACCCAGGGATAGTTGTCCTGCCTTAGTTAGCCACTTCTCTTTGATAGGCCATTAGGAGATTATAAAGACAAATAAAAGTCAGGACTGTTACTGTTTAGTTGCTAATTTATGTACGGCTCTTTGCAACCCAGTGGCTTGTAGCCCACTAGGCGCCTCTGTCTATGGAATTTCCCAGGGAAAAATATTTCAGTGGATTACCATTTCCTTCTCCAGAGGATCTTCCCAATCCAGGGATTCAACTTGGGTCTCCTGCATTGCAGACAGATTCTTTACTGAGCCACAGGGAAGCCCTAGTCTTTTCAAGTTAAAAAAAAAAAACAAAAACACTTGTCTTTTCTAGTTTAAAACTAGAGGGTTTTTTCCTCCCTGAAACTCAAATCTATGTCTTAAAACTCACCATTCAAATTATGGTGAAAAGTTTTGCTGAGCAGTTGTTCAGTCACTAAGTCGTGTCTGACTCTTTGAGACCTCATGGACTGCAGCACACCAAGCTTCCCTGTCCTTCACCATCTCCTGGAGCTTGCTGAGCAGACAAAGGAAGAAATGAATACAGAGAGGGAGGCAGCCTGAGAAAGTGAATTTATAGCAGTGTTCAAATCCTGACTTGTCTGTGCCTTCCCATTTTACAAGTAGCAACCTGCATGCAGTATTTACCTTCAAGAACAGAGAAGTCCGTAAAGCAAGAAATACTTTGCATGGCTAGAACCCTTATATTATTACTTCTCTGCCCGCAGGGAAACAAAATTTCAAGGAAATACCATACTTACATGTTTTCTAACTTATATCTGCCTTAAAGCTATACCCTTTGGAATATCAGATTCATTCAGAGATTTTAATTTTAAGAAACTTCCACCCACAGGCTCCAGATGAATAGTAGAATTTAAGCATTTATCCATAACTTATCAATAATAATCTCATAAGGAGTTTTATTTGCTCTTTCTTGTGTGTGTGTGAAACAGACTAAGGCACTTTGCTGTTAATCTAATTTCTGATAGCTGTGTGACCTTGAACATTGCTTCTTTCTGATATACAATTTTCATATCCTTAATAGAGGAGGTGGACCAGATAGTTTTTTAAGTCCCTCTCAGCTCCAACATCATAGTAGATAGTCTCGTTATCTATGTGTCTTTAAATTACTTAAGGAAAAATTTAAAGGGCAGAGTTTTATTCTTCAGGAAATGATTTTGCATCCCACTTTTTAGTTTAAAAAAAGTCTCTGCTGCATGAATTTAACAGACACAAAATCTTGGTGATTTTGCTAAAGCTAAAAATAGAGTCTCTGACAAAAAAAGGAGAGTCACGTTGTTTATAAATAGGAAGCCTTCAACTCTGGGGCTTGTTCGGTCAGAAAGAACAGCTTAAACTGAGAGGCAGAATCAAAATAAACCTATTTAACTGGTTTGGCAGGAGTCCAGTGCAAGATTGAGAGCTCTTGAGTCAGCTAAAAGAATGGTACAGAGATAAAGAATTAAGAATTACCTAATGTGCTGTGAGCAGGGTGATCTGTCTGCTTAAATAATGGCCCATTTCTTAGGAGAAGAGAGTGAGGCTTAGAGGAGATCTCTGTCTGGCCCACAAGTCACAGACAGAGGGGGAGACTGGCATCAGAATCTGTCAATATTTGTTCTGTTTCTTTTCTTCTCCCGTGCTTCTTGCAGTCATTCTGAGGCAATCACAAAGCTTTCTGTTTAGGCAAACACTTCCTTTTACTCAATTGATAGTAATCATATATGTGGGACTGAGATTTGAGGAGCCATAAGTGCAGAAGGAGCCTCGGAGAGAGGCACCACATTGATCAATGAATCAATGAATAAAAGAATGTGTTCAGCAAAGACTATACACAGGATACTCTGAAATGGACTTAGGAGAAACACAGAACTTGGTTTGAAAATACCTGCACTCCTGTAAGTAAGACAAGATCATAGTTAATTAAATGTCAGAACTGAACAGTGACCAGAGAAATAGATAACATTCATTTCTTAAACGTTTATCAAACATACTGGTATTTATTTCCGGGGAGTGGTATTTCATGAGTTTGTTTGTTGCTTTTTTTAAATTTGTAAGGCAATGCTGCTAAGTCATTTCAGTTGTGTCCGACTCTGTGTGACCCCATAGATGGCAGCCCACCAGGCTCCCCTGTCCCTGGGATTCTCCAGGCAAGAACACTGGAGTGGGTAGCCATTTCCTTCTCTAATGCATGAAAGTGAAAAGTGAAAGGGAAGTCACTCAGTCGTGTCCGACTCAGCGACCCCATGGACCGCAGCCTACCAGGCTCCTCTGTCCATGGGATTTTCCAGGCAAGAGTACTGGAGTGGGGTGCTATCACCTTCTCCACTGTAAGGCAATAATGAAAGGCAAATTTTCCAAGGATCAATTTATTCAATTCAGGACATAAAGGCATGATCCATTTATTTATTGTGAATTATTTGGTAGTATTTTTTATCCAGCTTTTTCTCTTAGAGCAATTTTAAGTTTACAGAACAATGACGGAAAGTACAAAGATTTCTCATATACCTCCTTACGACTACCACTCCCCAAATTTTCCTAATAATGTATAATGTTTTGCAATGGTGTGGAACATTTGTTACAATTGTTGAGCCAATACTGAAGTGTTATTATCAGCTGAAGTCCATTGTTGACATTAGGGTTCACTCCTTGTGTTATACATTCCATAGGTTTTGATAAATACATACTGGTGTATATTTACCAACATACTAGCATATAAGATAGTTTCACTGCCATAAAAAAGCCCCTGTGTTCCACCTATTTATCCATCTTACCTTCTCCCCACACCAGACCCTACTGGCCACTTTTTATTGTCACTTTAATTTTGCCTTTTCCAAAACTTCATATAATTGTAATCACACAGTATGGAGCCTTTGTCAGATCAGCTTCTTTCACTTAGCAACAGGCCCTTGTTTCCTTTGGGTCTTTTCATGGCTTGATAGCTTATTGCTTTTTATTTCTGAATAATATCCCATGGTCTGGATATACCACAGTTTATCTATTTACCTGTTGAACCACATCTGAGTTGCATCTGAGTTTTGACAATTATGAACTAAGCTGCTGCAAACATTTGTATGCAGGCTTTTGTGTGGACACAAAACTTCAGTTCATTTGGGTAAGTACCATGAAGCACAGTTACATAATTGTTTAGTAAGACTATATTTAGTTTTTTTAAAAACATCTCCAAACTGTCTTCCAAAGTGGCTGTACTATTTTGTATTCTTGTTGCTGTTTAGTTGTTAATTCATGCCTGACTCTTTGTGACCCCATCGACTGTAGCCTGCCAGGTCCCTCTGTCCATGAAATTTCCCATGCAAGAATACTGGAGTGCATTGGCATTTCCTTCTCCAGGGGGATCTTCCTGACCCAGGAACAGAATCCGTGTCTCTTGCATCAGCAGGTGGATTCTTTACCACTAAGTCATCAGGAAAGCCTGTTTTGTATTCTTACCAAGAGTGCATGAAAGCTCCTTTTGCACCAGATTCTTGCCAGCATTTTATGCTGCCAATGTTTTGGATTTTAGCCCTTCTGATGGATGTGTAGTGCTATGTTATTGTTTTAATTTGCAACTTCCTGAAGACATTTGATGTTGAACATATTTTCATGTGCTTTTTTCCATCTGTATATCTTTCTTAGTGAGGCTTCCAGATTTTTTCCCTATTTTAATGGGTTGTCTGTTTTCTTATTGTTGAATTTTAAGAGTTCTTTGTATAGTACGGATGTAGTTCTTTATAAAATACATGTTTCAAAGATGCTTCCTCAATTTGTAGATCATCTTTTCATTCTCTTAAAAGTATCTTTGACAGAATTAGATGATCTACAAACTGAGGAAGCATCTTTGAAACACATATTTTATAAAGGACTGGAGATCCAACCAGTCTATCCTAAAGGAGATTAGACCTGGGTGTTCATTGGAAGGGCTGATGTTGAAGCTGAAGCTCCAATACTTTGGCCACCTGAAGTGAAGAGTTGACTCATTTGAAAAGACCCTGATGCTGGGAAAGATTGAGGGCAGGAGGACAAGGGGACAACAGAGGATGCGGTGGTTGGGTGGCATCACCAACTCAATGGACATGAGTTTGAGTGAACTCTGGGAGTTGGTGATGGACAGGGAGGCCTGGCATGCTGCAGTTCATGGGGTCGCAAAGAGTCAGACAGCACTGAGCAACTGAACTAACTAACTAACTAAAGTTAATTAAATCACTGGCTCATAGTTTTGATATTGTAGCTAAAATGTCATCTCCAAACCCAAGTTTCTCTGTATTTCTCCTATGCTGTCTTCTAGGAGCTCTATAGTTTTGCCTTTTATATTTTTGTGTATGACCCATTTTTAATTAAGTTTGTATCTAGATTCATTGCTTGGTGTCAGTTCAGTTCAGTCACTCAGTCATGTCCAACTTTTTGTAATCCCATGGACTGAAGCCGCCAGGCTTCCTTGTTCATCACCAACTCCCAGAGTTTGCTCAAACTCATGTCCTTAAAGCCAGTGATGCTATCCAACCATCTCATCCTCTGTCATCCCCTTCTCCTCCTGACTTCAAACTTTCCCAGCCTCAGAGTCTTTTCCAATAAATCAGTTCTGCATCAGGTGGCCAAAGTATTGGATGCATATATTTAAAGTATTGTTTGGTATATAGATGCCCAATTGTTCTGGTGCCATGTGTTGTAAAGACCATCCTTTCTCCATTAAATAGCCTTTGCTCCTGTGTCAGTGAACAGTTGACTATACTTGTCTGGGTCTGTTTTGGGCTTTTTATTTTGTTCCATTCATTTATTCATCTAGTCTTTTGCCAGTGCCACACTGCCTTGATCACTATAGCTTTATGGGGAGTCTTGAAGTTGGGTGATGTCTGTGTTACAACTTTATTCTTCTCCTTCAATGTTGTGCTGACTATTCTGGGTCTTTGTTTCTCTATATAAACTTAAAAATCAGCTTATTGATTTCTACAAGGTAACTTGCTATTTTTTTTTAACTGAGATTATGTTGAATTTATAGACCAAGTTGGGGAAAATGAACATTTTGAAAATATTGAGTCTTCCAACCCATATATATGAACTATCTCTCCATATATTTAGATCTTTCTTGACATAATTTATTTCTCAGATTTAAAGATGAATGTTGCATCTATAGATTGTATTTTAAATGTACAGAACACAAACACACATACATGATCCTTGTTGTCATTATTAAAAAGCAAAAGTAAATACACAACAAGATATAAGTCCTAATAAAAAGCCATAGAGTATAATGGATATACTATAGAGTATAATATATTATATATATATATAGTAATACTTAGATATAATAATAATGAGTCAGACCAAATTCTGTGAGGAGCTGATGGAAGTAACACTAGCTTCTGCAAGATGAAGGTGTATGAGAATTTCATTAACTAGAAAAATATCAGAGGACTTTTATAGACCAAGTATGCGTGTGTGTGTGTCCAGGATGAAATGCTATTCAAAGGCATTCTGGAGACATGAGATATTGGGGTTGGTTACAGAATAGAGATATCACTTTTCTTGAAGGAGTTTCTTTAATCTAAAGGAAGGAAAGTCTCCAGCAATGGAAACACAAGGTAACTGGTGAGGCAGAGTTAATGAAGTGTCAGATTTGCACAGGGACTGGTAAGATGAGTGTGCTGCTGTGAAGGAAGGCAATCATTGGCAAGGCAAAAAAAAAAAAAAAAAAGTATGAGAGGATACCTTCTGCTTTTGGAAGCAATAGCTCTATTCTTGACCCATGTTTGCATTGTTGTCCCTCCATAAATATCTCACAAGGCTCACCCTCGGATAATTCACTATGCTACTCATTCATTCAATCACTGTGGCTGATATTATACTCTTTCTAGATGCTGGAGCATACAGATGTGAACAAGTCTGTGAAAGTGTCTCCATAAAGTATTCAAGCACTATATATTGCTCCCTTTGTCAACCATCTGCCTCAAACTTGACTCCACACTGTAGGTCTCTTTAAATGCTTTGGTCTTATTATTCATTTCAATACGCAATTCATATTTCATTTTTTGTTTGTTGATCTATACCCCATCCTTGCTCTTTATAAAAAAAAAAGTCTTCTTTTTCTTTAAAAAAATATTTACTTAGTTGCTTCGGGTCTTAGTTGCAGCTTGTGGAATCTGGGATTGAACCTATGTCATTTGTATTGGAAGGTGTATTCTCAACCACTGGACCACCAGGGAAGTCCTCACAACTCAGCTCTTGTTTTAATGTTTTGATTCAAGAACATATGAAACATGCTTTTCCATCCTTAGCACCATCAAATGCTAATTACTGAGGTTTCATTCCTCATACCTTAGTGGGAAATTTGGGTCAAGATATGACATTCATATTGTACAAATGCCACTGTTGTATTCATCGGAGGATTTTCGGCTGGTATAGAAGGCTAAAAATACATCCGTTACAGGAGGGGATGGGATAAGGTATCATGGGAAGAATGGAGCTATTCTGCATATCAGTTGCCTAAAAGAAAGAAGTGTTTTTCCTATTGGAAATGGAAACTGTTGGAAAAGCCTAGGCAGGATCTAGGGCAGATGCTTTACAACCCTGGCTATCACTTAGAAGGAAAGTTAGTAATAAGGTCAAAGAAAGAGCCAGAAATTTTACATACAGTATTTCCTTGAATTTCTCAAATTGCATGAAACTATTGTTATTTTTCACTGAGGTTCACGAGCATCAAGTCATTTTCCTCTTTACTTGCAGATTAGGATTGAAATGCAGGTCTCTCATCTATGGTTTCAAGCTTTCAGTCTTTCCTTCTCCTCACATTGCTTCCTGAATGTAGTTGGGCATCCAGCACTGAGCTTCCAGTTGAGCTTGAAAAGCAACACATTGCACTAGGTTTGACTGGTGCTCTGTGCACCTCGTCTTGGCACTCACCTTTCCAGTACTTTCTAGAAGTCTCCTGCTGCAACATTTAGGCCTCTCTACCTATGGGGCTTTTATACCTTCACCTCCAGAGTACTGAGAGCTAAGGTCCTGGTTGTGCCCCTCCACCACTGACCACTGGGAACTGGAGGACAAGAAGACTGCCTCCTCAGCCCCTAGGCAGGATGACAGGGCAGCACACTCCATAATGTACCCAAGGGTCCCATGGCAAAGCTGAACACAGGCTGTCCACAGTGGGGAGGTATGTCTCAAGTCCCATGGGAAGAAAACACACCTCTCTTCCCAAAGAGATCCATTTCCTTCCCTGCCTGCTTTACTCACCTGTCCTCTCTTCTCCTAGTGCTTTCTGGGGTCACCTCCCAATTTCCCAAATAAACTCTTTCACTCAGAGTCTCCTATCTGGAGCCACTTCTGGGCGAACTCAGTGTAAAACCCATCTTTCTGGTGACCCCAGAAAGCACTAGTAGAAGAGAGGACAGGTGCATAAATCAGGCAGGGAAGCAAATGGCTCTCTTTGGGAAGAGGTGTGTTTTCTTCCCATGGGACTTGAGACACACCTCCCCATTGTGGACAACCTGGGTTCAGCTTTGCCATGGGACCCTAGAAATAAATTCAGGAGAAGAGAGATTGCTAAAGGCCTTTGAAGCTACACGTATCTCTATCTTTAAGGGTGAATCGCCCATGGTATCTGGTGTTATGATTTTTCATTGCTTTTCTCTGGGGTTAATATACTAATGACAACATTGAATCTTGCCTCAATTCTATCAAAGGAAATAAAACCTAAAAAAATGAAAATACTTGAAGATTTTCCTAAGATCAGGAATCAAAGAGTTAAAGGCTAATGTTGTCCTCAGTAGCCTCCAGGTTGTGACCCTGAGTCAGACTGAACTGACAGAATAGATCTTGTTTGAAAGGATCCAGGTGACAGGAAGACTGGACTTGCCGCTGTCCTCCTACCTGCTCTTGTTCAAAGCTGAGAGCATCTGGAAGAGATCTAAGAATGGGATTCTTGACATATCTTTATGCATGATGTTGTCATGAGAAACCACCATTCCTCCACCAGAATCTGGCCTCTAGCTTCTGTGATCTGCAGTTATACACTTTCTATAGTTATTGTATTTGTGAGTCTTCTCAGGGGAATGGTGACTGGAACGTGGGAAGCAGCTGGGGGGTGGGAAGTGCTATCAGGCATGATATTAAAATCAGCTATCATCTTAACCTGGATAATTAGTGATACATAGAAGTCCAGGTAGTCAGAGCTTCTGAAAATCTGTCCATAAGTAAGAAGACATTTGTGTCTGGGTTGAGGTTAAGGAAGACATTGAACACTTGGAAAGCAAGCTAGTAGTGACTTGAAAAGAAGGGCCTGAACCTAGTTACTCCTAAGAAGGGGAAATAATATTAGTACTTACCCCCATATGAGAAGGATAGAAGCAGCATAAGTGCCTCCCATTACAATCAGGATAGATTCAATAATTATGGGGTAAGGAGATCAAGGGATGAGTAGAATCTGTAAGATCATCCAGGAGCAGCACTGGAATGAGCTGACGTGAGCTGCACCGTGCAGGGGTACCAAGTGTTAATTGTCTCTAATAACTCTCAGCATTATTTCTAGAAGGCAGTGTGATAAAAACCTTTAAGCATGGGTGACAAACCTTCTCAGAAAGGAATTTTAATTCAGGCTATGTGTAACCAGAAATCACTTTTTAACCTCTCTGTACCTGAATTTCTGAAGGTACAAAATAAGTATCTTAGTTTGTGACACATCCATGAGAGAAATTAAAATGAGATATTGAACAACCTGATTAAACATGGACCAAAGACCTTAATAGTTTCCTCACCAAATGGAAAAAATATATTTATATATATATATATATGTATATATGTATATGGCACATTAGCATATAAAGAGATGTTCTACAGCATATGTCATCAGAGAAATTGAAAATAAAATATGCAAGCAAAAAACAGATAGACACTACTACATATCTATTAAAATGGCTAAAATCTGGAACACTGACAATACCAAATGCTGACAAGGATGTTGAGCAACTGGAACTTTCATATATTGTTTGTGGGAATACAAAATGGTACAGACACTTTGGAAGATAATATGGTGATTAATTACAGAGCTAAAACAAAAACACAATTTTCCCATGTAATCCAGCAACCATGCTCCTGGCATTTACACAAAGGAACTAAAATCTTATATCCACAGAAAAACTTCACACAGATGTTTATAGCAGTTTTACTCCTAATTACTAAAATTTGGAAGTAAATAAGATGTCCTTCAAGGAAATCATAAAGATTAGAGCAGAAATAAATGAGAGACAAAGGAAACAATTGTGAAGATCAATGAGACTGAAAGCTGATTTTTTAAAAATATTAACAAAGTTGATAAACCCTTAGCTAGACTCACCAAGAAAGAAAAAATAAAAAGTGAGAAGACTCAAATCAATAAAATTAGACACATAAAAGGAGAAGCTACAACTAACTCCACAAAAACAATAAGGATCACAAAAGACTACTATGAACAACTTTATGCCAATAAAATGGACAACCTGGAAGAAATGGATAGATTCTTAGAAAGGTATAGTCTCCTTAGACTGAATCAGAAAGAAACAGAAAATATGAACACATCAATCACAAGCACTGAAATTGAAATGGTGGTTGAAAACCTCACAACAAATAAAAGTCCAGGACCTGATGGCTTCACGGGCGAGTTTTATAAAGCATTCAGAGAACTTAACACCTATCCTTCCAAAACTGTTCCAGAAGAACTGCAGAGGAAGGAAAATTTCCAAACTCATTTTATGAAGCCACCATCACTCTGATACCAAAACCACACAAAATTATTTAAAAAAAAAAAAAAAGAAAAGGAATTACAGGCCAATGTCACTGATAAACATAAATGCAAAAATCCTCAACAAAAGACTAGCAATCTGTGTCCAACAATACATTAAAAAGATCATGCACCATGATAAAGTCAGGTTTATCCCAGACATGCAATGATATTTCAGCATCTGCAAAAAGTCCTTCAGTAGTGAATGGATAAAGAGACTGTGATACATCCAGACCTGGGATGCTATTCAGAAATAAAAGAAATTAGCTATCGAGATGACTCTTTGGAACCCCATGGACTGGAGTCTGCCAGGCTCCTCTGTCCATGGGGAGTCTCCAGGCAAGAATTTTGGACTGGGTTGTCATACCTTCCTCCAGGGGAATCTTCCCAACCCAGGGGTCAAACCCAGGTCTCCCACACTGCAGGTGGAGTCTTTATCAACTGAGCCAGCAGGGAATTCCAAAAAGATATAGAGGAACCTTAAATACATAACTAAGAAAATAAGCCAATCTAAGAACACTCCATACTGCATGATTCCAACTATATGACATTCCGGAAGAGGTAAAACTTAGGAGCCAAAAAAGATCAGTGGCTCCCAGGGTGAGGGACAAATAAGTGAATAAGCAGAGTACAAAGAATGTTTAAGGCAGTGAAACTGCTCTGCATGATGCTCTAATGATGGATATTTGTCACTATATACTTGGAAATACTCATAAAATGTACAGCACCAAGAGTGAGCCCCAAGGAAGACCATGGGCATTGGGTAGTTATTATGAGTCAATGTAGGTTCATCCTTGATTAAAAAAAAAAAAAAATGTGACACTGTTGTAAGAAATGTTGATAATGGGGATGGCTATTCATGTATGGAGGCAGGGGATCTATGGCTGAAATATCTGTACCTTCCTCTCAGTTTTATTATAAACTTAAAACTATTTTAGAATAAAGATTTTTTAACTTGTCTTTTATTTTTATTTATGTCATTTATTATTATTATTATTATTTTTACTTTACAATATTGTATTGGTTTTGCCATACATTGACTTGAATCTGCCACGGGTGTTTTAATAATGTCCCCAAAATGAGACGTATAGCACATTCATGAACCACTATAGCCAATAGGTAGCAGCTCCCTCATCATCATACACAGTAATCATTCCAGTAGAAATGAATAAAATCTCTCTTTAATACGTTGATTAAAATGTTCCTTTCAGGAGGGGGGCAGAACTTACCTGATGGCGCAGTGAATAAGAATCCACCTGCCAGTCCAGGGTGTAATGGGTTGATCCTTGATCTGGGAAGATTCCGCATGCCATGAAGCAGCTTAGCCCATGTGCCACAACTACTGAAGCCCAAATACCTGGTCTGTAAAAGAATCCACTGCAGGGAGAAGCCTGTTCACCACAATGAGGAGTAGTCACCAATCATCGCAACTAGAGAAAGCCCAAGCAAAAAACTGATTAATTAGAAAAAAATCTTTTTTAAAAAGTGCTAAAAAGAGGTTACTTTAAAAGATTCTTTTTTTTTTTTTTTTGCCTATACACCAAGTATCCTCATTAAATGCTTAAAAGGAAGAAGGAATTCTTGGATTGTGAAAACAGCCAGTATTTTGCTCAGAATTTATTAATGCACACAGATAACTGCATATTCTTGTAGAAAAACTTTATTCTGTCAAAGAAGCAGAAGGCTCAATTCAAGGAAGAATGTCTCATTCAAAAAAAAAAGTGATTAATTTGACATTTTAGGAATGGACAGAGTTTGCCTGTAGTGCCACAGATTTATTTTTAAAGTTGCTAAAGGAATAATACTGCAATTTACAGATGGTGTCAGTGGAGATACTTGACGAAGGATAAGATGTCCTTCGAGAACGCTGAATTCTGGGTAATGTAGTCCATCTCTCTGCAGACTTGACCCTAGTGTTGTGTCGTGTTTCTTAAATGAGGCTCGGATGACATTCCTTTTCTCCTTGCTGCTTCTGAGTCTTATGTCAACCCAGATAGCTGGTTGAAATTCCTCATTATATTTCCTAATTTTAATAAGAATGCATCCAGCCCAATTCCTTTGAGTACTTAAATTCACTGCATTCTTTGAGAAATTAGGAGAAGTCAGTCTTTCTATATTCATTGACCTGAAAATGAAGCATGCAGCTAGAAGCACTATTTTTTTTTTTCTGGCAGAAAATAATTTTGTGAATACAACTCAGTCTAAATTACAGAAAGAAAGAGGATCTATAATTAGTTTTCCAATGCTATTGTTGTTACTGAGAATATAGGTTTCCCCCTCTAAAAAAAAGCAATTACAAAAATAATTGTGTTGAGAAATGAAGTTGCCTGTGGCAGGTAAGGTGGTTCCTCTTTCACTGAATGCCAATCACTTGATTTGCTCTTTTGCTGGAAAGAGTCAAAGAAAAAGAGAGAGAGAGAGAAAATAAATAAAAAAATAAAAAGAAAGACAAAGCTGTTTTATGATACTGTAGTGATTCCTTTAGGGAAAGGCCTTCAGGAAGGCTTTCAATTGAAGTTCACTGAAAGTTTAATTGAAGTTATTAAATGCCTGCTTTTGGACAAAAAGACTGAGCAGTAGTTTTTGAGTTGTGTGCACGGGCAAAATATTTTCTCTTGCTGGTACTAGTTTTACCATTTTTGTTGCCATCCTCCTCAAGAAAGAGTACAGGGATGCTGCTTTGATAACGAAGTCAGATTTTTGTTTGTTTTGATTATTTGTTTTGATGAAACATACAGAGAAAAAAATTAATGGGGCGAATTTTATCAAAATTCATGAAAATATATACATCCATGTCTATATGTATGTGTGTGTGTGTGTGTTTGTATGTATATGTATATAACAACTATTACTGGAATTACTAAATTTTATATTTTCCAAACTGAGGCAAAGGTATCATCTTCACTTTGAGGTTGTTTACTGGGAAGCCAAAACCTTGTTCTTCTTCTACAAATCATTCTTTAGGTAGGAGACATTTTTTAGCCTCAAATTCTTGAACTATCAAAGCATATTTCACTATCAGACCATGCTAAGCATTTGCAGTCACAGAGTTCCTGAACATCTATTTGTGTATGAATAATTCAATGTACTTTGAAGAAATGCTCATGAATGGTTAATGAACAAGAAAATATTTGCACGAGGTAGATCTGAAAGATGGATTGAAGGGGGGATTATCTGTTCATTCACAGGCTTGAATCCAGTGATAATTCAGAAATCAACATAAAGAAACTGATACAGGATAGCTGGGAAGGAATCCTCTCCATCCACCCAGTTTGGTTTACAAATGAAGAAAGTAACGATGTGCGATTAAACATGAATATGTGGATTTTGAAGACTTTATACTTTCAAATTGTGGTGCTGGAGAAGACTCTTGAGAGTCCCTTGTACTACAAGGAGATCCAGCCAGTCAAATCCTAAAGGAAATCAACTCTGAACATTCATTGGAAGGACTGATGCTAAAGCTGAAGCCCCAGTACTTTGACCACCTGAAGCAAAGAGCTGTCTCATTGGAAAGACCCTGGGAAAAAAGATATTGGGAAAGATTGAAGGCAAAAGGAGAAGTGGGTGGCAGAGGATGAGACAGTGAGATAGCATCACAGACTCAATGAAGTGAAGAGGAGATAGTGAAGGATAGGGAAGCCTGGGAGTGCTACAGTCCATGGGGTCACAAAGAATCAGACACCATTTAGTGACTGAACAAAAACAAAACTATTTCCATGCCCAATTTTTCCTCTGTTATCAAGTCTCTGGATGAAAATTTTGTTTAAAAAAAAGTCAATATTAGAAATTCTACAGCAAAGATATTTGAAAGAAAGTACTCTAGTCTGAAAGAGATGGGAATACCAGACCACCTGACCTGCCTCTTGAGAAATCTGTGTGCAGGTCAGGAAGCAACAGTTAGAACTGGACATGGAACAACAGACTGGTTCCAAACAGAAAAAGGAGTACGTCAAGGCTGTATATTGTCACCCTGCTTATTTAACTTTTATACAGAGTACATCATGAGAAACGCTGGACTGGAAGAAACACAAGCTGGAATCAAGATTGCCGGGAGAATATCAATAACCTCAGATATGCAGATGACACCACCCTTATGGCAGAAATTGAAGAGGAGCTAAAAAGCCTCTTGATGAAAGTGAAAGAAGAGAGTGAAAAAGTTGGCTTAAAGCTCAACATTCAGAAAACGAAGATCATGGCATCCGGTCCCATCACTTCATGGGAAATAGATGGGGAAACAGTAGAAACAGTGTCAGACTTTATTTTGGGGATCTTCAAAATCACTGCAGATGGTGACTGCAGCCATGAAATTAAAAGACGCTTACTCCTTGGAAGAAAAGTTATGAACAACCTAGATAGCATATTCAAAACCAGAGACATTGCTTTGCCGACTAAGGTTCGTCTAGTCAAGGCTATGGTTTTTCCTGTGGTCATGTATGGATGTGAGAGTTGGACTGTGAAGAAGGCTGAGCGCCAAAGAATTGATGTGTTTGAACTGTGGTGTTGGAGAAGACTCTTGAGAGTCCCTTGGACTGCAAGGAGATCCAACTAGTCCATTCTGAAGGAGATCAACCCTGGCATTTCTTTGGAAGGAATGATGCTAAAGCTGAAGCTCCAGTACTTTGGCCACCTCATGCAAAGAGTTGACTCATTGGAAAAGACTGTGATGCTGGGAGGGATTGGGGGCAGGAGGAGAAGGGGACGACCGAGGATGAGATGGCTGGATGGCATCACAGGCTTGATGGACGTGAGTCTGAGTGAACTCCGGGAGATGGTGATGGACAGGGAGGCCTGGTGTACTGTGATTCATGGGGTCGCAAAGAGTCGGACGCGACTGAGCAACTGAACTGAACTGAACTCTAGTCCAAGCACTGAAAATTGGATGTTTAAATTTATTTGGGGAAATCACTTTTTTTAATTTTCTTTTTGGTAAGTGCCGTTAATCCAAGATCTAACTTCCTTAGCACTCTTGGTCCACTGTGTCTGGCAGGCTGTATGTGTCCAAAGATGTTTATGCAGTTGAACTTGGAGTTAAAAATTAGTGATAATCCCTGTTTTCCTCATTCCCCCTAGCCCGTTTAACTGCAGTCCAAGACTGACTGAGCTCATAAACCCAGGGCTCTACAGTTTCACACTGAAACACACTGACTTCCATAATTAATTTTTAAGGATTGATGCTAAGGCTGAAATTCCAATAATTTGGCCAGCTCATGCGAAGAGTCAATTCATTGGAAAAGACCCTGATGCTGGGAAGGATTAGGGGCAGGAGGAGAAGGGGACAACAGAGGATGAGATGGCTGGATGGCATGAGTTTGCACATGAGTTTGGGTAAACTCAGGGAGCTGGTGATGGACAGGGAGGCCTGGCGTGTTGCAATTCATGGGGTGGCAAAGAGTCGGACACAACTGAGCAACTGAACTGAACTGAACTGAACCAATAACCTTACAGTGCTTTCTCACACACATTATCTAATTTCATGCTATAGTAACATGAAAGAAAGTAAAGTTGTTCAGTCATGTCCGACTCTTTGCGACCCCATGGACTATAGCCTACCAGACTCCTCTGTTTATGTGATTTTCCAGGCAAGAGTACTGGAGTGGGTTGCCATTTCCTTCTCCAGGGGATCTTCCTGACCTAGGGATTAAACCTAGGTCTCCCGCATTGCAGGCAGACACTTTACCATCTGAGCCACCAGGGAAGCCCAAGTAACATGAGGTATGTATTAACTTCGCATTATTTTTAGATTAAATATATTAAGTTTAAACAAATTTGCCCAGTCATTAACTGGTAAAGCTCAATTTGAAACCAATATCTTTGATTATAAATCAGTTTATATAAGTAAATTCTCAGATTCAGTTACCTAGTGAGTAAGATGAAATATATACCCATTTTCTGGTATCATTTAGAAGATATATCATAGATGGGTGTGTGTGCATGTATGTGTGTGTTTATGTTTCTAAAGGCAATGAGAATCTGGTTAATAAGTAGCTACGTATACCAGAATTCCAGAATAATCAAGAAAGTATCTCAATTAAAATATGTATATACCTTATTTAGAGGCTATGACTTAAACTGTATTACCAGAGAATTAGAGATGGTATTAACTCCAATCCTAAGGCTGTGCCCGCCTAAATGAGTATGTCACTTGAACCACAGGATCACAGTGAGAGGAGCAGCAGAGAGATTTTTAATCCAATTGTGATATCCAGCAAGCAATGGGATAGAGGGGTGGGGACGTTTGACATGACTTAGGAAACAAGCTTTATGAATGATGAGGGTCAGATTTTCCATGAGCACTAAGTCCTAAAAGTGTTCTTGTTCCACCTGAGGGCAACAGGGTTTGTAACAATCCCCACAGGAGACATCTTGCAGAAAGTAATCATGGAATTTTTGCAGAAGGCATGCTTATGTGAAAGGATTGTCACAACTTCTTTATTTTCAGGATGTGTGAAATAGCAAGTAAAACAGCAACAGCGAATCATAATTGTGATAGATTACAAAATGGCTGCAAAGTCTCTCTGTGCCTGAATGCACTCTGCTTTGCTCTGTGCCAGACTCCTTTTCTCTATCATGTGAAACTGAGTTGCCCATGTGACTTGCTTTGGCAAATGGGGTATTAGCAAATACCTCAAGGAGCCATTTAAAAGCACTTGTGAGTAGGGCTTGCTCACTTGGTGTTCCTGGAATCCTAGGACTGCCAAATGAAGAAGCCCAAGCTGGCCTGTGGGAGTCAAGTGGAGGAGAAGCAAGGCATCCTACTGACAGCCAACTAGCTACCAGAAACACCAGTGAGACCATCCCAAGCCCTGAAACCAGCTTGGCTCACAGCTGACCAATGATGCATGAAAAGTCCAGCAGAGATCAGACCAGAAGAAATATCCCTCCAGCCCACAGGATTGTAAGATTGATAACATGACTCTTGTTTCACCTTGCTAGTGTTGAGGTGGTTGTAATGCAGCATTAGCTAAACTGACACAGCACTGAAAGTGCAACCCATGGAGACTGAGCCCGCAAAGCAGAATCTCTTGGTTATTTAAAAAATATCTCAGAGAAATCACAAGCAGAATGATTGGGAAAATATTGTATTTGATCCCGGATACACAGCAGCAATCGCCTCCTGCAGATTGCTCCTTATGGTGGGCAATATCTCAATGAATGACAGAAAGGGCTGAATACAACCCAAACTCTGCCTGATGGATAGAGAGGCTCTCTGACCTTGCTGTTTCAGTTTTTGTTTTTTTAATCTAAATATGGAATTTAAAACTTTTTTTCTCATGACATCAATTATTCAATATGCCATCTGACACATTGTAAGTGCTCAGTAAAATAGCAGTTTTAGTTTTGGTGGTGACAATAATGCAGGTAGAACCCACACACAAGGCATCCTTGCATGAGATGGTCAAAGGCCACCACAGGATACAGCTGTACATTTGTCTGATCTGATAGGGGAAAGAGTGTGACAAGGACCAGCCTGGGACAGCCTGGGGCTATGGAGCAAGAGATTGGGAACAATCAATAAACAAAATAAGGAAAGATGATTGATGATTTAATGAGGGTGTTGCTGTTGCTGTTCAGTCACTCAACTGTGTCTGACTCTTTGCAACCCCATGGACCCTAGGTTTCCCTGACCTCCACTATCTCCTGCAATTTGCTGACTCACATCCATTGAGATAATGATGCCGTCCAACCACCTCATCTTGTTATTAATACCAGAAATACACTGAAACAATATTTGTGTTTTCAGAATGTGGAAACTTTCCTCCATGTAGGTATACAGATTTAAGACCACAGACATAAACATTTTTATACTAATATTTTTGCTAAAATCTTTTCAAAGGACTCTCTAGTTTTCCATATAAATGTTTCCACTAAGATTTCATGTTAGGGAATTAATTTAATATAAAAATAATATTTATCAAAGTAATGAACCATTCATGAACAGATTCTGATGAGAAAAAATTTCTCATTAGAAATTATTTCTTTTTTTTCACTCCACTTTTTCATTTATTATATTTTTTATATAAATTTATTTATTTTAATTGGAGGTTAATTACTTTACAATATTGTATTGGTTTTGCCATACATCAATATGAATCCGCCACAGATATGCACATGTTCCCCATCCTGAACACCCTTCCCTCCTCCCTCCCCATACCATCCCTCTGGGTCGTCTCAGTGCACCAGCCCCAAGCATCCAGTATCATTCATTGAACCTGGACTGGCGATTCGTTTCATGTATGATATTATACATGTTTCAAGGAAACCAGAATTGAAAGAGACACATGTACCCCAATGTTCATCGCAACACTGTTTATAATAACCAGGACATGGAAGTAAGCTAGATATCCATCAGTAGAAATTATTTCTAATGAGAAAACATTTCCTAACAATTAAGTAAACAAGTAAATAAATACTGTATATTAAGCATTACTATGAGCAAAGCAAGGGGAGGTGACAAAATTCCAGCTGAGCTATTCAGTATCCTAAAAGATGCTGCTGCTAAAATGCTGCATTCAACATGTCAGCAAATTCAGAAAACTCAGCAGTGATCACAGGACTGGAAAAGGTCATTTTTCTTTCCAATCCCAAAGAAGGACAATGCCAAAAATGTCCAAACTACTGTACAATTGCACTCATTTCACATGCTAGTAAGGTTATGATCAAAATCCTTCAAGCAAGGCTTCAGTACTACATGAACTGAGAACTTTCAGAAGTATAAGCTGGATTTTTGAAAAGGCAGAGGAACCAGAGACCAAATTGCCTTTGTTGGATCATAGAAAAAACAATGGAATTCCAGGAAAAAAGATCTACTTCTGCTTCATTGACTTTGCTAAAACCTTTGACTGTGTGAATCACAACAAACTTTGCAAAATTCTTAAAGAGATGGGAGTACCAGAGCACCTTACCTGTCTCATGAGTAACCTGTATATGGGTCAAGAAGCAACAGAATCTAACATGGAACAACTGACTGGTTCAAAATTGGGAAAGGAGTACAACAAGGCTGTACATTGTCACCCTACTTATTTAACATATATACAGAATACATCATGGGAAATTCTGGGCTGGATGAATAACAAGTTGGAATTAAAATTACCAGCAGAAATATCAGCAACCTGAATTGCCCATGACACCACTCTATTGGTAGAAAGTGAAGAGTATCTGAAGAGCCTCTTCATGAAGCTTAAAGAAGAAAGTGAAAAAGCTGGCTTGAAACTCAACATTCAAAAAACAAAAAAATCCCAGGATCAGTTCCATCACTTTGTGGAGAATATGATAGAAAGGGAAAAAGCAGAAGCAGTAACAGATTTTATTTTCTCAGAGTCCAAAATCACTGCAGACCATGACTATAGCCATGAAATTAAAAGATGTTTGCTCCTTGGAAGGAAAACTATGGCAAAACTAGATGGTGTATAAAAAGCGGAGACATCACTTTGGCAACAAAGATCCATATAGTCAAAGGTATGGTTTTTCCAGTAGTCATGTATGGATGTGAAAGTTGGACCATAAAGAAAGCTGAGCATTGAAGAAGAATCGATGCTTTGAATTGTGGTGCTGGAGAAGACTCTTGAGAGACCCTGACCTTAACCCTAACTCTAGTCCCAAGGAGACCCAACCCATCAACCCTAAAGGAAATTAACCCTAAATGTTCATTAGGAGGACTGATGCTGAAGCTGAAGCTCCAATACTTTGGCCACCGGATACCTATAGCCAACTCGTTGGAGAAGACCTTGATGCCAGGAAAGACTGAAGGTGAAAGGAGAAGGAGGTGCCAGAGGATGAGATGGTTAGATAGCATCACGGACTCAACGGACATGAATCTGAGCAAACTTAGGGAGACAGTCAAGACATAGGAGCCTGAAATCTATTGGGTCACAAAGAGTCAGACACAACTTAGTGACTGAACAGCAACAACAGCATATTTTCTATCACATGCATAGTTAAAAGTTTAAAAAAACAATTAGTTATGAGACTTCTTTAAGAAAAAAAATGTTAATGTTATAGATATCTTCAGGTTTCCCAGGTCACACAGTTAGTAAAGAATCTGCTTGACAATGCAGGACACACAAGACACATGGGTTCCATCCCTGGATTAGGAAGATTCTCTGGAGTAGGAAATGGCAATTCATTTCAGTATTCTTACCTAGAAAATTCCATGGACAGAGGAGTCTTGAGGGGCAACAGTCCATGCAGTCACTGAGTTAGCCTTGACTGACTGGGCCCAGGCTGGCTAGGTATCTCAAAAAGAAAACACACACACACACAAGAAAGAAAAAAGAACTATTTTTTTGCTAATAAATAAATCTATATATAATATATAGATATATAAACATTATGAGAAAAAAGTCTTAAAAACCTGTTCAAATGAGTAAATTATACTGCAAGAAATTTTTGGAAATTCTTTAGGCTTAAAATGAAGCCAGAATCTTGAATCCTGAGTGATTATCAAGGAAATTAGTAGCCACTCCAAACCATTGTTTAATCCTGGTAATTTTGAGACTCTTATTGAGTACAATATATACCGGGGAGAAAGGCAACACTTTGGGCCTGAAAAAAGTGAGCAAATCAAATAAAAAGGTTGCACCAACCTAGGATTTATGGGCCATATCCTTAGTGAACTTAGAATGAGAAAAAAATTCAACTTGAATGCAAATATGACTTCCCTTGGAGTGAGTAAAAAAAAAGAGAGAGAGAGAGAAAATAATTCTTTTATCCCTCATGCAGGAAAAAAAATTTCAAACTTGAAAAAGACTATATAATATTATTCTACCAGTAAGACTTCATAGATAACTACTATGAAACATGAAACAGTAAGAAAAAGACTGATGAATTTAATTGCATAAATTATTGATATAAATTTACTTTATCAAAATACACAATCACAAAGCCAGTGAAAGAGAAGAAAAATGATATGGGATGGTTAATTACCATACACACAACCATTATACAGAATTCCTAGAATCAGTAAGGAAAATAAAACAAGCTACCTGTTAGAAAAATAACCAAAGTCACTGTGCTAAAAATGAAAACACAGCAGACCAAAAAAAAAAAAAAAAAAAAAAGAGCAAAGATGATCAACCTCATTAGTAGTCTGGGAAAAGAAGCTAAAATTCACAATGAGATACCATCTAACACTCTTAAATTTGCAAAACATTTAAAAGTCTGACAATTGCAAGTTTTGGCCCTGCTGTGGAACAATGGGAGCCCATATATCCTAGTGATATGAGTGTAAGTTGGTACAATTGCTTTGGAAAGCAATTCAGTATTATCTATAAAAGTTTAAGAGGCAAGTATACCATGACTCAGCGTTTCACTCCTAGATAAGCTTTGCATGGCATGTCAGAAGTGATATATACAAGAATGCTCTTAACCACAAATTGGCATTTGCCATGGGCACTTGCCATCCACCTTTATAAGGATTAAATCATGTACTGCTGCAGGTGCTGAACTTCACCATTGCCTAAACGGAATCCAGGGTGGAAGGCAGAAATGAGGCAGTCTTTGCTCTGGGAAAACTGGCAGGACAGGTCTTTAGATAGATATTCTTAGGAGCTGATTTTATGAGCCCAATTCTTATATCCATCATATCTAGAAAAGCAATAAAATCTTTCATGGTGATGATTTTTTTCTCGTGCCTAGCAGAAGTTTCATGAGACCAGCTGGAACTTTCTATTAAAAAAATATATTCTTGATTGCATGTACTCACCCTCTACCAAAATCACATAAATACCGTCCTTCCTCCCTACCACTTTGGAGAAGTATTTCAGGACTATCTGAGGTGCTGTCTCCCTGGCTGCAGTCCTCATTTTACCCCAAACAAAATAAAACCCAACTCTCATTCAGAAAACTAAGATCACGGCATCAGGTCCCATCACTTCATGGCAAATAGATGGGGAGAGTGGAAACAGTGACAAACTTTATTTTTCTGATCTCCAAAATCACTGCGGATGGTGACCACAGCCATGAAATTAAAAGATGGTTGCTCCTTGGAAGAAAAGTTATGAGCAACCTAGACAGCATATTAAAAATCAGAGACATTACTTTGCCAACAAACGTCCATCTAGTCAAAGCTATGGTTTTTCCAGTAGTCATGCATGGATGTGAGAGCTGGACTGAATCCTGAGTGCTGAAGAATTGATGCTTTTGAACTGTGATGTTGGAGAAGACTCTTGAGAGTCCCTTGGACTGCAAGGAGATCCAATCAGTCCATCCTAAAGGAAATCACTCCTGAATATTCATTGGAAGGACTGATGCTGAAGCTGAAACTCCAATACTTTGGCCACCTGATGTGAAGAACTGACTCCTTGGAAAAGACCCTGATGCTGGGAAAGACTGAAGGCAGGAGGAGAAGGGGACAGCAGAGGATGAAATGGGCTGGATGGCATTACCGGCTGGATGGCCACGAGTTTGAGTAAACTCCAGGAGTTGGCGATGAACAGGGAGGCCTGGTTGCTGCAGTCCATGGGATTGCAAAGAATCAGACACAACTGAACTGAACTGAACTCAGCTCTCACTGTGCATTTTTTTTAAGTCAACAATGCCCTTGTATATAGTTTGTAGTAATAAAAGCAATGTGAAAACAGAACAAAAATTGTGGAATAGACACAAAAGGGTCTACATAGCAGAAAATAGCTAATTAGATTTATATGCATCCGGCGGATTAATCTCACAGACAAAATTATGAGTTAAAAAGGCAAGCTATAGAGTAAATTCTGGAGAAAGAAATGGCAAGCCACTCCAGTATTTCTGCCTGGAAAATCCCAAAGACAGAGGATTCTGGTAGGCTACAGTGCATGGGGTTGCAAGAGTCAGACATGACTTAGTGACTAAGCCACCACCACCATAGGGTAAATTCAAGACTATATTTAAATTCTCAACAATGTAAACCCCACTCTATTGTTTTAAAAACAGATTGAAAATGACAGCTTGCACTGATGGATTATGCCTTCCTGAATAGGAAGATTTTATTTCTTAACAGGTGATAATACACACATATATTTACAATGCTGTCCCTGACAAAGATTTCATACTTATGAAATATTGCATAATCAATTTTTTAAGAATGAACTTGAAAGGCACACACCAGTCATAGCAAATTCATATTAGTTATTAAACCTAAGGAAGGGAAAAGAGACTGTATCTCTTTATGGGTATCAGGGAAATAAATTTTAAAAAAAAATCTTGAGGTATAATTGATATATTACATTCATTTCAGATGTATAACATAACAATTCAGTATTTGTATATATTGTGAAATAATCCTGACAGTAAGTCTAGTTAATATCAGTCACCATACAGTTACAACCTGCTTTTCTTTCTTGGGATCCATGACTTTTCCATGTTGCCATTCATACTGGAACACAAGTGGCTGGCACTCATCTAAATTAGCCACCCAAGCATTGTGGTGTGGCCTTGCTTTAACTCTCTCTGCAGTGCTTATTATTGTTACATTGATTTGTGTAAGTATTATCTCACTCTTCCTCTAGAAGGTAAAATCACATACACAGCTCTGACAGTGCACCTGGATTGTATGTTTAAGAACTCCACCTGTGTTTACTCTTGTAAGACAGTCCTTAAAAGTATGGGCCTCTGTTGTCCCCATTCAGTCACTTCAGTCTCTCAGACATGTCCAACTCTTTGCAACCCCATGGGCTGCAGCACACCAGGCTTCCCTATCCCTCACCAAATCCCGGACCTTGCTGAAACTTGCTGAAACTCAAGTCCATTGAGTCGGTGATGCCATCCATCCATCTCATCCTCTGTCATCCCCTTCTCCTCCTGCCTTCAGTCTTTCCCATCATCAGAGTCTTTCCCAATGAGTCAGTTCTTCGCATCAGGTGGCCAAAGTATTGGAGTTTCAGCTTCAGTATCAGTCCTTCCAGTGAATATTTAGGACTGATCTCCTTTAGGATTATTTTAGGACTTTCTTTTAATATCCCCACTATTCAGATTTAAAAAAAAAAAAAAAACAGGCACAGATAGACCAAGTTACCTGCTGGAGGATGCCAGTGTGAGTGAGCACTACAGCCAAGACTGGCTCTAGGACCAGCTGGCACCAGAAGGTACCACTTCACTGCTCCACTCCAATCATCCCTCTGTTCAAAAAGATCCAGCCCTTGCGTTTTTCTCATTTTTCTCACCGTCCGCACCGATTAGAACTGCATTTGGAATATGGTGCTACTTCCAAAAGTTTTGAGTAAATACATAAATGTATGCCCTTTAAAGGATATTTATGTTTGTATTGCCTGTTACATATGCAAGAAACAACATAGAAAGCAGAATACAATGTGACCCAAATGCCTAGCATCATAAATTTAGCTACTCTGAGCTTCAGTTTCTTCATCTATGAAACAGAAATAATAGAACCTCTGACATGGAATGGTAAGGATAAAAATAATTTAATATACAGAAATATTTAGAACAGGCTTGTGTTTATATATGAGTGTGTGTGTGTTCTGTGTGTGTGTGTGCGTGTGTATATATATATATATATATATATATATATAAAATACAATGTGTCTATATAATATACATGCATATAATATTTGATCATGGGCTTCCCTGGTGGGGATGGTAAAGAATCTGCCTGCCAACGCAGGAGATGTGGTTTTAATCCCTAGGTCAGGAGGATCCCCTAGAGAAGAGAATGGCAACCCACTCCAGTATTCCTGCCTAGAAAATCACATGGACAGAGTAGCCTGGCAGGCTACAGTTTATGGGATCACAAAGAGTCCAATACGACTTAGCAAGTAAACAATAACGATATTTGATTATACATTGTAAATATTGCTTCATTATATATTTTATATGTTATATAAATTTGTCAGCAAATGTTAGGAATGATAATGAAGAAAATAAATCTGAATGGTTGAAAAATGTTCTTTTTTTCCTTTGTACTTTTCTTTCTTCACCAAATTTCCAAATACATGAACATATTATCTAAATGCAATAATCTACTTATGGATCTATATCTGTATGTAGCTTCTCTGGTGGCGCAGACAGTAAAGAATCTGCCTATGATTCAGGAGACCCAGGTCCTATCCCTGGGTCAGGAAGATCCCCTGGAGAAGCAAAATGCCAACCCACTCCAGTATTCTTCCCTGCAGAATTCTATGGATGGAGGAACCTGGTGTGCTACAGTTCATGGGATCGCAAAGAGTTGGACATGACTGAATGAGTAGCACTTTCACGTTTCACCTAGACTAACTGGGTCCCTTTCACATTCTTATCACTTGACTCGCTCTAACAGCCTGCAGAAAATCTGCATCTACTCAACAGAACTATTAACCTGGAGGCTGCCATGTGCCAACATCCCTCTTAGCAGCACAGGGACAGAGGTGGAGGTGTATACCCAATCATCCAGGCACTCCCATTTTTCCAGAGTGGGAAGAAAGAATGGCAAAAAGACCAGTACCACACAGCATGCTGAGTTCTATGGCAGAAAGAACATTGCAAAGACAGAAGGCAGAGCCCTGAAACCAAGGGTGGCCCTTTGTTGCCACGTGCCAGGACAGTCTGCTTCAGGACTGGAACACTGGGTTTAAAGTCTTGATCCAGCAAGATGTCCTGAAGGGACACCAGTTTTCTTATTCCCCAAGCCCAGTAGAATTCTAATAAGAAGCCTCTGCACTAAAATAGGTCTCTACCTTGTCATGCTGGTCTGTTTCTGACCGGTATTATTATGGGCATTGTTGTTGTTCAATCACTCAGTCATGTCTGACTCTTTGCGACCCCATGGATGCACCATGCCAGGTTTCCTCATCCTTCACAATCTCCCAGAGTTTGCTCAAACTCATGTTCATTGAGTCAATGATGTCTTCCAACCATCTCACCCTCTGTCAACCCCTCCACCTCCTGCCCTCAATCTGTCCCAGCATCCCAGGGTCTTTTCTAATGAATTTATTCTTTATATCAGGTGGCCAAAGTATTAGAGCTTTAGCTTCAGCATTAGTCCTTCCAGTGAATACTCAGGATTGATTTCCTTTAGGATGGACTGGTTTGATCTCCTTGCAGTCCAAGAGACTCTCAAGAGTCTTCTCCAGTATCACAGTTCAAAACCATCAGTTTCTCTATGCTCAGCCTTCTTTATGGTCCAACTCTCTCATCCATACGTGACTGCTAGGAAAAACATCTCTCTGAGTAGATGGACCTTTGTTGGCTCTATCCATTTTAAAAATGAAAAACTGAGGCAGAGAGGTTAAGGAACTTTTTCTGGGATTGCACAGCAGATAAGAGGAGAAGCTCCTAAATCCATGTCTGAAGATCACAGGCAGAAAATTCTGTGTCAATTATTAGCAGATGTCTTTGAGCAAGTTTATCACTTGTCAGTTTATGGATCTGACCTAATAAATGTGATTTGCATTATTGCCTAATAAATGTGATTTGCATTATTTCTATGCGGACTAAATGAGATGATTCACATGATGCTGCTTTAGATCTATATGTGGCTTTAAAATAAAAGAGATTATAAAAGCAATCCATCATTAATGACAGTTATTTTAATATAATGGTTGCAGAATTATTGTTATTAACAATTATGTTATTACTATTATTTTATATTATCTAGGGTTAAGATGATAACTAGACTGAAGAATGAAACAGAGTGAAAATAAGTACCTTTTCAGAACCCAGTTTCAGTACTTAATCATTGCCAGAAGTCCAATGCCCAGCAAGGGTCCTGTCATTCAGGACAGTGGGGAAAAACAATTTCTAGTCTGCCATTTTAGTTAAAGCTAGGGTTTTCCCAGTAATCATGTACAGATGTGATAGTTGAACCATGAAGAAGGCCAAGCCCTGAAGAATTGATGCTTTCAAACTATGGTGCTGAAGTAGACTCTTGAGAGTCCCTTGGACAGCAAGAAGATCAAATCAGCCAATCTTAAAAGAAATCAACTCTGAATATTCATTGGAAGGACTGATGCTGATGCTCCAATACTTTGGCCACCTGATGTGAACAGCTAACTCACTGGAAAGGACCCTGATGTTGGGAAAGATTGAGGGAAAAAGGAGAAGGGGGAGACAGAGAATGAGATGGTTGGATGGCATCACTGACTCAATGGAGATGAGTTTGAGCAAACTCCTTGAGATGGTAAAGGACAGGGAAGCCTGATGTTCTATAGTCCATACTGTAGCAAAGAGTTGGACATGACTTAGCAAAATGGTATCCTGAGGATCCCCTCAAGAGTCGGAGTTGGTCTCAACCAGGGGAAGATCAGATTAAGCCAGGCTCCAATCCAGTCCCAGAAACACTTTGTACTCTTAGATATTTGTGTATGGTATTTTCTATTCCCATGATTTCTATGATTATAAGCCAGACGCATTATTATTGTTTATTCCCCATAGACAATAATAATGGTCTTAATAGACTTAATAACTCTATTAAGATTTTTGTGAAAACATTAATCTTTTACAAAGATAGAGATCATATTTGTGACATTGTTCTAGGACATGGATTTTCTTTTAACTTACTAAATAATGTGTACATTTCCTCACATCATTTAATATTACTTTAATATTATACACTAATTCATTAGAGAATGCACCACAGTTGGCTTAATCACTTTTTGATCAATTTGAAAGTTATAAATGCTTACAATTGTAAAATGGTTCCTTAATCATACTTTTTGTTTGCATACATCACTTGCCGTTTCCTTAGAATAAATTCCTAAATGTGTCTATGGCAGGTCAAAAAGCTTGTTCACTGGTAAGGCCTTAGTATACCTTCCAAAATGCATTGTTTTATTGTTCAGTTGCTAAGTCCTATCCGACTCTTCGTGACCCCATGGACTTAGCACGCCAGGCTTTCCTGTCCTTCATTGTCTCCCAGAGTTTGCTCAAACTTATGTCCACTAAGTCAGTGATACCATCCACCCATCTCATTCTCCATTGCCCTCTTCTCCTGCTCTCAAAATGCAGTACTGAAAGGTTAAACCACTTTAAACTCATACCAAACAACTGTGAGAGTGCTCATATTTTTGCACTTTTGCTGAACTGGAGAAATTTAATTTAAAGAAATGCCAATTTTAAAAGTGCCCATTTATTTTAATTTGCATTAAAAAGCATGAGTGTACTGAAGCATTTTTTACAATGTGCTCATTACCTTTGAAGTTCGGTTTTTGTAAACTGTGTTTCAGGAATCAGATTATATTGCCTATAATGCTTCCACCTGCCAGATCAAAAGTCAGTCAAGTTCTTTGTCCCCAGAAACAGTTTTTATAATTTCCCCTGATTCATCTTTACATTTTCTCTTCTTTCTGATCTCCTGCCCTGGTAAATTGTGCACAGACATTAGCCTAATTAACCAAACTCTTCATGTGTGTTTATATCACTCTAAGCAGGTACCAAATCTTGGCAATTGTAGCACCTAAACTTGTCTATTATCTGCCCCTTCTGATACATCCCCACGAATACCATCTTAGAAGAGTCACTGTTCAGCTCTCACAGCTATCTTCAGTAGCTTTTAAGAGGGATCACAGCCTCAGACTCATTCCTGCAAACTGCCTGTCTCTTCTCTGCCAGCAGAGAAAGTTTGAAAGTTCAAATGTACTCATGGTGGATCCTCAACACCATCTCTTTGTACTCTTAGGGAGTCTTACATGTACAGCCTTAATATTAACTTTTCTGTAAGTTTTCTGTAAACCACCTATCAATGGTTTAGGTGATGCTATTTTAGTTGACACATGGATCACCCCATTTGTATTTCACTCAGTTCAGCTCAGTTCAGTCGAGAACTGAACTGTGTCTGTGTGTCAGACACAGCTGTGTCTGACTCTTTGCAACCCCATGGACTGCAGCATGCCAGGCCTCCCTGTCCATTACCAACTCCTAGAGTTTACTCAAACTCATGACATTGAGTCAGTTATGCCATCCAACCATCTCATCCTCTGTCATCCCCTTCTCTTCCTGCCTTCAATCTTTATGAGCATTTATTTTAATGCAATAGAAATGATATAATGTGTCCAATAAATGATAGCATGTATTATTCATAAATGTTATATGATTAAAATAGTATAAAAATTTAACAAGCAAATAATTGTAACAGTGACTGGTGAATATGTCAAAAACGTCCAAATGAAATACTGGTGACCAGTTTGTGGAGCACCATCTCATGACATTAGTTCATTATATTACAGGCACACTCAGGGCTGAATTTCCAGCCAGGAAGTGAGCCCCAAGGTACAGATTGCTTTGTGGTTTTCTGTGGCACCTCGACAGTCCATTAAATAGTGGGTTCTGTATTGCACAAACTCCAATCGGGAAGGAGGAATGTAGTCAACTGTTGGTCAGGTTCCCATTCTTGATATTTCTTCATGTCAATTTAAACTCTTTGGTTTGTAAGTGACAGAACAGAAATGTGGTTCAAACTGGCACAACAACAAAGGAAAACTGAAAAGTTTAGTGGAAACTTTGGCTCATTAGTTGCTGAATCTAAATACTCCAATGATGCAGATAGGAAGCAATCACTTTTCTCCCTTTGTATGGTTCAGGCTTAAAAAAAAAAGTTGGTTGTGTGTTTCGGTTTTGACCTCATGCACCCTCTTTTTATATGATAATACTATAGCTTCAGTTTTATACTATCGTTACAATCAGGGAAGAAAACACCTATTTCAATATCTTCAGGCACTGAGATGGTATATCTGCTCTGCTTAGTCACTCAGTTGTGTCCGACTCTTAGCAACCCCACGGACCGTAGTTGCCCAGGCTCTTCTATCTATCTCCAGGCAAGAATACTGAAGTGGGTTGCCATGCTCTCCTCCAGGGGATCTTCCCAACTCAGGATCCCACCCCAGTCTCCTGCATTGCAGGTGGATTCTTTACTGTCTGAGCCACCAGGGAAACCCAAGAATACTGAGGTGGGTAGCCTATCCCTTCTCCTTGAGAAGGACCTTCAAATGGATGGTCCATCTGAAATTGAATCCTGATACCTCCAAGTTAACCAATTACTGCATATCTATTTTGCTGTTTCTTTATTCAACACACATTTATTGAACACCTAATAGGTATTAGACCTTGTCACAAATACTTGTTACATGTAGTTCTTATATTGAAGTCTATCATGTGATGCAAACAAGTATATGAGAACATCCACTATATTGTTGGACGTACTGTGTAGGATTATGTGAGTAGGAAGGTGGGCTTCCCTGGTAGCTCAGAGGGGAAAAATTTCACCAGCGATGCAAGAGACCCAGGTTCAGTCTTTGGGCAGGGAAGATCCCCCTGGAGAAGGGAATGGCTGGCTACCCATTCCAGTAGTCTTGCCTGGATAATTCCATGGACTGAAGGAGCCTGGCACACTACAGTCCATGGGGTCACAAAGAGTCAGACATGACTGAGCAGCTAAGCACACATGCACACAAGGGCATATAAGTAAGTTTCAGGAGGTCAAGAAAAGCTTAAGGACCTGTTGAAATCACCAATAAAGAAACTTCAGAAGCTGACCAGCCTTTGCTGTTATCTTATAACAGTGTTATCCTGGTCCATTCCTGCCACTCTTAGTTTTGTTTGAATCCAAGAGGTCTCTGGGATAACTTCTCTGTATGGAGGGATGGTTCTTTCTAGAAGAACCCTGTCTCATTTCACTCGTAAAAAATAGTATTTGGAATTTAAAAACTATTTTTTCCCAAAATTTTCACTAATGTAGGTGAATTTGTTTTACATTGTATTCATTATTTATTTTCTATTAATGAATCATTTTTTTCATTTCCCTTGGTGAGCAGAATTTTCCAGCAGTTGAAGATCTGAATAATTCAGAGATAACTCATTATGTTATTTTTTTTTTCAGTATGCATATTTCAGATGCAAAAAGACTCTTACCAAGGGAAAACAAAAACCAAACATTTTAAATTGCCATTGTCTAGCAATAGTGATGGGAAAGTGTGCTGGATTAGTTTGAAAATTAATGAGTAGGCTGGGAAAATAAATAAATAAAACAAAACATGAGCTCTGTATTAAACCAGCAGCAAATTGCAACAACTCAGCAGATCTGATCTCTAGGCCTGGCCACGTCACTATTTAGTAAGTTAATTGGGAACTCAAGCCCTTGTTTTCTCTGCCCCATCCCTTCATGTTTAAAATAATGTCCGTTTTGTGCTGATAATCTAGAGATTATGAATCCATGAAATTAATTTCAAAATAAGAACAGACAAATTGAATATCATTAGAATAAATAACTTCTGTGATTTTTGATCTCCAGTCCCAAAGCACATGATCAAATCAAGCAAGGTACACACTATAACTTCAAAAGCCAAGCAGAAAATTAATTTATGTAACTTTAGAACAGAGGATAAAAATAAGGACTGAAAGAAACTAATAATATCCATTCTTCTAATATTGCATTTTTTTTTTGCATTTACAAGAACTGCCACACATTTTATGATTTCTTATTTAGACAAAGGCTTATATCCATGGCTTCTGCCTAGTGAGGGTACACACTGGTAAGGGTGTGTGGACCACACAACCCTAGTGTCTCTTTCAGCCAGTGTCTCTTCTGCTCAGTCACAATTCATTTCATTCCAGTGAAATATTTTTAATGTCATGCTGTTTAAACAGAGGTTAAGTATAGGATGTCCACCTCTGGATTATATTTCTTCCAGAAAAATGGTATTTTCTTTTCAGATAGCTTGTAGGCAAACTCAGAAGGGGCCCTGCCAACGTTCAGTTCAGTTCAGTCGCTCAGTCATGTCCGACTCTTTGCGACCCCATGAATCGCAGCACACCAGGTCTCCCTGTCCATCACCAACTCCCGGAGTTCATTCAGATACGTCCATTGAGTCAGTGATGCCATCCAGCCATCTCATCCTCTGTCATCCCCTTCTCCTCCTGCCCCCAATCCCTCCCAGCATTAGAGTCTTTTCCAATGAGTCAAATCTTCCCATGAGGTGGCCAAAGTATTGGAGTTTCAGCTTTAGTATCATTCCTTCCAAAGAACACTCAGGGCTGATCTCCTTCAGAATGGACTGGATGGATCTCTTTGCAGTCCAAGGGACTCTCAAGAGTCTTCTCCAACACCACAGTTCAAAAGCATCAATTCTTCAGCGCTCAGCTTTCTTCACAGTCCAACTGTCACATCCATACATGATCACAGGAAAAACCATAGCCTTGACTAGATGGACCTTTGCTGGAAAAGTAGTGTCTCTGCTTTTGAGTATGCTATCTAGGTTGGTCATAACTTTCCTTCCAAGGAGTAAGTGTCTTTTAATCTCATGGCTGCAATCACCGTCTTCAGTGATTTTGGAGCCCCAAAAAATAGTCTGACACTGTTTCCACTGTTTCCCCATCTAGTTCCCATGAAGTGATGGGACCAGATGCCATGATCTTTGTTTTCTGAATGTTGAGCTTTAAGCCAACTTTTTCACTCTCCTCTTTCACTTTCATCAAGAGGCTTTTTAGTTCCTCTTCACTTTCTGCCATAAGGATGCATATCTGTGTCTGCATATCTGAGGTTATTGATATTTCTTCCAGCAATCTTGCCAAAGTGGATAAGGCTAATTAGTGACAGGTTCTATAGCTATGTCAAGATTGGAGCAGGAAGAGTCATTAGAAGCTCGATGCCAAAAGGTTCTATGTAGATTTCTATAGAAATTGGAAAAAAATTCTTTTCTCAAGCCCAACAGTTGAGCAGGAGCAAAGCAGGGGAGATACTAATTGTGTAAATGAAAAGAAAATGTGTTGGTAGAAAAATGTGAAAGAATGACACAGTGATGGCAATTCTCAATATTGGCTGTGGTCAGAATCTCCTGGAAAGTCTTTATAAATAGAGATTCTCAACTCACATCCCATTATACAGGATCAGAATCTACAGGAGTGGGAACTCCATGTCTAACTTCTATAAAGCACCTAGGTAATGCGTATGTAACCACCCATCACTTGGTCTTCCCTGGTCACTCAGGCAGTGAAGAATCCACCTGCAATGCTAAAGATCCGGGTTCAATTCCTGGGTTGTGAAGGTCCCCTGGATAATGAAATGGCAAGTCACTCCAGTATTCTTGCCTGGGAAATCCCATGTACAGAGAAACCTGACATGCTACAGTCTATGGGGTAAAAGGTGTCAGACACGACTTAGTGACGAAATCAGCACAACATCACTCTATCTACTCCTGTTGTTTAGGGTACACCTTCCAAAACGACATCATGCATGCTAATCTGACGAAGTTTAAAATATAGAAAGCCAAAAATGTAGTTGTTCAAGTGGAAGAATATACATGTGACTTTTATTCACCCTGCTGGAAAAAAAAACATAGACTCGGAGACTTAGATTTGGAGGTTTTTTGTTTAAGCAGCTTTCTGGCCATTGCAACTTACCAAATCCTTTACACATAGTTTTATATGTTTTAAATTAATAACAGTATTTAATGGCTCTTAGAATTATTATGAGGACTGAATAAAACATGGCTGGCAAATTTAAAGGTAGAATGCTATTTATTCAGCTGATCTTTGAACAATGCAGTGGGTTAGAGGTGTCCAACCATGCCCAGTGAAAAACCACATGTCACTTCACAGTTCACCCTCCACAACTGCAGTTTCACATCCGGAGGTTCAGTCAACCACAGATCACACAGTACTGTGCTACATATTTATTTTTTTTTTAAATCTCTGCATAAGTGGACCTATACAATTGAAATCTAGGGTGTTCACAAGTCCTGGATGTCAACTGCATGGGTCCACTTATACATGGATTAAAAAATTATAATAAATATGATGTACCACAGTATTACAGTATATATATAACAAATATAGGCAATATATATATATATAATGCGTGTATATATGTTACATGTATCTATTACACATGTATATATGTGTTTTTATATATATATATATATATATATATATATATATACACACACACATGAACTCCACAGGTGGCTCAGTGTTAAAAAAAAATCTGCCTTCAATCCAGGAGATGCAAGAGACATGGGTTCAGTCCTTAGGTTGGGAAGATCCCCTGGAGTAGGAAAGGCAACACACTCCATTTGCTTGACTGGAAAATCCCATAGACAGTGGAGCCATGGAGAGTTCATGGGGTCACAAAGAGTTGGACATAACTGAGCACGTGAGCTATATATATATATATATACATATACATATATATACATATACATATAATATGTTGAAAACACTGGTTACAAACAGAATTCTCCCCAATTATATGATTCTATTATTTAAAAAATATTTTCTTGTGTTCTTAAGACATCAGTATGTTTTATCTTTATCTAGCAACCCCTCCCTTCTCTTCTAAATACATTTGTGATTATAACAAAGTTATTAAACAGTTTAAATTGTTTGTGTGTTATAGACAAATCCACTAAATAGCAAATAATTAGTCCAAGTAATCAGCCTTCCAGCCTCCTGGTCACTGGACTGCTGTAAAATCTAAGGCTGTGCATCTAGGTCACTTGAAATCATGAATCCCAGCTTGTAATGAAGATTTTATTTGAAAAGTCTCACAACCAATATAGTTGAGGACAGTCATTCTTAGAAAGCTCTAAGGAAAAGTATGTTTGGAACAGTTCTAGGCTGGAAGGATGGTAACTGACTTACCTCTGTGGCTGAATCCTGGGGAATAACGCATATTGTTAGATTTATAGGGAAGTGAGAATGGGCATCCTTTTCAGGGTGGCATTTCACAATAATTTTTTCCTCTACTTTAATACCCATAGATTTACTCTGTAATTTACCCTGTAATTCCATTGGTAAAAACTAATGCAGGCTGTTGGGATCCTTGGAATAGGAAACAAATTCAATGCTACTCAGGTAGGCTTGAAACGTTTTAAGTATTAGAGTCAGTTTTAATTCCTTCTTTTCCTTTTGATTGGGCTTCCCTAGTGGCTCAGTTGGCAAAGAATCTGCCTGCAATGAAGAAAACCTGAGTTCAATCCCTTGGTCAGGAAGATCCCCTGGAGGAAATGGCAACCCACTCCAGTACTCTTGCCTGGAGAATTCCATGGACAGAGGAGCCAGGTAGGCTACAGTCCATGGGATCCCAAGCAGTCGGACATGAGTGAGCAACTAACTTTTACTTTCACTTTTCCCATTCGCTAGATAGTTGTTCTTCGGGCTATTAGATAATCTTTCAATGATGACTTAGTTTCCTCATCCATTAAATGGAAACATTACACTCACCTAGTAGCATCATTGCCAAGATTATTGGAAATCTGACGTGGATTCCAGCTGAAAAATTTCAAAGCCACGGCAATCATTTTCAAAAAGAAAATCCTTATTTGCTCAACTGAACAAAATAATTCCAAATTTAGCTTTAACCTAGAGCAGCTAAGACAATGTATGAGTTCTTTTTCCTGGCCTTGGTTCTCCTGATTTATTGTATTTGTTAATACATTATATTGTAAAATATAATGTGTGTAGAAAACAGTGCCATAAAACAATTTTTCAATCGGATCAATAATTCTGAAGTGAGCTGCCATATGGCCCCAAGGTCTTTTCTTTCCTGTCATTTTCTTTCTCTCCCCAGAAGTGAGTCCTATTCTAGTGTCTCTGATAATCACTTTCTGATGCCCTTTATAGTTTCATTACCTATGTGCTGTGCTTAGTCACTCAGTTGTTTCTGACTCTTTGTGACCCCGTGGACTGTAGCCCACCAGGCTCCTCTGTCCATGGGGATTCTCCAGGTAAGAATACTGGAGTCGGTTGCCATGCCCTCCTCCAGGGGATCTTCCCAACCCAGGGATTGAACCCAGGTCTCCCTCATTGTAGGCGAATTCTTTACTATCTGGGCCACCAGGGAAACCCAGGAATACTGGAGTGGGTAGCCTATCACTTCTCCAGGGGATCTTCCCAACTGGAAATCAAAGTGGGGTCTCCTGCAGGTAGATGACCATCTGAGCTACCATGAATCCCTTACTACCTATAAACATTCCTAAAAATACAGCATAGTTTTACCCGTTATCTAATTTTATACAAGTGAAGTAGCACCATATGTATTCTTTCCTTAATGCCCTGCCTTTATTTCTCAAAATAATGTTCACAAGATTCACATGGTTGGAACACTCTTTTTTCTTTGCTGTGCAGCACTGCGTTAAATAAATGTACCCCAGGGTATATATGCGTCCCACTACTGGAAAGTATTGGTTTGGTTTCCATTTCAATCTATTATGAACAGTGTTGATATACACTTCCTTGCTTGCGTCCCTGGTACCCAGATGTTTCAGGGTTTCCATTAAAGAAGAGGCTGAGATAAGGATGAGGGTGTGGGGAGTGTATTTGAGAAAAGATCCAGGAAGGGGAAGAGAGGGAGTAGACAGAGTGAGAAAAGAATAAGGACAAGTAATAATTGATGTTTTTATCAATGATTGCTTCAGCCATTGAGGCTTGAGTCTACCTGGACCTCTGCGACACCTAAAAACCTTCCAAAAATGTTTTCAATGTCTGTATGTTGAAGTCTTCACCCACAGAATTCACTGCCAAATTGCTGGAAGTTGATACAGGGGACTAACTCTTTTCAGATTTACATTAATCTTTGGTTCCTCTGCCTTTTCTAAAACCAGCTTGAGCCTTTGGAAGTTCACGGTTCACGTATTGCTGGAGCCTAGCTTGGAGAATTTTAAGCATTACTTTGCTAACATGTGAGATGAGTGCAATTGTGCAGTAGTTTGAGCATTCTTTGGCATTGCCTTTCTTTGGGATTGAAATGAAAACTGACATTTTCCAGTCCTGTGGCCACTGCTGAGTTTTCCAAATTTGCTGGCATCTTGAGTGCAGCACTTTCACAGCATCCTCTTTCAGGATTTGAAATAGCTCAACTGGAATTCCATCACCTCCACTATCTTTGTTTATAGTGATGCTTCCTAAGTCCCATTTGACTTCACATTCTAGAATGTCTGGCTCTAGGTTAGTGATCACACCATCGTGATTATCTGGGTCGTGAATATCTGTTTTGTACAGTTCTTCTGTGTATTCTTGCCACCTCTTCTTAAGATCTTCAGCTTCTGTTAGGTTCCTATCATTTTTGTCCTTTATTGTGCCCATTTTTGCATGAAGTGTTCCCTTGGCATCACTAATTTTCTTGAAGAGATCTCTAGTCTTTCCCATTCTATTGTTTTCCTCTATCTCTTTGCATTGATTACTGAGGAAGGCTTTCTTATCTCTCCTTGCTATTCTTTGGAATTCTGCATTCAAATGGGTATATCTTTCCTTTTCTCCTTTGCGTTTCACTTCCATTCTTTACACAGCTATTTGTAAGGTTGCCTTAGACAGCTATTTCGCTTTTTTGCATTTATTTTTCTTGGAGATGGTCTTGATTCCTGTCTCTGGTACAATGTCATGAACCTCCATCCATAGTTCATCAGGCATTCTGTCTATCAGATGTAGTCCCTTCAATCTATTTCTCACTTCCACTGTATAGTCATAAGGGACTTGATTTAGGTCATACCTGAATGGTCTAGTGATTTTCTCCACATTCTTCAATTTCAGTCTGAATTTGGCAATAAGGAGTTCATGATCCAAGCCACAGTCAGCTCCTGGTTTTGTTTTTGCTGACTGTATAGAGCTTCTCCATCTTTGGCTGCAAAGAATATAATCAAAGTAACTTATCTACTCCCTAATAATTGATTATTTGTGCCATCTGTTTTCTTAATCAGTCTCACCATTGCTTAGATGATTTCTTATGTCTTTGCTGGTTTTCACATTTACTGATCTTCTAATGCATGCTATTCAGATGTTTCATTAATTTGTGAATCCATTTTATTGACTGGATCCCATCCTATAATCCCTTCCATTTTATCAGCTGGATCCCATCCTGTGGCACACTGTCCAATCAACCTCACTTTGGGACATAGTCCTGGGCCTCAGGGTTCCTGTTCAACCCCCTCTCTGTGCAGACTCCAGTTTTGAATTCTGTGCCTCACACTCCACAGGCCACAGAAGAGGGTGCTCTTCTATGAATTGCAAGAGAGGACTGCAAAATTCAGAAGCAAAGTAGCTTAGGAGATGTCTTAGCTTGTTGGATTCCCAGCTTTCCTTGAACTGATCCTAATAATCCAGTAATATCTTGTCAACTTTTAGATGGTTTTAAGAAGTTTGTGAAAAACTTTATTTAGCTTTATTAGTTGTGTGTGTGGTAGTTTCAGTAACAAGACATGACTTACTTGTATTTTAACTTGCTGCATACCAGTATTTCTCCCTAATTGTGTCTTTATCCAGGAGCAGGTTCAGGTGTTGTCATAACAATGTAAGATATAAAAATGTTATGGAAAATATATAATATATGGTATTTATGTATTCTGAGTAGTGAAATGTTTGTTGTAGTATATTTTCTCCCTTAAAGTAGAATTATCTCTATGTGCAATACTCTTCTTGAGCTTGAAAAATATTCTAGGTCATGTTTACTAACCTGGATAATGTCATTATGACATTCACCACTTTGTGTGCGCCTCCATCACCAGACATAGAATAATTTAAGAGGCTTAAACTGGATATTTCATAACAAATTTCTGATTTATTTTGTAGTACACTACAACCATGGCTAACAGAAACAATATCATATTTTTTTTCCAAAAGAACATCTTCAATAATAGTATGACATGATACTTTTAAAAGCTCACATTTCAGGATGTTAATACATATGCCAGATAAACACATAGTCTTCTCTATAGAAGACAGACCTAGGATGCTCAAGATTGAATTTGGCTTTAGACAGACTCAAAATCATAAGAACTGTTAAAGGGATCATTCTAATTCTCAGCAAAAACTGCTTGGAATCTCTGTGCACATTTATAACAATTTCCCAGAGAGTAGCAATGCTATCTCTACTCTCCACTTTAGATACATGATGTTTTAGAGCATCTGAAAACAAAAATGTTACATTAGATTAGGTCAGCCAATTGCTTAGTGAGTTGATAAACTCACCAAATAAAGTAGTTTTTTTTTTGTTTTTTGTTTTAATTAAACATTATCATTTGTTGAGACAAGGAAAGCCAGAACTTTGGAAATTTCTCATTTTTCCTCTTCCAAACTGAACACCCACTATGCACTGACAATCTTCTCTTTCCTTAATTAAATAATGTACACTATGCTGCTCAGTTGGTAAAGAATCGACCTACAATACAGGAGACCCCAGTTGGATTCCTGGCTTGGGAAGATCCCTTGGAGAAGGGATGGGCTACCCACTCCAGTATTCTTGAGCTTCCTTTGTGGCTCAGCTGGTAAAGAATCCACGTGCAATGAGGGAGACCTGGGTTCAATCCCTGGGTTGAGAAGATACCCTGGAGAAGGGAAAGGCTACCCACTCCAGTATTCTGGCCTGGAGAATTCCATGGACTGTATAGTCCATGAGGTCGCAAAGAGTCAGGCACGACTGAACGACTTTCACTTTTCACGCTGTGGTTACAAGAAGAGATGCGGTGGACAGACTACAGGTGACATTTGAATTCACTTGCTCTGGTGACAAACCCGTAGCAATACTCACCACTGGCCTTTGGAGGGATCACTGAGTGGGATTAATCTTTAAGAATATTTAAAAGACTAGCCTCATTGACCTACAATATGTTATGTCCCTTTGGGGAACAACCCTTCTGGCATCTCAGTCCTGGGGGTTCAGAGCACGCTACACCTCCCAGTTCTGTAGCAGGGCATTTGACCCAGACATGGAGAGTCCAAAGTATTCCAACTCCTTGACCATTGCGATTGGTTCAGGGACAGACACGTGACCCAAGTTGGACCAATCAAAGTCCAGAAAACATCCTGGGACCCCCCCCCCGTTTTTTTTTTTTTTTAATATACCCTCTATTTTCTGGAATAATTAAGCTGGCGGGCTACACGTTTGTGCCTGAGGTCTTAAAAAGAGTTCAAACTTGGTTCAAGTTTGAGGTCATCTACATGACAGATGAGTAACTTTGATGAAAGTACCTAAATTCTCAGCATCCCAGTTTATCTACTGAAAATGTGACACTGCCTTTCCAATTGGCTGTCGGTGCCGCAAGATCATTGCAAACTGACACTGCAGTGCTTCTTTCGCTCTTGTCTTATTTTAGTGTCTTGCTTGTTTTCTTCTCATCCTTATTCTTCATACAGCCTGGAGGAAGCTAGTGGTGACACCTCTCAACCATGCTTCTCCTTTCACAGAGCAGCCCAGTAAAAGAATAAAGTCCAAGCCATTATCACCTCTCACCTGGGCAACAGCTAAAGTCTCATACCTGGTGAGCTTCATCTCTTGGCAAACACTTTTCCCAACAGCTTCTCCATGGATGGAGTGATCACTTTTGGGTAAATAGTATGTGAACATCCTCATGAGTCCATGTTCCTGGTGCGCCCATCCTTAGAGTCTCATAAGCTTTGATCTCTTGCTCTCAGAAACATCAAATCTCTGAGGCACAGTAAAGTTTCAGGATCTGCTGCAGACCATTGGAAAACAAGGATGCTGTCACTTACTCACTACCCAGCTGTTCCACTCTGATGCTGCCACCAAAGACTTGTGTTATCACACAGCATCAGCCAGCATGAAGCTGCGATAGCTATAAGTAGGTCTTCTCCCTGCTGTTTGTGGTCTGCCATGCCTATTTCATTTGAGGCATGCCATCAGCCCCTTTGTTGTCTGGCTTTTTCATACTGATTTGGAATTTAAAATCTTTAACTATTTAGATTCCTTATTACCAGTGGATGGGAGAAAAAGAAGGACTCGGGCAGCTAATTTACTTCTCTTCCCAAGTCTCCTCTGTCCTCGTTATGAAATAAGAAAAGGAAGTTCAAGTTTAAAAATCACATGTATTAGCACTTTTTCTATGGTTGAGAAAGTTTATCATTATTCATTTTCAGTGAAAAACCCTATTTCATCTCATGAAATTTCAAAATCTACATTATTATAATTTGAAGGACACTGGTCTACTCCAATAATATCATTTCAAAAATGAACCACAAAGAGAAACCATGTGACTTGTATAAAGTCTGAACTCTGTGTCTTAGTAACTGTGCCTCTCAGTAATTCTAAGGGGCACTCACTTTCCATGCCCTGAAGTAGATAGTCATGGAAATAGAATTTGTGGTTGGGTAAACCATAGACCAACACGATTTTTAAGAGTCGCTTGGGTCTCTGAAAGTCTCTTCCTTTTGATTTTAAGGAACTGTGTTTGTAAACCCAAGACCAAACCCAGGAACAAAAATGCATTCCATAATCTACTCATAAGTTCATCCTCACAGCCATTCATCTTTTCATTCATTCATTCAACAAAAATGTGTCAGTTACCCAGCTACTAGTTTTGTGCACAGTGCCAGTAAATGGTTTGCATTCTTAAAACATAAATTTTATAAAGCAAGGTCCATTCTAAGAAAGGGAAGTAAGGGAGATAGAATATGCAATGCATGTTCGTAAGTGCTATTAGTAATTTAGAAGGTGCTGTGGAATCTCAGAAAAAGAGACATGTCAGCTGGAACACCAGAAAAGGGGCCATAGAGAAGCAGCATCTGAAGTGAACCTGAAAGAAAAGTTATACAAAACACAAAAAGTCATATCAGTCACAGAGTGAACTCAGGGACAGAGACAAAAAGATGTGGCACTTTGTATTTGTATTGAAATGTCCTTATTCCTTGCTTGCAGCTTCTCATAATAGCAAAAGTCAGTGGGTTGCTTTATATAGTAACTTCCTATTTAAAGCAAATAAATGACATAGTGTGGTAGAAATAAGAAATGAAAATAAAAAGTGGATTCTGTGACAGAAGTTCTGAGTTCAAGTGTTTGTTATGTAATTGGCTAGTTATAACCTTGGATCCACACAGTCAAAGGCTTTAGCATAGTCAATAAAACAGAAATAGATATTTTTCTGGAACTCTCTTGCTTTTGCCATGATCCAGCGGATGTTGGCAATTTGATCTCTGGTTCCTCTGCCTTTTCTAAAACCAGCTTGAACATCTGAAAGTTCATGATTCATGTATTGCTGACACCTCGCTTGGAAAATTTTGAGCATTACTTTAATAGCGTGTGAGATGAGTGCAATTGTGCTGTAGTTTGAGCATTCTTTGGCATTGCCTTTCTTTGGGATTGGAATGAAAACTGACCTTTTCCAGTCCTTAGCCACTGCTGAGTTTTCCAATTTGCTGGCATATTGAGTGCAGCACTTTCACAGCATCATCTAAAAGAGGTGGGAATACCAGACTACCTGACCTGCCTCTTGAGAAACCTATATGCAGGTCAGGAAGCAACAGTTAGAACTGCACATGGAAAAACACACTGGTTCCAAACAGGAAAAGGAGTACATCAGGCTGTATATTGTCACCCTGCTTATTTAACTTCTATGCAGAGTCCATCATGAGAAACGCTGGGCTAGAAGAAGCACAAGCTGGAATCAAGATGGCTAGAGAAATATCAATAACCTCAGATATGAAGATGACATTAAAAAGCCTCTTGATGAAAGTGAAAGAGGAGAGTGGAAAAGTTGGCTTAAAGCTCAACATTCAGAAAACAAAGATCATGGCATCCGGTCCCATCACTTCATGGGAAATAGATGAGGAAACAGTGGAAACTGTGTCAGACTTTATTTTTGGGGGCTCCAAAATCACTGCAGATGGTGACTGCAGCCATGAAATTAAAAGACGCTTACTCCTTGGAAGAAAAGTTATGACCAACCTAGATAGCATATTCAAAAGCAGAGACATTACTTTGCCAACAAAGGTCCGTCTAGTCAAGGCTATGGTTTTTCCTGTGATCATGTATGGATGTGAGAGTTGGACTGTGAAGAAAGCTGAGCCCTGAAGAATTGATGCTTTTGAACTGTGGTGTTGGAGAAGACTCCTAAGAGTCCCGTGGACTGCAAGGAGATCCAACCAATCCATTCTAAAGGAGATCAGCCCTAGGATTTCTTTGGAGAGAATGATGCTAAAGCTGAAACTCCATTACTTTGGCCACCTCATGCGAAGAGTTGACTCACTGGAAAAGACTCTGATGCTGGGAGGGATTGAGGGCAGGAGGAGAAGGGGACGACCGAGGATGAGATGGCTGGATGGCATCATGGACTTGATGGACATGAGTCTGAGTGAACTCCAGGTGTTGGTGATGGACAGGGAGGCCTGGCGTGCTGCGATTCATGTGGTCGCAAAGAGTCAGATATGACTGAGCGACTGAACTGAACTGAACTGAACCTTGGATTAGTTAGATTCTTTTGGATCTTTCTCCCCAGATAAAGAAAGAAGTTGTAAATCATAAGCAATAATGACAATGGGAAGGGTACTACTGAAGTGTGTTCCAGGTTACTGGCATGGATTTTTAAGCCAGTTGATCCTCCCAACAATACTCAAGTAGATTTTCTTATTTTCTCCAACTTAGAAATAATCAAGGACAGTTTATCTCATTTTTAGGTAAATGAAATGTTTAGGGGAAGGATGCCTGTTAGAAATGCTGTATCACAGACGCCCCCCACTTCTGGGAAATTTGATTTACCTATTTGGTGCTTATCCACCTCGCCTGTTCATTCAAATCTTCTGGAAAACTTTTAAAATGATTAAAATAGTCCGCTCTACACATCTGTGTCTCTTTTGCTATCTTGCATAGGGAGGGGGAGAGGGTGGGATGATTTGGGAGAATGGCATTGAAGCATGTATACTAACATGTAAGAAACGAATCGCCAGTCTATGTTTGATGCAGGATACGGGATGCTTGGGGCTGGTGCACGGGGATGATCCAAAGAGATGATATGGGGTGAGAGGTGGGAGGGGGGTTCATGTTTGTGAACTCATGTACACCCGTGGTGGATTCATGTCAATTTATGGCAAAGTATTGTAAAGTAAAATAAAGTAAAAATAAAAATTAAAAAATAAATAAATAAAATGATTAAAATATGACCACCATCCAGATAAATTCAATCAGAATATCTGATAGTTGGATGGTTCCAGTTTATGTATCTTCTCAGAATATTCTAATGTGCAGCCCAGATGGAGACCACCCCCCACCCCCCACCCTGGAACTTAAAACCATTCCTTCAGCTCTCCAAATGATTCTGACCATGCTGAAACTCTCTGAGTGTGACCTGAAGGTGATAAAGGAGCAGAGAGGATGAGTTGTGGAGCCAAAGATACTGTTGACTGAGGAGTGAAGGGGGAAACACATTGTGAAGAGAGAAATAGAAATAGCCTGTGTGTTTAGCAGATGAAGGCAATTTCACAGATGACGCAGTTTTAGATTAAATGAGCAATTTGAGCTGGTGTTGCAAGTTTAGGACAGATTTCTTTTCCCATTTACTATAAATGGAATTCAAGCCATTGGAACTGAGACTTGATGAAGAAGTGAAACAAAACTCTTGGTAAGAAACTGGACTTTATATCACATTTGGCTGCAAGCAGTGGTGGGTGGAGGGGCAGGTAAGGAAGAAACAAACCTAGAGGATAAGTAATAAAGCAATGGGAGGTCAGTTTGGGGTTGGATTTTAATTATCATTTTTATTAAAAAATCATAAGGAGATTAAACAAAAATGAAAATGAAAGAAGAAAAACCTGCTACTGATGCTTAAAGTACTATGTGAGTAGATTAGGAGAGCAGAAATAATGCAAATAAGGAAAAACAAGTAGAATTGCAAAAAAATGTCATCATTTGTCACTCCATCAAACAGCAAAAATCAAAAGGGGTCTAATATCTGTAGAGTTAAAGACCCTAAAATAAAGTAATCAATATTTGTCCTGGAAATACAAAATTTAAGATTGTTCGCTTCTCAGGTAACTTCTACTAAATAATCTTCATTTCTTCTTGCTTTACCTTCAGCTACCTTGACTGGAATTGAAGGACCAGATTCACATCGTAGATTACCTTATTTAATGTTCACAACAACCTTATGAGAAACACATTGTTGTTTTGTTGTTCAGTTTCTAAGTCATGTCTCACTCTTTGTGACCGCATGGATTGTAGCACACCAGGCTTCCCTGTCCTTCACTAACTCCCAGAGTTTGATCAAACTCATATTCATTGAGTCAATGATTCCATTCAGCAATCTCATTCTCTGTCGCCCCCTTCTCTCAGCATCTGGGGCTTTTCCAGGGAGTCAGCTCTTCACATCAGGTGGCCAAAGTATTGGAGTTTCAGCTTCAGTATCAGTCCTTCCAATGAATATTCAGAGTTGATTTCTTTAAGATCAACTGATTTGATTTCCTTGCTATCCAAGGGACTCTCGAGAGTCTTCTGTAACACAACAGTTCAAAAGCATCAATTCTTCTGCACTTGGCCTTCTTTATTGTCTAACTCTTACATCTGTACATGACTACTTGAAAAACAGTAGCTTTGACTATATGGACCTTTATTGGCAAAGTGATGTCTCTGCTTTTTAATATGCTGGTTTGTCATCAGTTCAGTTCAGTTCAGTCACTCAGTCGTGTCTGATTATCTATGACCCCATGTACTGCAAAACACCGGACCTCCCTGTCCATCACCAACTCACGGAGTTTACTCAAACTCATGCCCACTGAGTTGGTGATGTCATCCAACCATCTCATCCTCTGTTGTCCCCTTCTCATCCTGCCTTCAATCTTTTCCAGCATCAGGGTCTTTTCCAATGAGTCAGTTCTTTACATCAGGTGGCCAAAGTACTGGAGCTTCAGCTTCAGCATCAGTCCTTCCAATGAATATTCAGGACTGATCTCCTTTAGGATGCATTGGTTGGATCTCCTTGCAGTCCAAGGGACTCTCAAGAGTCTTCTCCAACACTACAGTTCAAAAGCATCAATTCTTTGGCACTCAGCTATATTTATAGTTCAACTCTCACATCCATACATGACTATTGGAAAAACCATAGCTATGAAGAGACATACTTTTGTTGGCAAAGTAATGTCTTGGCTTTTAATATGCTGTCTAGGTTTGTCATAGCATTTCTTCCAAGGAGCAACCTTCTTTTAATTTCATGGCAGCAGTCACCAACTACAGTGACTTTGAAGCCCCAAAAATAAAGTATGTCACTGTTTCCCTTGCTTCCCCATCTATTTGCCATTAAGTGATGGGACCAGATGCCATGATCTTAGTTTTCTGAATATTGAGTGAGTTTTAAGCCAACTTTTTCACTCTCCTTTTTTACCCTCATCAAGAGGCTCTTTAATTCCTCTCACTTTCTGTCATGGCAATAGCTTCCTCCCATCGTCTTTGTCACAATTAGTGGGCTAAGTGCCTGTTACCAGTTGTGCTAGCATTTGGCTATTCTGCTTTGTGACTGAATGGCATTTCTCAATAGTTGAGCAAACAAACAAAAAAAGAGATACAATTCCTGCTGTTTTTCTCCTGTTCATCTGCTCATGGATCAGTTCTCTTTCTCTTGGAGGACTGACCTACTTCTTGTTTTCCAGTCTGCCTCCCCTTTACTCCAGATCATTGTTCTATATCTGACTGTTTCTCCACAATGTTGAAAATAATATGTACCCTATGTAGGAAATTTGTTAAAACATCCCTATAAAGGGAATAGGCAAGGAGAGAACCAAGTATTTGCCAAATATGGCATCAGTTGCTTTATATTTTTCTCTATAAGTACATAATACATTTATATAAGTATCTTATACATAATATGTAATATACTTTTACGGCTATTTATGTATTTGTATGGCTTTTCAGGTGGCTCAATCATAAAGAATCCACCTGCCAATGCAGGAGATGTGGGTTTGAACTCTGGGTCAGGAAGAGCCTCTGGAGAAAGAAATGGCAACCAGCTCTATATATTATAGAATATGTATGATCATATGTACTTATATATTGCGTCTGTACTATAAAATATCAGTATTATATGTGACATTGTATATTATAGAATTCATAATTATATTATTAAGATACTAAATATGTTTAAAATATATCTATTTGCATTTAATTTGTATATAGTTAAAAGATTTCTTTATACAATAATTCATAAATCTCGAGGTACCTTTATTTCAGTGAAATATTGAAAACAGAAAAAAAAAACAATTGACAAATCTTGATATCAGCATACAGTAGACTGATGCCTCTGGATTCATTGGGAATATTAAAACTACTAGCCTCTGGAAGGCTGAGGGGGAGCTAGTGGGATTCCAGGAGGTAACTGACATGATGGGAGAGAAAGCAGTTACTGACTGCCATCATCTTCCACGTGCCACATGGTATTATCATCTGACCGAGGACAAGAAAGCAAAGCTTATTCTCTCCAAGCATACATATTTTAGTTTCTATGGAGCTGCTGAAGAGTGAAGTGAGCAGTCACGAATTCTAGAGAAGTGCTCTGATTCACACATTGACATCTGGCTTGCCTCCATGCAGTTTTCGCAAAAAGACAGCAACCTCCCCAAAAGCTTTCTGAGTGCTGGCAGTGGCACCAGGAGACAAGCATGAAGCAAAATATTAACATTTCACACAGCGAGCAGGTCACACCACGTGAGTTTTGGGAACAAAGTGCCTCTATTTCCCCCAAGCTTCTGCTGATGCTGGAGCCTCCTTGCACAGCTCATTACCAATGCTCTGATGGCTTCTCCCAGAAGAATGAATTGCCTTTTGTTGGCATTGAAGAGATGCTCAAAAGATCAAAATAATAAAATCAAGTGACAACAGTCTCTGCAGGAATGAAATGCTTCTGCTCAGTGACTCCTGACCTGGTTGCAGCTCCAAGAGGTATTTCCCATGGAGAGCTCTGTGCTAATGTCACCTTTTGCTGGCAGCTCTGTGACATCTGAGACAGAGGAGGTGTTGGTGCAGCATATGCTGTGTCTCCAAGGAAGCCTAGTGGTGCAGAAAAACTCAGAGACTTCCTCCGGAGGACACTGACACAGTCACATTGAGCATCAGATATCTTTAGCTCTTTAAGTCATAATGTATCTCCTCCAAGAGGAAATCCACAAATGGAAATCCCTGGTTCTCTTTGAGATCCCTGACCATCCAGAAAATCTTGATTTTTTTTCCTCTTAAGGAAACATCTATCTGAAGTGGCTCAGTGGTAAAGCATCTGCCTGCCAATGCAGGAGACCTGGTTTCAATCCCTGGGTTGGAAAGATCCCCTGGAGAAGGAATGGCAACCCACTCCAGGATCCTTGAGGGAAAATCCCATAGACAGAGGAGCCTGGCAGGCTACAGTCCTTGGGGTCGCAAGAGTCGGACTTGACTTACTAGCTAAACAATAACAATCTTTAGTGTAGACTTCCTTGTGGATGTAATTAAGTACCTCCTCCAGGAGGAAATCCACAAATAAAAATTCTTGGTTTCGTTTGAGATCCCTGATCTCCCAGAAAATCTGATTTGTTTTTTCTCTAAAGTGACTAATTAATCAGAAATAAAATGTCAGAATAGACATTTGTCAGCAATGTAGAATTCCAGGGATATATATATATATATATATATATATATATATATATATAGTTTCTGATATATGCCTATTGGTTTACACACGTTATCTCTAATCTTCTAGAACCACACAAGCTAAGTAATGTTAGTCCTTTTTACAGACTAGGAGACTGTAGGGTCACCAAGTAAATCAACTTGTTTGAGGCCATGACGTATTAAGTAACTGCATGATGGATGTGAGATTAAAAATCATATCTATCAAATGCTGAAGCGTGGGCTGTTCCCAATATTGCATGTCATGATTGAAAGAATGCTTACTGATTACTGCTTTTCTTTATGTTCTAGGAATATGCGTTATTTAGGAAATGCATTTCAGAGCAGATTTCAAAGTTCAACTTGCATACAAATCACCTGGAGATCTTGTTAGATACAGATTCTGACTCAGAAAGTCTGAGGTGGACCTAGGATTGACATGCATGGTGCTGATCGAAGGACCATACTTGGGAGATCAATGTTCAGAGCATGTGAACTAAATGAATAAGACCTTAAGCCCTTTTAAACTCAATATTTGAAGTTATTGCATAAAATAGCCTTCACTATGTGAAAATTCATGGGATTGGTGGGTTTTTTTTGGGGGGGGGGTCATCATTAATGATAGTGTCTAAATGTGTTTTCATATCAGACACATTTAATTTACCTTTATTCAAACCATCAACAGAGATGCACTGGCCATCTGCAAAATTAGTTACATCTGATTTTTTTTTTTCCGGGTGCTTTACAACTTAGAAAATGTCTTTATGTGTGATCATACTCAATGCTTACAAAAAGAAAACAAAATAAACATTGTTATTGATGTGATTTTAAATTGATAGTATTAAGATTCGGAGAAAGGAGGTGATGTGTATTGGACCTGTGTCACAGATTTTATTAAAATATTCAGTTTTTCTGAATCTCCATATCATAATCTCAAAGTCATAATTTGCAAGACTTTTGCTATGGCTCCTGTTACAAAGTACCATATACGAGTGGCTTAAAAAGCAGAAATTTAGTATTTTTCAGTTCTAGATGGCAGAAGTCTAAGATCAAGGAGCTTGCAGGGTTGATTCCTTTTGAGAATTGTTTGTTCATCCCTCTCTCCTGGTTTCTGGTGGTCTGCTGGTGATTTTCAGTGTCACTTAGCTTATAGACTCGTGATTCTAATGTTTTTCTTTGCTTTCTAACGATATTTTTCTTGGGTGCCTGTCTGTTTCCAAATTCCCCCCTTTTGGAAGGAAACCAACTATTTTGTTGGATTAAGGGCTCACCCTACCTCAGCAGGACCCCATCTTCAGTCAGTTCAGTTCAGTTCAGTCGTTCAGTTCTGTCTGATTCTTTGCGACCCCATGTACTGCACCATGCCAGGCGTCCCTGTCTTTTTTTTTTTTTAATTTTTTTTAATTTTAAAATCTTTAATTCTTACATGCGTTCCCAAACATGAACCCCCCTCCCACCTCCATCCTCATAACATCTCTCTGGGTCATCCCCATGCACCAGCCCCAAGCATGCTGTATCCTGCGTCAGACATAGACTGGCGATTCAATTCTTACATGATAGTATACATGTTAGAATGCCATTCTCCCAAATCATCCCACCCTCTCCCTCTCCCTCTGAGTCCAAAAGTCCTTTATGCACATCTGTGTCTTTTTTCCTGTCTTGCATACAGGGTCGTCATTGCCATCTTTCTAAATTCCATATATATGTGTTAGTATACTGTATTGTTATTTTTCTTTCTGGCTTACTTCACTCTGTATAATCGGCTCCAGTTTCATCCATCTCATCAGAACTGATTCAAATGAATTCTTTTTAATGGCTGAGTAATACTCCATTGTGTATATATACCACAGCTTTCTTATCCATTCATCTGCTGATGGACATCTAGGTTGTTTCCATGTCCTGGCTATTATAAACAGTGCTGCGATGAAAATTGGGGTACATGTGTCTCTTTCAATTCTGGTTTCCTCGGTGTGTATGCCCAGCAGTGGGATTGCTGGGTCATACGGTAGTTCTATTTGCAATTTTTAAGGAATCTCCAAACTGTTCTCCATAGTGGCTGTACTAGTTTGCATTCCCACCAACAGTGTAGGAGGGTTCCCTTTTCTCCACACCCTCTCCAGCATTTATTGCTTGCAGGTTTTTGGATCACAGCCATTCTGACTGGTGTGAAGTGGTACCTCATTGTGGTTTTGATTTGCATTTCTCTAATAATGAGTGATGTTGAGCATCTTTTCATGTGTTTGTTAGCCATCTGTATGTCTTCTTTGGAGAAATGTCTATTTAGTTCTTTGGCCCATTTTTTGATTGGGTCATTTATTTTTCTGGAATTGAGCTGCATAAGTTGCTTGTATATTTTTGAGATTAGTTGTTTGTCAGTTGCTTCATTTGCTATTATTTTCTCCCATTCAGAAGGCTGTCTTTTCACTTTTCTTATATTTTCCTTTGTTGTGCAGAAGCTTTTAATTTTAATTAGATCCCATTTGTTTATTTTTGCTTTTATTTCCAGAATTCTGGGAGGTGGATCATAGAGGATCCTGCTGTGATTTATGTCTGAGAGTGTTTTGCCTATGTTCTCCTCTAGGAGTTTTATAGTTTCTGGTCTTATATTTAGATCTTTAATCCATTTTGAGTTTATTTTTGTGTGCGGTGTTAGAAAGTGATCTAGTTTCATTCTTTTACAAGTGGTTGACCAGTTTTCCCAGCACCACTTGTTAAAGAGATTGTCTTTACTCCATTGTATATTCTTGCCTCCTTTGTCAAAGATAAGGTGTCCATATGTGTGTGGATTTATCTCTGGGCTTTCTATTTTGTTCCGTTGATCTATATGTCTGTCTTTGTCAGGCTTCCCTGTCTTTAACCAACTCCTGGAGCTTGTTCAAACTCATGTCCTTCCAGTCAGTGATGGCTTCCAACCATCTCATCCTCTGTCATCCCCTTCTCACCCTGCCTTCAATCTTTCCCAGCATCAGGGTCTTTTCCAATGAGTCAGTTCTTCACATCAGGTGGCCAGAGTATTGGAGTTTCAGCTTCAGCATCAGTCCTTCCAATGAATATTCAGGATTGATTTCCTTTAGGATGGACTGGTTGGATCTCCTTGCAGTCCAAGGGACTCTCAAGTGTCTTCTCCAACACCACAGTTCAAAAGCATCAATTCTTCGGCACTCAGCTTTCTTTATAGTCCAACTCTCACATCCGTACAAGACTACTGGAAAAACCATAGATTTGACTAGACAGACCTTTGTTGGCAAGGTAATGTCTCTGCTTATTAATATGTTGTCTAGGTTGGTCATAACTTTCCTTCTAAGGAGCAAGTGCCTTTTAATTTCATCTGCAGGACCTCACCTTAACTTAGCTAGTTACAGCTTCAGTGATCCTATTTCCAAATAACATTGCAATTTTAGGTACTGGAGGTTAAGATTTCACTTAGAATTTGAAGAGTGGAATACAGCTCAACCTATAACAGTTGGTGTTGCCTGGTATCTGTTTGAGAGTTGCTTATAATCTATTTTGGCAACTACATACAAATCCAAATGATTCTATATAAAAGGTAGGAAAACGAAGGATTCCCAATGAGACCTGATGAGTCCTGAGATGAAAGAGACCCTGTTTTCCTAGGTAAACCAAGACAATTGCTGTAAGTTGGCAGCCCATGTTATCCTTGGAGTAGGAGTGAGATTTAGATAGGGAAGTAAAGAATGTTCCAGACATCAAGTTCAGTGTTTGTTAAGAAAAGAAGAGAAGTCAGTCCCCAAATGTGTTATGAGAAGAGAAAGTAGAGTTATTCTAAACTATAAAATAAGAAAATCAGAGTAGAATTAAATAACATTGATTTTATGTTTTTTTTCTGGAGATAAAAATTAAGTAACTCCAAAATCACTGTAGATGGTGACTGCAGCCATGAAATTAAAAGATGCTTACTCCTAAGAAGAAAAGTTATGACCAATCTAGATAGCATATTCAAAAGCAGAGACATTACTTTGCCAACAAATGTCCGTCTAGTCAAGGCTATGGCTTTTCCTGGGTCATATATGGATGTGAGAGTTGGACTGTGAAGAAGGCTGAGCGCTGAAGAATTGATGCTTTTGAATTGTGGTGTTAGAGAAGACTCTTGAGAGTCCCTTGGATTGCAAGGAGATCCAACCAGTCCATTCTGAAGGAAATCAGCCCTAGAATTTCTTTGGAAGGAATGATGCGAAAGCTGAAACTCCAGTATTTTGCCCACTTCATGCGAAGAGTTGACTCATTGGAAAAGACTCTGATGCTGGGAGGGACTGGGGGTAGGAAGAGAAAGGGATGACAGAGGATGAGATGGCTGGATGGCATCACTGACTCGATGGACGTGAGTTTGAGTGAACTCCGGGAGTTGGTGATGTACAGGGAGGCCTGGCGTGCTGCGATTCATGGGGTCGCGAAGAGTCGGACATGACTGAGTGACTTAACTGAACTGAACTGAAGGTCTGGTCTTAGTCTGTAAAATTGGAATACTAACTTAAATATCACAGGGAGTTGGCTTGTTTCGTTGCTTTGTTGTTGTTATTGTTTGTTAATTTTAAGCATATGAACAATGTATGGTGAAATTTATATGCTAACATCTTAATAGATGTCTGTGGTGTGCTGCCAAAAATTGAAAACAAGCTACTGTCTGAAGCTAGAAAGAATGGTTCTCATTGCATTCTAAAACCCAGGTGACTTTTACACTGAAAAAGGATAGCTAAGCTTTTGTTGAGTTAAAACAAACCAATCCTTGTTTACTGGCCTGTGGATTTAAGAAAATAGGTTGTCATTTTAATTGACAGAGGAGTCTGAAACTCTGTCAAGAGGATTTATTTAAATTCTTCTGGACAGTCTCAGAACTTACGGTCCTGTATGTGAAAACAACTCTTTCTCAGTTCAGAGGATGACATCTTCGGGGAGTTGTCCCTGAAAGGATGTAGTCACCAACGCTCACAAAGAAAGAAATGTTCATACCCTGAACAGAGATTATCTCACAAGATAAATAGCTGTGTCCCGATTCAGACAGAAATGCATTTTGACAAGGTCAGAGTCTCTCTTATTCCTCAGGCCTCAGTTCCCTGGGCCACATGAGGTTCCTTGTCTGAGTCAAAGAGCTACGAGGCTGATGGGGAGAGAAACTCATTAATTTTGTCAATACCCATTCCCTGCTCTGAGCTTTATAGACTGTCTTAAGTAAAAGATGAGCTTGTCTCCATCTTCTTATTCTGTTCAGAGTGATTTAAAAATGGACCTTTCTATTTTCAGCGAATATCAAGCTCTTTAACTAATATTCACAAGCCACATAAATCTACCCTTTCCCCACTCTTCCCAATGTACAATCAATTTCTCCCCAGTATAGGGCCTCTCCCTAATCAAATCAAATCAAATCAAATCATCACTCTGAATCCAATGTGCTTTCTTGATTTTTCACACTCACTTTTAACTTTTTCTCAATTGAAAGTACTCTTTGTGACATCTCTCTCCTCATCCCTTTATATCTGTTTCATCCTAGTCCAGGTTGACCAATATCCTACACATGCTCAGCTCTACCTGTGCAAGCCAGTAACAGACAAGACCAAGGGATCACAGCATTCTATTTTGCTAAGTTTGGATGGGTGCCTACAGGACCTTTTTTGTTCATGAACACAAATCTCCAAAAAGAAAAGAAAAGAAAAAAAAAAAAAAAGCCCAATTTTGATGCAAGAATCATGGGGTCATTCTGCATTATTTATTTTATTTTGTTTATTGGAAATCACTTATAAATTCATTTCTATTGAATGAAAATTCTCTAAAATTCTGTTGTGCTTTACAGTTTTCAAAAGTTTCACACATGTAATTTCATATAATCTCATAATAACCATTTTTCTCCTTTATCCCTATGTTACAATGCCCCTCGCCTCCCCCCCACACACACACACACACTGCTGTGTACGTACGTTAATTGCTCTGCTGCTGCTAAGTCGCTTCAGTCGTGTCCGACTCTGTGCGACCCCATAGACGGCAGCCCACCAGGCTCCTCCATCCCTGGGATTCTCCAGGAAAGAATACTAGAGTGGGTTGCCTTTTCCTTCTCCAAAGCATGAAAGTGAAAATTGAGAGTGAAGTCGCTCAGTCGTGTCAGACTCTTTGGGACCCCATGGACTGTAATCTACCAGGTTCCTCTATCCATGGAATTCTCCAGGCAAGAATATTGGAGTTGGATAGCCATTCCCTTCTCCAGGGGATCCTTACAACTCAGGGATCAAACCCAGCTCTCCTGCATCGCAGGCAGATTCTTTATCATCCAAGCCACCAGAGAAGCCCACTTCTTTATTGTCTATGAGTCTGCTTCTTTTTTGTTATATTCACTAGCTTGTTGTAGTTTTTTTTAGATTCCACAAAGAAGTGATATCGTATGATATTTGTCTTTCTTTGTCTTTCTCTGTCTGGTTTGTTTCATTTAGCATAATGTCTTAGTCTTTCTGGATTTCCAATACTGAATAGCCATAGACCCCTTGCTGCTGCTGCTGCTGCTGCTGCTGCTGAGTCGCTTCAGTCATGCCCGACTCTGTGCGACCCCATAGACGGCAGCCCACCAGGCTCCCCCATCCATGGGATTCTCCAGGCAAAAACACCGGACTGGGTTGCCATTTCCTTCTCCAATGCATGAAAGTGAGAAGTGAAAATGAAGTCGCTCAGTCGTGTCCAACTCCTAACGACCCCATGGACTGCAGCCCACTAGGCACCTCCATCCATGGGATTTTCCAGGCAAGAGCACTGGAGTGTGGTGGGTTATCCAGCCTTCTGCGGCTGCTGCTAAGTCGCTTCAGTCGTGTCTGACTCTGTGAGACCCCATAGACGGCAGCCCACCAGGCTCCCCCATCCCTGGGATTCTCCAGGCAAGAACACTGGAGTGGGTTGCCATTGCCTTCTCCAATGTGTGAAAGTGAAAAGTGAAAGTGAAGTCGCTCAGTCGTGTCCATCCAACTCTTAGCAACCCCATGGACCGCAGCCCACCAGGCTCCTCCATCCATGGGATTTTCCAGGCAAGAGTACTGGAGTGGGTTGCCATTTCCTTCTCCAGTTATCCAGCCTAGGTAAGCCCAAATACCTCCAACGATAGAGAACACTGACATCTACAGTACAGTGCAACTGATAAGGACAGGAATATCTAAAGAAAAGGTGCTTGGAATTCTGGAAAATGCTAGTTGTTCAATGAGTTAAGCTGCTGCTGCTGCTTAGTCACTTCAGTTGTGTCCAGCTCTATGTGACTCTATGAACTGTAGCCCACCAGGCTCCTCTGCCCATGGAATTCTCCAGGCAAGAGTACTGGAGTGGGTTGCCATGCCCTCCTCCAGGAGATGTTCCCAACCTAGGGGTCGAACCCGGGTCTTCTGCATTACAGGGAGATTCTTTACCACTGAGCCACCAGGGAAGCCCAGGCTAAGCTCAACTGACCTCAATAAATAATAATCTTCTAAACAGTGTCTTCAAAAAATAAGAGACTTTAATTTGGCATAAAGAAAAAAGAAAAAGAATGGTGAGTGTAGACGTGGGGGTTTAGATGACCAATGTGAGCATTATTTTTGTAGAACATTCAGTTCAGTTCAGTTCAGTCTCTCAGTTGTGTCCGACTCTTTGTGACCCCATGAATCGCAGCACGCCAGGCCTCCCTGTCCATCACCAACTCCCAGAGTTCACTCAGACTCACATCCATCGAGTCAGTGATGCCATCCAGCCATTCATCCTTGGTTGTCCCCTTCTCCTTCTGCCTTCAATCCCTCCCAGCATCAGAGTCTTTTCCAATGAGTCAACTCTTCACATGAGGTGGCCAAAGTATTGGAGTTTCAACCTCAGCATCAGTCCTTCCAATGAACACCCAGGGCTGGTCTCCATTAGGATGGACTGGTTGGATCTCCTTGCTGTCCAAGGGACTCTCAAGAATCTTCTCCAACACCGCAGTTCAAAACCAACAATTCTTTGGCACTCAGCTAGAAACACTGTGGTTAGAACAAGCACATGGTTCAGATTAGTGAACTAAAAAACGAGACTTAAATTGAATAAGAAGCATTTGATGCTCAAATCCAGAAGCAATATTCACTAGTACTTTTTTTCTACTGTACGTTATGTACCAGATGATGTAACAAGAGCTATTTATATGCATCCTCATTTTACCTGATTCCATAACCCAATAGGCTATTATTGCTCCCATTTGCAAATGAAGATCTTGTGCCGCACATAATTTAGTTCAGTTCAGTCACTCAGTCGTCTCCGACTTTTCGCGACCCCATGAATTGCAGCACGCCAGGCCTCCCTGTCCATACCAATTCCCGGAGTTCACTCAGACTCACGTCCATCGAGTCAATGATGCCATCCAGCCATCTCATCCTCTGTCGTCCTGTTCTCCTGCTGCCCCCAATCCTTCCCAGCATCAGAGTCTTTTCCAATGAGTCAACTCTTCACATGAGGTAGCCAAAGTACTGGAGTTTCAGCTTTCGCATCATTCCTTCCAAAGAAATCCCAGGGCTGATCTCCTTCAGAATGGACTGGTTGGATCTCCTTGTAGTCCAAGGGACTCTCAAGAGTCTTCTCCAACACCACACTTCAAAAGCATCAATTCTTCGGTGCTCAGCCTTCTTCATGGACTTCCCTGGTGGCTCAGACAGTAAAGCATCTGTCTACAATGCGGGAGACCTGGGTTCGAGCCCTGAGTTGGGAAGATCCCCTGGAGAAGGAAATGGCAATCCACTCCAGTACTGTTGCCTGGAAAATCCCATGGATAGAGGAGCCTAGTACGCTACAGTCTATGGGGTCGCAAAGAGTTGGACACAACTGAGTGACTTCACTTCTTCACTTCAGCCTTCTTCACAGTCCAACTCTCACATCCATACATGATCACAGGACGGACGTGGTCCTAGACGGACCTTAGTTGGCAAAGTAATGTCTCTGCTTTAGTTACTTTGCCCAAATCATAAGTGAATAAAATGCCCTGGAGGACAGTGGAGACTGTCAACAGGTAAGTACACATTCTCTTAGTTTCTTATAATTATGTTGCTAATACTTTTGCCTGTTGGGAGCCAGCGTGAGAAACTCCGCCCATGGCAAAGGCCATGAGGAAGGAAGCTTGGCATACGCAAAGGTGTGATCAAGCCTCAGGAAACCCCCTGTTCCCGAGCATCTACCCCAAAACCAGAGTACTTTACGGGGAGCTCTCCCCCATAACCATTTCTCTCAGAGAAGGAGTTAACTTGCAGCTCCAGTTAATAAAAATTCCTGGGCATGATAAGAGTGTTTCAACTTATGAACTCTGAAGGTTCTCTGGCCTGCCTGATCAGGCTTGTCCGGCCGCATGTGATTGTTTACAGCCTCCCAACTGTGAGAGGCACGGGATGTTTTAAAACTTTCTAAATACAGACTCTTTTGAGAAGTTAGAAGATCATTAGTATAGTATTAGTAGGTTGATTAGGAATTATATCGGTGAAGGGTTTTTTCATTTATCCTGCCAATAATTACTGCTGATTCCCTGCCTTGGGTGTGACAAGGATGTCTCAGGTCAAACCTCTCTGCTGACAGACTAGCTTGTGTGACAGCCTCTCAGCCATAAACAGCAGAGAGAGTATGGAGTATTAGCATAGGGCTTTTCTCATTGATGAGTCAATGATTGCCATCAGGCCTCCATATCCTTAGGCACCTGAGAATATATTAATCAATGTATTTGGAATATAAAAAAGGAAATATAGTAGTTTTTAATGTTAGCAATACTAGACTTTTGAGTTAATGAATCTTCTCTTTTGTTATAGATCACTGTACTTTGTTATAAATCACTATGCTATGTAACTTTATCACTATCTTAAGACAAAATAGATCTTAAGGGGAACATTGGTGAAGGGTTTACATTTGTTGAGCCAATACTTGCTGCTAAATCTCCATATTCCTGTCCTTATAATGAATATAACTAGCATATAGGAGAAATAAGTATTAACCTTTAAGATTAATCATGTTAAACCTTAGGTTAAGTAAATTCCTTTCTTGATTGTAACTCACTACACCCTCACCCTATAGGAATGCAACTTTATTTGGAGGGTGGCGCCTGATTTAAAAAAAAAAAAAAAATCACCCCTGGAAAAATAAGTTTTCTGGTTAACTGACCAGTATCAGAAAGGGCCATAAAATGTCAGCAGACCTCATGGCTAAAAGATAATGAAACTCATAAGACCTTTGTATAATTTTATATGAAGCACCTGATTGTGACAAGGGTCAGGTCTGCTGACCCCCGCGTGACTCTGTATTCATCCCTATGTATAACAAAAAGGTATATAAACAAACCTGAAAAATAAAGAAATCGGATCAGTTTCTGGAAAGACTGATTCCCCTGTGTCATTTCTTTCTCGCTCCCCGTTTTCCTGGCTGAATTCCCATCTGAAATGTGGGTACTCACCAAGCCTGCTAATTCTGCCTGGGCTTCTGAGATCGGACCGGGGAGGCCTCAGTGCCTCCTCTCCTTTGGGAAAATGGAGAGACGCTTGTGGCCTACGTAGGTGGTGATTGGTATTCCATGCAAACCAGTTATTCAGCCTCTTTTCTCCACTAATTCTCCTACTACACTATCTGTTTCTAATCTCCCTCTATATCTGTAATTAAATAAGTTTTTTCCAGGACGCCGACTCCGTCCCCACCTTCGAATCACCCTGGATCCACCGGGGCTGGACCCTGGCACTTGCCAACATTCTGCTAGTCCTTTATTTTGGTTATATTCTCCTGCATTGCTTTAAGAAATCTTCATCCAAACTAAATAAAAATGAAATATGTACTTGAAAGAAGGGAAGAAAGAAAGGTAATAATTTATGATAGAACTATATTAATATGAACCTGAAATTTTCTAATCTACAGGAGCTATTTTATGGCTGGTGAAATCTCAGAGTGGCAAAGACACCATTTGTATAGAGTAGCATTTTCTTACTCATTTATAGGCAAGTCTACACAAGTCATGTCTGATTAATCTTTTACTATTTAATTTAAGGTCCTTTCAATAGGCTTTGAGAATTGCAGGCATTCATTATTTCACTCAATATAGCAGAGAAGTTCAATATAAACCTTTATCTCATGATTTTTATTCATCTTCTTGATCATCAGTTTCTGCAAGGAGACTCACAAATTTCACAGAAGAAAGAGAAGCCATCATTTAATTCACAGTGAAAGAGGTGGACCAGAACTCTAGATATACCCTTCAATCATAGAACAAGTGTGTATTGTCTGCCTGTTATGTAGCAGGCATTATTCTATGTTCTTGCAATACAAGAGTGAATCTTGACCTCATGGCATCATATTACAGCAGGATAGGACAGACAATACACAACTGTCATAATAAATACATAAAATTAAGTCATATATTAGAAGACAGTAAATACTAGCAGCTTCCCTGATGGCTCAGGCAGTAAAGAGTCTGCCTGCAACACAAGAGATCCAAGTTCGATCCCTGAGTTAGGAAGATTCCCTGGAGAAGGGAATAGCTATCCACTCCAGTATTCTTGCCTGGAGAATCCCATGGACAGAGGAACCTGGCAGGCTACAGTCCGTGGGGTCTCAAAGAATCGAACACGACTGAGTGACTAAGCATGCATGCACACAAGCAATCTCGTTAGGCCCTGGGAGAAGATATTATTTGAGTGAGGTTTTAAAGCTCATTTAAGTTAACTGTGCCTGGAGAAAGCATTGTTAATGTCTCTCTTCTAGGCTAAGGTGTACTGGGTTGAATCAGAAAGGTATCCAGGTTTGTAGATGGATTGTGAGAGTAAGTCAATTATGGTATAAAGAACAGACGGGCCTGACCGAGAAGAGTAAGCTGGTAATCTAAAGTTCTTTATAAAGGTAGAAAGAAGTCCAGCCAAGTGATGGAAATGAATTGTGAGCGAGAAGGGAGTCAAATGTCAGAGCTAGAGACACATGGCCAAGTGGCAACCTAAAGGACCACCGTGTTTTAAATAGTAACAAATGTGCAGGTCCAAAGATTCATATTCAGGCAGGAAAGCAAGAGCAAATTTTTGACCTCAGTCATGGGTCATGGCTCTCTGTCTGGTTTTTATCACAATTTATCCAAAAGGGTGCACATTTCTAGCTGTTGCATTTATTAAAATTATCTCCTTCCTCCTATTGATAAGCATTAAAGTAAGCAAACATAATCAATGTTGTTAAATAAATTTTACTAGTGAAATACTACTTCTCTTCATTTTATTCTAGGGGTTCCATGTCTCACTCAGAAATAAGAGGTGGGGGAGATCCCTTGCTATGCTTTGAACATCAGTGGTAAAATCTCATTTTCCTATTAAAAAATGCAAAACTCCAAGAGCTGAAGCAACCCCTAAATGTCACACAAGATATATTATAAGTTGGTTCCCAGAGGAAGTTGTTTTTGTTTTTCCCCCTTTTCCTTTATTTTTTGAAAGGGAAAAAAAAAATCTGTGCTTATTTACACTTCATGGGAAAAGCATCATTAGCATTTTGTATTTTTCTGTAGGCTTTTTTCTTCCCTGGGGATTATTTTACATCTGAAAGGGCATTATTCATCAATGAATAATGAGAAAGTTTTCAGGAAAGCTTTCTACTACAGCCCTGCTCCCACCCTGTCCACTTCCCCCCAACACACAGATGCTGACTGGGTGACTGAGGCCAAGGAGAAACTTCAGGCTTTGTAGGCATTTTCTTACTAGACTTGAAGTCACATACACCCTGGTAATGAGAGCCATTCCTGCTACCCTTGACTGCAGAGATGGTCATTGTTACAGGCTCCAAAAACTAACATGGCAGCTTTCACTAAAGAGTGCTCTTCAAGTGTATGTGATTGAACATGCAAATTGGATTTACACACTCAGGTTTGGGCAACAGTGACTATAAACACAGCCTAAGACTCACATTCACAAATTATATCGGACTGTACATACAAATCAGCTCCCATTGAATCTTTGAAAATGAGATCACATTTCTTCCACATTTACCACGCATTCCGTGCTGGTTAACTAGAGCGAAGTGTTGTTACCAAGCTCAGCAGAAAAACTGTAAAATGTCCACGATGGTTATTTCTCCTCCCTCCTTCTGAGGTGCTTTGCAGGTTATACATTTACAGAGCGTTTAGAATGTGATACAAATCAGGCCGCTAGATTTTCCCCCCATCGGTGGTGTCATCTGGATAAATCACACCCTTTGGCATTTGCATTGATACAACAAGAACATACCATGCAGCACAAATAACCTCATTTCCATAAAACGGCCTTTTAAAATTAGAAAATGTATAATTCATTTGGGGTGGTTATTACCGCTTTTGGTCGGGAGGGATTTAAACTTGTATTTAAATGCAAATAACTGTATTTTTTCACAGTTACACACAGGAAGCCACACAACTTAGGCACTCTAAGATGTATGGTTATCCTCCACTATCAATTCAGGATGACGATCTTGATCACAAAAGCGGTTTGCAGAGCCCGTTACAGTTTGCAGCAAGCTCTCACATCTCAGGTGAGACTCTCCGTGCTCCAGGAGAGAGACTTCCATTTTACATCAGAAGAAGCTAAAGCCCAGATAATTTAAGCAATGTCTCAGGATCACACAGGTTCAGGTGTGATCTCTATGAGCAGGAAGTGGCTTAAACATGGATAAGAGGACTGAATGGATAAACTTGGGCACCCAGACAGACTCAAGGATGGGAATAAGGTAACCAGAAAGAAAGTGAAAATGAGAGAGGGTAGAGGGAGAGAAAGAACCATTTTTAAAAGGGCAGAAAATACTCAGAAAAGAAGGGGCCAGGTAAACTCTTGGACAAGGATGCACTACTTTGCCTGCTTCTCATCTCTGACTCTCTGCATGGCACTCCAGCAGAAGCCTGTGGTGTCTCACAACCCAGGTGTCTGACCCAGAACCCTGGTTGCTTCTATTCAACCATGCTGCTCCTGTCTCCTTTGTTCCAGAAGGCTGTTTATCCTGCAGTCACCTGGGCAGGGGGATGTATCTCTAAGCCCACTCTGGAAACAAGTGGCTCACCCTGTAGGTATCAGCTGCACTCCCACAGAGGAGCCGGGTTTCTGGCTGCTGACTCTCTGTCCATACTAAATCGTCTGGCTCTCTCCCTGCACCAACTCCTTACTCTGACCCCCACCTTGTCTAACGAGTGTGTGCTTACTCTTCAAAACTAAACTAATGCAGGAGTCCTAGATGGAAACTTGCCTGAATTCTCTTTCCATCACCAACCAGGTGATGACACCTCTCTTGCCTCAGCCTCCGTCATTCAGTGAGTCCTCTTAATCCACAACCAGAAGGTTTGCCTTGCTGCAGCCTTCCCTCTGGGCTCAAGTCCTCAAAAGCAAGGATCTTTTCTTGTTATCCACAACTGGTGTGACAGAGAGTGGAGTATAGAAAGAATCCTATGCATATTTGTTGAGTCTCAATTCTGCTGACACCACCTGCATGACTTCAGACAAATACTGAGCTTCTCTGAACCTCAGTTTGAAAGTGAAAGTGTTAGTCACTCAGCCATGTCAGACTCTTTGTGACCCCATGGATTGTAGCCCACCAGGTTCCTCTGTCCAAGGGATTCTCCAGGCAAGAATACCGGAGTGAGTTGCCATTCCCTTCTCCAGGGGATCTCCCCAACCCAGGCTTTGAACCCATATCTCCAGCATGGCAGGCAGATTCTTTACCATCTGAGCCCCTGAAACATTTTATTCATATTTAAAGACAAAAAACAGAAGAAGAAAAAAAAACAGAACTGTAATATGGCCAGAATGAATATTACATTAATTAGAAAGAGAATGTGCTACGTATCTGGTAAGGTATCAAAAAATGACAGTTGCCATAATTAGTCCTGCTAATATTAAATCAGTGAATGAATGTTTAGATACCAGAGATGTTGCCCTCTAATAGACCTTTTTGACCTTTGTATATCAATTTGGGGTCAACTATATTCCTTTCTTTACAAAATGCTGTCACCTTCCGGGCTGCATTTCTATTTATGGAGCTATTACCAATCCCATCCTCCAGAAGAGAATCATATGGTTACCCAGGACCTTGTGTTTCTCCTGCCTCAATGTCAACTCCAGCGTTAACACCTTGTCATAGACAGCTTCACTGAGGCATCCATTTGTCAGCAATGGCTGAAGTTATTACCATTCTCCCAGAGCCTGAATTTAATCTGTTCAGTTACCCTGTTCGCTGTGCTTCAATTTTCACTGGCCAAATGAGGAAGTCAGATCTTAGGGATTCCAAGTTTCTTTCCAATTCAAGCTCCTGATTTTCAAAGAGAAATTCGATTTGATCAAAGGATTTAATAATTTAATGCATTTGCTTATACTTGCGATAGCAGTGAAATTGGAAAGCTTTCTGGTCCAAGATTTAAGAGCAAGAGGAAAGACCTGCTTGACCTTGAATAAGACACTTTCTTTTTCTGAATCTTCTTACCTCATCTGAAAAATAAGGATCAGGGAGAGCAGGAATTTCATGTAACAGCATAATTGAACCCCAGGGGGCATGTAGAAAGTGGGGAGATATTTTTATGTCACATTGGCATTTAGTAAATGAGGCAGAGGATGGAAACCATTCTACAATGCAAGCAACACTTTGGGATAATGAAGAATTATCCAACCCAGATGAATAGGAGTGTTTCAATTGAGGCCACCTTAGCAATGTTCAAATGATCTCTATTAGAATATTCTGGGGCTTTCCAGGTGACTCAGCAGTAAAGAGTCCACCTGCCAATGCAGGAGACACAAGAGATGTGGGTTCAATCCCTGGGTTGAGAAGATTCCCTGGAGGAGGAAATAGCAACACACTCCAGTATTCTTGCCTAGCAAATTCCGTGGACTGAGGAGCTGGCGGGCTGCAGTCCACTGGGTCACAAAGAGTTGGATACAAATGAGCACGCATGCACATTAGAATATTCCATATTTGACATTTTTTAAACAGCTAATGGACGGAGAAAGCAATGGCAACCCACCCCAGTACTCTTGCCTGCAAAATCCCATGGACCGAAGAGCCTGGTGGGCTGCAGTCCATGCGGTCGCTAAGAGTCAGACACGACTGAGCGACTTCACTTTCACTTTTCACTTTCATGCATTGGAGAAGGAAATGGCAACCCACTCCAGTGTTCTTGCCTGGAGAATCCCAGGGACGGGGGAGCCTGGTGGGCTGCCGTCTATGGGGTCACACAGAGTCGGACAAAATGGAAGCGACTTTGCAGCAGCAGCAAACAGCTAATGGAAGTAATAGGTGTTTAATAAATTTGTGTTTAGATAGAGTTTTGAGTTTTGCAGTAGTCTGATTTTCATATTATATATAACTCTAATTAGCCTTGAAATTTTATACTTGACTTATATCAAAGGGCACAGATCTTTTCTCCTTTAAGTATGTTTTTTCCAGAAAGTATTATGCAGCCTCACTTCCTATAACCTTTCCTTCATTCTCCTACATCAAAACCTCCTCACAGGTTGGACCTAAAACTATTAGAACTGGGAGAAGTGTAGCAACATTTATCCAAGATTCATTTGGGCTTTCAATTCTATCATTAACCTGCTTGTATTCTCAGTCCTAGGAAGAAAACCTGTAAATGGATCATTTCACCTCCAGAACTGCTGATTCTTGTATGTAGTCAACTGTCTTTTTAAAAAGTATAGATTATATTTCCTCAGTACCTGCTCTGAACCAGACACTGTGCCAGTAGCTTTCTAAACATTATTGCTAATATAATAACATTTTGATTGTAGATTATTTCCTCATTTCCAAGATCAGAAAAATAATTTTTGGTGAGGTTTGCAAAAATTTCCCAAGGACACCAGATTCTAGTTGTGAATCCAAGTTTGAGCCTGGTTTGTACCCTGAAAGAATCTGCCTGCAAACGCAGGAGACCTCAGTTCGATTCTTGGGCCAGGAAGATCTGATGGAGAAGGGATAGGCTACCCATTCCAGTATTCTTGGGCTTCCCTTTGGCTTAGCTGATAAGAATGTGCCTGTAATGTGGGAGACCTGGATTTGATCCCTGGGTTGGGAAGATCATCTGGAGCAGAGAAAGGCTACCCACTCCAGTAGTCTGGCCTGGAGAATGCCATGGACTGTATAAGTCCATGGGGTTGCAAAGAGTTGGACACAACTGAGAGACTTTCACTTTTGTCCACTAAAAATCCATGATTTTGAACTATAAGGCATTCTGTTCTGTAATTGGGAGATATAAGACAGCTGCTCTCTTCTGGAAGGGACCTGGTGCCTACCTGAATTTAACAATATAAAATATTGATGTCCAAATAAGAGCTGGTCCCTGGCTATGCAGAAAGGAGCATGACAGCATGTGTACTTTGGATATATTAACCCCTCACACCACCAGCCCATTGTATACCTTCAGAAATTCTCTACTCATTCTGAAAAGTCACCTCCTGTCTAGGGAGGGAAAAAATAAGGGAAAAAAAAAAACTTCCTAGAAGGGAGACAAATTCAGCTTTTAGATGGATAGAAAAAGGGACTTTGTGACAGTCAGAGCTGATAAATGGAAACACAAGGTGACGTTACTGTTTTCTAGAGGGCAGAAGCAAATGCTGGGTTCACTGTTCACTAGCTTTTTGACCCTGGGAAGATCCATAAGATTTCTGAGCCAACATTTAGTCATCTTTAAGTTGGTTCATGATGCTTATTTCAAAATGCTGTTGTAAATGTATGAGGCATGGAGAAGGCACGGAAGGCCTCCTTCATCATCCTCGGGAGGCTTCTACTCTGGCTGGTCTTGAAGAGTTGATATTTTCCAGAATTCCAGTCCTCACAAGATGCCTCTAAGTGGTTCTGTTTCTTTCTGGTATTCCTTATCTCCAACCTTGAAGCTGAGATTTGCACATCCAAATGCCAATGAGGTTTTTCCATTTGGTTACCCCAAAGGGCCTCAAGCTTGAAATTGTCATTATGCAAACACATCATTCTCATGCTTCCTTTGTCTACCCTCAGAGCTCAGGAACAGCAAAACCATCAGTCCAATTCTGATGCTAGAATCATGGGGTTATTCTGCATTTGTTTACCCTAATGCTGGGAAAGATTGAAGGCAGAAGGAGAAGGGGACGACAAGGGATGAGATGGTTGGATGACATCACCAACGCAATGGACATAAGTTTGAGTAAGCTCTGGGAGTTGGTGATGGACAGGGAAGCCTGGCATGCTGCAGTCTATGGGGTCACAAAGAGTCAGACACAACTGAGCAACTGAACTGAACTGAATCACAATAAATTTCTTCTTATTTATATTCGTTGAATGATAGAATCTTTAAAATCTGTCATACTTTACAATTTTCAAGAGTTTCACACACATGATTTCATATAAATCCTATAACATTTTTTCCCCCTTACCTCTATATTGCTTCTTCTCCCCATTCTCCTTGGTAATCACTTATTTATCCTCTTTATCTGTGAGTCTGTTTATGTTTTTGTTTTACTAACTAGTTTGTTGTATTTTTTAGATTTCACATAGAAGGGATATCATACAATATTTGTCTTTCTCTGTCTGGTTTATTTCCCTTATCATAATACCATGGGGTCATTCTGATTTCCAATGTTTATGCCATATTATCATAGACCCCTACAGCAGGGTACCCAGCCCAGATAAGCCTGAATACCTCCAACAAGAGAGAATACTGACATTCACAGTACAGTGTGACGGATAGGGACAGGAACATCTGTAAAACAGTGCATGAGATTCTGGAAAACACTAGTTGTTCAATGGGCCAAGCTGAACGGACCTCAATAAATAATACTGTTCTAAACAATGTCTTCAAAAATAGTGCTTTCTTTGACACTGGAGTTATTCAACGTTAGGATGGACAGCTGTGATCATTTTGTGTAGAATGATAGATTCAAATTGTTCTTGTTCAGTTGCCCAGTCATGTCCAACTCTTTGTAACCCTATGGACTGCAGCACACCAGACCTCCCTGTCTCTCATCATCTCCCAGAGTTTGCCCAAGTTCATGTCCATTGCATTGGTGATGCCATCCAGCCATATCATCCTCTGACACCCTCATCGCTTTCTGCCTTCAATCTTCCCAGCATCAGGGTCTTTTCTAATGAATCATGTGTTCGAATCAAGTGAGCAAAATATTGGAGCTTCTGCTTCAGCATCAGCTCTTCCTATGAGTATTCAGGAATTATTTCAAGATTGACTGGATTTATCCTTGATATCAATATTCTTTAATTTTCATTCTATGATAAAAATTAGAAATAGTGTATAAGTTATACCTTTTGTTATGGAAGAATTCTAGATAGTATATGAGATTTTAGAACTTACCTAAATTAAATCTATATCTTTAGGACTTGACATGCCATAAGCACTCAATAAATACTTGTTGAATTAATCAATTAATTAATGGTATGATTTTAAGAAAAGACAGGGATAATCCAAGTTCAGGTATGCTATAACTTTTATCACTGTTTTTGTTGACTGTTCTAGAGCTTCTCCATCTTTGGCTGCAAAGAATATAATCAATCTGATTTCGGTGTTGACCATCTGGTGATGTCCATGTGTAGAGTCTTCTCTTGTGTTGTTGGAAGAGGGTGTTTGCTATGACTAGTGCATTTTCTTGGCAAACTCTATTAGTCTTTTCCCTGCTTCATTCCACATTCCAAGGCCAAATTTGCCTGTTACTCCAGGTGTTTCTTGACTTCCTACTTTTGCATTCCAGTCCCCTATAATGAAAGGGACATCTTTTTTGGGTGTTCGTTCTAGAAGGTCTTGTAGGTCTTCATAAAACCATTCAACTTCAGCTTCTTCAGCATTACTGGTTGGGGCTTAAACTTGGATAACTGTGATATTGAATGGTTTGCCTTGGAGACGAACAGACATCATTCTGTCGTTTTTGAGATTGCATCCAAGTACTGCATTTCGGACTATTTTGTTGACCATGATGGCTACTCAATTTCTTTTGAGGGATTCCTGCCCGCAGTAGTAGATATAATGGTCATCTGAGTTAAATTCACCCATTCCAGTCCATTTTAGTTCGCTGATTCTTGGAATGTCGACATTCACCCTTGCCATCTCTTGTTTGACCGCTTCCAATTTGCCTTGATTCATGGACCTGACATTCCAGGTTCCTATGCAATATTGCTCTTTACAGCATTGGATCTTGCTTCTATCACCAGTCACATCCACAACTGGGTATTGTTTTTGCTTTGTCTCCATCACTTCATCCTTTCTGGAGTTATTTCTCCACTGATCTCCAGTAGCATATTTGGCACCTATTGACCTGGGGAGTTCCTCTTTCAGTATCCTATCATTTTGCCTTTTCATACTGTTCATGGGGTTCTCAAGGCAAGAATTCAAGTGGCTTGCCATTCCCTTCTCCAGTGGACCACGTTCTGTCAGACCTCTCCACCATGACCTGCCCATCTTGGGTTGCCCCACAGGCATGGCTTGGTTTCATTGAGTTAGACAAGGCTGTGGTCCTAGTGTGATTAGATTGACTAGCTTTCTGTGATTATGGTTTCAGTGTGTCTGCCCTCTGATGCCCTCTTGCAACACCTACCATCTTACTTGGGTTTCTCTTACCTTGGACGTGGGGGTATCTCTTCACAGCTGCTCCTTACCTTGGATGAGGAGTGTCTCCTTTTATTCCTGACCTTAAATGTGGAATAGCTCTTCTAGGCCCTCCTGCGCCTGCACAGCCACTGCTCCTCGGGTTCCTCCTCCCGGCTGCCGGCCCTGTCCTCGGGCACGAGGGTGGCTCCTTCCAGCTGCCGTCCCTGGCCTCAGGCTCTGCATGGCTCCTCAGGGTCACCACCCCTGGCCTCGGGTGTGAGGTGGCTCCTCCCAGCTGCCGCCCCTGGCCTCGGGCTTGGGGTGGCTCTTTAAGGTCACCGCCCCTGGCCTTGGGCGCAAGGTGGCTTCTGCTGGCCGCCCCTGACCTCGGACGCGGGGTGTCTCCTCCCTGCTGCCACTGGCCTCGGACGCAGGGTAGCTCCTCTCGGCCATTCCTGCACTGTCGCAGCCTGTCACTCTAGGCCGCTGCCCCGACCTCAGACGTGGGTAGTTTCTCTCGGCCGCACTCCACCCGTGCTCAGTGAGCCGGCTCTCGCAGCCGCCCTCGCTCAGTGCACCTCTAAACCTATTTCCTTTTTCCTTCTCTTGGGAAACACACACATCTCTAAGCCCCTTTCAAATCAACTCATTGGTGAGAGGAAGGTTCTCCATGCCTGTTTGCTGTCCTTGGCAGGTTTTGAGGGTTTGAACATTCAGACATCCAGCTACCTTATTTGACTTTTCTCCTTAATGTCTTATCTCTCTTCTCTACTCTCTCCACTTCAAACAGATGTCTAGACTTTTCTCTTTGAAACTTGAACATCCTCCCATTTTTCCTAGCTTGGTAAATGGCAATAACATTAAAATAAACAAACAACCAAACAAAAAACTTACTCGGGCCAAAGCTTGAGGTTTTGACTCTTCTCTCAGACTGTATCTAACCCATCAGCAATGGTTGTCTATTCTAACCTCAAAATATATCCTAAATTGCAAACTAAAGTGAAAGTGAAAATGTTAGTCACTCAGTCATGTCCAGCTCTTTACAACCCCCTGGACTGTAGCCTGCCAGAGTCCTCTGTCCATGGAATTCCCCAGGCAAGAACACTGGAGTGGGTTGCCATTCCCTTCTCTAGGAATCTTCCCAACCCAGGAATCAAACCTGGATCTTCTGTTCTGCAGGCAGTTTCTTCACCATCAATTCCAAACAACAAACTACCATGTTTTCTGTGGACTTGAGCAACTGTTTACTGACTTGTTTCTCAAATAACTAAGATCCCTAGCCAACACAACTGGAGGCCCAGACTCCCCAATGCATTCTGGAACTGAGGGTTGCTGTCTTATCCGCTTTGGCTGTCTTCACAGCTTTGGCTGTTATAACAAAATACCACAGACTGGGCAGCTTAACCGATGAAAATGTATTTTCTCTCACTTGTGAAAGCTTGGAAGTTCAAGATCAAGGTGCCATCTTGTTTGGACTTTTGGTGAGTATACTCACCCTGGCTTACAGACAGTCCCTTTCTCCAGGAGTTCTCAGAAGCTAAGAAGGGAGAGAGCACCAGTGTCCTGTTTCTCTTATGAGGACACTAGTTTATCATGAAGCACTCATCCTTATGTCCTCATCTACACCTCACCACCTCCCAAAGGTTCTATCTCCAAAGGTGAGTTGATGACATTGGGTGTTAAGGCTTTAATCCATGAATTTGAGAGGAACACAGACATTCAGTTCATAACAATCACTTTCTCACAGGCAGTTGAGAAGAACAAGCCTCAAAGCAGGTTCCTGAAGAGAACAAATATTCAAGACTATCTCTTCATCCAGTGAAATTGTTGCAGAAAAGAAGGCAATTCTGATTCCAAGTTGGAATGGTTTCTTTGACATGCTTTTCATTGCTTTTTAAAATTATAACCATACAGAATGGCCTGCCTCAAAGAATCCTGCCCCTCTGCCTGACTGTTAAAGTAAAATGCTTTTGTTCAGAACCCTGTCCACCTACAGATGGCAGGAAGGAAACAAAATGAACACATCCCCTGCCTGAGGCTTGCCATTCTAGCAGAAGAGTGCAGGATTAATGGCCGTTTTACTTTGCTTCCTCACCTCCCCACGTCTCTATTCTATAAAAGAAACTTGCATCCAGACCCCAATAAGATGGTTATTTGGGGGCACTAGCCTACCATCTTCTCTGTCAGCTCCCCAAATAATAAAGTATCTTCCTTGCCTCAACCCCTCATCTCTTGGATTCACTGGCCTGTCCTATGGTGAGCAGAGTGATCTTGGACTTGGTAACAAAATTATTGATTCCAAAGAGTTCACAGACAGTCAGAAACCAAGAAAAAACTAGGAGCCAGAGAGACAAACAATAAGATTTCAGTAGAGCTTGGCAGAATTTTTGGAAGAGAAGATGATGCTTGCTCTAGAGTTCAGAGGAATCCCTGCAGCGCTGGGAGTGGATAAGATGAGGGCTCTTGGGTGTGTTTCCCATCTCAGTGAAGTGCTGATAATCTTTGACAGCAAAGGGAAAGAGAAAAAAAGAAAAAAAGCCTTGATTAGTAGCACATGCTAATTTTCTGATGTAAAGATTTTCTCTATGACTATCAGTTTCCACCCACTAGTTTGTGCCATCATTTCTGAAGACAATGGTTCCCTAAGAGAGCCTTAATGAAAAAGTCTGAACCAAAATACAGGTTCATATGATGGGGAATAAAGCAAGCTTCCCATTGCTATTTGGTACAATAATAACAATTGTATTAATTATAGCAATAAGTATAGTCTTATAGTAATAAGAATATTACTAACAGTAATTATCATTCACTAAGTATTTAGAATGTGTCTAGTGCTATAAACATGCTTCCAATACATTATGTTATTTAACTTCACGATAAGTATGTTAGGTGATATTATCATTAGCTCATTTTATGGAAGAAAAAACATAAATAAACTTCCTAAGGTTAAGGAACTGATGTTGTATTCAGCTCATGGCAGAGTCAGAGGAGAAACTTAGTTTTGTCTGAGTCTGGAGCCCTCAGTGTGCCCACCGAGCTCAGTGCCTCCCTCAGATTGGAACACCTCCTGTGACTCAGCCGCCTGCTATCCAGTCTACTGAACTGGTAGGACTGCTGTATCCTTGTTTCCTGCATCTCCTTCTTTCTACAACTCCCTCAGCTACTGAGTTTCCCAGGCACACCTGGTCTCCTGCAGAGATGTCCATCTCCTCTTCCTCCCACCATCCCCTGCCATAGCTCATGGAGCTGCAAAAAATTTGAGTAGTCATTGATGCTCTATTGTTATTGAGGCTCCAGAAACAAACAAACAAATAAACAGCAAGCAAACAAAAAGCAGCTTTGTAAGTTTTGACAACAGTCTGTGCCATGGGCTGAACTGTATCTCCCCAAATTCATCAATTAAAGTCCTAAACTATAATACTTCAGGATACCACTGTATAATAAGATAAGGTCATTAAACAGTTAATTAAGTTAAAATGAGGTTATATGGGTCAGCCTTACTCTAATATAACTGGTGTTCTTATAAGAAAAGGAGATTAGGACACAGACACACAGAAAAGAAGTCATGTTAAGAATCAGGGAAAAGATAGCTGTGTATAAGGCAAAGAGAGAAGCCTCAGGAGAAACCAACCCTATTGATACCATGATCTTGAACATTTGGCCTTCAGAACTTTCTGTTGATCAAGCCATTCAGTTTCTTTGTTATGGCAGACCTGGCTAATGCAGCCTGGGTCACCCAAACTCATCAGATTCCTTGAAACAACAGAGTTAGTCTGTTCAGATGAAATTGTGGAGGCATCTTATCCTGAAACATATGTAACCATTTTATACAGGTCGTGGCATAGCTGCAAGGGAACACATAAAACTGCAGGGAGGCCCTCTGACCTGAGAGTGGACCAAGGCACACAAAGGAGGTGGGGACAAAAGGCTAACATTTTGTGGAAGTCACATCTGTGCTCTTTGCTCTAAGCACTCAACACGTATCATCTCACTGAGCTCTTATTTTAAAGACAAAGAACCTGAAACTCAACAAGTGTAAAAGACTTATATAGCTAGTGTGGGAAGTAATACGTGCATAGTGACATCTCAGGTCCATTCGCAAATCCAGTTTTGGCCACAACTTGAGGCTTTCTTTAAAGCACATGATAGATGGAGAGTTCTGTACAAGTGGCTGTAGTAAAGTCAAAGTTTTGCCTTGAGGGATCTGAAATGGATTCAGCTCCTCTCCTGAATGTCTGCTTTTTCATTTGTCTTGTGATCAGGCTGAGCAGGGTTTAGGCCCAAGGATGACAGAGGATGAGATGGTTGGATGGCATCACTGACTCAATGGACATGAGCTTGAGCAAGCTCCAGGTGATGGTGAAAGACAGGGAAGCCTGACATGCTGCAGTCCATGGGGTCACAAAAAATCATACCTGACTGAGCAACTGAACAACAGCAGCAATTCCCCCTTACCTGCCAAGTGAATTTGCTTGTAGCTTTTGCACTCCTGGCATTTACCTGGGAATCTGTGACCGAGGAGCATCTTCCATCCTGCTGGGGTCTCTACCCACCTCCCAGTGCTCCAGACCATGGATCTGAATTGAACTATACCCCTCTCCCAGAGCAGAACATAGTCCTAGTGTCATTTTGACAAGGCTCTTTTGATACAATAGATAATTTGGTGTGATCTTTATAATGTTGCTTTCAGCTACACTGTAGCCCTGGTGAGGCTCTCAGATGGGATTAAAAATGAGAAAGTGAGGGGAGCTACCAGAGGTAGGCTAGGAGGGAAAGATGGGTTTAGGATGGAATGGCTACTAGGAAGTCCACTGGGTATAGCAGCTATTATTATCTTTGAAATTCTTAGTCTTTAGGGGTTTCTTTTTAGGCTAAACCACAGTGTTCTTCCATTATGATGGCTTTATTTGTACTATCTATTACCTCTGGGCATCCTGTAACCACTTGCTTATATAACACTAATTTTTTACTCTTATTCTAGTTATAGTACCATTGAGTTCACCTATCAACTTAGGAAACTCTGCCTAGAAAATGTCATTTTAAAGACTGACTTTTAATAGAGATCTGAGGCCAAAATCATTCCCATGTTTGGTGACTTGCAGCTCTGGAGTTCTGTTTCTCACACACACCCTTGGCAGGAAGGTGGCTCATCAGTACCAGGGTGTTGCCCTTGGGCTTCAGGAGGAAAGCCATGAGTAACTAACTAACTAACTAACCGGACACTTCCTTCTAGTGAGGCCATTTCCTGGTTTGTTCCTGTCCTCATACTGACACTACATCCACCAATGGGAAGCCATGAGCTCCTTGCCCCAAGGATTTCTGAAATAATAAGAATCCTGTAAAGCAGAATTGGCTTTGTTCCAACTAGTCTATAACCAAATTTTGTACTTTTCCTTGCCTCACCCATATCTGCATGGCAGTCATTGGTATTAGGGGAGCCCAGAGCCATGGGCCATTTAGTCAAAACTATGGTTTTTCCAGTAGTCTTGTATGGATGTGAGAGTTGGACCATAAAGAAAGCTGAGCACTGAAGAACTGATGCTTTTGAACTGTGGTGCTGGAGAAGACTCTTGAGAGTGCCTTGGACTGCAAGGAGATCAAACCCATCAATCCTAAAGGAAATCAATCCTGAATATTCACTGGAAGCACTTATGCTGAAGCTGAAGCTCCAATACTTTGGCCATGTGATGAGAAAAACTGACTCATTGGAGAAGACCCTGCTGCCAGAAAAGAGGCAGGAGAAGGGGATGACAGAGGATGAGATGGTTGGATGGCGTCACCAACTCAGCGAACATGAGTTTGAACTAACTCTGGGAGTTGGGACGGACAGAGGCCTGGGGTGCTGCAGTCCATGGAGTTGCAAAGAGTTGGACATTACTAAGCATCTGATCTGAACTGAACTGAACTGAGAGCCATAGGCAAGCCAGGTTTCTGAACAGACCAGGAATTTGTTTAGGTTGATTACTAGCTGCTGTAGACTTTGGACACATCCCTTAGGCTTGCTAAGTCTCCATTTTCTCTTTCTAAAATATTAACTATACACATTCCACAGGGTTATTGGCAGTGTTAGATGAGATAATGCTGGTATAACCCTTAGGGTAATGTTTCAACATATGACTATGACTCTGAGATGAGTAATATGTGCTTTTATTCTAAAATAATAGCAAGAGAACTAAAATGCAACATTAGGGCACATATGGAAATGAGGTGACCTGGAAAAAAACAATGAGAGCTATATCTAACGCAAGCTGGTTAGATCAATCTCAGATCCTAGTGTGACCTTCAGGAATTACATCAAAAATGTTGGCAAGCAGAAAAATGCTTAGAAGAGAATGACCAAGATTGTGGAGGGTCTAGAAATGAAACAATGTTTGAAAAAACTCAGATGGTTAACCAGAAATAGACAGAAATTGGGAGCACGGGAAATTGTCATAGAGTACAGAAAATGCCCCCACAAGGACTCCAAAAGAAGAACTGAACTCAGTGGGTAACAAATACTGAAGAACAGATTACAGCTCAAAATATAAAAGGAGTTTCCTGATTTTATGATCCTTGTCAACTGAGAATAAAGCCTCCTAGATCAAGAATTTCTCTTGTACTATTGAGTTATGCATCTGCATATTTTACTTTTTTACTCAGCAAGAATATTCCTGAATAGCTGTATATACATCAAAAGTGGTTATGAATCATCTTTTATCATTGACCTACATTAATCTGCTGAGAAGGCTCTAAATAATTCAACCCTGATTTTTCCCAGGACCACATTCAAGAGCCAAGGTGCTTTACTGCCCAACTGTCAATGTCTCCTCATTTTGTCTACTCAAGAATGTAACCAGCTATTGTTCCCTTTCTTTTGTGCATCATCAATTTTCCCTCTATTCCAGATCAGTCTGATTAAAATTATATATGATCTATTCTTTCCATTCAAAAAATAAAACCCTCACTCGGTTCTACATCTTAACCTCCATTCATCACCCCATTTCTTTGTCCTCATCTACAGTTAAATTTTCAATGAGTGGTTAATATTCATATGCTCCAGATTCTTCCCTCCTGTTATCTCTTGAACACAATCCATTATCTGACTTTCCCTCTTCTCCATAGACATCACTTCTGTTTCTTTCTCCAAGTTTCTCGATTTTGCTAATTTAATGCACAACTTTTAGTCCATCTGGTTTTGACTTATCAGCACTTAAAATATTACATTCTTCCCTCCTTCTGGTCATACTTTCTCTGTTTGTCTTCCAGGACATCACACTCCTTTGGTTTTCTTCTGGGTAGTCTCTTCAAAGTTAACTTGGCTCATTCTACCTCATCCTCAAGACATCTAAACAAGCCTTAGACCTTGCACTTTCTTCTTTTGGGCTTGCATTCTAGAGGATACTATCCAGTTGCAGGCCTTCATATACCATCCCTGCTCTGGAAAATCTCAAATGTATACAGCTAGCCAAAATCTCTGTCTCTAATCCTTGACTTGTAGGTCCAAGTTGCCTACCTACTTGGCGTCACCACTTGGAGGCTAACGAGACATTTCTTACCTGACATGTCTAAAACTTACTTTCTGCTATTTCCCAGCCCACCCTCATCTGTGCCCACAAAAACTTCTCAATTTCGATGAATAGAGATTTAGTTTTTCCAATTGGCAGAGTCATTCTGAACTATTTTCTCTCCTCCTTCAGAAACTCTCTGCCAGACTGTTTTTAAGCTGGGACATCAGTCTTCTCTACTTGGACTGGAACTTAAAGCATCTATTCTTCTGGCTTTCATACCTTCAGTCTTGGACTGGAGTTTTCACCATTGGTTCTCCTAATTCTCAGATCTTCAGACTCAAGTGGGCCATTGTTCATCCTGGGTCTCCAACTTGCAATCACCTCGTGGGACTTCTCAAGATCCATAATCAATGGTGAGCCAATTCCTCAAACTAAACATCTTGATATATAGATAGATAACAGATCCTACTGGTTCTATTTTCCTGGAGAACCCTGATTAACACACACACACATACGTATATGCATATATATACACACACATCTCATATGTATATATGCGTGTTTGTGTGCTCAGTCGTGTCTGACTTTCTGCAGCCCCATGGACTGTAGCTTGCTAGGCTCTTCTGTTCATGGGATTTCCCAGCCAAGAATAGTGGGGTGGGTTGCTGTTTCCTTCTCCAGGAGATCTTCCTGACCCATTGAGGAAACTCGGGTCTCCTGCATCTCCTGTATTGGCAGGTTGATTTTTTACCACTAGCACCACATGAGACGCATATATACAAATTCAGTTGGCTCTTCCCTCTTCATAAATCCAGACTCTTGACTCAAGCCTTCATACTCTCTTTCTGGATTATTGCAATAACTCCTAATCTTTCTCCTTTCCCCACCCAAGAACCTAGAATGTCCTATAGATAAAAGTGAGAGTAAATGTTTAGAAATGTAAACCAAATCACATAATTCCTCGGCGCAAATCCTCCATGAGGTTCTCATCATTCAAAATAAAGGCCAGAGCACCATCTACAATAGCTAGGACCTGGAAGCAACCTAGACATCCATTGGCAGATGAATGGATAATGAAGTTGTGGTACATATACACAATGGAATACTGCTACTGCTGCTGTTGCTGCTGCTAAGTCACTTCACTTGTGTCCGACTCTGCGACCCCACAGACAACAGCCCACCAGGCTCCACCGCCCCTGGGATTCTCCAGGCAAGAACACTGGAGTGGGTTGCCATTTCCTTCTCCAATGCATGAAAGTGAAAAGTGAAAGTGAAGTGGTTCAGCTGTGTCCGACTCTTCGCAACTCCATGGACTGCAGCCTACCAGGCTCCTCCACCCATGGGATTTTCCAGGCAAGAGTACTGGAGTGGGTTGCCATTGCCTTGTCAGATAAAAAGGAACACATTTGAGTCAGTTCTAATGAGGTGGATGAACCTAGAGCCTATTTATACAGAGTGAAGTAAGTCAGAATGAGGAAGACAAATACTGTATATTAATGCAGATATGTGGAATCTAGAAGGATAGTACTGATGAATCCTATGTACAGGGCAGCAACAGAGACAGTAGCAAAGAACAGACTTCTGGACTGAGTAGGGGAAGGAGAAGGTGGGATGATTTGAGAGAATAGCACTGAAACATGTACCTTCCCATATGTAGAATGGATGACCAGTGTGAGTTGGAGACATGATGCAGGGCAATCAGGCCTGGTGCTCTGTGACAACCTGGAGGGATGGAGTGAGGAGGGAGGTGGAGGGCGGCTCAGGATGAGGGGTACATATGCATACCTATGGCTAATTCATGTTTATGTACAACAAAGCCATCACAATATTTTAAAGTAATTATCTTCCAATTAAAATAAGTAAAAAGTAAAAAATAAAAGTGACCCCCAAAAATCTGAAACAAAAACAAAAACAAAACTCATCAGAAAATAGGAATTACAAAAAAAAAAAAAAGGACAGATTCCTTAGAATAGTCCGAATGATCTCCATGAATCATGAACCCCCACCGTCTGCTCTGTCACTTTCCTCCATCCTCACTCTCTCTTTGATACTTTATGGACACCAAGAGTGCTCTCATTTTGAGTTTTACCTATGTTTTTCCTTTTACCAGGATAATTGTTCTTTCCCATATTTTTGTGGCTGCTTGTTGCCTTCTTAAAGGCTGTACTCCAATGTCATCCATGCCCTCCTGGAAAATCTTTTAAAAATAGTCACATCTCTCCTGCCCCAGCAGTGCACTAGCCCACTTCCCTTGCTTTGCTTCTATTCACAGCATTGGCCACCATCTGGCATATATTCTTTGTTAGTTTTTTATCTTCTGTGTCTTTCTCATTAGATTATAAACTCAGTAATTATTTTTTCCCCTCTTTTGTCCCCTACTCCATCTCTTGGACCTAGAATAAGTCTAGATTAGGATAGGTACATGTGGGGGAAGGGAAAAGGGCAGTCATGGGAACCCAGTGAAAGCCAAAGCTATAAGGAAGGACTTCCCACAGAAGCTGCTGAATTCCAGAGAGGAACAAGGTCATTATCAAGCTGCTACTGGGCAGAGAAGGAACCACAGGGATAAATACCCTTCACCTCCTTTCATTTGCTGTGTGCTCAGTCAGGCAGTCAGTCATGCACAACTCTTTGCAGCCCCAGAGACTGCAACACACCAGGCTCCTCTGTCCATGGGATTTTCCAGGCAAGAATACTGGAGTGGGTTGCCTACTTCAGGGAATCTTCCCAACTCAGGGATCAAACCTGTGTCTCATGTCTCTTGCATTGGCAGGTGGGTTCCACTGCACCATGGGAAGCCCCTCTCTTTATCTTACCTCTATTTTTTTTTTCTTTTTCCTAGTGCATCCCATTGATCAAGTTCAACAAGAAGCCAGAAGATAAGGAGTCAGTCTGAGCAGTCCACTCAAGATTATTTTCCAGGATTCCTAGGGAATGGACAAGAATGAAGAGTGAAACCAGGGGTGGTGAATAGAAGGCACTTCTAACAATCAAACAATGGCAGCAAAGCAGAAAAAGAAGTGATGCCTTAATTTGAATTGTAAAACTCATTACTCATTGTTGTTTTTACCTAAATGAATTTCAGGTGCTTCTGTGATGGTGAAGAGGATTTGGCAAGGGGACATTGACCCAGGGGATGCTTGTTTTTCTGCCTTCATTTTCTTAACACCATTGTCTTTCCAACAAAAATGACATTGGAGAGTATGCATTTGATTTGAAACACCTGTTCTAGAAGGAATTTTTGATGAGTTGCTTAAATGCACACAGCACAATAAGTAGGAACATAAATAGACATTGGAGATATACATTGTGCTTAAATAGAGAAGTGCCAAGCATGGCAGTCCTTTACTGGACTTCTACTGGATGTTTCTGGAGGGCAAAACTTGAGTTAATATTTAGATTTTAGCTTTACTGTCTTTTCAATCAACATCAATCCCTCTGAAAAGGAATCTCACAAACCTACAATTTTTTACCAAAGTTGCAATCACTTGGGACCTCCTCGCTAACTATCTGAGGCTGGGGTCACAGTGGCATCTTCCACATTCTTGACTTATTTGTAGCTGAAAGTGAAAGTCACTCAGTCATGTCCAACCTTTTGTGAATTCTACAGGCCAGAATACTGGAGTGGATAGCCTTTCCCTTCTCCAGGGAATATTCCCAACCCAGAAATTGAACCCAGGTCTCCCTCATTGCAGGTAGATTCTTTACCAGCTGAGCCACAAAGGAAGCCTGAGAATATTGGAGTGGGTAGCCTATCCCTTCTTTTTGGATCTTCCTGACCCAGGAATCCAACTGGGGTCTCCTGCATTACAGGAAGATTCTTTACGAACTAAGTTATCAGGGAAACCCATATTTATAGCTGAGACTCACTAAATCCCACTTAATAACAGTCTGATTACCAAAAACAGATCCTATATGTAAATTAAATGTTTAGACTAAATTAACACACAACATTTCTTCAGATTCGACATTCCTCTTACTAAATAGTTATTAAGAAATGTTATTGTCAATTATTATTTACTCAAGCCCCCATTTTTCATATTAAAGTTGTAGGGAATTTTTAAATGTCATTCTGTAGTAGGGTATTTGTTGGTTCCTTTCACCTTGTTGCTGGATGCAGTAAGCATGGAAAAAGCTTAAAGGAGAGCAGAATGTCTGAAATGCCCTTTTGGGATTCAGTTCTATCACTTTTGCTGGTAAATCCAAAATTTGGATTTAGTTAATAAATTTCTCTGCACCTTATTTCTCCTCTGTAAAATGGGAATAGTAAATACTAGCATTTAGTTTATTGCGCTGTTCCTTAAGGATTAAGTGAGTTAACATCTTTGAAGTGCTTAGAATAGCACTTGGCGCAAAGTAAGCACTATATAAGTATTTGTTGACTAGAATAAATAGCCGTCTTTGCAACTTTCATTTTACACCTTTTTCCCACTAATTCGGCTAAAAAATAAATTAAAAAAATGTTTAACAGCAGCTTTTGGGAATGATAAATTATGTTGTACAAGAGTATTTATGTTACATTCTATTCTATTCTATAAAACTGAATTGCTTTCAGAGAATCATTTTTTTAAATCCAATTTATAAAAGAAATAAATTAGGAGGCCCAATAGGCAGGGAAATGTGGACCCCCAAAGTTATTCATGTCCTAATACACATAATCTGTGAATCTGTTTCTTTACATGGCAAAAAGTCCTTTGAAGATATGAATACATTGAATATTGAAGTAAAGAGGGTAGCCTGGAATTTATCCCCAGTGAACCAAACCTAATGCTTACAAGGGGAGAACCTTTCCCAGCTATGGTCCAAGGAAGCCTTAACTATACAAGAATAGTCAGAAAGATGTAACACTGCTACCTTCGAAGAAAGACAAAGAGGACCATGAACCCAGGAATGTGAGTGGTCTCTAAAAGATGGGAAAGGCAAGGAAACAGATTCTCCCCTAGGAGTTCCAGATGTCTTGATTTTAGTTCCCCGAGACCTGTGTCAGACTTCTGAAGCACCACTGTAAGATTATATACATGTAATACAAAGTTTATAATGATTTGTTCTAGCAGCAAATAGAAAACCAATATGGGAGATGTTGTTTGGTTGTTAAGTCCTGTCTGACTCTTCTGAAGGCCCATGGACTGTAGCCTGCAAGGCTCCTCTGCCCATGGGATTGCCCAGGCAGGAATACTGAGTGGGTTGCCATTTCCTTCTCCAGGGGAGTCTTCTCAATCCAGGGATCAAACCTGCATCTCTGCATTGGTAGGAGGATTCTTTACCACCGAGCCACTAGGGAAGATCAATATGGGAGATAAGTGAAAAAAGTGAAAGTTAAGTTGCTTAGTCATATCTGACTCTTTGCAACCCCATGGACTGTAGCCTACCAGGCTTCTCCGTCCATGGGATTTTCAAGGCAAGAGTACTGGAGTGGGTTGCCATTTCCTTCTCCAGGGGATCTTCCCTACCCAGGGATCAAACCCAGGTCTCCTGAGTTGTAAGCAGACGCTTTTACTGTCTGAACCACCAGGAATTAAGGAATTCTCACATCATGTAATGTACACACAGTATTTGTGTTCTGATACCAATTTGCTCTTCCTGGGAGATGTCTGTGGATGATGGTTTTAGTAATGAATGTGCTCTATCCTTCAGAACTAAGAAAGCGAAGCAGCACAATACAGTTTAAAGGCAATGAGGTTTGACATTAAAGACATCAATCCTGGACTTACAGTTGCCAGACTTGCCAAATAATTTTTGAGTATGAATACGTTCAGTGCAATCATGGAAACAGATAAATAGTAAACAAACAAACATACAAAAACTCATTTTTAATCTGAAATTCAAATTTAACTGAGTGTACCATATTTTACCTGGAGGAGGGCACAGCAATGCACTCCAGCATTCTTGCCTGGAAAATCCCATGGACAGAGGAGCCTGGCTGGCTATGGTCCAGAGAGTCACAAAGACTTGGAAACAACCAAAGCGAGTAAGCACACATGCAGGGAAGGCAATGGCACCCCACCCCAGTACTCTTGCCTGGCAAATCCCATGGATGGAGGAGCCTGGTAGGCTGCAGTCCAAGTGGTCTAAGAGTCAGACATGACTGAGCGACTTCACTTTCACTTTTCACTTTCATGCATTGGAGAAGGAAATGGCAGCCCACTCCAGTGTTCTTGCCTGGAGAGTCCCAGGGATGGGGAGCCTGGTGGGCTGCTGTCTATGGGGTCACATGGAGTCGGACAGGACTGAAGCGACTTAGCAGCAGCACACATGCACTGTACTTTATCTGGCAACATTAACTGTATCGGAGCAATAACTATCACAAATATAAGTGAACTCTCAGTGTGCATTTGAAATCAGGCTGACTATTTGGATGTCCTTTTAAATCCCAATGTCCAAACTCAATGATTTAATGATACTTTAATCATTATCTCTGAGGGTAGGACACAGACATGAATGTTTCAAAGCACTCAAGTGATTCTCAATGTGCAGGTAATAATTCAAACAATAGTTCTCTAACTATCTCGTGTATAGGAATCACCCAGGGAACTTATAAAGAAGCAAATTCCTGGTTTCATCCCAAGAGATTCTGACTCAGTAAAATTGCAGGAGGATTCAAGATTTTCTGTCAACAAGCATCCAGGGTAATTTCTGTGACTTGGTGAAAGATCTGTGACTCACACTGTAAAAAAAAAAACAGACTTTTCCTCTCTGAACCTGTGCCCACAAGGTTAAGTACAGCGAAACTCACTGTGCAGGTTTTATGAGGATTATATGATTTATGCATTCATACTGTAGAAATTACTAAACACAAATTACTGAAAATAGAGTCATCTAATTCCTTCTCTTCTCTTTTAAGTTTCACCACTGCCCTGAAGTTTTTCTTGATTTCTTTAGCTTTTTTGAGTCCCATCTTTTATCTCTGTGTTCCCATAGGCCCATGTGTTGATATTATGCAGCTTTGCTTAAATTAAACATCATCTTAAACTGTTCTTTCTGATTTCAGGGAAGTCCAACTTGTCTTCCCAATGGGTCCTGAGTTTTCTATTTATTGGTAGAGGTGACAAGGGTCACCTATATTGTTCTTTTGTTTCATCACCCAATAAGCCTGAAAGCCTGGTATTTTTATCTTCATTTTTTTTAAGACAATGCCACGTCTCCATGTCAGTCCCACCAGGTCTTGAAAGCTCAGAGTTTTTATGGAAGAGGCAAACACATGAAACTCCATGACTTTCTGACTCCAGGCCAGACAGGCTTTCTGAAAGCCACTCTGCCTCTTCTGAACACAAGCCCAAGGCAGATCCTGTTTCTGTAAACCTTGGTGCCCTTCCCCTCACCCTAGGGCCTCTCAGTACACATTCCAGGCCAACAGCCCATTCCCATGGACTGAATAACCGACAGGATACAGCAAACATACTGAACCCGGAAGGACTCTTTCCTCCTCTTCCTTGATTTTTGGCGCCTGCACTTTCAGGATTCCTGCCTGGAAGGACATGAATCCAAGCAGGGAGGCCTCTGTCTTTCTACCCTGGGGCCACCTGGGGTTTGTATGAATGGCCCATCCCCACTGGGTTTGCAAGTCAGGAAATTACAGGCTGCAGGTCAACCAGGTCCTTTTGAGAAAAAACAGTTAACATTGTTCTGACCAGAGAATATTATCTACACTTACTCGAAGGCTGCCTGGAGAAACAATAGCTGACCTTATCACCCCCTTCCCTCACTGTACTAAAAATGAGGTTTTGCACAGTGTAAGCAACTTACTCAAGTTTTTCAGTTGATATAAGGAGTTTTTAATAAGTGACTCCCCTTGGATTCTATGTGTGGTTTTCATTTCTCCAAAGTTCACAGGTTCATATGCATTATGTATGAACAAAAATAGAGATTTGAGGTTAGAAAGATCCAGGATTCAAAGCCCTTCTCTGGCACTTCATAGATGTGGCATATAGGTAAAAGTCTCAGACTTTCTTGAGCGTTCTGTAATCAGGATATGTTTCAGAGAATGCATTGACTGGTCTTTAGTCCTACCTAGAAACTGTAATTCTGAGAAGTCTGTTTCTATTGCTTACTATGAAGAAGCTCCAGTGGTCTTCCCCCAGGACTGTGATGGAAAAGAGCCCACCACTGACAAAAGGCCTACAGGTCAAAGATACATGAGGACAACTACAGTGCCAACTTTGGAAAGCTAAGGTTTGTTGGCACAGCGACAAGCTCTTATGACACACCTAACCAGCAGGCTTCGTTTTCATGAGCCACCAGCTAAGTCACCCTGAGATATCTGGAGAGTGTCAGTTACACCTCACCTATATCTGTGGTCACCTCTGTGTCATCAGAACACACCCCTGACCTGAGTAGGCTGTGGAATACACTGGAGGTAGTGACCAGGACCAGGGAGGCTGTCTATCGAAGGGTGATGGGTCCAGACTCAGAGGAGACAGGCCTTGGGTCATAGAAATAAGAAGAGCAATGTGGCAAATTATAATGTAAAGCTGAATTATAGTATGGTATAGTATAATATAGTATAGTAGGGGTATGAATTCTGGCATACCCTTAGTGTGGATGCATGCTCTGTCATCTCTGGCTCTTTGTGACCCCGTGGACTGTAGCCCACCAGGTTTTTCTGTCCATGGGATTTCCTAGGCAAGAACACTGGAGTGGGTTGCCCTTTCCTACTCCAGGGGATTTTCCTGACGCTGGCACTGAACCCTCATCTCCTGCATTGGTAGGCAGATTTTTTTATCACTGAGCCATCTGGAAAGCCCTGGCCTACCCCTAGAGCAAGTCTCTTCTCCATAGCTCGTAATTTCATTACTTTGAATAAATGAAAATTATTTGCCTCACCAGTGGCTGTTATAAAAGGGGGTAGGATATTTGCCTCTCACCAGTGGCTGTTATAAAAGGGGGTAGGATATTTGCCTCTAATCATTAAAGTTTCATTTAAAGCTTTCTACTCTAGGCAGATCATAGCCTGCTTATGAACAGAGGCAGAATTACCTGCCAAGGCATGAACTAGATTGGCACTAAGGGTTTAGTTTCAGTTTCCTCATCTCTAAAATGGTAATAAAATCTCAATGTTTACAGTAAATTGTGAAAAGACACTGGTAATGGAAGAGAATCTGAAGCTGTACACCTGAAACCAACACAATATAGTAAATCAAATGTAGTTCAATTTTTTTTTTAATGGTTGTGGAAAACTATATTGTAAACTACAAAGGAATCGTGTGTGTTGCTGTTTTCTTTTTCTTTTTTTTTTTCTTCCTTGTCTTCTATCCTAACATCTAGAGACTAGGACATGCACAGTAGATCAAAAAAGGCAATGGGTCTAACTTTCAGAAACACAAAGAGGAAGCCTGACCAGGCAGCTGATATAGCTAATTAGAATCAGCGTTAGGTAACTGAAACAAGTCTCAACAGGTGGGTCTGATGTTGAAGCATCAGGTAACTTCCCCAAAGCAGAAGATGTAGGGCTGGGCTGGCAACCGGGTCACAGGAATCAGGCCCCCAGTTTCTGTTATGTCATCACACTACAGGAGTCTTGTAATTAAGAGAAATCAGTGTGGTACACTGTCATATTTCATTTACTTTGTTCATTTTGCAACATTTAGTAAGCTTTCAATGTGTGTCAGGCCATGTGCTAGGGATTTACAATACAGGGGTAAGCAATATCCTTTTCTTTCCTTTGTAGAACTAACATAGAAAATGTTAGTAAGACAGACATAAAAAAAATAGGAAATAATACAAATGTGAGATAAGTGTTTATTGAGGGCATATGTTGTTGCGCAGAATTTCTTTCCTGTAACTTTTATCATTGCATTAAGTTTGGATGGGTCTAGCCTACCTGCTACTTCCAGAGTTCATCCATGAAGAGGAAAAACTGGATTATATTTGGTTTATGCATCTATATATTGCTTTTCTCCTGAATCTATTGAAATTCCTGTAGGACTATAAGTTGCTACAGCCACTTGCCTTCTTTCCTTCCACACAGTCTGTCTGATTAAGGAAGCAGATATAGGGAGGGAGAAAGGAAGAACCTTATATTATAATTTGAGCTCCTGGATCAAGCCATGCCGGAAGCCAAAGGAATCCCGGAACATTTCTCCTAAAATAGTTGGGACTGGGTTTTCATCTTTTGTAAGGAAATGAGATCAGACAGAGTAGTCATAGTGAAAATGAAAACTTCTGTGGGAACACAGAGAATCTGGGGGTCAGAGAAGGTGCCAGAAACAGAAAGCTTAGGAAGAGGGCTAATTTCCCAAGAGAAGAAATGAGAGAATTGTGAAGACCCAGATCTGAGGCAGGCATGGAGAGTTTAAAGACCTTACAACTTGTCGTGTGGCTAGAAAAAATGTGCATACATTGTTTGCACTGTGTTCATGTACGTGTGTGTCTACTGCGGGGTGGGGGGGTGTGTGGAGAGAGAAACATGAAGCCAGGGATGATTCATGGGGATTGGCCTCCACCCCTGTTATTTTATGGCCTACAACATGCCACAGTTTCTTTCATCTGTGAATCAGAAATACTCATACCTAATTCACAGGGATGATGTGAGGTTTAAATAAGATTACTAAGGGAATTCATGTGAAAGCACTTGTTCACTTGCTATCGTTATCAGTTTTTACATCATGTCTGACTCTGCAACCCCATGAACTACAGCACACAAGGCTTCCCTGTCCTCCACTGACTCACTTGAATCTGCTCAAACTCATGACCATTGAGTCGGTGATGCCATCCAACCATCTCATCCTATGTTGCCCTCTTCTTCTCCTGCCCTCAATCTTTCCTAGCATCGGGGTCTTTTCCAGTGAATAGACTTTTCACATCAGGTGGCCAAAATATTGGAGCTTCAGCATCAGTCCCTCCCACAAATATTCAGGGTTGATTTCCTTTAGGATTGACTGGTTTGATCTCTTTGCTGCCCAAGGGGCTCTTCAAGAGTCTTCTCAAAAGCATCAATTTTTCAGCACTCAGCCTTCTTTATGGTCCAACTCTCATAGCCACATAGGACTACTGGAAAAACGGTTAAACAGAGAATCTGAACCCCCTCCAAAGCTACCATCTGCATTTATTGCCAAATTATCTAGAAATGGGAAGAAGATGCCCTTGACTATGGGCCCCAGCTCTGTGAGCTGACTCCTCTCAATGGGAGAGACCCTGGGCAGGAGATCAAGTGTCCTAAGATAAACAGCATCTGAGCTGAGAGCACCTGACTTAGGCCATACAGCAGGCAACGTGGGCTGCAGACCAACAGCCTCGCATCAGAAAGAAGAGGTGTGTTAGTCACTCAGTTTCATGAGGAAAACAGATAGAGCTTATAGTGCCAGACAGGCCACAGAAGGCTCCAAAGGGCTTTCCTGTATCAACAACAACAGGTGGAAGAAGTAACACAGCATAACATTCCCATCTCCTTTAACCAGATGGAGTTACAGCCTTCCAGAGTAAAACAGTCTATCCTACTATTAGATAATGCTGATTAAAGTTCAAGGTACAATCCTGTCATACTGTACGCAAATAATAAAGGTTAATATTACCACTATGTCATTGACAATTAGATGAAAGAATACTTTTGCAACATGCAAATATTAGGGCTCAGTGCCAAAAATACATTAGTTCAACTGGTATTTACTGACTATCTAACTTAAGACAGGTCCATTTTGAGGCACTGGCAAAATGGTGATTGTTGTTGTTCAGTTGCAAAGTCATGTCTGACTCTCTGAGACCCCCATGGGGTAAAATAGTTGTGCTGCTGCTGCTGCTAAGTCGCTTCAGTCGTGTCCAACTCTGTACGACCCCATAGACGGCAGCCCACCAGGCTCCGCCGTCCCCCGGGATTCTCCAGGCAAGAACACTGGAGTGGGTTGTCATTTCCTCCTCCAATGCAGGAAAAGTGAAAAGTGAAAGTGAAGTCATTGGGTCGTGTCCAACTCTCAGCGACCCCATGGACTGCAGCCTACCAGGCTCCTCCATCCATGGGAGTTTCCAGGCAAGAGCACTGGAGTGGGGTGCCAGTACATACAATTATATAAGATTCCATATAAATGGAAAAAATAAATAATCCCACAAAAACAATGTCCCTATTCTTACTGCTCTTATCTCCTCCTAGAAGAGACAGACAACAAAAAGCAAATAAAAAAATATAATTCCTGATGGACAGAAGTGCTCTGGGGAAAATTAACCAGAGTGACAGGAGGTCACATTGGTGAAAATTGTTTTTGAAATGACTGTCAAAGGAGATCTCTGAGGACATGGAATCTTTGAAGGAGACAAGGGCACAGGCTCTATGGAGGTCAGCGTGATTAGAATTCAAGGACCATGAGAAAATGCAAAGTCCTGGAGGCTGGGATAAGTCTTGACAGACTTGAGGGACTTGAATGTTAGAAGAAGTGATAAAGTGTCCAAATTGGTACCATATTCTGAATTTGGAACTGATGCTGAGTAGATCCCTGTGGGACTCCTGGGCACAGAGGCCTTACAGTCCCCCACTTCTTGTAGACAAGGCTCCAGCCTGCATGACATTCCCTGAGTTTCAAAGGACAGATTCAAAAAAAAGCTAATAAGGAAGGAGCAGCCACAAAGCCACCTGAGGCAAGATAAAAGGGACTGGAGAAGGTCATCAAGATTAGGAGACCCTCAGCTCAGTTCAGTCGATTAGTGGTGTCCAACTCTTTTCTACCCCATGGACTGCAGCACACCAGGCTTCCTTGCCCATCACCAAATCCCAGAGCTTGCTCAAACTCATATCCATTGAGTCAATGATGCCATCCAACCATCTCATCCCCTTCTCCAAACTTCAGTCTTTCCCAGCATCAGGGTCTTTTCAAATGAGTCAGTTCTTCTCATCAGGTGACCAAAGTATTGGAGTTTCAGCTTCATCATCAGTCCTTCCAAAGAATATTCAGGACTGATTTCCTTTAGGATTTACTGAGAGTCCAACTCTCACATCCATACACAACTACTGTAAAAACATAGCATTAACTAGATGGACCTTTTTTGGCAAAGTAATGTCTCTGCCTTTTAATATGCTGTCTAGGTTGGTCATAGCTTTTCTTCCAAGGAGCAAGCATCTTTTAATTTCATGGCTGTAGTCACCATCTGCAGTGATTTTGGAGCCCAGGAAAATAGTCTGTCACTGTTTCCATTGTTTCCCCATCTATTTGCTATGAAGTGATGGGACTGGATGCCATGATGTTAGTTTTCTGAATGTTGAGTTTTAAGCCAACTTTTTCACTCTCCTCAACTGAATCCATGTCTCTTAGATCTCCCGCACTGGCAAGCAGTTTCTTTACCAAGTGAGCCACCAGGGAAGCCTGAGTAACTTCTCCCTGTTCACCAAGGAGGCTTTGCTGGTGGCTCAGATGGTAAAGAAACTGCTTGGAATGCAGGAGACCTGGGTTTGATCCCTGGATCAGGAAAGATTCCCCTGGAGAAGGGAATGGCAACCCACTCCAGTATTCTTGCCTGGAGAATCCCATGGACAGAGGAGCCTGGCAAAATATACCCCATAGGGTTGCAAAGAGTTGTACATGACTGAGTGGTTTTCACTATTCATTATTCACCAAGGAGGGGGGCACAGTTCTTGAGGTACTAGCTTACTGTGTTCCTCTTCTGCCTGGCAAAGAAATCAAGCCATCTTTCCTTCTCCTCCATAGCTCTGCTCCTTTATTTCTTTTCTGCATTGGTGCACAGAAAGCCAAGATTTTGGCAGCAGAACCAACAAAAATTGCAAATAGATTGGTAATAACATATGAGGAAAAGAGAAGAGAAATTGAGTAAATGATGTTGTTATTTACCAAGATGAGGAAGATGAGAAGAGGAAAATTTGTGATATGTAAGAGTCCATAGTTTTATTTTGGACCTGTATTTATGCCATACAGGGTAAGGGTGACACGATGCTCGAGGTCAAGGTGAGATGTTGAGCCTGAGTCTCAAGGAAGGGATCAGCATTCAGGGGTTTCCCAGGTGAAAGTGTTAGTCACTCAATTGCTCTTTGTGTAGCCTGCCAGACTTCTCTTTCCATGGAATTCTCCAGGCAAGAATACTGGAGTGGATTGCCCTTCCCTTCTCAAGGGAATCTTCCCAACCCAGGGCTCAATTCTGGATCTCCTGCATTGTAGGCAGATTCTTTACCCTCTGAGTCACTAGGGAAGCACGAATCGGCCTGCCAATAAAGGAGACTCAAGTGATGCGGGTTCAGTCCCTGGGTCAGAAAGATCCCCTGCGATAGAAAATGGCAACCCACGCCAGCATTCTTCCCTGGAAAAACCCACAGACAGAGGAGCCTGGTGGGCTACAGTCCATGAGGTTGCAAAGAGCTAGACAGGAGTGAGGACACACAAACCCCCCTGGTCTGTAAAGGCTTAGATAAGATCTCCCAGGCAGAAAATCTAGATAAAAGTGATCTGGCTAAGCAAAGGAGACAGAAAAATGGCCACTGAAGGAGGAGGAGAAACAAGAGAAGGTGGGATCCTGATAGCCAAGTGAAGAATATTTTAAAGAGAGATTGGCTAAGTGTGCCCTATGCTGCTGAGAAGCTGAATACAAAGAGAACTGGAGAACTGACCTTTGCATCATTGGCAGAAAGGAGATTGTTAATGACCTTTACAAGAGTAGCTTCAGACAACAGTGGTAGTGAGATAAGAAGGGACCAAAAGTGAGAGAATGAATTCAGCAAATAAATGTGCTGAAGACTTTTGCTACATGACAAAGCAGAAAAATAGCAGTGGTTCAGGAAATGGAGGAACTAGTGAGAGGCGACGATTGTTTAGGGACTATGTGGCTTTTTGAGATGAGAGATAGAGAATATATTAATAATTCAGTATACAAGAATAAATCATGACGGAGACAATTCCAATGGGGAAAATAAAAGCCCGTGAAAAGAAAAAGTAAACAAGTAAAAAGTAAACAAGTGTGGACTACAAGTTGACACTTGCCAAGGGCGTTTGCTTTCTGCCTCTGTGGAGACTGAATCCTGTGGTGCTGTAGCTGTGGACCATAGACACTCCCTGAAAGAAGTTCAGCATGGAGAATGAGGAACTTTGTGCTTCAGAACAACTAGCGAATAGGTTTTAGGTAGCAATGTTCAAGAACTGATTTCATGATCCCAATTCTTGCATCTTCTCATATCTTCAATTCAGTTCATTTCAGTCATTCAGTCATGTCCGACTATTTGCAACCCCATGAATTACAGCACGCCAGGCCTCCCTGTCCATCATCAACTCCCGGAGTTCACGCAGACTCATGTCCATCCAGTTAGTGATGCCATCCAGCCATCTCATCCTCAGTCGTCCCCTTCTCCTCCTGCTCCCAATCCCTCCCAGCATCAGGGTCTTTTCCAAGAGTCAACTCTTTGCATGAGGTGGCCAAAGTACTGAAGCTTCAGCTTCAGCATTATTCCTTCCAAAGAAATCCCAGGGTCGATCTCCTTCAGAATGGACTGGTTGGATCTCCTTGCAGTCTAAGGGACTCTCAAGAGTCTTCTCCAACACCACAGTTCAAAAGCATCAATTCTTTGGTGCTCAGCCTTCTTCACAGTCCAACTCTCACATCCATACATGACCACAGGAAAAACCATAGCCTTGACTAGACGGACCTTAGTCGGCAAAGTAATGTCTCTGCTTTTGAATATACTATCTAGGTTGGTCATAACTTTTCTTCCAAGGAGTAAGCATCTTTTAATTTCCTGGCTGCAGTCACCATCTGCAGTGATTTTGGAGCCCAAAAAAAACAAAGTCTGACACTGTTTCTACTGTTTCCCCATCTATTTCCCATGAAGTGATGGGACTAGATGCCATAATCTTGGTTTTCTGAATGCTGAGCTTTAAGTCAACTTTTTCACTCTCCTCTTTCACTTTCATCAAGAGGCTTTTTAGTTCCTCTTCACTTTCTGCCATAAGGGTGGTGTCATCTGCATATCTGAGGTTATTGATATTTCTCCCAACAATCTTGACTCCAGCTTGTGTTTCTTCCAGTCCAGCATTTCTCATGATGTACTTTGCATAAAAGTTAAATAAGCAGAGTGACAATATATAGCCTTGACGTACTCCTTTTCCTATTTGGAACCAGGCTGTTGTTCCATGTCCAGTTCTAACTGTTCCTTCCTGACCTGCATACAGATTTCTCAAGAGGCAGGTCAGGTGGTCTGGTATCCCCATCTCTTTCAGAATTTTCCACAGTTTATTGTGACCCACACAGTCAAAGGCTTTGGCATAGTCAATAAAGCAGAAATAGATGTTTTTCTGGAACTCTCTTGCTTTTTCCTTGATCCAGCACATGTTGGCAATTTGATCTCTGGTTCCTCTACCTTTTCTAAAACCGGCTTGAATATCAGGGAGTTCACAGTTCATGTATTGCTGAAGCCTGACTTGGAGAATTTTGAGCATTACTTTACTAGCATGTGAGATGAGTGCAATTGTGCGGTAGTTTGAACGTTCTTTGGCATTGCCTTTCTTTGGAACGGGAATGAAAACTGACCTTTTCCAGTCCTGTGACCACTGCTGAGTTTTCAATATTTGCTGGCATATTGAGTGCAGCACTTTCACAGCATCATCTTTCAGGATTTGAAACAGCTTAACTGGAATTCCATTACCTCTACTAGCTTTGTTCGTAGTGATGCTTTCTAAGGCCTACTTGACTTCACGTTCCAAGATGTCTGGCTCTAGATTAGTGATCACACCATCATGATTATCTGAGTCGTGAAGATGTTTTCTGTACAGTTCTTCTGTGTATTCTTGCCACCTCTTCTTAATATCTTCTGCTTCTGTTAGGTCCATACCATTTCTGTCCTTTATCGAGCCCATCTTTGCATGAAATGTTCCCTTGGTATCTCTAATTTTCTTGAAGAGATCTCTAGTCTTTCCCATTCTGTTGTTTTCCTCTATTTCTTTGCATTGATTGCTAAGGAAGGCTTTCTTATCTCTTCTTGCTATTCTCTAGAACTCTGCATTCAGATGCTTATATCTTTCCTTTTCTCCTTTGCTTTTCACCTCTCTTCTTTTCACAGCTATTTGTAAGGCCTCCCCAGACAGCCATTTTACTTCGTTGTATTTCTTTTCCATGGAGATGGTCTTGATCCCTCTCTCCTGCACAGTCTCACGAACCTCATTCCATAGTGCATCAGGCACTCTATCTATCAGATCTAGGCCCTTAAATCTATTTCTCACTTCCACTGTATAATCATAAGGGATTTGATTTAGGTCATACCTGAATGGTCTAGTGGTTTTCCCTACTTTCTTCAATTTGAGTCTGAATTTGGTAATAAGGAGTTCATGATCTGAGCCACAGTCAGCTCCCGGTCTTGTTTCTGTTGACTGTATAGAGCATCTCCATCTTTGGCTGCAAAGAATATAATCAATCTGATTTCGGTGTTGACCATCTGGTGATGTCCATGTGTAGAGTCTTCTCTTGTGTTGTTGGAAGAGGGTGTTTGCTATGACCAGTGCATTTTCTTGGCAAAACTCTATTAGTCTTTGCCCTGCTTCATTCTGCATTCCAAGGCCAAATTTGTCTGTTACTCCAGGTGTTTCTTGACTTCCTGCTTTTTCATTCCAGTCCCCTATAATGAAAAGAACATCTTTTTTGGGTGTTAGTTCTAAAAGGACTTATAGATCTTCATAAAACCGTTCAACTTCAGTTTCTTCAGCGTTACTGGTTAGGGCATAGACTGTGATATTGAATGGTTTGCCTTGGAGATGAACAGACATCATTCTGTCGTTTTTGAGATTGCATCCAAGTACTGCATTTCAGACTCTTTTGTTGACCATGATGGCTACTCCATTTCTTTTGAGGGATTCCTGCCGGCAGTAGTAGATATAATGGTCATCTGAGTTAAATTCACCCATTCCAGTCCATTTTAGTTCGCTGATTCCTAGAATGTCAATGTTCACCCTTGCCATCTCTTGTTTGACCGCTTCCAATTTGCCTTGATTCATGGACCTGACATTCCAGGTTCCTATGCAATATTGCTCTTTACAGCATTGGACCTTGCTTCTATCACCAGTCACATCCACAACTGGGTATTGTTTTTGCTTTGTCTCCATCCCTTCATTCTTTCTGCAGTTATTTCCCCTCTGATGTCCAGTAGCATATTGGGCACCTAATGACCTGGGGAGTTCCTCTTTTTTTATCCTATCACTTTGCCTTTTCATACTGTTCATGGGGTTCTCAAGGCAAGAATACAAGTGGCTTGCCATTCGCTTCTCCAGTGGACCACATTCAGTCAGACCTCTCCACCATGACCCGCCCATCTTGGGTTTCCCCGCAGGCATGGCTTGGTTTCATTGAGTTAGACAAGGCTGTGGTCCTAGTGTGATTAGATTGACTAGTTTTCTGTGAGTATGGTTTCAGTGTGTCTGCCCTCTGATGCCCTCTTGCAATACCTGCCATCTTACTTGGGTTTCTCTTACCTTTGGCATGGGGTATCACTTCACGGCTGCTCCAGCAAAGCACAGCCACCACTCCTTACCTTGGACGAGGGGTATCTCCTTACCACTGCCGTTCCTGACCTTCAATGTGGCATAGCTCCTCTAGGCCCTCCTGTGCCTGTGCAGCCTTGGAAAGTGCTTAATCCCTTCATGGTGACATCAGCTTCTTTTGATTAGGACAAAACCCTTTGTAAGATAAGGGTATGATTCTGTGAACTCCCCATTTTCAAAATCACATATATTGACTTTTCCCCAATGCCTATTTTGCACAGTTTACTGAGAGATATCTGAGGTGCTTTCTCCTGGGCTGCAGTCCTGATTTTGCCCCAAATGACAGTGAAAAAGCTGAGTTAAAATTCAACATTAGAAAATTAAGGTCACAGCATCTGGTCCCATTACTTCATGGTAAATAGATGGGGACACAATGAAAACAGTGACAGACTTTATTTTCCTGGGCTCCAAAATCACTGCAGTTGGTGACTGCAGCCTTGAAATCAAATCCACTTTCTCCTTGGAAGAAAAGCTATGGCCAATTTCAGTTCAGTTGAGTTAAGTTATTCATTTCTGTACCACTCTTTGCAATCCCATGGACTGCAGCAAGCCAGGCTTCCCTGTCCATCAACAGCTCCTGGAGCTTGCTCAAACTCATGTCCATCAAGTCAGTGATGCCATCCAACCATCTCATCCTCAGTCATCCCCCTCTCCTCCCACCTTCAAGCTTTCCTAGCATCAGGGTCTTTTCAAATGAGTCAGTTCTTTGCATCAAGTGGCCAAATATTGGAGCTTAAGTTTTATCATTAGACCTTAAAATGAATATTCAGGATTGCCTAGGTTGATCTCTTTGCAGTCCAAGGGACTCTCAAGAGTCTTCTCCAAGCCCACAGTGCAAAAGCATCAATGCTTCTGCATTCAGCTTCCTTTGCAGTCCAACTCTCTCATCCATAAATGACTACTATAAAAACCGTAGCCTTGACTAGATGGACATTTGTTGGCAAAGTAATACCTCTGCTTTTTAATATATTGTCTAGGTGGGTCATAACTTTTCTTCCAAGGAGCAAGCGTCTTTTAATTTCATGGCTGCAGACAACATCTGCAGTGATTTTGGAGCCAAAGAAAATAAAGTCTGTCACTATTTCCATTGTTTCCCCATTTATTTGCCATGAAGTGTTGGGACCAGATGCCATGATCTTAGTTTGCTGAATGCTGAGTTTTAAGCCAGCTTTTTCACTCTCTTCTTTCACTTTTATCAAGAGGCTCTTCAGTTTCTTTGCTTTCTGCCATAAGAGTGGTGTTATCTGCATATCTGAGAATCTGCATATTCTCCCAGCAATCTTGATTCCACCTTGTGCTTCATCCAGCCCAGCATTTAGCATGATGTACTCTGCATACAAGTTAAATAAGCAGGGTGACAATATACAGCCTTGATGTTCATCTTCCCTGTTTTGAAACCAGTCTGTTGTTCCATGTCCAGTTCTAACTGTTGCTTCCTGACATACATACAGATTTCTCAGGAGGCAGGTCAGGCGGTTTGGTATTCCCATCTCTTGAAGAATTTGTCACAGTTTGCTGTGATCCACAGTCAAAAGCTTTGGTGTAGTCAATAAAGAAGAAGTAGATGTTTTTCTGGAACTCTCTTGCTTTTTAAATGATCCAGTGGATGTTGGCATCTTGATCTCTGGTTCCTCTGCTTTTTCTAAATCCAGCTTGGACATCTGGCAGTTCTTGGTTCAAGTACTGTTGAAGCCGCTCTTGGAGAATTTTGAGCATTTCTTTGCTAGTGTGTGAGATGAGTGCAATTGTGTGGTACTTTGAACATTCTTTGGCATTTCCTTTCTTTGGGATTGGAATGAAAACTGACATTTTCTAGTCCTGTGGCCACTGCTGAGTTTTCCAAATTTGCTAGCCTATTGAGTGTAGCACTTTCACGGCATCGTCTTTTAGGATTTGAAATAGCTCAGCTGGAATTCCATCACCTCCATTAGCTTTGTTCATAGTGATACTTCCTAAGTCCCACTTGACTTTGCATTTTAAGATGTCTAGCTCTAGGTAAGTGATTACACCATCGTGGTTATGTGGGTCATGAAGATCTTTTTATTATAATTCTTCTCTGTATTCTTGCCACCTCTTCTTAATATTTTCTGCTTCTGTTAGGTCCATAACATTTCTGTCCTTTATTGTGCCCATCTTTGCATCTTGGTATCTTTAATTTTCTTGAAGAGATCTCTAGTCTTTCCCATTCTATTGTTTTCTGCTATATCTTTGCATTGATCACTGAGGAAGTCTTTGTTATCTCTCCTTGCTATTCTTTAGAGCTCTACATTCAGATTGGTATATCTTGCCTTTTGTCTTTTGACTTCATTGTCTCTTCTTTTCTCAGCTATTTGTAAGGCCTCTTCAGACAATCATTTTGCCTTTTTGAATTTCTTTTTACTTTGGATGATCTTGATCACTGCCTTCTGTAAATATCATGAACCTCCATCCATAGATCCTCAGGCACTAACAGATCTCATCCCTTGAATTGGTTTGTCACTTCCAGTGTATAATCCTAAAGGATTTGATTTAGGTCATACCTGAATGTCTAGTGGTTTTCCCTACTTTCTTCAGTTTAAGTCGAATTTTCCAATAAGGAGTTCATGATCTGAGCCACAGTCAGCTCCCAGTCTTGTTTTTTGCTGACTGTAAAGAGGTTCTCCACCTTTGGCTGCAAAGAATATAATTAATCTGATTTCAGTATTGACCATCTTTGTGATTTCCATGTGTAGAATCATCTCTTTTATTGCTGTAAGAGGGTGTTTGCTATGAAGAATTCGTTCTCTTGGCAAAATCTAGACAGCATATTAAAAAGCAGAGACATTACTTTGTCTAAAAAGTCTATAAAGTCAAAGATATGGCTTTTCCAGTAGTCATGTAAGGATGTGAGAGTTGTACCATAAAGAAGGCTGAGCACCAAAGAATTGATGCTTTTTTACTCTGGTGTTGGAGAATATTCTTGAGAGTCCCTTGGGCTGCAAGATAAAATCAAAGCATCCTAAAGGAAATCAATCCTGAATATTCATTGGAAGGACTGATGCTGAAGCTGAGGCTCCAATACTTTGGTCACCTGATGTGAAAAGCTGACTCATTAGAAAAGACCTTGATGCTGAGAAAGATTAAAGGCAGGAGAAGAAGGGGACAACAGAGGATGAGATGGTTGGATGGCATCACCGACTCAGTGGATGTGAATTTGAGCAAGCTCCAGGAGGTGGTGAAGTACAGGGGAGCCTGGTGTGCTAAAGTCAATGGGATCACAAAGAGTTGTACATGCCTGAGCTACTGAACAACAACACAACTCTCACATTGTGCATCTCTTTTAGTTGACACTGTGTACAAACCATAGGCCTGATCTCTGATAGGATCAGGGTTGGCTCAGGCCAGGATGAAAATGTGGGTGACTTTATTTGAATTGACTCTTACTCCCATGCCTACAAATGCATGGGTACCATACTCTGTCATTTTCCTCTCATTGTCTAGGTATAAGTAGAACCTCATGAATTTTTGTCTCTTTCTGTCCACAGAACTTACAAGATAGGGGTAGGATTAGAAACTGTCCTATAACCAAGAATTAGTACTTAGAAACTTTTGACCTTGCATTGCTCTAAAAAAGAGTTTTTCATAAGTTCTTTTTCTGTACCAGATATACTTTATCTTGGTAAGCTTCCTGTTTGGCTTTTGTACTCATTAAAAAAATAATAATGATGATGGAAGTTTGTCAATCCTGCCTCCCATTTGAGGTCTGTCTATCAAAGGTCTGATGAGAATCACCATGAAATGACTATCTGGAAATAAATGAGGTATTCTACAATCCCCTGAGTAAAGAGAGGAGCAAGAAGAGAAGCATAAGAAACCAGTTTTTATAAGTCCCCTCCCTTGAAACCCAGGTCTCACAAAGTTAACTTGGTTAATAACTGAGTATATTTTTCTGCAAAGAACTCATGCCATAAAGGAAAGACCAGTCTGGATACTGGTTCCACTTCTATGGCCTGTATATAAAGGACTTAACTTCCATAAGCACCCATCACTTTATGGGGAAAAGACCACTAACCAGCATCCATCAGGAGGAGACTGTGATAGGCTAAAATTGTCCAGATGTCTGGGCTCATAGTAAGTGCTCAATTAATGTTTCTTTCTTTCGAACTTATCTTTTCTTTAAATTTATTTATTTTAATTGGAGGCTAATTACAATATTGTATTGGTTTTGCCATACATCAACATGAATCCGCCATGGGTGTACACATGTTCCCCATCCTGAAACCCCCCTCCCATTTCCCTCCCCGTACCATCCCTCTGGGTCATCCCAGTGCTTTATTTTATTTATTTATTTATTTATTTATTTATTTATTTATTTTACTTTATTTTACTTTACAATACTGTATTGGTTTCGCCATACATTGACATGAATCCGCCACGGGTGTGCATGAGTTCCAAATCCTGAACCCCTCTCCCACCTCCCACCCCATATCACCTCTCTGGATCATCCCCGTGTACCAGCCCTGAGCATCCTGTATCCTGTATCGAACATAGACTGGTGATTTATTTCTTACATGATAGTATACATGTTTCAGTGCCATTCTCCCAAATCATCCCACCCTCTCCCTCTCCCTCAGAGTCCAAAAGTCCGTTCTATACATCTGTGTCTCTTTTGCTGTCTCACATACAGGGTTATCATTGCCATCTTTCTAAATTCCATATATATGTGTTAGTATACTGTATTGGTGTTTTTCTTTCTGGCTTACTTCACTCTGTATAATCGGCTCCAGTTTCATCCATCTCATTAGAACTGGTTCAAATGTATTCTTTTTAATGGCTAAGTAATACTCCATTGTGTATATGTACCACAGCTTTCTTATCCATTCATCTGCTGATGGACATCTAGGTTGTTTCCATGTCCTGGCTATTATAAACAGTGACTTATCTTTTGATTTTGTAAGTTAATTAAATGTATTGACCCATCACTAAATGGGAAAATAAACTGTACCCCTGCAGGTGCTCATTAAATTTCAGGCAGTGTGTGCAATACAAATATCACAAAATTGTCCCTGGTCTCCATGGCATATATATATATATATATATATATATATATATGTATACACACTGTTGCCATATAAATTAAATCCTATATATAGTTAACCTTTGAACAACACAGGTTTGAACTACACAGGTCCACTAATACACATATATCTTTTTAAGGTATACTGTATTACAGTACTTCATGATCATCAGTTGATTGAACCCATGGAGATGGACTGACAGATACAGAACCATGCATTTGGATCTAGAGGGCTGATCCAAAGTCATTCACCAATTTTTGACTGTGCTTCAGATTGTTGGCATCCTTACCCCCTTCATTGTTTAAGGGTCGACTGTACACACACACTCAAGTGCTAGTGCAATTAGTGTCATCACCAATAACATTTACCAGGATGGCAGATGGTTGAGAGATAAACAAAACATTAAAATATAAGCTTCATGAAGGCAAGGGCTCTCTTTTTTGTCTTGTTCAGTGCTATAGTACCAGCATTAAAACAGTGCTTAGCATAGAAAAGTTACTCGATACATATTTTTTAGCTTATTTTTTAATATAAATTTATTTATTTTAATTGGAGGTTGATGTATGGCAAAACCAATACAATATTGTAAAGTAATTAACTCAATACATATTTTTAAATTAATTATTGATTAAATAGAAGAATGTGTTTTGCAGGGTTGGGTAAAGAACGAACAGAAGTCTGAATGAAAGGTCATTAAATGATGAAAAGGCAAAAATGCCCATATCGCAGTTTGGCCTGAGTGATCTCAGTTAACCATATAAAAGCTGAGGGCTGAAGAATTTATGTTTTCAAACTGTGGTGCTGGAGAAGACACTTAGAATCCCTTAGGTTGCAAGGAAATCAAACCAGTCAATTCTAAAGGAAGTAAATCCTGAATGTTTATTGGAAGGACTGATGCTGAAGCTAGAGCTCCAATATTTTGACCACCTGATGCAAAGAACTAACTCATTAGAAGAGATCCTGATGCTGGAAAAGATTGAAGGCAGGAGAAGGGGATGACAGAGGGTGAGATGGTTGGAAGGCATCACTGACTCAATGGACATGAGTTTGAGCAAGTTCCAGGAGTTAATGATGGACAGGGAAGCCTGGTGTGCTGCAGTCTGTGGGACTGCAAAGAGTCAGACACAACTGAGCAATTGAACTGAATTGAACTGAGAAAAGTGAACACAGGCAAAAATAAGTTTTACAGGATGAAACTGATGATCGAGCTGTGTGATCCTGGAGCTCAAGTCCATACAAATGCATTTAAGTGAGGTCTGGTTTTCCCTCTTTTGTCCCTGTGTCCAGAATAATAGAGTTGCCCTGGAAGTAGGGTAAATTTATTAAGATTGTTTAACCTCTATTCTTACTTTATATCCTGGCGGTGGCTCAATCGATAAGAGCCCAGCTGCAAGACAGGAGACCTGGGTTTGGTCCCTGAGTTGGGAAGATTCCCTGAAGATGGGAATGGCTAGCCACTCCAGTATTCTTGTCTGGAGAATTCCATAAGGACGGGAGCTTTGTGGGCTACACAATCCGTGGGGTCGCAAAGAGTTGGACACGACTGAGAGGCTAACACTTTCACTTTCAGCAGCCTAGGAGAAAAGCAAGAGACTTCCCCCACCAACCCCAGGAGAGATATAATTGAAGAATAGACCACTTTCAACAAGTGTTGTTGCTGTTTGTTCAGTCTCTAAGTCGTGTCCAACTCTTTGTAAGCCCATGAACTTAACACACCAGGCTTCCCTGTCCTTCACTGTCTCCTGCGGTTTGCTTAAACTCAGGTCCAGTGAGTCGGTGATGCCATCCAATCATCTCATTCTCTTCTCCTGCCATCAGTCTTTCCCAGCATCAGGGTCTTTTCCAATGAGTCAATTCTTCACATCAGGTGGCCAAAGTATAGGACCTTCAGCATCAGTCAGTGCTTCCATTGAATATTTAAGGTTGGTTTTCTTTAGATTGACTGGTTTGATCTCCTTGCAGTCCAAGGGATTCTCAAGAATCTTCTCCAGCACCACAATTTGAAAGCATCAGTTTTTCGGTGTGGCTAATTGGTTGCACAGAATTCACTGAAAACCTTGAGAATTCTTGCTGCACGTATTCACTGTGTTATATATTGTGATAAAGCAATGAACAAAACAGATTCCCTGCCCTTTGGAAGCACATAAGCCAGAATGAAGGAATGGTATGTTAAGAAGGAGTTTCTGGAAAAGGTGACATCTCAGCTGAAACCTATGAAAAGACTAGGATGCCATCCAAGTTAAGAAGGGTGAGGGAGTGAGTCATGCAGAGAAAGCCTAGCACAGAAGTTCCAAGATGAGAGTATCTTAGCACATGCCCTCAAGACGTTCAGAATCTGAAGAGTCAGGAAGTCCAGCTATGAAGCCCAGCTCTGAGCAAGATCCTAAGTCACATCACTCATTCTTTTATTCATTTATATACTCTCTCCAAGATTGAAATACAGGTGAGCAACCTTAATTTTTGGATGTCCCCGATGTATTAAAAATGAGATAAATTTTCAAAATATTTCCACTTAATACTGACCTATCTTACAAAAGAAAGCACTGCTGTAATAATTATCTTAACACTGAGTTTATAAAAATGATTCATTAGGAATAGACAGAAAATGGAACATAACCTTAAATTTCTATGAGAAATTTATTGCCCCCAATTCTCTATTCTCTATTCTCTAAGTTTTTATGTTACTCCGTGTGTAATTCCACTTGGAGACAATAATAAAGATCTAAATTTGAAGATCTTGGTTATTTTAAGACTCAGGCCTAAAGTTGTAATTATAATATTCCATCTATTTACTAATTTAATGAATTTTTATGGAGGGCCAGGAACATTCTAGACGTTGATCACAGAGACACTATTAAAACAAGTAGAGTGTTTTTTGTAGTTCTCAGAGACCCTTGGGGAAGGCAAATATTAAAAAACTATTTTTAAAATGTATTATACCATATTAAGTGTTTTGAAGGAAAGGCAATCTCTTTCTAGGTTTCATTCTACATTTATAAACAGGGGATGAGAAAAATATATCTCTTAGTTGACCCTGACGTTGAAAGTCCTACCAGCCACTCAGTCTATAGAGAAGTACTTGCTCAGAACAAGTTAAATGAAACCATAGGTAATGATCATCAGTGAAAGTGAAGTCACTCAGTCGTGTCTGACTCTTTGGGATCCCATGGACTGTAGTCTACCAGGCTCCTCCATCCATGGAATTTTCCGAGCAAGAGTACTGGAGTGTGTTATCATTTCCTTCTCCAGGGGATCTTCCTGACCCAGCAATCAAACCTAGGTCTCCTGCATCACAGGCAGACACTTTACCATCTGAGCCACCAGGGAAAGGATCAGCTAGACTCCTCAGGAAACACACAAGGCAAAGCTAGAAGCATCCATCAAGTCCTAGGACTCTGAAATCAGAGTTGGAAAAGATTGTTGTTTTTCAGTCACTAAGTCATGTCCAACTCTTTGCAATCCCATGGATTGCAGCACACCAGGCTTCCCTGTCCTTCAGTATCTCCTGGAGTTTGCTCAGACACATGTCCATTGAGTCGATGATGCCATCAAACCATTGTATCCTCTGTTGCCCCCTTTTCCTCCTGCCCTCAATCTTTGCATCAGAGTCTTTTCCAATAAGTCACTTCAGATTAGAGAAATAGAAGGAAAATGGTAGAAACTTCCTCAATGGGCATCATCTTTAGAAAATTTTAAAAGCCAGAGTTACACTGGGGCGCACACGCTTGCATCCCAGATCCTCAAAGATGATAGCTCTTTGAGCTATAGGGTTAATTGACCTACCCAGTGGGATGAGTGAGCCAGTTGTGCTGGAATTTTAGGAATGGCATTTTATGAAGTCCAACAGACTCACTGAATTTCTCGAAATATAGGTTAGCTGAGTCAGAAGGGTCATTTCTCCAGACTGAGCAATGCCATATCATGCTTAAATGTTTCTCATCCAAGAAGATGAACAGAAACAAGAGAAGACTCAGCCTTGACCTTTACAAGTCATGAATTTGACTCCTAGGGAGATGGATGGATTTGCTCCATGAATAATGTCAGCAGTAAACAGAAACTGGGAAGGGGGTTGCACTCAAGGAAAAGGTTTGAAAAGGAAGACACTTGTTTCCTAGAACAGATGACAAAGCTTATGACCTCAGAAAAGGCAAACCCCCATGGCATGGGTCTCTCCTACTGAGCAGAGGGTTTGTACAAAATGTACTCTTGCCTGGGGAGGGTCAGAGAATCCTGTGTTTCTTTCCCTCCCTGACCTCTCTGAACCAGTTCTAGCTTTTCAGTTTCTCAGAGCTGGATCCCTGGGAGAATTTGAGAAACCCAGCAAATGTGAGGCAACTCTCCACATAACTTTTCCTGACACTGAGCGAAAGGACAACCATTTACATTTTTCAGAAAATAAAGATTACTTGATGGTAGTCAAAAACCTATATGTGAGACAGCAAAAGAGACACAGAGGTAAAGAACAGACTTTTGGACTTGGTGGGAGAAGGCGAGGGTGGGATGATTTGAGAGAATAGCATTATAACATGTATATTATCATGTGTGAAACAGATCGCCGTTCCAGGTTCCATGCAGGAGACAGGGCACTCAGGGCTGGTGCACTGAGATGACCCTGAGGGATGGGATGGGGAGGGAGCAGGGAGGAGGGGGGGACAGGAGGGGGGACACAGGTACACCCATGGCTGATTCATGTGAATATATGATGAAAACCTCCACAATATTGTAAAGCAGTTAGCCTCCAATTAAAATAAATTAATTAATGTAACAAAACTACATGTGTGGCATGTCCTTGGTAAAATCATACTGAATCTTAGAAGAAGGTTTGTTCATTATGATTCTAAGAATATTTTAATTTCTTCCATTAAGTTTCACTTTCTTCTTCATCTTTTCCCAACAATAGTGGTTAGATATTCATCCAAACACATTTTGACTGTATGCCATCTATTTCTTATGTCTTCTATTTCCACCATCCAAGTTTATAACAAAAAATTTAGATAAATTCTCTACTAGAAATTTTGCAAGTTTTTCTTTTCTTTAAGAAAAGAAAACATGATCCTATCATTATAATTTTCTACAAGTCATGGGTTATGATCAGTTGCTTGTCCTGGACTATATCTCTGTTTTTTTGTTTTTTGTTTTTTGTTTTTTTAATAAACGTGTATGTACTCAAGTGCTCAGTTGTGTCTGACTTTTTGTGACCCTATGGACAATAGCCCATCAGCCTCCTCTGTCCATGGGATTTTACAGCCGAAAATACTGGAGTGGGTTGTTATTCCCTCTCCAGGTGGTCTTCCTGACCCAGGGATCAAATCCAAGTCTCTTGTCTCTTGCATTACAGGTAGATTCTTTACTACTAGTGCCACCTGGGAAGCTGCACTTACTAAAATGTGAAACTTTTATTGGCAATTTAAAGTTCCTAAGTTGCATTTTGATCCTTTATTTCACTTCATTCTCTCAATAGTTTTACAATCAACAAACAGAAAATGGTACACAGCTTCCTTAGGAGGCAATGGAGACCCAGAATTTCTAAATGACCTAAGAAATTGGTGCCTGTGCTAAGTTAGTTCAGTCAGGCCCACCTCTTTGTGATCCTATGGGCTTGCCAGGCTTTCCTGTCCACTGGATTCTCCAGACAGGAGTACTGGAACGGGTTACCAATTCCTTCTCCAGGGGATCTTCCTTACCCAGGGATAGAACCTGCATCTCATGTCTCCTGCATTGGCAGGCGAGTTCTTTACCACTACAGCAAATTTCTCAATTATTTTCTCAAGTCCACGTGTCTCAGTGCAAAGACACACAGGCTGTCACACAGGACTTCAGATAGTGAACCCATGCTATACAATACACTTCAGATTATTTGGAATAAAGAACTAAATCAGCAAATAAATAAATTAGTAAATAAAAAATAAATTCAAGAACTACTATTTAGATAATCTTGTTAAAAACAAAAATAGCTATGCATCTCATTTCAACTTAGCAAAATTCAAATGAACTGAAATTGAAAAGGATAGAATACAAAATCCAAAGTTAGTGCGAGCTGAACATTTAATAATGTAATTAATATTTTTTGTGCCTTCTTCTTATTCAAGTCATGAGTGTCTGACATAAAACATGGTTCTAGTAATGTGTTGAGCTCTGCCCCACAACATAGAATAAATTAGGGGATTATTTAGAATAAAGAAATACCTTAGTATTTTGAGGCTATATTTGCTATTGTTCAGTCGCTCAGTCCTGTCCAACTCTTTGTGACTCCATGGACTGCAGTATACCCGGCTTCCCTGTCCTTCACTTTGGAGTGTTATTTGCTCAGTCCTGTCTGACTCTTTGTGAACCATGGGCTACAGCCTGCCAGGCTCCTCTGTCCATAGGATTCCCCAGGCAAGAATACTGGAGTGGGTTGTCGTTCTCTTCTCCAGAGGATCTTCAAGACCTAGGAATCGAACCCAAGTCTCCTGCATTGCAGGCAGATTCTTTACTGTCTAAGCTACAGGGAAGCTGTCCTTCACTCTCTACTATTATTTGCTCAAACTCATGTCCATTAAGTCAATGATGCCATCCAACAATCTCATTCTCTGTCACCCATTTCTGTGCCTGCTGTCTATCTTTCCCAGCATCAGGGTCTTTTTCAGAGAGTTTATCAGGTGGCCAAAGTATTGGAGCTTTAGCTTCAGCATCAGTCCTTCCAATGAATATTCAGGACTGATTCCCTCTAGGATTAACTGGTTTGATCTCCTTGCTGTCCAAGGGACTCTCAAGAGTCTTCTCCAGCACCACGATTTGAAAACATCAGTTCATTAGCCCTCAGACTTCTTTATGGTTTAACTCTCACATCCATACATGACTACTAGAGAAATTATAGTTTTGACTAAATGGACCTCTGTCAGCAAAGAGATGTCTCTGCTTTGCAATACACTGTCTAGGTTTGTCATAACTTTTCTTTCAAGGAGTACACATCTTTCAATTTCATGGTTACAGTCACCTTCCACAGGGATTCTGGAACTCAGAAAAGTAAAGCCTGTCACTGTTTCCAGTGTTTCGACATCTGTTTACCATGACGTGGTGAGACCAGATGCCATAATCTTTGCTTTTCAAATGTTGAGTTTTAAGCTAGCTTTTTCACTCTCCTTTTTCACCTTCATCAAGAGGCTTTTTAGTTTCTCTTTGCTTTCTGCTATTTAGGTGGTGTCATTTGCAAATCTGAGGTTATTGATATTTCTCCCTGCAATTTTGATTCCAGCTTGAGCTTCATCCAGCCCGGCATTTCCTGTGATGTACTCTGCATACAAGTTAAATATACAGGGTAACAATAGACAGCCTTGACATACTCCTATGTCAATTTTGAAGCAGTATTTTGTTCCCTGTCTGGTTCTAACTGTTTTCTCTTGACCTGCATACTGGTTTCTCAGAAGGCAGGTAAGGAGATCTGGTAATCCCATCTCTTCAAGAATTTTCCACATTTTATTGCAATCCACACAGTCAAAGAATCCACCTGCAATGCAGGAGACTCTGGTTCAATTTCTGGGTTGGGAAGATCAGCTGGAGAAATGATAGGCTACCCACTCCAGTATTCTTGGGCTTCCCTTGTAGTTCAGCTGGTAAAGAATCTGCCTGCAATGTGGGAGACCTGGGTTCAATTTCTGGGCTGGGAAGATCCCCTGGAGAAGGGAAAGGCTACCCACTTCAGATTTCTCGCCTGGAGAATTTCATGGACTGTATAGTCCCTGGGGTCACAAAAAGTCCGACACAACTGAACGACTTTCACTTTTACTTTTAATTCTGAAAGAGATGGGAATACCAGACCACTTAACCTGCCTCTTGGAAATCTGTATGCAGGTCAGGAAGCAACAGTTAGAACTGGACATGGAACAACAGACTGCTTCCAAATAGGAAAAGGAGTACGTCAAGGCTGTATATTGTCACCCTGCTTATTTAACTTATATGCAGAGTACATCATGAGAAACACTGGACTGGAGGAAACACAAGCTGGAATCAAGTCTGCCAGGAGAAATATCAATAACCTCAGATATGCAGATGACACCACCCTTATGGCAGAGAGTGAAGAGGAGCTAAAAAGCCTCTTGATGAAAGTGAAAGAGGAGAGAGAAAAGGTTGACCTAAAGCTCAACATTCAGAAAATGAAGATCATGGCATCTGGTCCCATCACTTCATGGGAAATAGATGGGGAAACAGTAGAAACAGTGTCAGACTTTATTTTTTGGGACTCCAAAATCACTGAAGATGGTGACTGCAGCCAGGAAATTAAAAGATGATTACACCTTGAAAGAAAAGTTATGACCAACCTAAATAGCATATTCAAAAGCAGAGACTTGCTTTGCCAACTAAGGTCCATCTAGTCAAGGTATGGTTTTTCCTGTGGTCATGTATGGATGGGAGAGTTGGACTGTGAAGAAAGCTGAGCGCCGAAGAATTGATGCTTTTGAATTGTGGTGTTGGAGAAGACTCTTGAGAGTCCCTTGGACTGCAAGGAGATCCAACCAGTCCATTCTGAAGGAAATCAACCCTGGGATTTCTTTGGAAGGAATAATGCTAAAGCTGAAGCTCCAGTACTTTGGACACCTCATGCGAAGAGTTGACTCATTGGAAAAGACTGTGATGCTGGGAGGGATTGGGGGCAGGAGGAGAAGGGGACGACCGAGGATGAGATGGCTGGATGGCATCATAGACTCGATGGACATGAGTCTGAGTGAACTCCGGGAGTTGGTGATGGACAGGGAGGCCTGGCGTGCTGCGATTCATGGGATCCCAAAGAGTCGGACAGGACTGAGTGATGACTGAACTGAAAGTCTTTAGTGTAGTCAATGAAGCAGAAGTAGATGTTCTTCTGGAACTCTCTTGCTTTTTCTGTGATCCAACAGATGTTGGCAATTTGATCTCTGGTTCTGCTTTTCCAAATCTAGTTTGTACATCTGGAAGTTCTTAGTCCACCTACTGGTGAAGCCTAGCTTGAGGGATGTTGAGCATTTCCTTGCTAGCATGTGAAAAAAGCACAGTTATGCAGTAGTTTAAACATTCTTTAACATTGTCCTTCTTTGGGGTGGGAGTTAAAGAAAAGAGTGGCTAATATCTAGGAAAATGTGCCATGAGTTCTTATAGAACTGATTCTGATATCATGTCAGAAAAAAAACAGACACCTGGAGTTCAGAAAAATCTGAAATTCCAACTAAGTGAATTGCTAAATGTCTGTATAAGTTTCTTAGTATCAGTTAGTGTCAACCTCACTACCTTCATTTTTCAAATGAAGATAATAAAACCTCCACTGTGAAAATAGGGATTAGAGATAATATATATGATGTATCTCGATAACTGACAGGCATTTATGCAGTCTGTCTCTAGAATGAAATCTCAGGTTTAACCCTATTGCCAAAGTCCTTTCCAGAATGGAAATTCACTGAATTCTGATTCATTCTGTCAAAACATTGACCTGATTTCCTCCTCAAACACTATTATGAGATCTTAGACAAGTCATCAGGCTCTTCTGGGCCTCAGGTTCCCTTGTTATAAGAAGAAAAAATGAAAAGAGGGATTGTATGATTTCCTCCACCTTTTTTACCTCCCAACACTCACTACTGTATAATTTCAGTACATATCTCTATTTTTGCATGTGAAACATACTGGGTGGAGAAAGCTCTTCTAGTTATTCTGTGCTGTGTGGATGTCCAGGTTTCATTTCATGTCATCACACGTGATTTCTGACTCTTCAGCTGTTCTCTGGAGGTTGAGAGAAATGGTGTTGATAAATTGCTTGGATAATATACCAAGATGTTAAGAAAATAGGTGAAGATAGAATCAGGAGACAGTAACAGGCAAGGAGAAAATATAATACTTTAATTAAGACTAAATATGGGAAAGGGATGAGGAAATGTGAGTAAATACTTTGAAAGGAATTAACTAAGAGAATAAGCAAATAAAAGTTGAGATTAAAAATGATAGGGAAACCAACAAATAACCCGACTTGCCCAGCAGGAAATGGATTTTTTTTTTTCAGGGTTGCTTCCCCACAATTCCAGGCTTCCCTGATAGCTCAGCTGATAAAGAATCCCCTGCAATGCAGAAGACCCTAATTTGATTCCTGGGTCAGGAAGATCCACTAGAGAAGGGATAGGCTACCCCCTCCAGTATTCTTGGGCTTCCTTTGTGACACAGTTAGTAAAGAATCTGCCTGCAATGTGGGAGACCTGGGATTGATCCTTGGGTTTCGAAGATCCCCTGGAGAAGAGAAAGGCTATCCACTCCAGTATTCTGGCCTGGAGAATTCAATGGACTGAGCAAATTTCACTTTCACTTTCCCTACAATTATTTCAATCTTTAGTGGGATCTTCTTAACGAAGACATTATGATGTTAAAAAAAAAAAAAAAAAAGAGAGAGAGGGAGAGAGAGAGAGTCATGGAGCTGGAAAACATACATGGAATTCTAATTCTGTTCCTCCCAATTTTAAGTCATCAAATGAAATTTTCCAGTGTCCACTTCATGTGAAGTATACTATTTGACAGCAACTTCTGGGAGATATTCACTATGGTGGTTGACTCAAGTCTCTAATATTTACATGCACCCAAAATGCAATGCCTCTGCAGAATAAAATTACTCAAGGATAGTTTTAGGTAACAGACAAATTTGAGGAAGAACTAGGGTGTTTACTTGCTTCATACAGTGGTTCAGAGGCCCAAGAGTATAGTGCCTCTGACAATTCCAGCCAGAAGCTTACCTGAATTGAAAAGAACAACGAAGGGACACAGATGTGGACCAGGCATGGATACATCACACTGGGCTTCCTCCACGATTCATTAGAGTCTGTATTGTGGCCACACCTAAATGCAAAGAAGGTGGAACCATTTGGCCTACCTATGCCACCATGAAGAAGCCAATGATTATGGTCAGCTAACAGACTGTGCCAGAGGGCAGAAAGAGATCTAAAGGTCAGCATTGTTGCTGACCCAGGCATGTGAATTTCATTTTACTCATGGCTCAGTGTTTTCCACCCAACCCAAGAGACCTTTAGCAAAGGACTGCGAACATGAAGTGGGGGATAATTCATTTGCAGCTAAGTATAATCAAGGAAGGGCTTCCCTGGTAGCTCAGACATTAAAGAATCTACCTCAGTGTGAGAGACTAGGGTTCATTCTCTGGGTTTGGAAGATCCCCTGGAGGAGGGCTTGGCAACACACTCTGGTATTCTTGCCTAGAGAATCCTCGTGGACTGTAGCCCACTGGGCTTCTCTGTCGATGGGGTCACAGAGTTGGAACTGACTGAGCCAGTACACACACTCATACACACATAATCAAGGAAATGCTTTATAGAATATGTCAGTTCAGTTCAGTCACTCAGTCATGTCCAACTCTTTGAGACCCCATGAACTGCAGCGCACCAGGCCTCCCTGTCCGTTACCAACTCCCAGAGCCTACCCAAACTCATGTCCATTGAGTCGGTGATGCCATCCAATCATCTCATCTTCTGTTGTCCCCTTCTCTTCCTGCCCTCAATCTTTCCTAGCATCAAGGTCTTCTCAAATGAGTCAGCTCTTTACATCAGGTGGCCAAAATATTGGAGTTTCAGCTTCAACCTTAGTCCTTCCAATGAACACCCAGAACTGATCTCTTTTTGGATGGATTGGTTGGATCTCCTTGCAGTCTAAGGGACTCTCAAGAGTCTTCTCCAACAGCACAGTTCAAAAGTATCAATTCTTTGGTGTTCAGCTTTCTTTATAGTCCACCTCTCACATCCATACATGACTACTGGAAAAACCATAGCCTTGACTCGATGGACCTTTGTTGGCAAAGTAATGTCTCTGCTTTTAAATATGCTATCTAGGTTGGTTATAACTTTCCTTCCAAGGAGTAAGTGTCTTTTAATTTCATGGCTGCAATTGCCATCTGCAGTGATTTTGGAGGCCCAAGAAATAAAGTCAGTCACTGTTTCCACTGTTTCCGCATCTATTTGCCATGAAGTGCTGGGACCAGAAAATACATAGAAATTAGATATACCTGAGGGATGGGTTTGATACAGGAAATTTCACTGAACAAGCCACAGATGGTTTTAGTAAAACAGTTAAAATGAGTGCAGCATCTTTCCTTTCCCACTAAAAGCAGACTCCTCCATTAGCATACGAGGAAAGCCAGAGGTGAAAAATAAGTGATGTGTCCATCAGAGAGGTTTTCCTTCTTCGCCTGCTTTGAGTCACAGCCCTGTCACTCTCTGTCATGGTCCTTGGTACGCTGTCACCAGATTGCTCATTGGTTCTTTCCTCCATAAGTACCATATTGCAGGGAGTTTTTTCTTTCCTATTTACTGCTTCAACTCCAACATCTAAAACAATGCACAGCAAAGCATTTAATGAACATTTGTTGAATGCGCTGGACAGACCGAAAGTCTAGTTAATTGATGGAGCAAATGAGACCATTCTATGGGGAGCTGAATGACAAAGATGAGTAGAAAGTCAAAGCTGGGCCAGACTTTATGAACAACGGAGTCTAGACTCTCTGTGTTGAAGAAATAGAGGCTCAGGGGAGGAAACAAATTTTTCTAAGATGCCATAACAAATGGCAAAACATGTTTTCAAATGCAATCAAGTGACTTTCCAATATGTTATTGCCAAACTAGACTATCATTTGTCTGTAAACAGATTTTTGGAGGTTTTTATGATTTTTAGCACTTACTGTTATTTAATATTGTCATTTCCTCTTATTGGCAGAATCCATGTGTTGCCAATTGCCATGGAGAATCATATGATCATATTTCCTTTTGCAGTACTACGTGTCTACTTGGGAAACAAAGTTAAAAACTATGCGACAGAAAAATATCCTCAAAATTTAAACATAAAATGTAAAGTTAGCAAATTTAACTAAATAGAGAAATGCGTCCACCTCACTCTCAGGTAAACAAATGGGAAAATAATATGAGCACAAAAAGAGAAAAGTGATGGTCCTAGATAAACTTCAATTTCCTTGTGAATCAAAATAATACAAAAGTGAGATGTCTTTTCTTAGCAAACTATACTGATCTAAAAAAAAAGATGCCATCCAATATTTACAAAGTTGAAGGAAACAGGTATTCTAATAACTATGGAGATCCGTATCAAAGGTTCATATTTTAAATTTCTTCCCTTTTGGCTTGATATTTTTATTTCTAGAAATTTATCTTGAGAAAATAATTCTGGCTAAATAACATGCAATTCTAAAACTGTTGATTCTGTCTATGAGAGTGTATGTGTATCCTTGAATATGTTTATATGTGGTAGAGCTTTAGTAGTTTTACCTATGTATATATACCCATAATATACTTTGACAGGCCAATGCGAAAAATACCAAAAATAATTTTCAGAAGAGTTAAAGCTCAAACAATAAAATCAATGGGAATACTTTAGTATAAATACTACCTAGGGTTTAATCCTATGTCAGACATAACTACATTTCAAAGTCCTTAAGGACTCAGACAACTTTAGGCTCTGTAAGACAAGAAAATCCTTTGCCTGCTTCCTGCCCTGGTGTGACTAATTACAATGTAAAGTGCTACGAAGAAAACATGAAATCAGAGGAGGGAGTTACGCACTAAGTTCTCTGGGCTTCAGTTTCTAAACCTTAGACATGAACATAGCTAGCATTTCCCAACAATACATGGCCCTAGAAACCTTTTAAAATTACACTTTATTCATGAAACACAAAAAGCATTTTATATAAAGCCAGGGAATGGCAATCCATTCCAGTATTCTTGCCTGGAGAATCCCATAGATGGAGGAGCCTGGCAGGCAGCAGTGGGGTCATGGGGAATTGGACATGACTGAGTGACTAACACACACAACAATGTGTATTTTGGATTTAAATTGCCTTTAAGAAACAAAGAAACATCTTTTCTTAATATTAAAGTTTAATTTATAATCGATATTGAATAATATTAACAAATGTGAAGGGAAAATATAAAGTAAGATATCAATTTAGATCAGAAATGCTTGGCTCCATTGCATATACTGGGGTTGATAACATGTCCAATATTGATGCTATATATTCATACACCAATAAACCACATATGACCTTTGGGATTTCTTAAGTCTGGCCAATTTTGTCAAAGACAGACTGTCATACATAGAAAGAATTACTCTTTATATATATAATATATTTTCTTTATTTATTTTAAAAAGGTGTATTTTTGAAGAAAAAATTTTACCATTGATGATTTTTTTTCCCTTCTAGCCTTTTTCAATGTCTCTTAGAATTGGGGCAATCTATATCAGATTTGTATTATGTGTGTGTGTGTGTTAGTTACTTAGTCATGTCTGACTCTCTGTGACCCCATGGACTGCAGCCCATCAGGTTCCTCTGTCTATAGAATTCTGCAGGCAAGAATACTGGAGTGGGTTGCCATTTCCTTCTCCAATGTGAATGGCACCTGACTCCAGTGTTCTTGTCTGGAAAATCCCATGGATGGAGGAGCCTGGTGGGCTGCAGTCCATGGGGTCGCTAAGAGTCAGACACGACTGAGCGACTTCACTTTCACTTTTCTCTTTCATTCATTGGAAAAGGAAATGGCAACCCACTCCGGTGTTCTTGCCTGGAGAATCCCAGGAACGGGGGAGCCTGGTGGGCTGCTGTCTATGGGGTCGCACAGAGTCGGACATGACCGAAGCGACTTAGCAGCAGCAGCAGTTTAGTTGCCAAGTCATGTTTGACTCTTGCAACCCCACAGACTGTAGCCTGCCAGGTTCCTCTATCCATGGGATTCTCCAGGCAAGAATACTGGAGTGGGTTACCATTTCCTTCTCCACAGATTTGTATTGCCTGTCATCAAAATATTTCATTTCTTTTTTATTCCAATATAGATGGTGTCAGGGCCCAGAGACTGTTTACATACACAGGTCATAACTGGAAAACTCCACTCTCAGGTAGGAGTTGGTAGGAGGGATTTCTCTAACAATGCATGTATCCATCAACCCTTCCAGTCATACACCCATTAAATCCACAAGAAAACAAATATTAATCAAGTCTGTACAAAGTCCGAGCCCTATCACATGCTCAGGGATACATAGTATAAAAATAACCTCGTTGTTCTCATGGTGCAAACATTCTAGTAGAATATAAAGAATTTAGTCAAACAATTACATGAATATCTAGTTACAAATTGGGATAAGTGCCATGAAGGAAAAGTACAAGAATCTACAAGAAGGTGTAACCAGGAAACACGATGTCACCCAGAGAATTCAAGGAAACGTGGCTTGTTTGAGCTGAGCTAAGACGATGGTAGGAAAGAGTAGCATCTCATTCTACTCTAGCCTTACTGGCCTCCTGCCATTACTCACACACTAGAGGAATGCTCCAGCCTTACACACTTTTGCACTTATTTTCTTTTTCCCTCTGCCTGGAATGCCCTTACACAAAAATCTGCAATGTTAGCTAATGCTTTCATCTCCTTCAAGTCTTGTTTCAGTGTTAACTTCTCAGTTAAAACCACCACAATGTCTCTCTTAACAGAGTAATCTGTAGTGACCTCCCAACCCTTGAAACTCTAAGACTTTTCTAATTTTTTTTTTCCCATAGGGCCTTCTAGCTTATAATAATTTCACCTTTTCTCCAATTTTCTGGATTAATTTACTAGGTATAATTTCAATAAGGGAAAATATTTTATCTGCTTTGCTTATTGATGCTTTCCAAATGTTTAGAACATTGTTTGAATATAGTTGTATATATTTAAAAGTTAAGTTAATTACTTATTAATTGTTAATTAATTGATTGATTGTTCTGACTATATAACATAGCAAAATGTTAGAGAGTCAGCTATGATAATAGTACCCAGAAGAGGACTTCCCTGGTGGAGCAGTGGATAAGAAGCTCCCTGCCAATGTAAAGGATATGGGTTCGATGGCTGGTCTGGGAGGATCTCATACATGCTGCAAAGCGACTAAGTCCATTCACCACAGTTATTGAGCCTGTGCTCTCGGGCTCATGAGCAACAGCAACAGAGCCTGCATGCCTAGAGCCTGTGTTCCTCAACAAGAGAAACCACAGCAGTGAGAAGGCAGTGTGCCACAACAAGGAGCAGCCCGCCTTGCCACAACTAGAGAAAGGCTGCACAAAGCAAGGATGACCCAGCAGAGTCAAAAACAATAAACAAATAGAAATTTTGAAAAATATTCCCAACAGAAAATAATAGATTTAAACAAATGTATTAACTTACTTCTCGTATATCAAAGTATGAAGAGTAAAATAAATCTGAAGTGTGTAGAAAAAAGGAAATGATTAAATACGAAAGGAAACAAGCAAAATCGAAATTTGAAATAAACAGAAAACATCAATGAAAGCCACATTTGCTTCTTTGAGTAGATCAATGAATTTGATAAACCCATTTTGATAAAACTGGCCACACTAATTGTGGGGGGTGGGGGTGGGGCTGGAGAAATCCACAAATACCAACATCACTAATGAAAAAATGGATATCATTGGAGATTTCAAATATTGAAATATAATAACATAATACTATCACCATGTTTAAATCAATAAATTCAACAACTTGGGTAAAAATAGACAAATTTCCTTAAAAATCCAAATAACTAAAATGACTACAAGAATAATTAAAAATCTAAATGCCCATAAGTATGTTGAAGAAATTGCAAAGCAAAAATCCATACTCAGAGGTCTTTACTTGAGAATTCCCTTAAACATTTATAGAAGAAAAGAGTTTGTATACAAAATCTTTCAGAAAACAGAGGAGAAAAGAATACTTCTCAGTCCATTTTAAGAAGATGATCTAACTTGGTGAGTCACTGTTCTAAGCCAAACAACGCCCCCTCATTCTAAATGTCCATATTTAAATCCTTGGAACTTGTGAATATGTTACCTTATGTTGCAAAGGGATTTGCGGATGTGATAAAAGAAGGATTTTGAGATGAAGAGATTATCCTGGATTTTATAGATGGACCCAATATAACCACAAGGGCATTCCTGAGGTAAAAGGGGAAGACAGGACAGAGGCCAGAAGAGATCTGACGAAGGAAGCAGAGGTTAGACTCAATCGTGTGGGGCTCACGGTGAGGAATGTGAGCAGCTTTTAGAAGTTTGAAAAAACAAGGAAACAGATTCTCCCTGTAGACTCCTAAGAGAATGCAGACCTGACAACACCTTGATTTTAGCCCAAGGAGACCCATTTTAAACTTCAGACATCCAGCACAGTAAGGTAATAAAGTTATGCTGCTTTAAGACACAACATCTGTAGTAATTTGTTATAGCAACAATCTGAAGCTCACACAACTCTATCTGCAATGTGCTCACGGTCATTGCTGAAAACTGTCTACAACCCTGTGATTCTGGAAGACCTATTTCTGTTCATTACATCCCTCTCTTCTTAGAGTGTTTTCCTTTCCTTGGTCTGAAACCTGATTGATTCAGAAGGGCAATAAGTCAGGAAAGGTGGTCTTCTGGGCTCAGTTCCATTGTTCCTTTGCTCTGTGCCCTTGAGTTAGACATGAAAATTATCTGGGTGAACATTTCTAACCTGTAAAGCAAAAGTACCCCATGAACAGTATGAAAAGGCAAAATAATAGGATACTGAAAGAGGAAATCCCCAGGTCAGTAGGTGCCCAATATGCTACTGGAGGTCAGTAGAGAAATAACTCCAGAAAGAATGAAGGGATGGAGCCAAAGCAAAAACAATACCCAGTTGTGGATGTGACTGGTGATAGAAGCAAGGTCTGATGCTGTAAAGAGCAATATTGCATAGGAACCTGGAATGTTAGGTCCATGAATCAAGGCAAATTGGAAGTGGGCAAACAGGAGATGGCAACAGTGAATGTCGACATTCTAGGAATCAGCGAACTAAAATGGACTGGAATGGGTGAATTTAATTCAGATGACCATTATATCTACTACTGCAGGCAGGAATCCCTTAGGAGAAATGGAGTAGCCATCATGGTCAACAAAAGAGTCTGAAATGCAGCATTTGGATGCAATCTCAAAAATGACAGAATGATCGCTGTTCATTTACAAGGCAAATCACTGAATATCACAGTAATCCAAGTCTATACCCCAACCAATAACACTGAAGAAGCTGAAGTTGAATGGTTCTATCAAGACCTACAAGACCTTTTAGAACGAACAGCCCAAAAACATGTCCTTTTCATTTTAGGGGACTGGAACGTAAAAGTAGGAAGTCAAGAAACACCTGGAGTAACAGGCAATTTTGGCCTTGGAATGCGGAATGAAGCAAGGCAAAGGCTAATAGAGTTTTGCCAAGAAAACGAACTGGTCATAGTAAACACCCTCTTCCAACAACACAAGAGAAGACTCTACACATGGACATCACCAGATGGTCAACACCGAAATTAGACTGATTATATTCTTTGCAGCCAAAGGTGGAGAAGCTCTACAGCCAACAAAAACAAGACCAGGAGCTGACTGTGGCTCAGATCATGAACTCCTTATTGCCAAATTCAGACTTAAATTGAAGAAAGTAGGGAAAACCGCTAGACCATTCAGGTATGACCTAAATCAAATCCCTTATGATTATACAGTGGAAGTGAGAAATAGATTTAAGGGACTAGATCTGATCGATAGACTGCCTGATGAACTATGGAATGAGGTTCGTGACATTGTACAGGAGACAGGGAACAAGACCATCCCCATGGAAAAGAAATGCAGAAAAGCAAAATGGCTGTCTGGGGAGGCCTTACAAATAGCTGTGAAAAGAAGAGAGGCGAAAAGCAAAGGAGAAAAGGAAAGATATAAGCATTTGAATGCAGAGTTCCAAAGAATAGCAAGAACAGATAAGAAAGCCCTCCTCAGCGATCAATGCAAAGAAATAGAGAAAAACAACAGAATGGGAAAGATTAGAGATCTCTTCAAGAAAATTAGAGATACCAATGGAATATTACATGCAAAGATGGGCTTGATAAAGGACAGAAATGGTATGGACCTAACAGGAGCAGAAAATATTAAGAAGAGTTGCAAGAATACACAGAAGAACTGTACAAAACAGATCGTCATGACCCAGATAATCACAATGGTATGATCATTCACCTAAAGTCAGACATCCTGGAATGTGAAGTCAAGTGGGCCTTAGAAAGCATCACTATGAACAAAGCTAGTAGAAGTGATGGAATTCCAGTGGAGCTATTTCAAATCCTGAAAGATGATGCTGTGAAAGTGCTGCACTCAATATGCCAGCAAATTTGGAAAACTCAGCAGTGGCCACAGGACTGGAAAAGGTCAGTTTTCATTCCAATCCCAAAGAAAGGCAATGCCAAATAATGTTCAAGTGAAGTCACTCAGTCGTGTCCGACTCTTTGTGACCGCATGGACTGTAGCCTACCAAGCTCCTCTGTCCATGAGATTCTCCAGGCAAGAATACGGGAGTGGGTTGCCATTTCCTTCTCCAGGGAATCTTCCTGACCCAGGGATTGAACCTGGGTTTCCCACATTGGAGGCAGACGCTTTAACCTCTGAGCTACCAGGGAAGCCCCAAGAATGCTCAAACTACCACACATCTGCACTCATCTCACACGATAGTAAAGTAATGCTCAAAATTCTCCAAGCCAGGCTTCAGCAATACATGAACCGTGAACTTCCAGATGTTCAACCTGGTTTTAGAAAAGGCAGAGGAACCAGAGATCAAATTGCCAACATCCTCTGGATCATGGAAAAAGCAAGAGAGTTCCAGAAAAACATCTATTTCTGCTTTATTGACTATGCCAAAGCCTTTGACTGTGTGGATCACAATAAACTGTGGAAAATTCTGAAAGAGATGGGAATACCAGACCACCTGACATGCCTCTTGAGAAACCTATATGCATGTCAGAAGGCAACAGTTAGAACTGGACATGGAACAACAGACTGGTTCCAAATAGGAGAAGGAGTACATCAAGGCTGTATATTGTCACTCTGCTTATTTAACTTCTATGGAGAGTACATCATGAGAAACGCTGAGCTGGAAGAAGCACAAGCTGGAATCAAGATTGCTGGGAGAAATATCAATAACCTCAGATATGCAGATGACACCACCCTTATGGCAAAAAGTGAAGAGGAACTAAAATGCCTCTTGATGAAAGAGGAAGAGGAGAGTGAAAACGTTGGCTTAAAGCCCAACACTCAGAAATCGAAAATCATGCCATCTGGTCCCATCACTGGGAAATAAATGGGGAAACAGTGTCAGACTTTGTTTTGGGGGGCTCCAAAATAACTGCAGATGGTGACTGCAGCCATCAAATTAAAAGACGCTTAGTCCTTGGAAGGAAAGTTATGACCAACCTAGCCAGCATATTGAAAAGCAGAGACATTACTTTGCCAACAAAGGTCTGTCTAGTCAAGGCTATGGTTTTCCCAGTGGTCATGTATGGATGCGAGAGTTAGACTGTGAAGAAAGCTGAGCATCAAAGAATTGATGCTTTTGAACTGTGATGTTGGAGAAGACTCTTGAGGATCCCTTGGACTGCAAGGAGATCCAACCAATCCATTCTGAAGGAGATCAGCCCTGGGATTTCTTTGGAGGGAATGATGCTAAAGCTGAAACTCCAGTACTTTGGCCACCTCATGCAAAGAGTTGACTCATTGGAAAAGACTCTGATGCTGTGAAGGATTGGGGGCAGGAGGAGAAGGGGACGACAGAGGATGAGATGGCTGGATGGCATCACTGACTAGATGGACATGAGTCTGAGTGAACTCTGGAAGATGGTGTTGTACAGGGAGGCCTGGCATGCTGCAATTCACGGGGTCAGAAAGAGTCAGACACAGCTGAGCGACTGAACTGAACTGAACTGAACTGAACTGAAAGCAAAAGTATTGTAGTAGATCAATATTATTGACATGAGTATACGTATGACTGTGTTGCTTCCCTGTGCACTTGAAACTATCACACTGTTAATCAGCTATACTCATATAAAATACTAATAAAAAGTTAACTAGTAGTAATAAAACTCGAATGCATATATCCTAAAATATATTTTGAGATGACAATACAGATGATTAATTTAAGAGTGTATGAGACGTTTCATATCTATATGTACATTTTTGTTTTCCAAGTACAGCAAGCAATATTGATTTTCTAGGTATTATAGTATGTTAAAATTTGCTTTAAATTAAATAATCTAGAATTGTTCAAAAGAGAACAATTTAAATAAAAGTGTTACATAAGTATAAGTGGTACTTTGAAATGACTAAAATGATAAAAGTGAGATACGAATACTGAGCTACAAAATGTCTTGCCCTCTTCTCTACTTATCCAATCAGTAATCAATTTACTCATTCATTTACTTGTTAATTAAATATATAAATATTCATGAGCAGCTTTCAAGCACATCCCCCCAAATAAGAGTACACTGAGATAACAATGATGAATGCGGTACAGTACATGACCTGGTAGACCTCAAGTCTAAGCAGGGAGACAAATACATTTTTATATGGCAATGATCTAGGCTGAGAACTTGAATGGGGATATATATTAATATATGGTCCTACCAAATTGCAAAGAGCTGAGAAAAGAAGAGAAGCAAAGGCAAAGGAGAAAAGGAAAGATATACCCATTTGAATGCAGAGTTCCAAAGAATAGCAAGGAGAGATAAGAAAGATTTTTTAAGTGATTGGCACAAAGAGATAGAGGAAAACAACAGAATGGGAAATACTAGAGATCTCCTCAAGAAAATTAGAAATACCAAGGGAACATTTCATGCAAAGATGGGCACAATAAAGGACAAAAATGGTATGGAACTAACAGGAACAGAAGATATTCAGAGAAGTGGAAAGAATATACAGAAGAGCTATACAAAAAAGATCTTAATGACCCAGATAACCATGATGGTGTGATCACTCACCTAGAGCCAGACATTCTGGAATGTGAAGTCAAGTGGGCCTAAAGAAGCATCACTATGAACAAAACTAGTGGAGGTGATGGAATTCCAGCTGAGCTATTTCAAATCCTAAAAGACGATGCTGTGAAAGTGCTGCACTCAATATGTCAGCAAATTTGGAAAACTCACCAGTGGCCACAGGACTGGAAAAGGTCAGTTTTCATTCCAATCCCAAAGAAAGGCAATGCCAAAGAATGCTAGAACTACCACACAATTGCACTCATTTCACATGCTATCAAAGTAATGCTCAAAATTCTCCAAGACAGGCTTCAACAGTACTTGAACCGTGAACTTCCAGATGTTCAAGCTGGATTTAGAAAAGGCAGAGGAACCAGAGATCAAATTGCCAACATTTGTTGGATCACGAAAAAAGCAAAAGAGTTCCATAGAAACATCTACTTCTGTTTAATTCACTATGCTTAAGCCTTTGACTATGTGGATCACAATAAACTATGGAAAATTCTTAAAGAGATGGAAATAACAGACCACCTTACCTGTCTCCTGAGAAATCTGCATGCAGGTCAGGAAGCAATAGTTAGAACAGGACATGGATCAATGGACTGGTTCCACATTAGGAAAGGAGTAAGTCAAGGCTGTATATTGTGGCCCTGCTTGTTCAACTTCTAGGCAGAATGAAGTGAAAATCGCTCAGCCATGTCCGACTCTTTGCAACTCCATGGACTAAATAGTCCATGCAATTCTCCAGGCCCCAGTACTGGCGTGAGTAGTCTTTCTTTTCTCCAGGGGATCTTCCCAACCCAGGGATTGAACCCAGGTCTCCCACACTGCAGGCGGATTCTTCACCAGCTGAGCCACCAGGGAAGCCCAATGCAGAGTACATCATGAGAAATGCCAGGCTGGATGAAACGCAAGCTGGAATCTAGATTGGTGGGAGAAATATCAATAACCTCAGATATGCAAGTGACAGACATCACCCTTATACAGAAAATGAAGAACTAAAGAGCCTCTTAATGCAGTTGAAAGAAGAGACTGAAAAAACGGACTTAAAACTCAACATTGAACAAATGAATATCATGGCATCTGGTCCCATCGTTTCATGGCAAAGAGATAGGGAAACAATGGAAACAATGACAGACTGTTTTCTTGGGGTCCAAAATCACTGTAGATGGTGACAGCAGCCATGAGTTTAAAAGACACTTGCTCCTTGGAAGAAAAGCTATGACCAACCTAGACAGCATATTAAAAAGCAGAGACATTACTTTTCCAACAAAGGTCCATGAAGTCAAAGCTATGATTTTTCCAGTAGAAATGTATGGATGTGAGAGTTGGACCATAAAGAATGCTGAGTGCCAAAGAATTGATGATTTTGAACTGTGGTGTTGGAGAAGACTCTTGAGAGTCCCTTGGAGTTCAAGGAGATCTAACCAGTCCATTTGAAAGGAAATCAGTCCTGAATATTCATTGGAAGGACTGATGCTGAAGCTGAAGTTCCAATACTTGGCCACCTGATGAGAAGAACTGACTCACTGGAAAAGACCCTGATGCTGGGAAAGATTGAAGGCGGGAGGAGAAGAGGGTGACAGAGGATGAGATGGTTGGATGGCATCACCAACTCAATGGACGCGAGTTTGAGCAGTCTCCCTGAGTTGGTGGCTGACACAGAAACATGGTGTGCTGTAGTCCATGGGGTTCCAAAGATTCAGACAGGACTGAATGAACAGAAATTAACTGAACTATCTTCTACATTTGGAACCTCCAGTTTCTCCTTGAATTTGTCCTCCTCGCTGGTTTCCAGCATAACATATTTAAAACACAACTATGTCACCCCTTTCTTGGCCCCCAGTCCTTGACAAACTATGATCCCAAGACTAATGACACTGCTGTGGCTTTTAGTTTGATGAGAGTTTCTGATGACACAGCCAAACCTATTTATTTCAGTGAAGTCTATATCTGTTACATGCTACAGTGGCAGAATTAAGTAACTGAAATGGAGATTAAAGGGAGACTTAAAATAGTTATTATCTGGTCCATTATTTTTTAAAAAATTGGCATCCCTATCTTTAAAACCTGTCTTCATTGAGGTTTCCATTATGATCATTTGAAAATTTAAACTCATTAAGATAGAATTTGCAAGCTTTCTACTATCATCTTATACTATCGCTTAACAGGTCACCCATATCCTGAAAAGCATGAATCTCCAATATTTTTTTTGCCTAGAAAAGTGGCATTATTTAGCTTGATTTCATCCTTTCTTGTTTATGTGGACAATTCATACTCAGTCTTTAAAATCCAATTGAATTAATTTCCACAAATAAGCCCTCCTGATTTTCCAAGGAAAACAGTTATTTCTTTATTTTTGCTTTCTCAATAGGTTATGCCCTTAATATACCTCTTAGGATGTTCTGATTATTCCTAATTAACTTCATCGCTTTTGTTGTAATGCCATATTCCTCAGAATAAAAATTCAAGCAAATGCTATAGAAGTGACAAACAAGACACATCTCAGTTAATACACATATGAAAACCTCAAAAGTAATTTCTATCAACTATTACTGAATATCATTTTACTTCTCTCTCTACTTATTTGTAGAAACAATTTTGTTATAAAACAAAATTTTATAAAATTTTATTATTTTATAAAAAATGTACATATATCACCTCATAATAGTCTAATAAAAATTTTTATTTTAAATTTATCTGTATTGAGTAGATTTAAATAAATTCAAGAAGCTAAAGGAATTCTTATATTTCAGAAAGATTTTTTGCATAATAAGTATTTACAGTTCTTAGAACATTACACTTTTAAATACACCTGTGTGTGTGTACTCAGTTGCTTAATTGTATCCTGTTCTTTATGACCCCACCAGCTGCAGCCCACCAGGTTCCTCTGTCTATGGGATTTTCCAGGCAAGAGTACTAGAATAGGTTGCCATTTTCTCCTCCAGGGGATCTTGCCAATCCAGGGATTTGAATCTGCATCTCCTGAATTTCCTGCATTAGCAGGAGGATTCTTTACCACTGAGCCACCTGGGAAGCCCTCCCTCCACATGTACACACAGATATCATAAATTATGCTATGTGCATAATATCAAATACACATTATATACTATACATATATTAGAATACATATTCTAAAAAATAGAGTTTGTTATGGGCTAAATTGTGTCAACAATTAAAATTCATACATTAAAACCCTAACCCCTAGTACCTCAGAATATGATGATATTTGGAGAAAAGGCTCTTACAGAGGTGATTACTTTCAAATGAAGCCTTTATGGTAGGCCCTAATTCAAGTTTACTGTGTCTTTCTAAGAAGAGGAAATTTGATCACACCAGGGGGAATACATATATAGAGAAGACACCAAGTGAAAACACAGTGAGAAGGTTGCCATCTGTAAGCCCAGGAGAGAGGCCTCAGAAGAACTCAAACCTGCCAACACCTTAATCTTGAACTTCCAGCCTCTGGAACTGTGAGAAAATAAATTTCTACTGTTCAGGCCAAATAGTGTGTGATATGTTGTTACAGAAGCCCTAGCAAACAGATATGGTATTTTTACTGTTTTAACATAAAATTTCTCCTACCCCTTATAAGGACAAAATCTTCTGATTTTGTGTTATCTGTGTTAATTATCTGTGTTAATTTTGCATTAACGAAGTCTAAACTATTTACATGTCTTCTTATATTCAGCGTTCTCACTTTGTCCAGGAAGAGTTTTCTATTCAGATTAATTTGATTTCACTACCAGACCATGTGGTCTTCTTTGGAGAGTTCTTCATTGTAACATGTCTCTTGATGGACCAGGTATTACCATCAAGTATTTTTCAACAAGGAGAAACAGGTATTATATTCCGGGCTTTTTCTTCTGATTGAGATTGCAGTCTGTTGCCTTCATACTTGAAAAATGATGAGGTTACAATCTCCTGTCTTCATTTGTATACTCAGTCTACCTAGCCTACTGGTTTAAAAGTTGTTGAAAAGATTGAGGTCATCCAGATGATCTGAACTTCTGAGCTACACAATCTTTCTGTTTACACAATATCCCCTAATCCAATTCTAGGATACTGGAGTCCTTTCCAATGTGTAGATTATAACCTTTCATTTAAAACAGATTTTTCATTCTGGTCTATATTTGAATAGTTTTGTTGTCCTAAAGCAGTATCCCAGAGTGATTCAAGAAATGAGGTCACACCCATGCTTCCCTACTTACTGAACATATGACCTTGGAAAACTTTTTAACTTCAGTTTCTCTCATCTGATGATATTATAAAATATAATATTATATTAATAAAATAACATATTAGTATTAACTCTATGAATTAGTAAATATAAAATTGTGCTTAATAATATTACTATAATTATGTACATGCTAATCTTTGCTCTAAGTTCATTGTCTATAATGTTTCTACTAATATTTAACATGACATTTTCCACTTTGTTTTAGATGATTTCCTTAAGCCTATTTGAGTTCCTAGTCATATTAATTCTTCCAATAAAAATTCCCTAATTACAAGTTTTTGTTTTAAGAATTCACAATCATTGCTCCTTTTCCTTTTATTTAGTCCGAACTTGTTGCTGTTGCTGTTAAGTCGCTTCAGTCATGTCCAACCCTGTGCGACCCAATAGATGGCCTCCCACCAGGCTTCCCCATCCCTGGGATTCTCCGGGCAAGAACACTGGAGTGGGTTGCCATTTTCTTCTCCACTGCATGAAAGTGAAAAGTGAACGTGAAGTCGCTCAGTCGCGTGTGTCAGACTCTAGCGACCCCATGGACTGCAGCCCACCAGGCTCCTCCGTCCATGGGATTTTCCAGGCAAAAGTACTGGAGTGCAGTGCCATTGCCTTCTCCAAGTCCAAACTTATCTCCATCCATATTCCTTTGCTACTTGGTTAGGAGTTAGCCATTTTAAGATAGAGATAGTAAACATTTTAGGCTTTCTGGGATACAAGCAGTCTGTCTCCCCCTTCATGGATCACAGCCTTGTGGCAAAGAGGCTTGCATAACTCAATGAAGCTATGAGCCATGCCGACTATATAGTCAAAGCTATGGTTTTTCCAATCATCATGTACAGATATGAAACTTGACCATAAAGAAAGCTAAGCACCGAAGAATTAGTGCTTTCAAATTGTGGTGCTGGAGAAGACACCTGAGAGTCCCTTGGACTGCAAGGAGATCAAACTAGTCCATCCTAAAGGAAATCTATCCTGAATATTCATTGGAAAGACTGTCGCTGAAGCTGAAGCTCCAATACTTTGGCCATCTGATGTAAAGAGCCAACTCATTGGAAAAGACCCTGATATTGGGAAATACTGTAGACAACAGGGGAAGGAGGAGGCAGGGAATGAGATGGTTGTATAGGATCACTAACTTAGTGGACATGATTTTGAACAAACTCCAGAAGATAGTGAAGAACAGCTTCCCTGGCATGCTGCAGTCCATGGAGTCACAAAGAGTAGGTCAGGACTTGGTGACTGAACAACAACAAAAACAGCTCTTATGTCTGTGCCGCAGAGGGTGGTTCTGTGGTGAAATAAACCACATATTATTAGTATTGAACATAATAATCAGAATAGCATTGACTTTTACAAGCCACGACTTAGGACACGACTAAGCAATTGAATAGCAACAAATAGTGTCTCATATTTGTTTTAGTCCTTTGGGGCTGCCATAACAAAATACAATAAACTAAGAGGCTTATAAACAACATACATTATTTCTCAGAATCTGGAGGCTGGAAGTCTGAGATCAGAGAGCCAGCGCGATGGACCAGGATCCTTCTACCTGGTCCCAGACTTCTCCTTGTGACCATACATGATGGCAAAAACTAGGGAACTCTGAGCAGCCTCTTTCACAAGAGCCCTACTCCCATCCACTAATCTCTACATTCACGACTTAAGCATATCCTAAAGGCGCCATTAGGATTTCAACATCAGAACTGAGAGTGGGGGGATCACCAACAGTCAGACCAAAGCAATATTCTCTTTTTGTTAATCATTTAAGCGTATAAAACCATTGTTAGCTCAAGAGTTTTGAAAATTCTCTAGTGATCTAGTGTTAAGACTCTGCGCTCACTGCCAAGGACATGGGTTCAATCCCTGGTCAGGGAACTAAGATCCCACAAGCCTAGTGGAGAGGTCAAAAGAGAAAGAGAGTGAGAAAGAGAGCTTTAAATAAACATGAGTGTGTACTAGACAGTCAGTAACTCATCTACACTTGGAGGTCTTAAATAATAATGATGTGAATTTGTGTATTGGATGTATGTGTGTGGGTGTATGGCAGTCTATGTGTTTGGGTGTGGGTATAGGTCTGTTTTCCACCTTCCAAAGCATCTTTCTTATAGACCAATGTAATGAGATTCAATTTCAGTTGCTTTTTTTTTTCCATTTCTCCTTTGTGCTCAGTGGCTCCTCTCCCCATAGAATTTTCCAGGCAAGAATAGTGAAGTGGGGTACCATGTCTTCCTCTAGGGAATCTCCCCAGTCCAGTGATCAAACTTGCCTCTCTTTTGTCTCCTGCTTTGGCAGGAGGAATTTTTAGTCCTAGCACCACCTGGGGAGACCAAAATAAAGTATGGTAAAGGCGCTCAGTTGTGTCTGATTCTTTGCAACCCTTTGTAATATAGCCCACGAGGCTCCTCTGTCCATGGGATTTTTCAAGCAAGAATTTTGGCATAGGTTGCCATTTTCTTCTCCAGGAGACCTTCCCAACCCAGGGCTCAAATCCACATCTTCTGTATCTCCAGCATTGGAGTTGGATTCTTTACCTGATGACCCATCATGGAAGCCTACTTTTCATTTGCTAAGTCACTTCAGTTGTGTCTGACTCTTTGTGATTCTATGCACTTTAGCCTGCCAAGCTCCTCCATCCATGAGATTCTCCAGGCAAAAATACTGGAGGGGGTTGCCATTTCCTCCTCCAGGGGTTCTTCCTGACCCAGGGATCAAACCCGAGTCTCCCAAGTCTCCTACACTGGCTGCTGCTGCTGTTGCTAAGTCGCTTCAGTGGTGTCCGACTCTGTGCAACCCCATAGACGGCACCCACCAGGCTCCCCCATCCCTGGGATTCTCCAGGCAAGAACACAGGAGTGGGTTGCCATTTCCTCCTCCAATGCATAAAAGTGAGAAGTGAAAGTGAATTCGCTCAGTCCTGTCCAACTCCTAGTGACCCCATGGACTGCAGCCTACCAGGTTCCTCCATCCATGGGATTTCCCAGGCAAGAACACTGGAGTCGGGTGCCATTGCCTTCTCTCCTACATTGGCAGGTGGGTTCTTTACCACTAGTGCCATCTAGGAAGCCTGATTTCTCCTTTGGTTTCCTGATTCTCCATCTCATTAATCTAATAAAAAATTCATTGGGCAAACATTTCAGGATTGTGACATGAATATTGAAAGAAATCAATACTCTGCTCAGAGCCTGAGGAAGCTAATGTCAGTAACAGCATGTCCATATGTTTCTATGTTGGGCATATATTCTTCATAAGATGTACTTTGGAGTAGGGATCATTTCCTTTTATTGAAGTCAGATTTCTCAACTTATGTTGCTGTTGATACCAAATTGCAAAATAAGCAAAAGAAGTAAATATTCCCTCAGACTGCCATCTTAAATCAAAAATAGTATGATTGGATCTTTTCAAGTGTATTGGTTGAGCCTAAAAGCCATAAAATCGAGCATCTGAGTGCTCAGCAAAGATTGGTAGAATAAATTAATGCACAGATTCTCATCATTTCACAAGAGCAAGAGATGAATGACAGATTTGGAATCTCCTGCAGAAAAATTCCAGCCACCCATTTGAACTCTTATGTATCAAGGAGATCTTGATGAAAACTGGCTCCTGGGGACCTTTCTCATAGCCCAGTGGTGGCAAGTGCTAGTCACTGAGTCGTGTCCAACTCTTTGTGACTCCATGGACTGTAGCCAGTCAGCCTCCTCTATCCATGGAATTCTCCAGGCAAGAATACTGGAGTGGGTTGTGTGCCCTCCTCCAGGGGATCTTCCCAGCCCAGGGATTGAACCCACATCTCTTATGTCTCCTGCATTGGCAGGAGGGTGCCTTACCACTAGTGCTACCTGGGAAGCCCTAGTGATCAAAAATCCACCTTCAAATGCAGCGGACTTGGGTTTGACCCCTGGTCAGGGAGCTAAGATTCCGCATGCCACAACTAAGCCCAGAGCCACATAGAGAGCTTACACGTGGGGAAATGTCTGTTTAGGTCTTCTGCCCACTTTTTGATTGGATGTCCATCAACAGATGAACGGATGAAGAAGTTGTGGTACATATATACAATGGAATGTTATTCAGCCATAAAAAAGGAACACGTTTGACTCAGTTTTAGTAACATGGATGAACCTAGAGCCTATTACACAGAGTGAAATGTCAGCAATAGAAAGACAGATATTGTATACTAACACATATATGTGGAATTTAGGAAAGTGGAGCTGATGAACCTATTTGTACAGGATCAGTGAAGATGCAGATATAGGGAACAGACTTATGGATGTGTGTTGGGAAGGGGAGGAGAGGGTGGGATGAACTGAGAGAGTAGCACTGAAACATATTCATTACCATATGTAAAATTAGCCAGTGAAAATTCAATGTATGAAGCAGGGAGCTCAAATCTGGTGCTCCGTGATAGCCTAGAGGGATAGGTTGGAATGGAAGGTAGAAGGGAGGTTCAAGAGGGAGGGGACATACATATACCTATAGCTGCTCATTTATGTTGATATATGACAGAGACCAACACAATATCATATAGTAAATATCCCCCAATTGAAAATTAAAAAAATTAATAAAATTAACATTGGTTTGCAAGTAAAAAACATAAAATAAGATGAATAGAAACCATGCTCCTCAATAAGAGAAACCTGTGCACACTGCAATGAAGACCCAGTACAGACAAAAAAAGAGAAGGAAACAAAGCTGACTCCTGCATCCACATCCTCCAATGGAATCCCCACACGTATTTTCTTCCTTCCTCCCCAGCTCAGTTTTGGATGCCCAGGAGTCAGAACAAGACTGAGAGAGGAAATCAGGCCCCCAGGACTGGTTTTGTTTCTATTTTAAAATCTTGTTATGCTCTTAGTGTCTCTCTAAACAAGAATAGTTTGCTGAAATTAACTTTAAAACTGGAAAATGATTCAGCACCTGTATAATGATCAAGTATGTTAAAGTTATAGGCTAGTCCTTGAGGCTTCCTGAGTCATCTTTAGCATGTTCTACAAATTTCAGGACAATGTCAGATTGAGGGGTGGAGGTGGATAATCACTTTCTCAAGGTGGGATTTTTTTTTTTTTCTGATTGAGAACAGGGACGTAAACTCTCTTGCAAGCAAACTGTTGGGTAATTATTGACTTTTCTGAATTTCTCTCTCTCTCAAACTCTCCAATGCAATCTCTGTTTCTCTTTCTGTCTGTATGTACATGCATGAGTCTCAAATACATCTTATTTATCACTGTGGAGTCATCAATTATCCTATTACCTAACATGTATTTATATCTTATTTTGGGCATTAAAATATTTGGAGAACAAATGAATGGATGCACATCTATAAAAGACCAAAAAAGTAAAGTAACCCAGAGAGAGGAACTTGGGAGAATAAATAGAAAGCTTTCTTCAGGTGCCTAGCAGTGAACAGAATATTCATGGCAGAACATTATAGAAACACATCCATGAGGATGGTTAAAGGGCAGTCTTCCCTAAGTCTGTGAATACAGGATGAGTAGCACATGGAAAGGTTTTGGCACATGTCATTTGAATGACTGGGACAGACTGCATACATGTGTTACAAATGGTCCATTTAGTGATTGCCCTAGAGATTCTTTGGTAAATATTGCTAAATATTTAAATTTTCAAAATAGCAGTACCCCTCCCCTCAGCAGTTAGAAAAAGCGTCAGCTATATATCCTCTTCCTAATAACCTGAAAACAATAAAGTGTGCAACAATAAAAACAGTTTAGGTCAAATTCTTTTAAACATTAAATAATTCATTAGTGGGCTTCCCTGGTCGCTTAATGATAAAGAATTCATAGATTCAGTTCCTGGGCTGGGAAGATCTGCTGGAAAAGGAAATGGCAACCCACTTTAGTGTTCTTGCCTGGAGAATTCCGTGGACAGAGTAGCCTGGTGGGCTACAGTCCATGCGGTCGCAAAGAGTCAGATATAAATGACCAGCTAATTCTTTCACCTTTCACTTTGCAGGTTAATGCATCAATAATTTGAAAGAGGATTAAGCCATCTCTCTGGCCAGATCAAGCAAGTTCAGTTCAGTTTAGTCACTCAGTGGTTCCCGACTCTGTGGTTCCATGGACTGCAGCACGCCAGGCCTTCCTGTTCATCACCAACACCTGGAACTTGCTCAAACTCTTGTCCATTGAGTTGGTGATGCCATCCAACCATCTCATCCTCTGTCGTCATCTTCTTCTCCTGCCTTCAATCTTTCCCAGCATCAGGATTCTTTTCCAATGAGTCAGTTCTTCACATTGGTGGCCAAAGTTTTGGAGCTTCAGCTTCAGCATCAGTCCTTCCAATGAAAATTCAGGACTGATTTTCTTTAGGATTGACTGGTTTGATTTTCTTGTAGTTCAAGGGACCAACAACACAGTTCAAAAGCATCAATTCTTTGGCACTCAGCTTTCTTTATGGTCCAACTCTCACATCCATACTTGAGTACTGGTAAAACCATAGCTTTGACTATATGGACCTTTGTTGGTAAAGTAATGACTCTGTTTTTTATGCTGTCTAGGTTTATCATAGCTTTTCTTCCAAGGAACAAGCATCTTTCAATTTCATGGCTGCAGTCATCATCTGTAGTGATTTTGGAGCCCAATAAAATAAAGACGAATCTAGATATAGACACTATGAAGATGATTGGCCATGAAATTGTTGGAATTCCATCCCTCACTGATGCAAAAACATTAATGCTTTTCTAGGCAGTTTTATATTTTGAACACTACTCATTTCACCAATGAAAACTTATTTCTAACATATTTCATGCTGATTAATGGATCCTCTTATATACATTTTGATACCAAATGATGTGGAAGCAGCTACTGTGTACTCTTGGTTCCTGATCCAGTTCCAAAGGAATTTAACTGCCACTAAGTATAGATTAAAGTTAATTCAGGTGTACATTTATACATTGCTTTGTTTATGCTAACATCACATTACTCAATTTGCTTAACTACTAAATTCACTAAATTTAAAATTGCTAAAATGTCTAAATGTACTAAAATCAATTGATTTTAAAATCCATGATATAATGGATAAAGGTAGCTGGAAAAAGTTCGGTCTGAAGCAAAACATCGAATTAGATTCAGTTGTGAGCTAGTCACCCTTTTATTCATTTGTTCATTCATTCATCCAGCAGACATCAATTGTGTGCCAAGACGAGCATCAGCACATTCATCATGGTGAGCCTTTAGCTCTTTGAATACAGTACGTTGAGGATAGCATCTTAAATTCATGCTTCAATGTTTTAATAAATACATTTTACAGAAAAAATAAAAAGGAAAAACGTATTCTTTTACTGAAGTATAGTTGATTTACTATGTTGTGTTAGTTTCAAGTATATAGCGCAGTGATTAAGATAGATATATATGTATGACATATATATCTTTTACATGTTTTTTTCCTTGGTAGGTTATTATAAACTATTGAGTATAGTTCCCTGTGCTATAGTTAGATAGATATATATGTATGATATATATTGAGTTATAGCTCCCTGGGCTATAGCTAAGATAGATATATATGTATGAGATATATATATATATATATATATATATATATATATATATACACACACATGTATATATATTCTTTTACATATTCTTTTCCATGGTAGGTTACTATAAACTATTGAGTATAGTTCCCTGTTGGTTATCTATTTTAGATGTAGCAGTATGTTTACGTTAATCCCAATCTCCTAATATTAATATATTAATATATCCCTCCCCTCCTTCCTCCTTTGGTAACCACAAATCTGTTTTCTGTGTCTGTGGTAATGCTTCCGTTTTGTAAAGAAGTTCGTTTGTGTCTTTGTAAAAAGAATTTAAATAGCTACATCTCAAGGGCCCTGGGAAAATGTTTCTGATCACTAACCAAAACCAAGCTACCTATTGGTTGCACTACACAGGGTTGGAGGACATGAACTTGCCATTGGGTTATTATATTTCTACAAGTAAATATACATGAGTCACAAGTCATGGTGCAGGAAGATCTAATTTATTGAATCTGGCATTGTCCCTGGGTTTCTCACATTTCTGAACAAAGACATGAATGGTATTTCTGTTCCAGATTATCTTTTCAAGGATATTGTATAAAAACAACCTTGGAAGAGAAATAGTGTCTCCATCTGGAGCAGCTTTGTTTAACTGGCCAGTGGAATAAAATATAATGTCTTTTTCTATGGTAAAGATTGAGCAGGCTTTCCAGAAACTCCTTTATATAAAACTGATGTTTTTCCAATCCCAAGGTTTCTTTTCTGGAAGCAAACTTGAGGACCAAAGAGATATAAGAGCAGGATGAATCCTGAGATCATCCTGAGTGAGTCCCGTGATTTCAAGCCTGGAATCTTCTCAACTTCTAGGCTTCCTGTATGAAATGATTTACCTCGTTACTGGACAAGCCAGTTTGAGTGATATTTTTATTATATAACAGAATATGCATTCAATAGAAGATACACACAAACTCATACACATGTGGTGTGATTTTTTTTTTCCACACACAAGACCTGGACTTTGATATACTCTTAATTTATGTTTGCATGCCATTGTGTCATTTTCTGTTTTATACACTCTGTTATACAAGAAAATTAAGAGTTTTTTTGCGACCAACTTTAATTCCTTGAGCATCAGTGTTAGACCGCATATTATGCAATCTGCAAAGCTGTGAATATGGTGGCGACTCCATACACACTGATTTTGTCTCAGCACCCACCACTTTGCGTGCATTGCGTGCTAAGTCGCTTCAGCCATGTTCGAGTCTTTGCAACTCTATGGACTGTAGCCCACCAGGCTCCTCTGCCCATGGGACTCTCCAGGTGGAAATACTGGAGGGGTTGCCATGTCCTTCTCCAGGGGATCTTCCTGACCCCGGGATCAAACGTACATCTCCTTCATCTCCTGCATTGGCAGGTAGGTTCTTTACTAATAGTGCCACCTAGGAAGTCCACCTACCATTTTACTTCACGATTATTCATTTTATTCTGGTATCTCTCAGTCTGCTCTTGAGATGGGATATGTTTAAAACACTAAGCTCATAAGATTTAGAAAAGCAATGTGGATTGAACAAAAGAAGAATAGTCGAAATTCTTTTTAAATGTCTTGAAATATTGTTATTAATCAACTCTCCTCTCATTTTATAATCTCTAGTGTTCCTCAGCAATGGCACATTCCATTCATCTTGGCATTCTGTATGTAAGATTCTTCCAGGCTTATTTTATTTTGTCAATGTCAGGTCTTAGTTGCAGCATACAACATCTTTTATTGTGGTTTTCGGGCTCCAGAGCACACACACTCAGTAGTTGCGGTGCGACGGTTGCCTCGAGGTACATGGGATCGTAGTTCCCTACCAGAGATTTAATCCATGTCCCCTGCATTGTAAGGGAGATTTTCAACCTCTGAACTCCTAGGGAAGTCTCCTATTTCTGCATTCTTATTCCTCAGAGTTGCCAGGTAGACTCAGACTTGGAATAAGGAAGCAAAGTTCCTCCTCTGTCACTGTTAACAGCGTTGGCTGTTGTTTAGTTGCTCAGTCATGTCTGACTCTTTGCAACCCCATAGACTGTGGCATTCCAGGCTCCTCTGTCCTCCACTGTCTCTTGGAGTTTGCTCAAATTCATGTTTGTTGAGTCAGTGATGCTATCTAACCATCTCATCCTCTGCCATTCCATTCTCCTTTTGCCTTCAATCCTTCTCAGTTTCAGGGTCTTTTTCAGCTTTTCCCATCAAGTAACCAAAGTATTGGAGCTTCAGCTTTGGTTAGCATCAGTCCCTCCAATGAATTTTCAGGGTTGGTTTCCTTTAGGATCAACTGGTTTAATCTCCTTGCAGTCCAAGGGACTCTCAGGAGTCTTCTCCAGAACCACAATGTGAAAGCATCAATTCTTTGGCACTCCATCCATGGAGCATCCAAGGAAATAAATTAGAATTTTCCCCTTGAGAAAGAAACAATTTCCTCTTTCTGAGTTTGATGAATGCTCATTTATGAATATAGTACAGATCATATTGTGAAGTCTTCTTAAGGCCTTTAAGATAAAATTTATTTTATGCTGCATTATATAATAAAAAACACTAAGTCCCTTCTGGTCTGAGACATTTAGATCTTTCTACTTCCCTCATTTCTCCTCATTTTCCTAATTATCATCTAGCTTTTCTGGGACTTTCCTGGCTTTAGCAAATAGTTTTCAGGTCCCTGGGAAGCCCTCAGACCCAGGCAAACTTGGACTTGGGATCACTTTCCTTAGTTACTCTACTTTCTTCTGTTTGATAATGAGATACAAGAACAAAAGTTATGTGTAAATTTATTTATGCAGGCATGTGGCTGGAATAGAGAGTTTGAATAAGTGGATAAATTAATCACCAAATATGCATCTGGACGTAGAAGAGTTTTGGCGTCAGGGAGATGTGGACTGAAAGATCAGATCAGTCATGTATTCCTATGGACATTGATTCCACGTGTTTTACCTCTCTGAGCTTCAGTTCTATCATTAGCAGAGGTTTGGAGATAAGGGAATGGTAAATGACATATCACAGACTTGTAATGGAAAACATACCAAAGCATCAGCTCATTAGCAGCCTTTAAAACCCTTGTATGTAGCCTCTGTGTTAATTATGGCAAACTCAATGTCATTAGCTCAGGATGCTCTGACAAAAATACCGTAGACTGGGTGGCTTAAAAAAACACCAGTTATTCCTCATAGTTCAAAAGGCTGGGAAGTCCAAGATCAAGGTACCAGTCAACTTGGCTCCTGGGGAGGGCCCTTTTCCTGGTTTGCAGAGGTCTGCCTTCTTGCTGAATCCTTGTATGGGTCAGGGAGGATGGGAGAGGAATCATCTTTCTGTTGTTTCTTGTTTTTCAATCACTAAATCATTTTTGACTCTTTGCGACCCCATGTCTTGCAGCCATGTTACTGTGATTCAACCTGTGAGAGGTGAATATGGGAAAAGTCAGTTATATTCTGGTACCAGCATTTCCCTGGTGGCCCTGTAGTAAAGACTCTGCTTGCCATGCAGGAGACGTGGGTTCAATCCCTGGTTCAGTAAGATCCCCTGAAGAAGGGAATAGCAACCTACATCTCAGTATTCTTGCCTGGAGAACGCTATGGACAGAGGAGCCTGTGGGCTACTGTTCTTGGGGATTTAAAGAGTTAGACATGAATGAGCAACTAAAACAACAGCAATGCATTCTGGCTATAGTGTGCAGGTCCTGGCCTCCTAGTGTGTGTGTCAGTCACTCAGTCGTGTCAGACTCTTTGCTACCCCCATGGACGGTAGTCCGCCAGTCTCCCCGGTCCATGGAAGTCTCCAGGCAGGAATACTGGAGTGGGTTGCTATTTCCTTCTCCAGGGGATCTTCCAGACCCAAGGATTGAACCCTGGTCTCCTGCATTGTGGGCAGATTCTTTACCATCTGAGCCACCAGGGAAGCCCACCTGTACTCTTAACTATAATGCAAAGAGTAGTATACCCTCCAGTGAGAGCATGGGGCTCCATGCATACAGTATTTATTCAATAAAACAAAAATGAGTTAAAGAAAACTGAATAATATATGAAATCTGGAACTGGTACAATGACCACACTGAAAAGCTGCCAGGATCAAAAGTTCTGAGTTTCCTTTCCAGCTGTTCTTGCAGTCGCTGAATGGCCTCTCAGCTCTCAGTGGTGTGTGTTTTTATTTAATTTGCTTTGGTTGTTGTTGTTGTTGTTGTTGTTGTTGTTGTTTTACCCTCTCTTGCCCCAATTTTCTTATTTTTAAGCTGAGGTACTTATCCTCACTCTCTAATAATTTGCTATTAGTAATAGTAACTATCCCCTGGAGGAGGGCACAAAAACCCACTCCAGTATTCTTGCCTGGAGAATCCAATGAACTGAGACTGGAGGTCTACGTTTCATAGAGTCACAAAGAGTCAGACACAACTGAAGTGACTCAGCATTCACTGAATAGTAACTACAGTTTTCAGATATTGAATTTCCCAGCTATCAGAGTTCTTCCTTGTCATTGTCAATATTGCTCAATATGGCTAGGTGTGTGCTTGTTAGAAAAACAACGTACAAAAGTCAAAGTCCATGACTTCTAATGTCCACAAAGACATCGTATTGATGCAAGACCAAACAAAAGAAAACCTCAAACCACAACCAGAGAAACTAAGACTTCTCAGCCTTTTTAATACCTGCTGTGGATGAAACAAAGCAAAACTTCCCTTGTCATTGAACAAACTTCCTGTTGCTAAGGCCAAGTCATTCTTGTTTTCTCCAAGGAGCCACAGAGAAGGTTATTGAATTAACAGGCTATTGAGTTTCATGGAATTTACTCTCAACACCCCAACCATGTTGAGGTGAGTGTTCCGCAGAAAGAATTGCAGGACAAGGTCAGGGTAAACCATCAAGGTATCTGATTATGAGATATGAGATGTTAATGAATGCAATTCTTGAGAAACTCTGCTTCTCCTGAAGTATTTCATACTGAGGTTTTCAGTCCTGGTTCCTGCTGTATTGTTGGTTAAACCTCTGCATGTGTTAAAAGCAGACAGAAATTATCACAAAAAAAGCTGAAAGGGGAAGCCAACTTAATAATAATATTCTTGAGTTATCCAGAATGGTGATTCCCTCTCCTTCTATTTACCTTTCCTCCTGATAAAAATTGATGTATAAGATAATAAAATACATTAATAACAGAAAGCAAAAAGCAACATCCTTTAACAGTAGTTAATGCTAAACCCGGGGCTTCCCTGGTGGCTCAGACAGTAAAGAATCTGCCTGCAATGCAGGAGACCCGGATTCAATCCCTGGGTTGGGACGATCTCCTGGAGAAGGAAATGGTAACCCACTCCAGTATTCTTGCCTGGAGAATTATATGGACAGAGGAGCCTGGCAGCCTACAGTCCATGGGGAAAGCAAAGAGTCAGACATGACTGAGCAACTAACACACACAGAGTGATAAACTCAGGACTATTAGAGAATGTCTTTGTAAAGAAAAAAGTTCAAATGTCAATAGCATACACTGACCTCTAGGAAAATGGTTTGCAAAACTTAGAATGGCAAGGATAGAGTTAAATGTCTCCCCCGATCACCAGAAGTGGGATACTTAGAAGAATCAGAGTGACTACAGAGCTCGTGTGGATACGGCTGTACCTAGTGGGTGTCTGAGGTTTTGTCAGTTCGTGCTTATTTTTGTGACAGAGCATCCTGGCACAGCAGTTTTTTTTTGCAGAACACCATTGCCACACATCCATTCAAATAAATTAACACTCCCATCTTCGCTGACCCATTTGTCAGAAATGCCAAAATATAGGCTAACCTTTGTGACCTTTTCACTGCAAATATATAGAGAGAGTGTCATTAGGCCTCATGCTGACAAGCCTGGAATTACAGTTATTTTTTTTCTTTTTTCTGTTTGTCATAATAACACCAACTGAACTACCCCTGTCCTTCTGAAGCAGACTTTGTTCTGAAAAGAGGAAGGATAGTCAAAGTGTATTTCTGAAACCTCAAGTAGTCATTATTAAGACCTGATAAGAGAAATGAAAAGGGATTTACTGAGTATTTGCTTTGCACTAACTTTGGAACATAAGTAATTGCAACATCCATAACTTCCTTTAAGGAATGGTACTGCAAGGTAATTAATGGACCCAGTTTCACATGGCTTCATATGTTGGTCACGACTCCAACCCATGTCTGACAAACTCAGGAAAGAGTCACTTTTCCTTCCATCAAGTTACCAGAAGGAATCCAGCTAGCATCCTTTCCTGGAGATCAGTTACTTGTCTCCTGGAATTCACTCTTTTTGCCATCCTTTAGACTTAGCAACAGTGCATTTGAGTGTGTGAAGTCTTTGGTTAGACTTCTTGGAAGACACACAGAGGGAAGAAGACATCATTCACTTAAATAATTAACCAGAGGCTAAAGATTCTGTCCAAATAAAGCATGCCATTTTGGTTCCAGACCAATACTATTCTGAGTGGGCTGCTCTCCATGAACTTGTAAACTCCACAATGACAACAACAACAAAAAACAAAATTGACATACGTCCTCTGCTAAATGATCATGTATTGATGCTGGAACATCCAGGCTGTGAAATAAACAGAAGAAGCAAGGTTGAATCAAAGTGCACTTCTTAATTTGCACCACACCAACTGAACAGTAAAATGTGATTTAATTTGCTATATAATTTGCTTGTTCAACAAAGCTGAAAGATAACTCACTTAGTGCCACTTTGCTTGTAAGTAAGCCCATAACTGGCGGTGTTCTTTCAGTGAACGGTTTTGTTGTTGATGCCAGAGAAAGCTGTTTGAGTGGAAAATGCACAAAATTAAGGGTCTGTTGCTGTCTTATTTGCAATGCGCTCCCTTTGTCCTCATCAAGTTTATTTCTGCTGAGCAGCAGTAACGGCTCTTTGTTTTTCTAACTCGATGAAGTCACCAAGTCTTGCTCGGTGGCACACGGCTCAGGGGAAAAAATGCAGGCAGCCAAATTTAGAACCATTTGGAACTCACGAGTTGTGAATTTTGAACCAAACTTGAATCTTTTAAAAGCTCATCTGTTCCACAGAGAGTGCCAGCTCGGCTAACAGCCTTGCAGCAGGGACTGTCCTCTGAGAGCTGAGCCAGGGTCCCTTCAGTCCCTCCTGTTTCCCCCTGTGCTGAGTTGGGGTGCTTCAGGATGCAAAGAGAGGGGTGCATCACAAAGCCCCAAAATCTGCACCCCAGGAGGAGAGCGTTTCCAACATGCCTCTTTGGTGTTTTGCGTGCATGCTCAGTCGTTTCCCTCATATCCAACTCTCTGAGACCCTGTGGACTGTAGCCTACCATTCCAAGGGATTCTCCAGGCAAGAATACTGGAGTGGGTTGCCATTTCCTTCTTCAGGGGGTCTTCCCGACCCACGGATCAAACCCCCATCTCTTTCATGCATTGCTGGTGAATTTTTTACCGCTGAGCCACCACCAACTTTTTAACACTTTCTTCATGTCTCTTGTATCCATGTGTTCTTTTTGTCCCTCACCCCATTCTAGGGTTGACCTGGAATCACCAGATTCTCCAGAGAGGGCAAAAGCAGTTCAAGTAATTACATGTGAGTCACCAGCTCATCCAAGGAGTAGGTGGGTTTGTGGGTGTGAACAAGAGGGAAAGTGGTTTTGATCAAGTGCTACAAGCAGAGAAGGAGATAAAACCAAGTGCCAGCTCACGGAAGACTCATCACAACCTCTTCATGAGTTTGGACCATGTCGTGAAGACAAGTAGCCATTCTTCCTGATGACTCATCCTAGTCTACAGAACGCAATCCAAATGCCTTTGCCCAGTATTTAAGGCTCTCTATAATGTGTTTCCAGCCTACCTGGAAAGTCAAACCTCTCAGGGATTGTTTCCCTTGTGGCCAGGGTCCTGGACCAGACAGAGGCAACCAGAAGCTGTGGGCTTGGGAAGGATTCTAGTCTGGAAGTCTGCATGTATCAGTGTTGTTTATGGCATGGTTCTGTTGGATGGCTTCCTTTAACCCCAAACTGTATGAAAACATCTTTTGCCAAATGGCCATTACTAGATATGTTTGGGGCTTCCCTGGTAACTCAGCTGGTAAAGAATCCATCTGCAACGCAGGAGACCCTGATTTGATTCCTGGGTTGGGAAGCTCCCTGGAGAAGGGATAGGTTACCCGCTCTAGTATTCTCAGGCTTCTCTGGTGGCTCAGATGGTAAAGAATCTGCTTGCAATACAGGAGACCTGGGTTTAACCCTTCGGTTGGGATGATCCCCTGCAGGAGGGCACGGGAACCCACTCTAGTATTCTTTCCTGGAGAATCTCCATGGACAGAGAAGCCTGGTGGGCTATAGTCCATGGTGTCACAATAGACTCAGATATGACTGAGTGACTAAACAGCAACAAGAGAGATGACAAAACAATTAGGCGATAGAGCTGTTCAATACGGCTAGAGCATGTCGTGCAGAGGAGAGTAGAGACCTTATAAAAAAAAGTGAAGCAGATGGAGTTGATGATGCCAGGCAACACTGAGGCAGCTAAGGTCAGGTTATGTGCTAAGTCTGAAATGGTCCTTAGCTCACTGTGTGTTTGGCAAAAAAGGATGACCAAGCAAGAGCTCACTGGGGAGGATTGGGGTCAAGCATCAGGAGAGAATTTTCCTCAACTTTTCCCTTGTAGGTTATGAGCGGGAGCTCACCAAAGACTGAAAGACAGATGCTGTAATAATATGGTTTCCTTGTTGTAACAAACACTGCTGGTGTCCTGTCCCACAAGGCTTAGCCCACCTGAGCTCACCTGCAGCTCTAAGATGAGCTTTCCTCCAGGGAGCAGCCTCCCAAGTCAAGGACCTGTAATTGTATGGCTCCCAGTCTGTAACTTTTAGCCTGAGAGCTTTTTCTGTAACCAAGGTGATTTTCTTTAGAGAACAAAGGAGCAACCTACAGAGAAGTAGGGAAAAGGGGTGATGGTAACATTGCCAGGAAAATGTCTTAATCCATGGAAGGTGAGATTTAGGGACGAATGTCCCAGTGCCATCACAGGTCAGGCTTTGGGTTCCAAGTTCTCAGAGTGCTACCAGCAAGCCTGGGCCCCACTGGCCCACAGCCCATAACCTAATCATTACTATACCCCATATCGCTTTCCTCCTTTCTCTTTCTGACTTTCTCATTTTTTCATTTTTGATTTCTGAGACCATTTTCCAAATAAACCCCCAGTCTCCTAACCCTTGTCTAGGGGTTTGATTTTAAGGAAACCCAAACTATGCTATACATCCTTGGATTCTATCACAGAACCTACCACAGACATCTCTGTGTAAGTTCCTGATGCTCTTACCAACTTTTAAAACGGCTTCAATGTCCATAAGGATGATAAGACTAGCTTTAAGTACTGCCTTGTCTGGTGTGTGGTGGCGGGTGGGGGGGGGGGTAGGGGGTGGGGAGGGCGGCTGTGATATAATTTGTTTACTCAAGGTCATGGTCAGTAGACATTATTATAAAACTGCTATAGAGGAGGAAGGCTTCCCAGGTGCTGCAGTGGTAAAGAATCTGCCTGCCAAAACAGGAGAGACTCGGGTTCAGTCCCTGGAGTATGAAATGGCAACCCACTCCAGGACTCCTGCCTGAAGAATTCCATGGGGAGAGGTGCCTGGTGGGCTACAGTCCACGGCATCACAAGGAGTTAGACACAAGTGACCAAGCACACTTAGAGGATGAGACTGGAGACCTGGGGACCAACCAGAGATGGTAAAAGTCTCCCAGCAAGAAGATATGAAAGCTCAACACTGATATTGACAAGTGATGATAAAGACAAGAGATTAGAGAGACATTTAGGAGAATTTGGGTGCTCCTCATCATGATGGCTGGAAGACCTACCTCCCCCACCTGAAACAATATGATTGACATGATGAGAATAATAATAATAATGTAGGAAAAGTCGTGCCAATGGCCTAATGAACCTTCTGATGATGTGCCCAGGAAATCAATTTCCTTGGAATAACTCATGCAGAGCAAAACCTACAAAGAGTGCTAGGCACTAAACATGCAATTACAGTTTTCTGAGTTTAAAATTGTGTTTGTGTATGTGGTGCACAATCTCTAAAATATAATTACTGAGGAACATAGTTTAATTTGTATCAGTCACAATTTACGGCTTGTCTATGTTTATAGAAATGATTATGGTTTGAAGCTTCTTGTGCCTTCCTTGATGCATAAAAAATGATTATCAAGCCTTCAGTCGCAGCCGCCTTCCCTGAGAATTGGCAGCAACAAGCCCTTTAATCAGGAACAAGATTCTACGGAGCCAACGTATGCAAATATGCAATCTGAGAACAACAGTTAAGTTTTTATAATGAGACGGTTAAAAAGAACATTAGAAAGTGCCCACCTAAGAGAACTCCAGTGATCAATGTCTACTGAGCGTGGGATGCTCAGTCCTCTCCTGCATCATTTGGCTACATCTGAACACAAGCCAATTTCTACCACCAACTTATTATTTTAACATGATCATTGTTTCAAATAGACTCTGACAGGTTGCCCTGCCAGAATTTTTTCTTTTTTCACTTTGTATTTTATATTGGGGTATAGTTGATTAACAATGTTGTATTAGTTTCAGATGTTCAAGAAAGTGATTCAGTTATACATATGCATGTATCTTCTGGAGAAAGGAAAGGCTACTCACTCCAGTATTCTGGCCTAGAGAATTCCATGGCCTGCATAATCCATCGGGTTGCAGAATCTGACAGGACTGAGAGACTTTCACTTTCACAAACATGTATCTATTCTACTTCAATTTTTTTTTTTTCATTTAGGTTGCTACATAATGTTGAACAGAGTTCCATCTCTGTACAGTAGGTCCTTGTTGGTTATCCTTTTTAAATATAGCTGTGTGTACCTGTCAATCCCCAAATCACTAAGTATCCTTTCTCCCCTACTCTTCATCCCTGGTTCTCTAAGTCTTTGAGTCTCTTTCTGTTTTGTGAATCAGTTAATTTGTATCATTTTCAAAAGACTTGATATGAAAGGACCTTAAAAGTTTTCAGGTTGATGAGACAGTTGGTGATTACCCATCAACACTGCCTTTAACTTGTTGTATAACTTCAGGCAAGTCATTTAACAGCTCTGGGAAGTTTTTTTCACTTTCGTAATGAGGGGACTGAATGAAATAGCTGCTAAAGACCCCAAAGGCTTCCAACGATGGCGACTCTATATAAAGAGGTATGCTAATTAATAGAAAAGCCATTCAGTGTGGGTAGACACATGCACACAAATATACACACACATTTTGGATATCTCAAATGATGTATAGTTTCATATACATGTAAGAAAGAACAAAGACTATAGATAATGGAGTTTGCATTAACATTATTTGGAAGCAGTTTGGTTGTGGAAAAATGTCAAAAACTTTACCAGGATGAAATCTGGTAGAAAAGAATCTGAATCTTCCAGGCCTGCATATTACAGAGTGGGGCTGCCTTGCACCACCCTCTCAAAAAGCACTCTATCTGGTCAACCAGTAGGCTGCACACCCTGTTCCTCAGTAGATAGTTAATGTTTCCTTTTTCACAAGAGTAATGTGATGGGAGAGACAGAAGAGAATGTAGCTGCCCTTAAAAGGATGCCAGGCTCCGAATGTCGTTATTATGCAGCATTTGGATAGCACTTCACAGGTACAAAGTGCTCCCCAATCATCTCATTACTTTTATATGAGCTAAAAGCTGTTGAATTTGTCATCCTATGCTGCAAAGTGTGTTGGAAGACAGCAAACATTTCGCTGCAGAATCATTGTGTAAGAAGCACTTCCTTGTAACTCCCTGAAAAATAAGAACTCCCGGGGGAGATTTTATTCAGCCTACCCTAGGAGTCTTTATTTCTTAATGCTTCGTTATTTATTTATTTACTTACTTAGTTTTGGCTGCCCTGGATCTTCATTGGCACACGGGCTTTTCTCTAGTTGCAGTGAGCAGGGACTACTCTCTAGTTGGGGTGTGCGGGATTCTCTTTGCGGTGACTTCTCTTGTTAGGGAGCACAGGGTCTTGGTGCGAGGGCTTCAGTAGTTTTGGTTCCTGAGCTCTAGAGTGTAGGCTCAAGGGTTGTAGCACATGAGTTTAGTTGCTCCTGGCGTGTGGGAGCTTCCCGGATCAGGGTGGGGAGAGAGGTTGGAGGGGGATTCAGGATGGTGGGGACACCTATATACCTATGGCCAATTCATACTGATGTATGGCAAAACCATCACAATATTGTAAAGGAGTTATGCTCTAATTATAATAAATAAATCAAAAAGAAAACAACTATGTCTTTTGCATTGGCAGGTGGATTCTTTATCACTGAGCCACCAGGGAAGCCCCCAGGACATGCCATTTTAAGTAGGTGGATCAAGACGGTCATTCGGAGTTGGCATTTGTGAAAAGTCTTGGAGGGGAGGGGAATGTGGCATACCTTCACCAGGTGCCTGTAAGCAGTGGGAACACTTAAGGCAAAGATAGAAACTTGCCTGGAAAGTCTGGGAACATCACGTCCAGGGAGGCTGGAGGAGGGAAGTAAAAAATAGTAGAAAAGTAAGATCAGAAAAGTATTAGGGAAGTCAGATCACTTAGAATCTTGGACACCGTAAAGGCATTGGCTTTTGCTCTGTTTAAGTAGAGGAGCCACTGGAGGGCTTTCGACATTGAATGACGGAATGTTTCACAGCATTCCTCTGGCAATGCATTTTTCCTGGTGGCTCAGACAGTAAAGGGTCTGCCTGCAATGCAAGAGATCCAAGTTCCATCCCTGGGTGGAGAAGATCCCCTGGAGAAGGAAATGGCAACCCATTCCAGTATTCTTGCCTGGAGAATCGCATGCACAGAGGAGCTTGTAGGGCTGGACAGTCCATGGGGTCGCAAAGAGTTGGACTGAGCAACTAAAACTCTGGCAGTGCAGTGTTGAGGACAACCTGTAGGGGGACCGGCTATGAAATAAAATGAGTGAAAAAGCAAGGAGACCAATTAGGAGGTGATTATAAGATTTCTGGCAGGAGGGCATGGTGGCTCGAAATGGCTGGACCAGGGGAGGAACAGATTCTAGGGGTATATTTTAAAGGCAGAATCAAAAGGTTTCCCTAATGGTTTAAATCTCGGATGTGAGAGAAAGAATCTAAATGATTCCAAGAAAATTGGCCTGAGCATCAGAAGGATAGAATTACCATAAACTGAGATGGATAAACTGTAAGTCATGGAGGAGAGATCAAGGGTCTGGTGTGGCAATGATAGCATGGGTTGACAATCCTAAAGGAAATGAACCCTGAATAGTCATTGGAAGGATTGATACTGAAGCTGAAGCTCCAATACTTTGGCCACCTGATGCAAAGACTTGACTCATTAGAAAAGACTCTGATGCTGGGAAAGATTAAAGGCCAAAAGAGAAGAGGGTGGCAAAGGATAAGGTGGTTAGATAGCATCGCCGACTCAATGGACATGAATTTGAGCAAACTCCAGGAGACAGTGGAGGACAAAGGAGCCTGGCATGCTGTAATCCATGAGATCTCAAGAGTCGGACATGACTTAGCAACTGAACAACAACAACACTGACATCCAAGCAGAAATTTCCAGTAAACAGTTGGATGTGTAAGTTCAGAATTTGGGGTTAAGTTTAAAGAATTCATCACTATAAACGCCTAAGAAGGATTTAAGCCATCAGAATGGATGAGAGAAAGAAGGGCACTAAGTATGGAAGAGAAGGACCAAGTTCAAGACTGGAATCATGAGCAGGGTCAACAGATTTGGGAGGAGACCCCAGCAAAGTACAGTGAGGAAGAGCAGCCCCTGGAGACAGGTGAAATCAGGAAAGGGCTATAGGAGGCCATGTGTGGTGAGGTTTTCAAGGAAGAGGGGGAGACTGACTATGTCCAATGGTGCTGAGAGGTCAACTGGATGCATACTGAGAAGTGATCGCTGTGTGAATGAAAAATATTGCCTGCCATGTCAGTAAACAAAGCCTGCCGCAGCCAGCAAGTCATCACATTACAACCGCCAGATGGTGAGCTCTGAGGGAACTCAGGATGGAGGCCGGATGCCTCCCATTTAGCAGTCAGCTGCTGCAGCAACCCCCAGTGGTGGATTGTGAGGAGACTTATGAGAAGCCCAGGATACTGGCCCCAGATAAGCGAGGCATATATCAAAGGAATGATTTCAGTGGACCCAGGTTCTTCCATCTTCCCATATACAGAAAAGCACTAAATTCGTTATCTTGAAATATCTGTTTTTCTTTAATTAACAGTAATCTTTTGATGGGCTTCCCTTGTAGCTCAGTTGGTAACGAATCTGCCTGCAGTACAGGAGCCCAGGTTTGATTCCTGGATCCAAAAGATCCCCTGGAGAAAGTAGTGATAACCTGCTCAAATATTCTTGCCTTGGAAATCCCATGGACAGAAGAGCCTTGAGGGCTACAGTCCACGGGGTCGCAAGAGAAGGACACGACTTAGCAACTAAACCGCTACTAATCTTTTGATGTTCTGGCTACCTGTTCTTTGTTGTGAAAACTCTTATATCCTGGTCCCCCACCCCCTTCCTTGCCTCTTAAGAGCAGCTCTCAGAACTTTGTGAGATGCTGTGCCCCAGGCTAAAGTCCTCAGTTTTGTTTGTCATATACAACCTAGCTCTTAAATTTTAGGTTGTGAATTTTTTTTTTTTCCAATCAATAGCTGGATCAGTTTTAGTGCTGAATGCATTGGGAGGAAGGAGAGATGGGCCAAAACCTGCATAAGAGAGAAAGAGGAGAAAGAATCAGACCTACAAAGTAAAGACAATTTTTTTTTTCAAGTAATTTTACTGCAAAGAAAGAACTGGTATCTATTAGAGAGAATAAGGTCAAGAAGGTGTTTTGTTTTGTTTTTGATTTTTGATCTATTTTTAAGATGAGATAGTAATAGAAGGTGTCTATGCTGATGGGACTGATGGGCTTAGAGAACACATTTAACTATGCAGAAGGGAAAAGGGAGACTGGCTGGAGCAATGACCTTGACTTGGTGATGGGACATTGATCACATGTGGAAAGACTGGCCATGAATGACATCAGTGGCAATACCCAGGAAGTCAGGATGCATGAATGTGGAGACTGCCAGCTGCATGGACGTGGGGCCCACTGACTGATATTCTTTATCATGTTCAGTTCAGTTCAGTTCAGTTCAGTTGCTCACTCATGTCTGACTCTTTGCTACCCCATGAATCGCAGCACACCAGGCCCCCTGTCCATCACCAACTCCCGGAGTTCACTCAAACTCATGTCCATCGAATCGGTGATGCCATCCAGCCATCTCATCCACTGTCGTCCCCTTCTCCTCCTGCCCTCAATCCCTCCCAGCATCAGAGTCTTTTCCAGTGAGTCAACTCTTCACATGAGGTGGCTAAAATATTGGAGTTTCAGCTTTAGCATCAGTCCTTCCAATGAACAGTCCTTCTAAGATTGATCTCCTTTAGAATGGACTAGTTGGATCTCCTTGCAGTCCAAAGGACTCTCAAGAGTCTTCTCCAACACCACAGTTCAAAAGCATCAATTCTTCAGTGCTCAGCTTTCTTTATAGTCCAATTCTCACATTCATACATGACCACTGGAAAAACCATAGCCTTGACTAGATGGACCTTTGTTGGCAAAGTAATGTCTCTGCTTTTCAATATACTATCTAGGTTGGTCATAACTTTCCTTCCAAGGAGTAATCTTTTAATTTCATGGCTGCAGTCACCATCTGCAGTGACTTTGGAGCCCCCAAAAATAAAGTCAGCCACTGTTTCCACTGTTTCCCCTTCTATTTCCCATGAAGTGATGGGACCAGATGCCTTGATCTTAGTTTTCTGAATATTGAGCTTTAAGCCAACTTTTCCACTCTCCTCTTTCACTTTCATCAAGAGGCTCTTTAGTTCCTCTTCACTTTCTGCCATAAGGGTGGTATCATCTGCATATATCAGGTTACTGATATTTCTCCTGGCAATCTTGATTCCAGCTTGTGCTTCTTCCAGCCCTGCGTTTCTCATGATGTACTCTGCATATAAGTTAAATTACTTAGTCATATTTCACTTTGCTTTACACTCTCTGCTACTATTCTCCCACTGGTTTTGCAAGATACCACCCACAGACTATTTTATTGGAGCCTGGAGTGTCCAATTACCTTTTGTCCAATTTTAAGGATTAAAAATGTCCTTAAAATATTTGTCTGGACCTCCTGTATATTTTAATGCATTTTTAAAGTTAACTTGTATCCTACAAAGACACTGTCCCTTCTTTTTTCCCCTACTGCTGCATAGTAGGTTCTCATTAGGTATCTATTTTATACATAGTTGTCTATATACATCTCCCAACTTATTCCTTCCTTTCCCTCTTGATGTCCATGTTCATTCTCTAGGTCTATGTCTCTATTTCTGCTTTGCAAATAGGTTCATCTGTACTATTTCTTTCTAAATGTGACTTGTCCCAAAATAAATAAATGAATCCTTAAAGTCTGACTGGACTTTTCCATTGGTTAAGGCATATGCCTAAGACACAAACGGCTCAGATGGTAATGAATCCACCTGCAATGCGGGAGACCTGGGTTCAATCCCTGGGTTGGGAAGATCCCCTGGAGAAGGGAAAGGCAGCCCACTCCAGTATTTTTCTCTGGGGAAACCTCATGGACAGAGGAGCCTGGCAGGCGACTGTCCATGGGGTCACAGTCCAAGTCTACCAAGAGTCTACTGTCCAAGTCTCACCAAGAGTCAGACTTAACTGAGCAACTTTCTCTTTTCACTTCAAGACACAAGCAAAGCAGACAGGAGAGAAGAGGAAGGAATTTAAGGTCAATAAACTTTTAGATCCATGAACACTAGATATCTTTCCATTGGCTTATGTTTTTTCTGTAGTAGGCCTTGAGGGCATTGTGCTAAATGAGAGAAATCAGAGGGTGTCAAATTCTGAAAGGTATCACTTACATGTAAAATCCAAAAAAGTCAAATTGACAGAAACAGAACACACAGAAGGTAATCACCAGGGGCTGGGGGTTGGAGGGATGTCTTTAAAGGCTACAAATTTACAACTAGAAGATGAAAAAGATCTGAAGATCTAACATACTGCATAGTGATTTTAGTTAATATTATTGCACTCTAAACTTCAAAGTGTCTAAGAGACTAGGTCTTAATTGACCTGACCACAAAAGAGAAATGATAATCACGTGACTTGATAGAGGTGTCAGCTGACACCATGATAGTATTAATACATATCAAGTCGACAGATACACCTTAAAGGTACCGTATTAAATGTCAACTATATCTTAATAAGAGTAAATAAATAAATAAAAATAAATAAAACTCTAGAATTGTGCATCAAGGACCTTTATTTTTAGAAGAGTAATTTTTAGCCCAGAAATTCAAGGTAATAAAATTGCATTTTGAATTGCATATAAGAAGAGAAGTACCATATATTTTTTAGTGCAGAGAAACTCAGGAAGAGTTCATTTTCCCCTGCCCCAGGGCTGCATGTTCCATTGCCAGGGCAGCAGCCTAAAAACAGCACAGGAAAAAGGCACATTTTTGTAGCTAGGGGCAGAAGTAACAGGTGGCACAAATCTGAGTCTTGTCAGAGGAGAGGAGCTGCAAATGATATCAGAGAAACCAGAGCGCGTGCCAAACGGGAGTGCACTGCTGCACTGATGGAGCCTGGGGCATCAGGAGCAGGTGAGAAAGTCCGGGAAATTATGACCTTCTCAGTCTCCTTCGGTAATGGTCTGCTAATTTAGGGTAAAATTCTAAACCCTCCTCTGACACAGGAGATTCATCATCCGCTTTCTCCTCCCATCACAGTGTCCTTGAAAAGTGCAGTCAACCTATGCATTATATCTCCTCACCTCGGGTTCTAAGCATGGGCTGCACACTCTCTGTCCGGCCTGTTCATCACTCTGCTTTGCCGGGCTAACTTCCTGAGCTTCAGGTCTCAGTCTGATAGTGACTTATAGCCAGAAGTCTTCCTTGATGCTACAGAAATCTTAAAACAGTAAAGATTCCTATAGGGCTTGCTCTATGCCGGTTATTCTCTTAAGAATTCTACAGAAATTAACACACTGAATCCTCAAAAACATCCACATTTTATTGATATCATTATCATTATTCTGTACATTTTATAGATGAGAAAAAATAGGCCCAGAGAAGCCAAGTAACTTTTCCAAAGTCACACAGCTTGTGGATGTCAGACTCACATTTAGCCAGTCTAACCCCAGAGCTCCACTCTAGACTGTCTCTTGTGAAAGGGTGTTTAAGTTCTTATTCTCAAAATTTTTATTTTACTTTAGTGTTCTCACATTAACACAGCATTCTCACTGGGCTTGAGTTTAGTAAGAAACAATTAAGTATGTGTGCACGCTCAATCACTCAGTCGTGTCTGACTCTTCATGACTCCATAGACCCCAGCCTGCCATGTTCCCCTGTCCATGGGATTCTCCAGACAAGAATACTGGAGTGGGTTGCCATTTCCCCCTCCAGGGGGTCTTCCTGACCCAGGGATGGAACACACATCTCATGTGTCTCTTGCATTGGTAGGCAGGTTCTTCATCTACTGAGCTACTTGGGAAGCCAAAACAATTAAATGTTACCCACCAAAAGTGGGCATGTATGGTCTGTTTGCTAGGGTCAATCTCCACTGGCCTCCCATGCTACCTTCAGTTCAGTTCAGTCGCTTTGTTGTGTCTGACTCTGCAACCCCATGAATTGGAGCACGAAAGGCCTCCCTCTCCATCACCAACTCCCGGAGTTCACTCAGACTCATGTCCATCGAGTCAGTGATGCCATCCAGCCATCTCATTCTCTGTCGTCCTCTTCTCCTCCTGCCCCCAATGCCCCCCAGCATCAGAGTCTTTTCCAATGAGTCAACTCTTCCCATGAGGTGGCCAAAGTACTGGAGTTTCGGCTTTAGCACCAGTCCTTCCAATGAACACCCAGGGCTGATCTCCTTTACAATGGACTGGTTGGATCTCCTTGAAGTCCAAGGGACTCTCAAGAGTCTTCTCCAATACTACAGTTCAAAAGCATCAATTCTTCGGTGCTCAGCTTTCTTCACAGTCCAACTCTCACATCCATACATGACTACTGGAAAAACCATAGCCTTGACTAGATGGACCTTTGTTGGCAAAGTAATGTCTCTGCTTTTGAATATGCTATCTAGGTTGGTCATAACTTTCCTTCCAAGGAGTAAACATTTTTTAATTTCATGGCTGCAGTCACCATCTGTAGTGATTTTGGAGCCCAAAAAAATAAAGTCAGCCACTGTTTCCACTGTTTCCCCATCTATTTCCCATGCTACCTTAGGTCAGATTAAAGCATAAAATGTGTTTGGCTGAAAATTTTTATAGTAATGATAGAAATGTATGCGGATTGCTTTTTCCTTATTATTATCTAAAATAACTTAAAAAGTCCACAAGTACTGGTTACTAGCATTTGTGATGGTTGAGTGGAAGTATATACCCATTCATATATACTTTGGTTAGGTTTATTTTTCCTGAAGATATATAATTCTACTCATTAATTAATTCCTTCATGAGTAAGGGCCCTATGGATGGGCCAGCTAGGGGAAAAAACCTATCATTTGCAACAGTGTGGATGAACATGGAGGACATGATGCTAAGTGAAATACGCCAGACGCCAAAAGATAAATAGTGCATGATCTCACTTATACATGGAATGTACAAAGGTCGAACTTATAGAAGATAGTAGAATGGTGGTTACCAGGGCAAAATGAGGAAAGCTTGGTCAAAGGGTATCAGGTTTCAGATATGCAGCATGAACAGGTCTGGATATCTAATGTCTATATACCCATTGCTCATCATACTGTATTAAAAACTTTAAATTTGCTACAAAAGTAGATCTTAATTGATCTCATAGAAAAAGAGCCAATTTAGGTGATAGCTATGTGTCATTAGTTTGTTTGCTTGTTTCCAGGCAAGGCTTTATTGGGGTCCCTAGTGCAACTGGTGAGGGGGTAAACTTATTCCTTATATGGGGAAAGGGTATGTTAATTAGTTTGCTTGTGGTATTCTTTCACAATATATGCGTATTTCAAATATCTTATTGCACACCTTAAATATACTCAACTCTTATCTGTCAATTGTATCCAAATAATGCTGGAAATATAAAAATTAATTCAATTATAAAGGTTTTACCCAGCAGACCTTACAGAGGAAATCTACCCTCCCTACACCAGACTTGCGACACAGTTAGTGCAATGTGAGTGTTTCAGCCAAAGAATCAGATCCCTCTGGGCAGTGATGCTCTTTGCACATTTGCATTCTTAGCCCAGGAGCCCTAACTTATGGGTCTTTATCTGAGGCCTTGGACTATGGTTCTTCTTTTCAAGCTCTTCAGTCAAAGCCTCCTTCATGGAGAAGGAAGGGGAAGCTTGAAGACACTTTTCCCCACGCTGACTGTTTTCCACTCTTAGCCCTTCCCTTTTTTACCTCCTCCCTGATCTCCTGGTCCACAAACTGTAGGAGCCTTTTGTTTGGGCTCTCCTCTGAGTGAGATAACTTCGCATCTATGCTGACCCAACTGACCTGGCCTGGTGTGCTGTTTCATGGGGCGGGGGGTGGTGGGGAGCAGAAACAGAAAGGAGGAGCCCAGCATCTGCCTTGATTTGGGTGCTTGCTATCATTTCAGCGAGTGATTACAGGTTGATTGTTACTCCCACTGGGGCTCGCCGCTTAATCAGCCACTCTGGCAACTGATAGCTAAGTTCCTAAAAATGTATTTAAGAAGCATCACTGAAGTCCTGCTAGGAGGTATTATGAATATAAAGATATCTATACAGGTTCTCAGACTCTTGGTTCACACAAAGTCCACAGCCTAGGGTATGTGTGCGTGCATGCTCAGTCCTATCCAACTCTTTGGGACCCCGTATACTGTAGCCTTCCAGGCTTCTCTGCCCATGGGATTCTCCAGGATGAATATTGGAGCAAGTTGCCATTTCCTCTTCCAGGGGATCTTCCCAACCCAGGGATTGAAATTGCATCTCCTGAGGATTCTGCATTGCAGGCATATTCTTCATTGCTGAGCCATCAGGTAATAGCAGTGTCTCTCAAACTCAGCATCATTAATACTTGGACCAAATGATTCTTTGTTGAAGGAGTGGGGAGGAAGCTGTCGTGTGCATTGCAGGAGGTTTACTTTAGCAGCATCTTTGCCCTCTACCCACTAGATGCCAATAGCAATTCCCTCCCCCAGTGTGACAACCAAAATTCTCTCTAGATATTGTCAAATGTATGCTGATGGACAAAATTATACCCAACTGGAGACACACAGGTCTAGAAGATCATGCCAAGCTCAGGTTTAAGTTATATAGATATAGAGATGTAGGAATTCAAGATACAGAGAGTAGAGATATAGATCAGTTCAGTTCAGTTCATTTCAGTCCCTCTGTTGTGTCTGACTCTTTGCAGCCCCATGAATTGGAGCACGAAAGGCCTCCCTCTCCATCACCAACTCCCAGAGTTCACTCAAACTTATGTCCATCGAGTCGGTGACGCCAGCCAGCCATCTCATCCTCGGTCATCCCCTTCTCCTCCTGCCCCCAATCCCTCCCAGCACCAGAGTCCTTTCCAATGAGTCAACTCTTCCCATGAGGTGGCCAAAGTATTGGAGTTTCAGCTTTAGCATCATTCCTTCCAAAGAACACCCAGGACTGATCTCCTTTAGAATGGACTGGTTGGATCTCCTTGCAGTCCAAGGGACTCTCAAGAGTCTTCTCCAACACCACAGTTCAAAAGCATCAATTCTTTGGCGCTCAGCTGTCTTCACAGTCCAACTCTCACATCCATACATGACCACTGGAAAAACCATAGCCTTGACTAGACGGACCTTTGATGGCAAAGCAATGTCTCTGCTTTTGAATATGCTGTCTAGGTTGGTCATAACTTTCCTTCCAAGGAGCAAGCGTCTTTTGGTTTCATGGCTGCAGTCACCATCTGCAGTGATTTTGGAGCCCCCAAAAATTAAGTCTGACACTGTTTCCACTATTTCCCCATCTATTTCCCATGAAGTGATGGGACTGGATGCCATGATCTTCGTTTTCTGAATGTTGAGCTTTAAGCCAACTTTTTCACTCTCCTCTTTCACTTTCATCAAGAGGCTCTTTAGTTCCTCTTCACTTTCTGCCATAAGGGTGGTGTCATGTGTATATCTGAGGTTATTGATTGATATAGATAGATATACATATATAGATATACATACATAAAGATATATAATCTTCTTGCCAGCAATGCAGGTTTGATCCCTGGGTGGGGAAGACACCTTGGAGAAGGGCATAACAACCCACTCCAGTATTCTTGCCTGGCGAATCCCATGGACAGAAGAGCCTGGCGTGATACAGTCCAGGGGTCGCAAAGACTTGGACACGACTGAAGCAACTTATCACACATAGATACAGATACATGTGCATGCTAAGTCACTGGTTGTGTCTGACTCTGCAACCCTGTAGACTGTAGCATGCCAGGCTCCTCTGTCCAGGGAGATTCTCCAAGCAAGTATACTAGAGTAGGTTTCCATTTCCTCCTCCAGGGAATCTTCCCAACCCAGGGATCAAACCCTTTTCTCTTATGTCTCCTGCATTGGCAGCCAGGTTCTTTACCACTAATGTCACCGGGGAAGCCCATACAAATACACACATATGCATATATATGTACATATATATACATATATATATTCTAACTGTATAACATTTCTATGAAGCAAGTACCATTATTATCTGTTTTTCATATGAGAAAAATGATGCATGGATTCATTAAGTCATGCAAGGTCACAGCTATGAAAAGGTAGAGCCTGGATTTTAACTCAGAAAATGTGTCCCAGTTTCACTCTAAACTATTGTGCTGCAAGTTACAGGAGAATGTTCTGAGAACACAGATAACACAAGACTAACTCTGATAGGAGATCAGAGAAGACTTCATGGAAGAACCACGTGACCTGGTATTTACACCTCCAACAACCAAGAAGGCTCTACACACACTCAGTACCTGGAACCAGCTGAAAACCCCACCGTGGCTTAGTTGCACACTCATTCTTGGGCTGAATGCATCCTGTTCACTTCTCTCTTTTGTCTGCACTATGTTTCTCTTTATCCACAGAGATGTACCTGAGACTTCTTAATAGAAAATTCATAACACATTTTGCTTGAATTATTCCTCTGGAAGTGACCCAGTTCACTTTTCTGGCATCTTCTTCATTGTTCCATGTCTCTTCTACAACTTTGTCATCAGTCATCAGACCCTTTGGGTCAGTTACTATCTGTCATTTGACAGAAGGAATATTTGCAGTGAAGATGAATGTCATGGGTTTGAATCTCAACACAGCCAGTTGTTATCTGCAAGTTCTAAAGAAGATACCCAGGCTCCTTGATCTCTCATTTCCTGCCTATAAAGAACTCAAGTTATTAAAAAAGACTAAATATTCGAGGTGCATTATTCACTGTGATAATAATAATAAATGTCAATTACTTTCTCAACATTTTCCTTCTAGTTAGCCACTTGCACATTACTCAGAAAGGTCCTGAAAATGTCTCAAGAAGTGATGCAGGATTTGCTTAGATGCTACCAAAATGATAAAGAAGAGTTCACTGTTAGAGAAAATAATGGCAAAATAAGCTTTTTTTTTTTTTTGGCTGTAATCAGTGTCACCAATTTTTTAAAATTTATTTTTAACTAGAGGATAATTGCTTTACAATGTTGTGTTGGTGTCTGCCATATAGCAATGTGAGTCAGCCAAAAGTATACATACATCCCCTCCCCTTTGAGCCTTAAAATAAACTTCTGGTAAGCGAACAGACAGAGTGAGCCATCTTTTCAGGTCCTCACTGGGAGACATCACCCAGACACCCACGCTGCCAACTGCAAACTTCTCCCACCTCTGCTAAGATGCTCAAGGCACACCCCAAGGTGTGTACCTAGAGGGAAGAGAAAAGCTGGAGGCTCAAAAATGTAAGAAACTTAGTTAATTTGAAGGGGGGGAACAGGCATTTCCTGCACTCCCAAAACTCAGTGTGACCCCAAAATGGAGCCTTAATGCCCAAGCTGTTGCCACGGATGTTATCATTGGCATTGGCTTCTTTTCTTATCATTAGTTATATATTCTAAATATTTAAGAGGGTTTTGACGACAGATCTATGCTGAGTCTTATTAGCTATTTTTGTTATTTTTGTTGTGTAGTGGCTGAGTCATCTCTGACTCTTTGTGTCTCCATGGACTCCAGCACACCAGACTCCTCTGTCCTTTGCTATCTCCCGGAGTCAGCTAAAACTCATGTTCATTGAGTTGGTGGTGCTATTCAACCATCGCATCCTCTGTCATCCCCTTCCCCTGCCCTCAGCCTTTCCCAGTATCAGGACTTTTTCCAATGAGTCAGCTCTTCACATCAGGTGGGCAAAGTACTAGAGCTTCAGCTTCAACCTCAGCCCTTCCAATGAATACTCAAGGTTGACTTCCTTTAGGATTGACTGGTTTGATCTTCTGGTACTCCAAGGGATTCTCAAGAGTCTTCTCCAGCACCACACTTCAAAAGCATCAGTCCTTCAGTGCTCAGCTTTCTCTATGGTCCAAGTCTCACTGCCATACATAGCTACTGGAAAAACCTTAGCTTTGACTACATGAAGCTTTGTCAGCAAAGTGATGTCTCTGCTTTTTAATACACTAAGTTTGTGACAAGGTTGTGATCCATGAAAGGGATTAGCTATTTTACTGTATACAAATTAATTAACCTCCCAGCATCAATTTCCTTATCTGCAAAAATGAGGAAAATTCAAGAGATACCATTAATTCTCCTCCTAACACTGCTGTTCAGCCTCTGCCTTTAAAGAAGATAAGTAGAGACCATCATTGCAACTGCCTTCTAGATCTTTATTCTGAGATAGCAGTCCATGAGCTCAAGGGCAAAGCAAGTCCTGAGTGCAGGAGAGTGAATGCCCCCAGGAGCCTCCTTACCCAACAACAGCTGGAGAGTTGATGGGTAAGCATCATTCATACTCACCCTTTGGTTGAGATAACCCTGAATCAATTTAGCCTATATTCCACAATTCCTCAACTGCATCCTCCAGCTGTCCACAGGGTTAACTTGCTTGATAGCATATCATTTATATACTGACCTCATTTCCTTGTCTTTTTCCCTCTCTCCCCTACTTGTACTTCTTGGGACCACCTTTTGAATAAACGATTTGTCTTCTCAGGGTCAGCTTCTGGGGGGACTCCAAACACCAGAGAATAATAGTGTGTAACACCTAAGTGATTACGTATTGAGGCCTTGGCACACTTCCTAGCCCATTATATCAGTCGGAGTTCAGTCAGACAATTAAAAGCAATAGGAGACATATATACTAGGAGATGACTTATGGCAAGGAATTGGCTTATAGGATTGTGGTGGCTGGGTAAGCAAGCCCCAGATCTGTAGGACAAGTGGCTAAGGCAGGCTGGAACTCTCAGACAGGAGCTAGAAATACCCTTCAAGTAGAATTTCTTCTTAAGAGAAGCATCAGCTCTGCTGTTAAGACTTGGTAACTGATTTAGTGAGACTCACCCAGATAACCTAGGAGAAATCTCTCTTACTTAAAGTCAACTGACTATGGACTTCAATCATATCTTTGAAATACCTTCACAGCAACATCTAAATCAGTGTTCAAATGAGTAAGTGGTGGCTGATGACTAGACAAGTTGGCACATTAAAAAGACCATCTCACACTCATGGTAACAGCTCAAAAATGACACAATCAGTTCAGTTCAGACCAGTTCAGTCGCTCAGTCGTGTCCTACTATTTGCAACCCCATGAATCACAGCACGCCAGGCCTCCCTGTCCATCACCAACTCCTGGAGTTCACTCAGACTCACGTCCATCGAGTCCGTGATGCCATCCAGCCATCTCATCCTCTGTCATCCCCTTCTCCTCCTGCCCCGAATCCCTCCCAGCATCAGAGTCTTTTCCAATGAGTCAACACTTTTCATGAGGTGGCCAAAGTACTGGAGTATCGGCTTCAGCATCGTTCCCTCCAAAGAAATCCCAGGGTTGATCTCCTTCAGAATGGACTGGTCGGATCTCCTTGCAGTCCAAGGGACTCTCAAGAGTCTTCTCCAACACCACACTTCAAAAGCATCAATTCTTCAGTACTCAGCTTTCTTCACAGTTCATCTCTCACATCCATATATGACCACTGGAAAAACCACAGCCTAGACTAGACAGACCTTAGTTGGCAAAGTAATGTCTCTGCTTTTCAATATGCTATCTAGGTTGGTCATAACTTTTCTTCCAAAGAGTAAGTGTCTTTTGATTTCATGGCTGTAATTACCATCTGCAATGATTTTGGAGCCCCAAAAAATAAAGTCTGACGCTGTTTCCACTATTTCCCCATCTATTTCCCATGAAGTGATGGGACCGGATGCCTGATCTTCGTTTTCTGAATGTTTAGCTTTAAGCCAACTTTTTCACTCTCCTTTTTCATTTTCATCAAGAGATTTTTCAGTTCTTCTTCACTTTCTGCCATAAGGGTGGTGTCATCTGCATATCTGAGGTTATTGATATTTCTTCTGGCAATCTTGATTCCAGCTTGTACTTTTTCCAGCCCAGTATTTCTCATGATGTACTCTGCATAGAAGTTAAATAAGCAGGGTGACAATATACAGCCTTGACGTACTCCTTTTCCTATTTGGAACCAGTCTGTTGTTCCATGTCCAGTTCTAACTGTTGCTTCCTGACCTGCATATAGGTTTGTCAAGAGGCAGGTCAGGTGGTCTGGCATTCCCATCTCTTCCAGAATTTTCCACAGTTTATTGTGATCCACAGAATCAAAGGCTTTGGCTTGTTCAATAAAGTAGAAATAGACGTTTTTTTTTCTGGAAATGACAGAATAGTAGTTATTAATGTATACCTGATAATAGATAACAGTGGCTTATTATATATTTATGAACAAAACAGTCTTATAAAGAATATAATAATACTCATTTATAAGTCTTCTCTGAAAAATTACCATACTTTTCACACACACAATGTCTCTGCTTTTTTTTTTTTTAATTGGAGTATAATTGCTTTACAATGCTGTGTTAATTTCTGCTGTACAATGAGGTGACTCTGCTCTATGTACACATATATTCCTTCCCTCTTGGGCCTCCCTCCCACCATCCAGCTCATCACAGAGCACCAAGCTGAGCTTCCTGTCTTATACTGCAGGTTCCCACCAGCTATCTGTTTTACACATGGTAGTGTATTTATGTAAAAACTAATCTCCCAATTCATCCCACACGTTCCTTCAACCCACTGTGTCCACATGTCTGTTCTCAGTGTCTCTATTTCTGCCCTAGAACTAGGCTCATCTGTACTATTTTCCTAGACTCCACATACATGCGTTAATAGGCAATAGAGAAATACAGATCAAAATTATAATGAGGTATCGGCTAACACCAGTCAGATTTGCCATAATAAAAAAAAACATACAAACAATAAATGCTGGAGAAAGTGTGGAGAAAAGGACACCTTCCCTCCTACACTGTTAATGAGAATATAAATTGATATAGCCACTATGGAGAACAGTGTGGAGGTTCCTTAAAAAGTTAAAAATAGAACTACCATATGACCCAGCAACCCCACTCCTGGGCATATACAGTGAGAAAACCATCATTCAAACAGTCACGTGAAGCCCAATGTTGACTGCAGCATTACTTACAACAGCGGGGACATGGAAACAACCTGAGTATACATCAATAGACGAACAGTTAAAGAAGATGCGATGTGTACATACAATGGAATATTACTCAGCCATAAAAGATACAGAATTGGATCACTTGAGGAGATGTAGATGGACCTAGAGTCTATCACACAGAGTGAAGTAAGTCAGAAAGAGAAAAGCAATGCCTCTGCTTTTACTCCATTAAACTGCATGCATCCTTCACTTCAGAGCATATGAGCACAGTTGTGCTAAGTTGCTTCAGTCATGCCCGACTCTTTGCAACCCTTTGGTCTGTAGCCGCCAGGCTCTTCTGACCATGGAGTTCTCCAGGTAAGAATACTGGAGTGGGCTGCCATGCCCTCCTTCAGGGGCTCTTCCTGATCCAGGGATCAAACCCAAGTCTCTTATGTTTTCTGCATTGGAAGGTGGATTCTTTACCACTAGCACCACCTGGGAAAACCCCCAATGAGCACATTTAATCCCATGTAATAGTTTTAAGACTTTAATAGCTGCAAAGTATTATTATTATATAGAAGTATCATATTTATGCCCTTTTGTTGGAAATGTGAGTTCTTTCCATTTTTTAATTTTTTTTTTTTCATGAATATCCTTGGGTATAAATCTTTGACTGCATAAAAGGCTAACATGGTAATTATTTTAGGATAAGTTCCTAACTGTGTAATAATGAATCTGGCAGGTTCTTGCAATTGGTTCTACAAGACAAGAAAGCCCTGGGCCTCTAAAGCGTCCATCATACATAGTGAATAGACCTCTTTCCAATACAGCTAGAATGGAACTAGGAGTTACTTTGGGAGAGATTAGGGTAGGAAATGTCCAGTTGAGATAAGCTGATAGAATATTTGAAAAATAGCCTGTTTCTTTTAAAAGCTTGTTGGTGTGAGTTTCTAGCTTATATCCTTTTTTTTTTTTCCAGAATTTCATTAACAGACTTTTTGGGCACAATTTATGTTATTAAAAATCTAGATAATTAGACAAAGGGACAGATTAATGTTTGCTGGATATTAAGGTGAGGTAAGGGTGTCACTATAAAAGTGTAGCAAAGGAGTTTTCCAGGTGGTAGAACTGTTTTGAACTCTGATTTTCTGGTGATTAACCGAGTCTAGGGAAGTACAGGACTTCCCAGTTGGTTCTAGCGTTGAAAAATCCGCCTGCCAACCCAGGAGTCACAAGAGACAGGTTCCATCCTTGGATCAGGAAGCTTCCCTGGAGTAGAAAATGACAACCCACTCCAGTATTCTTGCCTGAACAATTCCAAGGACAGAGGAGCCTGGCAGCCTATAGTTGCTGGGGTTTCAAAGAGTCAGATACGACTGAGCAACTGAGCACACACGCACCAAAATAAGTCCATTTTACTGAATGACAATTTTTAAAATAAGGAAATGTGGAGTGATAGATAAGAAGAGAAAGGGGTCATGGGGGGGATTTTTGAAGAAAGATAAAGGCGTGTATTCTTCTGTTAGTTTAATGCTATAATTTGGAGCACTACGCTTCCCTGGTGGTACAGAGGTTAAAGCGTCTGCCTGCAATGTGGGAGACCTGGGTTCGATCCCTGGGTCGGGAAGATCCCCTGGAGAAAGAAATGGCAACCCACTCCAATATTCTTGCCTGGAGAGTCCCATGGACAGAAGAGCTTTGTGGGCTACAGTCCATGGGTTGCAAAGAGTTGGACATGACTGAGCTACTTCACTTTGGAGCACTACACATTTTGAATCTTCTGTCTGAATCCTTAGATTTAAAGGCAATGGTGGTTTCTACAGTCATTTATGCAATAAGTAGAATAATGCCAAATAGAAATTATGATTGCACTTTATAAAAACTTCTGGTAAGTGAACAAACTGTACCAGTAAAGAGATCAATCTTTTAACTTTGATTATTTTCAAGTGATTTATTTAAATTGGCCACATTCATTTGCTTAACTTTTCTACATTCCTACTTAGACGAAATCTTTTAGCTAAGTGTTAAATCATCCAAAGATACAGTCATCAAGAATTGCATAAGGAATTTCAGTGCCATGTTAAAAAAGATGGAAACTCAGTTGAAATTTGAGTTATCTAATGCATAATATGATCTCTCCTTATTTCCTTTTATAAGTATTATCAACAGAGATGGAAAGTCAAAGCAACCTTGGTTTGGAACAAGGCGATATACTGTTCCTTCAGTGATCCCAACCATCCTCTTGGGGAGACCCCCGGTGAGGCTCCTGCACAGTGACTGAGCCAATGACGATGGTCTCTAGCAACCTGCTAAACGCTGCTTTCCCATAAAAATGGTCCTCATCTGTTATCAGATGAGAGCTGCTAGCCAGTAGGTCTGTGTTCCTGTTCATGTGTGCACTTATCTCTCCGTCTATGGGCAAAGAATCTTTGAGATTGTTTCTAACTTCTGAGGATTTGGGGATCTGTAAGATAATAAAACGGATACTCATGGCCCTTAAGATTTACAATAGGTAGATGGTAGGGCTCCCTTCAAGCCACTCCATTTAAGATGTATGTCCCTGGATTCTGCCCCCCTGTCCTCCTGGTGCTAACTTTTTTTTTTTTTTTTGCTTTACACACTTGAGAAGCACTGTCTGATCAGTGATTTGTTTTGGTGGGTGGGTGAAGAAGAAAGATGAGGACAGTAGCAAGACTACAATTTCAAGTTAGAGTCAAGGTGATCTTTTAAGAGGTAGAAAGACCCGTATGCCATTTGTCTCTGTCTCTGTCTCTGCCTTGGTCCAAGCCCCTACCATCTTGCTGCTGCAAGATCTTCCTAAGGATCTCCCCCACCTCCTTCTGCCACGTTGATGATTTCTCCAGGAAGAATGTTCATCCCTGATGGGAATCGTGTGGACAAAGACAAGTCCAAAACAGAATACTGACTCATGAAGACCAGTCTCTATTAGATCTGACCTAGAGGTGGAGACCGCTTGGAACATTGTGTTCTAACTATTAATCTTAAGGATATCATAAACAGTGCTGCGATGAATATTGGGGTACATGTGTCTCTTTCAGTTCTTGTTTCCTCAGTGTGTATGCCCAGGAGTGGGATTGCTGGGTCATATGGCAGTTCTATTTCCAGTTTTTTAAAGAATCTCTACACTGTTCTCCGTAGTGTCTGTACTAGTGTTCATTCCCACCAACAGTGTAAGAGAGTTCCCTTTTCTCCACACCCTTTCCAGCATTTATTGCTTGTAGACTTTTGGATAGCAGCCATTCTGACTGGTCCCGGGAGCCAGTGTGAGGAACTCCGCCCATAGCAAAGGTCATGAGGAAGTAGGCTTCAGCATTTGCAAAGGCATGATCAAGCCTCAGGAAACCCCCTGTTCCCGAGCATCTACCCCCAAAACCAGAGTCTATCTACTTTACTGTTTCATGCTGTCACCTATACCTCTGACTTTATGGGGGGCTGACCCCCATTACCTCTCTTGGAGAAGGAGTTAGCTTACAGCTCCAAGTCAATAAAAATTCCTGGGCGTGACAAGAGTGTTTCCACTTACGAACTCCTCTGAAGATTATCTAGCCTGCCTGTACAGGTTCATCCAGCCACATGTGATTGTTTACAGCCTCCCAACCATGAGAGGAATGAGATGTTTTAGACTTACTAAAGGCAGATTCTTTTGGGAAGTTAGAAATGATTGGTATAGTGGGTTGGTTAGGAATTATATTGGTGAAGGCTTTTTCATTTGTTGTGCGAATAATTGCTGCTAATTCCCTGCCCTGGGTGTGACAAGGGTGTCTCAGATCAAACCTCTCTGCTGACAGACTAGCTTGTGTGACAACCTCTCAACCATAAACAGCACAGAGAGTTTGGAGTATCTTGAAAGTCTTAATTAGCATAGGGCTTGTCTCATTATTGAGTCAATGATTGTCGTCAGGCCTCCATATCCTTAGGCACCTGGGAATACATTAATCAATGTATTTGGAATATATAAAAGGAAATATAGTAGTTTTTGATGTTATCAATACTAGACTTTTTGAGTTAATGAATTTTCTCTTTTATAATAGATCACTGTACTTTTTTATAAATCACTGTGTCCTTGCTATGCAAAAATGTAACTTTATCACTATCTTAAGACTAAATAGATCTTAAGGGGAACATTGGTGAAAGGATTTTCATTTGTTGGGCTGATGTTTGCTGCTAAATCTCCATATTCCCTGCCCTTATAATGAATATAACTAGCATATAGGAGAAATAAGTATTAACCTTTAAGATTAATCATGTTAACCTTGGGTTAAATAAATTCCTTTCTTGATTGTAACTCACTACACCCTCACCCTATAGCAATGCAACTTTATTTGGAGGGTGATGCCTGGTTTAAGAAAAAACACCCTTGGAAAAAATAAGTTTTTTGGTTATCAGAAAGAAAGGATCATAAAATGTCAACAGGCCTCATGGCCTGATGATGTAAAACCCCTAAGACCTTTTTTTATACATTTATGTGAAGCACCTGATTTTGATAGAGGTCATTACTGCTGACCCCCGCATGACTCTGTATTCATTCTTATGTATAACAAAAGGTATATAAGCAAACCTAAAAAATAAAGAAAGGGGATCAGTTTCTGGAAAGACTGATTCCCCCATGTTGCTTCTTTCTTGCTCTTCGTTTTTCTGGCTGAATTCCCATTTGGAGCATGGGTGCCCACCACATCTACTTACTTGCCCCAGCTTTTAAGTTCCACGCCAAAAGGAGCCCAAGGAGGGGCACCTTCCGATATTCAAGTGGTGCCGGTGGCCCAATGTAAATGGTGCAAATTCCTTGTCTTGGAATTTTATTGGTATCCCACGTAAACCAAGTTATTCAGCCTCTTTTTCTCTCCTACTATTTTCTGTTCGAATTCCCATCTGGTATGTGGGTACTCACCAAGCCTACTAATTTTGCCTGGGCTTCTAAGATCGGACCAGAGAGGCCTCAGTGCCTCCTCTCCTTCGGGAGAATGGAAAGACGCCTGTGGCCTACATAGGTGGTGATTGGTATTCCATGTAAACCAAGTTATTCAGCCTCTTTTTCTCCGCTAATTTTCTAATCTCTCTCTATCTGTAATTAAGTAAGTTTTTTCCTAGGATGCCGATTCTGTCCCCACCTTCAAATTACCCTGGATCCACTGGGGAAGGACCCTGGCAGATTGGCATGAAATGGTACCTCAGGATGGGGAGGGAGGTGGGAGAGGGATTCAGGGTGGGGAACACATGTACACCCGTGGTGGATTCATGTCAATGTATGGCAAAACCAGTACAATATTGTAAAGTAATTAGCCTCCAATTAAAATAAATAAATTTATACTAAAAAATAAATAAGTTCATAAATTTAAAAAAAAAAAAGATAAAAAAGGATATCTCTGTCACAAAAGAGGCTAGCAAAGCAGTAACCTAAGATCCCAAGAAGGAGCAAAGTAGGTGTTTGTTATAAACTCAATTTTCTGGCTTCATTATACTTGGTTCACTCTGATGTGATCTGATGCCATAATCAAGGTCCACTCTAGACTTAAGAGCCTGCCAATAACAATGCCTCTCTCCCTCCTAAGTTTGGGAACAAACATAATAAAGACACAAGAATCAGATCAATATCCAAATAATCAACTTTATTGCTTCTTTTTTTAAAATTTAACATATAATAATGTTATTTTTTAATAAAGATTGAAATATAGTTTATTTGCAATGTTATGTCAACTTCTGCTGTACAGTTTTTTAAGCCAGGGTTGGAAGACATAGACTCATCTGCAGCCACATGAGTTTGTTAACTTTTTTTTTTTTTCTGAATTAGATAAACTTACCCAGATACCAGTCCAGGCCTCACCTGTAGGGTATGATGGAGAGCAGGCGAGAATGCATGTAGAGTGTGGGCTGGACAAGGATGCTTACCTCCTTCCACCAAACTCACCAGTCAGATGGGCAATTTCTCCTCCTAAGGAAAGAGAAGGAGTGAGGGAAAGAAAAGAAGCAGACAAACTCTTGAAGCTGAAGTCACCCATGGCTACCACTCTGTGAAGAAAATTAATGTACATTTCCTCTTGCTGAACCAACCAGCTGAGTCTAGGTTTGTAAGGCAAGACTCACACAAGAGGACGCTTGAAATAAAAGGAAAATATGACCTCCAGAGGGCAGCTTTGAAGTACCAAGGGAAACAGTAAGGCCCTCAAAGAGAATGTGAGAATATTGAGAATATAATTGTCCATCTTGGAGATTCAGGATTTTACATTGTGACTTGATGGTGATTATTAGTGTCTTCACTACAATCAGTAGAGGTAGAAATCACTCTCTACCTCACCACACCCTTAAGGAGGAGATTTTGGTTTCTGCTGGGGTTATTTTTTGTTTGGGGGGTATTATGGTTTGTTTGTTTTTTAATTTTATATTGGGGTGTGCATGCAAGCATGCATGCTATGTAGCTTAAGCCATGTCCAACTCTTTGTGACCCTGTGGACTATAGCCCACCAGGTTCCTCTGTCTATGAGATTCTCCAGGCATGAATATTGGAGTGAGTTGCCATTTCCTCCTCCAGAAGATCTTCCCAACCCAGGAATCAAACTCATGTCCCTTAAGTCTCCTGCATTGGCAGGCGGGTTCTTTACTACTTGTGCTATCTGGAAAGCTGTATTGGGGTATAACCAATCAACAAACAATGTTGTGATAGTTTCATGCAAACGGCAAAGGAGCCAGCCATAATACCCATGTATCCATTCTCCCCCAGAATCCTGGTTTTTCTTTTTCTTTTTTTTTAAATTATGGTCGATTTACAGTGTTGCGTTAGCTTCAGGTGTACAGCAAAGTGATTCAGTTATACATATGCATACTTCCATACTTTTCCCATGTCTTTTCCCATATAGGTTATTACCTAGTATTAAGAAGAGTTCCCTGTGCAGTACAGTAGGTCCTTATTGATTGTCACTGCAGTTTTGATAAGTCCCCTGGAGGGTGGAGTGGCATAGCAGGAACCCAGGGCCCCCATGAAGTACCTGTTGCCAGTGGGTTCCCTGTTAAGGATGGTGATATCTCCCTTTGAGCACTTCTGAGCAAACTTTTCCACCAAAGCATAAATGGTAACCAGCTGGTGGGTGAGGAACGAAGGTGTCAGAGGCTGAGAATTTTGTCTTGAAAAAGTATGCAATGAGGATGGCATTCCTTTGAAGTCCCTTATTTGTTCTGTCTTTAAAATTCATGAAATTTTAAGTCTCCCCTATGATATTTCCATTTTTACTTTGATATAAAATGGAGTTTAAATTTCCTACCATTAAGTAAAATTTATGCTTTCTGGGAAGATGTGGTATGCTTTGCCCTTGAACTTGAATTTCCCAGGCAGGTTGCTGAGTAACCGCCGCCCTTTTCCCCAAGGCCATTCCATTGTACACACCCCCAGATTTAGCAAGCTCAGTTTATATGCAATATTCATTCATCTATCCATCCAACAAATATTAACTAAGCACCATAACTGTTTGCAAGACTAAGGCATAAAACCTCATCGAAGTCTTAAGGAGTTATGACTTCTAATAGAGGAGTCTACAGTTTTCACTTATAATTGAGACCCTGAATGTCAAATGCCTTGTCCAGTTATAAGTATTTTTATTAGGTATTTTCTTCCCACGTGGCACTGGTGTTAAAGAACCCAACTGCCAGTGAAGGAGACTTAAGAGACTTGGGTTCAATCCCTGGGTCAGGAAGATCCCCTGGAAGAAGGCATGGTTACCCACTCCAGTATTCTTGCCTGGAGAATCCCATGGACAGAGGAGTCTGGCAGGCTACTGTCCATAGTGTCTCATAGAGTTGGACAAGACTGAATTACTTAATATGGTACAGTAAGTATTTTTAGAAAGCACGTTATATCATCACAATTGCTTGTATGGTTATCCTATGAGTATATTGGAAAGAAAAGCAAATGATAATGGCTTTCTTCTTGGAAAGGAAGAGGAAACCTGAAAGCTTTGGTGAAAAAAAGAAAAAAAAAAAAACACATATCCCCTGGCCCTGTTTTCTTGATCTTCATTAGGCTGAAGACGTCTTTTAGTTAAAAACAGAACAAGACCAAAAAAGCATTGTCCTGTCTCAAAAGACACAAGTAGCTTGGTTATGGCAATGCACGGCCATATTCACCATCTTTCCCACATGTTAAATATCCTTACCCAGGAAAGACTACAATCACCACTAAAGCAGCAATTGTTCTAGACCAGAACCATCCAGTAGGATTATAATGCAAGCCACCCATGTGGTTTTAAAATTATTAGTCATCGTATTTAAAAATGAAAAGAAACAGGTGAATTTAAAAAATCTGGCTCAAAATATCACCATTCCCTAATCAATATAAAAATTTGAAATAAAATATTTTATATTCTTTGTGGTAAGTTTTCAAAATCCAATGTGGTTTTTATAGTTGCAGCTCATCTCATTCTTTTTTTTTTTAAACAATTTTATTTTGTTAGCTATTTTTGGTTGTGCTGGGTCTTTGTTGTTCCACGCAGGCTCTCTTTATGTTGTGGTGAGCAAGGGTTTCTCTATGTCATGCACGGGCTTCTCCTTGCAGTTGCTTCTCTTCTTGGAGAGCACAGACTTCAGAGCACAGGCCCAGCAGTTGTGGCTCATGGGTTTGTTGCTCTTTGGCTTGTGGGATCTTCCCAGACCAGGGATTGAACTGGTGTTCCTTGTATTGCAAGATGGACTCTTAACCAGTGGACCATCAGGGAAGCCCCACAGCCCATCTCACTCAGTACTAATTTCCAGGTGTTCAATAGCCAGTGTGACTAGTGGCCACCATCTTGACAGCACAGTTATAGACTCTAGAGCTTTAGCTGCAAGTCCAAGAATACCTCCCAGGAGGAACTCATTAACAAACACGTGCGAGTGAGTTTATTTTCATCATGGGCATTGATACTAACAAACACATTCAATGGAATTTTTTCTACATTTCTTCACTTCAGTAGCTCAGTCGTGTCTGACTCTTTGCGACCCCATGAATCGCAGCACGCCAGGCCTCCCTGTCCATCACCAACTCCTGGAGTTCACTCAGACTCATGTCCATCGAGTCAGTGATGCCATCCAGCCATCTCATCCTCTGTCGCCCCTTCTCCTCCTGCCCCCAATCCCTCCCAGCATCAGAGTCTTTTCCAATGAGTCAACTCTTCACATGAGGTGGCCAAAGTACTGGAGTTTCAGCTTTAGCACCATTCCTTCCAAAGAAATCCCAGGGCTTATCTCCTTCAGAATAGACTGGTTGGATCTCCTTGCAGTCAAGGGACTCTCAAGAGTCTTCTCCAACACCACAGTTCAAATGCATCAATTCTTCGGTGCTCAGCCTTAGTCTCTTCCTAAACAGCATAATGGAGAAGGAAATGGCAACCCAGTCGAGTGTTCTTGCCTGGAGAATCCCAGGAATGGGGGAGCCTGGTGGGCTGCCATCTATGGGGTCACACAGTCGGACACAACTGAAGTGACTTAGCAGCAGCAGCAGCAAACAGCATAAATTAAGCATGATGTAAATCTTGGAGGAAAGCAGTGGATATGAACATTAAAAAGGGTAGATGCTGGGAAAGATCAAAGGCAAAAGAAGAGGTTGGCAGAGGATGACATGGTTGGAGAGCATCACCCACTCAACGGACTTGAATTTGAGAAAAATTTAGGAGATAGTGAAGGACAGGGAAGACTGGTGTGCTGCAGTCCATGGGGTTGCAAAGAGTTGGACATGACTTAGCCACTGAACAGCAATAAGATTCTTGAAGGAAAGCAGTGGTGATGAACATTAAAAAGGGTAGGTCTCTTCAGTCCTGCCTAAATAAGTCAATTTAGACTTGAATAGACAGATCATTTATACTTACCCTGCACAATTCTGTATTGCTAGGATTTTTGGTTCCTATCTTTGGTGCTTAGAATTTTTATTTTCTACTTTCTCCATAAATATCAGGCCCTTATGTATCCTTAACTTATGGTCATATAGCCACACTCCTTACTCAGAAACCACCCCCCCCCACATAAACTTATACCCGTAGAGAAAGCATTACTATATGTGTTAAATGTGCAAATCAAAGTAATAGTGATATATTCTTGGAGGAAGTGACTGGAATATTCTCTCATGAATAAAAATGCTTTTGTTAACCTCTGTCTATCAACTGACTTCAAGATCCTGGCAGCTGGAAGACACATAAGATCTTTTTTCAAGAATTACTGTATTAATGGATTACATCGTTTGCTTATAATTATGCATCATATTTAAAAATACTGGTCTAAAAATCTATGCAAAACACCTATGCTACTAAAAAGTCATTTGGCTAATACTGATTTAATTATTTCTCAAAGTATCAACTTTTGAATACAAAAAGTCCTGGGGATATTTAGAAAGTATATTTTAGAAATAAAATACCCATGGAGGTATTTAGTCCTCCTCTGAGGGTTTCAGCATATCATTTGCGCACATTACTAAAGCTGTCACAGTCAAGAAAATTCATACAATAGTTATGAAGTGTACAACACTCTTGTGCCTTAACCTTGAGTGACTTTCTTTATCCTCATTTACCAATTAATATTCCATCGATCAGACTGAGATGCTGTGACCTGGATAGATTCTAGTGCCCCCTTGGTGACTTGATCTGTAAAATGGAATAACAAAGCCTTTTTTACACAGCAGCTGGGAAAACTACATAAATGAATGGCCCAGGAACATTAGAAACTGCAAACATTATATCACAGGTCAGCAAACTACAACCCACAGGGCAAATTGGGCAGCCACCTGTTTTCATAAAGAAAAGTTTGGAACACAGCCAAACTCATTCATTTACATTTTACCTATGGCTGCTTTAGTACCACCAGGGCAGAATTAAGTAGCTGTAACAGAGACCTGGTGTCTAAAATACTTGCCATCTGGCACTTTGTTGAAAAAGATCATTGATCCCTACTTTATATAAAGGTGAGTTATTATTATAATGATGAATATTGTTTTCATGACCATGTCTGGAGAGACACCATGATATAGTGGTCCAAGCATGGAGTTTGGAGCCAATAGGCTTAGGTCACAATGCCCTCTCTACCACTATGGGAGATAGATGACTTCAGATACGTTCTTTGACCTCTCTGAACTTGTTTCTAAAAGAGGAGAAGCACACACATCAACTGATTTAACATGTGGATGAAGTAAGACTACATTTTTAAGCTGTCTAATGTGTGTCTGAGTGTCTGCTCATTTGCTCAGTCATGTCTGACTCTTTGTGGCCCATGGATTGTAGCCTTCCAGGCTCCACTGTCCGTGGGGTTCTCTAGACAAGTATACTGGAGCCAGTTACTATTTCCTCCTTCAGGGGATCTTCCCAACCTAGAGATCAAACATGAGTCTCTTGCATTGCAGGCTAATTCTGTACCTGTTAAACTATCAGGGAAGTCAAGGTGTCTGATACATAATAATTACTTGCAAGCAATTGTTAATATATCTCCCCCTTGATTTTCTTGGGCTCCAAAATTACTGCAGATGGTGACTGCAGCCATGAAATTAAAAGACGCTTACTCCTTGGAAGAAAAGCTATGATCAATCTAGACGGCATATTAAAAAGCAGACATATTACTTTGCCAACAAAGGTCCACTAGTCAAAACTATGATTTTTCCAGTAGTCATGTATGGATATGAAAGTTGGACTATAAAGAAAGCTGAGTGCCAAAGAATTGATGCTTTTGAACTGTGGTGTTGGAGAAGGCTCTTGAGAGTCCCTGGGACTGCAAGAAGATCAAACCAGTCCATCCTAAAGGAAATCAGTCATGAATATTCATTGGAAGGACTGATGCTGAAGCTGAAACTCCAATACTTTGGCCACCAGATGCAAAGAAATGACTCATTGGAAACCACCCTGATGCTGGGAAAGATTGAAGGCAGGAGGAGAAGGGGATGACAGAAGATGAGATGGATGGATGGCATCAGTGACTCAATGGATATGAGTGTGAGTAAGCTCCAGGAGTTGGTGATGGACAGGGAAGCATGGCGTGCTGCAACGGGGTCACAAAGAGTGGGACACGACTGAGCAACTGCACTGAACTGACATACAAAAATAACACTTTATAATTTGAACATTCCTCAAAGTGTGTTTAAAGGCCTCTTCCCTACCTGAGAGGTTGTATATCATCTATTCCATTCCTTCTGTATGGTTTTGTCTTAGTTAATTCTTCACAGATTTAACTGCTGATGGTTAGAAATACTACCTGCTGTCTCTCAGCCCTGAAGTTGAGAGACATACGTTTTCCTTTGCATAAAGTGTCCTTCCCCTCTCACCTCCCTGACAATCCCCTATTCACCCTTCAGTGATGACTTCAAGCATCACTTCCTCCATGAAGCCCTCCCTGGCTGCCCCTGATTCATGGGCTCTTTTGCCCATTGTCTTGAGCTTCCTTGCAGGTCACAAAAGTTACTGCTTTATTTGCTCCCTCCCACAGTCCATGTACTGCAGGGCACAGATGTAGAGGAGATAGTCTCCCTGCTTCTCGTGCTGCTTTGAGACACTATTCCTCCTCTCTGTAAAAAAAAAAAAAAAATAGAGTAGAGCTCCACTAAAATACATATCATCAGATTAATCACCCCGTACCTCTTTTTGTGGAACTGATCAACCACAGTCCAGTCATTCTTCTTCACTTGCTAAATAATTTGACACTTGCTCACCATCTTTCTCTCCATCATTCCTTCTGATCATCGCTTTTTGTTGTTGTTGTTGACTTCAATCCAGCTGAAGAGGGGCCAAATGACCTGAACCTTGGAATTACATGGCTAGCCTCACTTTTACCTCTTACTCACCTTCTACTTTATTTTGAGTCCCCTTCAGTGAGGATTTTTGTTCCCACCACTACAATGATACTGTGGTTGTTAGAGTGAGCAGCTACTGAAGAATCTAAGCTACTTCATTTTGTTAACAGAAAAACTCCATTTTGTAAGGTTCCAGGAAAAGAGCCTTTTGAAATTCGAGAGCCTTTGGAAATCCCCTGACCTCACCCCAGCCCCACGAGCCAATCAGACCCCAGACCAAAATCTCCTGACTTAACGCTCAGGAACTTGTGGTCTACCTAGACAATAGGGACCAATCAAGAACCAACACACAACCTTTCAAAAGAAAGTAACCAATCAGACGTTCCCCTGCCTAGAAATCCTTTTTATTTCCATGTATACTCCCTATATAAGCAATGTAATCCAAAACCCGGGGCTCCTTCCTATAGCTGCTGTGTCAGTATTGGTGGGAGCCCCAGCTTGAGCTTGGTAATAAAAACTCTCTTGCTTTTGCATTAGATATCAGCTCCCTGGTGGTCACTGTGAGATTTTACGACTTGGGCGTAACACTACCCCAAGGCTAGCTGAGCCAATGGTTCATATTCAGCCCTCATCCTAGAATCTCAAGACTTGATTGATTGCTCATCTTCTTGAAACATATTCTTACTTGTTTTTCTTTTTTCTTTTCTTTCTTTCTTTTTTTTTTTTTTGAGGGGCATGTTATCATTTGGGCTTCCCAGGTGACACTAGTGGTAAAGAACCCGCCTTCTAATGAAGGAGACATAAGAGATGTGGGTTCAATCTCTCGGTCAGGAAGATGCCCTGGAGGAGGGCGTGGCAACTCACTCCAGTATTCTTGCATGGAGAATCACATGGCAGAGGAGGCTTGGGGGCTATAGTCCATAGTGTCACCAAGAGTCAGACATGACTAAAGCAACTTAGCACAGACATTAACATTTTAATGATGTACATCTCTGGTTTTTCCCCAAGTAGTATTCAGACTATTCCCTCTCCTCCCACTGCAATGTTTCTATGATGAGTTACAAACAAAAAAGAAATCACATTTTCATGCTAAAAATATTAATCAGAGCTCTGATTTCTCCACTAGAAACTACACTTAAAGTTCAAGATTCCACACGCAGCACCTTAAATCACACACCAAGACCTCACATTCTGACCTGGACTCCCATCCCCTCCCCCAGGCTTGGGCTGGCTTTGGTCTAGGCTCAGCTAAAACTGACATGGATGGGTGTTGCTCTGAGGGCCTTAGGGGTTGGTGGGGAAGACATTTGGTGGACAAGCCCTAGGATCTGGCCAGCCTACACTCCCTACTCCTGAGTGAGGACCTGTCCACCATCCCTTGATCCCATCTGGCCTCAAGAAAGCAGGCTGCCCCCTTCACTCCACGATTGTTCTCCACCAGTAAGTGAAGAAAGACCCTGTGCCCAGGAATCTGGGAACCTGCCCTGACCCTTGACTGTGGTCTCGGTGGAGTACGGCAATAAAGAGAAGCTGACGCTCCCGAAGGCTCAGAGATGGAGGTGGTTTCTGGGGGCCAGGTGGCTCTTTCTGTGCTAGGACTCCTGGTGGCTCTGCCTGCACAACAGGTGGACGGTGCCCAGAGACCGTGGTCTCTTGATTTTCTCCCATCTTCTGAGAAAGCAGTCTGTTCTCTTCAGACTCCCTTGCTGTCTTCTCCTCCTCTTGTTTTCTGAGCTCGACACTTTCCCCATGGTCCTTCTCTAACCACAGACTCTTCCTAAGTGAGCAGTCCCATAATTTTAAATACCATGCATGTGCCTATAACTTACATGTTTATATCTTCCGTCTTGACTTCTCACCCAAGTTCCAGACTGGTATACCCAACTACTTACCTAAAAACTCATTGATCAGGCCAAAAATCTTGATTACTTTTTTTTACCTCTTCAGTCAGTTCAGTTCAGTTCATTTCAGTTGCTCAGTCGTGTCCGACTCTTTTCGACCCCATGAGTTACAGCACGCCAGGCCTCCCTGTCCATCACCAACTCCTGGAGTTCACTCAGATTCACGTCCATCGAGTCCGTGATACCATCCAGCCATCTTATCCTCAGTCATCCCCTTCTCCTCCTGCCCCCAATCCCTCCCAGCAACAAAGTCTTTTCCAATGAGTCAACTCTTCACATGAGGTGGCCAAAGTATTGGAGTTTCAGCTTTAGCATCAGTCCCTCCAAAGAAATCCCAGGGCTGATCTCCTTCAGAATGGACTGGTTGCATCTCCTTGCAGTCCAAGGGACTCTCAAGAGTCTTCTCCAACACCACAGCTCAAAAGCATCAATTCTTTGGCACTCAGCCTTCTTCACAGTCCAACTCTCACATCCATACATGACCACAGGAAAAACCATAGCCTTGACTAGATGGACCTTAGTTGGCAAAGTAATGTCTCTGTTTTTATAATATGTTATCTAGGTTGGTCAGAACTTTTCTTCCAAGGAGCAAGCATCTTTTAATTTCATGGCTGCAGTCACCATCTGCAGTGATTTTGGAGCCCAAAAAAATAAAGTCAGACACTGTTTTCACTGTTTCCCCATCTATTTGCCATGAAGTGATGGGACTGGATGCCATGATTTTTGTTTTCTGAATGTTGAGCTTTAAGCCAACTTTTTCACTCTCTTCTTGACTTCCCTGGTGGCTCAGAGGTTAAAGTGTCTGCCTCCAATGCGGGAGACCCGGGTTCAATCCCTGGAGAAAGAAATGGCAATCCACTCCAGTATTCTTGCCTGGAGAATCCCATGGACAGAGAAGCCTAGTAGGTTACAGTCCACAGGGTTGCAAAGAGTCGGACATGACTGAGCGACTTCACCTATTCACCTTTCACGTTCATCAACAGGCTTTTTAGTTCCTCTTCACTTTCTTCCACAAAGCTGGTGTCATCTGCATATCTGAGGTTCTTGGTATTTCTCCTGGAAATCTTGATTCCAGCTTGTGTTTCTTCCAGCCCAACGTTTCTCATGATGTACTCTGCATATAAGTTAAATAAGCAGGGTGACAATATACAGCCTTGACGTACTCCTTTTCCTATTTGGAACCAGTCTGTGGTTCCATGTCCAGTTCTAACTGTTGCTTCCTGACCTGCATACCGATATTTTCAATCAATTCACAAGTCTCTCCAGTTGCTACATTGTGAACTTGACCACTTTTCAACAGCTCCACCATTATGCCATCAGCTGAAGCTCTCACTGGACACAGCAATGTCCTCTGTTCTTACTACCCTTCTGTTTATACTTTCCTTTTTATCATTTTTATTTATTTATTTTTACTTTTTCAGAAAAATGAAGTATAGTTGGCTTACAATGTTGTGTGAAAAGAAATTAAATGTCCATCAACGGTTGAATGGATAAAGAGATGTGGTACATAGCACAATGGAATATTATTCTGCATAAAAAAGAACAGAATAATGCCATTTGCAACAAGATGAATGGACCTAGAGGTTATCATACTAAAGTGAAGTAAGTCAGACAGAAAAAGACAAATATCATATGGTATTACTTATATGTGGAATTATACAGATGAGCTTATTTGCAAAACAGAATCATACTCACAGACATAGGAAAAAATAATAATGGTCACCAAGAAAAGAATGTAAGGATGAGTTAGGAGTCTGGGATTAGCGGATACACACAACTATGTATAAAATAGATAAACAGCAAGGACCTGCTATAGAGCACAAGGAACTCTATTCAATATCTTGTAACAACTTATAATGGAAACGAATCTGAAATGCTAACACATTGTAAATTGAATATACTTTGCATTTTCATCTTAATACATAAGTTAGATAATGTCACTTTCCTACTCAAAACTCTAATAAACAACATTCAAGCATACTATAAACAATATTTAAGCTCTATTAATATGCACAAGGTCTTATATGGTTAGGATCCTACCAGGATCTTCAACTTCATTTCAAACCACATATCCCACTCAGTCTATTGAGTACTGGAATTAATGCTGTTCCTGTAAAATTCACTAAAACATTTCTACCTCAGGACCTTATCACTCCTCATTCTCTCTGTCTCTCCTCATTATTTACAAGTCCCTGATTCTCAAAATTTCCTCCTCAAAAAACCCTTTCTTCCCTACGACAAGAAACTGGTCCTCAGCTCCCATAAGTCTCTATATCATCTCCCTTCTTTAAGTTTCTTCGTAGCATTTATCTCCAAGTGTAATAACACTATTTATTCATTTCAGTTTTATTGCCTATTCACTGTACTAAAATAAATAAGTTCTACGAAAAACAGAGACTGCAGCATTTGAAATATGTTAGCATTAACAACATAGCATTAGAAAAAGCAGGAGAATGCCATGAAAACATCTACTTCTGCTTCGTTGACTATGCTAAAGCCCTTGACTGTGTGGATCACAACAAACTGGAAAATTCTTAAAGAGATGGGAATATAAGACCACCTTACCTGCCTCCTGTGAAATCTGTACGTAGGTCAAGAAGCAACAGTTAGAATCAGACATGGAACAATGGACTGGTTCCGAATTGAGAAAGGAGTACCTTAAGGCTGTATCTTGTTACCCTGCTTGTTCAACTTATACGCAGAGTACATCACGCAAAATGCTGGACTGGATGAACCACAAGCTGGAATCAAGATAGCAGGGAGAGATATCAATAACCTCAGATATGCGGTTGACACCACTCTTATGGCAGAAAGTGAAGAGGAACTAAAGAGACTCTTGAGGTAGGTGAAAGAGGAGAATGAAAAAGCTGGTTTAAAACTCAATATTCAAAAACTAAGATCATGTCATATGGTCCCATCACTTCATGGCAAATAGATGGGGACATGATGGAAACAGTGACAGCCTTTATTTTCTTGGGCTTCAAAATCATTGCGTATGGTGACTGCAGCCATGAAATTTAAAAATGCTTGCTCCTTAGAGGAAAAGCTATGACAAACCTAGACAGAATATTAAAAATCAGAGACACCACTTTACTGACAAAGGTCCACCTAGTCAAAGTCAGTTTTTCCAGTATGGATGTGAGAGTTGGACCATAAGGAAAGGTGAGTGCTGAAGAACTGATGTTTTTGATCTGTGGTGTTGGAGAAGACTCTTGTGAGTCCCCTGGACTTCAAGGAGATCAAGCCAGTTAATCCTAAATTGATCAATATCAGTCCTGAATATTCATTGGAAGGACTGAAGCTGAAACTGAAACTCCAATACTTTGGCCACCTGATGGAAAGAACTGGCTCACTGGGAAAAAAAAAAAAAAAACCCTGATGCTGGGCAAGATTGAAGGCAGGAGGAGAAGGGGATGACTGAGGATGAGATGGTTGGATGGCATCACCGATTCCATGGTCATGAGGCTGAGCAAGCTGCAGGAGTTGGTGATGGACAGGGAAGTCTGGCATGCTGCAGTCCATGGGGTCACAAAGAGACTGAACTGAACTGAACTGAACATTAGCAACTAAATTAGCTCATAGTGTGTGCTCAATAAATATTTGTTGAATACAAACAACAATAACAACCTGTGCGTCAACAATATCTACAATGCAAATTGACAATGCTAATGACATTTTATCAGGCATGACCATTCTAATGGTTTTTTTTCCTCATTTTACTGTGAGCATGGGGGTTATAAGTTATTTATCCCCAGTGCCTTTGGCAGTTTATGGCATGAATTAGATAACAGTAAATTTTTAATAGGTGAAATTACATTTACTGATTGTTATATCTTGTATCATTTGAGTCTCAGCAATGAGAAGTTCAGGAAAGTTATTATTTCCACTTTTCAAACAGAAGACAAATACTAAGAAAAGAGAAATGTTCAACTTGCAACCATATATAAAGTAGAGAGAAAGAGAGAGAATTGGAAATGCCAGATGAAGCTGGAGATACAGGTTGAAGCCAGATGGGTAAGTGCTTGGAACACCATGACTGGAAATTTGGACTATATCCTGTAATATATTGCAAAACAGTTGTGCAAACCACAGTATAATAATCATATCCATTTTTGTATACTATGTAACAGTTGTGAGTCTAAACCCTCCATATATGACATCTAAACCATCCACTCAACCGAAGAACTGGCAAATTGCTCATCAGTTTTCTGCTGTGTGGCTAGCCAAGTGGTTCCCTCATTTAATTCCCATGAAATTCTCAGGGGTTTCCATCTGTACCAAGTCTAAAAAATTAAATCGATCCAGAATACTCTCTTACATAAAACCTCTACTTATCATTTACTCATTCATTGATTAGTCCATCCCTATATCCTTTTATTGGATTATTCATATTTATTCAGCACCTATTATAAGCCAGGAATTGATGGTAGAAGTCATGTTGAATTTCAAAAATAAGTTTATATATAATTATATATATATTAATATAATATATAGTGAAGGAGAAGATGGTTTGATGGCATCATTGGCTCAATGGACATAAGTTTGAGCAAGCTCTGGGAGCTGGTGATGGACAGGGAAGCCAGGTGTGCTGGGGTCAATGGGGTTGCAAAGAGTCGAATACGACTGAGCAACTGAACTGAACTGAACTGAACTGAGATATATTAATAAACAGGTGAACATTTCAGAGAGCTAGAAATCTTTATTCATTAGTCATAGCCATCACTCAAATGGCATTTTAAAATTTATGAAGATCTTTAAATGAAAATTATATGAAATTCTGGAATGCTTACTATGAGCTAAGCACTAGATATATAAAGATGCATAAAAACCTCCTGCTTTCTAGCAGCAGGTGAATCTGTTCGGTGTGGGGGTAGGGGGAGCATAGGACAAGGAAAGGACAGACATGTTGTGCAGCACTCACAACAGCCTCAGGTGGGAGCTACCTTCACCATCATCCAGTCTTTACAGAGGAGGAAACTGTGAGTCTGGTTTAGCAGGAAGTCAAAGATGGCAATACCAGAATATGAACATGATTTATCAACTCCCAAATCTTACTCCTCTTTTACTTCCCTTCCCTTTCTTTCAAAATAATTTGGTCCTTAAGTTATGAGATGGGGCAGATCAGCCCTGGCATTTAGACTCAGTTGGGGAGAGCCATGATTGCCCAGAACAGTGCTTTGGAGCCATGACTTGTCTCTGTTCCACGAGATCTGAAGTCTCCGCAAAGAATATGGAGATGATTCACTAGCTGAAGGCTGAAATCAGCTGAAGAATAACATGTGCTAAGTCGGCTAAGTCATGTCTGACTCTTGGCAACACCATGGACTGTAGCCTGCCAGGCTCCTCTGTCCATGGGATGCTAAAGGCAAGAATACTGGAGCGAGTTGCTATTTCCTCCTCCAGGAGACCTACCCAACCCAGGGATCAAACCCTATCTTTTATGTCTCCTGCACTGACAGGCAGGTACTTTACCACTAGCGCCACCTGGGAAGCTGAAGAGTTACTCACCTAGAAAGGGCATTATTGAGACACTGAAGTGAATGCTCACTGTCAGCTGTCATCTCACACATGGCTTTCAGACAGAACACCTACACACGACCACTTGGTATGGTCTCTCTGCTTCCCAGGGCAGGGAACTCACGGTCCAAGAGTGAGCACCACAAACAGGCCAGCAGAAAGCTACGTTTTGTTTTTGTGACCTGACTTTGGAAAATACACTGTACTAATATCAGTGTCTTCATAATCACAGGCCCATTCAAACAAAGGAAAGGGAAAACAGACTCTACTCTCAGGAGGAAAAGAGTCAACAGCACATTGTAAACACAACCAGACAAAGCCAAATATCATATGATACCACTTAAATGTAGAATCTTAAAAAAAATACAAATTAACTTATATACAAATTAAATAGAACAACAGACATAGAAAACAAATATACTTCTCAAATGGAAAAGCTGGTGGGGAAGATAAATTAGGAGTTTGGGATTTAGCATCTATTAATGCAAACTGCTATATATAAAATAGATAGACAATAAGGACCTACCATATAGCAAAGGAGAAAGAATATACCCATCTGAACACAGAGCTCCAAAGAACAGTAAAGAGAGTTAAGAAAGTCTTCCCAAATGAACAATGAAAAGAAATAGAGGAAAACAAAATAATGGGAAAAACTAGAGATCTCTTCAAGAAAATCAAAGATACCAAGGAAACATTTGATGCAAAGATGGACACAATGAAGAATAGAAATGGTATGAACCTAACTTTGGACTGCAAGGAGATCCAACCAGTCCTTCCTAAAGGAGATCAGTCCTGGGTGTTCATTAGAAGGACTGATGTTGAAGCTGAAACTTCAATATTTTGGCCATTTGATGTGAAGAACTGACTCATTTGAAAAGACTCTGATGCTGGGAAAGATCGAAAGCAGGAGGAGAAGGGGACGACAGAGGGTGAGATGGGTGGATGGCATCACCAACTCAATGGACATGGGTTTGGGTGGACTCCAGGAGTTGGTGATGGACAGGGAGGCCTGGCACACTGTGGTTCATGGATCACAAAGAGTCAGACATGACTGAGCAACTGAAATGACTGACTGACTGACTGAACCTAACAGAAGTTGAAGATATTAAGAAGAGGTGGCAAGAATACACAGAAGAACTATATGAAACATATCGTAATGACCCAGACAACCACAATGGTATGATCACATACCTAGAGCCAGACATCCTGGAATACGAAGTCAAGTGGGCCTTAGGAAGCAAAATGATAAAGTTAGTGGAGGTGATGGAATTCCAGATGAGCTATTTCAAATCCTAAAAGATGATGCTGTGAAAGTGCCGCACTCAATATGCCAGCAGTGGCCACAGGACTGGAAAATGTCAGTTTTCATTCCAATCTCAAAGAAAGGGAATGCCAAAGTATGTTCAAACTACCCCACAACTGCTCTCATTTCACATGTTAGCAAGGTAATGCTCAAAATTCTCCAGGCTAGGCTTCAACAATATATGAACCAAGAACTTCTAGACATCCAATCTGGATTTAGAAAAGGAAGAGGAACCAGAGATCAAATTGCCAACATCTGCTGGATCATCGAAAAAGCAAGAGAGTTCCAGAAAAACATCCACTTCTGCTTTACTGACTATGCCAAGGCCTTTGACTGTGTGGACCAAAACAAACTGTGAAAAATTCTTCAAGAGATGAGAATACCAGACCACCTGACCTGCCTCCTGAGAAGTCTGTATGCAGGTTAGGAAACAGCAGTTAGAACTGGACATGGAACAATGGACTGGTTCCAATTAGGGAAAGGAGTATGTCAAGGCTGTATAATATTACCCTGCTTTTTTAACTTATATGCAGAGTACATCATGAGAAATGTTGGACTGGATGGAGCACAAGCTGGAATCAAGATTGCTGGGAGAAATATTAATAACCTCAAATATGCAGATGACACCACCTTTATGGCAGAAAGTGAAGAAGAACTAAAGAGCCTCTTGATGAAAGTGAAAGAGAAGAGTGGAAAAGTTGGCTTAAAGCTCAACATTCAGAAAACGAAGATCATAGCATCTGGTCCCATCACTTCATGGCAAATAGATGGGGAAACAGTGGAAACAGTGGATGACTTTATTTTGGGGGCTCCAACATCACTGCAGATGGTGATTGCAGCCATGAAATTAAAAGATGCTTACTCCTTGGAAGGAAACTTATGACCAACCTAGATAGCATATTCAAAAGCAGAGACATTACTTTGCCAACAAACGTCCATCTAGTCAAGCCTATGGTTTTTCCTGTGGTCATGTATGGATGTGAAAGTTAGACTGTGAAAAAAGCTGAGCCCCAAAGAATTGATGCTTTTGAACTGTGGTGTTGGAGAAGAAGGGACTCTTGAGAGTCCCTTGGACTGCAAGGAGATCCAACCAGTCCATCCTAAATGAGGTCAGTTCTGGCTATTCTTTGGAAAGGCTGATGCTAAAGCTGAAACTCCAGTACTTTGGCCACTTCATGTGAAGAGTTGACTCATTGGAAAAGACTCTGATGCTGGGAGGGATTGAGGGCAGGAGGAGAAGGGGATGACCGAGGATGAGATGGCTGGATGGCATCACCGACTTGATGGACCTGAGTTTGGGTGGACTCCTGGAGATGGTGATGGACAGGGAGTCCTGGTGTGCTGCAATTCATGGGGTCACAAAGAGTTGGACACAACTGAGCAACGGAAATAAACTGAACTGAACTGAACAATATACAGCCTGGACATTCTCCTTTCTCAAATTGGAACCAGTCTGTTGTTCCATGTCCAGTTCTAACTGCTGTTTCCTAACCTGCATACAGATTTCTTAGGAGGCAGGTCAGGTGGTCTGGTATTTCCATCTCTTTAAGAATTTTACACAGTTTGTTTCAGCCCACACAGTCAAAGGCCTTGGCACAGTCAATAAAGCAGAAGTGGATGTTTTTCTGAAACTCTCTTGCTTTTTTCACGATCCAACAGATGTTGGCTATTTTATCTCTGGTTCCTCTGCCTTTTCCAAATCCAGATTGAACATCTGGAAGTTCACAGTTCAAGTACTGTTGAAGCATGGCTTGGAGAATTTTGAGCATTTCTTTGCTAGCGTGTGAAATGAGTGCAATTGTGTGGTAGTTTGAGCATTCTTTGGCATTGTCTTTGTTTACAATTGAAATGAAAACTAATCTTTTCCAGTCCTGTGGCCATTGCTGAGTTTTCCAAATTTGCTGGCATATTGAGTGCAGCACTTTCACAGCATCATCTTTTAAGATTTGAAAGCTCAGTTGGAATTCCATCACCTCCACTAGCTTTGTTTGTAGTGATGCTTCCTAAGGCCCACTTGACTTCACATTCCAGGATGTCTGGCTCTAGGTGAGTGATTATACCATCATGATTATCTGGGTCATGAAGATCTTTTTTGTATAGTTCTTCTGTGTATTCTTTCCACCTCCTCTTAATACCTTCTGTTTCTGTTAGGTCCATACCATTTCTGTCCTTTATTGTGCCCATTTTTGAATGAAATGTTCCCTTGGTATCTCTAATTTTCTTAAGGAGATCTGTAGTCTTTCCCATTCTATCGTTTGCTTTATTTCTTTGCATTGATCACAGAGGAAGGCTTTCATATCTTTCCTTGCTGTTCTTTGGAACTCTGCATTCAAATGGGTATATCTTTCCTTTCCTCCTTTGCCTTTCACTTCTCTTCTATTCACAGCTATTTGTAAGGCCTCGTCAGTCATTTTGCCTGTTTGTATTTCTTTTCCTTGGGGATGGTCTTTATCCCTGTCTCTTGTACAACGTCACAAACCTCCATCCATAGTTCTTCAGGCACTCTGACAGATCTAATCCCTTAAATCTATTTCTCACTTCCACTGTATAATCGTAAGGGATTTGATTTAGGTCGTATCTGAATGGTCTAGTGGTTTTCCCTACTTTCTTCAATTTAAGTCTGAATTTGGCACAGAGTTCATGGTGAGCACCAGTCAGCTCCCAGTCTTGTTTTTGCTGACTATATAGAACTTCTCCATCTTTGGCTACAAGCACATAATCATTCTGATTTTGGTTTTTACCATCTGGTGATTTCCATGTATCAAGTCTTCTCTTGTGTTGTTGGAAGAGGGTGTTTGCTATGACCAGTGCATTCTCTTGGCAAATCTCTATTAGCCTTTACCCTGCTTCATTCTTACTTCAAGGCCAAATTTGCCTGTTACTCCAGGTGTTTCTTGACTTCCTATTTTTGCATTCCAGTCCCCTATAATGAAAAGGACATCTGTTTTGGGTGTTAGTTCTAGAAGGCCTTGTAAGTCTTCATAGAACTATTCAGCTTCTTCAGCATTACTGGTTGGGATATAGACTTGGATTACCATGATATTGAATGGTTTGCCTTGGAAACAAGCAGAGATAATTCTGTAGTTTTTGAGATTGCATCCAAGTACTTCATTTTAGACTCTTGTTTACTGCGACAGCTACTCTGTTTCTTCTAAGGGATTCTTGCTCACAAGAGTACATATAATGGTCATCTGAGTTCAATTCACCCACCCCAGTCCATTTTAGTTTGCTGATTCCTAAAATGTTGATGTTCATTCTTACCATCTCCTGTTTGACCACTTTCAATTTGCCTTGATTCATGGAGCTAACATTCCAGGTTCCTTTGCCATATTGCTTTTTACAGCATCAGACTTTACTTCCATCAACGGTGGCATCCACAACTGGGTGTTGTTTTTGCTTTGGTTCCATCTCTTCATTCTTTCTGGAATTATTTCTCCACTGATCTCTAGTAACATATTGGGAAGCCTGGTGTGCTGCAATCCATGGGGTCACAAAGAGTCAGACACAACTGAGCAACTGAATAGCAACAACAACAATAAAACCCAGTGAACTATACTCATATTTTGTATTAACCTATTAAGTAGAGAGAAACTGAAAAAGAAGACGTATATAAACATAAAGAATATATAGATACATGTCTATAAAGATATGCATAACTGAATCATTTTGTTGTACACTTGAAACTAACACAAAATTATACATCGACTATACTTCAATTTTCACAGACACAATTGAGCGATTAAACCACCGCCATACTTCAATTGGACAAGCAAACAAAGAAAAAACCATAGCACCGCATGTAAAAAAAAAGAAAAACGACAGCGCACGAGATAGAAGATCTCTGTAACCATCTTGTAGAATGCAACCTATCACAGATGCAGTGAGAAACCCACAACATCAATTCTGAGATACTCCTGCTAAAAAACGTATAATGTGACACTAAATACGAGGCCATATGAGACAAAGCCAAATGGAGCCAATTGTCAAAATAACTGACATGCAGTCTCCAAAAGTGCCCAGAGCATGAACTTTCAGGAAAAATAAATTATTCCAGAGTAACATGTGATTCTGAATTACACCCTCTTGATATAAAAGGCATTATTGGGATGTTTGGAAATTTTAATGGAAATGGGAAATTAGATGGTAATAATGGGTCAGGGTCACTTTTGATGGCATTATTATGATTATGTAGAAGATTATTTTGTTGAAAGGAAATAAATACTACAGTATTAAGGGGAATAGTGCCTCAGGTCAATAGCATTTTCTCAAAGGTCTTTCTTTTACATTTATAATTCTTCTGCAAGTTTGAGATTTTTTATTAAAAAATTCATTCTACTTTTTTTGATTAACTGAAACAACAGCTGGATGCCCAAAGCCATTTTCACCAAAATCATCAAGGAATTTGAGTCTATTTTTCCCTCAAACCAGCTAGAAATATATACCAAATCTCCACTTCCTTTTGAATATGCAAAGGAAAAGAGGAAAATTAAAACCTTAATGAGTATGTTTTCTATCAGATTTACGTGTCTGTTTTTTAGGTTGTTTGTTTGTTTGTGTGCCTTTTTACTTGAAAGAGAACTGGTGACTATCTTGTGCTCCTAAAAGAAACAACAAAACTTGATTTCTAAATAATTCATGCTTGGTATTGACTAAGATCACAGCAGGTAGTTTCGAATAATCAATCCACAATGTGCCATAATAACATTTCGCTGAAGGATACACGCAGAGTCAGGAAATTTCAGCAACCTATTTGTGTGATTCCCTATTTAGAAGTTCTGCTGTTCAAGTCAAGATTATGCTTAGATTTTTTCAAAATTAGCTTATTACTGTGGATGGATCTGGTTCATTTAATTATTCTTATAATGCCACAAAATTTACTAATCTTTGAAAAATAGTATAAAAAAATCAAAGACAGTTTTAAAAAGATAAATACTGATTTTTCAAGTTTCCATTCCAACACAATAGCTTTTCAATTCTTGCCTGCATTAAACATCTTAGGAGTTGTAGAGTATCATAGAACTTTTACATTTTTTCACTTAATGTTGTATATCTGACTATTATCCATATTGTACATAGTTTTCATAGCCATCAGTTTTAGCATTAATTCATTTCTCCACTACAAACGTGCAAGCATGCCAAGTCACCTCAGTCGTGTCAGATTCTGTGTAACGCTATGGACAGTAGGTCACCAGGCTCCACTGTCCTTGGGATTCTCCAGGCAAGAATACTGGAGTGGATTGCCAATGCTCTCCTTCAGGGGATCTTCCCAACCCAGGGATAGCATCTGCATCTCTTATGTCTCCTGCACTGGAAAGCGGATTCTTTACCCCTAGTGCCACCTGGGAAGCCCTGCACAGAAAGGTTTGCCCGTATTTCTTTCCCAACATAAAGCTTACTCAAACTTCTTCCCAAATTACTTCCAACTTCCCTAAGGCTGTCTCTCCCTCCTCTAAACATTTGCAACATTTAATGTGTCTCTCTCAGTTGACTCTTGTCAGATATTATTGATGTTTGGAGTTCTTCTCTCTTCATCTAGAGCTGTGCCATCCAATCGGCTTCTTCCTAACGTCATATGTTTTGGCTGTATACGTTTTGAAATTAAATTTAAAGTATGGTTAAAAAGCTGTTCCTCAGTTAGGCACCACATTTCCTCTGCTCCATATCCTATGTGGGACTTCCCAGGTGGCTCAGGGGTAAAGAATCTGCCTGCCAATGCGAGAGCTACAGGAGACTCAGGTTCAATCCCTGGGTCAGGAAGATCCTCTGGAGAAGGGGATATGGCAACTTGCTCTGGTACTCTTGCCTGGAAAATTCCATGGACAGAGGAGCCTGGCAGGCTACAATCCATGAGGTTGCAGAGTCAGTCACTGAGTGTTGAAGATACACATAAAATGTGTAAATACAGTCGAAGATCTTGGCTGGTGCAGACTAAGAATAGCTCTGTCATCGTAAAACTTCTAATGGCCAGAGCTGTTCTAGATTATGAGCACTTCAAAGACGCATCTTTTAAGATGTCAGTCCTGCAGTTCCAGCTGCCTGTAAAGGTATATGGAAGGGACATTTTCGTTCAAAGGGGAAATGTGTACACACACTTTTGAGAATAATCTGGTAATATTTAGTAAATTTCAACAAAGGTACATACAATTTTAATGGAGAAAAAACAGTCTTTTCAGCAGATGATTCTAGGACACATACAAAGGAGTAAAGTTAGACTCCTACCTCACAACATACACAAAAGTAATGCGAAACAGTATAAGCCTGAATGAAACAGCAAGCCCTAAAATTATTAAAACAAAATTGTAGGTCATGACTCTAAGCTATTTTTAGATACTACATCAAAAGAAAAAACAGTAAATGAAAAAAAATGCATATTATCAAAATAAAAAACTTTTGTGATGTAAATATATACCATCAAGAAGTGAAAAGGCAGCCCTCAGAATGGGAGAAACTGTTTACAAACTATGTCTGATAAAGGACTTAAGTAGAATATATAAAAATATAGATATTTCTACAGCTCAGTAAGAAAAAGGCAAGTAAAAGAATTTCAAAATGGGAATGAATATGAATAGTTCTTTTCCCAAAGAATATATTGACTATGCAATAACTATACAAAAATATTATTTACATTATGTTATGTAGAAATGAATAAACTGAAGTAGGAAATGGCAACCCACTCCAGTATTCTTGCCTGGAAATTCTATGGACGGGGGAGCCTGGCAGGCTGGAGTCCATGGGGCTGCAGTCGTCCATGACTGAGCACACACGGTTAAAACAGGGTCAAGAGGCCAGCAGGGGGAGCTCTCATGAACTAGAAGGGTAACAACACAACAGGAGGAAGCAAGATTTCCTTCCCTTGTCTGGCAAGAGCTCCAGACAAGGAGCTCACACGACAAGAGTTCACACGACTGAGCAACTGGACTGAACTGAACTGAATGGTTGCAGAGTGCTGTGAATATGCTAACGCATATTGAATGATATACTTTAAACAGGTGAATTGTATAACATGTAAACTATATTTCGATAAAATTGTTTTTGAAAAGCTGTAGTGAGAGGCTGAAATGGATTATAGGTCTTAATGAGAAATGACATATAAGCAGTCTACTCTCATAAACAATAGATTTGTACAGTTTTAGTCACTAAGAAAAAAATAAATGTGACAGTTCGGCAATCTTCTAATGCCTTGCCATTGCGTCCTCCCTCAGTCAGTTCAGTTCAGTCGCTCAGTCGTGTCCGACTCTTTGCGACCCCATGAATCGCAGCACACCAGGCCTCCCTGTCCATCAGCAACTCCTGGAGTTCACTCAAACTCACGTCCATCGTGTCAGTGATGCCATCCAACCATCTCATCCTCTGTCATCCCCTTCTCCTCCTGCCCTCAATCCCTCCCAGCATCAGAGTCTTTTCCAACGAGTCAACTCTTCGCATGAAATAGCCAAAGTACTGGAGTTTCAGCTTTAACATCATTCCTTCCAAAGAAGTCCCAGGGTTGACCTCCTTCAGAATGGACTGGCTGGATCTCCTTGCAGTCCAAAGGACTCTCAAGAATCTTCTCCAACACCACAGTTCAAAAGCATCAATTCTTCGGCGCTCAGCCTTCTTCACAGTCCAACTCTCACACCACATGTGGTCTACATGACCACAGGAAAAACCATAGCCTTGACTAGATGGACCTTAGTCGGCAAAGTAATGTCTGTGCTTTTGAATATGTTATCTAAGTTGGTCATAACTTTTCTTCCAAGGAGTAAGCGTCTTTTAATTTCATGGCTGCAGTCACCATCTGCAGTGATTTTGGAGCCCCCCCAAAATAAAGTCTGACACTGTTTCCACTGTTTCCTCCCTCAAGTTTTGTTTAATTCAAATTCTTCTTCCCCCATGAACTCTTCAGTGGCTTTAGATATGTTTTTCCCCATGTTGCCTAAGACCCATCTTTTATAGACACAAAGCATTGTACCCCATGTTGACTTCTCCGCTAGGTAGGACTCAGTAATTTCACATGCAGTTCTGGTTCACTTGTATCCACCAGGAACATAATACTTTCTCAGTAAATTGCTGTGCAAAAATCAGACAACTAGTGGTAGAAAATATATGTCAAATGAGCTACAACTAGACAGAAGTTACACTTTGCTTTATATACACAGTACTTAGTAAAATAAACTACATGTTGTTACCGAAATCATTTCCACATAAAATTCAGATTCCTAGACTCTTGAAAATTTGCAGAAAATTAGGCCTCTATTTGTGCATGTTAACACTCAACTGGGTGTTCACCCTTATCTCCATAAGGTCTTGACCTCTCCACTCTTGTCTACACACCAGGCCATATAAATGTATTTATATTTCCTGCCTGGCCTAGGATTGCATTTAATTAAGCAATTTCTATGTTAACCTATCAAGTATCATTCAGCTTTCAATGGAGAAGGAGTTTTGTTTTATTTTATTGAAATGAACTCAGAAATAAGACTGGCATTAGAACGGCCCCAGAGTTCCACAATGACCTATGGCTGGATTAAGCAGATGACTCATCAGAACATTTATGCCTTCTCTTACACATGCTGATATCAAGGCAGAAAGGTGTACCTCCCACCTGTGGTTACTGAACAACCTAGCAAATCTTTTTTTTTTTTTTTTTCCTTCACCTTAGTAAAATTCCTGTAAAGTGCTTCTGTTTAGGTATTTGGTTTTGGTTTGTGTGTGTTTGTTTTAATGCTCTGTGGGTTCTGCTGGGAAGTCCAGAAAAGTTTCCCCAGGAGGTGGGCTTCCTCTAAAGTAATTCTTTGTTCAGGAGTTCCTGTTCTTCAAGATGACTCATTCCCTCTCTGCCCCTACACCTGTGATTCAACCACCTTGGATGAAGAAAGATGAGAAAATTGATCTCCTTAGTTCAGTCTCCCAAGGCAATAGAAATAAAAATAAACAAATGAGACCCAATCATATGTAGAAGCTTTTGCAAAGCATAGGAAGCCATAAACAAAATTAAATGACGATATACAGAATGGAAAAAAATAGGTGCAAATGATGTGACTGACAAGCGCTTACTTCCTAAAATATACAAACAGCTCATACAACTCAACACCAAAGAAATCAACAAGCCTATCAAAAAATGGGCAGAAGGCTTCAATAGACATGTCTCCAAATTCAGATGGCCAATAGTCACATGAAAAGATGCTCAGCATCATTAATTATTAGAGAAATGCAAATCAAAACTACAATGAGGTACCACCTTACACCAGTCAGAACAGCCATCATTAAAAAGTCTACAGATAACAAATGCTGGAGAGGGTGTGGAGGAAAAAGAACCTCTATACATTGTTGCTGGGAATGTAGGTTGGTGCAGCCACTGTGGAAAGCAGCATGCAGATGCTTCAACAAGCTAACAAATAGAGCAGCCCTAAGATCCAGCAATCTTACTCCTGGGCGTATAACCAGACAAAACTGTAATTCAAAAAGAAATGCATACCCCTGTGTTCACAGCAACATAATTCATAATAGCCAAAAGCTGGAAACAAGCTAAACGTCCATCAACAGATGAGCGGATAAAGATGTGGTGTATATACAGCATGGAATACTACTCCGCCATAAAAAAGATTGAAGGGATGTCATTTGCAGCAACACGGATGCAACTAATGATTATCGTACTAAGTGAACTAAGTCAGACAGGGAAAAGCATCGCATGATTTCACTTATATGTGGAATCTAAAATGAAGCACACATGAGCCTGTCTATGAAACAGCAAGGCACAGAGGATTTTGGGGGAGGGGTGGAATGGGATGTTGGGATTAACAGATGCAAGCTTCTGTGAGTGTGTGTGTGTATATATATATGTAGAGAGAGAGAGAGAGACAGAGGGAGACAGAGAGAGAGAGAATGGATAAATAACAAGGCCCTACTGTATAGCATAGGGAACTATATCATATATCAATATCATATAATAATCCAGAATGGAAGAGAATCTAAATAAAAGAATACACATATATAGAGAGATATGTGTATATATATATATAACTAAGTCACCCCTGTGCATGAGTAATTAATGCATTGTAAATCAACTATACTTTAATTAAACAATAAAAATAAATAGACGAGTGATCTCATTCAGTCTTAAGGCTTCAAGTAGCATACGACGTGATGACTTCAGTCACTAGCAACCCACTAAGTGTGCATCTTTCACCTGGCCCTCCTCCCCAAGTTTGGGATCCATTGCACATCTTGAACTTGAATTCTTGATATTCTCCTCAAGCAGACTCCTCCTGTAGCCTTTCCCATCTCACTAATAGCAGCTCTGTTCTTTCACTGCTCGGGCAAAACCTTGGAGCCACCCTTGACTCCTCCCTTTTTCTCGCTCGATAGATTTTGTTCATCTACAAATCTTATTGGCTTTACCTTCAAAAGATGTCCAGGTCTGACCTCATCACCTGTTTCCACTCCCACCTCCTGGCTCAAGACAGCCTTATCTATTAGATGAAACTTTGGATAAACCCTAGCACTGGACTTTGAGCTGCTGTCCCTGCCACTGTCCCCCAAGTCCCTTTCAGGGTGTCAGAACGGCCACCTGAGCGATTCTTAGGTTACATGAAATACATCACATCTCAGTCCTGTGCTGGCTTCCCTGCTCCCTTCAAATGACAAGCCAGCCACCCTGAAGTGGCCTTAAGACCACAGATGACCCAGAGCTCTGTCCCCTCCCTGGTCTCATCCCTTGTTTTATTGTACCCTCCACCACTGGCCTCCATGCAGTCCATGAAAACCATGACATATTCTTTCCTTTCCTTAGATATCTGCTTGGCTGGGACCTTCTCTTCCTTTGCCTCTTTTTTCAGGTTTCACATTCTCTATGAGGCCTCTTTTAAATTCCACCCTTTTTAAAATTTTTCTCCCACTACTTCTGATCCTTTGTACGTAGTGTTTTTGTTGTTGTTTTTGTTTTCTTTTGGCTTAGCGGGATCATTGTCTCTGTTTTGAAACATATATGCACACACGCCACATACAAATATACATTATATGTGTGTGCGTGTGTGTTTGTATTATTGTTGTTTACTCACTAAGTCATGTCCACGTTTGTGACTGTACTCTGCCAGGCTCCTCTGTTCACGGAATTTTCCAGGCAAGAATCCTGGAATGGGTTGCCATTTTCTTCTCCAGGGGATCTTCCCAACCCAGGGATTGAACCTGTGTCTCCTGCTTGGCAGGCAGACTCTTTACTATTGAGCCACCCGGGAAGCCCATATCATAAGTATACATATATATGTATAGTTTTATTTCTATTTGGTCTTTCCAGGTGATACTAGTGGCAAAAAATCTACCTGTCAGTGAGGGGATGAAAGAGATATGGCTTTATTCCCAGGAGAAGAAAATGGCAAACCACTCCAGTATTCTTGTCAGGAAAATTCCAGGGACAGAGGAATCTAGCTGGCTACAGTCCATGGGGGCACAATGAATCAGACACAACTAAGCACACACACACACACACACACACACACACACACACACATACACTTCTATTTAGGAAATTATAGATAAACATTTGCATTTTTATGTATATTTATTACACTATATGCATTATCTATGAATGCATTTTATATATTTTACTTATTCATATATTTTCCTATACATTTTATTTCTTCTCCATGCCCATTGTCTTTTCCACCCTCCCAGAATATATAAGCACCATTAGGGCAGAAATGTACATTGGCTGTGTTTCCTGCTGAATTCCCAAAACTGAGAATAGGAATTGGCACCGAAGAAGGTACTCAAGGAACGGAATAAGTCACTCTGTACAAACTCCATTACTTTGCTGACCAAGGTCCGTCTAGTCAAAGCTATGATTTTTCTAGTAGTCGAGTATGGATGTGAGAGTTGGACTATAAAGAAAGCTGAGCACCAAAGAATTTATGTTTTTGAACTGTGGTGTTGGAGAAGACTCTTGAGATTCCCTTGGACTGCAAGGAGATCAAACCAGTCCTTCCTAAAGGAAAGCAGTCTTAATATTCATTGGAAGGACTGATGTTGAAGCTGAAACTCCAATACTTGGACTACCTGATTCAAAGAATCAACTCATTGGAAAAGACCCTGATGCTGGGAAAGACTGAAGGTGGGAAGAGAATGGGACGACAGAGGATGAGATGGTTGGATGGCATCATCGACTTGGTGGACATGAGTTTGAGTAAGCTCTGGGAGTTGGTGATGAACAGGGAAGCCTGGTGTGCTGCAGTCCACAGGGTCACAAAGAGTCGGACACAACTGAGCAACTGAACTGAACTGAACAAACCCCATTGGTCAGCCCTCAGTTATATGACCCCAGACCTAACTGCGGGGGACTCAGAAACACAGAGGGGCAGAGGGAGGTTCTGAACTCTACCAATGTCTGCCAGCTCCAGGATATAAGTATAAGCAATACTAGTACAGCGCCTCTGTAACCTCCAGACCCATACTGCACAGGGCATGCACAGTGCTACCTAACAAGGCACTTTTTGAATTCTGGCTCATCCTTTCCAATAGCACGCACTTTTCTGCCTTCTGTTTTTACTTCTCTAGAAACGTCTCCGAGACTAGGCTTGCATTGGTCACTTTTGTTCCTCACTCTAGCTACCCTCCAGCCAGAGAGCCAGTGCTGTAACCAAAGCCAGAGGAGACAGCCTCTTCTTCCTCCTTTGTCTGGGAAAGTACCATTTCCTCCTTTAAATAAAGGCAAATCCATTTATTTCAGAGACTTGGCAGGTCCCCAAGTGCTCCTACAAAAGAACCCTCCTTGTGAGGTTCTCTGTGCTCCCTCCCACCTCAGGAGCCCCTCAAGCTTGAAACTACCATTGTCAACTTCTTGGCTTTAAAATAAGGACTTGCCTAAGGCACACTGAACTTGAAATTCACCTGTGGGGCAGAGCACAGATAGCAAGAGGCCAAAGCCACTAGAATTATAAAGCATTCCCATACAAAGTGATGAAAGGGAAAATTTTCCAATTCTTTGAACATATTTATTATATTTCAATAATTCCAAATTCCAAGAGAATAGGACACCTCTTCCCTACTGCCACCCCAAGAGCCTAGCACAATGCCTAGCACACAGTAGGAGCATAGTACATTTTTTTCACTTTTCACTTTCTTTTCTTAAATTTTTATTAATTTTTAACTGAAGGGTAATTGCTTCACAGTATTGTGTTGGTTTCTGTCAAACATCAACATTAATCAACCATAGGTATACATATGTCCCCTCCCCCTCGAACCTCCCTCCCACTTCCCTCCATAATACATATTTGTTAAATGATTGAAATGAACCCTGGTCTTTGCCTTTGGTTCTAGAAATGCACAGTCATATCTATCTAGGATTGCTGCTGCTGTAGCTAAGTCTCTTCAGTCCTGTCTGACTCTGTACGACCCCATAGACGGCAGCCCGCAGTCTCCCGCATCCCTGGGATTCTCCAGGCAAGAACACTGGAGTGGATTGCCATTTCCTTCTCCAATGCAGGAAAGTGAAAAGTGAAAGTGAAGTTGCTCAGTCGTGTCCAACTCTTAGCGACCCCATGGACTGCAGCCCACCAGGCTCCTCCGTCCATGGGATTTTCCAGGCAAGAGTACTGGAGTGGGGTGCCATTGCCTTCTCTAATCCAGGATTAAGTTAATCATATTAACTTAACCAGATAAATATTTTCATAGATACATATTATCATTCTTTTCTGCAAATAAGAAAATGGGGATTCACAGAGATGGAATAATTGGCCCAAAGTTCCACAGATAGTAAGGAATAGAGTTGGGAATGGGCCCAGGTCTCTCTCACTCTGTAAATAGTATCCTATTGCCTATTCAGTTATCATGAGGTCATGGCTAATGCCCAGGAGAAGGACTCTGTGCTAATGAAATCATTCAGTGTGGGTAAATCCCTAAGATGACTGAACACAGGGAAATAAAAGAAGGGCCTGTAAGTCCTCTTTCTGCTTTTTTACAAGAAAGCACCCCTGCCCTGCTGTGATTGCCTCCCACACATGTGAAGGCCTCCATGTGAGCCTCACAGGCACTGCTTCTATACGTGTTCATTGACAGAGAGATTGATGATTGCTGTAGTCAGCTTGGATTTAGCATTTAGTGCATGCCAACCCTGATGATTTTGTCCTTTGTCTCAGTTTGTCTTTCATCTCCATCCTCTCTGAAGAGTGCTCTAGGTTTTGTTCCAGTTAAATAACTCCCTGTGGGTCACACATAAAGGTGTCCAGACAGGAACTTCAATCCAGATCTGTCTGACTCTAGAGGGGAGATGGTAACCTGGAAGCTGGATACCATCTCCTGGAGACTTATCCAATTGCAAAGAAACAAACACACAGACGCTGGTGGAGAGATCCACCCAGAATTCAGTCCTTAGGGGTTGTCTGGGCAGAATTCTGAGGGTCCCGCAGATCAGGGAAGAAGACTCACTGGCTCAAATCCCATGTCTCATTCCCAGGAGATGGCCAGCTTAGGGACACCTGGAGGCACCATGGCGAAGGGAGAGCACCATCAAACAAAGATGGAAGTCTTCCTTGGGCGTCGGCTCCAAGCCACTTCTCATCTAATCTATAATGTGCATAGCATCCTATAAGCCATTTCAGATCTATGTCCCCATTTTCTCTCTTTCCCGTTTATTCTACTGCTTTTCTAGTGAAGAGAAACTAGCATTTGTTGGACATCTAAGGTAAGGTAAGGTGAAGTCGCTCAGTCGTGTCCGACTCTTTGCGACCCCATGGATGGTAACCTACTAGGGCTTCTCCATCCATGGGATTCTCCAGGCAAGAATACTGGAGTAGATTGCCATTTCCTTCTCCAGGGGATCTTCCCGACCCAGGGATCGAACCAGGGTCTCCCGCATTGGAGGCAGACGCTTTAACCTCTGAGCCACCAGGGAAGCCCCTATCTTGTGCCTTTACATATATGAACTCTTTGAAGAACGTTTAGGGATTTGTATTATTTTTCACATGTTTGTGATAGAGGAACTGAGATTCCAAGAAGTAACTGGACAGGAATCACAGTTTCTTAATGTTGCACAATTAAGTGACTGTAGAACCTGTGATCTTCCTTTTACAATTTGTAAAAGCTGCTTTCTTTCTTACAAGGTAAGAATGGCTAGAGTTGATTGAGTACTGACTGTTTGGGGCCACTCTGGTGGCTCAGACAGTGATGGATCTGTCTGCAATGTTGGAGACCCAGGTTCATTCCCTGGGTCGGTAAGATCCCCTGGAGAAGAGAATGGCAACCCATTCCAGGATTCTTGCCTGGAGAATTCCATGGACAGAGGAGTCTGGCAGGCTGCAGTCCACAGAGGTTACAAAAAGTTAGATATGACTGAGCAACTAACACATTCACCAGCTGTTTCGCAGCAATGTACTAAGCTCTTGATCTGAATACCATCCTCACAAAACCCTCTGAAGGAGTTCATATTATTTGAGAAAAGGTGATGGTGGGGGACATATTGCTGAAGTAACAGCAAATATCACACAGTTGGAAAGTTGCACAGCCAGAATTCAAACCCAGGTGGCTGACTGCAGTACCCAGACTGTCTTTTATGATGCTGCGCTTCTCCCAGAATTCCCTATGTGCAATATAACTAGCTCAATAGAACAAAGAAACTAGTTCAAGGCAACATTTGCCTCTTTTCTTCCTGGACATCAAAGGAGCCGTTTCTCTGGAGAAAAAACAATTATGTCATAAAAAAATAAATGTATGTATGTCCATTATTGCTTTTGCATGTAAGATGGCTAAATGAAATACAACTCTGAACAAAAGCTGCGTGGAAACAATGGTCTCTTTAGAAGGAGAATAGAAGGCAGAATTGTTGTACGGTGTGAGGGATTTTATTAATTTTCATAAAGTCTTCTCTTGCCTCAGTTATTTTGCTATATATGTATGAGTTTGGGATTATAGCAAATGAGTTATTCCAAAAGAGTCTTTGTCTGTATAACCTATTGACTGTATGTTTTGCTCTTTGTTTGCTCTATGAGTGATGTGCATATTCTTAAGTTCTTATTGATATCAAATCGAATTATGAAGGTTCTGTTTTTTACCCCTTATGATGCATGCAGTCATGCGTGCTAAGTCATTTCAGTCGTGTCCTACTCTTTGCACCCCTATGGACTGTGGTGTGCCTGGCTCCTCTGTCCAAGGGTTTCTCCAGGCATAAATACTAGAGTGGGTTGCCATGCCCTCCTCCAGGGGATCTTCTTGACCCAGGGATCGAACCCATGTCTCTTATGTCTCCTGCATTGGAAGGCAAGAACTTTACCACTAGTGTTACCCGGGAAGCTCACCACTTATGATAATTTCCTCTTATTATCTAGATTATCTAAGGCTATCCTAGAAAATATGCAAGCGAGAGAGATGCCTCAAAGAAAAGAATCCAAATAAGGATCACCTTTGAGCTTGCCAAATGGAGGAGATGTTACCAGTAGACCTATTCAAATAAATCTTGTCCAGAAGGGTTAAGCCAAAATCAGGACTGAGAGAGACAAAGACAAACATCATGGAACAAATATGAAGAAAGAAAGGACAAAATTTCATTTTTTTGGAAAAGTAAAAAACTTAAAATGTAGAAAAATTAAATCTTATTTTTTTAAAGTTAAACATTTTAATAAGAACAAAATTTGAATACATGTAAGAATTAAAGATTTTAAAATTTAAAAAATAAAAAACTAAAATTAAAAAAATAAAAAATAAAAAAAAAAATATTATAAGGCCGAGGAGGAATACCAAAGAGATAATCAGAGAAAAGATAGTGGGGCAGGAAGAAAAAGAATATGAATGTTCAAAAGGATGATTCAAAATAGGCGATTGAATATGGAGATTCCTTTGGGAACCACAGACAGGGCTGAATTCAACCTGTGAAGCTTAATCATTCAAAAAGTACCAAGGGTGGGACTTCCTTGCTGGTCCAGCAGTTAAGAACTCACCTTCTAATGCAGGAAACATGGGTTTGATACCTGGTCAAGGAACTAAGATCTGAGATCTCACACACTTCATGTCAACTAAGATTCAACACAGCCAAAAACAAATAAATACATATATTTTTAAAGTACCAAAGACACATGATAGGCTTGCATACTTTGTCTTTGGTGAGGGACTGCCTGACACTGGGGGAAATTCGGCTTATACCAATTGGGGCAGAAGCCATCTTAGCAACTCTCTTGAGAGTGACACAGCTTTGAGTGATCCTGGAGGAAAGAGATGGGTGAAAAGAAGGGGGAAACATTAAACAGGGAGAAAAAAGTAAGAGAGAGATGGGTTTGATCAGAACTATTCTCCTGCTACTTAGAAAACTGACTGCTGACTACCAGGAGCTAAGCACTAAATGGCCTTAACCGCCTAAAGAAGCTAAGAGCCTCAGCCCTGCTGACACAAGGTTTCTCCTACAGCAGAACAAGTCATTTTTTCTTCCCCTATCATCTGATAGTCTTTGCCACATACAGCCAAACACCCTTCCTCTTTTGGTTTGACAAAGAAGAGGAACTTGCACACAAGAGGACTTGTAATCCTTGATAAGTTGGTGTTGTTGTTCAGTCTCTGAGTCCTGTTTGACTCTGCAGTTCCATGGACTGTAGCACGCCATGTTCCTCTGTCCTTCATCATCTCCCAGAGTTTATTCAAATTCATGCGGGTTGCATCAGTCCATTGAGTCGGTTCGTGATAAGAACTGGTAAAGTTTTGTTAATGATGGCTCTGACCTGAGCAAGCCTTTTGGCAAGTTACAATTTCTAAGTTAATAATTACTGAAAAAATAAAGTACCCTCCCCAACTCTATGACTGAGTGAATAGCCACGCAGATAAGAAATATCATTCGTTTAGAAAAAGTTGCTTACATTATTAATATGATGCAACTTAGCAGTTACAAGCACTGGCTCCGAAAGAAAACGAGCCTGTAACAAATTCCCATTCAGTCATGCACATACTGTATGATCCTGGGAAACTAAATTTTTCTCTCTGAGCCCAAGATTCTACCTCTTTAGGACTAGGAGAAAGTACCTATATCAGATACCTGTGTTGAAGAGTAAAATATATAAGATATATAGTACTTAGCATAGTGTCTGACATATTAAACCTTGAATAAATGATCAGAGGCCTTGATATTATAAGGCAAGTCTTGAAAATACCCTAAAGGCACTTTCTTATTGTTGTAGTTGTTATTGATGAAGATGTTTTCTTTGTTTGTTTCATTCAGTGCATAGTTGGAACAAAACTGTATCCCAGGGCAGAAAAAAAATGGTAAAATCATACACAGTGCTTACCATGAGTCAGGAACCTGTAATGCATGAAATGTGGGTTCCATCCCTGGGTCAGGAAGATCCCCGGGAGGAGGAAATGGCAACCTACATAAGTATTCTTGCCTGGGAAATCTCATGGACAGTGGAGACTGGTGGGTTACAGTCCCTGGGATCACAAAGAGTCAGACAGGCCTAACCCATCACATGAGTCAGGAAGGGTTCAGTCAGAGTCTCAGCACAAAGAACATCAAAAAAAAAAAAGGCCTACATCTTTTGCAAAAAGTGGAAGTCATTTAAATAAGACTACATCTGAATATGAATATTTTTCTCATGGAACTATAAAAGTTCATTTAGATATCACTCCATATAAAAACATGTTGGCTCAAAAAAGTAAGTAATATTGACTACTTTTTTGTCACCTTTCATTTTTTAAAGTCTCCAGTTTACACAATAATTTTATGGTTACATAAATTATAGCCTCTTTTTACAAATGAACTGCATCATTTTGGAATATCTTATGAAATAGCTAAATGAAGCTGAAGTAAACCTTCAGCTCCAAGGAAAAGCCACAATTCTATCTCAGCAATGAATCGGGTTCTGAGCTTCCCAGTGGTCAAGACAAAAATAAGACACAATCAGTTATGTGATTCTCATTTCTAGAAAGGAAAGTGGTACTGAGTGTTTGATAAAACCAATTTTGTACCTGAGAATTCCTATAGAAGATAGAGAATAATTAAATGCATAATGAAAGAGATGGCAGGTCTGAAGCTCTGCTAGTGAATTTGAATAATTTTCTCAACTCTACTGCTGAGTTCAGGCATATATGAAAATGTTTGGTAAATTGCAGTGATAGATCATGGAAATCAGAATCAATAATATTCCCTGAGGTTCAGAAATACATGAAAATATCAAAGAAGTTATTCCATGGCACGATAAAATTCAATATAGAAAATTAAGTGAAATAAAGTTTCATCCTAAGAAAAAGTATACGGAATGGCAAATTTAACTCAGAAAGGAAAAATAAACAAGTAAATAGCCTTAATTCAGAGATAACCATGGATTTCTCAGTACAACATGTTGGCTATTTCTTCCTAAATCCAAATCTGCATAAGATTCCAACATATACAGCTATCAGGCTTTCCTGTTGACTCAGTGGTAAAGAATCTGCCTACCAATGCAGGAGACATAGATTTGATCCCTGGGTCAGGAAAATTCCTGGAGAAGGAAATGGTAACCCACTACAGTATTCTTGCCTGGGAAATCCCATGGACAAAGGCACCTGAAGGGCTACAGCCCATGGGGTCACAAAGACTTGGACACAACTTACTGACTAAACAACAACAGCAACAATACATCTATCAGTGGAATACAATTCAGCAATTTAAACAAATGAACTAGTTTTAAATAGGCCGACAGGGACTTTAGAAAACAGCATGTTAAATAAAACCTAATCTAATTACATAAAGATGAATATATTGAACAACAAGAGTTGTACAAAATTTTTAAAACTTCAGCATATGGTTTATGAATTCAAGATATAAATATTTGACTCATAAGATATAAATATTTGACTTGTACATCAAATTAATCCTCATAGTTGTCTCTTGGGAAGGAGGGGGTGATTTGAAGTGGGACAAAGCACTGAGCTCCAAATTTACAGTAATATTATTATATTAACAACAATGTGTGAAGGAAATATTGTAAATGTTAATACTTCTTAATTGCAAATGGCAGGTATACAGATGGCTGTTATATTATTCTCTTTTTGCTTCCATATCTGTCAGTTTTTGCCTTTCCAGAGACTAAAAGCATACCTATTTGACAAGTTTCTATGGAGAGCCAAACATAGCTGCTCTGGGACCTTTGTGACACTATAAACCCCAGATCAACGAGGCCTTCTCTACCTGCTGCAGGCTACACGACTTGGTATTTTCAGGTCCATAGCAGTCCCAGAGGGGACCCTGGTGCCTGGAAGTGTGAGGGGAACTCGGTGGCAGTGGTAGTCTTCTGAACCTTTGTCTGGTTCTTCACTGAGGAGCCCAGAAATAATTCAGGAAAATATGAAGCAATCTGGGCTCCTGTGTGAAGAAGGAAATGGCAACCACTCCAGTATTCTTGCCTGGAGAATCCCAGGGACAGAGGAGCCTGGTGGGCTACAGTCCACGGGGTCTCAAGAGTCAGATACGACTGAACTACTTTCACCGGGCTCCTGTGGTCACTTCTCATTAATGAGAGCTTTTCTGGAAGTTTCCCTTTGTAGAATCTAGAGACTAACAGGTAAAGTTTGGTCCAACACAAGGGTTGGACTCTTGGCAAGTACTTAGTAAATTCTTTGAACTAATAATTATTAATGATACCCAGATTTCCCTGATTCTGAACCCAAATTACTTGGTAAGGGGGATATATTTGTTGGGAAACTAAAATCATTAGGCTATCATTTCACTTTTTTGAAGAAAACTAGGTTGTGGGATGGGGATTCCCATTTTGAACATGTATCTACCAATAGTATGGGGGAATGGGAACCACTGTCCCCACACTCATGCTCACTAACCTATCTTGTACTCTTTTCAGAGCTTATACGGTCACCTCTGAAAGCCTCACCCGCTCCTACTCAGTCCCTAGATTTGGTAGAAGTATTCATCACAACACCATGAGAATACCTCCTTCTGAATATTTCTCAGAGGGCCTTTTTTTTTTTTTTTTGCAGTTATATGGAAAGGGAGTAAAGTTTTAATTTGTTGAATATTAATGGTCTTATACAAAGCTATTTATAGATATACATACACATCTTAATTTTATTGCATTATTTTCTAACTTTATAAGAATTAAAGGAAACCGCATGCCATAGTCTCTTGAGTAGATATGGTTACAGAAAGCTGCACCTGCAGACATTCTTGTCTAAGGGAACAAGTCACAGCCTCTGTTGGTCAGTGGCTGTAACTGATGGACTATGGCTGGGCACTTGGCAAAAAGGCAACCTACACTTGAGACTGACCTCTGGTCTACGACCAGAACTGAGACGAAAGAATAGCACTTCTTTATGAGTCGGACACGACTGAGCGACTGAACTGGACTGAACTGATGGTTCAATATATACGATGTGCAAGACAAAATCTATTACCATACATTACTGGATTTAATCCAAACAACCATCCAGTGGAAATAAGAACCATAATTTTCTCCATATGACTATGGGAAAACTGAGATTCTGAGTGTTTAGCAAGTTGCTTAAGGCCTCAGAGTTAATACATGTTGTAGTTAGATTTTTCTCTTGGATCTGTGGGACTTCAAAGTTAAATGTGTGTGGCCTGATGTGAAAAAGATGAGTCTTGACATCAAGTTCTTCTTTTACAAATGTTCATTGAGCAACATGGTGAGACCATAACTATTATGATGGAGTCAGAAGCTGAAAGCATGCCTTGAGGTATAGTACGTCTAGTGAAACCATGGGAAATCAGGAGAGATTAGTGAATCCGAGCAAGCAAAGGAAGTTTGGTTCACTTTCTTGGTGGCTCAGATGGTTCAGAATCCTCCTGCAATGCAGGAGATCCAGATTCCAACCCTGGGTCAGAACGACTGTCTGGAGAACAGAATGGCAACCCACTCCAGTGTTCTTGCTTGGAAAATTCCATGAACAGAGGAGCCTGGCAAGCTACAGCTCATGGGGTTGCAGAGAATCGGACACAACTGAGCAACTAACACTTTCTTTCTTATCAAAGAAAGTTTAATACTAAAATGATAAGAATTTAAAAGATGAGCAGGAAAGATAGCCAAACTGGTAACAAGTGAACATTAAAAAGATCCATGAGTTTCTCCTACTAAGAACCTTGGGGTTATTTTGGTTGAGAATGCTTCTTGACTGACTTCATCTAAAATTTCTGTGTTCCTTCCTATCCACATATATGTATCATTCCAAAAAACACCACCTTCAAATAGAATCAAAATGGCATAGAACAAACTTATCCATCATCGCATTTAACACCTTCATGTCCATGAGGCAGTGTTCACTATCACCAAATTATAAACAATGGAACTGAGACTCAAAAAGATCAAGCACTTGCCCAAAGTCATAATTCAAATATAGGTCCGACAGTCTCTCAAACCTAATTTTGTGGCTCCCCAAATGCTTTCTAAGACTGCTTTGAATGATAGGATTCAAGGAATTCCTGGTTGAGATAAATACTGCGAGATGGAAAGATCAGGACATTTTGTCCTGTCCTTATAAAGAGGATTGGTAGTTAATCAAAACAGACTTTGGGTCACTATGGACAATTGATGCTGGAGAAGACTCATGAGAGTCCCTTGGACTGCAAGGAGATCAAACCAGTCAATCCTAAAGGAAATTAATCCTGAATATTCACTGAAAGGACTGATGCTGAAGATCCAGTGCTTTGGCCACCTGATGCAAAGAGCTGACTCACTGGCAAAGACCCTGATGCTGGAAAAGATTGAAGGCAAGAGAGAAGCAGAGGATGAGAGGTTAGATAGCATCACCAACTCAATAGACATGAATTTGAGGAAACTTCTGGAAACAGTGGAGGACAGATGAGCCTGGTGTGCTATAGTCCATGGGGTCACAAAGAGTCAGGCATGACTAAACAACAGCAGTGGTTAGTAGAATTAGGGCCACTCAAGAGTGAGCAGGGTATGTGTGTGCAGGCGGTTTGGGCACATGTAAGCATGCTACTGTGTGTGCCTCTACAGAAACATGAATACATGGATGGGTCTGGATGTTTCTGTGGATAATTTTGTGCAGGAATATATGTGTGCACAGACATGAAAAATGCAAGTTATTTTTTTGTCATTTTAACCTATAAAAGAAACTTTGTGATTAACATAATGAAAATCTATTTAAAAAATCAAATTTCCCATCAGTTAGAAATATGGTCTAAACCCATCTCCCTAAGGTTTTGTATAACACATCCACTCTGGATTTGCTGAGATCTCAGCCTCGATTAGATGCAAGAGTTGCTTATTTCACTGACCTTGAGCATTCTAGGACTTTTTATCTTCTTGCCGAGATGTTCCATTGCAAAGAATTAGAAAAATTTCCAGGGACCCTTTATGAACATCTAACAAAATGAAATATAGTAGCATCACCATCATACACACAGGATTTTGTAGCTGACAAAGTATTCTCACTTCTACAATATAATTTGACCCACATAGCAAATCTATGAAGGCAACATTTTAAAGTTGAAGGAAATGAGATTTAGGAGCATTAAACTTTGCAGCCAATGGGACATCTTGGAAGATATGGGTTAGAAATAGAATTTTAAATCAGACCTTGTATCTTCCAGGTCTACATTCTTAAAAGTGGGCCACCCAAATATTCTCATGGTTTACTTAATCCCTTTCCAGTAAGACAAACTCTCCTGATTATTTTTTTAATACATTTATTTATTTTAATTGGAGGCTAATTACTTTATTCCTGATTATTTTAAATTAGTTTCCGCACAAGACTTTACGTGTCTTTCTGGTGACGTGCAATTTTCTGTCCTTCATGGTGAGAAAGTCTCTCTTATCTCTTTATTTTGTCATTGTTGCCTAAAGACGTGCCTTCAGCCTATATATAAACTCCCATTGAAGGATCCCTGAGAGTTTTGCCTGGTTTCTGTAGGCAGAGCCATACCTCTCAAGCTGAATAACGTCTACATTCCATCTGCAAGGAAATCACTCTCATGGACCCCCTAGTGCTGTCTGCATAATTTTATTATAATATAACATATATGCACACATATAAACTCATTATAATCACCTTATGTTTATAGCTTTTATATGAGTATAAAACCTGAAAATATTCACCAAGTCATCACAAACAAAACTATACAACATTATGCTCCAAGGGATCAACATCAGATTTACATGTTGGTTGATATCATTTTGATGAAACTAAAAGTGCTAACAGTGCTGTTTGAAATGTGAATATTGTAATGACTGCTTGGGAAAAGTTGTGTATGTATGTGTGTGTGTGTGTGTGTCTGTATTCTATCTTTATAAATTTCATGTAATCTAATAAATCTATTCTTCCAAAATGTGTCTCTATTCAACTTATTATTATGATTGGTGACATCAGTTTTTATTTGAAATATATTCATCATTTTCATGTTAAATTCTATTTTGCTACTTTTTCCACAATGAAAAGAATACTAATTGATGGCAACAGAATAACAAACAGAGAAATATGAGAGAAAAAATTTTGCCTGGAGTATATAATGATGAGGTAATAACCTCATCACTATATAAGCAATCTAGAGTAGACTAAAATCAATTTTGAAAATTAACTTCAAATTAACAGAAAGATATTTTTTAACATTGATAAGAATCTTCAGAGAGAACCCAAGAGTAAAAGCTGAAAAAAAAAAAAAAACAGCTATAGCAAACTGAAGATTGAAGTGTGTAGATTCCTGCAGCCTGAGACAAATTGGTCAAATGAGATAAGAGGCTGCAGAAGGCACTTTCCAATAAATTATCACTTGTGGTATCCAAATAGCCTTGTGGCATAGCTGTTTTATCACCATTTGCCTATCCGTTTCTGAGACACATGATAACACGTCTAATACCAAGAAGCCAGCAGATATCAGATCTAGGATTAGAGCCTATTTCTATGGCTCCAAGAACAGAGTGCACAGTAGGGGAGAGCATCAGATGTCAGAAGGAACAGTTTAACAGACCTGGAAAGGGACTTGGCAGATAAGATTTTCCTGGAACTCGTAGACCCCATGTATGTCTAGAGACTAGATACTTGCAAGGACACCATCAGCAAGAGCTAATGTTTCACCTTCCCAAGACTTCATCATCCTCAAAGGCCAGTGAGATTCTAATGAGTCCAGGGGAGGAGGCTTCATAACAGCCAATTAAGCCATGTGGGCTATAGGTCTAGAAGAAGGACAAAATAGTAAGGCAGGAAGATCCAGAGGGATAAGTACAGCCTGGATGGGACTCCTGGAAACAGAGCATGTAAAGTAGGCACCTCAGATTCACCTTGATTGAGAATAATATAAGCTTAAAATGGCATGACTTGAGTCCCATTCTTTTATTTTTTTTTTTTACTGTACATTCCATTTATGTAACAGTTTTTTTTTATCTTTTAATAACCTTTATTTTTACTTTAATTTACTTTACAATACTGTATTGGTTTTGCCATACATTGACGTGAATCTGCCACGGGTGTATACGAGCTCCCAATCCTGAACCCCCCTCCCACCTCCCACCCCATATCATCTCTCTGGATCATCCCCGTGCACCAGCCCCAAGCAGCCTGTATCCTGCATCGAACATTGACTGGTGCTTCGTTTCTTACATGATAGTATACATGTTTCAATGCCGTTCTCCCAAATCATCCCACCTTCTCCCTCTCCCTCAGAGTCCAAAAGTCCGTTCTATAGATCTGTGTCTCTTTTGCTGTCTCGCATACAGGGTCATCATTACCATCTTTCTAAATTCCATATATATGTGTCAGTATACTATATTGGTGTTTTTCTTTCTGGCTTACTTCACTCTGTATAATTGGCTCCAGTTTCATCCATCTCATTAGAACTGATTCAAATGTATTCTTTTTAATGGCTGAGTAATACTCCATTGTGTATATGTACCACAGCTTTCTTATCCATTCATCTGCTGATGGACATCTAGGTTGATTCCATGTCCTGGCTATTATAAACAGTGCTGCGATGAACATTGGGGTACATGTGTCTCTTTCAATTCTGGTTTCCTCGGTGTGCATGCCCAGCAGTGGGATTGCTGGGTCATAAGGCAGTTCTATTTGCAATTTTTTAAGGATTCTCCACACTGTTCTCCATAATGGTTGTACTAGTTTGCATTCCCACCAACAGTGTAAGCCATTCTTTTATTTTTCATTAACTTTTATTGGAGTCTAGTTGATTTACAATGTTGTGTTAGTTTCTCCTGTACAGCAAAGTGAATCCGTTATACATATATTTTTAGGTAATTACAGAGCTCCCTATGCTATACAGCAGGCCTCTACTAGCTATCTATTGATATTTTATATATAGTAGTATGTATGTATCAATCCCAATCTCCGAATTTCTTGATCTACCCATGTCTCCAGAGTAGACATCCAAAAGAAAGGGGCTCAATTTCAGAAGGGAGGATCTTTGAAAATCTACTCCTTTATAAAATAAGACAATGCTGGCAAAAAAATATCAAAAGCTACTTTTTCAGAACTTGGGATTGTAACCCAAGGAGTGTTTATTCAGAAAAAAATGGATGAATCAAGGAAGAACAGAGAGCCTCTGGCATTTAAATGACCGTAACACCATCACCTTCTTCCAGCTCTTGAAATCTAACAGCTTTGCCACTATTGTTGCTGTTGTTCAGTTACTAAGTCATGTCCAACTCTTTGCAACCCCCTGGAGTGCAGCATACCAGGCTTCCCTGTCCTGCACTATCTCCCCAAATTTGCTTAAACTCATGTTCGCTGGCTCAATGATGCCATCCAACATCTCATCCTCTGTTGCCCCCTTCTCCTCCTGCCCTTAATCTTTCTCAGCATCAGTGTCTGATGAGTTGGCTGTTAGCACCAGGTGGCCAAAGTATTGAAACCATATTAGCAACTGCACTATACTTGCAACTACACTAGCTATGAAAACTAGCAACATATAAGCAACAGGAGCAGGAAAAACCAGATTTGGACCATCCTAAAAGACTTTCCCTGGTGAACTGCATGATTTGCTCTGTCTGGAAGCTCACTGAAAAACTCCATTCTCAGAACCCATCATTTATTGACTGACTCAAAGCTTGCTCTGTACTCACACCCCTTACTCTCAAGGTATTTGACAAAAAGGATCAACCACAATCGTTCGACATCACAGCTGCTCCAGTGGTATTGCCAGTTAGTGTTCATAAGAGGCTACCAAAATATTTAAAACTTAATGCCCTAAACATCACACATTTATTATCTTGAGGTTCTGGAGGTTAAAAGTCTGACAGCTCTCCTTGAGTCAAAATCAAGATATAAATGGCAATGAAACCCGTCTAGAGGCATTAAGGGAGAATGCATTTCCTTTTTTCATGCTCCTGGAGGTGGCCTCCATTGTGGGCTTATGGCCTGTCTCCTTCATCTTCAGAAGCAGCTAATCTGCCTCTCTTTGACCAGCTTTTTGCAGTCACATCTCACTGCAAATGGTGACTGCAGCCATGAAATTAAAAGAGTCTTTTTCCTTGGCAGGAAAGCTATGACAAACCTAGACAGTGTATTAAAAAGCAGAGACATTATTTTCCTAACAAAAGTCCATCTAATTAAAGCTATGGTTTTTCTAGTAGCCATGTATGGGTGGGAGAGTTGGAACATAAACAAGGCTGAGCTCCAAAGAATTGATGCTTTTGAACTGTGACACCAGAGAAGCCTCTTGAGTGTCCCTTGGACTGCAAGGAGATCAAACCAGTCCATCCTAAAGGAGATCAGTCCTGCATATTCATTGGAAGGACTATGCTGAAGCTGCTCCAATACTTTGGCCACCTGATATGAAGAGCTGACTCTTTGGAAAAGACCCTGATGCTAGGAAACATAGAAGGCAGGAGGAGAAAGGGACAACAGAGGATGAGATGATTGGATGGCATCACCAACTCAATGGACATGAGTTTGAGCAAGCTCTGGGAGATGGTGAAGGGCAGGAAAGCCTGACATGCTGCAGTCTGCTGGGTCGCAAAGAATCAGACACGACTGAACAACTCAACCCACAGCAACTTCCTCAGAAACTCTGACTCTGCCTCCCTCTTCCATTTTTAAGGACCCTTTCAATGTCATGGTCCTTCTCCATTAATCAAGATAATCTCCTTTTCTTAAACTCAGCTGATGAGCAACCTTATTTCCATATGCAAACTTAAATTCCATTTGCCATGGAACATAGCCTATTTGCAAGTTCCAAGAATTAGACTATGTTCATTTTGTAGGGCAATTATTCTTACTTTCCATGGAGTTGCAAAGAGTCAGACACGGCCTAGTAACTGAACAACAACAACAATAACAGAAAACAAATCATACCATATAATCTAGCAGTTCCATTCCTAGGTCTATCCAAGATAATTGAAAGCATATGTCTGTAAAAAGTAGGTGTACAGAAATACTCATAGCAGGATTATGTATAATAGCCAAAGAGCAAACATTAATTAAATGTCCATTAACTGATAAATGGATCAATTAAAAGTGATATATATGTTAAGCAGAATATTATTTAAGCATAAAATACATGGTACAATCTGAAATGAAGCTTGAAAACATTGTTTTAATAAAAGAAGGCAGATGCAAAAGACAACTTATAGTATAATCCCATTTATATGAAATATCCAGAACAGGCAAGTGGATAGAGATGGAAAACAACTTGGTTGTTGCTAGGGTATGAGAGGAGGGAACATGGAGTGGTTGCTAATGGGTATGGGGTTTCTTTGGGAGGATAATGAAATTATTTAATACTATGAAATTAGTGGTGATCAATGCACAGCTTTGTGAATATATTAAAAATCATTCGTTGTACACTATAAAAAAGTGAATTTCATGTATATGATTTCTGTCTCAACAAAGATGTAACAAAAAATAAGATTTAAAAATTACAGATGCTGATTTGGAACCAAAGCCTAAGTCATCCATATGGAACGTGACTTTCTGTATGGATTTGAGAAGGGAATTTTGTCAAAGCATTTCTCCCTCAGGAACCTATTAGAGAAACTCAGTATGGGAATGGTGGTCAAATGGACTCTCCCTACTGGTCAACATCTCATCTTTTCCACCTCTGACTCCATTAAACCTGGCACTGTTTCCCTTATTTCACAGGAAGAGCAGTCAGCCAGTCTGCCCATAGCCACACAACTTACCAGCAGTGTCTGGGATTTGAATCCATTCTTGTCTGGCTTCAGAGTCTATGCTATTTCCACTAAAGGAAGCAGCTTTTGGGCCATGCAATCATCACCTCATACCAAGAGCCCAACCTGAAATAGCAGCAACAGCAGCAAGGTAACAGTTTTGCTACTAAAGCAGCATTTTGCCAGTCACGTGTCACTGGGGATATGACCATAACACACATCAATGATAATGAAAGTTAATCATGTGCAACTTCGTTCAGAGTTTAGCCTGAAGTCTTTTATTTAGTTCAGGTTTCCATGATTATTATTCCAACTGAAGAGGGCTTCTGAGAACTCTCAAACACCAAGTCAGCACTACACAGTATACTTGATAACTTTTTCAACATTTCTCTTCATTGCCAATTAATATTTATGAGTGTCTAGAAGGTTCACATTCTAGTATTTGAGAAATGCTTTATGAAGTGACTTGTGTAGCAAGCACTAAATGTGTGTGCATGCATGCAACTTTTACATCTGAGGTTAATTTCTGAATTTATTTGATTCACATTTCATTAACCTATTGCCAGAATGTTACATAGGTATGTGACCTGGATCCTCCAACCTAAGACTGAGATATTAGTATTCATTTATTATGTGGGTAGGTCACCTGTGTGGAATAAGTCTGTGTCATTAGGGTGCAGAGATGACGGGTAATAAATGAATAAAACACCGTCATTTGAGAGAACCCAAAAAGGCTAGTCTTTCCCATCAGAAGTAAAAGTGATGTGCCTATTTTGGGAAAGCAGACATGATTAATGCTCCTGGCATTCCTTCAAAGCTTTTGGAACATGGACATTCCATAATGACTTCTACTTCCAAAGTTAACTTCCCTCGTGTGGTAAATCATTAACAGCATTCTGGGCTGACTATTCTCAATAACCCAGGCCAAGGGAATCAGTCACCTTAATCCAATGGTCAAATTTTAGAGCTCAAATGGACTTCTTAGATAATCTGTTCAGGCATTAGGAATCATGGAGGTCATCCAAAGTCCAACATCTTAATTAAACGTTGAGGTCCAGAAAGGTTTACATACATACCTGAGACCCCATATCCATTTAAGAGCAGATTCAGTTTAGAATCTGCTTATAAATTTATTTCCTAAACATCACTGAGTATCAACTGTGTGCTAGAAGCTGGGAATATTGGCTGATTTCCAGGACCCTATATGAACTGGGGAGATAGCAGGTGAATAGATATTCACGGTGCAATGCTACACAGGCTCTGGATTGGACTGTCTGGGTTCAAACCTCAGCAGGTCCACTTGCTAGACACAGTAGCTGAGTTTCATCATCAGAAAAATGGGATGAATATTGCACCTACGTTTTATAATTGCTATATGAGCTCATTTATATAATATCTGTGAAATTCTTTGAGTAGTGCCCAGTGTGCTATAAGCACTTGATATATCTCAGCCATCAGCATCAACATTGCCATCATTGTCATCATCAGTTCAGTTCAGTCGCTCAGTCATGTCCGACTCTTTGCCACCCCATGAATCACAGCACGCCAGGCCTCCCTGTCCATCACCAACTCCCAGAGTGCACTCAGACTCACGTCCATCGAGTCAGTGATGCCACCCAGCCATCTCATCCTCTGTCGTCCCCTTCTCCTCCTGCCCCCAATCCCTTCCAGCATCAGAGTCTTTTCCAATGAGTCAACTCTTCGCATGAGGTGGCCAAAGTACTGGAGTTTCAGCTTTAGCATCATTCCTTCCAAAGAAATCCCAGGGCTGATCTCCTTAGAATGGACTGGTTGGATCTCCTTGCAGTCCAGGGGACTCTCAAGTACCATGGTAATATTGCAAAATGAACACAATATTGTAAAGTAATTAGCCTCCAATTAAAATAAATAAATTTTAATTAAACAAAAATAAATGTATGTATGTGTACTCAGTCGTGTCCGACTCTTTGAGACCCCATGGACTGTCACCTGCCAGGCTCTTCTGTCCATGGGATTTTTCAAGCAAGAACACTGGAGTAGGGTTGCCATTTCCTCCTCCAGGAGATCTTTCCAACCCAGGGATTGCACTTGTGTCTCCTGCGTCTCCCACATTGGCAGGTGGATTCTTTATCACTGAGCCACAAGGGAAGCCTGATAAAGTTAAATACAAGGTTTTAAATCAATATTTAGAGAAAATGTTATAATCCATCTGGAAAGCAGAGCTAGAGTTGGAGGTAAAGAACAAGGAAGATATATCAGGCTGACTAATTTTCCCCAAAACATTTCAGAGTCTAATCCCTGGAAACTTTAAATGCCACTTTATTTGGATAAAGGGGTTCTACAGATGTGATTAAGATCTTTAGAAGCAGAAATTATTCTCTATTATCCAGATATGCCCTAAATATAATCACAAGTATCCTTATAAGAGATAGTCCGAGGGGGAGATTTGACATGAAGATACACAGAAGAAAAGGCAGTGTGAAGATGGGACAGAGAAGGAGCGTTGAAGACACTGACCTTAAAGGTTGAAGCCATGTGATCACAAGCCGAGGGATGCTGGCAGCCACTAGAAGCTGAAAGAGACAAGGAACAGATTCTCCTGCAGAGTCTCTGGGCGGGGGTGGGGGGGGGGGTGGGGGGGTGGCTTTGCTAATACCTGACCTCAGCTCGGTGATACCCATTTCAGATGTGAGACCTCCAGAACTGTAAAGAGAATCAATGTGTTATTTTAAGCCACCGAGTTTGTGGTATTTGTTAGAGAAGTCACAGGAAACTAATACAGAAGACTTCCTGGAATAGGAGATGTTTGAAATGTATACTACAGGGTGAGTAAAACTTAGCTAGGCAAGTAGGAGAGGAGAGGATTAGTACATAAAAGGGAAGACTTTGAAGAAGCTCTGAGCTCTGTAAAGCTGCAATGAAAATTATCTCTAGAAGAGCTGCTGAGATGAGGCTAGAGAAGTAAAAAAAGCATGATCAAAATCCTTGAGTGCTTCATCTGAGTTTATTTTTTAATTTAACTTTTATTTTATATCAAGGTATAGTTGGTTTCCAATGTTGTATTAGTTTCAGGTGGTATACAGCCAAGTTATTCAGTAATACATATAGATATATTCACTCTTTTTAAGATTCTTTTCCCACAAAGGTTATTACAGAATACTGAGTTTGAAGTTTATTCTAAACATATGGTGTTTGAGCACGCTCATTTAACAAAGGATGAGAAATTCACAAACCCAGTCCTTTCTGAAGAAGTAAGAAGAGCCCAGTGTTTCTCCTTGAAAAGAGAACAAACAGCCCCTAACTATATAATGGAGCATGGGGAAGAAGGGGAAATCTATTGCATGTAAATACCTACCTCATCCAAATAGCTCTCACTGGGATGTTTCTTAAGAAATGGGGCTGTTTGGTCTCAGCAATAACAACAGCTATAGAAATAATACAGTGTTCCAGAAAAAGCTGCTTTCAGAGCCAAATTTGAGAATAGCATCTCTATTGGTGATGCCAAGTTAAAAAGAAACAGCTTTCAGTTCCTAGGTAAAAGAGAAAGAAGACCATCAGGCAAATACAACCAAAATCTCTGATAAATCAGGAGAAATTGAATTTATACTTTCCTCCAAGGGTCCATTTTAAACTTAAATAGAAATAAAATGTGTGTTCTCTCTGTTTCTGATATTTAAAAAAAATTAAGTTTGATTAAGAAAGAATAATATTTATAATATTATAAAAATCCCATGAAATATATTTTATGCTTTTTATATTTTTACACTGCTACACGGTTAACATTGAAACTCTTCACACATATGTGTGTGTGTGTGTGTGTGTGTGTGTGTGTTTGTGTTTAATCCACTCCAAAAAGAGCACTGGTTTTTTAGTTTGTAATTTTTTTTTCAATTTTCTAGGAACCAAGTTTGTTCTCTCAATGACTTTTATTGGACTCTAGCCAGGGTAAATACATACATTTTCAATAAAAATAATGTGATGCAAATACAATGGAAATCATCTGTCATGTTGCTTTTTTCAATAACTAGTGTGACTCAGAAGAATCTACGTGCTGGGCACGACTCCACTGGAAATGAAGCAAGGAATGATGACAAGATATATGCCAAGCCCTGCATGAGTGCTCCACACACATTACCCAAGATTTTCCAAGCAGTCCTATCCTATGCTCATTTTATTATTTTATATTATAGGAATCCTAAATTTAAAGAAACTTGCCAATGTTCACATAGGAATGGATAGAACTAGACTCACTTTCAGGAGACTCTTACTAGTTGAAAGGGACGTATGGTCCACAATTTCCTACGTTGGGAGCTAGTGAGAAGAACACATAGAGATTCCAAAAAAGTACCAGATATAGTCCCTCAAGGTCCATCATAGTAATTCTGAGGCTCATGGCAAGAGAATAATGGTTCATCATCTTTTAGAACATAGGAGCAACACTGGAGGTTTAACATTACTCATTATTTTAAGATGTGTTGGAAAATATGTAAACATATACAAAAGTAAAGTGAATGGTCTGATAAATCTACACATCTATTACTCAGATTCAACAGTTGTCAACTATGCTTCATAAACATTCTTTTAAAAAATGTGTTACTGTAGTAAACATATCAAGATTCCATTTCATCCCTACATGGCTTTTAGTATACATTGCTAGTAATATGGATAAAGTTTACAAACTATAGTGCCATTATAGCACCTAGTTATCAGTAATTCCTTATTATGAGCAAATACTCAGAGTGTAAACAAATTTCTTTTTTGCTCCAAAATGTCTTTTTCACAAAATGCCTCCACAAAACAAAAAATTCATTACATTTATCTGTGAAGGGGACTTCCCTGGTGGCTCAGTGGCAAAGAATCCCCCTGCCAATGCAGGAAATGCAGGTTTGACCCCTGGGTCAGGAAGATCCTCTGGAGAAGGAAATGGCAACTCACTCCAGAATTCTTGCCTGGAAAATTCCATGGACAGAAGAACCTAGTGGGCTACAGTCAAATTGACAAATTTCTAAATGCTAAAATTCCCATTTTTGAATGGGAAAAACTAAAATGAATGCAAGTGTTGTAAATACCTCAGATATCTCAACTGATTGCATTTAGTAAAGACTAATGCTCAAATTGTTCATCTTTTACCAGTGGGAACTCTTTCAGGTTGAGTTCTTGGTCCTGCTGAGAGCTCCTGGAACAATAAAATATCCAATGCTTGTCTTATATTTATCAACCATTTCTCCAAGGACAACTGGTTACTTCTAATAGAAAAGGTGGCATGGATCACAATTTGGACAATAAGAGTACTCATTGATATTGGGATAGCATTCCTCAGACTTTTTGGTTCTCAAGACTTTTAACAAATAAATAAAATTAACAATTTTATTCTTTATTCCATTCCCAATGTAATATTTGAAGTTTTTGTTTTCTTTTATTTCCCTAAAAAAATTATTTTATTTATTTTTTATTTTAAATTCATGTTTCTTTTCTCTTCTATGGAAAATATTGGTAACCAACAACATTAAACAATTGCTTACACATTACCCTACTATATTTTTTTTACATAACAATACCAGTATCACTGCTGACAATTAGATACATATATATATTTTTGGGAGAGAGGCTCCAAAATCACTGCAGATGGTGACTGCAGCCATGAAATTAAAAGACGCCTACTCCTTGGAAGAAAAGTTACGACCAACCTAGATAGCATATTCAAAAGCAGAGACATTACTTTGCCGACTAAGGTCCATCTAGTCAAGGTTATGGTTTTTCCAGTGGTCATGTATGGATGTGAGAGTTGGACTGTGAAGAAGGCTGAACACCAAAGAAATGATGCTTTTGAACTGTGGTGTTGGAGAAAACTCTTGAGAGTCCCTTGGACTGCAAGGAGATCCAACCAGTCCATTCTGAAGGAGATCAGCCCTGGGATTTCTTTGGAAGGAATGATGCTAAAGCTGAAACTCCAGTACTTTGGCCACATCATGGGAAGAGTTGACTCATTGGAAAAGTCTTTGATGCTGGGAGGGATTGGGGGCAGGAGGAGAAGGGGATGACAGAGGATGAGATGGTTGGATGGCATCACTGACTCAATGGACGTGAGTCCCAGTGAACTCCAGGAGTTGGTGATGGATAGGAAGGCCTGGCGTGCTGCGATTCATAGGGTCGCAAAGAGTCGGACACGACTGAGCGACTGAACTTAACTGAACTGGTATATTTTGAGATTTCTTGGACCATGTCTTTGAATTATATGTCATTGGTATGCAAAATTAAAATATAGTTTCTTAAAGTAATTTGAAATAATCATTTTTCTGGGTGAAATTATATCAGCAATTTGATAATAGTTTCATTTGTCTTTGTTTTGAATTTTTAAGAATTACCATTATTTATTTATTTGGCTTTAATTTTTTGATCATAAAATATTTTATATTTCCAAAGCCAAATTCTTTATATTTCTAAAACTGTATGAGGTAGATGCAGAGAATTTTTACTTTCTACTTCTATTATAGACAGCCATGCTTTATTGCTTCCCAGGTGGCTCAGTGGTAAAGAATCTTGCCTGCCAATGCAGGAGAGACAGGAGAAGCAGAGACCGTCCCCTGAGTCGGGAAGATTCCCTGGAGTAGGAAAAGGCCACCCACTCCAGTATTCTTGCCTGGAAAATTCCATGGACAGCAGAATCTAGTGGGCTACAGTCCATGGGGTTGCAAAAAGTCACATATGACTGAGTGACTAACACACATATATGCTTTATTAGTTTTCACTTATCTTTTTAGTGTTTAACTGAACAAATATAACATTGTCCACACACACATATGCACATATAATGCTTGGCATTTCATATTATTCATCTTTCTTAAGCAGGCTCAAAACAGCATACTGTGTGTGCCATTTTCTGCAGTTAGCTCTTTTGCTTTATAATATATCATGAAGACTGTCTCATGTGAGTGTCTACCTTCATCAATTTTTATCACTTCATTATGAGTGTTCCATTGTGTATATGTAGCAAAGTTTATTCAACTGATATCTTATTGTTGGACATTTGGAAAATTTATTTATTTATTATTATATTTTGCCATTACAAATAATGCTTCAACAAATAATCTTGCATACACGTCAATTCACATTTTTTTTTCTGATGTATCTCTGGATGGGTTGTGATATCACCTTGATCATAACCAAATTTTCCTATCATGTATCATAAATCATGTCTTATCGTATGTCATTTTATTCAGGAATAAGAACAGTGTTCATGAAAAGTTACTCTTTATATTTACTGAGTTTATTTTGTTCATTTATTCACTAATCCCCTTTAATCTGAAGATAGCTAATGTGTGCTCACTAAGCTTTAGGCAATATTTTAGCTCCTATGATTGTATCAACACACAAAAATGACAAAAAGCCTCATTTCAAAAACCTTATATTCTAGATTGGAAATGTAGACATAAATAAAATCATAAATGACCTATATAGTATACTAGAAGATAATAATCAGTGTGGGGCCCTAAATGGGAAACCTTAAAAACGATGGGTAGCTTTACAGTCGGAAACTAAGATGGCTCCTGGCGGAAGAGATAGGGGCGTGGTCTATGTTAAAGTTTTTGATTGGCTTTCTTGATTTCCCTGCACGTGGACAGCAGGTGATCACCATAGACTCCTGTTATAATGAAGGCACATGACAATTTGACCTTTAACGTGATTGGTGCAACTATGGAAAGTCCCTCACAAAACCCCCTTGCTTGCCTATATAAACCAAGAGTTTGTGGCAATAAAGCGGAACTGCTTAGATGGAACCCGTGTTGCCTATGATTGTCTCTCTCTCTCTGAGGGGCTGGGTTGGCCGACAGCAGGCTCACCTCTCCTCGAGACCCCTTGGCTTTGCTGAGGGAAGTTCCACTGCCTCTCTCTTTCTGCAGAGCGCCCCCTGCAAATCAGTTCAGTTCAGTTCAGTTCAGTTCAGTCGCTCAGTGGTGTCCAACTCTTTGCAACCGCATGAACTGCAGCATGCCAGGCCTCCCTGTCCATCACCAACTACCACAGTACACCCAAACCCATGCCCATCGAGTCGATGATGCCATCCAACCATCTCATCCTCTGTCATCCCCTTCTCCTCCTGCCCTCAATCTTTACCAGCATCAGGGTCTTTTCCAATGAGTCAGCTCTTCTCAACAGGTGACCAAAGTATTGGAGTTTCAGCTTCAACATCAGTCCCTCCAATGAACACCCAGGACTGATCTCCTTTGGGATGGGTTGGTTGGATCTCCTTGCTGTCCAAGGGACTCTCAAGAGTCTTCTACAACACCACAGTTCAAGAAAATCAATTCTTCAATGCTCAGCCTTCTTCACAGTCCAACTCACATCCAAACATGACCACTGGAAAAACCATAGCCTTGACTAGACAGACCTTTGTTTGCAAAGTAATGTTTCTGCTTTTTAATATTCTATCTAGGTTGGTCATAACTTTCCTTCTAAGGAGCAAGCGTCTTTTAATTTCATGGCTGCAGTCACCGTCTGCAGTGATTTTGGAGCCCCGAAAAATAAAGTCAGCCACTGTTTCCACTGTTTCCCCGTCTATTTGCCATTAAGTTATGGGACCAGATGCGATGATCTTCGTTTTTTGAATGTTGAGCTTTAAGTCAACTTTTTCACTTTCCTCTTTCACTTTCATCAGGAAGCTTTTTAGTTCCTCTTCACTTTCTGCCATAAGGGTGGTGTCATCTGCATATCTGAGGTTATTGATATTTCTACTGGCAATCTTGATTCCAGCTCGTGCTTCTTCCAGCCCAGCATTTCTCATGATATACTTTGCATCTAAGTTAAATAAGCAGGGTGACAATATACAGCCTTGACATACTCCTTATCTTATTTGGAACCAGTCTGTTGTTCCATGTCCAGTTCTAACTGTTGCTTCCTGACCTGCATATTACATGTGGGTAAGTTGAGATCAGAGACTTAACAGTGGGGCTACTTTAAGAAAGTTTTTAAAGCAGAAATATGACTTGATCAGATTTATTTTATAACAAGATCACTCTGACTCTTGAGTTAGAAATGGATGCTAGGAGGCTGAAGATGGAAGCAGAAAGATGGGTTAAGAGTAGGTAGCGAAAGCAATAGCTAATGGTGACCCAGGCCTGGTTAATATGGTAAAAGCAATGGAAAATAATCAAATTCTGCATATACTATCTTGAAGGGAAGACTTAGGAGAAGAATATTTGGCATGAGAAAAGCAAAGGAGACAAGTAGGACACTGAGTGTTTGTTTGGCAAAATTAAATGACACAAAGCTTGGGAATAGCAAGCAAAAATAATCATCTGCAGCCAAGTTTTCAGAGGACGCTGCAATTAGGACAAAAGCCATGCACCATCTACTTCTAACACAGAACCTATACTCTTTCTCCTCCACTCCCCTGACTTTCTCTTGTCAGTGTCTCTTTTATAGCCTCAAGACTTTTCATTGTAATGGAAATCAGTTTGAGTAGTAAAGAAAGCTGAGCACCAAAGAGTTGATGCTTTCGAACTGTGGTGCTGGAGAAGACTCTTGAGAGTCTCTTGGATTGCATGGAGATCCAACCAGTCCAGCCTAAAGGAAATCAGTCCTGAATATTCATTGGAAGGACTGATGCTGAAGCTGAAACTCCAATACTTTGGCCACCTGATGTGAAGAATTGACTCTTTTGAAAAGAGTCTGATGCTGGGAAAGATTGAAGGTGGGAGGAGAAGGGGACGACAGAGGATGAGATGGTTGGATGGCATCACCAACTCAATGGACATGAGTTTGAGCAAGTTCTGGGAGATGGTGAAGGACAGGGAAGCCTGGCGTGCTGCAGTCCATGGGGTCACAAAGAGTCAGACACAACTGAGCGACTGAACTGAACTGAATTCATCTTCAAGTGGAGCTAGCTGTAAAGGATCCGCCTGCCAATTTAAGAGACATAAGAGATGCAGGTTCTAACCCTGGCTTGGGAAGATCCCCTGGAGGAGGGCATGGCAACCTGCTCCATTGTTCTTGCCTGGAAATCCCATAGACAGAGGAGCCTGGCGGGCTACTGTCCACAGGGTCACACAGAATCTGACACAACTGAAGTAACTTAGCACACATGCACGATTCAGCTTCAACAAAAATTAGTCATTGAGCCATGGCCTCTTGACTGAGGTGTCAGTGAGACGTGGCATATGGGCCAGTGGTTAAGGCCTGCTGTCCTCCGAGTTCGTGTCTTTGGCTAATTAAGAAAAATGCTTATTGTCTTAAGAATCTAAGGTGGAGCTCATGTCCAGTTCGAGTGGTTCTCATACGGTCTGCAGGTTGGAAATTGGACTCCTGGGTTTAGAGTGTGCACTCTCACAGATTAGATCATCCACCTTCCTTTTGCTCCATTCATTATTTCAAAGAAAAAAAAAGACTGCACACGTTCAGTAATAAATAGCATCAGCCTATGACCCTGTGTTATGGAAATTCCATCAATAATAGTTTCAAGAAAGTGCATTTTGCCTGTTAATCTTCCAGACAAAAGCTTAAAACTTCCAACAGTGTTTTCAGAGATAAAGCAATGTACTGGACATTTCCAAAGGAAACTGTATAAAGGATGGAATGAGAACCAGGAAGATGTAATGGCCTCATGCAAAGAGAAGGGCTGGAAGAACAGGGATGTGATTTCACTGAATGAGTATGTGTCTTCATACTCATACTAAAGGATGCAAAGCTTTAGTCTTTTCATCTGCAAACAAGGGTAATAATATAAACACCTCCATGGGGACTTGTAAGAATCTGTTGGGATAACAAATGCAATGAAATTGTTGAAATCATACAGCTTTTCATAAATGTTTGTTCTATGGCCCCTATCTAAATTATAATCCTTTGTCTGTGAGAGCTCTTAGAAAGAAAGCATATATGACAGGGGGAGAGACAGAGGGAAGGAGAGAGGGAAAATAGTGAGATTTACCAAGAAACATGGCCAGGCATCCCTTTGAGTAAAAGTCATCCTTGATTACAGGAAAACAAATTGTACATAGATAACTTGAGCCAGGAGCTTGACAGAACCCTCCCCCCAGCCCCCACTCCCACCCCCAAAAAAGAACAACTGTGGGAAATAGACACCAAATCAGGGTGATTTGAGAGACCCTGGTGAGATAGGACAGACAGGGCCGCCCACTGAACATGTGGTAAAGTCACCAAAAACTGAAAAAGGAGAAAGCAGTTAGCCAGGATATGAGGAAGAAAGAAAAGAGAGTATTTCAGCGAGTTTGCTCTGATCGAACTTAGGGGCAGAAGACAGTGATGATCATGGCTAATCATTGGCCCTCATGTGCGCTTGGCTCTTGCTAAAATCTTCATGAGTATTATGGCCTTAAAACTTCACCATCAAACCAATAAATGGAACAGCATCAAATCGCATGCTGTTCCATTAATTCCTCACAAGCAGTCAGTGAGGTTAAGGGCTGATGGACTGACACTTAGGAAGACGTAAGTGTGAAATCGAACGTGCTTTCAGAACAGGAACACATACTGAACTGTTCAAAGGAGAAGTCAGTTTCCTGAAGGGACCCCAGCAGAGGACCCTCGGGTTGCTGGAGGGAGGTGGTGAGTTGAATGCCTCAGCTCACAGTGCCCGCTCACATCTCCCATCACCACCTGGGTGTCACCTTATTTTCACACTGTCCACATCTGCCTGTTCTACCCCTGAGTTCCCCTTCAGGCTTCTCTGCTGACTGAGACTGCGTGTAACCCTCAGAAAAGCTAATTAAACCTCACACCTCAATTTCCTTGATTGGCTTAAATAGCAGTTAATTGATCGGAGGTTTCTAGAGATTAAAGAAAACTACCCATTAGTCACAAGGAAAAGGCTCTGTGATTAGTCTGATGACAAGAGGTTTTCTATATGTAAGGCACGACCCAAGTCCCTGACAGTCTTCCCATCAGATGCTGAAGTCAGCCTATTGCCTTGGCAGATCATCTCAGGTCTGATTGTTGCTGACAGTCCTAAGTAGGAAGCAAGTTGAATGGGGAGGTGTCCCTTGTGCGTCATTTACAATACAAGGTCTTTATTTTCATGATTCATTATTTCACCACTGAAATTTGGCTCAAAGGAAACCCATCGTTTCCCTTCTAGCTAAGCCCTGTATCTTTTTTGTTGTTGTTAATTTTAAAGAGTCCCCTGCTTGCATCATTGCAGGACTTTTTATATTTGTGGGGTGCTGTAGGACGCATTGACTGCATCACACTCTGAGTTATTCTCCACCGAGGCGTCCCTGGTGGCTCAGATGGTAAAGAATCTGGCTGCAATGTGGGAGACTTGAGTTCAACCTCTGGGTCAGGAAGATCCCCTGTAGAAGTGAATGGCAATCCACTCCAGTATGCTTGCCTGAAGAATCCCATGGACAGAGGTATAATCTTTGGGGTCGAAAACAGCTGGACATGACTGAGTAACTAACACTTTGACTTTCATGGCAATAGTAAGGACAGCTTCCGGAAAGAGATACATGGTTTCTCAAAATAAAAAATAACAATAGAATTAGTAAAGACTTCTCAACTGGGCCTTGTTTAAGAACTCAGTATCCAGAAAACCGAATACCTTGAAGCTGAATAATCTATCTCTGCTTCTGAGCGCTCAGTCACTTCAGTTGTGCCCGACTCTTTTTGACCCCATAGTCTGCAGCCCTCCAAGCTCCTCTGTCCAAGGGATTTTCCCAGCAAGAATATTGGTGTGGGTTACCATTTCCTCTTCCAAGGGATCTTCCCAAGGGGAATCAAACCTGCATCTCCTGCATTGGCAGGCAGATTCTTTACCACTGAGCCACTGGGAAAGCCCTGGTATCTCTGCTTATGTCTCCCTATTTATCTTGATAGAGGAGAAGGAACACTGAATAAGAACATACCCACTATGTGCCAGGTTTGGACTACAAATGTTAAGTGCTATATTTTATATTTATTAATTTAAGTATCTGTATTTTTATTTTATAAAAAGTTACATTCGTGTTATTTATTCACTCTATTGTTTATTATATGTGATTATTGTTTTGTATTGAGCTTATCAGGTAGCTCAGCTGGTAAAGAATCTGCCTGCAATGCAGGAGACCCTAGTTTGGTCCCTGAGTCAGGAAGATCTCCTGGAGAAGGGATAGACTACCCACTTCAGTGTTCTTGGGCTTCCCTGGTGGTGCAGGTCGTATAGAATCTGCCTGCAATGTGGGAGACCTGTGTTGGATCCCTGTGTTGAAAAGATTCCTTGGAGGAGGGCACGGCAACCCACTCCAGTACTCTTGCGTGGAGAATCCCCATGGATAGAGGAGCTGGCAGGCTACAGTCCATGGGGCGGCAAAGAGTTGGACATGACTGAGAGATTAAGTACAGCACACAGCACAGCAAAATTTTATATTAAATTGTACTTTAAGTAATTGAAGCTATATATAAGTGTCATAATTCTCCGAACAAATTCTCAGTAATCTCAAGATGTCAATATCATTCTCCCTGTTTTGTATCTGTTAGATTCTGGTTGGGAAACATTAAGTTACCCATAGTCACGTTACTGATAAGAAGCAAATTTTGAGTCGGTATCTGTCCCAGTGCAGAGGGCTGGCTGTTTCCACAACATCAGATTATCTATAAAACACTAAGTCTGATATCAGAGTTGCCTGGGGCTTCGAGAAACTTTCCCAGGTCAGATACCAAGGAAGAAAGCTAAATCATTTTTATGTAAGATCCCAAGAAATTCTCTGAACAATCCTAAAATGATCATTTACTTTTGCATACGAGGAAGCCTAGGCTTAGAGAAGGTAGGTTATTTGCATATACAGGTGGTTAAGAGCAAATGCTAGGTATTTACCCAAACCTGTTTTTCCCACATTTTTAGTTTCATAACATTCTTCATCCATTTCAAAACCAGGACAACCAACTAAGTGTGATCTCATTCTTTCAGCCTTCCAGCCTTTCAGCCTTCTTCTGTCCATGGAGATTCTCCTGAAAAAAATACTGGAGTGGGTTACCATGCCCTCCTTTTCTTCTTTACTAACAGGACCCTAATTTTGTTTGAAGCAGTAATACGGTGAAAGGAAAAAAAGGAATTCCAAAGCCCCAGTCCTACTGTCTTCCTTGATAGTAAACATAGATATTTGATACTGTTTTGAGCAATGAGACATAAACTGTGGTCTCCTGTTGATTTCTAAGAAAATATTCTTCCAGCCATAGAAAATTCCATTCTTCCTTATTACCTCCTTTCGACTAGAAGATAGAATCCATGTCCCTGAGGACAGAACAGTCATCTTGTAACCCCGATGATGAGAACCATGTGCTACAGATGGTGGAATAAACAGAAACTAGATAAGTCTGGATCCTTCATGAATCCATTGAGCAGCCACAAAAGCCCTGGGGTGCTCAGAAAACAGTTTTATTTGCCTTCGTACAAGAAGAAGGGAGAGAAATACAAGATAAATTAATGGCCTCCTGACCCCAACATGAATCTGTGGGATCCATCCCTAAATTGCTAGTGATCTTTCCTTCCTGCCCATTCTCCCTACAAACTTCACACTTCAGCATCAGATGTGGAGATGGCCTGGCAGGTGCTCCTTAACAAGATGCATAGTTACATACGATATCTCTCCCTCTCTTTACTTTTTATTTTGTTGCTGTTGCTATTTAGTTGCTAAGTTGTGTCTGACTCTTTCGCCGTCCCATCTGCTGGATCATCAAAAAAGAAAGAGAGTTCTAGGAAAACATCCATTTCTGCCTTATTGACTATGCCAAAGCCTTTGACTGTGTGGATCACAGTAAACTGTGGAAAATTCTTCAAGAGATGGGAATACCAGACCACCTGACATGCCTCTTGAGAAACCTATATGCAAGTCAGGAAGCAGCAGTTAAAACTGGACATCGAACAACAGACTGGTTCCAAATAGGAAAAGGAAAGTGAAGAACTAAAAAGCCTCTTGATGAACGTGAAAGAGGAGAGTGAAAAAGTTAAGCTTAAAACTCAACATTCAGAAAATGAAGATCATGGCAACAGGTCCCATCACTTCATGGGAAATAGATGGGGAAACAGTGGAAATGGTGTCAGAATTTATTTTGGGGGGCTCCAGAATGACTGCAGATGGTGATTGCAGCCATGAAATTAAAAAATGCTTACTCCTTGGAAGGAAAGTTATGACCAACCTAGACAGCATATTAAAAAGCAGAGATATTACTTTGCCAATAAAGGTCTGTCTAATCAAGGCTATGGTTTTTCCAGTGGTTATGTATGGATGTGAGAGTTGGACTGTGAAGAAAGCTCAGCACCGAAGAATTGAAGCTTTTGAACTATGGTGTTGGAGAAGACTCTTGAGAGTCCCTTGGACTGCAAGGAGGTCCAACAAGTCCATTCTAAAGGAGATCTGTCCTGGGTGTTCATTGGAAGGACTGATGCTAAAGCTGAAACTCCAATACTTTGACCAGCTCATGCGAAGAGTTGACTCACAGGAAAATACCCTGATGCTGGGAGGGATTTGGAGCAGGAGGAGAAGGGGACGACAGAGGATGAGACGGCTGGATGGCATCACCAACTCAATGGACACGGGTTTAGGTGGACTCTGGAAGTTGGTGATGGACAGGGAGGCCTGGCATGCTGTGATTCATGGGGTCGCAAAGAGTCGGACACGACTGAGCAACTGAACTGAACTGAACTTTATATAGCCCATCAGGCTCCTCTGCCCATGGGATTTCCCAGGCAAGAATACTGGCATAGGTTGCCATTTCCTTCTCCAGGGGATCTTCCCAGCACAGCGATTGAACCCCTGTCTCCTGCCTGGAAGGCAGATTCTTTGCCACTGAGCCACCTGGGAAATCCCTTTTATTTTGAAATAATTTCAAACCATTCATTACAGAATGTTTCCAAGACATGTATAGGAAAGTTACGTATATATTTTTCCAAATTCACCAATTTTACTACATTTGATTTATCATATCCTCTCTGTGTGTATCTCTCTTCCTCTTTCTGTCTGTCTTCAGAAAGAGAGTGGAAGACAGAGAGAGAGAGAACAGTGTTCCTTGTCCCTCACTCCAAAAATCTTCCCAATCAGCTTCTGTGGATTCAACTGACCAGATCATGCAGTACTATATTACTGCAGTATTTACTATAGCAAATCCAAGTGTAAGTGGACCTACCCAGGGACTTCACTGGCAGTCCAGTTGTTAAGACTTCTCCTTCCAGTGCAAGGAGCTGGGTTTAATCCTTGGTCTGGGAGCTAACATCCCATATGCCTCATGGCCAAAAAATCAAAACAGGAATAATATTTTAACAAATTCAATAAACACTTTAAAAATGGTTCATATCAATTAAAAAAAAAAAATTTAAGTACAGTGGATCCACCAAATTCAAAACCATGTTGTTCTAGGGCCAACCCTGAGTTAACATTTGTTGGGCCATCTCCTACACACTGGGCAATACTCTGAGTGTTTTACAACCATCTACACCTCATCATAGCCCAGAGGGGCAGGAACTGTCATTTTCCCCATTTCACCACAAGGAAACGAAGAACAGAGAGGTTACATAATTTTCCCAAGTCACACAGCTACCAAGTGGCTGGGCTGAATTCAAACCCAGGAAGGTGAACTCAAGACCACACAGTAACTGCTACCTGAAATCATCTCATGACAAGGTGCCTAATAGAACCCGTCATTCTGCAGAGCACCCTGCCTTGTAATCTTTCTTGAAAAGAAAAGTAGGTTTCACCGGAGAAGCAGAATCTGTATGTGAGAGATCACAAAATGCGGGCAGTGAGCGTACATTGAACACCCTCTGTGTTCTAGGAAATGTAAATTATGTGGCAGATTGTCATTGTCATTTAGTCACTCAGTCATGTCTGACTCTCTGTGGCACCATGGATGGCAGCAGACCAGGCTTCCGTGTCCTTCACCATCCCCCGGAGCTTGCTCAAACTCATGACCGTTGAGTCACTACTGCCATCAACCAGCTCATCCTCTGTCACCCCATTCTCCTCCTGTCCTCAATCTTTACCAGCTTCAGGGTCTTTTCCAATGAGTCAGTTCTTCGCATTGGGTGGCCAAAGGATTGGAGTTTCAGTCTTTCCAATGAATAATCAGGCTTGATTTCCTTCAGGATTGAGTGGTTTAATCTCCTTGCAGTCCAAGGGACTCTCAAGAGTCTTCTCCAGCACCACAATTCAAAAGCATCAGTTCTTTGGTGCTCAGCCTTCTTCACAGTCCAACTCTCACATCCATACGTAACTACTGGAAAAACCATAGCTTTGACTAGATGGACCTTTGTTGGGAAAGTAATGTCTCTGGTTGTTAATATGCTATCTAGGTTGGTCATAACTTTTATTTCAAGGAGCAAGTATCTTTAATTTCATGGCTGCAGGCACCATCTGCAGTGTTTTGGAGCCCCCAGAAATAAAGTCTCTCACCTTTTCCATTGTTTCCCCATCCATTTGCCATGAAGTGATGAGACTGGGTGCCATTATCTTAGTTTTCTGAATGTGGAGTTCTAAGCCAACTTTTACTTTTTCACTCTCCTCTTTCACTTTCATCAAGAGGTTCTTTAATTCTTCATTTTCTGCCATAAGGGTGGTGTCATCTGCATATCTAAGGTTATTGATATTTCTCCCAGCAATCTTGATTCCAGCTTGTGCTTCATCCAGCCCAGCATTTTGCATGATGTACTCTGTATATAAGTAAAATAAGCAGGGTGACTCTCCCCTTAGTCCATGGAAAAACTGTCTTCCACAGAACTGGTCTCTGATGGCAAAAAGGTTGGGGATTGTTGCTAAAATATATGATAGTATAGTAAACTATATATATGTGAAATGAAAGTATCTCTTGCCATATTAATAAACAAGTAATGTCACAGCCATCAGTGATTCCTGGCCTCCAAATGTGAATGAGAGCTCTCAAACTTTGACGCAGAGGGTGCTACCACCTCCCACAGTGATTGCTGAGGATCTAAGGGAATTTGAGAAACAAGGTGAAGAAGGAAACAGGATTGGCCCCAGATAGCTGAGGTGCATATGAAAGGAATGAATTCAGTAAACCCAGAGGCTTGCATCTTCCCAAACATAGAATGAATGCTAGATTCCTTAACTTTATGCCTGATCTTTGATGTTCAAACTCTCTGCTCCCTTTGTTGCAAACTTGTATATAGCCTGATGTCCCTTCCTGTCTCCTTGGAGCAGTTTTCTCAGAGTTACTGAGATGCTGTCTCCCAGGCTTAGAGTTCTAAACATTCCCACCAGATAAAATAACTCTCTACTTTCAGCTTGTGACTACACTTTTTAGTCTCTCTCTCTCTCTCTCTCTCCCTCTCTCTCTCTCTCTCTCTCTCTCTCTCTCTCTCTCTATATATATATATATATATATATATATATATATATATGTGTGTGTGTGTGTGTGTGTGTGTGTATATATATAGTTTATTATATAATATATAGTACATATAACAAAAACAACAAATTAGATGGGCCCTGCCAACTGAAAAACAAAGGCAAAGGAGAAAGTAAGAGAGAAGGACTCAACACAGAGCATAGCATATTCTAACTTCTTTGACAAATAGTCTAAGTGTTTCTGGACCATCTTTAAAGGGTCAAATGCACATCTCCAACTTAGACAGTGTATCCTCTTAAACCAGCCATAATGTATTTGCCATACTGTTTGTTCAGCCTTTTTTAAACTTCACAGGAGTGCTTAAAAGGATGGGAACCTATCCATAGGTCAATGGGCAGGTAAAAGCTGAAAGATAACTTTGAAGTCCAGCCACAATGACAGGGTAGAGTTGAGTATCTCATGTGAATTCATGGGAAGAGTCTAGTAGAGTGTTCCCAGCACCTAGTTTTCAGAAATCTTTTTTTCTTTTTTTAGTTTTTAAGGTTGTTAAGTCCATCTCTCTAATCAGCATTCTATTTCCTTGAGAAGGATGCACATTGCACAGAACAGGGTGGTAAAGGAGATAATGTCGAGGTCCAATAGCCAGGAGCATGCAGTCTATTTCCTTCTTTCACCCCTGGTTTGCAGTGTGACTTTGGGCAGATACTTTCCTTTGCAAAGCAGAGAAAACTTAGCCTGGGTTGTGAGCAGCATGAAGCAAAAGGGAGATAAGGTTGTAAGGACTTTGGATTTAGCAGGGAGAAAAATACTGCAGGAAAAAAAAAATTTACCATGCAGACACACAAAATGTAATTTATGGCTAAGCCTGAGAAAGCTGGGTGAAGTTCTCCTTGATCTTATACACAAAGGTAAAAACTGGGAAGACGCTTGACCCAATTCAGGATTTCTTTCATTTCTTCCTTTAAGTTTTAGCCAAAATGTGATTGAAATGTATTTTGACTCAGTCTTATATAATAACTCAATCACAAAAACTGGAGAACTGAAATTTCTCTTTCCTTACTTGGAAGTTAAGAAATGTAAAAGTCAGGTTGAACCTTTAGATCTGAACTTCCCTAAGCAGAACAGAGGGCTTACCTATTCTCTTGCCTCTCTGTGTCCATTTTCTCCATATGCTCCATATCCATTTGCTCAACACCCATAAACTGGCAAACATGCCGTGAGGGAGAAGCACAGCAGAGACTCTTAAAGTGACTCCTCAGAGAGCAGCCTACAGATCAGCAGCATCAGCCAAAGCTGGTACCCGGGCAGTAGGTGGAAATGTAGACTCTCAGGTACCAGCTTAGACCTGCTGAATCAGAATGTGTATTTTCAACAAAATCTCAAGGTGTGTTTCACTCTAAGCCTGTATTATAAGCCAGTGCTTAAGTCACCTGGAAGCTTGAAGTCAAGAAATTTAAATTCAGTTTGCAATGTGGCTACTTCCTTGCTGTATGATTTTGAGAAGAGCTTATAAAGACTCATAAGCCTATGTTTACTCATCTGAAGAAAGGAAACAATAATAACACCTACCTCTTAGATTTGTTTTGAGGATGAAAGAGAGATCTCTGTTGCATGAAACCTAGCATAGACATAACTCTCAATTAATATTAGTTGCTTTATCAGTGTGTTACTATTATTATTATTAGCCAATTGCTCCTCTTCTGTGAGAAATAAATAACCTAGACTATGGAGATACACATGAACAAGTAAGCACACCAATCTACTCCAGGTACCATAAGACACTTTCTTCCGATCTTTCTCCCAGAGACCCACGGCCTCTCACCTATGAGACATCACCTCACTTATCTGGTCATCAGAATTGGAGCAGATATACAGTCCATGGAATTCTCCAGGCCAGAATACTGGAGTGGGTAGCCTTTCCATTCTCCAGGGGATCTTCCCATCCCAGGGATTGAACCCAGGTCTCCCATATTGCAGGTAGGTTCTTTACCAGTTGAGCCACATGGGAAGCCCAAGAACACTGGAGTGGGTAGCCTTTCCCTTGTTCAGGGGATCTTCCCATCCCAGGGATTGAACCCAGGTCTCCCACATTGCAGGTAGGTTCTTTACCAGTTGAGCCACATGGGAAGCCCAAGAATACTGGAGTGGGTTGCCTATCCCTTCTCCAGCAGATCTTCCCAACCCAGGAATCGAACCGGGACCTCCTGCATCGCAGGAGGATTCTTTACCAGCTGAGCTATGAGGGACGTCCCCTAAGATTAAAACCAGTCCCTACTTAACCCCAAAATATACATAGATGCTCTCTTTTTGGTGACAAACATAGAGAATACAACTGGAGAACTTTCAGGCTTTGGTGCTGTTTGGTTTGTTTCCTATTCTATATTGGAAAGCTTATGATTCTGGGCCTGAAAATACATCCTCATGGATCTTCAAAGTGGGTACTTAGGATAGAGATCCTGAACCAGAACTGGACCCAGAAGTCTACAGGCCTATCAATCAAGGAGGGAAGTTCCCAGAACCAGAGGATCTGGATATGCTTAATCGAAGTGGCTGAGGGTAGAGTAGGACAAATAGAGGACGACCTTAACATTGTCCCCTTCCCTTCCTTTTAGCCTTCTAAGCTGTCTCTTACCGCTCTTCCAGACCCTTAAATTTTGGAGTGCTTCGTGTTCTGTCCCCAAAAAGCTTATCTATGCTAGCTATACTGTTTGTTGGGTGATTGCAAGCAGTCTCCTTTATTTAAATACCATAGATACAGTGCTTTCCAGGTAGTTCAGTGGTAAAGAAACCTTCTGCCAATGTAGGAGATGCAGGTTCGATTCCTGAGTCTGGAAGATCCCCTGGCAGAGAAAATGGCAACCTGCTCCAGTATTCTTGTCTGGGAAACCCCATGGACAGAGGAGCCTGGCAGGCAAAAGTCCACATGGTCTCAAGGAGTCTGAATTGACTGAAGCAACTTAGCAGGTAACTTACCTAACTCTGATTCATCAACAAGTTATATGAGATTTTTTCCTAGTTTTGAGAGTGTTAGTCACTCTGTTGTGTCTGAATCATTGCAACCCAGTGGACTGTAGCCCACCAATCTCCTCTGTCCATGAGATTTCCCAAGCAAGAATACTGGAGTGATTAACAGTTCCCTTTGTCAGGGGACCTTCCTGATCCAGGGATTGAACCCAGGTCTCTTGCGTTGCAGGCAGATTCTTTGCCATCTGAGCCACTAGGGAAGCCCTCTTAATGCTTCCCAAACCCTGTCTTTTCATTATCTGTCCCACAGAAATCTGAATCCAGGTCAGCATTGCTCATCACCCAGCTCCTGACTCATCCTTTTCCCTGGTATCCCCGCCCATGCCTGTGCCCTGGAGGATGCTCTCCAGGCAGAAGCCAGAGGGATCTTTATAAACAGTTGATGTAATCTCCTTGCATAAAGCCATGCCCCAAGTTCTTAACTCTGACCTTCAATGTCTTTCACAATGTAGTCTCTCCCCTTATCATGAAATCATCTCTCTGGTCAGATTCTTCTTCATTTCTAGGCTCCAATCACACTGACTTTCTTAGTGTCCTTGTTGCTGCTGCTGGTGCTAAGTCGCTTCAGTCAAGTCCGACTCTGTGTGACCCCATAGACGGCAGCCTACCAGGCTCTGCCATCCCTGGGATTCTCCAGGCAAGAACACTGGAGTGGGTTGCCATTTCCTTCTCCAATGCAGGAAAGTGAAAAGTGAAAGTGAAGGCATTCAGTCGTGTCCGACTCTTTGAGACCCCATGGACTGCAGCCCACCAATCTCCCCTGTCCATGGGATTTTCCAGGCAAGAGTACTGGAGTAGGGTGCCATTGCCTTCTCCCTTAGTGTTCCTAGAACAGCTCAAAACTATACAAAACTGTACAAAGAAGGTCTTAATGACCCAGATAACCATGATGGTGTGATCACTCACCTAGAGCCAGACATCCTGGAGTGTGAAGTCAACTGAGCCTTAGGAAGCATTACTACAAACAAAGCTAGTGGAAGTGACAGAATTCCAGCTAAGTGATTTCAAATCCTAAAAGGTGATGCTGTTAACATGCTGCACTCAGTATGCCAGCAAATTTGAAAAACTCAGCAGTGACCACAGGATTGGAAAAGATCAGCTTTCATTCCAATGCCAAACAATGTTCAAACTACCATATAATTGCACTCATTTCACGTGCTAGCAAGGTAATGCTCAAAATTCTTCTAGATAAATTTCAACAGTTTAACCAAGAACTTCCAGATGTAAAAACTGGATTTAGAAAAGGCAGAGGAACCAGAGATCAAATTGCCAACATCCACTGGATCATAGAAAAAGCAAGAGAATTCCAGAAAAAAAATCTACTTCTGCTTAAATGACTATGCTAAAGCCTTTGACCATGTGGATCACAACAAACTGTTGAAAATTCTTAAACAGATATGGTGGTCTGGAATACCACATGACCTTCCTTGTATGCTGAGAAACCTGTATGCAGGTCAAGAAGCAACAGTTAGAACCAGACATGGAATAATGGACTGCTTCCAAATTCGAAAAGGAGTACGTCAAGGCTGTATATTGTCACACTGTTTATTTAACTTATATGCAGAGTATATCATGCAAAATTTCAGGCTGGATGAAGCACAAGTTGGAATCAAGATTGCCAGGAGAAATATCAATAACCTCAGATATGCAGATGACACCATCCTAAAGGCAGAGAGTGAAGAGGAATTAAAGAGCCTCTTGATGAAAGTGAAAGAGGAGAGTGAAAAAGCTAGCTTAAAACTCAACATTCCAAAAATGAAGATCATGGCATTTGATCCCATCACTGCATGACAAATAGATGGGGAAAACATGGAAATAGTGAAAGACTTTATTCTCTTGGGCTCCTATGGACAGAGAAGCCTGGTGAGTTACAGTCCATGGGGTCACAAAGAGTCAGACAGGACGCAATTGACTTAACACCGTATTTGCCTTTCCTTCTGTTTGGAATATTCCCCCTGAGATCTTCCCATGATGATCTTCTCATCATTGTGTTTCAGCACAAAAGTCATCTCAGAGCTTCCCTCCTCCAGCTGCAGCAGACTCTCAGCTACTCTTTCTTTAAGGTAATTTTATTTGTTTATTTATGCCTATGCTGCATCTTTGTTGCTGTGTGCAGACTTTTCTCCAGTTGGAAAGAGCAAGGGGCATACTCTCTAGCTGCAGTGTGCAGGCTTCTTATTGAGGTGGCTTCTCTTTTTGCAAAGCAAAGGCTCTAGCCATGCAGCATGTGGGCTCAGCGGTCTGACCCCTGATCTCTAGAGCACAGGCTCAGTATTTGAGCTGAACAGGGTTCATTTCTCTGTGGCATGTGGGATCTTCCAGAATCAGGGATTGGAGCAGTGTCTCCTGCATTGGTAGGTGGATTCTTTCCCAGGGAGCCACCAGGGAAGTCCTTTCCTCAGCTACTCTTGTGAGTGTGTGTGTGTGTGTGTGTGTTAGTCACTTAGTCGTGTCTGACTCTTTGTGACCCCCATGGACTGTAGCCCACCAGGCTCCTCCATCCATGGGATTTTTCAGGCAAGAAAACTGGAGTGGGTTGCCATTTCCTTCCTCAGGGGAATATTCCCAACCAAGGTATTGAACCCAGGTCTCTTGCATTGCAGGCAGATTCTTTACTTTCTGAGCCACCACATCAATTTCCCCTTTTTAATAGCTCTTACCAGGACCTAACATTATCTTCATTACATTTTTGTTTACATGTTCTTTTTCTGCTTTTTTCTCTAGAATGTAAGTTCCTTAAAGGCAAGGACTAGGTCTCTTTCATTTCCACCAATACCTAGAATAATGTCTAGCCCATAGTAGGTACTATATACCTGTTGACCAATTGATTTCTTTCTGAATATGCAGGTTCAGCCTACTACATGTAAACTGCCTTATACCTTCAAGCAGCTACCCTGTATGGTGAGCTTAAGAAATCAGATCTCATGATAATTAGGGAGCTCTGTTGGAGAAGGCAAAGGCAACCCATTCCAGTACTCTTGCCTGGAAAATCCCATGGACCGAGGAGCCTGGTAGGCTGCAGTCCATGGGGTCCCTAAGAGTCGGACACGACTGAGTGACTTTACTTTCGCTTTTCACTTTCCTGCATTGGAGAAGGAAATGGCAACCCACTCCAGCATTCTTGCCTGGAGAATCCCAGGGACAGAGGAGCCTAGTGGGCTTCTGTCTATGGGGTCACACAGAGTCGGACACGACTGAAGCGACTTAGCAGCAGCAGCAGCAGCAGCAGCAGTAGGGAGTTCTGTGGCTTTTCAAAAGAGACTTACTATTTCTACAAACCATTTGAAATAAGATAAAGTTTCTTGTTTACATGTCACAGCTATTCTTTTCTTTAAACCATTATATAAAAAATGTGTTGCACAAAAAAGATGTTACATTCAAAAATAAAATTTTACATTGTTATGTATTCACCAAAAGAGAGCAACCACGTGTGTCATCTTGTTGCATGCTTAAGAATTATCTCTGCTTAGTGACACTGAAAAGGCCAGAGAATTGGGATGAAAATTGTTCTTGGAATAAAAGTGGTGAAGAGAAAAATAGTAAACAAAAATGTGTATTTATTAAATCAAAAAAATGTCAAATAAGAACAATCTCATTTTTTATTTCTCAGAGATGGAATAGAGAAACTACAGAGAAACAATGCCTCTGAAACAATCTGTATCGTACAGATCTGAGAATAGAGCGTAAGCTGCATGAAGGCAAGGAAACCTTTCTATATTCACCATCAGTTTATCCCATGGCTACAGCTCGGGACCTGGGAAACAGAGTCTGAGCAATTGTTACTGAATGAGCAAAGTGGACTTCTGCTTGTGATCGGCCGTGTCTGACTCTTTACAATCCCATGGACTGTGAACGCCAGGCTCCTTTGTTCAGGAACTTTCCAGGCAAGAATACTGGAGTGGGTTGCCATTTCCTTCTCCAGGTGATCTTCCAGACCCAGAGGTCAAATTCGAATCTCTTGTGACTCCCACACTGGCAGGTGGATTCTTTACCACTGTGCTACCTGGAAAGTCGGGATAAAGTGGGACCCCTTAATAAAGTGTACTGTCAGCTCTATGATCAAGGAATCATCTATTTCACAAGCCCCTGCTACATCCCAAGTGCTGTGTCAGTGGCTAGCGATAAAGAAAGCATTAAAGAGCATCTTATGATGATGGACAGAGAATGTGAGAAACTCTGCAGACCCTGTCTCTGATGTGAGTTCTGCCTCTGTGTAACTTTGGACAAGTTCCATGACCCCTTGTAATGTAAGCCTTGACTTCCGCTTTGGCTGTTGAGGCGTATACTTAAGTATCCATTTCAAAGAAGGCTATCTAAAAAACACACAAAATCAGACTGCAGGTCACAGGACTAGATAAAGATCCAGTGCCCCTGCCCTACCGCCAAGTGCCTTTGATTTACATATCTTCTTTGGTTTAAATAACTGACATTTTGGGTCACTTGTTTTTCTCTTCCCTTGCTTTAATTCTTCCTCTCATACATTAAATTCACCAACAGAAGTTTGGGGTTAACATCGATGTACTGCTATATATAAAACAGATAAGCAACCAGGACCTACTCTATGGCACAGAGAATTATACTCAGTACTTTGTAATAACCTATAAAGGAAAAGAATCTGAAAAGAATACAACTGAACCACTTTGCTTACACCTGAAACTAACACAATATTGTAAATCAACTGTACTTTCCTAAAGGAAGTCAATCCTGAATATTCATTGGAGGGACTGATGCTGAAACTGAAGCTCCAATACTTTGGCCAACTGATGCAAAGAACTGACTCATTAGAATAGACCCTGATGCTGGGAAAGACTGAGGGCAAGAGGAGAAGGGGACGACAGAAGATGAGATGATTGGATGGCATCAGTGACTCGATGGACATGAGTTTGAGCAAGCTCCAGGAGCTGGTGATGGACAGGGAAGCCTGGCATGCTGGAGTCCATGGGGTCACAAAGAGTCAGATATGGCTGAGTGACTGAACTGAACTGAACTGAACTGATGCTGGGAAAAAAATGAAGGCATAAGGAGAGGGAGGGCAAAAGAGAATGAGATGGTTGGATGGCATCACCGACTCAATGGAGATGAGCTTGAGCAAACTTAGGGAGCTAGTGGAGGACAGAGGAGCCCGGCTTGCCTACAGTACATGGGGTCCCAAAGTCAAACACGACTTAGTAACTGAATAACAACAACAGCAACAACTCGGGATGAGCCGTGAGTCTGACACTTCAGTGAGTTCTCTGCTGCTAAGCTGCTGCTAAGTCAGGTCAGTCGTGTCCGACTCCGTGCGACCCCATAGACGGCAACCCACCAGGACCCCTGTCCCTGGGATTCTCCAGGCAAGAACACTGGAGTGGGTTGCCATTTCCTTCTCCAATGCGTGAAAGTGAAAAGTGAAAGTGAAGTCGCTCAGTCGTTCTGACTCAGCGACCCCATAGACTTAAGCCTATCAGGCTCCTCTGTCCCTGGGATTTTCCAGGCAAGAGTACTGGAGTGGGGTGCCATTGCCTTCTCTGGTGAGTTCTCTACGTGTGTGATTTAACTCAATCCTCATCATTGATCCAAGTTGTGAGTTATATCCTCATTATTAATTTAGCCTTGGGGAGCTTATGATATTTGCCCAGTGTCTCAAGTTCAAGGAGTCTGGGATTGAATCCAGCTCTTCCTGACTACAAAGCCTAGGCCTTGAGCTCTCCAACTCACAAGGACTGGGGACAGTCCTAGCCTTACGTGGTTACCATGTGCCCAGTAGGATTTTTACTCTGGGACTCATGGTCCCTCCCTGTTAGAGACAATCATCGCATGCGCTCTGTCCCCCCTCTGACTTTCCCTGGAGTCTAGACAAAGTGAGGGACCAGATAGTCATGGAGAAACTCAGGTGGGGCGTGATCACTTGCCTCTGGTTCAAGGAATCTGAGTGGGATCCGTTCTACAAGAAGTCAGGTGCTGGAGAAATCCAAATTCATTTGCTTAAATAAGAATTTGAGTGCTACACTGGTGACAAGGATGATTATAATAATTGTGGTAATAAAAATAATAGCAAACAAAACAATCAGAAAATTAAACATATTTTTCTAATGTAGATTATATAACCAATTAAGTGCCTCTTTCCCCTGGAGAAGGGAAGGGCTACCCACTCCAGTATTCTTGCCTGAGAGATAGCATGGACAGAGGAGCCTGGCAGGCTGCAGTCCATGGGGTCGCAAAGAGCCAGACACAACTGAACGACTTTCAGTTTCATGTTTCAAAAAGCCGTTACTGAGGATTTGTTCTTTGTCAGGGAATCTGAGGCAGTTTATTACCAACTTTTTTCCTAAAATTCCTACTCTCTGAGGCTCTTTTCTCTCTCATCTCTAAAATGGGAATAACAGACCCAACTTGACGGAGTGGTGTGTGTGTGTGTGTGTGCTTGTGCGTCTGTGTGTGTGTGTGTGTGGGTGGGTGTGTGTGTATGTGTGGGTGTGTGCTCAGTCATGTCTGACTCTTTGTGACCTTGTGGACTGCTGCCTGCCAAATTCCCTCCGTCCATGGGATTTTCCAGGCAAGAATACTGGAATGGGTTGCTATTTCCTTCTCCAGAGAATATTCCCAACCCAGGGATCGAACCCATGTCTCTTGAATCTCCTGCATTGGCAGGCAAATTCTGTACCACTAGCACCACCTGGGTAGCCCATGATAGAATGAAGTAATTATCATTCAAAGAGAAAAACGCACTGAAGGGATAAACGAAATGTCCAATCCCCTTTAGTCCCAGTGTCAAGACAGAGTTCTTTATAAACACCCGGGTGTTCATGTATTTTTTCATTCATTGAATATTTTCCATACATGGACCCACACACTCATTAAATAGATGCTTGAAAGAAAAACTGAAAGTGAAGTCGTTCAGTCGTGTCCGACTCTTTGCAACCCCATGGACTGTAGCCTACCAGGCTCCTCTGTCCATGGAATTTTCCAGGCAAGAGTGCTGGAGTGGGTTGCCACGGCCTTATGCTTATAATGTGAGGTGTGACATGACCGCTGGAGATGAATCCAGCTATGACTTCTGAGATTCCTTTCTAGGCAGGTGCCTTGGGTGAGAAGAGGAAGACAAAACCCACAGAATGCCAGGGACCAGGCATCAGACTAGCACTTCACAAACACAATTCCATTTAAATTTCACAGCAGCCCTATGAGGTAGAGGTTCCAATTCACACTCTGCAAGTGAGGAGCTTGACAGTGGGGAGTGCAAGTGATCTGCCCAAGGCCAAAGGTTAGCTTGCTTTCCAGGCATGAAAGCCCATCTTCTTCCTACACAGCCCCCTTTGTATCCATGAACCGTGTGCATGCCTCCTGGCCCCTTTCATCATCCAGAGATACAGCATGCCAAAGTGATTCAATGCCAATAATAACCACTTCCCAAGTACAGAAGTGTTTGCAGTGTTCCCAGCTCTTTCACATTTATTATCTTGTGCCTCCTATGAAACAGGTTCACACCCTCCTCGCTACCTTTTATTTTCACAGGCATGGCAAGTACAGGATGTGATAAACACCCTGAACAAGGAAACGTTTAGCCTAAGCTAACTATTATCGGCAGCATCTATGACAAATGACTTAATACAACCCCGAAAAGCCCAATGTGATGACTAATTTGTAGTTAAAAGTAGTTGGAAATTTACTCTGTAAAAAAATTACGTGGAAGGAACTCGATTAACTTTGAAAGAGAGAAAAAGCCAAGGAAAATACCCCCATAATGATTTACTCCTCCTGGCAGGGGTAGCAATAAAGATAAGAATTACAACCCCAAGAGCACGTAGCGAGGCAATGAACATGCTTGACTTTGCATACCGAATGCACAAAATGTATCAGGGCAGGCAGGGCAAACTCACTTCAGTTGTCTAGCTCGACCTCCTCACTTAACGGGAAGAAACTGAGTCATATGTGGGGGTGTCTGATTCGGGATTCACTGAGACAAGATCTTCCCCTTGGCAGGGACGGAAATAACGCTTGGTGTCAGGGAAGGACATGTACTCTGGGGTCCTGGCCTCAGTTCACTGTCTCCATTCTGGGTGTCTTGGGACAAATCACCTAACCCTTCTGAGTGTCAGACTCTTTGGCTGAAGAGTATGATTAATAATGCCAAGTTCCTAAGATTATACAAGGTAAGCAGCTTATTCTATGTAAAATTTCCAGCAAATGCCTAGCATGCACTAGTTTCAAAACAAAAACATTCATGGCTTTCTTCCTCTGCCTAGTTATTGTTGTCCCCATGGAAGATCACATCAGATCTTTCCTAATTCTCTCTCCGACTCTACTCCTCACCAAAGAAATTGTAAGATTGTTATTGACCTCATAGGAAAAGCACGAAGTCATCTAATCACTGTACAATGTGTTTGTAAATACTTAAGCCCCAGGATTCTGTCCTAAATTGTCCAAAATTAAGGGTGCTGAATGTTCACTTTCTCACTGTGATTGTTTTGGCCATCATTGCTCTATTTGTCTTCACTTTCATTGTGGCTGTTGCTGTTGAATTGCTAAGTCATGTCCGACTCCTTTGCGACCCCATGGACCATAGCTTGCCTGGGATTTCCCAGGCAAGCATACTGGAGTGGGTTGCAATTTCCTTCCCCAGGGGCTCTTCCTGACCCAGGGATTAGGTCTCTTGCGTCTCCTGCATTGGCAGGTGAATTCTTTACCACTGAGCCACCGGGGAAGCCTCCACTTTCACCGAACGCAGTTTAATTAGTGTCCTGGCATGAGGCATGGTGGTTATTCAGGGACTGGAGGAAGTGACTGGAAAAACATGACATCCCAGGCAGATGGAAACCTTCCCTAGTCATGAGCACATCTGAGAACATGAAACTGCCACGTCTCTGTGATTCCTGTTAGCTCTACCACTGCTGATTCTGTGTTGTCTGGACTTTTCCCAAACCTATTCTGGAGACTTTCTACTGTCCCTCTCTTAAAAGGACTACTCCCTTTGTTCTTAAGCATAAAATGCAAACTCTGTACCATGGCCTTTGAGTGCTTGGCACCTGTCTCCACTCCTCATAGTCTCTGGCCCCTCCTTTCTGCCCCTTGAACTCATCAGCCCTCTCACACTCAGGATGTATTTCCACACTTTGATATCCTCCTAGAATGACTTTCCAGAACTGCTACTTTCACTTTGCAACTGCCTGCTCGGATGTCACCTCCTTTGAGGTGACACTTTCCTGAGTATCTCATTCTAAGTATGCTTCCCTTCCACCTGGTCCTCTTCCACATTCCTTGGACTAACTTGTAAATACAAAGTATCAAAGTTCTGTACCTGTGTTGACATTTATTGGCCTGTACTTTTGTTGCCTCCAGTAATGTGAGCTTACAGGGTGTATTACATTCCTAGGGCTGCTATAACAAAGTAACACAGAATGACTTCAAACAACAGAAGCATATTTTCTCCCAGTTCTGAGAGCAGTCTGAACTTCTCCAGCACTGTTGGAACCAAGCAACAGTGTTGGTTCTTCTGGAGATTCTGAGGGATTTTCTGTCCCCAGCCTCTCTCTAGCATCTGGTGGCTCCAGACAGTCCTTGGGGGTCCCCAGCCACACCAATCTCTGCCTCAAATGACCTTCTTCTCTGTGTCTGTGTCTCAAGCGCCCCTCTCCTTTTTCTTGTAGGTACAGTAGTCACTGAATTTACAACCCACCCTAAATCCAGGATCTCATTCCAAGATTTTGAGCTGAATTACATCTGCAAAGATGTGATCTATAAATAACTTCATCTTCATGGTACCAGGAATTAGAACTTGGACATCCTCTTTTGAGGGAGGAGCATAATATAACTTACTACAGAGAGCAAACACCTTCTCTCTCTTGGGGACCACCTGAGTCCCTGAGCCCAGAATAGTACCTTTGCCTTAACAGGCTTTCATTAAATACAATTTTGAGCTAATAAATGCTGTCATTTTATGACATTCCCTCTCTGATCCCAAAGCCTTGGCAAGTGGTGCCCCTCCAACCCTGAGAACTGCAGTTTCTGTCTGAGCATCTCATTGCCTCTCCCATAATGGAAGATCCACAGGAAGCCAGGTCCCTGGCAGGAGCAGCCCAGTAGGATTGCATGGCTGTCCTCAGACAAACAGTGTCGAGTGGTGCTGTGCACGCCACTCAGGGAGTCAGAGCAGACTGTATGTGCTGGGCTCCATGGGGCAAACACAGGGCTCTTGCTGCCTGCTCAAATGACCTTCCTTTCCCCAGACATTAGACATGGTGGATTCATGGTTACACATGCCCCCTCCCATTGCCACCCTGACATCACCTACTGATTTTTCCTCTTCCCTTGATCACAATCATTAAATTTGTCCCCATCCTAAAATCCCTGCATTAGTAATAAAGACCACTGAAACTATAGCCCAATCTACTTAGCTGAATGATTACATGCTTCAGTTCAGTTCAGTTGTTCAATTGTGTCTGACTCTTTGCAACCCCATGGACTGTAGCATGCCAGGCTTCCCTGTCCATCACCAACTCCCAGAGCTTACTCAAACTCATGTCCATTGAGTCAGTCCTACTGTCAATCTTTCCCAGCATCAGGGTCTCTTCCAAGAAGTCAGTTCTTCCAATCAGGTGGCCAAAGGATTGGAGTTTCAGCTTCAGCATCAGTCCTTCCAATGAATATTCATGACTGATTTCCTTTAGGATTGACTGGTTTAACCTCCTTGCAGTTCAAGGGACTCTCAAGAGTCTTCTCCAACACCACAGTTCAAAAGCATCAATTCATCAGCGCTCAGTTTTCTTTATAGTCCAACTCTCACATCCATACATGACTACTGGAAAAAAACATAGCTTTGACTAGACGGACCTTTGTTGCAAAGTAATGTCTCTGCTTTTTAATATGCTGTCTAGGTTGTTCATAGCTTTTCTCCCAAGAAGCAAGAGTCTTTTAGTTTCATGGCCTCAGTCACCATCTGCAGTGATTTTGGAGCCCAAGAAAATAAAGTCTCTCACTATTTGCATTGTGTCCCCATCTATTTACCATGGAGTGATAGGACCGGATGCCATGATGTTAGTTTTTTTGAATGTTGAGTTTTAAGCCAGTTTTTCCACTCTCCTCTTTAGCCTTCATCAAGAGGTGCTTGATTTCCTCTTCACTTTCTGCCATAAGGGTGGTGGTATTATGCATGTGTGCAGTTATTCAGTTGTGTCCAATGCTTTGTGACCCCACGGACTGTAGCCCACTAGGTTCCTTTGTCCATGGAATTTTCCAGGCAAGAATACTGGAGTGGGTTGCCATTTCCTTTTCCAGGGGATAGTCCCAACCTAGGGATTGAGCCCATGTCTCTTACACCTCCTGCTTTGGCAGGCAGGTTCTTTACCAGTTGAGCCACTGGGGAAGCTGACTTCCTCAGTCATATCCAGTCATCTGCATATCTGAGGTTCTCAATATTTCTCCTGGCAATGTTGATTCCAGTTTGTGCTTAATCCAGCCCATCATTTCACATGATATAATCTACATACAAGTTAAATAAGCAGGATGACAGTATACAGCCTTGATGTACTTTTTCCCTAATTTGGAACCAGTCCATTGTTCCACGTCTGGTTCTAACTGTTGCTTCTTGACCTGCATACAGATTCCTCAGGAGGCAGGTAAGGTGGTCTGGTATTCCCGTCTCTTGAAGAATTTAGATTCCATGCTTACATAACATATTTTTCCTTCAAAAGATGCAACCCATCAATAATTAATTGTTAGTGTATTTTCTCTTATATTCTTTTTATTTATTTCTAATTTTTAACTGTGCTGTTTCCTTGTTTCTGTGTGTGGGTTTTCTCTAGTTGCAGTGAGCAGGGCTACTCTCTAGTCGCAGTGCACAGACTTCTCACTGAGATGGCTGCCCTTGTTGCAGAGCATGAGATCTAGAGTGCTGGGCTCAGTAGTTGTGCTGCATGGACTTAGTTGCTCCCCAGCCTATGCGATCTTCCCAGATCAGGGATCAAGCCTGTGTGTGCAGGCAGATTCTTAACTACTGGGCCACTAGGAAAGTCCCTAGTGTATTTTCTTATACAAATGTGGCTTCCTGAAAAATCTTGAAGCTACATGGGGGCAGCTTCTGTTCATTCTATAAGGAGAGTGCAGCCTCCACTCCTGCCAGCTAGAAGGTGCTGAACACGTGCAACTGACCACCTCCACTGGGAATGGTCTCAGCTAGAGAAAACTGCCTTACACAAGGTCACACCTCCTTCCACAAGGCAGCTGCATGTGGGCACTGCTAATCAACAAAAGGGTATAGCGGCCCAGCTCCCTTCTCACAAGTCAGGACATCTCTGATGAGCCATCTCCCCCTGGGGATGTCTGAAGACTTTGTTGGGTTTGAATCAGCTCAGTTTCTTCCTCTGCAGATTCCTGCTTCCTCTGTCTCCTTTCCAAGGCTGTACCTCTTTCTCCCTTCCACAGCTGTAGATCTCAAGACACTCCTGGAAAAAATGATTCCTGAATGCTAATCTCCATCTCCAAGTGTCTTCTCAAGGAGTCAGTCTGTGATATTATTTGCAGATGCTATATCCTCTGCCTGGATAGTATTTCTGTTTTATGTTAACCTGCCAATCTATGTATTCTTCATATCCCAAATCAAATGTCATCTAGATGCACATTTTAGATTTTCTCTATATCAACACATATTGCACTGTCCTATAATTATTACTCAGACATTTTTCTTTCTTGCTAAAATAACTGTGTTATGCAAGGATACTGTAGTAATTAGCTACTTCTGTGTAAAAATGGCATAAGTTTAATGGCTTGAAATGTTGTTGTTGCTTAGTTGCTAAGTCATGTCCAATTCTTTTGCAACCCCATGGACTGTAGCCTGCCAGGCTCCTCTGTCCATGGGACTTCCCAGGCAAGAATATTGGAGTGTGTTGCCATTTCTTTTTCAAGAGGATCTTCCTGATCCAGGGATCAAACTTAAATCTCCTGCATTGACAGGTGAATTTTTGACTGCTGAGGCATCAGGGATATAATACTTCCTTATTACCAGGCTGGTCTGTAGGTTGGTAATCAAGAAAATCTCAATTAGGTTTTCCATTTAGGATCTCAAAAGACTGAAATCAGGATGTCAACCAGCCTGGCTCTTCCTTGGAGGCTTTGAGGAGAATCCTTTTCCAACTATTCAGGTTGGTAGAACCCAGTTCCTTGTGGTTGTAGGACTAGGTTCCCTGTTTCCCTGCTGGCTGTCCCCTCAAGGCAACTCTGCTTCTAGAAGCTGTCCTCATGCCCCCTTACATGGACCTCTCCATCTTCAAAGCCAGCAATGGTGCATCAATTCAACGTCTTCTTATGATCTGAAACTCTGTGGTTTCAACCTTTGTCTTCTACCACTAGCCAAAACCCTTTATGCCTTTAAGGACTTGTGTGATTAGATCAGGCCTACCTAGATATTATCCCTTTTTATGGTGAACTTTGGGCTTCTGTGATGGCTCAGAGGTTAAAGCGTCTGCCCACAATGCGGGAGACCTGGGTTCAATCCCTGGGTTGGGAAGTTTCCCTGGAGAAGGAAATGGCAACCCACTCCAGTATTCTTGCCTGGAGGTCCCAAGGACAGAGGAGCCTGGTAGGCTACAGTTCATGGGGTTGCAGAGTTGGACATGACTGAGCAACTTCACTTTCAAACTTTCATGGTGAACTTTGCCTTATAACACAATCATAGATGTGATATCTCACATTCTCAGGGACAAAATTAGAGACGGCATGGATTCTGGTAGCCTTATGTAGAAATTCTGCCTACTGCAGATGGAAAGGGAATCTTATTCACAGATTATGCTTCTCAGCACTTTGCAGAGCTTCTGATATTAAAGATAATTGATGCTTGTATTAATTTTTAGGTCGAACTGACTTCAATTTCAATGACTATTATGCTTTTAAATGTTCTGTTTTAGTTGCATGCATAGTGAGTAAAATACCTCAAATGGGGAATTAAAATAATTTAAAAATGAATTCCAGTTTTTTCATGATGAACATTTGATGCATAGAAGAGATCAGAAAATGGAAATGTCAAAAGATGGAAAGAAAGAAAAGCCTCCTGAGATACGAACATGTAATTTTGTAGTTTGGTATATTTTACAGATGAGTCCATCAACTTCCAAGCTCAGTCAGCAAATGGTAGTTATCAGTTACCAAAGTTGCTTTACTGTTAATGCCTTGATTCAATTAATGACAGAAGATTTTCTAATCCTGAATCTGCTTAAATTAAAATCCAGATTGGAGGTGTAGGAAAATAAGAATCAGTAGACTGCCCCTAGAGTGTGCTGTGATGGATTAATGCTTTTGATTTGGAGATGAGGTTATTTCCATGCATGTACTTATGTGTGTGTTTATCTCCACCACTGCCGTGTGTTCAGAGTTGCTGTCTCTCTACATATACACATGCCAAGACTGACGCCTTTCTCTAGCCTCCTTCCCTTCTGCTTATTGAAGCCTTCTCTTCATTTTGTGTCAGGCATACAAAGTGATGGCAAACGTGGACAGTTGTTTCTGGCTGCAGCTCACCCAAATAAAACTGTTTCAGTTGATGCAGAGCACTGATGTCAGCCAAGACCCTATACTTCTTGACATTGCATTTTTCCCAGTGAATAATAAATCACTGTTTCCCCCAGCAGCCTCTCTCCCTCTGCCTTTCTCTTTTCTTCCACCATTAGTCATGCTGGTCCAACTCACCACCTGTCACTTGGCAAGCTTCTGCAAATACTTTTACCCACGTAGAGGCAGATTTGGGTTCATTGAAGTTGGGAACACACCTGTGCGGACTTGAGCCCTCAATGCACAAGCTGTAGTCCTTTGAAAAGTTTGTTTGTTTTTTTTTTTTTGGCTGTTTGTATATATTAGAATCTGCTGTTTCTTGGAATGGATTTTTCAAACATTTCTATCATTAGAATCTTGAATTTCAGATGATGTAAATATGCTTCAGGACAAAATATGTAAGTAGTTAAACACATAGTGGATAATCTCAAAAGAGGATCAATGTTACCTAATTAACTTGTATTTAGTTCATCTACCATAGCTCCTTTAATTCTCCCAACAAATCCAATGAAGAGAAATTGCACATTATTTTCAATAAATAGATGAGAAAGTTAGACCCAGGAGGAGCAGCATGTCTGAATCATTCACCAATTAGCTAAAAGATCCTGAACTCCTTGTAAGGAGTGTCTGATTTAAAGCCCTTGTAATTTTCACATTGTATGCTGCATTTTCTACTTGGTAACACTGATCCCTTATGTCTAGTTCCTCAACATATGAAGAATCCCTACTATGGTGCTAACAACAAAGGTTTGTAGAGGTAAACACGCAGTAGTGTCCCACAGATGCTGGTGGCTCAGCCGAGTAAATGTTCATGTAAACAGTTATGATGCAGTTTCTATTAGTTCTGTAATAGAAGTAAGTCTCAAAGTAGGTTTATGTAGAGCCTCTCCTCCAAAGAAGTAGTCACTACTCATGTACGGTTATTTAAATGATTAAAATGACTTTGTGTGTAAAGTCAGGGATTCAGTTCCTTTCAAGAGCTTGATAGACACACATAGGCAATGTCTACCAAAATGGATAGTGCAGAGAATAGAACACACCCATCATCGTACTCTTTTCTATTGGACAGCATTAGACTAGAGAATCAGAAAGACTTCACCTTCACCTTCAAGCAGCTCTTGAGCTGAGGCCTGAAGACTCAATAGAATCCTTCAGGCAAACCAGCAGAGGGGACAGATTCCAGGCAGAGGACACAGAATGTGCCAATGCATGCAACCGATGTAAGAAGACATGGATTTTCTAGTGAAATGAAAGTTAATTAGAATAACTCCAAATGTTTAAAAGATGTCCTGGAATCGGGAGCATAACATGGATTGCCTGGAAGGTAGGGGCTGCCTCAGTGATCACCTTCCATGATATTATATGACATAATATGAAATAGAGGAGGAGGGGATTCATGTGGCAGGATGTATGTTGTACATGTATGTTGTGCATACCTGTTGTGGGATGTCATGCGAGGCTCCTCCTGTGCAACTGTGCAAATATTTTCTGTGACAGGCTTTCTGAAATTCCAATACTTTTGAAAGTATTGAAGTATTGAAACTCCAATACTTTGGCCACCTAATGTGAAAAAACTGACTCATTTGAAAAGACCTTGATGCAAGATTGAGGGTAGGAGAAGGGGACGACAGAGGATGAGATGGTTGGATGGCATCATCAACTCAATGGACATGAGTCTGAGTAAACTCCAGGATTTGGTGATGGATAGGGAGGCCTGGAGTGCTGCAGTCCATGGGGCTGCAAAGAGTCGGACACTGAGCGGCTGAACTGAACAGAACAGAACTGACAGGCTTTTTAACTTTTCAAATAAAATACTATTGAAAATCCTTTGACAGAAGGCAGCTAAAAATAGAACTGGAGGGCTTTTCTCTCGGGCATACCTGGATCCTGAGACATCCTTACTGAACCCTGGGGCTCTGAAGAGCTAGTGGGCACATCAGAGACCCACTGATGATTTTGAACAGGAGGTGGATGATCAGACACTGTGTCAGGATTACCCCTCTGTCCAGTTTGGAGGAATGGTGATGGGGACATAAAATGGAAGCCTGGATGGATAAATGCAAAAGGCATGGAAATAGATGAAGAAAAGATGGTAAATGACACTTTAACTGGAGCAGAAAGAATGGTCTCGGGATTTGAAGGAATCTAGACTATAAGGAAGAGGAGCAGACTCATTTCCGTGTATCCCCCTTGAGCAATCTGGTGGCTGGTGGTATCATTTTTCATGATGTGGAATTCTAAAGGGATGGTTTACTTTTTGGTTTAAATTCTCAAGGCCTCAGAAAATAAGAGGATGAGGAGCATGATGGTTTACATTTAGGCCTTGAGTTACGGCTCTGTCATTCTGTCAAAGTCAGAGGAAATATCCCCCAAATCCTATTCACATCAATGAATAATGTATGTGTTATTTCTTCATTCTTCCCCATAGTAAACACCAATCAGAAGCATCTGAAACAAACAGACCCCAGAAACTAGAGTCAAACCAGCATTTTGTCAACCGATTAGACAGCAGTTAATTTAATGCTAACATTAATCAGGGTCTGATTGCTCCATTGTGAGGAACAAGAACTATGTGTGGAGATTAACACGCAACAAGCATTTCAGAATGTTTCTGTAGAAACCCCCACGCAGTAATTAAGAAGAGCACCGAATGAAGGTTATTGATCCATTGTGTTATTGAGAAACAACATTGATATTTAAGATCTTAGTTGTTGGTTCCAAAGTAAAAGAGACAGTCTGTACAGATCATTAGTAACACAGAGTCTTTGTGTGTGTGTGGTTTTTACCATTTAAACTGAGACATGGAGTTCAAATGTTACCCCGGTTGAAATAACATTGATTTAATTGTCAAGCAATCTTCACTTGTAAGTGTTTAAAGTGATCACCATTTGGACAAATCTGAGCTTTGCAGTCAGTTTCTATGCCTGACATCTGTGGAATGAGGTTTTTCATCTTTAAATGAAAGGCCACTATCTGGGTTTCAACACTCTTTTGCAGAGTGACATTGATAATACCCACCTCACAGATTTGTTGAAAGGATTCTGGGAGAAAGTCAGTGTTAGAGAGTCAGTACAGCATACTGTTCAGGAGCATACACTGGATTCAACTTCTGTGTTTCAAGCACAGCTTTGCCACTTATTAGCTGTGCAAACTTGGACATATTAGTTAACCTCTCTGTTCCTCATCTTTTTAAAGAGGTATAATAGTAATAGGCATTCATGACAGGGATAGTGTAGAATTAAAATTAAAAATATATATATGAAAAGTTCTTAGGAGAGAGAGAGCCAGGCAGATTATAATCGTGATATAACCATCAATAGTTTTTATTGTTATAATTTGAAATTATTCAGGCACAGAGTTTATTCTGAACAAATATTAACTACATCCTTTTCCTCTCCACAGTAATTCAGTAGCTGGGAGGCTGGCTTTTTCTTTCTTTGCAGCAATGAGAAGGTAAGGAGGCAAATAGAAGGAAAAACTCTTGGTCTGCATGCTTTACCCACTTGTCTACAGAGCTTCCAGATAAATCTTTTTGTCTAATTCCTAAATATGACTAGACAACCCAGAAAAACCTGAAATGTGAAGAAACTGTGATAGAGAAAGACTAAGATGAACTAGTTGAGGAATGAAGACCAGGAAGCAGATTCTAACTAGTACCTACAGAAAACTAAGGGCACACTGCTATCAAAAAAGAATAATTTGCCATGAGAAGCAAACCATGAAACAACAAGGAAGAGTTTCTTTGGAGTTTACACACACACACACGCACACACGTGTGCGCGCACACACACACACATATATGTATGTATCACTGGAAGGACTGATGCTGAAGCTGAAGCTCCAATACTTTGGCCACCTGATGCGAAAAACTGACTCATTTGAAAAGACCCCGATGTTGGGAAAGATTGAAGTGGGAGGAGAAGGGGATGACAGAGGATGAGATGGTTGGATGGCATCACTGACTCGAAGGACATGAGTTTGGGTAAACTCCAAGAGCTGGTAATGGACAAGGAAGCCTGGCATGCTGCAATCCATGGGGTTGCAAAGAGTCGGACACGACTGAGTGACTGAACTGAACTGATGATAAAATTAAAGGAAAAACATATACATAGGTTGAAGATAATGTCAAATAAATGACATATATCCTAGAGCTAAAAAGATAAAGATGAATTTGAGAGAAAAGATGAGAAATAAGTCAATAGGCCCAGCACTGGAATCAAATGAATTCTCAGAAGGAGTAATGGCATTGATTGGGGAGACAGGCAGAGGGATATCATCAAATAAATAAATAGTACAAGAAAAGTTTCTTGAACCTAAGTATGAATACTCCAAAGGAAAGTCCAAATCAAAGATACAACTACACATATATCAAAATGTCTAAGATTAGAAAATAAATAAAATTAGAAGGGAAAATACTAAGTGACGGGAACAATGAGGAACAAAAAGTATTCTCATTCACTGCTGGCAGGAAAACAGAAAGCTGCATCCAACTTCAGAAAACAAATTGGCGAGATCATATAAACTTAAACATGGAATTATGCTGTGACCCAAGATATGTGGCTTTCAATTATTCACACAGAGAAGTGAAAACAAATGACCACACAAAACTCTGTAAAGAAGTGGTAGCTTTATTAATATGATATTTAAAAAAGCAACCCAAGTGATCAATTCATCAACTGGTGATTGGATAAACGAATTATGGTACATCCAAATAATGGAATACTATGGAAACCAAAAGGAACACATTACTGATATATTCAACAACATGAATAAGTCTGAAAAGTATTTTAATAAATTCAAGAAGTGAGACATGAAAGCCTACATAGTGTTTGATTGCATCTGTATGACATTCTGAAAAAGGCAAAACAATAAAGACAGAGATAAGATGAATGTTTTCCAGGGATGGGAGATGGAGCATTGGGGGTTAAGAAGAAGCTTGAAGTTCTGGAAAGGTTCTGTTTCTTGATAGAGTGGTAAATTTATAATGATATGTTTTATGAAAACTTGTCAAAATGAACTTCAAAAAATGGGTAAAATTGCTTGTGAATTTGCCTTTAATAAACCTGGATTAAAGAAAAAGATAAAAGGTTTACTGAATAAAAAGGAGATAATTTGTTAAGACCCACATTGCATATGTCATTAAGAAATTTCAGGAATGATGCCAGCAAGATGATAGAGTCAGAAGCTTTGGAATCTCCTTGCCTGTACAAACACCAATTCAGCAATAATTCATGGGCAAATTATCTTTGTGAGAAATTCAGAAATTAGATGAAAGACTCTTACAACCCAGGAGAATGTGAAGCCAGGCTCACAGAAGCCAGTAGGGAGAGATTCAGGTTACCTTCTCACCTCTGGACCTGCCTCTGACACAGCATCAAATTACGAGGTATTTTGCCAAGATACATAATATGTTAGATCACAAAACAAGTCTTAGAACATTTAAGATTGAAATCACACCAAGTATTTTTTTCTGACCACAATGGACTGAAAATAAAAATTAATAAAGGATGCTGAATCTGTAATACTTTGGCCACTGGAAGAGAAGAGCCAATTCATTGGAAAAGACCCTTATGCTGGAAAGGATTGAGGGCAGGAGGAGAAGGGGACTACAGAGGATGAGATGGTGGGATGACACCACCAATTCAGTGGACATGAGTTTGAGCAAACACTGGGAGATAGTGAAGGACAGGGAAGCCTGGTGTGCTGCAGTCCTGGAGTCGCAAAGATGTAAAAATAGGACACAACTTAGCAACTGAACTGGAGAAGGCGATGGCACCCCACTCCAGTACTCTTGCCTGGAAAATCCCATGGACGGAGGAACCTGGTGGGCTTCAGTCCATGGGGTCGCAAAGAGTCCAACACGACTGAACGACTTCACTTTGACTTTTTACTTTCATGCATTGCAGAAGGAAATGGCAACCCACTCCAGTGTTCTTGCCTGGAGAATCCCAGGGGCTGCAGAGCCTGGTGGGCTGCCGTCTATGGGGTGGCACAGAGTTGGACACGACTGACGTGACTTAGCAGCAGCAGCAGCAACTGAACAACAACATAGCAATAGCAGAAGGAAAACTGAAACATTCATAAATGTGTGCAAATTAAACAGCACACTCTTGAATGACCACTGAGTCAAGGAAGAAATACAATAAGAAACAGAACATACTTCGAGACCAAGGAAAATGAAAACACAACTTACCAAAACCTTAGGGGATACAGTAAAAACAGTGTTAAGAGAAATGTGTGTGTGTGTGTGTGTGTGTGTGTGTGTGCGCGCGCATGCGTGTGCATGCACTCAGTTGCTCAGTCATGTCCGACTCTTTGCAACTCCCTGGATTGTAGCCTGCCATGCTCCTCTATCCATAGAATTTTCCAGGTGAGAATACTGAAGTGGGTTGAGAAAAGTTCACAGCAATAAATAGCTCTATTAATAAAGAAGAAAGATCTGAAATAAACTACCTAAATTTCCATCTAAGAAAGTGAGAGAAAGATGAAACCTATAGTTAGCGGAAGGAAAGAAATAGCAAATATTAGAGCAAAAATAAATAAAGAATAGAAAAATAATCAACAAAAGTAAGAGTTGGTTTTCAAAAAAGATGAACAGCATTGATAATTCAGTAGTTTAACTAAGAAACATAGGAAAATACTCAAATATATAAAATCAGAAATGAAAGAGGAGACATTATATCTAATACCACAGAAATAAAATGGATCACAGGAAACTACTATGAACAATTATAAGCCAACACACGGTACCACCTATAAGAAATGGATAAATCCCTAGAAACATATCTTGGTGAAACAAAATCATGAAGAAATAGAAAGTGTGAGCAAACATATCACTCATATGAAATTGAATCAGTAATCAAAACCTCCCAACAACAACAAAAAGCTCAGGATCTGATGACTTCGCAGGAGAATTCTACCAAATATATAAAGAAGAATTACTGTCAATCCTTTTCAAATTCTTCCAAAAAACTGAAGAGGATGAAGCATTTCTAAAATTGTTTTATGGGCCCAGTAATATTTTGGTACCAAAACCAAACAAACATACAGTTAGAAAAGAAGACTACAGGCCAACATCCATAATGAACACAGATACAGAATTTCTCAACAAAATACCAGCACGCTGAAACCAACAGCACATTTAAAAAATTATACACCATGACTAAGTGAAATTTATCACTGGGGTGCAAGGATAGTTTAACATTAAAAAAGTTAATTAATGTGACACAGTACATTAAACAAAACAAAAGGCAAAAAACACATTATTGTGCCTATAGATGCAGAAAACGTTTATCAAAATTTTGCTTGACACAATTTAACCTTTCATAATAAACACGATCAACAAGCTAGAAATAAAAGGGCATTACTTCAACATAATATAGGCCATACATGACAAGGTAACGTCATAGTCAACAGCAGAAGATTGAAAGTCTTTCTTCTAAGAACAGGAATGAAGCAAGGATGCCTGCTGACTCTCACCACTTCTATTCAACACTTAACTGTACGTCTTAGAGTGTTTAGACAAGAAGAAGAAATAAAAAGCATATAAATTAGAAAAAAAAGTAGAATTGTTCCCATTTACAAGGGTGGCTCAGAGGTTAAAGTGTCTGCCTGCAATGCGGGAGACCCAGGTTCGATTCCTGGGTTGGGAAGATCCCCTGGAGAAGGAAATGGCAACCCACTCCAGTATTCTTGCCTGGAGAATCCCCTGGAAGGAGGAGCCTGATAGGCTACAGTCCACGGGGTCGCAAAGAGTCGGACACGACTGAGCGACTTCACCTCCACATTTGATCTTATATATGGAAAACCATGAAGACTCCATTGAAAACAACAATACAAACTCTAGAACTAATAAGAGCACTAATTTCATTCATGCAGGGCCCACCGTCATAACTTAGTACCTCCCCAAATCTCACTTCCTCATATCATCATATTGAGGATTAGGATTTCAAAATATGAACTTTAAGGGATTACCAACAATTGGACCATATCACATACTCATAACAAATTAAACTCCAAAATATATAAGGAACAACTCAGTGGTGAAAAACAAACAAACATTTAACTTGAGTTTAAAATAAGGACTTAAATGAACATTTATCCAAAGAAGATATACAAATGGTCAGTAGGTAAATGGAAAAAAAAATGGTCAATGTTGCTAATTGCAAATAAAAACCACCATGAGATATCACCTCATACCTGTCAGAATGGCTATTACCAAAAATAAATAAAAAATAAAAAGGCAGCAAGTATTGGTGAAATGTGGAGAAACTGCAACCCTTTTAAACAGTTGATGGAAATGCAAAATGGTGCAGCCTCTATGGAAAATAGTATGGAAGTTCTTCAAAAAAATGAAAATAGAACTATCATATGATCCCACAGTCACTCATTCGATGTTTATCCAAAAGAATAGAGATAAGGATCTTGAAGAGATATCAGCGCTCCCGTGATCACTGCAGCGCTACTTACCATAGGCGATACAACCTGAAGACACATTTATAGATAATAGATAAAGAAACTGTGGTTTATACACACAATGGAACATTACTCAGCCTTTACAAGGAAGGATACTTTGCAATATTCAATAGTATGACTGAATCATGAGAACATTGTGCTTCATTTAAAAGAGCCCGTCACAGAAAAGCAAACAGTGCACTATTCCACTTGCAGCAGGGTTCTAAACTGTTCAAGTTCATAGAATCAGAGTGTGCAGTGGTGGTTACCCAGGACTGGGGGCAGGGGTAAACGGAGAGGCAGTCATCAGCAGGCGTAAAGTATCAGTCAAATGAGATGAATAAGCTTTAGAAATATGCTCTAAAACATTGCAACTATAGTCAACAGCGATGTATTACACATTCAGAACTTTGTTAATAGGCTGGGTCTTATGTTGGTTCTTCTTGCAATAAAATAAAATTAAGAAAAAAAGAAGAAATTTCAGTACACTGAAGAGTAAACAAAGTTTAAACAATCACAGAGAGAAAAATAGGTTATCTACAAAGAAGTGAAGGACAGGGGACTTCCCTGGTAATCCAAGGGCTAAGACTTTGGGCTGCAAATGCAGTGGGCATGGGTTCCATCCCAGATCAGGGAACTAAGTTCCCACATGCCCATGGGGCATGGCCGACAGACTTAGAAAGAAAGGACAGAGTATCTTCAGATACATTAAGAACACAGGATGCCACAAAACAATAGAGAGAGGATTCCAAAGTAATAAGGGAGAAATAATTTTCAAATTCAGAATTGTATTTGAAGGCCAATTGTCAGGACAGACAAGAATGTATGAAATATATTCTCCAAACATTCACTCCTAGGAAGTTACTTGAGAATATACTCCGGCAAAATTGAAAATAAATACTAAGAGAAAGACGTGGCTTAAAAAATAAAGATAGTAAATTTAAATCAAGACAGCAATAAATGTAAGCCCAAAGAACAGGGTGCTGTGAAGCCATTTTAGAGAACATACAGTTTAGATTCAACCAGGTCATGGAAAGAAGGATGCTATGAGAAAAAAAATAATTAAACAGAATAAGAATAATGCTTGAAAATGAAGATTGGCAAGAGTGACATCACCAAGATGGTGACAGTTTATTCCCAACTTTGCTTCCCCCCACCACACACGCACCCAACAAGAACAGCCAACAATTATTCATGGACAAGACACCACGGAGAAAATTCTAGAATTTGGTGGTGAGGTTGAGGCACCCTCTGCACTGCAGAGACTGAGAGAGAATGATCATATGACAAGGGCAGAGTTTTCAAGAAAAAAAAGTTTAAAAAGAAAAGGAAAGCTACTGGAAACTTCTAGAAAACAAAATGGTGTCATGGAGTCATAATCTTTATTTGAAGCAGCCCTAGAATTTTGAAACAGACAGTAGGCTTTGAGATCTTTCACGAGGATTCCAAGCACCCCTCCTCACAAATTTAATACACAATATGAGAAAACAAGGCAAGACTGAAGATGCATTGATTTAAAGAGTTTAGTGCTAAAATCACATAAAACAAATGCCCAAAGTGACTCAAAAAAACTCACTGAGATAGAAAATGAAACAGCAGAATTACATGTTTGTACAACAAAAATCTAATTTGAATAAACTGCTGTAGAAAATTGATCTGATGTGTGGGAATTAATTTTTTTTCTTTTATTATCAAAACATAAACGAGGCATATAAAATAAATTAAATATGAAACTGTGCAAAATTAAAACAAGGTTTTGGTGGATATGACATAAACTTTGGGAAGCATAAACATTACATGTTTCCCTACTTCCACCACCACTCAAGTTAAATTGTTATACAAAGGAGTGCCAAGTTTATCAGTTAACCTCGTATATCATCTTCCCTGCCCCTCCTCCCTGCTCCACCAGCACACAGAACTTGCCTCTTAGTGTAACAGAGTTTTAGAACTTGTCTTAACATGATTTTCATTTACTGACTTCAATCATTGCCAACTGGCACTAATACTGTGAGTACATATGCTCTCTTTTCAAACATCTCTAGCTGAGTCTCAAGGTATCATATTGGCTCACAAGAATGAAGATTTTCTTTTTCTTTTTTTTTTTTTTTAAATTTTTAGTTTTTTATTTTTTAAATTTTAAAATCTTTAATTCTTACATGCATTCCCAAACATGAACCCCCCTCCCACCTCCCTCCCCAGAACATCTTTATGGGTCATCCCCATGCACCAGCCCCAAGCATGCTGCATCCTGCGTCAGACATAGACTGGCGATTCAATTCACATGATAGTATACATGTTAGAATGTCATTCTCCCAAATCATCCCACCCTCTCCCTCTCCCTCTGAGTCCAAAAGTCCATTATACACATCTGTGTCTCTTTCCCTGTCTTGCATACAGGGTCATCATTGCCATCTTCCTAAATTCCATATATATGTGTTAGTATACTGTATTGGTGTTTTTCTTTCTGGCTTACTTCACTCTGTATAATCGGCTCCAGTTTCATCCATCTCATCAGAACTGATTCAAATGAATTCTTTTTAACGGCTGAGTAATACTCCATTGTGTATATGTACCACAGCTTTCTTATCCATTCATCTGCTGATGGACATCTAGGTTGTTTCCATGTCCTGGCTATTATAAACAGTGCTGCGATGAACATTGGGGTACATGTGTCTCTTTCAATTCTGGTTTCCTCGGTGTGTATGCCCAGAAGTGGGATTGCTGGGTCATAAAGTAGTTCTATTTGCAATTTTTTAAGGAATCTCCACACTGTTCTCCATAGTGGCTGTACTAGTTTGCATTCCCACCAACAGTGTAGGAGGGTTCCCTTTTCTCCACACCCTCTCCAGCATTTATTGCTTGCAGATTTTTGGATCGCACAGCAGGATCCTCTATGATCCACCTCCCAGAATTCTGGAAATAAAAGCAAAAATAAACAAATGGGATCTAATTAAAATTAAAAGCTTCTGCACAACAAAGGAAAATATAAGCAAGGTGAAAAGACAGCCATCTGAATGGGAGAAAATAATAGCAAATGAAGCAACTGACAAACAACTAATCTCAAAAATATACAAGCAACTTCTGCAGCTCAACTCCAGAAAAATAAACGACCCAATCAAAAAATGGGCCAAAGAACTAAATAGACATTTCTCCAAAGAAGACATACGGATGGCTAACAAACACATGAAAAGATGCTCAACATCACTCATTATTAGAGAAATGCAAATCAAAACCACAATGAAGATTTTCTTAACATTAGAGGAAGGTTCTTTTCCTTTATTAACTTCTTTCAAAGAGATCTATTCTACTGGAAAATAAAATTCTTACTGAATCAAGCAGCCTTGCCAGTCTATGGTACTGTTCACAAGAACCTAAATCACATGTTATGTTCCTTTGATTGCCTTGAATAGTATTGAGCATTATCTTAAGTAAGGAAAAGGAAGGTGAGACTTACCTAAAAGGCCATAGTTCATAGTCCACTTATTCAGCCATTCATCAGTCGTGCGCTGATGAGTTGTGGTGCTGTTGCTGTTTAGTCACTAAACAATGTTTGACTCCTCAGCAACCCCATGGACTGTAGCCTGCCAGGCCCCTCTGTCCATGGGATTTCTCACAGAATACTGGAATGGCTGGCCATTTCCTTCTCTGGGGGATCTTCCCAGCCCAGGGATCGAACCTGTGTCTACTGCATTGGCAGGTGGATTCTTTATGACTGAGCCAGCAGAGATGCCTGGGATGATTAGTTACTGAGCATCTAATACTGGCAGGCATGCTGTATTATGGGGGTATGATCAGGAGTAGATTGTTATGTAATAAGATTTATGTTTGGAAAACAAATAGTTGGCTGCAGGGTAAACAGGTTAAAGAGTGAGAAAGAGCTGAGAGAGGAAGGAGACTGGACGCCTGAGTGACAGATAACCCACAGGACCTGATGTTGGGGCAGAGAAAGAAGGACATATAGAGGTCAGCTCCTAGGGGTCAAACTTCTTACCCAGATAATGTTCTAAGGAGAACCTCTAACAACTATCCTGCTGGGCTATGGAAGGAAATCCTTTTTCAGGAAATCCCTGAGAAGCCTCCCGTTAGGGTGGTATGTTGCCACAGGCACTTGGCTTATCTCAAGAGTTTGCATGCTCATAAATTCATTCAACTTCAAGACTCACTAATTACATTCTCATATTTTAAGGCTATGATGGAAGAAATTCAAACCACATGGGTGTGTGTCTACAAGACAAAATTTGCTCAAGATAAACCAGTGGTAATAACTTAACCTCAGGCCCAGGGACTCTTGAACATACTTAAACCTTGATGATTTAAGGGGGATGATGATGGCTAATAAACATGTTGGAGTTCTTTCCAGATGGAAAACAAAGATTTTCTCTTCCTAATTCCCCCTTAAACTTGTCAGTATTTGGCAGAGCTGGTCAAAATAAATGTACCATGCTTCAAAGCAGCCAGCACGTGAGAGGCCAGATAGCAGCAAGATGAAGCCACTTGTCTCAGCAGACATATGCTCTGAGCACAGATGTTTGGGAGATGGGGGTGGGCACTTGTGATAATGTATGGCATCATTTCTGTGACCTCAAGATAAAAGCAAATAAGAGAAGCAAAATATGCCACTCACCAGACTATAAAAATGAAACTGCCACACGACTCTGATCCAGTGCATGAATTCTGTCTTTGCCTAAAAGAGTATTTTCATCAGAAGCCCAGTTATTCCTGGTTCTGGAACACATTTTTTGTGAAAGAGCGTACCACTTAGTTGCTCAGTCATGTCCAACTCTTTGTGATCCCATGGACTGTAGCCCGCCAGGCTCCTCTGTCCATGGGGATTCTCCAGGCAAGAATACTGGAGTGGATTGCCATGCCTTCCTGCAGGGGATCTTACCAACCCAGGGATCGAACCCAGGTCTTCTGCATTGCAGGTGGATTCTTTACCATCTGAGCCACCAGGGAAGCCCTTAATATTACAATGGGTAGCCTATCCATTCTCCAGGGAAAACTTCCTGACCCAGGCATAGAAGCAGGGTCTCTTGCATTGCAGGCAGATTCTTTACCAGCTGAGCTACCAGGGAACCCCTGAAAGATGGAGTATTTTTATCAGAAGGCCAGTTAATCCTGGTTCTGGTATGCTTTGGGGGTTTGTGTGTGTGTGTGTGTGTGTGTGTGTGTGTGTGTGTGTGTGTGAGAGAGAGAGAGAGAGAGAGAGAGAGAGAGAGAGACAAAGAGGGATGGAATCAGCAAATAGGAAAGAAGGGTTTAAGTTTAATTTAGCTAATATATTAGGCCATATTCATGAGCTGTTCCAACACTCTGAAAGGATAAAGAAAAATAAACAATTATCCAGCTTCTAATGTCATAAACTTTGAATGCATGTCTTTACTAATGTACTCAGCAATCTTGTGAGGATGCAATTATTTTCCCTAATTTCAGATGATGAAACCAAAGTCTAGCAAAGTTACACAACTTGCCCAGCATCAACTAATCAGGCTTTAGTATGGCCAGGAACAAATTTGATTCTAATTCTAAAGCGCACATGGTCACCTAAGTCTCACTTCTCAGTGGTAGATGCTGTGTAAAATACAGGCTGTGTGGTTGTAATAAATATAAATAAAACAACGCAAGAATGATTGAAGATGGCTCACATTTGAATACTAAGTCATGTGATGCTTAGTGCAAAGCTGCAGGATTTCCACAGAAATGTGTAATGAAAGGAATATGATCTTTGAGATCAAAAAGACCCAAGTTCTGTAATAGGGAAGAACTAATCTGACTCCATAGTAGATCGGTGTCTTTTACTTTGATCTTTGTATTGCTTTTGCTTCCAGTGAAGAATGTTGGTGGGTGAACCTAGAGCCTGTTACACAGAGTGAAATAAGATAGAAAGAGAAAAACAAGTACCATCTAATAACATATATATATAATATATATATACATATATATGGAACCCTGGTATGCTGCAGTCCATGGGGTCATAAAGACATGACTTGGCAACTGAACAATGAACAACAGTATGGAATCTAGGAAAATGGTAGTGAAAGTGAAAGTGAAGTCACTCAGTCGTTTTCGACTCTTTGTGACCCGCGGACTGTAGCCCACCAAGTTCCTCCGTCCATGGGATTCTCCAGGGAAGAGTACTGGAGTGGGTTGCCATTTCCTTCTCCAGGGGATATTCCCAACCCAGGGATCGAACCCAGGTCTCCCACATTACAGGCAGACGTTTTAACCTCTGCACCACCAGAGAAGCCCTTAAATACAAGAATACCTCATATAGAGACATAGAACTTCAGCTCCAAGTACTAACATCAAAGATTTCAAGGGAGGAAAGGAAGCCAGGTTGAAAGAAGAAGGGGGAGGAGGCGGGAGAGGGGGGCAAAAGGGGTGGCCTTACAGATGTCTCCTGCTACCTACAGATACCCAGGTGTTGTGGAACTTTTCCCTGGGCCTCCAGAGAAGGGAGGACTGGAACTCAGCCCTACCAGAAGTCAGACCAGACCAGAACCAGACCAGAATTCAAGTTATATGCCAAGAGGAGGTGATCAGTCTCCAATCCTCAGCTCAGGCTGAGGGCCCTTAGACCAGATTCCTGCATCCAGGACCGGGGGACTAGAAAAACAGGGAAGGATAGGAAGGGTTAAGGAGAGGAAAGAGAGAGGGAATGTGAGAGAGGTCAACTGATGAACCTATTTGCAGGGCAGTAATAGAGATACAGACACAGAGGGTGGACTTGTGGACACACTGGAGGAAAGAGAGGGTCAGACAAACTGAGAGAGTAGCACTGAAATATATACATTATATGCATAAAATGGACAGCTAGTGGGAAGCTGCTGTGTAACACAGGGCGCTCAGCCTGGTGCTCTGTGATGACCTAGAGGTGTGAGATGGGGAGGGTGGGGTGGGTGGAAGACTCTAAAGGGAGCAGATACATGTACACTTACAGATGGTTCTCTTTGTCCTATGGCGGAAACCAACACAACATTGCAAAGCAATTATCCTCCAATTAAAAATAAAAATTAAAAAAAAAAGTTGCCTCCAGCCTGAAATATATAGGATAGCTTATTCTCAAAGCTCTTACCTGTAAGAGTACAGCACTTTTCCATTTATATATAAAAACTCAACATTCAGAAAACTAAGATCATGGCATCTGGTCCCATCACTTCATGGCAAATAGGTGGGGAAACAATGGAAACAGTGACAGACTTTATTTTAGGGGAGGCTCCAAAATCACTGCAGATGGTAACTGCAGCCACAAAATTAAAAGATGCTTGCTTGGAAGAAAAACTATGACCAACCTAGACAACATATTAAAAAGCAGAGACATTACTTTGCCAGCAAAGGTCCATCTAGTCAAAGCTATGGTTTTTCCAGTAATCATGTATGGATGTGGGAGTTGGACTATAAAGAAAGCTGAGTGTTGAAGAACTGATGCTTTTGAACTGTGGTGTTGGAGAAGATTCTTGAGAGTCCCTTAGACTGCAAGGAGATCCAACCAGTCCAACCTAAAGGAAAATTCATTGAAGGACTGATGCTGAAATTGAAACTCCAATCTTTGGCCACCTGATGTGAAGAGCTGACTCCTTAGAAAAGACCCTGATGCTGGGAAAGACTGATGGCAGGAGGAGAAGGGGACAACAGAGGATGAGATGGTTGGGTGGCATCACTGACTCAATGGACATGAGTTTGAGAAAGCTCTGGGAGTTGGTGATGAATGGGGAAGCCTGGCATGTTATAGTCCATGGGGTTTCAAAGAGTCAGACATGACTGAACAAATGAACTGAACTGAAAAAGTTTCAGAATGGAGAATGGCACTGGTTTTGTTGGAAGTTTACGGAAACATTGTGACCTGACCTACCCCAACAAAAGATTCTTGCATCAAGAAGTTTGCAACAACCAATCTTGCCCCTCCCCACTTTGTCTTTAAAGATATTTTACTGAAAGCCTTTAGGGAGTTCAAAGTTTGGCGGGTGGTCATGAACAACCTCTTTCCTTACACATACAAATATGTTCCAGTATTCTTTCCTGGAAAATTTGATGGACAGAGGAGCCTAGCAGGCTGCCGTCCATGAGGCCACAGAGAGTCAGACATAACTAGGCAACTGAGTGTGTGCATGCACGCACACACACGCAGACGCACACGCCACCTGTCTCCTTGTACGGCCCAGCAGTAAACCTTTTTCTGCTCTATATGCCAACGTTTCAGAATTGTTTGCCTTCACCATGTATGGTCACACAAATCTGTGTTCTGTGACACTTCGAGTCTCAGCTCTCACCCTTACATTCCCGGTGGCCTGGAGCAAATTGCATAACCTCACAGCTGCAGGTTCATCATCTAAAAAATAAAAGTTGCCCATATCATAGAGTTTTCATGAGAATTAAATGAGATGATGTGATTAAATTACTTGACAGTATACCTGGTCCAACCAGTTCATCCTAAAGGAGATCAGTCCTGAGTGTACATTGGAAGGACTGATGCTAAAGCTGAAACTCCAGTACTTTGGCCACCTCATGCGAAGAGTTGACTCATTGAAAAAGACGCTGATGCTGGGAGGAATTGGGGGCAGGAGGAGAAGGGGCCAACCAGGATGAGATGGCTGGATGGCATCACCAACTCGATGGACGTGAGTTTGAGTGAACTCCGGGGGTTGGTGATGGAGAGAGAGGCTTGGCGTGTTGTGATTCATGGAGTTGCAAAGAGTCAGACACGACTGAGTGACTGAACTGACTGATGCCTGGTCCACAGTACCTGCCTTCCAAATGTCAACTTCATGTCACCTCAAGCTAGTGACACTGAGAAAGAAAAGTCAAAGAGGAATTCATGAACCAAGTTACTATCTACAAGGCAAGCTGAAAAAGCATTTATGGTAAAACTATGGGTAGACTTCTGTATATGTTTGTACATGAACGCACATATATATGTACCTTTAAGTTTTATGTAGCTGGAAAACAAGGTCATTTCAAAACTCTGCCATTATTCTATCTATCCGAGACATGTTACTCCAGTTCTCTGCCAGAAAAAAAATGTAAATTTCCTATTCGTGTCACCAGCACGATGGGTGATGCACACTTGTACATTTCCAGCCCAACTCCCAGGAAGAATGAGTATAAATGCAGCAATTAGCACACTGTTATACTAAACTTCAAAACCTTGTCTGCTATACTTAGGATCACAAACTTGACACTCGAGCACAGTTTGGCAAGGAAAGAGTTTCTCTCTGGCTAAATAAACACTGTTTTCCATTTTAAAAATGATAACTCCAATTATACAAAAAAATAGAATATACTCCTCCCCTAAAAATGTCTCTTAGTGCTCCCAAGAGATACTGCCTCTTCCTGTAATGGTTGTTAGCAGAGTTTGCTTACATTCTTACAGTTTTATTATAGATACCCTACCATTTTACCCAGGCTTTTCCTTCAATATCACAAAGCTTATTTTTAGCAGAGTGGTTAAATCTCTGAAACATTCTCTTCCAACAACACAAGAGAAGATTCTACACATGGACATCACCAGATGGTCAATATCGAAATCAGATTGATTATATTCTTTGCAGCCAAAGATGGAGAAGCTCTATATAGTCAGCAAAAACAAGATTAGGGGCTGACTGTGGCTCAGATCATGAGCTCCTTATTGCCAAATTCAGACTGAAATTGAAGAATGTAGGGAAAACCTCTAGACCGTTCAGGTATGACCTAAATCAAATCCCTTACAATTATACAGTAGAAGTGATAAATAGATTCAAGGGATAAGATCTGATAGACTGAGTGCCAGAAGAACTATGGACAGGGGCTCATGGCAGTGTATAGGAGGCAGGGATCAAGACCATTCCCAAGAAAAAGAGATGTGAAAAGGCAAAATGGTTGTCTGAGGAGGCCTTACAAATTGCTGAGAAAAGAAAAGAAACTAAAGGCAAAGGAGAAAAGGAAAGATACCCAAAGATACATTTGAACACAGAGTTCCAAAGAATAGCAAGGAGAGATAAGAAAGCCTTCCTTGATGATCAATACAAAGAAATAAAGGAAAATAATAGAATGGGAAAGACTAGAGATCTCTTCATGAAAATTAGAGGTACTGAGGGAACATTTCATGCAAAGATGGGCAAAATTAAGGACAGAAATGGTATGGACCTAACAGAAGCAAAAGATATCAAAAAGAGGTGGCAAGAATACACAGAAGCACTATACAAAAAAGACCTTCATGGCCCAGATAACCACTCATCACTCATCACTCACTCATCACTCACCAAGAGCCTGACATCCTAGAATGGGAAGTCAAGTGAGCCTTAGGAAGCATCATTACAAGCAAAGCTAGTGGAGGTGATGGAATTCCAGTTGAGCTATTTCAAATCCTGAAAGATGATGCTGTCAAAGTGCTGCACTCAATATGCCAGCAAATTTGGAAAACTCAGTGGTGGCTGCAGGATTGGAAAAGATCAGTTTTCATTCCAATCCCAAAGAAAGGCAATGCCAAAGAGTGTTCAAACTATCGCACAATTGCACTCATCTCACACGCTAGCAAAGTAATGCTCAAATTTCTCCAAGCCGAACTTCAACAGTACATGAAGTGTGAACTTCGAGATGTTCAAGTTGGATTTAGAAAAGACGGTGGAACCAGAGATCAAATTGCCAACATCTGCTGGATCATCAAAAATGCAAGAGAGTTGCGGAAAAACATCTACTTCTTATTTTTTGACTATGCCAAAGCCTTTGACTGTGTGGATCACAATAAACTGTGGAAAATTCTGAAAGAGATGGGAGTACCAGACCACCTGACCTGCCTCCTGAGAAATCTGTATGCAGGTCAAGAAGCAACAGTTAGAACTGGACATGGAACAACAGACTGGTTCCAAATAGGAAAAGGAGTACATCAAGGCTGTATATTGTCACCCTGCTTATTTAACTTATATGCAGAGTATATCATGGGAAATGCCAGGCTGGATGAAGCACAAGCTGGAATCAAGATTGGATGCAGAAATATCAATAACCTCAGATATGCAGATGACACCAACCTCATGGCAGAAAGTAAAGAACTAAAGAGCCTCTGGATGAATGTGAAAGAGGAGGGTGAAAAATTTGGCTTAAAACTCAACATTCAAAACACTAAGATCCTGGCATCTGGTTCCATCACTTCATGGTAAATAGATGCAGAAACAATGGAAACAGTGACAGATTTTATTTTAGGGATGCTCCAAAATCACTGCAGATAATGACTGCAGCCATGAAATTAAAAGACACTTGCTCCTTGGAAGAAAAACTATGACTAACCTAGACAGTATATTAAAATGCAGAGACATTACTTTGGCAACAAAAGTTCATCTAGTCAAAGGTATGTTTTTTCCAGTAGTCATGTATCGGTTTGAGAGTTGGACCATAAAGAAAGCTGAGCACTGAAGAATTGATGCTTTTGAACTGTGGTGTTAGAGAAGACTCTTGACAGTCCTTGGACTGAAAGGAGACTCAACCAGTCAATCCTAAAGTAAATCAGCCATGGATATTAATTGCAAGGACTGATGCTGAAGTTGAAACTCCAATCCTTTGGCCACCTGATGCCAAGAACTGACTGCTTAGGCAGAAAGAGAAGGGGATGACAGAGGATGAAATGGTTGGATGGTCTCACTGATTCGAACGACATGAGTTTGAGTAAACTCCAGAAGTTTATGATGGACAGGGAAGCCTGGCATATTGGAGTCCATGGGTTGCACAGTCAAACAGGACTGAGCAACTGAACTTAACTAAATCCCTGAAAACAAACTGTGATATCCAGGACATTCCCTTTACCTGCTCTGTGTCCCTGAGCTAGGGACTCAAAGTCTGTAAACCTCAAACTTTTACATGCAAAGTGAGGATAATGAAAGCCACCAACTTATTACAGGGCCCTGTGAGGGTAAAGTGAGATGACCCATGTAAAACTCTTAGGAGAATCCTGGGTAAAAAGTAAGAACTCAATAAAATTATTATTGTTTATAACTAGGAGGACTTTTTTATTACAAATAATGACAACAACAAAAAATTCAATTGACTTCTGCATATGGAAGCACATTTATTTCCAAAATGTCAAGTCTGAATGTAGACCTGGACAGAACCAATCAGTGGGGTGGTTCCTACTCAGAGACAAGCCATGCCCACCAGGTGGCAGGACACCGCAGCAGAGTGGTGTTGGTCCAATCTCCCACAACCCTAATGCCAGCAGAGAGAGCCTCTTCCTGTTATCACATGCACTACTCCCAGTAGTCCTTCCAACTGGCTCAACCTGGGTCACTTGCTCACTCAAAGCAATGACAATTGCTTAGGAAATTTGATGCTCTGAATGACTAATTATGGGAGGCCAATTAGTAGCCCCCCCAAAATGTTCACTGATCTGAGGAACTTGTGAATTGGATACCTTACAAGGCAAAAGGAACTTTTCAGATGTCGTTTGATTAAGGATTGCGAGAGAAAAAGATTACCCTGGATGATCTGCGTGCCCCAGTGGAATCACAAGCATTCTTATAGGAGGGATGCAGAAGGGTCAGAGGTCAGGCAGCATGACAACGGAATCAGAAATTAAAATAAAATAACCACAAGCCAAGAAAGGCCAGCAGGCTGTGCAATCTGAAAGAGACAGGGAACATATTCTCTTCCTGGGGCCTCTGAAAGGAAACAGCCTGCCTGCTGAGACCATGAGGTTAGCCCCAAGAGAACCATTTGACCTCTGACCTCCAGAATGGTAAACCTCTATGTTTACGATCATTTGTTACAGCCACACCAAGAGAACAAAGATGCCAGTCTTGGGTCTCGATCTTCACTTCCCTGTGTATTCAGATCACATGCAGGAAAATGGAGGAGGAATAATTCTCAAGAAGGAAAACAGAGATTCTGCCATCAGAATAGAATGAATATTGGGGTAAAATTCATGTCTGCATATCAATGTTGGCTTTGTTGCTGTAGCCTTTTGTTGTTGTTATTCTTTTTTTTAAAGTCTGCATAAAAAACACTACCATTGTTGACTATATCCTTGAGTAGCTTTCTATAGTATATTTACTTCATCTTCTATACTTCTAAGTTGGATCCTTTAACAAGGTATTTTTCTTTGTTCATCCTGGACATGCATGATGTTGAGATAACAGCAAAGGCGATCTGTGCAGTCAGTTGACAGGTTATATTCCTATTAGTGTTGATCACTGGACGAAATCACATGACCTAATAGTAGTTATAACCATGATCAGACAATCAAAAAACGAAGTCAGTTCTGGCAACTTAAGTGCTAGGCCTTCTTCTTTCCCTAACAGGTTTGTTCATCTTAAAGATCCCGCTTTCCTTCTTTGGGTCCTGATTCACGATCTGCAGATTGTGTGTGTTCTGTGTGTGCTCAGTCGTTCAGTCATGTCTGACTCTTTTTCGACCATATGGACTGTAGCCCGCCAGGCTCCTCTGTCCATGGGATTTCCCAGGTAAGAACACTGGAGTGAGTTGCCGTTTCCGTCTACAGATAAGTGGGAACTGAATGAACAAAGTAATCTCAGAGTCATCTTCTGAGTTTATGCCTCTGTCACTCCATATAAGTGGCATCAACTGCAAGGGAATCACAGCCTCTGGTGCACAGAGATTTTGGGGTGTGGGGAGCAAGCAGTTCTGAGTTTGGAAATGTTGGGATAATAGTCAAAAGAAAGTTGACAAGAGGCCAGAAACACTCAATTCCAGGGCCAAATCCAGCATCACCCAGTTTTCTCTCTTACGTACTATTATGCCTGTGCTCATCAGGTCCAACTCTTTGTGGCCCCATGGACTGTAGCCCACCAGGCTCCTCTGTCCATGGGATTCTCCAGGCAAGAACACTGGAGTGAGTTACCATTGCCCCCTCCAGGAGATCTCCCCAACCCACGGATCACGAACCCTCATGAATCCTCATCTCTGTGTCTCCTGCACTGGCAGGGAGGTTTTTACCCCTGTGCCACCTGAAAGTTCTTATGTGACTATAAGAACAATGTACTGAGTCCACAGCCAGGATAGTAGAGGAGGCTATTAGTGAGTGAGGAAATGGACAGGGAAAAATTACTTTTCCGAGAGTGGCAGCAGTATACTGAAATCATCTGGGAGACTTTTTTTTTTTAATTGTCAATGATGTAATCACAGAAAAATGCCCCTCAGCCAAGTTTATTCTGATAGTGTCTTTAAATGTCAGGATTCAAGGTGGAGGGTCTTGGGCAATGTGATCAGAGTCTCACAAGTGATTTTGGCACATCTTCACTCCCCAGTCTACCCCAGCTGCCCACCCCCATTGGGTCTAGATTATATGTAACATCTTTTGCATTTTGTCTTAATTTGGATTTACCCTCTATGCGCTGCTTCCTCCAGTGTAGGAACTCAATACACACTGAAGAAAGACATGGAACTATCCCCATCACCTTATTTCCCACCCGATAACTTCCTGGGCCAAGGTGCAGACAGAGCTTTATGCCAGCCATGTCCAGAGCGCAGAGCAGTAACCCAGCCCAAAGTGACCTCCATCTGACAGGCTTAGGTGGCAGAGGTTCCCCCAGGACTCAAAGGTAGAATCTTGAGTTTCCCAGACAAATGCACACAGGTCAGAACTCAAAACTGGCTAACACACACAGGCTGTTCCCCACAGAGGGCTTCTGGCCACTACACAACATGGCAGGTTCAGAAACTCAATTTTCCCTGACAGTTCAGTATCAGGCTCTGCAAGACAAGCTACTTCAAGATCTTTCTAGCAAAGAGGGACAAACAATTTTGTCCTGGTCAATGGGGGTAGATGCTCTATCCAGGGAAGTGTCTGTCATCAAGACCCATGCTATGCTGACCATTTACAAGTCTTTCTAGGACTGCTCTAAAAAAATAAGAACGTCTTTATCTAATGTGGAGTCATTATCACTATTTATGACTCAGAACAAACATTCAAATCATGAGGAGATAAAGCAATTCAGCAAATGAGAAGAGACTAGAAAGCTAAATAAAAAGAACCACTGGGATAGGACATCTCTGCTTTATCAAAGACAACAAGGCTTTAAAAATTAGAATATAATGACTTTCAATATCGTGTTAGTTTCTGCTGTGCAATGAAGTGAATCACCTATATGTATAAATATATCCCCTCCCTCTTGGACCTCCCTCCCACCCTAGCCCCATCCCACACATCTAAGTCATCACAGAGCACCTAGCTGCGTGTCCTACTCTTTATAGTGGGTTCCCACTAGCTACCTAACTTATGCATGGTAGCGTACATGTGTCAATCCCAGGCTCCCAATTCATTTCACCATCCCCTTCATCTCCTGCATCTACATGTCCATTCTCTTTGGTGCATTTCTATTCCTGCCCTGGAAATAGGTTCATCTGTACCATTTTTCTAGATTCCACATATATATGTTAAGAAGCCATGATTTAAAATGAGAAGACTACATCAATGCCTTTTATAAGAAAACAAGGAGTCCAAAGACCTATATGGAATGATTTACTGTAGGTCAAAATCTGTGTTACTTCCTGCCTGTTCACAACCTTATTTAATCTTCACAACCAAATTTAGAACTGTGCTGATTCTATAGATGAAAACATTGAGGAACAAAACACCAGAATGTACTGTACTGGGAATGTAATGTATATGTAGGAAGAAAAATCTCCCCTTCTGCCCTTTCTCGCACAACCTAGATGCTTCTCTTGGTTTGAACTGAAGACTCTTTGCCCTCTCATGCAAAATATTCCAGGACTCACATCCTGGAGGAGTTAAGGTGATGGTGGTGCCTAGAACAGGGCCTTATTAATACCCACCAGTCACTGTGCACCTGATCAGATGCTTGTCTGGGACTTCTTGACAAGTCACTCGTGTAATTTTAGAATTTTGTTTCCCAGTGACAGAAACCAGCATCAATTGGCAAAAGTAAAACAAGAATTTGGTATGGACCAAATATTGGAGCATTTGAACAAAGGGGCTAAATAAGGTGAGGGGATAAATGCAGGACCTATTGGTTTTTAAGGAAACTGAAACCAGGAGCACAGAAGGCTGCCAGAAGACATTCTCTTTTTATCCCTATCTTGGTTTGTACCTATAGTCCCATGTGACCCTCAATATCTTGCTAGAGGTGGACTTACTCCATGTAGTAGGAAACATCACTCACTTTCTGAAAGGGACTGACTTAAATTCATTCTGGTCACAGATTTAGAAATTAGCTTACCTCCTCTTCTTTATCATTCCATCTTCTTAATCCTTTCCTCTGTGAATAGACATTTAGGTTACTTCCATGTCCTGGCTATTGCAAACCGACTGTGATGAGCGTTGGGGTGCGTGTATCTTTCTGAATTGTGGTTTTCTCTGGGTACATGCCCAGTAGTGGGATTGGTGAGTCACGGAGTAGTTCTATCTTTAGTTTTTTAAGGAACTTGCATATATACAATGGAACCCTGAAAGTGAAATTGAAAGTGCTAGTTGCTCAGTCATGTCCAATCCTTTGTGACCCCATAGGCTGTAGCCCACCAGCCTCCTCTGTCCACAGAATTCTCTAGGCAAGAATACTGGAGTGGGTAGCCGATTCTCTTCTCCAGAGGATCTTCCCAACCCAGGGATCAAACCCAGGTCTCCCAGACTGGAGGCAGATTCTTTACCAAAATGAGCCATCAGAGAAGCCCCAATGGTATACTACTTAGCAATAAAAAGAAACGAAGTTGGGTATTTTGTAGAGACATAGATAGACCTAGAGTCTGTCATGCAGAATGAAGTTAAGTTAGAAAGAAAAAAGCAAATACCTTATATTAACACATATATATAGAATCTGAAAAAATATTGGTACAGATCATTGTATTTACAAAATAGAAGGAACAAACATACGGATACCAAGGAGGAAAGGGAGGAATGGGATGAATTAGGAAATTGGGGCTGACATATATACACTGTAGATACTATGCATAAAATAGATAACTGGTGAGAACCTACTCTACAGCAGAAAACTCTACTCAGTGCTCTGTGAAGACCTAAATGGGGAGGAAATCCAAAAAAGAGGGCACACATGTACAGGCACAGCTGACTCACCTTGCTGTAGAGCAGAAACTAACACAACATTGTAAAGCATCTATATATCAATTAAAAAAATGTTTTTAAAAAAGGAAAGAAAGAAGCTCACCTCATGTTAGCTGTCCTCCCTTGGACCATCAACTAAGGCCAGAGAAGTAGCTCTGTATGTTCATGGCAGCTCCTGTTCTGACAACACAAATAAAGAGGAAAAAGAGAACTTTCCAGAATAGTAAGCCTACTGGGCTAACTGCACCACTGGCACCCAGGACATAATGGAGGCAAACATCGATGGGGCAAGAGAGAAGTTTCTACTAAGTCTAAGGTAAACATTTCAGCATCCTGGAAACTCTGTTACATTTTCAAACTCGGAGTAGGCGGTTGTCAAGACTTTAGAGCCTGCCTGCACTCACTTATTCATTCCTCAGACATTTACTTGTGCTAAAATAGAAGAGAAAATAAGAATAAGATATGATCCCTACCCTCAGAGTTTACTGCCTGCCGGGGGAAACAGACAAATATACTAATGATGTCAGTATTGTGAGCAGAGTGTATTAATGAAGGTCCATAGAGGGCAGTGTTTTTCACGCTGTGTGTTGAGACCCATTGGCAGGTCATTAAATCAATTTAGTAGGCTGCAGACAGCATTTTTTTTAAAAAAGAAATAAAATGGACCAGAATATATCAGTGGGCATTGCACAGCAGTAAAGATGCAAGAATTTTGTTGAGACAATTGCATTTCAATTGCGTGGGAAGCTGTCTATGTGTCGGCTTGTGCACCAAGTCATGATGTAAAATATATTTCTAACTTGAGGTCACTGTCAAGAGTCTTTGAAAGATGCTAATATGGTGTGAGTGGGAACACAGAGTAGAGATATCTAGATGAGACTCCTAGGAGATGGTAGAGGAAGTTTTCTGAAGAAGGGAGCTCTTTGGCTGAACTTTGGAGAAAAGGCAGTAATTTCAAGAGAAATGGCTCAGGCATGTCTGACTATTTGCAACCTCATGTACAATAGCCTACCAGGCTCCTTTGTCCATGGGATTTTCCAGGCAAGAATACTGGAGTGGGTTGCCATTTCCTTCTCCAGGGGATCTTCCTGACCCAGAGATTGAACCCGTGTTTTCTGCATCTCCTGCATAGTGAGGTGGATTCTTAACCACTGCACCACCTAATAGAAATGTCAGCTTCTGAAAAAGGCACAGAGAGTTCATTCAGAAAGCAGGACAGACTGAAGAAGTCTTGTGACTGTACAGTAGCAGTTGTTGACCTACAATGGGTCATGCCTTGTACCTTGATCCCTCAAGGGCACCCGAGGACCAAGAGCTGATGATGAAGAGATGGGAAGAACATGTTTATCACTGCAGGCATGAAGTCATGAATGACAATCAGATTAAAGTATTACAAAACTTTAGAAGCGTTAAATGTTGCTTTTGCTTAAGAACCCAAGAAAGCTTCATGAAGGAGGAAGCAGTTTTTTTTTTAGTTATCTATGAATATTTCACAAACTTGGCACAGGGATCAAACAGGCAGGGTTTATATGCCTGACTGTGGGGAACTGGGTGGGGAGGAAGATGGAGAAAACATTCCAAGAAAATTTCAGCACCAAAGAAAAAAAGGAGACTTTGAGTAGGTCCTCCTCTTCCCTTGAGGCTGCCTCAAACCAATGATTGTTGTTCTTTGTACAATGGCAAATAAAACCCAATTCATTATTTGACACTCACATATATGCTCACTGGAGGGAATCAGCCCTGCATTTTGGTTAAAAATCAGATCTGCAGACAGGCTGCCACTTACTTGCTGTGTGATGTTGGGCTAGTTACCTCGTCTTTCTGGGCTTCAGAGTTCTCATGGGTGAATTCATAACTGTGGCCACCACGGAGGTATGCTGCCCAGATCTTGAAGAAAGAACTTGATAAAAAGCAAACAGCAGTGTCACTAGCTAGTCCACCTTCAGCAGCACCACCACTGGTTTCCACTGCAGAATTCAAGCTGAAGCCACGCCCTTCAATGAAGAAAATGAAAGTGAAAGTCACTCAGTCATGTCCAACTCTTTTGCAACACCATGGATTGTATAGTCCATGGAATTCTCCAGGCCAGAATGCTAGAGTGGGTAGCCTTTCCCTTCTCCAATGGATCTTCCCAACCCAGGGATCAAACCAGGGTCTCCTGCACTACAGGCAGATTCTTCACCAACTGAGCTGTGAAGGAAGCCCTATGCCCTTCAATGGCCCTAGTCAATGACAGAACATGGATACACACACCATGTGTCCAACCTGGGGCTTTGTTAAAGGGCAAGCTTCATTGTGGATCTCCTCCTTGGAACTGCCAAGACATTGTCAAAACTGCATCATAGTCAGAGTCTCACTCTGCCTATTAATGATTCTGCTTCCTCCGGACTCTGCCCATTCACAGGTGTCAGGGCTGCTCTGTGGCCTGAAGGCTTTCCCCACCCTCTCCCACATCTTCCCTCTTTATCTTTCACTGGCGAAATGGCTAAGGAGCCCCTTATCCTGCCCAAGCATCTATTTCCCTGAATGGACACAACACCCAAATACTGACTGCTCCAGGTCTCAGTTCTTGAATCACTCCTCCTTCTTATTTCCCAGATAAGCCCACTTCATTTTTTAGGGAGGCTCTATACAATCAACAAAAACAAGACCAGGAGCTGACTGTGGCTCAGATCATGAACTCCTTATTGCCAAATTCAGACTTAAATTGAAGAAAGTAGGGAAAACCGCTAGACCATTCAGGTATGACCTAAATCAAATCCCTTATGATTATACACTGGAAGTGAGAAATAGATTTAAGGGTCTAGATCTGATAGATAGAGTGCCTGATGAACTATGGAATGAAGTTCATGACATTGTACAGGAGACAGGGATCAAGACCATCCCCATGGAAAAGAAATGCAAAAAAGCAAAATGGCTGTCTGGGGAGGCCTTACAAATAGCTGTGAAAAGAAGAGAGGCGAAAAGTAACGGAGAAAAGGAAAGATATAAGCATCTGAATGCAGAGTTCCAAAGAATAGCAAGAAGAGATAGAAAGCCTTCTTCAGCGACTGATGCAAAGAAATAGAGGAAAACAACAGAATGGGAAAGACTAGATATCTCTTCAAAAAAATTAGAGATACCAAGGGAACATTTCATGCAAAGATGGGCTCAATAAAGGACAGAAATGGTCTGGACCTAACAGAAGCAGAAGATATTAAGAAGAGGTGGCAAGAATACACGGAAGAACTGTACAAAAAAGATCTTCACAACCCAGATAATCATGGTGATGTGATCACTAATCTAGAGCCAGACATCTTGGTATGTGAAGTCAAGTGGGCCTTAGAAAGCATCACTAGGAACAAAGCTAGTGGAGGTGATGGAATTCCAACTGATCTGTTTCAAATCCTGAAAGATGATGCTATGAAAGTGCTGCGCTCAATATGCCAGTAAATTTGGAAAACTCAGCAGTGGCCACAGGACTGGAAAAGGTCAGTTTTCATTCCAATTCCAAAGAAAGGCAATGCCAAAGAATGCTCAGACTACCGCACAATTGCACTCATCTCACATGCTAGTAAAGTAATGCTCAAAATTCTCCAAGCCAGGCTTCAGCAATACGTGAACCGTGAACTCCCTGATGTTCAAGCTGGTTTTAGAAAGGGCAGAGGAACCAGAGATCAAATTGCCAACATCCGCTGGATCATGGAAAAAGCAAGAGACTTCCAGAAAACATCTATTTCTGCTTTATTGACTATGACAAAGCCTTTGACTGTGTGGATCACACAGTGATAAACTGTGGAAAATTCTGAAAGAGATGGGAATACCAGACCACCTGACCTGCCTCTTGAGAAATCTGTATGCAGGTCAGGAAGCAACAGTTAGAACCGGACATGGAACAACAGACTGGTTCCAAATAGGAAAAGGAGTACATCAAGGCTGTATATTGTCACCCTGCTTATTTAACTTCTATGCAGAGTACATCATGAGAAACGCTGGACTGGAAGAAACACAAGCTGGAATCAAGATTGCCGGGAGAAATATCAATAACCTCAGATATGCAGATGACACCACCCTTATGGCAGAAAGTGAAGAGGAGCTAAAAAGCCTCTTGATGAAAGTGAAAGAGGAGAGTGAAAAAGTTGGCTTAAAGCTCAACATTCAGAAAACAAAGATCATGGCATCTGGTCCCATCACTTCATGGGAAAGAGATGGGGAAACAGTAGAAACAGTGTCAGACTTTATTTTGGGGGGCTCCAAAATCACTGCAGATGGTGACTGCAGCCATGAAATTAAAAGACACTTACTCCTTGGAAGAAAAGTTATGACCAACCTAGATAGTATATTCAAAAGCAGAGACATTACTTTGCTGACTAAGATCCATCTAATCAAGGCTACAGTTTTTCTGGTAGTCATGTATGGATGTGAGAGTTGGACTGTGAAGAAGGCTGAGCGCCGAAGAATTGATGCGTTTGAACTGTGGTGTTGGAGAAGACTCTTGAGGGTCCCTTGGACTGCAAGGAGATCCAACCAGTCCATTCTGAAGGAGATCAATCCTGGGATTTCTTTGGAAGGAATGATGCTAAAGCTGAAGCTCCAGTACTTTGGCCACCTCATGCGAAGAGTTGACTCATTGGAAAAGACTCTGATGCTGGGAGAGATTGGGGGCAGGAGGAGAAGTGGACAACCGAGGATGAGATGGCTGGATGGCATCACGGACTCGATGGACGTGAGTCTGAGTGAACTCTGGGAGATGGTGATGGACAGGGAGGCCTGGAATGCTGCGATTCATGGGGTCACAAAGAGTCGGACATGACTGAGCGACTGAACTGAACTGAACTGAATGCCATTCCTATGTTGAAGTCTCTCAAATTTGTGACTCGGCCCCAAACTGTCTCCTGAACTCCAGATATATCCAATCCCTCTTTAACATCTCTACTGGCTCTCCAACAGGAACCTAAGACAAAACTGTCCAAGTTTAAACCCACCATCTTTTATCCTAAAGCTGGCCTTTCTTCTTTCTTTCCCATCTTGGTAAATAGCAACTCAACATTTACAGTTGCACAAATGCTTTAGAGTCATCTTTGATTTCTCTTATTCTCTCATAGTCCATATCCCATTCATTAGCAAATCCCATGGGCTTTACCCTTCAAAAAATAAATAAACCAAAAGAACAGCAACCAAAAAACAAACCACTGAACCCAAGCAGTTCTCATCCCCTGCACCAGTACAACCCTGTCTCAGCCACTGTCCACCTCTCTGGATTACTGCCACGGTCCCCTACTTGGGCTTCCTATCCCTGCCCTTGACCCATCCAATCTATTCTCTGCTGGGTGCTCTGCTGTGCTCAGTCACTCAGTCGCGTCAGATTCTTTGTGATCCCATGGACTGTAGCTCACCAGGCTCCTCTGTCCATGGAATTCTCCAGGCAAGAATACTGGAGTGGGTTGCCATTTCCTACTTCAGGGGCATTTCCCTACCCAGAGATTGAACCTGAGTCTCTTGAGTCTCATGCATTGGCAGGTGAATTCTTTACTACTGAAACCAGAATACCCTTTTAAAATGCAAACCAGCTCATGTCATTTTCATCTCAAAGCCCCCAATAATATCCCCTGCCATTCAGAATGAGCCTTTCACAAAATAATCTGTAAGACCCATGTTAATTGTTCCCTCCTTCACAGTGTTCCCCTTGTTCACTCATTTCTTGTTCTCTATGTATTTATGCATGATGTGTTTAGTTGCTCAGTCATGTCCAACTCTTTGAACCCATTTATTTGACTGTAGCCCACAAGGCTCCTCTGTCCATGGGATTTTCCAGGCAAGAATACTGGAGTGCATTACCATTTCCTTCTCCAGGGGATCTTCCCGATCCAGGGATCAAACATGCATCTCCTGTGTCTCTTGCATTGCACGTGGACTCTTTACTTGCTGAGCCAATGGGGAAGCTCCTGTACTCTAACTACATGAAATTTACTCCTGATCCCAAATATTCCAACATGTCCCTGAAAGTGAAAGTGAAAGTGAAAGTGAAGTTGCTCAATCATGTACGACTCTTTGCAACCCCGTGAACTGTAGCCCACCAGGCTCCTCTGTCCATGGGATTCTCCAGGCAATAATACTGGAGTGGGTTGCCATTTCCTTCTCCAGGGGATCTTCCCAACCCAGGGATCGAACCTGGGTCTCCTGCATTGCAGGCAGATGCTTTACCCTCTGAGCCACCAGGGAAGCCAAACATATCCCTAGCCTGAGATTTTCTTCATGCTATTTCCCCCAGATATCTGAATGGCTCCTTCTCTTCCCTTCTCCCCATTTCTGCTTATATGTCCCTTATCAGTAAACGCTGAACTCTCTCTGAAAAATTGCATAACCCAGAACTCCCTTTTCCCTCCCTTGCTACACTTGTTTGTAACACTCTTAACATTTAGCTTAATTGATGTTTGTCTTACTGCTCTCTTATGCTCTGCTAGGATGTAAATTCCAATGGGCCAAAATGTTACACTTATTTTAATCCCTATCATATTTCCTAATGCCTATCTCAATGCATTGGGCTTCCCTTGTGGCTCAGCTGGTAAAGAATCCGCCTGTAATGTGGGAGACCTGGGTTCAATCCCTGGGTTTTGAAGATCCCCTGGAGAAGGGAAAGGCTACCCACTCCAATATTCTGGCTTGGAGAATTCCATGAACTGTATAGTCCATGGGGTTGCAGAGAGTCAGACACAACTGAGCGGCTTTCACTTTCATTTCAATACATTGTATGTGGCAAGAACCCAATCTGTGTCTGGTGTATAAATCAATGAATTAAGATAATAATAATGCTGACCTCATACAGGGGTTGTGGTCTCCAATGATTGATATAAATACTTTAGAACAGTAACTAATACATAATAAGTACTCAACAGCTGTGTTTGTGCTACTAATATAAGCATTAACAAGTATTAGTCATGTCTCCCTTGTATAAAGGGAGCACATAAATGCAGTCTCCATTCTGGGGACAATGTTTAACAAAATAATCAGGTAGGGGCTACAGAATCTAGACATATCTATAAAACGGTTTGTTCAGGAAAATTTGGGACAACACATCTCATGTAGGTAAGAATGTAAAATTCACCCACAAAATGAGAACTCCAGCTTACTGTCTTCCTAATAAATACATTGTATAAATACTGCACAGTTAGATTTCTAGTGTAAATGTCGATTTCTTCTTCAATAATGTGAAGGATTTTTAGCTAGGTTGAACTGAAAGGCACAACTCTAGTTTGCCTGAATTTTTCCCTCTTTCATCTCTGAAGTTTGGAAACTATTTTTTTTTTTCAACAAGCATTTTTGGAGTGCCTGATATATCAAGGCACTGTGTAAGGGGAAAATGATTCAGCAGTTAACAAGACTGGCTTGGTTTCTGCCTTCATAGAGCTTATGCTATCAGGGGACTTCCCTGGTGGCTCAGCTGGTAAAGAATTCACCTGCCAATGCAGGAGATGCAAGAGACAGGGATGCGATCCCCGAGTTGGGAGAATCCACTGGAGAAGGAAATGGCAACTCACTCCATTATTCTTGCCTTGGAAATCCCCTGGACAGAGGAGCCTGGCGGGTTACAGTCCAAAGGGTCTCAAAGAGTTGGACATGATTGAGCGCTCATGCACACACATGCTTAGGCTATCAAGAAAGGAGCTAATTAAATAAAGAAATCACAGTAGAAAACTGCTACGGTAGTGGAAGGACAGGATGCATACGATAGAAACAAGTAACTTAACTCAGCGTGAGGAACAAAGATGGGAAAAAAGAACTCTTTGCTTCTCCAAAAAGAAGATATTTAAGGTGTGTGAAGTTGTCCTTATAAATATTAAAATGCAAAACAAAATGAAACAAAAACCCTCCTAACAAAGAAGTTATCCCGATAAAGCAAAGGATAGTTGTAGACAGATGGGAAATATGTACAATGGCTTGAAGCCTGGCGAGAACATCAGATCTCCCAGTCTTAAAAGTTCTGGAAGGTGTTCTTCAAGGTAAAACAAGGCTTACCTGCTGTGTCACATGAATGACGTGCCCATAATGAGTTGAGTTTCTCAGACTCTATTAGCAAGTACAGAAAATTCTTAATCTTCCTTTAATGCATGTTCAAAGTTGTCATTAAATATTAATAAACAAGGTTTCATTTTTAATATGGCATACTCCAAATATGTCTCCTGAACACTTTTAAACTCTGGCCAGGATTTCCTCTCTATTATCCCGGCCCTGCAATCGGTCTCACTCAACAGCAAGAGTCTACAGCTGGCCTTCCCTGCTGGCACAGGGGTAAAGAACCTGCCAGCCAATGCGGGAGACACAGGTTCAATCCCTGGGTCAGGAAGATCCCCTGGAGAAGGAAACAGCAACCCACTCCAGGATTGTTGCCTGAGAAATCCCATGGACAGAGCAGCCAGGCGGGCTACAGTCCATGGGGTCACAAAGAATCAGACATGACTAAGAGACTAAACAACAACAGGCCCTGGGCTTTGGACGTTGACTTTCTTTCCAGGCTGGAGTATATGACTACTGTAGCTCTTCCAACTTAGTACTGGAGACAGTTCAGTTTGGTCTCTCAGTCGTGTCTGACTCTTTGTGACCCCATGAACTGCAGCACACCAGGCCTCCCTGTCCATCTGGAGACAGAGCTGAACATAAATCCTGAATGCAGGCACCACATGAGCGCTTTGCCAATTCCATCAACTATCAGGCCAAAACTACAGATGTTCTACAGGGGACTGGAGAGAGTGGCAGAGCCCAGGAAATCTACAAGGTAAATAAGGAGATAGGGCATGTAAACACAAAAAGACACTTAACAGCACAATACGAGCTTTATAGATCAACCAGTGGTTTCCCCAGATAATGTAATAGAAAATCAAGAAAAGAAAAGACCATCATGATCAGGAAAGATATCTCAAAGCAATAGCAGTTTGAACTGGATCATGAGGAATGAGTGGGATTCTGAAAGACGGGTATCAGCTGGCTAATTCACACAGGGAGAGGGAAGGTGTGAGAGTGGGAGGCAGAGAGGCAGCGGAGAGAGCATAAGTTAGAAGATTTGTAGAGACCTGCAATCAGCGTTCTGAGGTATTAAAGACACTCTGTCCATCTTAGTGATCTCTCTGCTTGCAAACTTAGACTCATTCACCCATCTAAATGCGGACGTGGCTGGTTATTCAAAACCTAAGATTCTGCAAAGTTTTAGGATAGGATTTAAATCAAACCAAGGAAATAAAAACCAATGTTTAAAGAGTAAAGTCATGAATCATAAGAGTCAGCTATTTTATAGTTTGAGCTATTTAAGTTTGAAGCTCAAGAAATTACATGTTTAAGTGCCTAAGTAGTCTTCAGTTGACTTTTAATTAACCTCTTTCTCCCATTTCTCATTTAGAGAAATTGAAAAATATTTTTATAGGCCAACAAAACTTACTTTAGAAAAAAATTATCCAAATTTGAGAGTCACTTATAATAATCTCTCAAAACATGTGATGTTTGCAGTTGAATCAAGCCAAATTGTATTTATTCCTTATCAGTCCTAGTTATCTTGGCATCATTCTCCTATTAATAAGATTCAGGCAAGGCTTAGCCTTCCAGTGTAGAAGTGGAAACCCACAGTGATTTTGAAATGATTTTCTCTAATCAGGTTACATCTCGTTAGTTATGATTCCTTTCTTTTAGATTCTGATGTTTGCAGATGCTTTTTGTGGTAACAATATTTAAAATGTTCTCCCAAGTATATGCCTGCCTCTTCCTACAGATCCTTCTTTCTCTGTCCTTCTGGGTTGGAGGAGAAAGTTGTTTTTTTTTTTTTTTTTCTATTTAGCTTAACGTATATCTCAGTACAGAAAAGGAAGGAGTTTCTATTTCTTTACACCTCCACCTCCAGCTCTAAAGAACAAGATCATGGTAGATTTGCCTATATGTGTGTGTATATATATATATATATATATATATATATAGAGAGAGAGAGAGAGAGAGAGAGAGAGAGAGAGAGAGGTTCAGTTCAGTTCAGTTGCTCAGTCGTGTCAGACTCTTTGAGACCCCATGAATTGCAGCACGCCAGGCCTCCCTGTCCATCACCAACTCCCAGAGTTCACTCAGACTCAGAGTTTAGGTCATTCATTTTTTATTTTGATGGTGGTAAGTGGAGTCCCCTAGCCACTTTGGGACCCCAAATTATGAGATTCTTATGCCTTCCATGATAACTGGCCACCGAAAAATGATCCCCTAGTGTGTCAGTCAGGGTAGGCTAGATTGCACTGCAGTAACAAATATACTTTACAATCATGGGGGCTTAGAAAAATGGAAGTTGATTTCTTCCACCCACAAAGTCTGATGTGGCTTGCCTGGGATGCTCCTCCATCCTGTGATTCAGAGATCCAGGGTTTCTTCAGCTTACAATTCAGCCTCTTTAGCATGTTCCTTCTAAGGTCACTTTAGCATGGGGAAGATAAATGGGGGAGAAGCACACTGGCTTGTTAACTGTCTTCACCTGGAAGTAATGTATCATTCTGTTTCAGATTCTTTGGACAGAAGGAATCACTGGCCTTAACCTAATGGCAAGTGCAAGTGAGAAATGAAGGGAGATGCCCAGAATATTTGTTAAGAAATAACCATCTCTGCCTTAGTCAGATGACTGATTGCACTTAGTTATCCTAAATCAAGCTTAGAAGAAGCAAATGGAAAACATATTCTTTTCAACACATCGAAATGAAATCACTGTCCAGAAGTAACCTGGAATGCAAAGTATATACATTCTGGAGAAAAAGTATACTTATTGCCCCTTTCCAGCAATAAGACTTTTGGCAGGTCTCATGGACACTCTGAGTCTCAGTGTCTTCATCTGTAAAATGGAAAGAATACTGACAAAATAGAAAAGGAGGTAGCAAAAATACTACATATTCAGTTTGAAAAGCAGTCATTATTACGATTGTATTTTATTGATATTAATAAAATGGTGATATCATTATCATCATGCAAAATCATGTTTGTCATATTTAATTGACCAAAAATAATTAAGACAATTTTTAAATGTAAGCATCTCCGAGACTTCCTAGTTAAGCTCACAAGTGGCTTTTGAGCATTTAACTTACTATTAGCAGGAAATATAGCATATTATTACCTTCAGAATTTCTCATTTCAGATTTTTTTTTAAACACCAAACTTTTGAGATAATCCCAACAATTTTAAAGAGATCTTGGAGTAAGCAGAGAGGTGTGTTTCCATGGCAACATCTTAACAATACATAGGGAAGAGAAGAAGGAAGGGGATGCTCATTTAATGAGCACCTACATGATGTTACGTAGCGTGCTTTAGATCCAATGTCTGTCTAGAACATGGGGGAACGCTATGACGTCAGTATGATGATCACAGTTTTATGGAAGAACAAACAGGGTTAAAGGTAGAGAGAGTTTCCTCAACCATTTAGAATGTGGCCTCAGTGGGATCTGACCCATCCCTTTGCCTGCAGCTCTGACTCAGGTTCTCCCTGAACCACTGAATCTCCTGCAACTGCAACTTCTTTCTGATGCCTGTGCTGAATTTCCCATGATCCCTTGGCTTTATTTCTCTTTGTTCCGAGACACTCTCAGGGCTTCTCAGGGGTTAACATATAAATCTTCATCTCCAGCTTGCTCTCTTACTAACACACTTGTCCCATTCTCTTCTGACAATAAGATAAATATCCTTAGATGCATCACCTTGCGGACTCAAAAAGAGTTATTTCTTATTGTAGAACGCCTGTGATAAAAGTGGAGAGAGGGGCCTTCTCTGGTGGCCCAGGGGTTAAGAATCCATCTGCCAAAGCAGGAGACATGAGTCTGATCCCTGGGAAGATTCCACAGGTCGTGGAGCAACTAAGCCCATGGGTCACAACTACTGAGCCCAATTTCCACATCAAGAGAAGCCACTGCAGTGAGAAGCCCATGGACCACAGTTAGAGAAAGCCCACGCGTAGCGATGAAGAGCCGGTGCAGCCAAAAATAAATATATATATATTTTTAGAAAAGAGGAGAGAGCTAGAGTACTGGAATCACAATGCTGATCCATCTTATGGAAGATCTAGTAGGCAGGGATAATCAATGCTGATCCAAATCTAGGGGAAGATGTGGTAAGGAGCAGAATGCTGGCATGATGTCAAAGGGTCTCCCCACAGATTGCTTCTTAGTTGAAAAAGGAAGACCAGTCACCATTCGCTGGTGAAAACAGATAACACTTAGGCTTTGTGCTCAGAATTACCCTTGGCCGTGAGGAGCAAGTGGAGACCATAGCCTCCGGATGTAATGTGTTGAAGAGGAAACACCATCTCTTACAAGTCACCTGAATCTAATCAAAAGGGAAAAATCAGGCAAACCCACAGTGAACAGTCTATAACTGGTCTGGATTCTTTAAGGACTGAGAAACCTTCCAGATTAAAGGAGGCTAAATAAACGTGACCACCAAATGGCCACCAGACTCTGTACTGAAAGAGAAAGGGCTTAAAGGACATCATGGGAGAATTCACAAGTATGCGATATTGGAAGGTAGATTTAATGAAAGTATTGTAATAATGCTAAATTTCCTAAATGGAACAGTGAAAGTAAAGTGAAAGTCATTCAGTCGTGTCCAACTCTCTGTGATCCCACGGACCATACAGTCCATAGAATTCTCCAGGCCAGGAGAGAATGGAGTGGGTAGCCTTTCCCTTCTCCAGGGGATCTTCCCAACCCAGGGACTGAACCCAGGTGTCCTGAATTGCAGCTGGATACTTTACCAGCTGAGCCACAAGGGAAGCCCAAGAATACTGGAGTAGGTAGTGTATCCCTTCTCCAGTGGATCTCCCTGACCCAGGAATCGAACCAGGGTCTCCTGCATTGCAGCCAGATTCTTTACCAACTGAGCTCTCAGGGAAGCCTCAATGGAACAGTAGTGTGGCTGCTTAAGAGAATATTCTTATTCTTAGGAATTACACACCAAAATATTAATAAGTAAAAGGGTAGGAAATATGTAATGTACTTTCAAATGGCTCAGAAAAACAATAGTTTAGACTTTATAATTTACACATAATAGGTCCACGTATATGCAGATACATGTGTGGATGGATATATAGCTGTATGTATGTATGGAGGACGATAAACCAAATGTGGCAAAATGTTACAGACTGGTGAATCTGGCAGACGTGTAACTACAAGATCTCTAGAGAGAGAGAGAGACTGTTTTTCTGCCAACTCAACGAGCTTTAGAAGTTTAAACAAATTGAAGTTTCTATTAATAGTGAGTAATTACTGTGTGCCCATCATTTGCTATGGTGTGTCCTAGGCAGGTCACAGGCATTCTTTCTAATTTTTTTCAGTAGCTCTAGATGTGGAAATCATTTTCATATTTTGATATGAGGAAATTGAAACAGGATACACTCACTGCCAGATGTGGCAGGGTCCTGGATCTGAGCTCAGGCCGGGGTCATTGTATATCACTAGAAGGGATCATTCATTTGTGTTCAGGCAGAAAGAGGTGGGGCTTTGCCTTTCCAGAGCTCACAGGCCTTGCGAGGCTAGAGAAGGAATATAGATAGAAAAGACAAATACCATATGATAACCCTTACATGTGAAATCTATTTAAAAATATAAAATACCTTATTTGCAAAACAGAAATAGTCCTACAGACATAGTAAACAAGCTCCTGGTTGAGGGAGAGGGATGAATTAGGAAACCAGGATTACCATATACACACTGCTGTATAGGGGCTTCCCAGGTCACTCTGCGGTAAAGAATAAGCCTACCAACGCAGCAGCCTCAGCAGACGGGAGGTTGATCCCTGGGTCAGGAAGATCCCCTAGAGGAGGAAATGGCAACCCATTCCAGTATTCTTGCCTGGAGAATTCCATGCACAGAGGACTCTGCTCAGCTATTCGCAAAGAGTCCAACGTGACTGAGCAACAGAGCACAGGCAAGCAATACTGAATATAAAATACATAGATTCTAAGTATCCACTTATAGCACAAGAAGCTACACTCGATATTTTATAATGACCTACAAAGGAAAAGAATCTGAAAAAGAACAGATGTATGTATATGTATAATTGAATCGTTTGGCTGTACACCTGAATCTAACACATTTTAAATCAACTATACTTCAATTAAAAAAAAACACACATAAATAAAGATTTAAAAAATTAAACTAGAAAAAAGGAAGAAAAGTAACTGGATGGCATAGCTGTGAGAAGTGCTGTGAGAAGTAGTGTTATAGCCTTCCAACCATTATTCATTGTGCACCTACTAGGTGCCGGGTGTTATGCTAAGCTCTCCGGGACCAGGGCTGTGGGAAGCAGAGCCCAGAGCTCCCATTGCAGTATGTGTGGTGAGGCTTGAGGGCAAAGTACCTCAAGAGCACCTATGTTGGACGGGCATCTCATCCAGACTGGGGGCTTCTCAGAGAGGACACGCCTGCTGCCTTCAGATTCCTAGAGTTGGATGAACCTGTAAAATCTGGCTCACCTCTATTGTTCTCAAGCCTAGCATGTAGGGAACTCACTAACTGGTGAACTTGAAAATAGAGGTGTTCTATCTTGTGTACCTGGAGAAGACAATGGCAACCCACTCTAGTAATCTTGCCTGGAAAATTCCATGGATGGAAGAGCCTGGTAGACTACAGTCCATGGAGTCACAAAGAGTCGGACACGACTGAGCGACTTTCTTTCTTTCTATAGTTCCTTTTGGAGAAGGAAATAGCAACCCACTCCAGTGTTCTTGCCTGGAGAGGCCCATGGACAGAGGGGCCTGGTGGGCTACAGTCGATGGGGTTGCAAAGAGTTGGACGCGACTGAGCAACTAACACACACACATACACACATACATCTTGTGTACAGACGGCAGTATTCCTAATTGAGTGAATGAGTGAATGCATGAGCAAGTGAATAAATTCTCACCTGCAAGGAGCATAGTGAGACGAGCTCTGCCATCAGGCAAGCTTCTCTGTCATCCTTCCACGCCACCAGGGTCAGCAAGTCTTTCCGGCACTGGTCTAGCATTTAGAGGAATTTGGGGGGAGGCAGCTGATGATTAACCCGTCAGGGTGGTTCCTGGTTACCCTGGCTTCTGTGTTTTCCTTTCAATTGGAGGAAATGCTTTACTAAGAAAAGCCATTCAGATCTCTCTTTCTCTCACAGTCTCTTTCCTTGCTTCTGGTGCTGCTAAGCCACGTCAATCGTGTCCGACTCTGTGCGACCCCATAGACGGCAACCCACCAGGCTCCTCTGTCCCTGGGATTCTCCAGGCAAGAATACTGGAGTGGGCTGCTATTTCCTTCTCCAATGCAGGAAAGTGAAAGTGAAGTCGCTCAGTCCTGTTCAGCTCTTCGTGACCCCATGGACTGTAGCCCATCAGGCTCTTCCATCCATTGGATTTTCCAGGCAAGAGTACTGGAGTGGGTTGCCATTGCCTTCTCCTCTCTTTCCTTGAGTTGCTCAATACTTTTTCAAACTCTTATTTTCACCAAAGAAAAACAAGCCACCTTTCTGAAGCTCTACCTCTGGTTTTGTCTTAGTCAATGTTGGGCAAAGCCAGCAGCCCACAGTCCTTTGTAGGTGAGAAACAAGGGTCCTTTCGCGCCATCCAAAGACCATAACCATCACAGTAACACAACTACATTCTTCCAGCTTTGCTAGGGGGCTTTTCCGTATCTTTTTTCATGTACAGATTACTTTTAAAGTATGCGTACAACATGTGTGGATATACTGCTTAGGGATTTCCACATTCCTTTTGATTGTGCTGCAAAAACCTATTTGGAAGCCTCGGGGGCCTGCTCTTGGTGGGAAAGGGCCCCCTTAGGGCAGAGCTCACTTATTTCTCTGCCCTTTGCTCAGCCAACCACACCAGCCAACTCAGCTGCTTGCTCCTGCAGTAGCACTAGCAGCGTTAGTCGCTCAGTTGTGTCTGACTCTTTGCTACCCCACAAACTGTAGCCCGCCAGGCTCCTCTGTCCATGGGATTCTCCAGGCAAGAATACTGGAATGGGTTGCCATTCTCTTCTCCAGAGGATCTTCCTGACCTAGGGATCCAACCCAGGCATTTTAGGCAGATTCTTTATCATCTGAGCTGCAGGGAAGATCTATACATGTTCCATATATTGAAGTCCTCAATGGCAATCCATTCCAGTACTCTTGCCTGGAGAATCCCATGGACAGAGGAGCCTGGCGGGGCTACAGTGCATGGGATTGCAAGAGTCGGACATGACTTAGCAACTAAACCACCACCACCAGTTCTAGGTAACATACATTTCATTTAATACATAGATCTCATAGCAGGGGAAGAAAAAAAAAATCAGTTGGAGACTAGTAATCAGTGGCAAAGTTACAATATCTTCTTCATAGTGTTTGTAAAGAAATATAGGCCCAGAAAGGGAAACTGTTCACCAAAAATCACAAAGTTAATTAGTGAGGGAGCAGAAACTAAGTCCTCATCCTCGGTATCATTCTGATTTCTACTACAGAACACGTGACTGCCGCATCTGGCTAAACCAATCACAGTGAATGAAAAGCACAAGTGATCTGGACCAAGAAGGGAAAGAAACACAATAATTTTTTAAAAAGATCTTGAAAACTGAAGTTTCTGTGTCCCTGGTAGGTCTGATTCTCCGACTCTTGAGAGGTTCCAAAAGGCCAGGTGAAGCCACCTCTCCCACTAGGAGCCATACATTCCATCCAGAAACTCACCACCATCTCTTCTGGCTCCAGAATGTTCTTCCAGGTAAGAAATAACTCACCCCCATCCTGATGAAGTAAAAGACTGGATTAGAGGCTTGAATGAAATAATGGAAGGGGAAACTTTCTTTCTAATGTAAAACAATAGGACTTTATCATGTTCAAGCTGCCTTGCAGCAGCAGAGAAAGGCAATCAGCTTTAGGTAATGGAATCACCTGAGCTTCCCTGGTGGCTCAGATGGTAAAGCATCTGACTGCAATGAGGGAGACCTGGGTTCGATCCTGGGTTGGGAAGATCCCCTGAAGAAGGAAATGGCAACCCACTCCAGTACTCTTCACTGGAAAATTCCATGGATGGAAGAGCCTGGTAGGCTATCGTCCATGTGATCGCAAAGAGTCAGACATGACTGAGCAACTTCCCTCACGCACTCACTCCACAAAATCAAGGACTTCACTGGTGGTTCAGCAGAAAAGAATCACCCTGCCAATGCAGGAGATAAGGGTTCCATCCCTGGGTCAGGAAGGTCCCCTAGAAGAAGACTGACTCCAGTATTCTTGCCTAGGAAATCCCATGGACAGAGGCTACAATCCATGGGGCCTCAAAAGAGACACAACTCAGCGACTAAACAACAAGGGAATCAAGCCTCCACCATAGCTTTCAAAAACCACAGAAGGGAGAAGGTCCCCAAGCTGCATGAAGTTCCTTTGAGAAGGCACACTCAGATCTATTTTAGCCTCTTCCTGTGAGTGAATGGCAGCCCTGGAGATGATCCTTGGGGACACAGCCACACTTTGTCCCCCAAAGGCTCTGGGAAAGTACGGGAGACCAAGGCAGTGGCTGCAGCTGAATTAGTATCTCCAGGGGGGCCAAAGGACAGTTATTTACAAATTTTCATCACTTTCTGCACACTTTTTCCTTCTGCAAAGAAAACTATGTCGGTTTATAGCTTCCTTACCTGTACTTTCTTCCAGTGGTTTTTATACTGCCTCTTTCTTCCTTTTTTCCTTCATTCCTTTCTTCCTTCCTCTAGTAATCAATCTCTCTCTCTCTCTCTCTCTCTCTCTCTCTCTCTCTGGCAAAACAGTACCATGTTTTCCTGTTCAACCCCTGAAGAGTATACCAATTACACTTGTTGTAAAATGATGATAACAGTATAATTACCAAAAACCATTAAAAGCAGTTAAATCCTAAAAGCTTGAAAGTGCTGACCCTCCATGAAATTATACTGATTTGATAGATTCAAGGGTTGAACCTTGCCTACTTCTGTCATGTGAATAAAATGTTATCTTTTCATCTTAAAAGAAGCGATTATATCAGTATTTCTTTTATGATGTCTGCGTTGTTTCCTCTCTGTGAAGAAAGAACTTTCATTTCCATAGTCCCAAAGGAAATTAAGGAATGTCTATTCAACTTTTACAGACTGGGGCATGCACTAATATTACCAGTTTCCTCCCCACTCTTATTGCCTGGCTAAGCAAAAGAGAAATCATTTTGTGGTTGTTTGCTGTATTACAAAGCAATAATATTGACCAATAAACAAGTAAATCAACCTGTCAAATTTTCCACATGTCCCATAGGTTAGAGTTGACCAAACGGCTTCAAAGTTTTTCAATACACTTTTTTTTTTTTAAAAAAAGGATTAACCTGCATTTAATTCTACTCTCTCACATTTGCTGAATCTGTAAAGTTGAACATGTTACCATACTTCTTTTCAAGTCTCTTTCTGCATATGTAAAATGGAGACAAGACCAGTATTCACAGGTTGTGGCTAGACTAAGCAAGTAAAGACGAAGCTTAGTGGGATGTCCCACATATAATAGATCCTTCGTCAATGTAGTTTCCTCTAATTTCACTGGAGCTACGCACTGACCTGATGAGGTTGATGGTGCAGGTGAAAAATATAATTTGTGTCCCACATGGAGGCAACTGAGCTCAGAGAAATAAAATGAACTGACCAGAATCTCACAAGTGGTTAACTATCACTTTAAACCACTAGTTCTCAACCAAGGGTAATTTTGCCTCCAGGGGACATTTAGTGATATTCAGAGACTGGGAATTGTCACATTAGAGGGATTATGCTCTTGGAATCTAGTGGGCAGAGGCCAGGGATGCTATTAAACATCCTGCCATACACAAATACAACCCCCTACAGAAAAGAACTGTCCAGACTAAAATGTTAGTAGTGCCAAGGTTAAGAAACCCTGGCTTAGATCCATGTATTTTGACACCAGATCAAGAGTTCTTTTCAATTCGCGTTACATTTCCCAAAGTACATCAAAGCACCTTGTGAAACTCACGCACTATTTTTGTTGTTTGAAAGGCAGCAGAATAGAATAGAAAACTTTAAGGTTTGACATAACTGGGTCTATTCTCAGCTCTGCTATTATTAACATTTAATCTGTATGACCTCAGGCAAAATTAACTCATCTGAACCCTGGTTTCTCTATTTATGAATTGTAACAGGACACTTCAAAAGTTAGAAATAATATAACAATGCACCATTCATAGCAGCTACAAATACGCTTATTATTACAGTTGATGTATCATTTATGGATGAGGGTGTGGATAAATGAGGTACTTTCCATTTTTTCTGCAGATACTAGTGAATACCCACTATGTCCTAAGCACACAGGGGAAAGAGGGAAATAATACAGAAGAATGCACATTTAACTCCATGGAAATCCATTATCCCCAAGAGGGAGGACTCCAAATAATCTAAATTATTGGATAAGATTTAATTTTCCAGGTAATCTAAATTTAGATTATCTTCCACAACCCAGTAGAATAGAAAGACTAAATAAGAAATAGGAACATTTCTTTGCACACTTTGAGGGTTTGGTCTCTAAGTTGTATCTGACTCTTTTGTGACCCCATGGACTGTAACCTGCCAGGCTCCTCTGTCCATGGGATTTTCCAGGCAAGAACACTGGAGTGGGTAGCCATTCCCTTCTTCAAGGGATCTTCCCAACCCAGGGATCAAAGCCCCCATCTCCTGCATTGCAGGCAGATTCCTTACCACTGAGCCACCAGGGAAGGCCTTTCAGTGTACTATGAATATGTGTGACAACATAAGAGGAAAAAATTGAGATCAATCTAGAAGTTCCCCAAATGTAAGGTGAGCACAAAACCAAAACTGTTTGTTTTAGAGAAATGAAAGAAGGAAAACAGGTCAGTATCATGTGGGGGAAGAAAGTGTCCTCCTGTAAGAGGGCCAAGTCCTCCGGGGGGCATGGGGATGTCTGACCTCATCCTTTGTGCCTGCCTTTTCTTTCTCTTTACCTTTGAGACTCACCCTCAGTGCCTGCCCCAAATTCTATCAGCCTGTTAATTGCTGACGTGTCAGTTCTCTGCCTGGGAAGGGCCTGACTTTGGTAAAAGCTGAATTTATGATTAAGGCTGGTAGATAAAATACAGGATGCCCAGTCACATTTGAATTTCAAATAAATAACAAATTAGTTCTTGTAAAAGTATAAAATCCCAAATGTTACATACAAATAATAGGATATACTTAAAACAAAATGAATTATTGTCTACCTGAAATTTAAATGTAACAGGACAGTCCATATCCTTAATCTGGTAACCCTACTCTGAACAATGGCAAACCTAGATTCTGATCCAAAACCAAGTTGAAGGGGAAGAGGGTACCCATATAATCATCCATCCACACTGTGCCCCGTCTAGACTGAGAGACAGGAAAGACCTCACCTCTAGTATTCATGAATGCATAAATATTAATACAATACAAATACAACTTTAAACAGAAGTATCTTCAAAACTGAAGTTTCTGGGGAAGAGTGCAATGGAAGGTTGAAAGTACCCAACCACCCTGGACCTCACCAAGGAAGGAGGCCTTCTCTTTATATCAATTTTTTATCAATATTATTGGACCTCACAAAGCTCTCACAGACAAGCATCGTTATGCATATTTCACAAATGGGAAACTAAAAGTCAAGGAGTAAAGCAACATTGAATCTTAGTCAGAAGTGAACTAGATGTACACCCTGTGAGTGAAAGGCACTCAGCCATGTCTGACTCTTTGCGACCCCATGAACTATACAGTCCATGGAATTCTTTAGGCCAGAATATTGGAGTGGGTAGCCTTTCCCTTCTTCAGAGGATCTTTCCAACTCAGGGATTGAACCCAGGCTTCCCACATTAAAGGTGGATTCTTTACCAACTAAGCTACTAGGGAAGCTGCTATATGCATACCAATAAGGCTAAATTTTTAATTTAAGCTCTACACAGATATTACTACCAGAAATACCTTAACATTTTTTAGTCTCTGATTATCACCTTGTGGCAAATAACACACAGACCACAGGGCAGAGGGAATATTTCATAATTGATGAATGCAAAATAAAAACTTGTACTGAAAGAGGTACCCTGAAACTGATAACTACTGGTATTAATTTCTATAGAGTAAGTTTCCCATGAACAGTGATGCTGTGACTAAAATCAGGGACCTGGTATGTAGCAGTCATGGGGACATGGAGTTATTTAATAAAGCAGATTTAAATTCATGCCTAGTACTCAGATAATTTCTTCAAATTAAGCACTGGCCTCCCCTATAACCCTATTTTTAAATGTAAATTATAATGTGATACTTTAGTAATATCTTGAATCACACACATGTTTAATGAATTCAATTTATCAAATCAATTTTCTTATTAACAGCAGACTCTGGCCAGTGACATGTCCTGACTATAAAGTTCTTCATGGAGAATAGACCCATTCTTTGCTCATCTCTGAGAAATTGAAGAGAGGGTATCAACAGGCAAAGATAAGGTGGTGGGGAAATCTGGAACACAAGTAGGGAAAGTGAAGGTTAGTGAGTGTTTATAGGAACTCTTTTGATGCAAATTTCTTTGATGACAGATATCTTCCACAATCCCCATCTCTTTAAGAAATACAACAGCCATAGCATTTTCCAATGAGGCAAAATCATTGTTATTTGCCACCAGGGATCGTAATCTTGCAAAAGGATAAAGTTAGTAATTTAATTTTATTAATCATTATATCATTAACTTCAAACTTAGTGATATAAATATTTATAAATATTTAAAGTTAGTGAGATAAATATAAATATAACTTTAAAGTTAGTGATATAAATAAATAAATAAAGTTAGTAATACAAATATAAATGTTAATGATATAGAGTTAGTGATATAAATACAATATCACTCAAAAAAATTTTTGAGTGAAAGTCAGCCTCCCTCATTTATACTGGAACTAATAGTCAAGAGTCCTGGGACGTAGGAAGTGGAGGGCTGAATGTGAGTGCCGTTAGTTCATGCCACACATCACACCTGTTCCCAACTCCAACCAACTTTGGAAACCTTCTTGGGAGTTGACTTTGAAGGAGTTTTTGTGTGTACAAACAATCAAATTTACTACTTGCTATTTCTTTAATGTTCGATGTAATTATGCTTAGAAGTATACCAGGTAAATTTTCTCTAAATATTCAAACAGACTTACTCTATTCGTAAATCAAAATGTAAACTGTAAATCTTCTTACACCTTGAAAGGTTGATTGCAAACCTTAGTCAAATTCTCTATCTCAGCAAAAGCATAAACCTAATGTATAACATTCCTTTGATACTTCAAACACCTTAGAAACGTATTCACAAATACGTGATATTCACAAAGTATCCAAATGCTTATAAAATATATTGTTATATTCATACTCAGCCTAGCAGAAAATTAGAGATCATACAGGTTTAGCTAATTTCTCCATTACTCACATACTTTAATATATTTTACTGCATCTTTCCAGGTTACAGAGATGTATTGAACATAAAGCAAAGAGATTATGGTTGATCAGCCGAGATCGTTGAGTTATCAGTGAATTCACTAGTAGTCACACCAAAGGCCACAGTTTGAACTTCTAAAGTAAGCGAAACCCTAGCAGGTATTTCTTATCAAGGTTGTTTCATTTTGTCAATCAGAATGTCCACAGTCACGGCTTTTCCTGCAACTTGTTGTCTCTGCTCTCTCCCTTCATTATTTCTGTGTCATGGAGGCATTGAGCTGACTTATGTCCTCCCCAAATTCCTTTTATGAAGTCCTAACCCCCAGTATCTCAGAATGAAACCATAATTGGATATGGCATCTTTAAAGAGATAATTTAATTAAACTGAGGTCTTATGGGTAGACTCTAATCCAACATGACCGATGTCCTTATAAGGAAAGTAAATTGGGACATAGGTGTATGCAGAAGGAAGACAATATAAAAACAGAGCAAAACAGCCACCTATAAGTCAATTGGGGCTTCCCTGGTGGCTCAGAGGTTAAAGCGTCTGCCTCCAATGCGGGAGACCAGGGTTTGATCCCTGGGTCAGGAAGATCCCCTGGAGAAGGAAATGGCAACCCACTCCAGTATCCCTGCCTGGAGAATCCCATGGACGGAGAGGCCTGGTAGGCTACAGTCCATGGGGTCCCAAACAGTCAGACGTGACTGAGCGACTTCACCACCACCATAAGTCAAATAAAGTTGCCTAGGACAGATTCCTCCCTCATGACTCTGAGAAGGAACCAAGCCTGCTGATACCTTGATCTCGAACTTCTAGCCTCCAGAACTATGAGAAAGTAAGTTTCTATTTAAGCCACTCAATCTGTGGGATTTTGTTCCAACAGTCCTAGCAAACTAATATAAGACAGTTAACTCCAGCTTACAATTTAACACAACCTACATGTTTTGCATCTCAGGAAAATTGATGGAGTCATGCAGACATTTCATTCTCTAGGAGATAAGAGGCTGAGTTAACCTATCTTGAATTTGACCCATTATATGGAAACCATAGGGCTTCCCTGGTGGCTCAGATGGTAAAGCATCTGCCTGCAGTTTGGGAGACCTGGGCTCAATCGCTGGGTCAGGAAGATCCTCTGAAGAAGGAAATAGCAACCCACTCCAGTACTCTTGCCTGGAAAATCCGATGGATGGAGGAGACTGGTAGGCTACAGCCCATGGGGTCGCAAAGAGTGGGATACAACTGAGAGACTTCACTTTCACTTTCTTTTCATAGAAACCAACTGGCATGCTTTCTACTCTCATTTTTGCCTGTGGTCGCTTGTGCTCACAGATCTGTGCTCCTCTGGGTGTAATTTCTATTTCTTAGGTAAAGAAACAAAAAGACAAAATGTAAAACTTATATTTACTTGCAAAAGCAGAATGTCATCTATAGCAATAGTTCCTTACCAATTTTAGCTCATTTAAAAATTTCATTCACCCTTTCTTTTGTATTATAATTATCATCTTATACATTTTAATGAACTTATTTCATCTTTGAATGTCATAGCTTTCTTATAGACTCAATTCATTCCAATTAGCTAAGTTAATATTCTTGTTTGATGCTTAAACTGTTATAACTTGACAAGTAGGAGTTTCTTAAAACTATCTCCTTTGTCCTTGCAGTATGATCCTTGCATTTTTAAAAAGTTTCCTTATCTTCTGGCACTCACTGTAGCTCAAATTCCATCCTAATTTTTCTCCATCCCATGGAGTCAGTTGATCTCTCTGGAGTCTTGGTTCTCTCTTACCTAGTATTGGAAGATGAGATGTGGCCTCTTGGTATTCATAGCTATGTTTTCCAACTGACTGATGGGGGATAGGAAGACACCAGTGTTAGACCAACCTGGGGATAAAACCGAAAACATATATTTGTCATCAAGGTCATGAGGCTCACAAGCTCTAATTTAGTTGTAAGATTAGCATGTGTTAAGTCACTTCAATCATGTTTGACTCTTTGTGACCCTATAGACTATAGCCCGTCAGACCCCTCTGACCATGGGATACTTCAGGCAAGAATCCTGGAGTGAGTTGCCACACCCTTGTCCAGGGAGTCTTCCCAACCCAGGAATCAACCTCAAGTCTCCTGCATCTCCTGCCTTGCTGGTGGATTCTTTACCATGTGGTGCTAGTGGAAATGACACCCCCACTCCAGTTCTCTTGCCTGGAAAATCCCATGGACGGAGGAGCCTGGTAGGCTGCAGTCCATGGGGTTGCTAAGAGTCAGACACGACTGCGTGACTTCACTTTCACTTTTCACTTTCATGCATTGGAGAAGGAAATGGCAACCTACTCCAGTGTTCTTGCCTGGAGAATCCCAGGGACAGGGGAGCCTCGTGGGCTGCCATCTATGGGGTCGCACAAAATCGGACTCGACTGAAGTGACTTAGCAGCAGTAGCAGTAGCAGCAGCAGCTATTGGAAAAGAACCCATTTGCCAATGCTGGAGACAGCGAAAGATGTGGGTTGGATCCCTGCATCTAGAAGACCCTCTGGAGTAAAGCGTGGCACCCCTCTCCAGTATGCCTGCCTGGAGAAACCCATGGACAGAGGAGCCTGGTGGGCTACAGTCCATGGGGTAGCAGTGAGTCAGATACACTAAAGGAAAGCATTCTTTCACCACTTGCACCACCTGGGAAGTTATTTTAAAAAGATCAATACTTTATTTTAATTTATTTCCATTTCAATGTGCTTAACTTAAATTTTAACCTATCACCCCAATTGTAATCATGTCTCTATTTTTACTTTCTTTTTATGTCTCATCAGCCACCATTTAGCAATCACTTTACTGACCCCAAAGAATCGAAAGCTGCCTCTATATCTCCTCCCTCACTCTTGGGACAGATGCAAAGTAATCCAGCCCCTTTCACACATGTGGTCGCATTTAGGTCCCAGAAGGCGATATTTCAGGGGCTTCAGGCCTCATTTTCTAAGGATGTAATTTACAGGCTGAGTGACCTTTACCTACTCTCTTCCCCTCTTTGGACCTCACTAACTCATTTATACTTTTTTTTTTTCTTTTCAGCTGAAAAAAGAAAAGAAGGAAAAGAAAAGGCCAGGTCTCAAGTTCTTTGATTCAGGAAGGCATCCTGTCCAGGATCAAATCTGCTTCATTAACTAAAGTATCTTTACAGAATGAATATGGAGGGAAGGAAGAACAAAACATCTAAGAGCTCTCCCAGTTCCTATAAAACCAGACCCTGAAAGCCACTCAGCCATTCTTTGCCGATGCGAACCCGAAGATGAAAAGGGTTAACCTGTGTGTAAAAGCACTTTCTAAGCTTAAACCCTGGGTAAATTTTATGCACTTTTATTATGAATTAGCAATCACAATAATGACTGAGTTAACACAGGCATTAAGCTGTTAAAGCCCTCACCTCGGTGTCAGCAGCAAAGATCTTCCAAAGTCCACGGACCCTGGATTTCCAATTCAGGGCTCCATCCACCAGGTCATGTAGCACTTCAAATATGAAAATGAACTCCATGGATGAAAAGCAATCATTCACCCATGGGCCAAGCTCTCATCTTTCTCTGCACACCTGTTGGGAAGAGAGCCAACCGGAAAGGCCCCACTTACCTGAGATAAAGGCCAGTCCACTAAGGACCGTGACGCGGGTGCCCTGCCCTTGAGCCCCATAGCACACCAGCTGCATCAAGATTGCAAGGCACACAAGCCTTCCTGGCCTACTTTATTCATTCCAGATCCCAGGGATAGTGTTCCAAACTCTGAATGAGAGGCACACTTTTGTTTCCATCCCAGTGTAACCTAAGAAAGCAGGCTCTTGATACAGCAGTTTAATTAGAGAATGCAAATCACTATGCTTCCATTTCTCTCATGTGTGTTACCAGTTGTGCCTTATTTACAGAAGAGAATGCAGCTCAGAGAAGTGGTGGGGATGATCAGAAAAGTTTTAAAAAGGAAAAAAAAAAAGGAAGCAATCTGCCCTCCTCCGGAACAATGTGTTTGTGAGGATGGTGAGGGATAAAGGGTCACAAACTTGCTCTCCCAATTCCCATCATGTGACACCATTCAATATGCTTAACTTGTGAGATGACTTTGGTTAAACCATGTCCCTTCAGCTTGGCTGAAAAGTGAGGCGCATGCATTGTAAACAACCTGTCACTTGTGTAAATTTGTTTTTAATATACAGACTCTAAAGTATACTCTTTTATTATCGAAGTATAGTTGATTTACAGGTTGTGCTAGTTTCCTGCAAGGCAGGAGACCTGGGTTTGATCCCGGAGTCAGGAAGATCCCCTGGAGGAGAGCACGGCAACCCACCCCAGTATTCTTGCTTGGAGAATCCCACGGACAGAGGAGCCTGGAGGGCTATTGTCCACAGGGTCTCAAAGAGTCAGACAGGACTGAAGTGACTTAGCATGCACACATGCATGACTATATCAGTCGGCATATTGATCTTCATTTCCATGTTAGAATGACAAATAAAGAATTCCATTTTGGACATAAGTTTCTAATATCTGAGAGAGATTTGAATGGAGCTGTCAAGTATACAGTTAGACTAGCAATCACAAGAAAAGGTGAGCTGGAGCCATAAACCAACAAGGTGTCAGGACAGAGAGGGGAGTTGATGGGGTCCTTTAGTAACAAGCTTTTAAATAGAAGGGAATGCTGGCATTTGGGCGTCCCAGGTGGTTCTGTGGTAAAGAATCTGCCTGCCATGACAGGAGACACAGGCAACATGGGTTCAGTCTCCTCCGTTGGGAAGATCCCCTGGAGGAGGAATTGGTAACTCACTCCAGTATTCTTGCCTGGAGAATCCATGGACAGAGGAGCCTCGTGGGCTACCGTCCACAGCATCACAAAGGGTCAGACAGGCCTTGGCATCTGAGCATGTATGCATGCTAAGATTTAGAGCTTCAGCAGGAGAGGCAAAGCAATTGAAGAAAACAGAGAAGGCAAGTGTAAAGAGTGTGCAGAGTAGCAAGCTTGTTCCCAGGAGAGAGTGGTGTTTCAGAAAATGGTAGACAAGGGCGTCAAGAAAGACTGATGAACCATATTACATTTTGCTGGAGGGTTTAGTAAGATTAGAGGGACATGCCTATTGGATTTGACTCCCAGGATGTTTGGTGACCTCATGGTGATCTCAGCAAGAAGGTGGCCATTTCAGAAGACTCCGATGCAAAGTGAAGCATACAAAGCCCATGTCCCAGGAAGGGCATTTTCTTGTTATTGTTAACAGAAGCATATTTTATTTTGGTATAGAGAAATATATGCACGTTCTGACTGAAAATTAAGGGAATTAAAGAAACGCATGAGAAGACCAACAAAAATGTGTTTTAAATTTAATCATCAATAATCCTCGCCTAAAATAAAGCCCTGGAAGAATGTTGTGTGTCCAATTCCTCTGTTTTCTGTTGGTAGATTCTGTTCCTTTAATTTACTCCATGTAATTATGATTAGATTTTATGCACTGTTCTTTTTTCACTTCAGTTTTTAACAAACAAACTTTAAATGCTTTGTAAGCATAGTATACCGCAAAGTGTGCACATCATATATTCATCCCATTTAGATTGCTTCTAATTTGAAAGCTATTACAAATAGAGCTGAAACGAATGTATTTCTAAATAAGCCTTCTCCACAATTATTCTGGATTAAATAAAAAACAGAAATATTCATAGGGAAAATTTTAGGTTAAATGGAAATATAGCTGATTTGGGCTTCCCTGGTGGCTCAGCTGGTAAAGAATCTGCCTGCCATGTGGGAGACCTGGGTTTGATCCCTAGGGTGGGAAGATCCCCTGGAGAAGGGAAAGGCTACTCTCTCCAGTATTCTGGCCTGGAGAATTCCATGGACTCTACAGTCCATGGGGTTGCAAAGAGTTGGACATGACTGAGCGACTTTTGTGTTTGCATTGTATTTGTATAGCTGACTTACAACACTGCGTTAGTTTCAGTGACCCAGCTCTATAGTGACCCAGGGATTGAACCCACGTCTTTTGCATTGGCAGGCAAGTTCTTTACCAGCTGACCCAGCAGGGGAGCCTGGTGGGCTACAGTCCATAGGGTCATAAAGAGTCAGACACAACTGAGCAACTGAACACACACAGTCTGTGCTAAACAGTAGGTCCTTGTTGGTTATCTGTAACTTTTTAATGAAAATTTCAAACACACAACAAATTTGAATGTTACAGTAAGCACCCATACACGCAAACCTAGACTCTACTGTTAGTATTGTATTATACAGTGTGTTTGCTAAGGACTTATTTTTAAAATGAATATTTGTATGCTGTGGAATGGCAAAAAGGACCACAAATTGATCCATAAACAAGATAATAAACTCTTGCTAGTTTTAATTCAGCAACTTCCATGAACGTAATTTCTAATTTCCTTTCTCACCATTCAGAATATTACTTTTCTACCTTTACCTTCCCTGGTGGCTCAGACAGTAAAGTTTCTGCCTACAATGCGAGAGATCTGGGTTTGATCCCTGGGTCAGGAAAATGCTCTGGAGAAGGAAACGGCAACCAACTCCAGTACTCTTGCCTGGAAAATCCCATGGATAGAAGAGCCTGGTAGGCTACAGTCCGTGGAGTTGCAAAGAGTCGGACAGGACTGAGCGACTTCACCTTACCTTATCTTTACCTCCAAGGATTTAGAACTTGTCTAATACTGAGCAATAGAATATTGCTATCAGTACAAGAAGACACAAATGGGTCAGAGGAGAGAGAAAAACAGGATAGGAAAAGAAGGAAAGGAAAGAGAAGGGAAGACCATTTGCTACCATTGATTTCAAGAAAGCCTTTAAACTTTTTTTTCCCCCCAAATATTTGTGTTGTCCAAAGCAGGAGCATCCACATAGTAGACACTGTTTCTGCTTCTGGGACAACCAGCCTCCTTTTCCTGTCACCCTCAGTCTGGTATTTGAGAAACTCCTATTGAGTGCAGTCCTGGGGAGAAATACCCATCCTTCACTAGGCAAGGAGAAACAAAACAGTTCTTGTTCTGTCAGTAGGACACTGACACATGGACTGGGCTCTGCAAGTTGGTAATCAATTTCAGCAATCAATTTGGATCTTGGGAGAATGATGCACTTATGTGGGAATAGAGGTCATAGTCATCACTGTTGCAGCCTGAGCAAGCCAGCCCACACACGTCTATAGTACCTTGTGCTGCAGTCTTTGGTGGTCATCTGTCCCTGGCTATCACTTGTTTCTACATCTGCTCTTCCTCCTCTTGTAATTTCTATGAACCCTGAAAACCCTTCAATAATCACCCTTTGCACCCAAGTTGCCACAGTTTAGTTCAGCTCAGCCACTCAGTCATGTCGAATTCTTTGTGATCCCATGGACCGCAGCACACTAGGCCTCCCTGTCCATCACCAATTCCTGGAGTTTACTCAAACTCATGTCCATTGAGTCAGTGATGCCATTCAACCCTCTCATCCTCTGTCATCCCCTTCTCCTCCCGCCTTCAATCTTTCCCAGCATCAGGGTCTTTTCAAATGAGTCAGTTCTTCCCACCAGGTGGCCAAAGTATTGGAGTTTCAGCTTCAACATCAGTCCTTCCAATGAACACCCAGGACTGATCTTTAGGATGGACTGGTTAGATCTCCTTTCAGTCCAAGGGACTCTCAAGAGTCTTCTCCAACACCACAGTTCAAAAGCATCAATTCTTCGGCACTCAGCTTTCTTTATAGTCCAACTCTCACATCCATACATGACTACTGGAAAAACCATAGTTTTGACTAGATGGACCTTTGTTCTCAAAGTAACATCTCTGCTTTTCAATATGCTGTCTAGGTTGGCCATAACATTCCTTCCAAGGAGTAAGCGTCTTTCAATTTCATGGCTGCAATCACCACATGCAGTGATTTTGGAGCCCCCAAAATTAAAACCTCTCACTGTTTCCACTGTTTCCCCATCTATTTGCTATGAAGTGATGGGACTGGATGCCATTATCTTAGTTTTCTGAATTCAGTCTTTAGTGTTTGTAAAGAGGTCTCTACCTGAGCCCAGTGGGCAAGACCAGGCTGCATTAGGATTTTGGACGTTAGAGTGATGGAAAGCTTCTAGCGGATAAAAGCTATTTCATCACAGGACTATTATCCAGGGAGGCTGGAGACCTCCTTGAAAAAGAGTGGCAGTCAGAACAAAAGGACACACAGGAGTGAATGCCCCCAGATTGTAAGGAGCCGAAAGAAGGCTGCTCAGAGTGGCTGACACCCTGGGAGCAAGGACCTTCTCATTTTCCCACCATGCAAAGGCTCAGGACATCAGGGAAATGAAGACACGAGACACAGAGGCTGTGACTGCACCTGTCTGAGACTTCCAGGGATAAATGAAGATGCCAGTAGAGGCATTCCATAAGGCTCCTGTGTAGACTCTGGAGCTGTGATTTTTCCACTTCATTGAGCCAAAAAGAATGAAAAATGGATAATTATTGGTTCTTCTAACAGCTCCTGACTCCTCAATGCTCATCTCCAACATGTCAGGTGGGAAAATTTCACCCAGCCTACAGCCCCCACCTCCACCTTCAAGAATAGTTTCTTAACTCAAATAGGGGCTCTGTTTCAACCTAGAGGGGTAGGATGGAGAGGAAAATGGGAGGGAGGTTCAAACATATATATTTATGGCTGATTCATGTTGAGGTTTGACAGAAAACAACAAAATTCTGTAAAGCAATTATTCTTCAATAAAAAAATAAATTAAAAAAAGAATAGTTTCCTAAACTTCACAGCTAAGATTTTAACATGAAACTCTGGTTAAAAACCCAGCTTCCCTAACTCTGCCCCCAGAGGGCATGAATCAGAGAGTAGAGGTGAAAGTTGAGACTGATTTTTACCACGTTATGCCTTATGACGCTTGTTATCATGGAAGTTTGTGAAACACCATTTTAACGTCTCTTACCTGGTAAAGGTATGAAGTAGATTCCTAGCAGGGATTTCCTTGGTCATCTGTGGTATCATCACAGATTAAGGTGGTTTCACGGGTGAGACTAGTGGTTCTTGATACACGCCAGCATCTCCTGGAGTCTCCTGGGGGACCTGTGACAAAAGAGACCACTGGTCCCACTCTCAGAGTATCTTACTCAGAAGATCTTGGTTGGGGTCTTAAAATTTGTATTCGTGACATTCTTAGGTGAAGCTGAAGCTGCTGACCTTGGACCACATTTTGAGAACGACTGACCCAGAACTCCATAGGTATTCACATTGAAGTAATTATCATGGTAATTATCACTCACTTATATCACCAAAGGAAATCCCTCACCCAATCAATAAACTGGTAGAAAAAGACAGGAGATTCTCAGCCAAGAATTACATACCCTGAGGCACTAGAGGCCAAGATTCTCCCTCCATCATAATGTATCAGACAATAAGATCTAGAATCCCTAGTGTGGTCATCGCATAGACTCAGAGATGCAACGCAAATCCAAACCCTCTTTAAATTGAATAAAGTAGGTTGTTGGGACATGGATGCCTATACAGTGGTTGATGTTTCTACAGTCCAGCCTTGGGAAATCCAAGGCAGAGTCAAAACAAGGAAACTGAGACAAGGACACCTGGGCCTTGGGACACATCCCTAGTGTCAGGAAGAGGACAGCTGACAGTAGGGGAGGTCATTCTGGGAGGGAAGGGACAACTGGGGAGAGTTGACAAAGCCAGGCTGGAGCATCCAGTTTGCTCTGTCATGCTCTGGTGGGATGCCACTAGGCATAGAGTCAGACTATAGAACCCAGTGCATATGGTCTACTGTTGGATGGATGGGAATTCATTCAGTTGTGTCCGATTCTTTGTGGCCCCATGGACTATAGCCTGTCAGTCTCCTTTGTCCATGGAATTTTCCAGGCAAGAATACTAGAGTGGCTTGCCATTCCCTATTCCAAGGGATCTTCCTGATCCAGGGATCCAACCTGCGTCTCTTGCATCTCCTGCATTGTCAGGCAACTTCTTTACCACTAGCACCATCTTGGATAACCTATTATTGGAATGTTTTGCAAATGCCTGATGCACTGTTCAAACAGCCTTTCATGAAACAACTCCTTTAATACACCCCAGCCCCAATTAGCAGGTACTAATAACATTGACCTCTACTGATTAAGGAAATAGGGCACAGAAAAGCCAAGGATGCTGGTGGAAGACACAAGGCAAGCACTCAGTGGAGCCTCATATCAAATCCAGGTCATGTGACTTCAGAGGCTCTTGGCTTACCTCAGTGTGCCACTACTTCTCCTTAAGAGACTATGTAGTTCAGGATTTATTCTTGTTTAGTCACTAAGTCATGTTCAACTCCATGACCTCATAGACTATGACCCACCAGGCCTCTCTGTTCATTGGATTTTCCAGGCAAGAATACTGAAGTGGGTAGCCATTTCCTTCTCCAGGGGATCTTCCCAACACAGGAATGGAACCCGTGTCTCCTGCATTGGCAGGTGAATTTTTTACCACTGAATCACCAGGGAAGCCTTATTTCACAATTATCTGCCACCTTTAAGTGCCCGTTTTAGCCACCTTCTGTGGGGTCTGGAGGTAGGGTATGTAAAAGAAAAAAGATACTTTTCCTGGAGAAAGATGGTCATCTAGTAGGACAGACAGACCCTCTACAGTTAACAAGACAGATGACAGGTAGAGGTATCTATGTCCAGCTAAAGGCTGTAAGGATGCAGAAGAGGGGACGGAGGGAGTAGGTGGTCAATTCTGGAGACCTGGTTGAGAGAAGCGACCTTCAATCTAGGCCCTAAGTGGATTATAAGCAAGAAAGAAAAGTCCTTCCAAAGTGGACACTTAAAAGAGAATATCTTAGTGGGAGAAGCACCTGATGCTGAGCTTCTGACCTCGTTTTTCAGATTCTCCTTTGTTCTGCATCCCTCTCTGGTTCCTGCTATCACCATCCTGCTGGCCTCAGAGGGTAGTAATCTTCTTCAGATACCCTGGCCCAGACAGAAAAGACGTGTGTATTAACTCCCCACCATACAGCTGAGGCCGGGCTGGAATGAAAAATAATGAAAATCAATATGCCTTTTGCTGAATGCTCAGGAGCACAAACAAGGAAATAAACAGTCTTATCATATCAAAACTTTGTCTAAGAGGTCTGCTCCTTCTACATGGGATCCCTGGGGTAAGAGCATCAGGGCAGACGCCTTCCTTTCCTAGACCCTGGTCTCCCTCCACTTAGGGGATACTATTTTCATCCTCGCCTGCTATCAGGACTCCTCAAAGTCTAGACAGGAGATGGACAATGGTATTCCCTGGATCTGTGTGCTTGTCCTTTCAGGTCTGGCCTCGTGCGTTCTCTCCCACCTCCCCTCTGAGTAATTAGAAGTGATTGACTTTCTCCTCTGGACTTTAATTTCTTTACAGCCTTTTAAAGAACACCATGGCTACCTTGTCTGAAATCAGGTCTGGATGGAGCCATGAATTAACTGCAGAAATTTGATCCAGGCGTTTGACCTTTCTGTGTTTCTGTTTTTCTGCTGGCAAAATGAAGGGCTGGAATGAGTGGTTAGCTCAGTCTCCTTTCTGATCTCTCTATTATTCTAAGGCCATCTAACAGGCAGGACTCAAATTGCTCGTAGCCTGTTTTTCTTCTACAGAGATACATTGGGGGAAATTGCCTGAACCTGAAAAGTCATGTCTAAGATCCCATTGCTTTTAAAGAACAAGCCTGGCTGAGTAGAATCTGGGCTCCTAGATTCTCTATCTCCATAGGCATGGTATTTAAAGTACATGAAGGGGACTTCCCTAATGGTCCAGTGGTAAAGACTGTGCTCTCAATGCATGTCCAAAACCAGACCCTGAAATGCTGTAATTAGAGATCCCATGTGCTAAGACCCAGTGCAGCCAAAAAAAAGAAAACAAAGTGCATTAGGTCTAAAGAAATCCAGAGCCCTTCCTCTCTCTGCAAAGCTCAACTGCATGTAAAAACAGCATGGCTGATACAAACACAAAAGCCCAATCATCAGCTTCCTCCTCAGGCCCCAGTATCCAGTCTCTGATTTAAGCAGGATTCAAGCTAGATTCATGATAACAATCACTTTTGCAGGAACAAACAAACTGGTATGGCTGGGACATGCCAGTGGGCCATCAGGATATACATACAAACAATTCTGAGCTAAACACTGGTAGTCACGGTTTCCTTTTCATATGTGAAGATGTACACAGAGTTTTACTATGATGATGATAATGACAAGATTCATGTTCAAAGAGTAAAAGAACTCAAGTGAAAATAATAAAATGTTTGAGGTGGCCCCACTGCTATCAGCAATATCTAAGATTGTGTGGAAATTCACACTATTGCCTGACAGCTTTTTACCAGAAAGGATCTAGAATATTCGATGCTTCTCTTTGGCAGGAGACCTGGGAGAACCAGACCTGGAAGACATAGATATAATAGAATCAAGATGGAGACACCTCTCAATAAAAGTCTAGGAGGCAGCAAAACCAGGAACCCTGATCCAGTGAAGAAACAAAGTTAAGAGATCAGAGTGCAGAAAGAAAAATCAGACTTGGGTACAGAAGCAAGGAATTCAAAGGCAGGAAAACAGAAGAGAGGATCATTGAATAAAATGAATTAGCAGAAGATCATTTGGACAAATACCAGAAAAAAAAAATCTATATTGTCTGAGGTTGGATATTAAGGTGATCTTCTAATGTCCTTGGTATATGGTACACTGGGTCCACCAAAGGTCCTACGAGTCAATCCAACCCACCAAAAAAAGACAAAGGATGTATGTTTTCTGAGTTTCATGATGGCTTTGGCTTCCAACTAAATTTGGTTTCATGATATATTAGCACATATCCTGCTACATATCCTTGAGTAACAATTAGCAAGAAACTTAGCAGCTTAAAACAGCATATCTTTATTGTATCACAGTTTCGCTCCAGTATTCTTGCCTGGAAAATTTCATGGACAGAGAAGCCAGGTGGGGTCGCAAAAAGTGGGACACGATTGAGCACACACACTATTATTCTGTGGACCAACAGTCCAGGCCTTACTTTGCTGGGCTCTCCACTTCAGAGTTTCATTTGAAAGCTTCAACCAAGGTGTTGGCCTGGGCTGCAGTCTCACTTGGAGTTTCGGCTGGGGAAAAAAATCCTCTTCCAGGGTTACGTGACTGTTAGCAGCATCACAACTGAGGCTGTGAGACAGACTTCAGTTTCTTGCACAGTTAGAAGCTCTTCTCAGTTCCTCTTCATGTGGCTTCCTCCACAGGGCAGCTCATGACATGCCTGGCTTCTTCAGAGCCAGTTAGGAGAACCTTCTAGAAAGACAGTGTTACAGTCACATGTAATGTTACCATGTGCACACACATATGTTCTATCACCATTCCCATATTCTAGTGATCTGAAGCAAGTTAGAAGACACACAGGCACTCAAGCAGAGGGAACTATGCAGAGGCACTATTAGAAGGCGGGGATCATGGAAGCCCCTTCGAGTCTGTCACCCGTAAATGGAGGTGTTGTTTGTTGCTGGATCTCAGTATTCTTCCATTCTCTTTGACGGATTCAGAGACGACACCACGTGCTTGGCAATGAACGACATCACACAGTTAAGTGCAGGCTGCTGGACCAGACAATGGAGCTCTCTAATCATTCCTTAGTTGACGACACAAGGTTGTTTTTCCTTTCTCTTGGCTAATAGCTGAGTTTCCATTCCCAGAAATCTAACCTTTCCTTTTCCCAAGTAGAGAGAAACCACGAACCAGATGAAAAGAGATGAAGAATTTAACAAGGAAAAGTATTAGGGTTGACATCTGGGTCCCTTAAACCTACCTCACAAGTCGGGGCATGATGTGGTCATAAAGACTCGTGAATAAAGCTTAAGGGATTTGACTGACTCAGTCTGAGTCAGCAGTGTGATGAAGCTGCCAAGAACAGCAAAGGCTGTGTTAGACGCAATATAATTAGTCCAGATGGGCGGTTACTCCAGAGGAAACGACCCTTTCTCACTCTGGGATGCTCTGACCACACACTAAGACTGGTGCTGATGCCAAATCTCACATTCTGGAGGGGACATGGTTACATCGTGCTTAGTCGCTCAGTTGTATCCAACTCTTGGCGACCCCATCGACTGTAGCCTGCCAGGCTCCTCTGTTCATGAGATTATCCCAGCAAGAATACTGGAGTGGGTTGCCATTTCCTTCCCCAGGGGATCTTCCCAACCCAGGGGCCAAACCTGCATATCCTGCATTGGCACGCAGATTCTTTACCACTGAGCCACCTGGGAAGCCCAGGAGTGCATCTCTGCACCAAAAGAGTAGAACCCCTCAGGAGGTTGAGGAGGTGAAGGCATGAAAGATAATAAACCAAAGGGAACAAACTCCTGAATAGTGGACAGCACTGTTTTCAAATCCTAGAGGGCTGTCTTATGGACAGGTATGATATGGTTTTATGTGAGTCCAAAGAAGAACACTGACACCCTTAGTAGAAATCGTGGAGGATCAGAGTTCTGCTCAGAATGAGAAACATTTTTCAAAAGCCACAGCTGCCATAGAAGAGGTTAGATGTTTGTCACTGGAGAGCTTCATCAAGTCATTCACTTACTCAACAAATGTTTATTAGTTTCTGCCGACAGCCAAGCACCAAACTGTGCACAAAACCAACAAAGCAAATGCATTCCCTGTCTTCAAGGAAGGTGCCTTGAATAAAACAAACTAATAAACAGTTTCAGTGACAAGAAGTATTCAACACCCTCGAAGCCTTAGATAGTCAGTTCTTGCTGATGGCCCATGTAGGAGACCATAGCTTGGTTCCTGGCACGCCACGTGCATGCTCATTCTGGAACCAGAGTGAAGGAACTTAGGACAAGAAAAGAACAAGAGTGATGTCATTGAAAGCTTTCCTTTAGATGAGGCTTATCTACTCACATCTCATTGGTTAAAGCATGTTACATGGCCAATGCCAATGTCCATGGACTGTACCAAAAAGTACCATCTTGCCACAAGGGGCGCTATAATGACACAGCAACAGTCAGGTATGTATAACTCTATACAGGAAGGTGGGAGCAATCAGTTCAGTTCAGTCGCTCAGTCGTGTCCCACTTTTTGCAGCCCCATGGACTACAGCACGCCAGGCTTCCCTGTCCATTGCCAACTCCCTGGGTTTACTCAAACTCATGTCCGTTGAGTCTGTGATCCCACTGAGCCATCTCATCCTCTGTTGTCCCCTTCTCCTCCTGCCTTCAATCTTTCCCAGCATCAGATCTTTTCAAATGAGTCAGTTCTTCGCATCAGGTGGCCAAAGTATTGGAGTTTCAACTCCAGCATCAGTCCTTTCAGTGAACATTCAGGACTGATCTCCTTTAGGATGGACTGGTTGGATCTCCTTGCAGTCCAAGGGATTCTCCAGAGTCTTCTCCAACATCAAAGTTCAAAAGCATCAATCCTTTGGGGCTCAGCTTTCTTTATAGTCCAACTCTCACATCCATACATGACTACTGGAAAAACCATAGCTTTGACCAGATGGACCTTTGTTCGCAAAGTAATGTCTCTGCTGTTTAACATGCTGTCTAGGTTGGTCATAACTTTTCTTCCAAGGTGGGAACAATATCAGGAACAAAAACACACTTTATCCTTGAATTCAGTCTGTAGAAGTTGAGAGAACAAGATTTTGTGGACTATGTAACTCTTTGAAGGGACTTCAAGGATGAAGAAGACTGTTTTCTTGACAGTCTTAGGCCAATCACTGTTCCTTTTCAAAATCATTCTATATTCACACATATACTTATATAGAATGATACGGTGTGGATGTTTATAATTTAGTTAACCCTGGTCTAAAGGAGATGGTTTTCTTGCCTGGGGAGAGAGATGAAAAAATAAACAAACTTTCCACTCAGGAAAGAAATCTCCAGAAATTTAAATGAGGTAAATGAAATTTAACAGTTGAGAAATTACAACTATGAAGAACTAGGTTAATCCAGGAATGAAACAGAGTGAATCAGGAAAAAAAATATAAGAAGCTGAATTTAATTAAGGGACCAAGAAGGAAGATATTAGTAGCTGTTCTCTGCGAGGAATAATAAATGAAAGATTGTCATTTTTGGTTGTAAAGGCCTAAATTATGGTCTTCTACGTGCTTCCCTCCTCAAAAAAGAATGAATTTAATTTATCTGTAAAAATCTCACAAATGGAAGGAGCCAAGGCAGGCTGACTACAGTCTGTTGATTTGTTTGTTTATAAGAAATTCTACTGCCTTGGCTACTAGAGGCAAAGTAATTCCCAAATGGGGAGAAAAGAAATGTCCTTTTTTCCTAAGTGTGGTTGGTGAACCAGGAGAATTTGTTTGAGGCAGAGATGGGCACTGAGCCTAAAACACTTCATTGCTCACATTGCATAACTTCAAATACATTTAATTCCTGTGTTTGGGGAGGTTTTTTTGTTTGTGTGTGTGTGTGTGTGTGTGTGTGTGTGTGTGTGTGTGTGTATTACCTCCTAGTGCAAAGTCATGCTATAGAAACTTTTGGAATCTTGGAATCAACATGCCAAATGCACCATGCAATGGCAGCGAGTTAACCGCTAGTTCAGTGATTTTCAGTCAAAAACCCTTTGTTCTCTTCAGAGGAAAATCACAGTTTTAATATTTTAAAAGCAGTGTGGTGATTATAATAAAATCACAACCAGCATTTTCCTCTAAAGCTATGACTAGGGCCTTATGTATGTCACTCAGTCAAGTCTGACCCTTTCAGTCCCATGGACTGTAGCCTGTGTGGTTCCTCTGTCTAAGGGATTCCACTCCAGTACTCTTGCCTGAAGAATCCCATGGGCGGAGGAGCCTGGTGGGCTGCAGTCCATGGGGTTGCTAAGAGTCAGACATGACTGAGTGACTTCACTTTCACTTTCACTTTCATGCATTGGAGAAGGAAATGGCAACCCACCCCAGTGTTCTTGCGTGGAGAATCCCAGGGACGGGGGAGCCTGGTGGGCTGCCTTCTATGGGGTCTCACAGAGTCGGACATGACTGAAGTGACTTAGCAGCACCAGCAGCAAGGTTAGTTCCAATCTTTCTGGCTCTGTAAAGTAGCTGTTTGCAAGGCAATGTTGGTAAATGGGAGTTTGAAGCCTCTTTGGAGTTCTGTGCCCACAATGTGCTAGCCATGGGAATCTGACCAGTAACAAAAGGAAACACTTACGGAGCACTTACTATGTGCCACATATGGTTCTAACTGTTTACATGCATTAACTCATGTAGTCCTAGCAACAACAAGATGTAAAGTAGGCATTATTATTATTCACATTTGTAGGCAGGAAAACAGAAGCACAGTAACTTGCCCCAAACATATAAAGATTTTGTATAAATCAATAAACACAAGACAATAGAAAAATGGGCAAAAGTCATGAATATGTATTTTATAAAAGACGGACAAATTAGGGGTATGGGATTAACAGATACAACCTGCTGCTGCTGCTAAGTCACTTCAGTCGTGTCCGACTCTGTGCGACCCCATAGACGGCAGCCCAGCAGTCTCCCCCGTCCCTGGGATTCTCCAGGCAAGAACACTGGAGTGGGTTGCCATTTCCTTCTCCAATGCATGAAAGTGAAAAAAATGAAAGTAAAGTCGCTCAGACATGTCCAACCCTCAGCGACCCCATGGACTACAGCCCACCAGGCAGGAGTACTGGAGTGGGGTGCCATTGCCTGCTCCTACTACACATAAAATAGACAAGCAACAAGGTTATGTTGCACAACGCAGGAAATTATAGCAATCATCATCTCATAGCCTATAATTGAGTATAACTGCAAAAATACTGATTCACTATGCAGAAACCCTATTCCTAAGTTTACAAAAAACATAAATGTTTACATTTTTGCACCGAAAGGACACACACTGGAATGTTCACAGACGCAAGATTTGGGAAAGTCCTAAACTGGAAACAACCTGAACGTCATCAACAGTAAGACTAAGATTCTTCCAACATTCACACAATATGCAGCAGTAACAAAGAATTCCATCTCCAAGCAATGGCATGGATGAATTGTATAAGCAATGTAGAACACAAGGTCTGGGACTCAGAATAGAGATGCATGCTGGTATTTAAATCACATTCCAGTTTGCAAATTTAATCTCTAACTTTAAAATTCAGGAGAAGGGGTGACTTTGGGGAAGGAAGAGAGGGAGGATGTTTGATGAGGAAGAGGCTGGAAAGTCTTCTGGAGGTAAAGACCTACTCCTCCATCTAAACCCACTTCTTCATTCCTGTCTCAAGAACTGGGTGTGAGTGAATTGCTTGACGAATTGTCCTTCTTCAGACTTCCATGCGTCATCAGACAAGAATGTATTTGTTCATTTTCTATATAAAGTAAATATTGAAGTATTACTAAAACTGATTTTTTAAAAATCAGAAACCAGGCCCCGGTTTGCATCCTTTCCTAAGAAATCAGAAATCCAAATATACAATAACGTTATGTTTAATAAAGTTAAACATAAACAACTTTAAATGCTATAGACTTAGAAATACTCTAGTACAACAAACTGGTGATTTCAATTTTGTTTTTCATTTCAGTTATTATCTACCCAGTCTTAATCCAGGAATTGCCTTCAGGTAGTGGTATTATTGTTTTCTTTTTTTCTCTGTCTAATTTTCTGTGATTTTTTTTTTCCAAATTAGCTATAATGAACAAGTTTTACTTTATAACAAAACAAATGCCAAAGTAAACTTTAAAATCTAGCTTAACCCTTAATACTGGGATGTGGAAGTTTAAAAACAGTATTTAGTCCTCACTTGTGTGTCATTGGTGGCCTGTATGCTTTTTTCTCCTCTGACCTGTTCAGTAAATTCAGTAGAGAATTTTGCTATTTGACACTTCTACTGAAACCAAGCATTATATTACATGGATGTGGCCCAGATCCCACCTCTTTGTGAAGGATTCTGATCCCTGATCAGCTGATCTTTTCCTCTGAATCCATCAAACACTTTGAGGGTAGGGCTTTCCTGGTGGTTCAGTTGGTAAAGAATCTGCCTGTAATGCAGGACACATGGTTTGATCCCTAGGTGGGGAAGATTCCCTGGAGAAAGGAATGGCAACCCACTCCAGTATTCTGGCCTGGAAAATCCTATGCACAGAGGAGTTTGGCTGGCTACGGTCTATGGGGCAGCAAAAAGTCAGACACGACTGAGGGGCTGACACATTTTCATATGCATAGGGGCTTCCCGAGCAGTGCAGTGGTGAAGAACCCACCTACCAGTGCAGGGGTTCCAGTCTCGGGTTCCATCCCTGGGTCAGTAAGATTCTGTGGAGGAGGAAAAGGCAGTTCACTTCAGTATTCTTGCCTGGGAAATCCCACAGACAGAGGAGCCTGGTGGGCTATAGTCCGTGGGGTTGCAAGAAGTTGGACATGACTGATCATGCATGAAGCAGCTGTCATATGCATAGAACTTAGTGGTATCCATCTCTTTTTGACTGATTAAATGATTTACTAATTAAGTACCTCAACATTTGATTCCATGGTTTTGGCTTTCCTTATTCTCTATTATAACATGTAACTGCAAAGGTAATGTGAAAATTACAAGAAAAAATTTATGATACATCATATAGGGATGCCATTTCAAAGATTCTAAGAAATAACATTGCATTTAACTGACTTCAAGATTTTTACATCTTAATATTTAAGAAACTGAGATTACACCAAAATTGATAGCATGTCACCATTGTGGTCAGCCAAGAAGTTGTCATGAGGCTGATGTTGCTGCCTGCTTGTGGATGGACTTGCCTGTAGCTGTATTTAGTGTGTACTATATACCAGGTGCTTTCCATGTAATAAGAAGAGAAGGGGGCCATTTTCACGATTTTACAGAAGAAGAAGCTGAGGCTAAGTAACTCAGGTGACATCACAGAGCTCATTCTGCAGATCAAGGATCTGAACCCTGGCAACCTGGATCTGGAATCTGCCCCCTTGAGGTGTCTCATCTGTCCTGAATGTTTATTTTGGAAGAATTCACTTCACATTCTCTTTCCAAGAATGAGTAGGGCCTAAAAGGTATAAACTATGAACCCAACAGACCTACAGTAACCCCAGGAATTGACCTTGGCCATGGTTAACAATTAGAGCACAGGATGGTACCTAATGAGTGCTAATTACGGGCAGTTCAGCTCAATGAACTATGAGCCATGCTGTGTAGAGCCACCCAGGATGGACGGGTCCTGATGGAGAGTTCTAACAAAATGTGGTCCACTGGAGAAGGGAATGGCAAACCGCTTCAGTATCCTTGCCTTGTGAGAACACCATGAACAGTAAGTGAATTAAGACAAAGGGGAAAGAGTTCGCCAGTTTGGAGATTTTAAATCAACTTCTGTACGTGGCACCCTTATTCCATGCCATGCCATAATGACCAAGATGGACATCAGCTAAGTAAGCCTTTTTTTACTGAGGGAAAAGAGATTGCAGAAACTTACCATGTGAGAACTAAGAGGGCTGCATAGCTGAACCCCAGAACTGGGCACTTACCTAGGGGGGAAGAGACAGCCCCAGGCTAGAACAGACCTCTCTCCCATAGAGGTGGATCCCAAAGAGGCAGCAAAGGAGTCAAGCGGGTTGGACACTTCCTACAGGCATCTTGCTCCCAAGAGGAAGAAAGGCCGAGCTAACGGATAATCTGAAGATACACTTCTCAGTTCATTCACAAGTACGTCCATTCATTGAGCTTCCCAGGTAAAGAATCTGCCTGCCAATGCAGGAGATGTGGGTTCAGTTCCTGGGTTGGGAAGATTCCTTGGAGGAGGAAATGGCAACCTGCTCCAGTATTCTTGTCTGGAAAATCCCATGGACAGAGAAGCTTGGTGGGCTACAGTCCATGGCATTGCAAAAAGTCAGACACGACTGATCAACTGAGCACACACGCGCACACTGACACACAAGTTCATCCACTTCCCTGTGCAGGCAGAGTGTCTCTACCAATCAGAACAGCTTCCAGGTAGAGTGAATCCAGAAAGGCAGGCTGACTCCTGAACAAGAGCTGGGAAGGGCATTCAATCCTCCAAAGGATGTTTGGACACCTTCCTGATTTTCAGCTCTAAGACAACAGGGAGCGCTGTCTCCAGTCCACTCCTGTATCTCCAGGGCCCACCTTGTACCTGACACAGACTAAGAACTAAAAACTACATGATGCTGGAATAAATGACTGACCACAGACACCAGAGCTGAGATCTCAAGCCCTGCCTGAAATCAAGGGCCACAGTGTGAGATAAAGCTTGCCAGCGATACATCTTCATCATAAATGTATGCAGGGCGAGAAAAACAATTACACTGAGAACTGAGCTTTTAAGCCTGGAGTTAGTTTACTAAATGCAATTATAACAGTATCATGAATATGGGATTTAAATACCTTATGGATAATTCCTAGAATGTAAGTATCTTTTCAAGGCCTGAAGAGAACCCCTAATCTCTTCTTCATTTGGAAGAGATAGACCATAAACTCCACTGGACTCTTCTTTCTTATGAAGTGAATATATGAAATTAAGCAAGAAAAGAGAAATTATATCATGAGACAGGGGGGAAAAAAAAACATAGAAGGACTTGATGCTCACCTGGTCCTAAATCCAGCATTGCTGGTTGTATGTCCTTTAGGAACTTCCTTAACTGCTCTATGTCTGTGTACAAAACAAAGATAAGATATTCAGATCTCCTAGCACAAAGTTTATCAATAAACGCCATGATTTTCATTTACCTCTTCATACCTCCACCTTATTTCCCATGCTGTCTAATATATTTTCCCAACTTTGTACAAGTTAGCCATTTTTTAACATGGAATTCAAGCATGGTTTCATCTGCTCAAAGTCGCTCAGTCATGTCCAACTCTTTATGACCCCATGGACTATATAATTCTCCAAGCCAGAATACTGGAGTGGGTAGCATTTCCCTTATTCAGGGTATCCTCCCAACCCAGGGATTGAACTCAAGTCTCCCACGTTGCAGGCGAATCCTTTACTGGCTTTCATTGAGTCTCCGTCCTAATCAGTCTTTGATCCATTTGTTTTGACATCTTCTGTGTCCCAGAGGTCAGACCTTGTTTTCACACTGAGGTCTCTCATGGCCACAGGATAGACACAAAAAGGAACTGAGGTATCATATTTGCAAGCTAGCCATTTTAGCTTTTCATAATAAATTTTGTTACCAATATATTGAGATATGTCAACTTGATCATTTTAAATATCAAATGCTTTTTTTCTTTTAGAGCTAAGTTGTCTGAGCTTCAAAGTGTTCTATAAAATACACATTACTACCATAAAGGAGAAAATATATATATATATATATATATAGCGAGCTCTTTTGGAGTGTCATAACAAACTCTTTTATAAGAAAAGTATTATAAAAGTCAGAAAGAGAACTCACGAGCACCTTTCAAGACTTTTCTCATCGTTTTGATTCTATTTTAAATCTGGAATCAAAACAAGGCTCAGAAGTGAGAAGGCAGCCCTGCCGGTTCTCAGGGACAATAAGGCCACACTCTGGAGGACTTCAGCAGGGACTCCGAGAGGAGAGAGCTGCTAGAAATAGCAAGTGCCGCTTGAAGCTGCAAGTTCAGGGTAGAATGTAAGGGCGTGAGAATCACATTCCAAATGTTCCATTGACCTTCCTAGTACACCGGGAACCTGAGCATGTGAGAATCATCAGGCTGAATTGTAATTTTTCTGTTCTGCACATCTGTGAGCCCCTTTGGGTTAGGGCTTACACTTTATTCTTCTCTGTACATCTCCACCCAGGTACTTACCACCGCTGCTGTCTAGGACGTACCCAGTAAATGTTTTCACTGAACTGACAGGGCTAGAGAGAGAAGTAAAGAGCCATTTTTTTCTTTTTTCTTTTTCCTGAAGAGTTTGGACCTCTCAGGATCCTTGAATGAGGCCTAAAGGAGAGAATCAGCAAGACTCGCTTGTCAAAGCATCATCACTTTTGGTCCCTGCAAACCTGAAATCAAAAAGAATGCCACAATTTCCTATGGCCCGGAAGGTTTTCTGGCACTCAGCAGGGTCCAACAATTTGAACAAAAGGACCACTTCAGGGCTGCAATATTGCAATTTTTGCAGCACTGATGTGTGTAATTTGGGGCAAAGCTTGACACAGGGCCCAAAATAAAAGCAGCATGTTTTCTATGGTTGTTTATCCAACATAACAAATGGACCTTGAAGTATGAGTCTGGAATTGCGGTTTCATACATAATACTCTGTGTGATCAGTCTCTCAGTCATGTCCGACTCTCGGCGACCCCATGGACTGTAGCCCTCCAGGTTCCTCTGTTCATGGGATTTTGCAGGCAGGAGTACTGGAGTGGGTTGCCATTTCCAGGGATTCTTCCTGACTCAGGGATTGAACCCATGTCTCTGTCTCCTGTATTGGCAGGCAGATTCTTTACCACTGCACCTCTTTACCAGAATCAGTTAAGCAACATCACCACCAACACAGGGGTAACCACTCCATTAGAAATCTTGAGAGCCCAAGGTACTTTCAGGGCCTTTCAAAAATATTGTAATTTCTTTTAAACTCCCAAGAAATACTGATTTGGGGGGCCTCAGAAAATATTTAAATAAGTAAAAATAATATCAATATATCTGGAGAAGGAAATGACAACCCCTTCTAGTGCTCTTGCCTGGAGGATTCCATGGACAAGGGAGCTTGGTGGGCTACACAGTCCATGGGGTCATGGGGAGCCAGATCACAACTGTTTCACTGAACACACACACACATGCTTCTTTATGGCGATGTAGACATGCCATATAACTTTAATGTTTAATTAATTACATAAGCAATATGGGACAAGGCTAGGTCCTGTAAAGGCAAAAGTTAGAACTGAAACTTGTCACCACATGTGCCGTGAGTATGTCCAGTGTTACTAAGGGGATGAAAGTCCTGTTTTCAGAAAAAACATCCCATAGTCTATTAATCACAGAGGCATGAGTCATTTTCAAGGACGCACAGATAAGGTTGGGAGTTGGACAGGCTGGTGGGGTAGGCAGGTGACAGGTGCGATGGCTGGGAGGAATCACAATCCTACGTATTTTCTGGATATGACCATCATTTTTCTATTCTCACAAGCCTTCTGCTCCAGCTAATTAGCAAGTCAAAAGAAATGGAAACAATTCTAGACCTCAGCACAATCAAATTAGAGGAGTTATTTGAGGATACCATTTTCACACAGTGCAATCACACTCCCTTTGTTTTGGTCAAATGAGTGAAAACTATCTTTCAAACTGAACGCCCTCTCCTCTCCCAACCATCTCTGTGCACAGCAGCATTTCATATCTGCTCTCATCCATTATACACTTGATCTTTTCTATGAAGACAGGGATGCACAGTCTACAATTAAACGATACCCATCCAGCTTTCTCTACAACAAGGACCTTTTAAAAATACATTGATTGTTAAGGTGATTCAGCACTGAAAGCCATTAGTGCATCATCTAAATCAAGACTTGGAAAGTTTATTAAAATTGGATTTTTAACCTGATCCCAATTTCCTCTGCTTATAAAGAATCCCATTGGACTCCTTAATATTCATGCTATTAACCTGAAAGTTTCAAATGGCCATTAAGGGAGGAAAGGCTGAGGCTGTACAGGGGAGCCTTACAGATAAAATCAGGTTGAGCTCAGGAAGGTAGGGTGACTCTGAGTCCTCGACGTCTTCTGAGGAAGCAAGCCCTCTCTTTCTCTCTCTCTCCCTCTAATTCTCCTTCTCTTGACCTCTCTTCCATCATACATTTGAGGAAAAGTAGAAAACCGGAGATAACAAAAGCAAACATAAACTATTCAAATACAGAAAGCACTGGGCTAGGAATCTTTTTCATGGCAAATAGATGGGAAAAAATGGAAACTGGCAGATTTAATTTTCTTGGGCTCCAAAATCACTGTGGATGGTGACTGCCGCCATGAAATTAAAAGATGCTTGCTCCTTGGAAAAAAAGCTATGACAATCCTAGATAACGTATTAAAAAAACAGAGATATCACTTTGCTGACAAAGATCCATGATTTTTCAAGTAGTCATGTACGGATGTGAGAGTTGGACCACAAAGAAAGCTGAGCACCAAAGAAACGATGCTTTGGAACTATGGTGGTGGAGAAGACTCTTGAGAGTGCCTTAGACTGCAAGGAGATCAAGCTAGTCAATCCAAAAGGAAGTGTTAGTTGCTGAGTCATGTCCAATTCTTTGTGAGCCCATGGACTGTAGCCCACCAGGTTCCTCTGTCCATGGAATTCTGTAGGCAAGGATACTGAAGTGGGTAGACATTCCCTTCTCCAGGGGATCATCTTGATCTAGGGATCAAACCTGGATCTCCCATATTGCAGGCAGATTCCTTACCATCTGATCCATCAGGGAAGCCAGGAAATCAACCCTGAATATTCACTGGATGGACTGATGTTAAAGCAGAAACTCCAATCTTTGGTCACTTGATGTAAAGAGCCAACTGATTGGAAAAGACTAATGCTTGGACTAAGGGCAAGAGGAGAAGAGGGTGACAGAGGATGAGATAGTTGGATGATGTCACCAACTCAGTGGACATGAGTTTGAGCAAACTCTGGGAGATGTGAAGGACAGGGAAGCCTGGAATGCTGCAGTCCATGGGGTTGCAAAGAGTCAGACAGGACTTAGTCAATGAACAACAATAACAGCAACAAAGTTGCTAAATAAGAACAAAATAACCAGTGAATACTTTCTTATTTACCTAAGCATAAGAATATTGATCACTGATCGATGAATGCTGGCCAAAATCAAAAAAGAGAGAGAAGCTACAACACCAATCCTTGCCAGTGGCCAGATCTGTCTGGAGTCATTTGGGGCAAGAGAAGCTTGTGACAGAGTCTCAGGGCTGCGGCCTGAGGTTCTAGTTCCCTTTTAGGGCTTGTAGTGGGGAACTAAGTAGATCAGTTAACGGGACTTTGGCTCCCAGGGTGCAAATGGAATCACTGCCAGTCTCACTTTGCATCTCACAAATGAGTTGTGAAATCCAGACTGTGGGCCCAAAGGCACTTTGAACTCCTAAGGAAAAGCAATCATACCAACTTAGGACATCAAAGTGGCTCCCTATTTTGAAGAACTTGTGATCTGCGCTGGGCTTAGCTGCTGGTAGGAGCTTAAGGACTCCAGTACTTGGCAAGGGTATATTTGAAACTACCATTTGACCTGCACAACCTCATCATACATGATTTTACAGGGCTTCATCGAATGAGGCAGGAAAAGTACTTTTTTTAGAAGCTAATGCAAATTTGAATGTTAAGGCTTTTCAAAGAGAGGCTTTAAACTGACTTTGTTTTTTTCCCAGGTTTACTGAGATATAATCGGCATACATCATTTTAAGGCATACAGCCTTCTGGTTTGATTTATGTCTATTGTGATATGATTATGACAATGAGTTCAGCCAACAGACTCATTCGCACAGAAACCCAATAAAAGGGAAAAGAAGAACAGAAAAAAGGCTCTTTGTGATGAGAACTCTTGGGATTTACTCTATTAGCAACTTTCCTACATACCATACAACAGTGTCAGCTATAGTCAGTAATGCTGTGCATTATATCTCTGATATTTATCTATCTTTTAACTGGACTTGTACTTTTTGACTACCTTCCTCCACACCCCGCCCCCAACCACAAGTTTGATTAAAGTGGCTTTTTAAAATACATACATGTGTGTGTGTTCAGTGGCTCAGTTGTGCTTGACTCTCTGCAATCCCTTGGACTAGAGCCACCAGGCTCTTCTGTCCATAGAATTTCCCAGGCAAGACTATTGGAGTGGGTTGCCATTTTCTTGGGCTTCCCAGGTGGCACTGGTGGTAAAGAACCCACCTACCAAGGCAGGAGATGTAAGAGAGGACTGTTAGATCTCTGGGCCAGGAAGATTCCCTCCAGGAGGAAATGGCAACCCACTGCAGTATTCTTGCCTGGAGAATCCCCATGGACAGAGGAGCCTGGCGAGTTACAGTCCATGGGTCACAAAGAGCGGATCATGATAGAAGCAACTTAACACAAAGGTACTCCAAATGTATTTTAAAAGTTCTAAAATATTATGTCAATATTAGTCTGGCTCAAAGAAGCGATCAGGATCATTAAAACTTCTATAATCTTATTTTCCAAAATAAGACTTGGCCTTAGCTTCCCAGATGCTACTGGTTTTATTAGACAGCCAGAAAATGCTGATCATCGTTTTGCTTTCTAAAAGGACAGTGGGTAACACTACACGAGAAAGAGGTCAGTTTCCTACAGGATGTATTACTTAGGTGGGTGTGTATTTTTAATCTGAGCAAAGTTAATGAGAGGTTTTTTACACTTGAAGGGCAAATTTGATTTCTTCCAAACATTTATTTTCCAGTATTTAAGATATGGAAGAGCGACTGAAGTGTCATCTAAAATAAATTACTTTGACACTCATCTGGCACATTTTCTTTTTATTTTATTTAATTTCTTAATGTATTGGCTGATCTGCCTTTTAGGGCCACTAGTTTGGGCTCGGATAGAGAGACAGCCTAGCTTCTCCAAGGGGATTCCTACCCTGGGTCCCTGGAAACCTTACATCTGAAATGAGAGTGAAGCCTGGTCTAGTTCTGACACAAAACTTCCCAGGTACAGGAACGCGGGGGAACTGGGCAGGGGGACCGGCTTAATTTCAGACCTGGCGTTTGCAATCCCGATGCACCAGCGAAGGCAGAGCTGAAAAAGCTTTGCGTTCTCCGGGTGAATCCGCATCCGCTCCGGGGACGCGAAATCGAAGAGGGAGGGAGTGAGTGTTGAATGGCGACACCGAGCGCTGGGGAGCCGGGTCCTCGCGCGGATCCTCGCTCCAGCTGCCCGGCCGCCTGGGTCCGGGTCCGGCTGCGGTGCGAGTGGATGGCTCCCCTCGCTTCCTGGGCGGCGCAGGGAGCAACCGATGCCTAAGGTGGGCACCTGCCCTGAGGGAGATCGGCCGTGCTGACGCACGTGGGAGGACCCGGCGAGGCCGGGGAGTGGAGGAAGACGTGGGCTCAGGGTTAGGAAGGACCTCGGCTTCCCAAACAAGAGAGACGGTGGAGACAGGATGTCCCAGGTTCGCAGGGACGGCCATCACCCAACCCACAACCGGCCCCACCCTCCCGGGAGGGAGAGCTGGTCCCCTCCCCAAGTTCCATCCCCACCCCCAGCTTCCCAGGGCTGAAACCCCGGGAACTGCGCGCCAGGCGAGGGGCGGGACTGACTCTAGCCGTACCTGTCGGCGGGATTTCCCGAGCCCTGCCCGGCCACCCCGGGAGCCGCGTGGCGAGCCGGACTCTGAGCCGACCCGACCCGACCCGACCCCGGGGCAGCACCGGAGCGGACCGGGCAGCAGTGGGCGCTCGCGATCCTCCTCGGCCCGACACGCTCTCCCTGCGGGCCCGGCCTCCTCTGTCCCCTCCTCCCGCTCCCGCTCCTCCCTCTGCTCCTCCCCTCGGCGGCGGTGATAACCTCGCCTCCCCGCCTGCAAAGTCCCCGGCGCGAGGGCAGCCGCGAACCGCCGCCACCGCCGGGTCTCCGCGGGCGCCTGCGCCGGCGTATCGCCCGCCGGCCCGGATCGTCCTGAAAAAAACTCGCTCCGCTGGCCGCCGGGGCTCCACGGCGCTGCCCATGGCCAAGCCCAGGAGCCGACTTCGGGAGCCGGACCGGCTGGACCGCCGAGGCGCGGCTCAGGTGAGTGCGGCGCGCGCTTGCGGCGGCGGGGGTCGCCAGTGTGGGGAGCGGCAGGACCCGGGGCCATCGAGGTGCCCCGACCTGCCATCCTGGACTTCAGTGCGAGAGCAGAGCCCAAGGTGAGTGGAGGCTGGAGCAAGTGGGGTGCACGTAGGTGGAGGAAGGAAGGAGAGCCCAGAGCTTTCCCCATCCTACTAGCCTCCTGACTTCGTCCCTCAGCTAGGCAAGTCTTCAGGAACTGGTTTTTTTCCAGCAGGTTTCTGACTTAGTGGATTTTTTCTCTTTTTTTCCCTTACCCCCTAGAAGAGTCAGGAGGTTTGCTTCTGCCCGACGCGTCTCTCTAGGACCGACCGTGAGGGGCAATAGGAGCGCGAAGCGCCGCGGAGCCTGGGTACCACTCTGGCTGGCAATTGGGGCGGTGATAACAGCAAAAAGTCCGTCTTCAGGGAGCATCCAGGGTGGGGAAACCTCAGTGCGGTTAGCTTTGGGAACCAAGCAGAGATGGGACATCTCCCGAGGGGCGGGGAAAGCTCGGGAGGAGAGAGATGGAAGCGGCGGACAGACAGTAAGTAGCCTAGCCCCCGCCGCCCCCGCCAATGCCAAACATGCACGGTTCTGGTTTTTCGTGTTACTTTTTACTTTTTTTTTTTTTTTTTTAAATCCTGCGTCTGTTTCTATTTCGAGCACCTTGGGTGGTGACGGCAGATGAAGGTGAGGGGAGGAGGGGCACCAACTCGCGGTGGAAGCGCGTAGACCCGGACTCAGAACCGGGCACACTCGCGGAGCCTGAAGTCTCCAGGTGCGACCTCTGGGCCAGGCGGCCGACCGCGCGCGGCTCCCGCTCCTGACCCCAACCTGTCCCGGACGCCGGCAAAAAAAAAAAAAAAAAAGAGAGAGAGATGGAGAGGCTAGAGGGAGCGAGAGCTGGGATGCAGGGCGCGGGGCGGGTGCGGGGAGTGTGAGGTGTGCTCTGCTCCGCGGCGGTTTGCGAGCTCCGCGAGTCTTCCATCTCCTCCCCTCGGCGAGGAGAGCGTCCACGCTCTTCGCGCACCCAGGCCCCTCTCTCGGGAGGGGAACGCACCCCTCTTCCTCCGCCCTCCACTTTGCAGGACCAGTCGGATCCTTGCTTGGCCTTGCGTGAGTCTCGCTCCTCCCTCCCCCCCGGCGCGCTCCGCTGGCTATTTTTATCCACTACTTGTACAGAGATGCTTTCGGAGGGGATTCTGGGGAGGCGACTCCAAATCTGGTGTCTTCTCGCTCCGCTCCCAGAAGCGGTCCCCTCCTAGCAGGGAGCAGCCGCAAGGAGCGGCCGAGGGATGAAGACGGAGCTCTGGAAACCCCGGTTTCACCTGCCCCGCTTCTCCGCCTGCCGCTAGGTGCGGGCGCGGATCCTCGAGGGTCCCATAGCGCCCGGGGGCCGGTGCTTAGCTGGCTTTTGTGGCCGCAACCCGTTTACACTCAGGATCCTTTGGGCCCTACTTGGGCGTTATTGCTCTGCAACCACATCTTACCCTATTTTGTTGAAATGCAATTGCCCACTATCGTTCAAGGGTTAATTTCAGGAATGTTATGTTAAAAATAAGAAAAAAAGAAAAAGAAAAGATAACCCAGCTTCTGCCTCCTTGCATTTCTAAACCCCATCCTTTGGCGTTCTGAATTATTCTTCCTTTCTGCTTCCTCGGTACTGATTGGGTGCGACTCGAATAAGCCTGACCGAGTGGAATTCCAGGAGATGAACGCTTCAGCTGCAGATCCCCGCGTTACTCTTTGTATTTCTAGCGCTTAGATTTTTTCCCCCTTTTCTCCCATAGGATTGCAGAAATAACATATTGAAATGGCCCATTGCGTTACATAAGATTTTCTCCAGCGCTCGGCAGAGCAAAATCAACTTCTCATGGAGCATTTCAGGGCTTCGGCGGGTCCCTCTAACTCAGCTGAGTTTGCCTGGGATCAGCAACTTCGTGACTAAGCACTCTTAAGTTGAAACAGTTCATTAGCATGGCAGCATACACTGAGGATCCCTTTCTGAGGCATCCTGAACCTTGCTTTGGGGGCTTCTGATTCAGGCCAAAGCTGCCTGCTGTACAGTGCACTGTAGCTTTAAGATGGGAGATTCTTTGCTTGGGAAACTGGTGAGAAAGTGATACCTTGAACTCTACAGGGGAGAACAGGAAAAGCCCATGGTTCTAGCTGTGTTGGTGGTGTGAAATTTCAAGTCTTCCACGTTGTTGTTCAGGAGTCCTTTACTTGTATTTTCCCATGTAATTGGGGATGTGCTTTTGTTCTGAAAAGAAGACCGTTCTCTTACTGGAAATGTCCAGAGAGCTCCTTGAAGGGAAATGCAATGTGGAAGCTTTCCTTATCTTGAATTAAAATTTGATGATGGCTAGAAAGAGGCTCGGAGAAGGCAATGGCAACCCACTCCAGTACTCTTGCCTGGAAAATCCCATGGACGGAGGAGCCTGGTGGGCTGCCGTCTATGGAGTCGCACAGAGCCGGACACGACTGAAGCGACTTAGCAGCAGCAGCAGCAGCAGCAGCAGAAAGAGGCTAGGGAGAGGGACTGGCTGATGTAATATGCTTGATTGGTACACAGTGGCTTTTCCAGAACAGAGCTTCTGCCCAGGGTGGTCCAAACCCACAGTGAGTCCTGAGCCACGTTCTGGCTATAGAAGGCAGTTTAGAGAAAGGCATAGTAAAAGGTACTGATATCCTGGTGGAACTGAGTCTGTATTCAGGATCAGGGCTGAGAATTCAGGAGGCTCCAGGGCCTGCTTCTATGCCAGGGTTCTTGTGTAAGAGATAGTCTTGGAGGAGTAAAGGCAAGTAGCAACTTTGGTGAGTAGCAGCAGCCTTCTCGCTGCTCTGTGGGAAATGAAGTGACTTTCTGGCTGTTGTTGAAAGCTGTAACTTTCCAGCTGGTGTTGGAAAAGATCTGCGTTTTTCCCCATCACTTTGATGTAAGTATCTTCCTTCAACCCCCAATCAGGCCAACCTTTTCCATTGGGGAATGGCAAGAGTGCTAGCTGGATTTGGAACCAGCTTCTTGCCTCAGGACCCTAAGCAAATGCTTTTTCCTCTCTAAGCCTCAGATTCATCTTCTAAAAAATAGAGCTCGAAAGATTATTATGAGAAAGTGGGAAGATACATGTGGAGAACATTTGGGCAGGTCTAAAACACTGGTGAAAAATGTGCTGGGTTACTTAATTTCCTTTTCCTGCAAATTTCATTTGATCTATTTTAATGCTGATTTTCATTTAGTTTGTGAATGTCTGTGTGAATTACATACTCTAAGTATTCAATAAGAGAGAGGATTTCATGTAATGGGCCAATATCTCCTGATTATTCCACCTGAAATTCACCAGCATCAGGCCTCACTACTTCTAAGAACCATTAGTTTCTTATTTGTAGAATCAGAGTTAAAGTTTTTTGGTGCCTTTTTTTTTTTTTTTTTTTTTTTAGCTTAATGCATTTTGTATATCAGAAGGAAATGTATGTTTCAGGAAGGGCCTTGGTATTGATTAACCGAAAAAGGAAGAATGTTGCAGATTGGTGTTAGCAGTTGGGGAAAAGGGATACTTGATCAGTTTTAGAAGATTACCTGGGTGTCCATTGTCTCCGTCTGTCATCTAGCATAAAGCACTGTCTCTCTGTTGCATTTTTGGTGTTTAAAGTCCCCAGGTGCTACTTAAGTGGCTTAGTCGATGCTAAAATAGTAATTTCAAAATAAGTGAATTAATGCTTGAACTGAATCTTCACAGAAAGCTCATGGGCAGATGGCAACATTTCTATTTTAAAGATTTGGAATCTGCCGATTAGAAAAGTTAATTAATTTTCTAAAGGTACAATGGATTCCAGATTGGAGTTGAGGTCTGCCTGTTCTCATTCCATTCCGCTCTTCAGCCTTTGTTGCCCTCTCTCCCATCACCACTTAAAATTCTCCTAATCCACGGTGGACTTTTGCATTTTGTAAGGTTTCCAGCAATCAAACACCCTTCTTCTTCAGGGAGGTACCAACCTTCCCTCAGGTTGGTTTCGCAGTAAAGAATCCACCTGCCAGGTGACATGGGTTCCGTTCCTAGTTGAGGAAGATCTCCTAGAGAAGAAAACAACCCACTCCAGTGTTCTTCGGAAAATCCCATGGATGGAGGAGCCTGGTAGGCTACAGTTCATGGGGTCGCAGAGAGTTGAACATGACTTAGCCACTGCTGCTGCTGCTGCTGCTAAGTCGCTTCAGTCATGTCCGACTCTGTGCGACCCCATAGACAGCAGCCCACCAGGCTTCCCTGACCCTGGGATTCTCCAGGCAAGAACACTGGAGTGGGTTGCCATTTCCTTCTCCAATGCATGAAAGTGAAAAGTGAAAGTGAAGTCGTTCAGTCGTGTCTGACTTTTCACAACGCCATGGCCTGCAGCCCACCAGGCTCCTCCGTCCATGGGATTTTCCAAGCAAGAGTACTGGAGTGGGTTGTCATTGCCTTCTCCAGACTTAGCCACTACACAGCAGCAACAGCAACCTCCCCTTGTGGAGGGACTTTAACACAGGGCGGGGCGGGGCAGTGGGCTCTTTTTCTGTATCCATATCTCTGAGCTCTGAACTGGGGCTCAGCCTGGTGATCCCACCTGAGGCATGGAATCTCAAAGGACTGACTAAAGGACAAAAGGACAATCCAGCGTTTATTTACCAGTATGAGTCATGAATCAAGGGGCGTCAGCTGTAGCCTCAGTGTTTTAGGATGTCCCAGGGATGCTATTCCAGGGGCATAATCCTGATGCCTCCAGGGTCTCTTCATTCCTTCTCATTTCCAAGACCGGCTTTCCAGCTTCTCATGATTTTCTCGAGGTAACTCATAGTCTTCAAGTAAATTCCTTCTCTCTCGGATTCAGTCTTGTAACCAGCTGATGTCAGCCTCTCACAATGCATCTTTAGGCCTGCCTCCGGCATGAAGCTTTCTTAGCTTCCTCTACCCACAGGGAATTAAGTTTCATAGCTTTTTCAGGCCCTTAGAGGAATATTTACTGGGCCATAGTATGTCAACAGTTATGTGATACTACCAGAGTTCTAGAAAAATGAATACATTATTCTTCCGAGAAATAGCCTGAACATAACGGAAATAGGTCCCAGTGGGCATTTTTTCTTTTCTTTTCTTTTTTTTTAATGCTGTGTGTTTTTTGGTAACTTTCCAGCAGGGGTCGCTCACTCAAATGCCTTCAGCAACCCGGCAAGTAAATAGCCTGAATGAAACAGGCCCGGGGACAGGCTGGGTTAGGGGGATGTCTTGGCTCTGACTAAGCACACAAGCTGGGACCTCAGGCTCTGTCTTGATGAGTATGATTTTATTTTCCAAGATAGGCTGTGAGTTTACAATTTTATGTAGAATTAACTGAGGTAAGTTGTTGTGTTAGTTGTTCAGTGTGTCCAACACTTTGTGAGCCCATGGACTGCAGCCCACCTGTAGGCTCCTTTATCCATGGGGTTTTTCAGGCAAAGAAAACTGGAGCAGGTTGCCATTTCCTTCTCCAGGGGATCATTCCGACCCAGGGATGGAACCGACATCTCCTGCACTGGCAGGTGGATTCTTTATTGCTGAGCCACCAGGGAAACCCTTGACTTTTAATTGTGTCTGTGTGTGTGATCAGTCATATTGGATTCTTTGTGACCCCATGGACTGTGGCCTGCCAGGATCCTCTGTCCATGGAATTTTCCATGGACAAAATGCTGGTGTGGATTGAAATTTCCTACTCCAGGGGATCTTCCTGACCCAGGGATCAAACTCCAGTCTCCTATCAGCAGCTAATTCTGTATTTTTAAAATAATACGATGTGGTCCAAACAAAGCACGTCTATAGGTACACCTCCTTCCTCATCTGTACCTGCATCCCACAGGCCTCCAGTTTATGGCCTCTTGGTTCCAGGCATAGAAAGGAAATTGGTGGGACTACAGAGGCTCAGTATAATCAGTTATTCGTAAGCTTGAAGCAAGAGTGCATCAGGAGTGGAGTTTTAACAGTGTTCCTGTGAGTTAAATTTTGCGTTTGCAGAATTTCTGTTTGCGGTGTTACTTTTTCCTTGTCCTGTAAGCAAAGCAGCTACACCGATCACATTTATGCCCTTAACACATGTTTATTGAGTTCCAGTCATGTACCAAGCACTGTTCTTCTCACTGGTGACACAATAGGGGATAAAACAGATGGAAAGCTTTGCTCTTCTGCTTGTCTTCAGTGGAAGAGACAGGTAAAAGCAAGATGGGGAAGGACAGTCCATCTTAGGTCAGACTCTTAGGTGCTAAGAATAAAGATGAATTAGGGGAAATGTCAGGGTACCGGGGTAACACCTTTGGCAGGGGGCCAGGAATCTCCAGGTTCAGTCTCTGATCCAACATAACCAAAGTCAGGTCTGACATAAAGGATTTGAGGATTTGGGAGTTTGGACCTAGTATTATATTCTGGGAGTTGCTATTGTGGGTAAACCCCTAAGAGCAGACTCTTCTGTTAGTTTTAATGAGATCACCTCTTGAGCCCATTCATTGAGTGTCCAGCAGGTGGTAGGTGCTACATTAGGTGCTAGAATCCATTAATACAAAATTTCCAGTCCTCCAGGAAATTGTAGGCCAGTGTGGAAGGCATGAACAAATGATCACAAAAGAGGAGATTACTTTTTGACTTTTTTTTTTAAGATTTTTTTACTTTTTAACATGGACTGTTTATATTGCTTCTATTTTATGGTTTGACCTGTTGCCTGTGAGGCATATGGGATCTTAACTCCCTGACCAGGGATCAAACCCAGGTGCCTAGCATTGGAAGGCAAAGTCGTAACCACTAGTCTGCCAGGGAAGCCCCCCATTTAGCATCTTTTTAATGGACCATCTGAGATGTACCAGGAACAGTTTAGACCTGTGCTTTTCAACCTCCCCATTATCAATAAAAATTTTTTGAAGCTTTTTTTTTTTCCCTGTTAAACATGGCCATGGCATTTTGTATTCTTAACCAAATTTCATTTTGTATCAAGAAAATTGAGTCTTTAAAAAAAATCTTTTCTAAGTGTGAAATGTGCTTTGGCCCTTTGAGACTCCAGTACATCTTCCTCTCCAGTCGACTCTGCCATTGATGGCGACTGTTGTTGCCAGAGTAGCTGCACAGAAACGGAAAAAAAAAAAAAAAGTTATTGTTCTTGAGGAACTTACAGTTTAGTATGGCAGTCAGATAAATGAGCAGTCTTTTTGTGTATGAACCGAGAAATGCATCCTGTTTGGGCCTTTGCTTGTGGCATCAGGTAGGCCTGCCTTTGAGAACAACTTCTTTCCAATCACTCTGTTTCTTTCTTTCATGGCACTCCTCCTTCCCACAGCATACTTTTGCAGCCATAATGTTTATCTGGAGTCGTCCTGTTACTTCCTTGGTTCTCGTCCTCCCCACCTATCACACCCCTGTAAGAATATACACCCGGTCCGAGCAGGCATCTGGAGCCTCAAGTTTGTTTCTGCCACTAGGTTGCAGAACAGTGTGTCTGGTTCCAAGTAGTTGCTCAGAAAGGAAGCAAGAGGCAACATTTCTGCCTGCGGGAACTGGGAAAGGCTTCATGGGGGAAATAAATATTTAAGGAAAGGGAGAGGCTTGCAGAGAAAAGCCAATGAAGGGTGATGATACAAGATAATCCAAATATGGCCCCAAGCCATCCCATTTGTCCATTTTAGAGATCTTCAGTGTGGTCAGTCCAGGTAAATACCTGGCATGTTAAACACAAGCCCTTCCCTGAGTAGATTCTGGCAGCACAAAAGCACTCTGGCATGAAAAGCATGAAAATGATTTTAAAAGAATGAAAAAAAATGGAAAAAATAAATAACAAAATAACAGAAAAGAGTGAAAATGATAACTCTTAACTTCCATCTAGAACTTTCATACCCACTGTCTCCTTTCTCTCTTGTACCTGGTCCTTTAAGGGAGACAGGGATCTCTTAACAATTTTATTTTATAGTTTAGGAAACCAAGATTCAGAAAAGTGGCTTTTCTTAGATCCTCAGAGTGAAGACAGCAGACCCCGGTCCAGGACCACAGTTTTCCACTTGCAGTAAGCAGACTGCTCAAGGTGGAGACAGGTTAAATCCCTGGGGGGCTGAGTAGCCCACATTTTCTATAAGCAAAGGAATGTATTTAGATTTGAAACATTCATGTCTCCTTTGATTTGTTGAGAACTTCCACTTCAGCACTTTCCGAGATGCATTTTGTGTCTTGATGAATTTCCCCTAGAATTCCTACAGATTAGGTACACCCTACAGTAAGGTTGTTTTTGTGTAAATATCTTCACTCTTTAAGGAGAGTAAATCAGAGGCCTGTATCAGCAGTTAACATACAGTGGGAGAAAGGTGATTGCAGATGCAGCTGAAATGGAAAGGCTTGCTCTTCTAGCTGTGCTCAGAGAAATACACACTTGAGTGGCACAGAGTGAAAGCAGGCTGGCACAACACCACCTCTGAAAAACTCAGTTTCACTTGATATAAATTCCATCTTCAGCCAGATTTTTCCCAGTGTCCCTGATAGGAAGGCCAGAGAAGGTACCAATTACAAGTTTCTGGAATTAGGTGTAGGAGTTATTCTCAAAGAGTGTGGCTTTTGAAGTCCTGTCTGTTTGAATTTCTGATCTCCTCCTTACTGATGGTATCACCTGGAGAAATAGACAGTTTTTCTGGGCCTCAGATTTTTCAGTATTCTAATGAGGATTAAAGGAGATTGCCCATGTCAAATGCCTAGCCTAATGCTCAAGAAAATGCACGTTCTTCTTATGCAGGGTTGCCTGATTTCACAAGTAAAAATACAGGATGATCAGTGAAATTTGAACTTTGAAGAAAGAACATATATTCTTTTAGTATAGGTATATCCTGGATACTTCATATTAAGACATGATTGATTGTTTATCTGGAATTTAAATTTAACTGGAAGTGCTATATTTTATTAAGCATCTCTGTTCTTGCAGTGACAGTTGTAGGGGATGTGTTTGGTGAAACTTCTTGAGCTGTAGGCAGTGAGAGAGGGAAAAATACAGTCACTTGGAGGTGAAATAATTTAGCCACCATATGATCCAAGGAGAGAAGGAAGGGCTGTTTTCTCTGATGAGCTTAGCAACAGATCAAACCGAGGCAAACTTACTTGTTTGCGAAAAGAAGCAGAAGAATTGTGGACAAGTCAGATCTCTCCCATCTATGCAGCAGATTATTCCCAGCACCCTTTGGGAAGAAGGCATTTCATCCCTTGAGGCCACCAGGGGAGCAGCCAGTCCACCAACGCAGCACATTATTCAACACAAACATTGCTCTGAACTCATTACTGCAGGACCAGAGTTGGAACCATGAGATGCGCACAAGGGCTCCACCGAGTACAGTGAAGGAGTGCTTTGTGCTTTGAAAACTCATGCTTGCAATTGCTCCCTCCTCGGATGAATCCAAAGCTAATAAAACAGTGAGAGGGCCTTTCAGACTGGCTCCTCCCAAGCAGATGATCTCAGGTTATGAACTGAGTCCGAGATCTCCCCAGGACTGCTGGACTATGTTGTTCTGAGGATGGCCATGGAAATGTGTTTCCATTTCAGGTAATAACCTGGCAGAAACTCAATAAGCAGTACTGTGGTTGCCAGTGGACTTTTCCCAAGCAGAGTTTATAGTAAAATACTGCTTATGCCAAAATGATGTTTCTGTTGCATCTGAAATTACTAACTCTTCATTTAACTTGAGCTGCTTACTAGCAGTGTGTTTATATGGAATATGGACCAGAAAGAAAGCAAAGTGGATTGGCAGGTTGCATGTAGAATGACTCAGCCAGAGAGATCTGGTTACATCCACTTTGCTACCTCTTGGCCATGCAACGGGAAACGAGTCATCTCCCATCTCTAAGCCTCAGTCTCCACATCTTCAAAATAGGCATAATTAAAATTATAGCAGATAATTGTTTAGTGCAAATTAAACTAAATAAATAATGTCAAACATTTACACAATGCCTGACTCATCAGCATTAAAAAAAAAAAAGATGCTGTTAATAAGATAACAAAAGAAAGCAGTGTAGACTTCTAGATTGCAAACTCAATGTTATATCACAGAGAGCATGGATCTCATAGCTCACATTCTTGGGAGACTGTCTGGTCTTTTGCCCTTTGTTTCTTTAGTCTTAATTTATATCGTGTGAGCAAATCTTATTATTTCATTTTCTGGGCCAAAAGCTTAGAAGCAGCAATGCCGAAAGGGTACAGCAGGAGCCGTCAGGGGAAGACAAAGTACAGAAAGAGAAGGGAAGGAGGAAGAACCCAGGAAAGAAGGAGGGAAGAAAGGGAGGAGAAGCCAGGACAGAAAAGGATTATGAGCAGACAGAGGATTCCTAGCCCAGGGAAATGCAGTGGCCTCTTGTAGCAGGAAGTCCTTGGTTAAATCCTATCCAGATACAGTCATTTAAGTAAATGTCCCTCCCTCTCCCTGTCCCAAGGCTTCTCAGGATCTGTGCTTAATACCTATGACCTTGAGGGAAGGACGTACAAACTCTAATGGTGGAACTGGAAAAAATGTGGAACGTGATGAAACTAGAGAAGTTGAGGCCTTTCTCCCTGCTCTGAGTCAGCACGAAGTCACAGATGACGGCTGAACACAAGGGAACCCAGTGCCATCTGGTGGAGGCACCAGCCACCATGCCCCTCATGGTTCTCCGCATGATGCCAGGAGTGGGTCTGTTACTTTGGATTTGGTTTTATTTCCATTCATTACACAGGAGCTCCTTTTCACTTTGTTTTTTCTTGGGGTATAGCCAATTAACAATGTTGTGATAGTTCCAGGTGAATGGCAAAGGGACTCAGCCATACACATACATGCATCCATTTTCCCTTAAACTCCCCTCCCATCCCAGCTGCCGCGTAACATTGAGCAGAGTTCCATGTGCTGTACAGCAGATCCCTGTTGGTTATCTGTTTTAAACATAGCAGTGTGTACATATCCGTCCTAAACTCCCTAACTATCCCTTCCCCTCATCCTGCCCCCAGCAACCATAAACTCCTTCTCTAAGTCTGTGAGTCTCTTTCTTAAACATGGGCTCTTATTAGAGAGAGTTTCAGGTGGCATCTCTCCTGCCCTGCTTTCTGCCTGTGAAATGGTTCCTTCCCTCCTGACCTCTCAGCCCCATCTACACACACATCAGAGGAACTGACCCTTTCTGGGGAATAAGTCGGTCCTCAGTTGTTCAGTGAGGCAGGAGCATCCTTGGGGCCAGAGCATTATTGGAGATCACAGAACCACCCCTGCTCCTGACAGCACCGCATTATTTGGGGTTTTTGACGTTGGAGAAAATGCTTTTGTTTTTCCCAACGTCGACTGTCCTGTTAAAGGGCATTATATTTCCTCATGGACCTTTTCGGCTTCCCTGGTGGCTCGGTGGTAAAGAATCCACCTGCCAATGCAGGGAACGCAGGTTTGATTCCTGGGTTGGGAAGATCCCCGGAAAAAGGAAATGACAACCCACTCCAGTTTTTTTGTCTGGGAAATCCCATGGGCAGAGGAGCCTGGTGGGCTACAGTCCGTGGGGTCACAAAGAGTCAGACACAACTGAGCAACTAAGCAACAGCAACATCCTGGACCTTTTGCTGGTAGAAACATTGGATAATATATGTAAAAATACCCATTGGAAAGTCTGGTGCTGAGAGTGTATAAAGCAGCACTTAGTAGTGATTATGAGCTTTTCTTGCTGGTAAGCCTGATCTCGTGTGAAAAGCAGATTAAGAATGTTACTAAGGCTCAAGCTGTGTATCCCCACCCAGACCACCTTGTCCTTCACTGATCTGTCCAGGTGGGGAGAAGGCCAGGATGACCCCAGCAGCTGCCCTTACCCTCTGCTCTCACGTAGGGAAGGGAGCAAGGTTGAGGGACTCCTAATCAGGGAAGAAATCTTTCTCAAAAGCCTGCAGGAGATATCCCTGTAAAACAGAGAAGTTTGAAAGTTAGTCACTCAGTCGTGTCTGACTCTTTGTGACCCCAAGGACTATAGCCACCAGGCTCCCCTGCCCATGGAATTCTCCAGGCAAGAATACTGGATTGAACCCAGGTCTCCACATTGCGGGCAGACTCTTTACCAGTTGAGCCACCAGGGAAGCCAGATTTCCCTGTAGGTCCCCTTATCCAAATTTTGGTCACATGCACACAGGCTAGAACTGCAGAACCAGAGACTAAGGCACAGCCATTTGAAACTGGAAGAGCCAGTTAATCAAACAATAAGCCAATTAATCTGGGCCGTCCAGAATCGATCCCTTTCACCTTTGAGCAACTACAGGAGACGTGAGGGAGACTCAGGTTCGATCCCCAGGTCGGGAAGATCCCCTAGAGGAGGGCATGGCAACCCACTCCAGTATCTTGCCTGGAGAATCCCCATGGACAGGGGAACCTGGCAGGCTACAGTCCATGGGGTTGCACAGAGTCAGACACAACTGACATGATTTAGCATGCACAAGCCTTTGAGCAACAATTACCTTTATGTTTGTATCTTGCAATTGGTGATGGATGCTGCTCCTTTCTAAAACATCTTTGACTGCTGTCTTCAGCCGAAATATAAATCTTACATTCTTCTGGTTTTGCTTTTCTTTCCCCTCTCAGCTCCATAACTTTTAAAACTGTTTGCAATCTGCAGTATTTCTCTATGTTAATTTCTCCAGCTCTGACCCACTGTGCAGAACACAAATATAATCTGGTCCCGACACTGTCCCCCGGTGCACAGTGTCCCATGGAGTCCATGGTTTACAGTATTGGTGTTTGAGTACAGGACACTTAAACACAGATGAGCTCTGGGCCCAGGGCCCAACTATATTGCTACATCACAGTATCCCTTTGGGCAAGGTTATCATTTCTGCAAACCTCACATACTCTTCATGATTTTTTCATACACTTATTTAATGTTTAATCTGTTCCAGTAGATTAAATCACAGGAGGATGGAGGCTTTGTCTGGACCCCCCAACCCCTAGATCAATCCTGAACCAGGGTGTGGTAGACAGTTGTCACCCAAGAAATAGCTACTGACCAAAAAAATAAGGACCCCAACATATTCTGTTTTATTGATTTGTCAGGATTAAAGGCAGTGGTGTATAGAGAACATTTAGTGTTCATGTTGTTATTTAGTAGCTAAGTCACGTCTGATTCTTTTGCAACCCCACGGGACTGTAGTGCTCCAGGCTCCTCTGTCCATGGGATTTCCAGGCAAGCATACTGGAGTGGGCTGCCATTTCCTACTCCAGGGGATCTTCCTGACCCAGGGATCAAAGCATCATCTCCCCTATCTCCTGCATTGGCAGGTGGATTCTTTACCACTGAGCCACCAGGGAAGCTTTAACGCCTGTAGTGGTTGCTCCAGACCTAGCTGTTAATAATGCAAGTAATGATACAATTCCAAGTCCCTCAGCCTGGCATTCGCATGCTACTCTTTCAAGCCTTGTCCCTTGCCATCCTCTGTTCTGACTCCCACCTCGTGGTCTGGCCACAGGACTGCCCACTGTTTCCCCAGATGAATCAGGAACATGGACATCCCCACCCTGTGCCCAGGCTGTGCTCCCTTTGCCAGCCCCCTCCCCTTTCTTCTTAGCTCCAGACTCTTGTCTTTCCTCCAGATCTGTCTTGAATGCTCTCCGCCTCCCGCCTCCCATCCACAGTTAATAATGCCTGTGGCAGCATCCTACTGTCTGTCTTTAGGTTCAGAGTAGGGGTGCACTGTCCCCCATCTGAAGGTCAGATGGCCTTGGGACTTGCTGAGGGCAGTGAAAGTGACAGGAAGCTCTGTGTCGCTTCCTGGAGCTGGAAGGGCCAGCTGAGGTTCTACGCGCGTTCTCCCCGCTCTGGCCCCAGATGGCCGGCGCTGTCTTTCTAGGTCCCTGAGACCCTCGAGTGGGCAGAATCCTGCCACCAACCCAAGTGGGACAAGAAGCTGAGGGTTGGAGGTGCTGAGATGCAGGGTCTATTCTCGGTGTTCCCAGCTCCTCTGGCACTGTGACATTGCTGTAATTGACATGGGCTTGGCTGCTTCCCGCAGGAAACGCCTGCCACGGGAGAGCAGGATAAACCTCTGCTGTCAGCTCTGCACCCGCTCCTGCCTGGTCCCAGATCTCAGTGCAGGATTGCGCAACAGAAAGTGGATCTATGTAGGGAGAAGGCAGGGGAAAAAAAAGCCTCCCGTCGCAGCTGCTGGAAGTGAAAGTACCGTTACCATAAACAGAAACAGGAGTCTTTGAGAGAAGCCTGAGGTTTTGGTCCAGATTTGTGAGCTCAGATGGGCAGCTGTCGTTGGTGGTCCTCCAGGGAATGAAAGTGAGCTGAGTCAATGGTCTCTGGGTAACATCAGTGCCAGCTGGTGCTCTGTTCTCTCCTGAGCCCTGTGGTTGCAGGCAGCCCTGTGTGCACCAGCCTTCCCCCAGCCTGGCAGCCCCTGTTCCAAGGACGGCTTTACATTATTTAGTCTTGAATGTGGGCTTCCACCGTGGCTCAGCTGGTAAAGAATCCATCTGCCAGTGCAGGAGACACAAGAGACGTGGTTTCAATCCCTGGGTCAGGAAGATCCCCTGGAGGAGGAAATGGCAACCCACTCCAGTCTTCTTGCCTGGGAAATCCCATGGACAGAGGAGCCTGGAGGGCTACAGTCCGTAATGTGGCAAAGAGTTGGACATAACTGGGCACATGTGCACACACACACAGTCTTGAAAGTCAAGCTTGCCTTGACCTTACTCTGCTCCCAGCCACGCTTCCTGGTGGCACAGATTCCAACAGAAGCTGCAGCAGGGCTCAGGGTTGGCATGGAGCCACTTAGGAGGATTCCAGTTACACAAGCCGCCAGACCCTGCTGATTGAAACAATCTCGTGTTCAGAATTGCATTCACCTGCCGCCTTTTCTTACTGGAAGGGTTCTTTACAGTCCTCTGCAAAGATGGTGCCAAGGCTAATTATCTCATAAACATTGTCCTTTAAAAATATTAGATTTAACAGCCACTTTGTGCTCTTCATTCTGCTGTTTCCTTTGTCATCTCTGTCTCTGTGAATGGCTCTCAATGCTCAAAATTTTCCGCTTTCCCTAAAGAATACTTTTCCTTACGTGTCAGTTTTTGGAATGTTGCGATTCCTTTCTTTACTTAGAACCATTATTTAAGCAGGCTAGATGTTATAAAAATCTGAATTTTAATTGCTATTATTGTCCTTTTCCTTCTCGTTTCAAGCTGATGTCATCATGCTACTGTTACTATAGTATTTTTGAACTCCTTTGTCTTGAGGGTTTAACCTTGTATCAGGTGAGCTAAAGTGTTTTTCCTCAGTATCTCATTTGAATCTTACAGTCACTCAACAATGTAGGAACCACCCCGTTTTTTGCATATGTGGGTACTTAGTTGTGTCCAACTCTTTGCAACCCCATGGACTGCAACACGCCAGGCTCCTCTGTCCATGGGATTTTCCAGGCAAGAATACTAGAGTGAGTTGCCAGTTCCTTCTCCAGAGGATCTTCACAATCCGGAGACCGAACCCGCATCTCCTGCATTGGCAGGCAGATTCTCTACCACTGAGCCATACCGGGGGAGCCCCCCACTTTCTTTAGATGGAAAAAATAAGACCCAGAGAGATGTGTGACTTTTTCATGATCAAATAACTAAGCCAGGATTTAAACCCCAGCAGATATCAACTCACTTGCTTTGATCTTCCCACACCATTCTATTTATTTCTCTGTTTATATGCTTTAGCCTGGATGTCATTTAAAAGCATATTGAACTTGGTCTTTGTCCTCACCAGACTTCTAAGTGTTCCCTAGGTGTTTTTTCCTTGAAGTATGTCCCAAACTTCCTCTTCCTGGCTTCCTTTAATTTGCTAAAATAGTGTTTATCCCAGATCCTCCTCCGACTGATCGGGCTAAAAGTGTCTATTTCCACACCCATCTTCTTCTGTCCGCAGTGGGCCTCTGGGGGATGTGGAGGGACCTGTCTTCTTCTTGTATCCCTGACCAGTGTCCAGAAGGGACCTGTGCTCTGGAGACCTGGTATCCGTGCCCAGAGCAAACCATGTAGTCTCCTGGATGGTATCTGAGAGACGAAGGAGTGTGTAAGAAGAAATCTTGAAACTTAATTTAGTGAGCCACATTATTAAATGTCTTTCTTCCCGTGACTCTAAATACTTGAAAAACACTTGTGGACAGCCAAACCAGAAATGTCAGCATAATCGTCAATACCTCATTTATTGGGAACTGTTGAGCTTGGGCCAAGCCCCTCATTTGCCCTGACATATAGGACACCAAATGCTGCAAGAACTGGTGCTTTTGAACTGTGGTGTTGGAGAAGACTCTTGAGAGTCCCTTGGACTGCAAGATCAAACCAGTCGATCCTAAAGGAAATCAAAAATGAATATTCATTGGAAGGACTGATGTTAAAGCTGAAGTTCCACCCGATGCGAAGAGCTGATCCGCTGGAAAAGACCCTGATGCTGGAAAAGATTGAGGGCAGGAGGAGAAGGGGATGACAGAGGATGAGATGGCTGGATGGCATCACCGACTCTACGGACATGAGTTTAAGCAAGCTCCAGGAGACGGTTATGCAGTCCATGGAGTCGCAAGGAGTGGACAGGACCGAGTGACTGAACAACAGTGAATGCTGGTTTGAGTTTGATCCTAGTCTGAAGCACAAAGCCAGGGCATCAAGTTCACACCAGCTGATGGGGAAATGAAGGTGATTGTCAACATGGGAAATCTGTGTGGCTCAGTGACCAAGATGGCTGTAGTGATTTATTCTTTGACATCTTTGAAAATGTCCCTTTGGAAATGCATTGTCATAGAAACATCTCATAGGCAATACCTGAAGGCATGTGTTAGCTTCCTTAGTGCCTTGATTGTCTTGAGAGGATGTAAAAGTTATAGAAAGTCTTAAAAACCTGGTCTATCATCAGAGCTCTAACACAGAAACACTCAGGCATACACATACATACAGATTTTATGTACAAATTCCTTTCAGAAGGAACTGGCATAGGGTTCCCATGGATGGACCTTCATGTTGTGTGTGTGTGTGTGCTCTTTTTTTCCAGGCAGGGATTCTGAGGCTGGTGGCCATTTCCTACTCCAGGGGATATTCCCAACCCAGGGATCGAACCCACATCTCTTGTATCTCCTGCATTGGCAGGTGAATTTTTTTTTTCTTTTTTTTAACCACTGACACCACCTAGGAAGCCTGAACCCTACTGAAGTCCCATCAAACCGAGTTGACACCATGAAAGAAGGAGCAATGGAGAAATTCACACACAGACTCCTATCTCTTCTCTCCCCTCCCAATACCTTTGCTTTTTCCTTCCTGTTCACTAAGACTTGGAGGGAGAAATTCTGTTATTCTAATGTCCCTATTATTGGGACATGATAACTCATTCCCACTCCATTTTCCCACCTTTGATTTTGACAAATAGAACAAATTGTTTCTAAATGTAACTTTGTTACAATTCTTCTTGTCTCTTGACACATTAATATGACCAAAATAATTTGATGTGTGATGCATGTATACCCATCATTCTGTTGTCTGTGAATCTTTATGCTAATAAGCCATGTATTCATGGCCATTTCTCAGCCCTCACCTTAGTGCAGTTATCACGTACGTTGCCTCCTCTCTCTCATCTGCCCCCCAAAACACCCTATACCCCTGCATATACCTGAGTTATTGGAGGGAAGGAACAAGGATGCAAGCTGTGTCTTTTAATTCCCCAGGGCCTGAGACACAGCAAATCCGTTTAGGTCTTGGATGGGTTCTGGATATGCTGGACCAGCTGATATTTGTGTTTTGCACCTCCTACTATTCTTTAGAGGTTGCATCTTCATTGATTTAGGAAGAGACTGGATGTTACGTGTGATCAGGACCAAGAAGGGGGACCCTTCTGGCAGCCCTCAGTCCTTTTCTGTTGTCTGAAGGCATTCTGCTCACTCCCAAACTTCCCTCCCAAACGTATCCAAGCGAAAGTCCTGAACTCAACTGTCTCCATCCAGCCCAGAAGGTGCTGAGGCTCACCCATTGGAGCTGGGTGTGGGGAAGGCTTGTCCCACGGCACACAACCCCTCGGCCCCCATCCCAGCTGGAAGGGCTTGGTCTACTTTCTATATTTGCCTTTCATTGGGAAGCTTTTATATAATGCTACTTTTCTTCATTTTTTTCCCCTGGGGGTGATGAAGCCTCCTTCAGAGAGGGTTCCCCTCTCCTGTATATCCACCTCTTTCTTAATCAGGTCCTGGGTTTCATTAGTATTTGTTGATTGAATGCCGAATATGATCTGAATAGAACCAGAGCAACAGGTAGCTTGGGAGACCCTACACCTGTCAATACAGGAGACATAAAAGACGTGGGTTCAATCCCTGGGTTGGGAAGTTCCTCTGGAGTAGGAAATGGCAACCCAGTCCAGTATTCTTGCCTGGGAAATTCCATGGACAGAGGAGTCTGGCAGGCTACAGAGTCGCAAAGAGTAGGACCTGACTGAAGTGGCTTAGCACACACATACCCTCAAAGGGAGTCCTTCCTGCTAGGAGCTATGTGATTTTCCTGAATAGCAAAAGGACCTCAGAAGTGTAGAAATTCAATATATTGCTCCCTTTAGCCTATGAAATGGAAGGCTGATGCCAAGTGACAAAACGTTATTAAGATTCATTTTTAACAGTGATTGTTTTATTTAGAATCTTGGATAATAGTGTCTTGCTTGCTTTGACAGACAAGAATGTTTCTTAATTCTCTAAAGCCTGTATATTGTAGATGGATATAAGAGGGCAGATGTTCTGAGAATTTATGGTCCAATTGTTTTCTTTTGTAAAAGAGGCTTAAGAGTATTTCTGGGCCTTGGCCAGGGTCACACAGAAGTCAGGACAGAACTTGGGACTAGACCCCAGCTCAACACCCTGCTCGCTCTTGTGTATGGGTCCTTTCAAGCCAAGACAACTTTGTGGAGATGCATTTTATGTGCCTAAAATGATCGGTGTTAGAGAAATTGATTACCTGGATTAAAGATGGAAAACAGTTCTGCCAGGGCTGATGATCACATTTGGTGAGGGTTTTCTACGTGCCAGACTCTCTTCTTAGCACTTCATGTATGTGGTAATACCTTCTTTAAGCCTCGCAACAATCCTACAGTATTAATGCTGTCATCCGTGCCTGTTATGTATAAAAACAGAGCCCACAGTGATCACATGACCTTGGTCACACAGTGGGAGTAAGGGATGGAGCTGGGGTTCAAACCCACACTCAACCACCAGCTGGCCCCTCTGAGCTCATCATTCTTGAAGATTCCTGAATGTCTCCCTAAGATGCCAGATTGTTTCAGATACATTAGTTAAGGAATAATAAACCGAAAATATTTTTAAACTATAAACCACTTTGCAACAGCGTTCAGAAAGAGTACATGATCAGGCTGACGATGGTTGAGCTTACTGTATAGTATTGTAGTTAATCTGAAGACACTGAAATTATCACAAGCGATAACAAGAGATCACAGGGAAGGTTGTGTCAAGTGCAAAATCTAGCTGTAGTTCTTCTGAGCCGATTAAACAGCATTTAAGAGATTCCAAGATGACTGAGATAATAAGGCAGATGCTTTCTGTTTAAATTTATTACAGATAAGTTCAAACTCGATTCAGAGGCAAATGAGACACTAACTCATTTTGTAAAACCTGAAGCTTTAAGAATAAAGAAATATTTAACTTGAATAGTATTTAAAATTTTTTTTTAAGTAAGGAATGAACAGAAATCACAGTTCTGTGTGTATGTGTGGGAGGAGGGAGAAAACAGCCGTTACTTTATTCAGTACTGTTACAGGAACAGCAACAACTCAATTCGGAAAAGGAAGAAAAAAAAAAAAAATTACAGACAATGTAAAATCGAAACCAGCTATGGTACCGTGCTTTAATTCTGCCCGTGCCTGTTTCCCCCCTCAGCAACTTGCAGTCAGGGGTATCTCAGTCCTTGCCCCACCCTGGTGTCTTTCAAGGTCAGTACTGAGCTCAACACAAACGTCTGTTTTTAAATGATCACGTTAAACCAAGAACACGCGTATCCAAGAGAAAAGACAAAAACAAGCTCTTGGACCAAGAGAGAGCAGTAGTTTCCAAGATTTCCCATTAACATGTCCCGACTTGGAGTCTGTGAGTGGCGTTTCTGGGACTCAGGCTCAGGACTTTTTCCTTTGTTCGATCGCCAGGGCTCTTTCCCTTCCTGTGCTTCTGAATCTCAAGTTGTGGCCCCTACGGGCTCCTGCAGTCTCGTATCATCTGCCACTTTTCCCCAAAGACCTTACCCCCACAGCCAACCCCAGCACAGGCTGAGTCCCTGGCCCCTGTTCAGCCCTGATTCTGCTGCAAACTCTTTCTGGGCTGATTGTCCCTGGGGACTTCCTGCCAAGCAGACCCCCAAGCCTCCTCCTGGATTATTTCTGGCCATTGATGTTGATTCCTTTTAGTGCAGTGATGCCAGGCCCTCCCTGTCTTCTTCCTGTGTGGCCTCTCTCCCTGCTCTCTGATACAGTGGTGCCTAATCCCTGATTACCCTGGACACCGTAATAGGTTTCCTTCCACGGGTAACTTCTACATTACAGGGTGCTCTGAGGGCAGTGACTGGGTCGTTTCTGTGTCCCCAGGAATTCCCTCCTCCCGGGGCAGGAATTCCCTCCTCCAGTGGATCACATTTTGTTGAAACTCTTCACTGTGACCTGTCTATATTGGGTGACCCTGCCCAGCATGATTCATAGCTTCATTGAACTGCACAAGCCCCTTTGCCACGACAACGCTGTGTTCCATGAAGGGGATGGAAGCATCATGCCGCTGCTGCTAAGTCACTTCAGTCGTGTCTGACTCTGTGCGACCCCATAGACGGCAGCCCACCAGGCTCCCCCATCCCTGGGATTCTCCAGGCAAGAACACTGGAGTGGGTTGCCATTTCCTTCTCCAATGCATGAAAGTGAAAAATGAAAGTGAAGTCGCTCAGTTGTGTCGGGCTCTTTGCCACCCCATGGACTGCAGCCTACCAGGCTCCTCCACCCATGGGATTTTCCAGGCAAGAGTACTGGAGCATCATAGGTGTCTTGTAAAAGTGTGAAGTGATCACCTGTGGGCAAGCATAGACCTGAGGCATCAGTCTTTGCAGACTTGCCTTCTAATCCTTTCTTTTAAAAAAATAATAATAATCATAAAACTTCACCTTTTTGAGCATCCATAAAAATCAAGAACTTTCATATAAGTATCCATAATAGAGTCTCAAAAAATCCAAAGATCCGACGACACTGGTCCCTCTTCCCAACAACATCAGCCAGAGTTATGGCAGCAGCTTGCTCATTACACCTCCTATGTACACACGGGGCTGCTTGCTGCTGTCCCCCCGCTCCTGCCACCCAGTTTCCAAGGTTCATGTCACCTGCCTGGATCCAGGAGACGGTGGTGTGCCACCCTGGGAAGACTCACCCAGTGGAAACAGTCCCAGGCACACTCTTTCCTTTCTTCTTTCTCCTAAGGGCTGTGTATCAGCCCTGGTGGCTCAGATGGTAGAGAATCTGCCTTTAATGTGGGAGACCTGGGCTCGATCTCTGGGTTGGAAAGATCCGCTGGAGGAAGGGCATGGCAACCCACTCCAGTATTCTTGTCTGGAGAATCCCCAGGGCCCAAGGAGCCTGGTGGGCTACCGTCCATGGGCCGTGGGCTCACAGTCAGAAACAACTGAGAGACTGAGCACAGCACAGCACCTGAGCATGCTCAGGCAGCTGGGGCAACATGCCAGAGGCTGGGCAGCTTAAACAACGGCAAGTGTTTGTTCTTCCCAGCTCAAGTTCACGATGCGAACAGATTCAGTTCCTGGTGAGAGCTCTCTCCAGGTTGCAGGTGGTTACCATCTAGCACTGGGCTTCGCTGATGGCTCAGTGGGTAAAGAATCTGCCTGCAATGCAGGAGACACAGGCGATGCAGGTTCGATCCCTGGGTTAGGAAGATCCCCTGGAGGAGGAAATGGCAACCCACTCCCAGTATTCTCGTCTGAAAAAATCCCATGAAGAGAGGAGCCTGATGAGCTACAGTACACAGGTTCACAAAGAGTCAGACACAACTGAGCAACTAAGCAAGCAAGAGCACTCTCAGTGGCAGAGATAGAGCATGGATCTCTCTTCCTCTTTTCCCAGGGACGCGCATCTCATTACGGGTCTTATCCTCAGGACTTGATCTAACTCTAATTACTTCCCCAAGGCCCCATCTCCAAATATCCACCACACCAGGGACAAGGGCTTCAACCTATGAAATTTGAGAGGGAACAACATTCAGTCTTTCTAGCCTGGCTCAAGAAATGAGACAAATTCACCCTCTACCTTTGCATACCGAGGGGAAGAATTTACTTTGACTTGTATATATTTATTTTCAGTGACAACTATTCTAGGGCTCCATGACACCAAATAAAAGAAGCACAGGTTTCGGTGTGTTTGGGGTTTGGTGCATGGGTATCAGCAGACCTTGCTTTCTGATTCATTTCAGCCTCTGCGCCCTTGACCTTGGGGCTCTGGTCCTCTGTGACCTGTGTCCTCATCAACAGGGATGCAGACAGGACAGGGGGATCTTTGACCTCCGATGCTCTGTGTGTCTTTCCTGTTCGTTTCCGGGGAAATGGATTGCATGGGTGCTGGCCATGAATGGGGTGATGAGGACTGTCCACCTCGTCCCGGGACATTCTCACAGTCAGATGGCACCTGTTGGGAGATTGGCTCACACCTGGAGCGGGAGCTGAGCCGTGCGTATCTGAGTGCACCGAGGCAGTCGAGATCCTGTCTCCCGTCTGCTGGCACAGCCCCCTTTTCCACTCAGCTGCACTGAGTAATAAGAGAGGCCCCGTCTGCCCTCCCGTCACGGAGCTCAGCCTGTGCCAGTGTTTCTGCTTCTAATGAAGGATTTATTTAGGTCACCACTGCCTCCTGTGCACAGCACTGCAGATTAAACATGAAGGGGGTGGGGAGTCCTCTTCATCCCTCCTGCACACACCTGGCTGCCCATCACTCAGGCAGGGGGCCTTTCTAGAGGACCCTCTGCGAGCCCTTACCCAGACAGAGAGCCTGTGTGCCACAGTCCTTTCTCCTGTAAGCCTCTGTCTGGTTGAGTCACTGCAGTACTTTGGATCATGAACAAATGCATTTGACTAATTATCATCCTCGATTCCCATTTATATCACACAGCCTCCTTTTTTTTTTTTTTTTTAAGAGACAAAAATAGCTGCCACGATTGAAGGGCTTGCCATCGGCCAGGCAATATGGCAACATCGTAAGCACCCTCCTAGGCTGTTCTGTTTAATCCTCACAATGGTGTACGTTGGCCAAGGCATTCGATCGAAGGCTCTGGGTTTTCAGTGCTCTCTCGTGGATTTTAAGTTATAGAGCTGAGATTTGCGCCTGGGTTTTTGGCTCTAAATCCTCTGAATTCCAGCATCGGCCCTCCAGCCCCCTCCACAGATAACACCACCTCTGTGGCCAGAGTGATCCCTCTCTATTTTGTCTGCTGCAATTGTTTCCAGCCTTGGATTTAAAAACAAACTACCCTAACAACCACTGGAAACCGAACCCAAAGGCAGCCTTCCCAGCCCAAGGCCAGGGGCATCAGGCTCCGAATCTGAATGGATGCAGTTGTTCGAAGCTCAGGGAGTTCTTGAGTTCTTGCCATTCCAAAGGCTTCTCCAGGTAACTGGTTAGAAACACAGACTTCCAGGCCTCTGCCCAGAACTCTTGGATTAGAATCTGCATTTTGAACTACATCCCCAGGGAAGCGATGTGCACTTGTAAGTCTGGAAAGCACCTGGCGATGGAGATGGAGCTGCCAGAGCTCCTGGCGGGGATGTGGGGAGCTTTAGTCGCCTCTGACTTGCAACCCCTTGTCCAGATCCTTCAACCTAAACTCTCACCTAATTTGGAAATGTATGTCCTGTGGGTTGACTGCAGGCTGCCAATGGGGCAGTTGGCATTTATCATCCATCATTGGATCAGGGAATTCTCAGAAGCTTGGAAATAACACGGTGATTGAAATCCACTGGCACCAAATCCTTGCCCCACCATGCTGCCCTCCCTGGCTGACCCAGGCACCTCCTTCCTTCAATTCCGGGGAGTTGCATTCATTATCTAGATACCCTTCTCTATATATGGAACCTCCCGTGTCATGGAGGTAACAGAGCCTAGAAAGTGGAGGAGGGAGTGTTGGAAGACTCCTGATCTTTTTCAAGAGGAAAATAGAGCTGGTCACTCCGCCTTTTCCCAGGCAGTCAGTGTGGCCCAGGGGAACTTTTTTTCTTTAAATTGGAATATGGTTGCTTTACAATGTTGTATTTATTTCTGCTGTACAGCAGAATGAATCAGCTATCCGTATACATGTAACCCCTCTGTTTTGAATTTCCTTCCCTTTTAGGTCACCACAGAGCACTGAGTGATATTCCCTTTGCTATGCAGTAGGTCTTCCTTAATTATCTATTTTATACATAGTACCAATACGTATAATACAGATATATATCAACGTTCGTATGTCATTCCAATCTCCCAATTCTCCCAAGTCCCCCCTTGGTATCCACATGTTCTCTGCATCTGTGTCTTTATTTCTGCTTTGTAAATAAGAGCGTCTGTACCAGTATTTTTTTCTCCGATTCTACATATATGCATTAATATTCCATCCTTGATTTTCTCATTCTGACTTACTTCTCTCTGTAGTAACATTATGTGAACTGACCTTGGGTCTTTTGTACCCTGAGCTCTCTTCTACCCCCAACTTACCTCACAGCAATTACCATGAGTAAATCCAAGCAAAAGTCAATGTCAACAGCTGTTGACGAGTGTCATGTGTAGGCAGTTTCAAGAAAATAAATATTTATGGGAGTCTTGAGATCTCGCTGTCCTTCTGTAGACTGACAGGCAGGAGCTAAATCTGTTTCCTCTTTCTTGGTTTCCACGATGACCTGCCAAGGATGGAAAGTTGATGCTGCTGCCACATGGTCTTAAATTAGCCACGCAGAGGTAAAGGTCTCCTAAAGGGAAACAAAAAATCATACACCATTGATTGCTCAGAAGTTTGGTTGAATACAGAAAGGACAGTTCTCATCAAACCATCTTTACTCGGGTATTAGCGCGTGCCAGAAAGTTAAATCACTCGACACCCCAGCATGCATGGAGAGAGGCAATTCTTGGAGAGCAACACAAGAGCTCTCATCCTTCTTGCTGTGTTATCAGGCTTGGAGTAAGCTCTCCCCCTCTGCCTGGAATGTGTTTTGCCGCAGCCCAAGGAAGGCATCTCCACTCAGAGGCAAAGCAGCACACTTCTTGGTCCTGTGACATCTTTGTTCTAGTTCAGTTCCCCGTTTTGTCTGACTCTTTGTGACTCCAGGGAATGCAGCATGCCAGGTTTCGCTGTCCTCCACCATCTCCCGGAATTCGCCCTAACTCATGTCCATCGAGTTGGTGATGCCATCCAACCATCTCATCCTCTGACACCCCCTTCTCCTCCTGCTTTCAATCTTTCCCAGCATCAGTGTCTTTTCCAGTGAATCGGCTCTTCGCATCAGGTGGCCAAAGTACTGGAGTTTCAGCTTCAGCATCAGTCCTTCCAATGAATATTCAGGGTTGATTTCCTTTAGAATTGACTGGTTTGATGTGTTTGCAGTCCAAGGGACTCTCAAGAAACTTATCCAGCACCACAGTTCGAAAGCATCAATTCTTTGGCACTCAGTTCTTTATTTGAGAAAGTCTTTAAACCTTACTCAGCTGAGCCACAAGGGAAGCCCAAGAATATTGGAGTGGGTAGCCTATCCCTTCTCCATCCTTCTCCAGCGGATCTTCCTGACCTAGGAATCGAAACGTGATCTCCTGCATTGCAGGCAGATTTTTACCAACTGAGCTATCAGGGATAAAGAATCTGCCTGCTGTGCTGGAGACCTGGGTTTGATCCCTGGCTTGGAAAGATCCCCTGGAGAAGGGATAGGCTACCCACTCCAGTATTTCGGCCTAGAGATTTCCATGGACTGTATAGTCCATGGTGCCCCAAAGAGTCGGACACAACTGACATGTTCACTTTCATTTTAACCTTAATAGAATGTTTCTCTGTCTGCCTTAGGGAGAAAGGCAGGCCATTAGCATTCGTAGTATGCCCTGTAAATGCCAGACATTGCTTTGTCTCTTTGGCGTGGGTAATCTTTCAGAATCACGATAGCATCCCTATGAAGTAGATTTTAGCCCATTTTGCAGAATGGCACACTGAGGCCCAAAGAGATGAGAAACTAATCTGAGCTCAGCTAGCTATAAGAATTCTAGCCTGGGTCTGTCCAGTTGCTTTTCTATTACCACTCACTGCCCTTTTATTGCTTAAAAATATATAAGATAAAAGGAGAATAGCCACCCCCTTGATACTGTTACAAATATTCAGAATGATCATTTCTACATGAGGGCCTCCTGCCTGACACACAGTAGCCACTCAGGGAGAGAGTAATTGCTTCCTTTCCAACCCTTCTATCAAATCCCTTGGATGACTTTTGTCCCCCAGATAACCATCCCTGTTATCCAAGAAGATTCTTGCCTGTGCCGACTGGTTCACCATCTTTTTCTGAGGGGCGAAAAGGTTTTCCTGCAGACAGAAGGACCACAAGCATCACTGTGCTTGATGTACTGAATGTCCCTCCTGTGAAATATTCTAGTTCTTTAATTTTATCCATGAATATGTTCTAGTGATGGGGCTGAGAGCAAATGTGCTGTAGTGGTTACATTTGAAATCCCAGTCATAATGTGAATTTTGTAGTAAGACTTAAGAAGAAAATTAAAATATTTTTGAAGGGTTATCTCACTACTTCCCATCCTTTTTTTAATGAAAATGCATTATAGGCTCTCAGGCGATTGATTTTGTCTGTCCTCCATGAGAAATTTTGAGCCCCCTTCTCAACATCTAGTTTCTGTTTGATCCTCTAGGGAGGAAAGCTTACTACTTTTTGCCACTCTCTTTTTCACAAGCGGCAAATGGTTAAGTTTCTCTTTCCGCTAAATGAAAAGCCTCTGTCAGTGCCTTCCGTCATTTGCCTGACTTGCCACTACATTAGATGTGTTCATTCAGCAGTGTCTCTAGCACTCGCTGGGTACCAGCAATCACGCCAGCCCCCGAGGATGCAGCGGGGGGAGGTAGAATGCTGATAAGGAGGCTCGAATTGACTTTGTTGGGTGGAGAGGCAGGCAGTAAACAAGCAAACATAATTTTGGATAGTATATCAGGAATATAAAACAAGATGATGGGAAAGAAAGTGATTAAAGGCGAGAGGGTGGGCTCATGTTGCTGAGGAAAGCCAGCATTTGAAATAAAATCCGTGACAGGGGACAGCCATCCTCAGGAAGCCTGTGGAGGGTGGAGCATCCTAAAAAGGCGGAGTAGAGAACGCCAAGGCACAGAGCTGGTGTGAGCCTGGTACCATCAAATGAACCAGAAGGCCCTAGCTTGGCTTAAAAGGGCAGTGAGGTGGGAGGGGCAGACAGATCCTATTCTAGGTTCATTCCTGACCTGAAAAGGATTTGGATTTAACTTGTACTTTTTTCACCTCGAAGCATGCAGCTTCCCAGTTCCCCGACCCCATGCCTCCTTCAGTGGAAGCTAGGAGTTTTAACCACTGGACTGCCGGGGAATTTCCCTTGGATTTAATTCTTAATACAGGGGAATCTCCCCCTGGAAAATTCTGTGTCCTTTCCCATGTGTCCCCCATGCCTGGTGTGTGGTCAATATCTTCATGTGGAATCCAAGGAAGCCTAGTGCTCCTGATGGGAAAGACTCTTGGCTTCAGAATTCCTGAAACTCAGGGCTTGGTTTATCACAGCAGGATGAAGCAAGCAGCCTCCCTGGTAAAAGGGAGTGAACAGAGAGTGAGTTAGATCTCTTTCAACAGGGAAGGATGGGACTTCTCAGGTGGTACTAGTGGTCAAAGAGCCCGCCTTCCAATGCAGGTAAACAGAAGAGACGCGGGTTCTACCCCTGGGTTGGGAAGATCCCCTCGAGTAGGAAATGGCAACCCAGTCTGCTGTTCTTGCCTGGAGAATCCCATGGACAGAGGAGCCTGGTGGGCTACAGTCCTTAGGGATGCAAAGAGATGGACATGACTGAAGAAACCACTCCGTTTCTCTGAACCTCACTTTCTTGTGACAATATCAGTTCCCACATCAATGCAGTGTGCATCACACGGGTCCTGTGTGCAAAGTGGCTAGCCTAGTGTCTACTCAGTAGCAAGTGCTCCGGATGACTGCTGCCAACATTGCTTTTTGGAGGAATGTGGACTGGCCTCCAGGTGCTGTTGAACAGACTTTGTACTGATGCCAGCTCAGGCTCCAGGCTTCCAGAAGATTCCCTTTGATAGTACCTAGTTTACTTCTGAAGAGAGAATAATCTGTTTATTTTTGTACTGCTTGCAATTTCAAACTTGCCTTCCTGGATCTTGTCCTGTTTGAGACGCTCCTGATTTGTGAGTGGGGTCAAGGACCTTACTTTTGAAGAAAGCACGTTCCACAGTTAAGGAGCTTTCAGAGTAAGAATTGCAACACTGCTCAGTGTTGTGGATCTCTGGGCTATCCACTCCAGTTGTCAGAAGCCACAAGTGGCCTTGCGCCCCAGAATCACCTCAGATGGTGATTTCAGCCACGGAATTAAAGGATGCTTGCTCCTTGGAAGTAGAGTTATGACAAACCTAAACAGCATATTAAAAAGTAAGCCTGGCTTTGCAAAGGGGTTGCAAAGACTCAGACGTGACTTAGTGACTGAACAACAGCGACAAGAAGCAGCCTGAGATGTCCTACAAATGTATACACACTGGCTTTTGAAGACGTGAGACAAAAAACTGCAAAATATCTCCTTCATTTTGTATTTAAGTAATAACATTTTGGATAGGGTTACAGAAAATATTGTTTTTAAAACAGGGCTCCTGGAAAATGTACAAGTGCATATGTGGATCATTTTAATATCTATAATAAAAATCCATCTTAGGGCAAGCTGTGACTAAGTTTTGGAGGCACAAATGAACAGTGGTTACTGTCAGCTTTCAGAGGGGTTGCTCTTACCTTCTGGAGAAGGCAATGGCACCCCACTCTAGTACGCTTGCCTGGAAAATCCCATGGATGGAGGAGCCTAGTAGACTGCAATCCATGGGGTCGCTAAGAGTCGGACATGACTGAGCAACTTCAGTTTCACTTTTCACTTTCATTGGAGAAGGAAATGGCAACCCACTCCAGTGTTCTTGCCTGGAGAATCCCAGGGTCAAGGGAGCCTGGTGGGCTGCCATCTATGGGGTCACACAGAGTCGGACAGGACTGAAGTGACTTAGCAGCAGCAGTAGCAGCTGTTACCTTCCTGAGCAGCTCTTAATGACCTGTGGTGATTTGAGGTTTTCTGAATATCTTGTTTAACAGTGTGTTACACTTTTACTTACATGACTCCTTTTGGGAAGGCAGTGTGGTTGGAAGAGTGGAGGGGAGAAGGTATTGGTAAAAGTAGGGAATATCAGATTACTTTACCTGCCTCCTGGGAAACCTGTATGCTGGTCAAGAATCAACAGTTAGAACCAGACATGGAACAGGGGACTGGTTGCAGGTTGGGAAAGGAATAGATCAAGGCTGTATATTGTCACCCTGCTTATTTAGTTTATATGCAGAGTACATCATGTGAAATGCTGGGCTGAATGAAGCACAAGCTGGAATCAAGATTGCCAGGAGAAATATCAATAACCTCAGATAAGCAGATGATACTGCCCTTATGGCAGAAAGCTAAAGCTGAGCACCGAAGAACTGATGCTTTTGAACTGTGATGCTTTTGAACTGAGAAGAGTTTTGAGAGTCCCTTGGACTCCAAGGAGATCCAACCAGTCAATCCTAAAGGAAATTAGTCCTGAATATTCCTTGGAAGGACTGATGCTGAAGCTGAAGCTCAATTATTTTGGCCACGTGATGCAAAGAGCAGACTCATTAGAAAGGACCCTGATGCTGGGAAAGATTGAAGGCAGGAGGAAAAGGGGACGACAGAGGATGAGATGGTTGGATGGCATCAGAGACCCAATGGCCATGAGTGTGAACAAGCGCTGGGAGATAGTGAAGGACAGGGAAGCCTGGAGTGCTGCAGTTCGTGGGCTTGCAAAGAGTTGGACATGATTGAGTGACTGAACAGCAACAAGGAGTTTTTAAACTACATACTAAAAAAATAAAATAAAATAAACTACATACTAGTCTTTTGGTTGTTTTGGAGAGGGAGTTGTTTTGGAGTGGTGCTGTTTTTGTTTTGTTTTTGTAAAGGACAAACTATATTTAGTTTCTTCTCAGGAATTCCCTGGTGGTTCAGTGGTTAGGACTTCAGGCTATCACTTCTGAGGGCCCAGATTTAATCCCTGGTAGGGGAACTAAGATCCCACAAGCCTCCTGGTTCAACCAGAAAAAAAACAAAAACAACAACAAAAAAAACTTTCTTCTTTTTGCTGTCTGCTGGTAACTCCCCTTTAGGAAAGTGATCTCAGATGCTCCCTGTGCTAACCCACATGCCTCATAATAAAGTGAAAAGAGCATGGATAGTCAAAGGGTGTGCATCTCAGGTCTGGCCTCTGGCTCTGTTCCTTTGGTGCCCCAGGGTCGGGCTGTTTTCTGGGATGTGAGGCTGTGAGATGGGGAGAGTGTTGCTGCTCAGTGTGGAAGAGCTGCTCTCTCCCTCACATTACCCACCCCACACCCTGCACACGCACACACGTGTACACACGTACACATAAACGTGCAGACGCATAAGCACACACGTACACCTGCTCACATACCCCAAACGTGTGGAAGGCAAGCACAGCTTGGCTAACCCACACCCGAAGTGGAAAAGGAAACAGAATTTCACTGAGTCATGCTAAAACATGCATTTGACTAAAGCAAATGGCCCATTAAATTGAGCTCATCCAATCAGTAAGACCAACCTTGAACCCCATCTGGTTTGGCCATCTCTCCAAAACTTTTTTTTTGTTTTTTCCCCTAAATGAGCATGTGGTGAATTTGGAGTTTCCTTTTCCAATATTCTGTTATTTTTCAACTTTTTAATTGTTTGATCTTGAATATACATTTTTCAAAGTGGTTAATACAGTTGACATCTGAAGGATATCAAATCAATTTGATCATAAACAAGGAAGCCCTGTATATTGTTTTTCATTTACACATTCGAGACAAGTTTTAGTACTTCTCTAGTGGATCAGCCAGTAACGAATCTGCCTGCTGTGCAGGAAGTCTGGGTTCAGTCCCTGGGTCAGGAGGATACCCTGGAGAAGGGAATGGCAACCCACTCCAGAAGTCTTGCCTGGGAAGTCGCACGGACAGTGGAGCCTGGTGGGCTATATAGTTCATGGAATCAAAAGAGTCGAACACAACTAGCAACTAAACTGCTACCACCAGACAAGTTTTAAACTAATAAAGTGAATTTTAAACCTGGCATAATGAAGATGATGGGCCTTCTTAATAGAAATTGTGTTTTCTGGCTTTGTAAGTCCTACAGTCCCCAAACTGGGCCTGTCTCCAACTCTCCCTGAGTTATGTTTAGACAGAGATTATTTTAAACAGAGCTTCCAATCGCCTCTTTCCTGGAGAGGGTCAAACATGGATTGCTGCTTATCAGCCCCGTAAAAACATCAAGCGCAGCTCATGTGTCTTGGGGGCCCATGCGCTGCAGCTCAGCAGCGCCTGCGTTCCTTAGGGACTTTCATGCCCAAATGTGATAAATCTCAGAGAGTTAAAAGAGGAGAAGGCACAAAGGAGGCAGTTCATGGGAAGAGCCCTGCGTTTAGAGCTTTAAATTTGGACCGTGAATTCTGAAATGGAATAAATTTTTGTGTCCCTGGGCAAGACCCTCATCTATAACTGTCCTGCCTTTCTACCTTCCACTGTCGTGTTGGGGTGACATTCCACTGAGCAGACTGCAAGGCCCGCTCTTTATAAACAGTTAACCTTTGCTTGTGTGAAAGTTTTTTGTTCCTTCCACTAACGTCACCTGTTCATCCCTCTGGGCCCACTGCACACACTTGCTCTACTAGGAAGAAATCCCTAATTGTTTCAGGCAAAAGGAAGGAACACAGGTCCTCAAAGTACCTAAACTGTGACCATAACAGATACCACACTGATGCTTGCAGTCAGGTTGTGTCAGTTAACTTTTGCCAAATTTGTACTGCAGTACAAACCAGCCCAAAACTCAACAGCTTAAAACCACAAGCACCCATTCTCACACATGAGGGAGATAGCTAGGCTGCACACAGGGGACAGATGGGATGGCTGTATGCCAAGTGTGTTTCATCTTTCTCCTGGGACCAGGGCACATTTTTTTTGTTTGTTTGTTTGTCACAGTGGTGTAAGGGACGAGGGCATGTGAAAACATACAGTCCTCTTAAGGCCTATGTTGGGCACTGGCACACTGTCGTTTCTGCCCACCTTGTTGGGCATTCACTAAGCCATGTCCAACTCTTTTCAATGCCATGGACTGTAGCACGCCAGGCTCCTTTCTCTTCCACTATCTCCCTGAGTTTGCTCAAACTCATGTTCATTGAGCCAGTGATGCTATCTAACCATCTCATCCTCTGCAGCCCCCTTCTCCTTCAGCCCTCAATCTTTCCCAGCATCGGGGTCTTTTCCAATGAGTGAACTCTTTGCATCCAGGGGCCAAAGTATTGGAGCTTCAGTTTCAGCATCAGTTCTTCCAATGAATATTCAGAGTTGATTTCCTTTAGGATTGACTGGTTTGGGCTGAGCGCCAAGGAATTGATGCTTTTGGATTTTGGTGCTGGAGAAGCCTCTTGAGAGTCCTTTGGACTGCAAGGAGCTCAGACCAGTCAGTCTGCCCACGTGCCACTGGCCAAATCTAAAATCACTGGGAAGTACACCGCCCTGCACTGAGGCCACAGCAAGAACTGGATCCAGGGACAAGTGAACAATAGGAGCTAACCATTCCATTTTTCAAGCAGGTTCGTTGGTCCTATTAAATCAGAAGCCCCTCATGGGTAGGGGAGCAGAAACCATGCCTGCTTCACTGTCACTTGCCCCTGTGCCTGGGGCTCGAAGCTAGTTGCTATTCACTGATGTCTCTTGAGGTCCAACAGACCTTCCCAATCTTTTTCCTTTGTAGCAAAGTTTGGCAAAATAGGACCACAGGCCAAATCTGGCCTGGTTTTTGTGTCAATAGAGCACTAAACATATAAATGTTTGGGGAAAAAAAGTAAAAGAATAATAATTTTTAATGCCCCATGAAAATGATATGAAATTCAAATGCCAGTGCCCATAAATAAGGCTTTATTGGAACACAACCACACCCAGGCCTCTGTGCCTTGTCTGTGGACACTTTAGAACAAAACAACATAGCTGGAGGAGTTTCCATGGAGACTATATGTCCCCCAGAGCCTAACCATTTACTCTCTTGCCTGGTACAGAAACTGTTTGCCACCCCTGCTTGATAGGATAAGTGAAAGTGAAAGTCACTCAGCCATGTCACACTCTTTGCTACGGCTCCTCTGCCCATGGGATTCTCCAGGCAAGAATACTGGAGAGGGTTGCCATTTCCTTCTCCAGGGATCTTCCCCATCCAGGGATCAAACCGGGTCTCCAGCATTGCAGGCAGATTTTTTACCATCTGATAAAGAAACTGAGAAAACCCCTAGGAGGTGAATGCCTTGCCAAAGATGACAGAGTTGTCAGCTTGATTAAGCCAAGTATTTACGTGGGGTTAATACTTTCCCCCCTTTTTTTCCTAGTAATCAGAAGCCTGGGATACCCATGTGTCACTGATCTAGAGACGTCCCCTCGCGGGCAGCACTTCATGACCCAGCGGCGCCCGCCCCAGTAAAGCCACCGTGGTGTCCGGCATGGCCCCGCTGCTCCTGGGCGCGGTGATGCTGGTGGCCCAGCTCCAGCTAGTGCCTTCCCGCCCCGCGGTGGTGCCAGGGAACGAGCCAGGCCAGCCGGAGCTGGTGCGGAAAGCGGCGACCCTCCAGGAGGAGATCCCCGACGGCGCAGCCCCCAATGGCTCCGCCCAGCAGCTGCCGCAGACCATCATCATCGGTGTGCGCAAGGGCGGTACCCGCGCGCTGTTGGAGATGCTCAGCCTGCATCCAGACGTGGCGGCTGCCGAGAACGAGGTGCATTTCTTCGACTGGGAGGAGCACTACAGCCAAGGCCTGGGCTGGTACCTCAGCCAGATGCCCTTCTCCGCCCCACACCAGCTAACGGTGGAAAAGACCCCCGCGTACTTCACGTCGCCCAAAGTGCCTGAGCGCGTGCACGGCATGAACCCGGCCATCCGGCTGCTGCTTATCCTGCGGGACCCATCGGAGCGCGTGCTATCCGACTACACCCAAGTGTTCTACAACCACGTGCAGAAGCGCAAGCCCTACCCGTCCATCGAGGAGTTCCTGGTGCGCGACGGCCGCCTCAACGTGGACTACAAGGCTCTCAACCGCAGCCTGTACCACCTGCACATGGAAAACTGGCTGCGTTTCTTCCCGCTGCGCCGCATCCACATCGTGGACGGCGACCGCCTCATCAGGGACCCCTTCCCCGAGATCCAGAAGGTGGAGCGGTTCCTGAGGCTGTCGCCGCAGATCAACGCCTCCAATTTCTACTTTAACAAAACCAAGGGGTTCTACTGCCTGAGGGACGGCGGCCGGGACCGCTGCTTACACGAGTCCAAAGGCCGGGCGCACCCCCAAGTGGACCCCAGACTCCTCAATAAACTGCACGAATATTTTCATGAGCCAAATAAGAAATTCTTTGAGCTTGTCGGCAGAACATTTGACTGGCACTGATTTTTTTTTTTGGCGATAAGCTAGGCTCGGAACCTTTCCTATTGTAAGTTCTGGTGTACATCTGGGGTGGGGGAAAGAATTTTAAAAGGGCATTTAAGTATAATTTATTTGTAAGATCCATAAATTACTTCTGTACAGTATTAGATTCACAATTGCCATATATACTAGTTATATTTTTCTACTTGTTAAATCGAGGGCATTTTGTATTGTTTTTCATGGTTGTTAACATGTGTAATATGTCTCTATATGAAGGAACTAAAATATTTAACTGCAAAAAAAAAAAAATGAAATTCTAGAGATGCAGTCTTTTTTGAATATAGTTAACTTGCCCCCAACTCCAAATAGCTGTGTGTATTCATTCATCGCATATATTTCTTTGTTACTCTTTAAAAAACATGTTTTTCATAGTTATTACCTTCCTCTCCCCTTCTCTCCTTTCTTCATTGTCTTTTTAAAGTTTTAATGTCTCCCTGAGGTCATCAGATTTATTTTTTACTTGCATTGTGAGATTTCTCTTCATTGAGATGCCCGTTATTCTTGGAGGGGACAGTTTCACCCATTTCCAGCTTTAGCAGGTCCCTGAGTGTGGATTCTAACTCCACGTAAACTCCAAGAGGACAAAGCAATTAAGCTGGAGAAGTTAGTTGCTAACCAGCGAGAGACTTGCTTCAAAGAGTGCTTACATTTCCTTCTGATTGCAGCAATAGATGAAACAACAATAAAGGAAATTAAACCTGGCTTTCAGAATGATCTTGGGGCTGTGTACTTTGCCCCAGGTGGCAGTGGGTCTCCAGAAAGTCACTTAGAATAGAAAAGAGGAATTTCAGAATCTATGCATGTCCCCATCTGTGAAAGGCTGACCAAAAGGATAACTGTTTGCTTGGGCTGGGAGTCTAATAATCTATTTCCTGAAAGATCATAGGCACTTATAGACATATATTCCATATGCTTTGAGATCTAGGTGTGTACCTGTTTAAACATCAGCTCCAAATTTGGAGTCCTGAATGTAAAAGGAAATTTAAATTCCCAAGGGTTGAAATTGAAAAGAGAAAGACGTTCAAAGCAGCGGCGGATATAGGTTTGGAACCCCTTGCACCTGCCTCAGAGACAAGGAGCCCAACTTCAATTTCACTTCTGCCCTGAACAACTGGGTTGTTAGCAATGATCAGATAAGCCCCTCTGAGCCTCAGTTTTCTCATGCATTCTTCGTTCAGTCAGCCTCCTACAGAGTTAAATAAATCAGACTTTTTTCTTATTATGAATACAAATATGTTCGTTACAGTAAAACAAAAAAATACAAGGACACAAATGCGTCTCCTGACATAGTTCTCACTTAAGGCAGAGGAGTGAAATAGACATTTTGTAGAGGAACTCATTGAGATTTCCCTCAAGCAACCCCAGGAAGGAGGAATTATTATGGCAAGTTCAAAGTGGAAGAAACAAGCACAGTGAAGATAAGGAACTCGCCCAAGTTCACATTGACTATAAAACAGAGCTCAGAGTCCACTTACAGTCAAAGCCCAAGGTTTTGTCTGTGTGTGTGTGTGTGTGTATTTTTGTTTTTTTTCTATACCCATTTTTTCCCTAAATGCAAATGGAAAGACCTAGAGACAGTTCTTCCTGACATATTCCTTTTTTGGTGCCAAATGTCTTCCATCCCAAGAGGTGAGCCTGAGCCAGAGGGAAGAGCAAGAAGGAGCCTGAGGTTTTCTCAGGCGTGCTATCAGGGAAGTGAGTCACCTTAGTTATGCTTCAGCAGCTTCAGTCTGGCTTGACCTTAGCATGGCCTGCACCCCACCCTGGGCCCTGCACAGGCAACAAAAAATGCCTTCTCTGCACCTTCATTAAGTGAAATTGAAGTCGCTTAGTCGTGTCCAACTCTTTGTGAACCCATCTCTACCAGGCTCCTCCATCCATGGGATTTTCCAGGCAAAAATACTGGAGTGGGTTGCCATTTCCTCCTCCAGGAAATCTTCTCAACCCAGGGACTGAACCTGGGTCTCCCGCATTGTAGGAAAATACTTTACCATCTGAGCCACCAGGGAAGTCAAGGTTGTCATTAAAAAAAAAAAAAAAAAAACAGCTCCCCAAAGGGTGCGGCAGAAATAGACTGGGCTTCCTGTTGACATGGAACTTTGCCATCTGCAGAGTGTTTCCCCCTGTAGTGCATCACTGGATCTTACTTCTATTATGAGTGAGTGAAGTCGCTCAGTCGTGTCCGAATCTTTGTTACCCCATGGATTTTAGCCTACCAGGCTCCTTTGTCCATGGGATTTTCCAGGCAATAGTCCTGGAGTGGATTGCCATTTCCTTCTCCAGGGAATCTTCCCAACCCAGGGATCAAACCCAGGTCTCCCGCATTGTAGACAGACACTTTACCATCTGAGCCACCAGGGAAGACACTGTAATAGGTGAAGGCTGAAAAAAGAGACAAAGGTGAAATCAAGGTTGCCCAGGAATTGGGTGACTAAGTAGAAATCCTGGTATGTGTTTTCTGACTCCAAAGAGGATGCTTTTTGCAAAATACCTAAGCATGCCAGCACCCTCGGGATGGTGTACTTGAAACTTGCCCTGTTGGGGCAAGAAGGTGGTGGGTAGGGATGAAGGAGGGAAGGACCAAGCACTGGAGACATGGTCTACCTTTTGTGGCTGACACAGCTGATCTAGGGGATGACTGAATTTAAGATGATCAATGGGTATAAGTTCAGTAATTGTTGGTTTGGAGGTATGCTTGTGTGCTCAGTTACATCTGACTCTTTGCAACCTCAGGGACTACAGCCTGCCAGGCTCCTCTCTGCATGGGATTTTTTCCAGGCAAGAATACTGGAGCAGGTTGCCATTTTCTGCTCCAGGGGATCTTTCCAACCCAGGGATCGAACCCATATCTCTGGCATCTCCTGAACTGGCAGGTGGATTCTTCCCCACTGAGCCACCTGGGAAGCCCAATGGGGGTGTTGTTGACTAAAAATGCTGTCATGGAGGTCTACCACAGGCAACGGTCAGGGGCCCTAGTAGCTATTTCTATTCATCTGTTTTTGGTACCTCCTGAGCTAGCCATTTGGAAGGGATAAGCAGTATGAGGCCATTGCTCCAGACCTGTTCAAGGCCCTTAGCTCTCATCTGAGCATGGTCAGATTCAGAGGGGTCCTGCCCAGGGTGGGCCTACTCAGAAGCCCAAATGCAGCGACTTAGGAGTCAGATGGACACCTGATCCGTCTCCAAATGCCTCATCAGTTCAGTTCAGTTCAGTCACTCAGTCATGTCCGACTCTGCGACCCCATGAATTGCAGCACACCAGGCCTCCATGTCCATCACCAGCTCCCGGAGTTCACCCAAACTCATGTCCATCGAGTCAGTGGTGCCGTCCAGCCATCTCATCCTCTGTAGTCCCCTTTTCCTCCTGTCCCCAATCCCTCCCAGCATCAGAGTCTTTTCCAATGAGTCAACTCTTCCCATGCGGTGGCCAAAGTATCGGAGTTTAAGCTTTAGCATCATTCCTTCTAAAGAACACCCAGGACTGGTCTCCTTTAGGATGGACTGGTTGGATCTCCTTGCAGTCCGAGGGACTCTCAAGAGTCTTCTCCTACACCACAGTTCAAAAGCATCAATTCTTCAGCCCTCAGCTTTCTTCACAGTCCAACTCTCACATCCATACATGACTACTGGAAAAACCATAGCCTTGACTAGAAAGACCCTTGTTGGCACAGTAATGTCTCTGCTTTTGAATATGCTATCTAGGTTGGTCATAACTTTCCTTCCAAGGAGTAAGCGTCTTTTAATTTCATAACTGCAGTCACCATCTGCAGTGATTTTAGAGCCCCCAAAACAAAGTCTGACACTGTTTCTACTGTTTCCCCATCTGTTTCCCATGGAGTGATGGGACCAGATGCCATGATCTTCGTTTTCTGAATGTTGAGCTTTAAGCCAACTTTTTCACTCTCCTCTTTCACTTTCATCAAGAGGCTTTTTAGTTCCTCTTCACTTTCTGCCATAAGGGTGGTGTCATCTGCATAACTGAAGTCTATTAACAGAGAAAAGCCTAGGGAGTGAGGTTGCTGCCTGGATTGGTCTAGGCTCAAGGCCAGCCTGGGTGATGACCTCCTCGCAGGGTGAAAGAGAACAGCTGAGCAGAGCCTCAGCTATTGTGTTTGGGGCGTTTGGAATATTGACTTCACTTGATGCTTCTGAGGCATCAGACAGCCCCCTCCCATCCTCCAGGAATCAGATAGTGCTGAAACCCTGATAACACAATTTTGATTATCAGCTCTCAGCCTGGAAATTTGCTGTTTTAGCAAAACTGCTGGTGCACCTCTGAGCAGAGTGCCTTGCTCTTTCTATCTTGGGAGACAGTACACAGCAGAAAGGAGATGTGGGGCAGAAGAGGCCAGCATTCAGAGTGCCTGCTACCTGCAGCGGTAGAGTCAGAGATCACTGCTGAGAGTTTGAGTATTCATTACAATTGTGTTTTTCTTTTGAGACCCTACTATGTGCTTAGCATGGCACTAAGCTCTCAGGAAAATGAAAATGTCATTAACTGTTCTGTGTCTAAAATATAAACAACAAAACATAGAAGTGCTAGGAAGGCTATTCTGTGTTTAAATTTAAAAAAAAAAAAAACAAAAGGCAAGGAAAGCAGGCAGCTTAAACTGTGTACAGATTAGCCAGTGTAGTGTGCTTAGGGCCTTTCAATATGTTCTTGAAAAATTCAAGAACATCCCTGAGAGAAGTCAGTTAGCCCCAGGATAGAGTGGACTAACTGAGGCATAAGATATGGACCTACCCCCACTCTTTTAAAAGAAAATAGAGGGAGCTTCCCTGGTGGTCCAGCGGTTAAGTCTCTGCATTCCCAATGCAGGTGGCCCAAGTTGGTCCCTGGTCGAGTAACTGGATCCAACAGACCATAATTAAGAGGTTGCATGCTGCAGTCAGGAATTTGCCTTCCTCAGCCGGGGGTTCATGTGATGTGACTGGGGATCCCACATGCCACAACTGGGACCTGGAGCAACCAGATAAATAAATATACATATTTTTAAATGATAATAAAGAGAGGAATACTACTCCAGCTATGGGGATGGTGGTCCCAGAGACGGGGAATGTTGGCATTGAGGATCATATAAAGTGAGGGATGACAGAGGTATCATTTAGCCACACCATTCCTCAGAGTAGGAAGAGATGGGAAGGGTGGTGTGGCAAAGCTGTGACCCAGATCACTTATCCTGTGGGCCACGGGACCCTGTCCTTACCACAGGAAGGCTTCTTGGAGGAATTGCCATAGAGCCGGAGCGCAGGAGGCAATGGAGGTAACCAGAGCAGGGCGTTCTGGACAAGAGCAGGTTAAGGAATCAAGGCAGTGGGGGTGTGGAGATGGAGGAAGTAAAGACGCAAGCAGGAGAAGGTCTCCTGGGCATGGGAGTGGGTTCAGCACACTGGGAGCTCAGTCTGTGGCCTTGACATCTGCTTCTCAAGTGGCGGAAGCTTGCTTAGTAGGCATCCATGCGTCTCTCTCTCTCCTGTGCAGGTGTATATCTGTCATATAAAAATAACTGCCATTTTTGCATACCTGCTATGTGCTTGGTATTTTAAATATGTTGTTTTTAACCCATGTGGTAATTCTGAGAAGTAGGAAATGACATAGCCCTAATTTTACAAGGGAGGAAACTCAGACGCTGTAGGGCTTGACCACGTTGCCAGAGCCACTGATGGCTGTAACTGGAATTTAGGGTCTAGGGTCCACGCCCTGCTACTAAAAGTCTATGCAATTGTGAGTCAGCAGAGGAAGAAGTAAAGCATATGCTTCAGGCTCCTCTGCCCGTGGGCTATTCCAGGCAATACTGGAGTGGGTGGCCATTTCCTTCCCCAGGGGATCTTCCTGACCCAGGGATTGAACCAGGTCTCCTGCATTGACAGGCGGATTCTTTACTACTGAGCCACCAGAGAAGCTCCTAGAAACATAAGAGGCATCCAGAATCTCGGGAGGCACTCTCTAGTGCTATTGGAGTATCTTCAAGCCAACAGTGGCTGGATCCTGATACAAAAGGGATGTGATAAAGCAGGTTCCTTAAAGGTAGACGTTCATTTAGAAAGTCTGAGCTTGAGCTAAAGACCAGAGCAGCACAAAGGCGCTCTCCAAATGGAAAGCAAGGGATGAGGACCAAGATGCTGAGATGCTTGACTGAGGCGTTTAACTGAAATATTTTGGTGGAAGGAATGACCCTGACTCTTCCGTTCACCCTGAAATCAAGATCCTCACTCCACTTTCCTCAAATTTCCAAGTCAGGCGACCTGAGAGAAAAAGCAAGGAGAGCTAGGAGACCTGAATCAATCTGAATCCCAATTCCACTAGTTATTAGGTTCAAATTCCCAGAAACTCAATTTTTTTTGTTTCTGAATATAAATGGACTGACATTTACTTAACTCTATTTGGGGGAGAATTCAGTGAGATAAAGTAAAAACTGTTAACTTTGTGGGTATGTGGTTTAGTGGTTAAAAGCATCGAGACCTCTGGGAAGTAGATCAAGACTGGTTTTGAAAAAGCAGGCACCAAGGCCTTGGTTTCCCATCATTTCCCAGCTTCAGGACCCTGGCCTTTGCAGTTGGTGTCCAGTCTGGACTCCATTCACCAGAAAAATACTCTGATTCCCCATCGCCTGTTCCCCACCCCCATCTGGTGGCTAAAAGCTCAACCTGTGTACTATGTTCTGGGCATTTCTCTTAGTTGTCGGTTTCTGCCTTCCCTGGAGGTGCCTGGGAAGTAATGCCCACCCTTCTTCTCTACTCTCCAGGGGGTTGCCTGTGACTAACGATTGACTGATGTGGCATGAGGAATAGGATCGCGGGGAGGCGTCCCAGCCTCCTGGTCTCTGGGCAGGACAACCTCTATGGTACAGCTCACGTTCCAGAATTCGTGGGATCAAGTGGAGGCTAGACTTCTCCTGAGGGCTTCCCAGGTGGCAGTAGTGGTAAAGACATGCCTGCCAATGCAGGAGACGCAAGAGACATGGGTTCAAACCCTGGGCCCGGAAGATCCTGCTGGAGGAGGGCATGGCAACCCACTCCAGTATTCTTGCCTGGGGAATCCCATGGACAGAGGAGCCTGTAGGGCTATGGTCCATAGGGTTGCACAGAGTCAGATACGACTGAGACGACAGCACACACGCACGCACGCAGACTTCTCCTGAAGCCACACTTCTGCCTAGTTTTTTCTCCTGTTTTATTCTGCATCCCTGGTTATCTATTTCTTCCACAATCCCATTCTTGATAAATGACTTTCCCAAGAATACAGGCAGAGAAGGAAATGGCAACCCACTCCAGTGTTCTTGCCTGGAGAATCCCAGGGATGGAGGAGCCTGGTGGGCTGCTATCTAGGAGGTCGCAGAGGGTCGGACACAGCTGAAGCGATTTAGCAGCAGCAGCAGCAGCAAGAATACAGGGATCCCCATCCTGGGCTTCGCTTCTAGAGCATCCACTCTAAGATAGTAAACTTGCATATAGGTCTTAGTCTTTCTGTATTTCATACAAGTAATAGGACCAACCAGTAATACAACAGGGCTATTCTAATTTTTCCTGTAAGGAGTGAGACCACTTTGTTCTCTGACACACAGAAGCGCTAAATACAATGATAAACTTATTATCAAGGAGTAGTCTCTTCTTTTGGCTTCTCAGAGTATCAACAGTGTCCATGCATTACCATCAACCTCCAGCTACATAAAAGCTTTCTGGTTCTCACCAATATGAGGGCATCACTCCATCTTACTTATGTTACAAGATATCTCTATTGTTTGGTTAGTAATTAATTTAGAGCTCCTGAATGAATGTCTTTTCCTCTTGGTTACAACACCCTGGCACTCAGCACTGTGCCTGGCACATGGTAGATAGCAAATACTTGTTTGTGGATTGAATTGTAATTCTAGCCCAGATGTCAATCTGATGTGAAAACCCCCTTCACCAAATCTTAGCTTTGTGAGCTGACGTCCTAGGAACACCTTCTCTGGGCCAGGCACTGTTAGCAGTTCACAGTATACTGTTTTACTTAATCCTTTCAAAACCCAGGGGAAATCCAAGCTCATTGTTTTTTTCTGACCATCATATCCCAAGCAAATAGAACAATATTTGACCTAAGAGTTACAAACATTTATTAACTAAATGAATCATTCCAGCATCCGAGCTTTCTCCACTATGCCGTATGACACAACCTCTTCCCGAATATTGCACCAGTAGAGAATCCAGTATTCCCTAAGGCAAGCCAGTGCATCTCCATATTGGCCACTAAAATGCATGTTTCCTCTAACTACATCTCTATTCCCCTAGCTTCCTCCAGTGGATATGAGTTCTACACCAGGTCTTATGAATAACAAATCTCATTCTACTGTTTTCATGTTGGCACACTGGAAAAGAACACTGACCTTGGATTCTGAAGTCCTGAACTTAGAGAGCTAGTCCTGAACCTAGCTTTTCACAGCAATGTGACCTTGGGCAATTTCCGTAGCTTCTCTCAACTTCTGGTGCCTCTCTGCAAAGCAAGATAAATGATGCCTTCTTCACATAGATTCTATGAGTCTTGCCTGGCTAGTGGCCAATGTACAAATATAAGAGATCATAATTCTACAAAAACTCATCAACATTGAAAAGTAGCTTAGCTCTCATGACTGGTGTCACCCCATTTAGAGGGTAATGGAATAATACTGAGTATTAATGAAAAGCTGGGTATGTATTATCTCAGTTAATTTTCAGGTCAGCCTCTGAGGCAGACATTACTATTAACCTCATTCTATGGATGGGACATCGAAGGCAAGAGACATTAAGTAATTTCTCAAAGTCACATGACTAGTAAATAGAGCTAGATTTGTTCCCTGAACTGTCTTCTTGGCTAGCATAAGGATGTAGTACTAGCTAGTACTAGTAGAGTAGCCTAGTATCTTCAGGTTACCCCACCTTTCAGTGTAGACGGGAGTCCTTTCTTTAACATATTTGCTCATGAAAAGAGCTAGAGCACAAAGAAAGCAAACATGGCGATTAGGAACTTAAGATAAACATCAGCAAGGAGATGTAGTAGGTAGAATTCAGGAATGTCCTCTCAAGATTCCTCCTCTCTGGTGTACATGCTCTATGTAATTTTCTCCTCTTGAATGTAAGCTGGACTTGTAAATGAGATGGGATATTTACCCTCTTGATTGGGTTACATTATCTGGTAAGGATAATCGCATGTGACGTTATCAGGTTTTCTGAGACTCCAAGTCAACTTAGCATACTGAGGAGGGAGAAAGATTCTCCTACTAGTTTTGAAGTCACCTGCCATGTAAGAGGCTTAGCAAGGGACTTCAGTGGTCAGCAATACTGGAAGTGTCCCTCAGCCAGCATCCAGCAAGGAAACAAAAGCCATGGTCCTACAGGTGCAAAGAACTCAAGTTTCCCAACAAGATGTCAACTTGGAAGAGGGCCCCAAGCTCCAGATGAGAACACTCTGGCTGAGAATTTGACTGCCACCAGTGAGGGCCTGCTTGGACTCCTGTCTCAAGGAAACTGAAATACCAGCTTAAATCAATATACTTCTACTATTTCAGTTTCCATGAGACAGGAGTCCAAGCAGGCCTTCACTGGGTGGCAGTCAAGGTCTCAGCCAGAGTGTTCTCATTGAGAAAATTACTTAATGTCTCTTGCCTTCGATGTCCCATCCATAAAGTGAGGTTATTAGTAATGTCTGCCTCAGAGGCTTATCTGAAAATTAGCAGAGATAATACATACCCAGCTTTTCATTAATACTCAGTATTATTCCATTACCCTCTAAAAGGGGTGATACCAGTCATGATAGCTAAAGTACTTTTCAATGTTGATGAGTTTTTGTAGAATTATGATCGCTTATATTTGTACATTGGCCGCTAGACATGCAAGACTCATAGAATCTGTGTTAAGATGGGATCATTTATCCACAGTGATAAATGCAAAGAAATAGAGGAAAACAACAGAATGGGAAAGACTAGAGATCTCTTCAAGAAATACCAAGGGAACATTTCATGCAAAGATGGGCTCAATAAAGGACAGAAATGGTATGGACCTAACAGAAGCAGAAGATATGAAGAAGAGGTGGCAAGAATACACAGAAATACTGTACAAAAAAGATCTTCACAACCAAAATAATTATGATGGTGTGATCACTCACCTAGAGCCAGACATCCTGGAATGTGAAGTCAAGTGGGCCTTAGAAAGCATCACTACGAACAAAGCTAGTGGAGATGATGGACTTCCAGTTTAGCTATTTCAAATCCTGAAAGATGATGCTGTGAAAGTGCTGCACTCAATATGCCAGCAAATTTGAAAACGCAGCAGTGGCCACAGGACTGGAAAAGGTCAGTTTTCATTCCAATCCCAAAGAAAGGCAATGCCAAAGAATGCTCAAACTACCACACAATTGCACTCATCGCACATGCTAGTAAAGTAATGCTCAAAATTCTCCAAGCCAGGCTTCAGAAATACGTGAACCATGAACTTCCTGATGTTCAAGCTGGTTTTAGAAAAGGCAGAGGAACCAGAGATCAAATTGCCAACATCCGCTGGATCATGGAAGAAGCAAGAGAGTTCCAGAAAAACATCTCTTTCTGTTTTATTGACTATGCCAAAGCCTTTGACTGTGTGGATCACAATAAACTGTGGAAAATTCTGAGAGAGAGGGGAGTATCAGACCACCTGACCTGCCTCTTGAGAAATCTGTATGCAGGTCAGGAAGCAACAGTTAGAACTGGACATGGAACAACAGACTGGTTCCAAATAGGAAAAGGAGTACATCAAGGCTGTATATTGTCACCCTGCTTATTTAACTTCTATGCAGAGTACATCATGAGAAACACTGGGCTGGAAGAAACACAAGCTGGAATCAAGATTGATGGGAGAAATATCAATAACCTCAGTTATGCAGATGACACCACCCTTATGGCAGAAAGTGAAGAGGAGCTAAAAAGCCTCTTGATGAAAGTAAAAGAGGACAGTGAAAAAGTTGGCTTAAAGCTCAACATTCAGAAAACGAAGATCAGACATCCAGTCCCATCACTTCATGGGAAATAGATGGGGAAACATTGGAAACAGTGGCAGACTTTATTTTTTGGGGCTCTAAAAATCACTTCAGATGGTGATTGCAGCCATGAAACTAAAAGACACTTACTCCTTGGAAGAAAAGTTATGACCAACCTAGACAGCATATTCAAAAGCAGAGACATTACTTTGCCAACTAAGGTCCATCTAGTCAAGGCTATGGTTTTTCCAGTAATCATGTATGGATATGAGAGTTGGTCTGTGAAGAAGGCTGAGCACCGAAGAATTGATGCTTTTGAAGTGTGGTGTTGGAGAAGACTCTTGAGAGTCCCTTGGACTGCAAGGAGATCCAACCAGTCCATTCTGAAGGAGATCAATCCTGGGATTTCTTTGGAAGGAATGATGCTAAAGCTGAAACTCCAGTACTTTGGCCACCTCATGGGAAAAGTTGATTCATTGGAAAAGACTGATGCTGGGAGGGACTGGGGGCAGGAGAAGAAGGCGACAACAGAGGATGAGATGGCTGGATGGCATCACTGACTCGATGGACGCAAGTCTGAGTGAACTCCGGGAGTTGGTGATAGACAGGGAGGCCTGGCGTGCTGCAATTCATGGGGTCGCAAAGAGTCGGACACGACTGAGCGACTGAACTGAACTGAACTGAACTGAAAATCACTGCAGATGGTGATTGCTGTTATGAAATTAAAAGACACTTACTCCTTGGAAGAAAAGTTATGACCAACCTAGACAGCATATTGAAAAACAGAGTCATTACTTTGCCAACAAAGGTCTATCTAGTCAAGGCTATGGTTTTTCCAGTAGTCATGTATGAATGTGAGATTTGGACTGTGAAGAAAGCTGAGTGCGGAAGAACTGATGCTTTTGAACTGTGGTGTTGGAGAAGACTCTTGAGAGTCCCTTGGACTTCAAGGAGATCCAACCAGTCCATTCTAAAGGAGACCAGTCCTGAGTCTTCTTTGGAAGGAATGATGCTAAAGCTGAAACTCCAGTACTTCGGGCACCTTATGCGAATAGTTGACTCATTGGAAGAGTCATTGCAAGAGCTGACTCATCATTGACTCTGATGCTGGGAGGGGTTGGGGCAGGAGAAGGGGACGACAGAGGATGAGATGGCTGGATGGCATCACTGACTCGATGGACGTGAGTTTGAGTGAACTCCGGGAGTTGGTGATGGACGGGGAGGCCTGGCGTGCTGCGATTCGTGGGGTCGCAAAGAGTCGGACACGACTGAGAGACTGAACTGAACTGAATAATAGAAAATTCCCTGGTTTCTCAGATGGTAAGGTATCTGCCTGCAATGTATAAGATCCCTGGGTGGGGAAGATCCCCTGGGGAAAGGAATGACTACTCACTCCGTTATTCTTGCCTGGAGGATTCCATGGGCAGAGGAGCCTGGTGGGCTACAGTCCATGGATTTCAAAGAGTCAGAAGATACTGTGTAACTAACACACACACACACACACACTCTAAAGTCTTACATCTACTTTTTAGCCATTCTTCTCAATTTATACTCACTTTTATATACTCTCTATTGAAAACAAACAAAATGCATGATTTTTTTGCTACCCAAGGAATACATGTTCTTTGTATGAAAACTGAATCCTTTGAGTAAGATTATAAATAATCACTGCCAATATTTTGTCTTGCTTCAGATTTTTCCAACACATATCTGTGTGTATTAAAAGTAAATTACATATTTTTGATAACTCACTCAACAACCTAAGGGTAAACATCAGCTGATACCTATCCACTGATAAACTTGAAAGAGAACTTAGAAATAATTTAAGCTAATCTTCTTGTTTTATGGAAGAAAGGTGTGAGTTCTAGAGGAGTCAAGTCACTGTTAATGCTGAATTTATAACGGATGAGAACTCAGAACTACCCCTTAATACCTTCCACACTGTATGTTTGATGTCATATCACTTGTGTAACTCTCCTCCAGAGAGTTTGGTCCCCAGAGGAAGTCCTGTTGCTTCCTACGAAGCCACTGCCTCACAGAGTTTTGCAGGAAGCCAATAACTAGGTGACAGCGGCTGAGTAAAGTTGAAGTCTTCATCTAGTAGTTGTTTTGGTGCAATGGGAAAAACAAGAAAAGCTAGGTAGACTTGGTATTCTGGGCTTAACTGATGGTGCAGCAGTAAAGGAATCCACCTGCCAATGCCGGAGAAGTAGCAGATTCAGTTTCAATCCCTGGGTCGGGAAGATACCTTGGAGTAGGAAATGGTAAGCCAATCCAGTATTCTTGCCTGGAAAATTCCATGCACTGAGGAGCCTGGCAAGCTGCAGTCTCTGGGGCCACAAAGAGCAGGATATGACTGAATGACTGACGTGCGCGCGCACACACACACAAACCTCGCATTATAATTACCCATTGCGATGTTACAAATTACTCTAAAACTTAGAGTCATGCAACGTTTATTATTTCTGGTAGTACTGAGGGTGGGCTAGGAAATTCTGGCCAGGTCTTCCTCGGGTGTCCACCCAGTTGTATTTAGATGGTGGCTAGGATTGAAGCTGCCTGAAGGCTGAGCTGCGTTGAAGATCCAAGACAGCTTTGTTAATGACATGTTTGATGCCTTTATATTTTGGGGCTCCAAAATCAGTGCAGATGGTGACTGCAGGCATGAAATTAAAAGATACTTGCTCCTTGGAAGAAAAGTTATGACCAACCTAGACAGCATATTAAAAAGCAGAGACATCACTTTGCTAATAAAGGTCTGTCTAGCCAAAACTATGGTTTTTCCAGTAGTCATGTATGGATGTGAGAGTTGGACTATAAAGAAAGCTGAGCGCTGATGAATTAATGCTTTTGAACTGTGATGCTGGAGAAGACTCTTGAGAGTCCCTTGGACTGCAAGGAGATCCAACCAGTCTATCCTAAAGGAAATCAGTCCTGAATATTCATTGGAAGGACTGATGTTGACGCTGAAACTCCAAAACTTTGTCCACCTGATGGGAAGAACTGAGTCATTGGAAAAGAACCTGATGCTGGGAAAGACTGAAGGCGGGAGGAGAAGAGAACGACAGAAGATGAGATGGTTGGATGGCATCACTGACTCAATGGACTTGAGTTTGAGCAAGCTCCGGGAGGTGGTAATGGACAGGGAAGCCTGGTATGCTGTAGTCCATGGAGTCACAAAGTATGGGACATGAATGGGCGACTGAACTGACTGACTGACTGACTTGATGCCTCAGTTGCATGACTGCTCTGCCTGGGGGCTGACTGGGTCTCCCTCCCTCTGCCCTCCATGTGACCTACTTGCGGTTCCTTACCTTAGCAGACTTAAGGTGGAAACTTTTCTATGGTACCTGACTTTCCCCAGAAAGAGTGTTCTAAAAGAGCAAAGCAAAAGTTGCAAGTGTTACCTAGAGAAACTACTGCTACATGGTATTGTTACAGTGGGGCCAGCCCAGATTCAGTAGGAAAGGACTATTTAAGGAGCTGAATATTAGAAGGCGTGGTTCAATGGGGGGACCTCTTTGGAGACTAGCTGCCATGCTTGGCTGTTCCTTGACAATAAAATGGACAGAACACCTACTTAATGGACTTTTGGTCATATTTAAAAGAGAGATTAATATAGGTATGAGCTTTCATGAATCTTAGAATCCATTATACAAATGCAAGGTATCATTATTAAAAGTCCTCAGGCCAACTATGTAATTTCAACTATTTTGACCTAAAGCATTTGCCTATTTTCAGTCCAATCTTTTGATTGTGTGTAATGGTGATTAAGTGATTTTGCATGAATCATTTGTTCCATGATACTTACACTGTGCTTTTATTATAGCCCAACCAAACCTTATGAGGAGAAAAGATACACTTAGAACAAATTGTGGACTGGGTCAGCAGGGAAATTTTGTCCTCTGTGTAGGCAGAGCTACAGGACCTCTCAGATAATCTGTCAAACACAAAAGAAAGTTACTGAGACATTTAACACTGCATATTAGAAGCTGTGTACAGCATTCTAAAAAGAATGCATGGCAGATTCCATTTCTACTTTCTTTAATTTGGAAGTTCTATCTTTAGTAGCGATTTACATTTTCCACACAATTAAAGACTCTACCTAGTTCTGATTTGCACTTGAAGTATCCAATTCAGCTGTGATTTACATTTTTTCCTCTATTTATCTGTTTCCCAGTTTAAAAGAAAAAAAAAAACCAAGGTCTTAAACTTGACATTAATTGGGGATAATACTGGACAAATGTGATTAACTATTTCGGAAGATCAATTTGCTCATATGTTAAATAGGAATAAGATACTCTTTAAGGAATTCTTGTGCATATTAAAGGCCACAAGCACAGACAGGCATGTGGTAGACACTCAACACACATGCATTCATTGTTCTTTAACACACTCTTTGTGGATCCCTTCAAAAGGTCTGTAATAAAGAACTGGCTATTGGAAACAGAAGAGCCCCCTGGTATCACTGCCCATTTTGAACATCAAGGCCAACACTTCAAAAAATCAGTGAAATTTTGTTGTGCCTCTAAATATAAGCATCCGCATAAATCCAGGCCATTGACAAGCAAACACAATTTTTGAGACAATTAGCTGAATGATAAAGGTCTATGTGTTTTTCTGAAGTATTTAAGTATTGAAGAAGATAAGTCTGAATGTCCTCTTCCTTCCTTTCTTTTCTATACATGTCAGATGCAGATTAAAGGTATTTTAAAAAGAAAATCTCTTCCACTAAATAGTTTGGAAATTTAACTGTTTTGGTAGAGAAGGCTCCTAACTATTTGCTAAGGACATAAAATTACTGTTTTTCAATTAGCTGCCATTTCTCTCATCTGCGTGTGTGTGTGTGTGTGTGTGTGTGTGTGATCTGTACCATAATCATTCATTTCAGATCCAGTTCTCCCATCCCCCAATGTATGAACTTTGAAAAGGAAACTTGAAAGAGTTTGAAATTTCAAGGGATATTTTACCCATGCTTGTCATCTATCTATTAAAATCCAATCTTTTATTTATAATCTCCCACTGGTAGAAACTGGAGAAAGAAATGGCAACCCACTCCAATACTTTTACCTGAAAAATCCCATGGATGGAGGAGCGTGGTAGGCTACATTCCATGGGGTCGCAAAGAGTCGGACACAACTGAGCTACTTCATCTTCACTTTCACTGGTAGAAACATCTCAAGCGTCTGCACACAGGTGACCCAGTAAACCAATGTGTTCTCTCCATACAATAAAAAGCTATTCAGCTGTGGAAAGGAATGAATTCTTATATATGCTACAGCATGGATGAACCTTGAAAGCTTTATGCTGATGGAACTAAGCCAAACACAGAAGAACAAACACTGTATGATTCCAATTATAGGAAATAAATAATTGATCAAATTCAGAAAGACAATTAGAGGTGATCGGGGGCTGGAGAGGAAGGAGAAATGAAGAGCTACTATTTAATGAGAAGAAAGTTTCCACTACAAGGCTTCCTGGGTACCTCAGTAGTAAAGAATCCTCCTGTCAACACAAGAGATGGGAGTTCTATCCCTGGATCAGGAAGATCCTTTGGAGAAGGAAATGGAAACCCACTCCGGTATTCTTGCCTGGGAAATCTCATGGATAGAGGACCTGGTGGGCTACAGTCCATGGAGCTGCAAGAGAGTGAGACACAGCTGAGTAACTAAACAGCAACAATAGCAAAGTTGATGCTGAGATGACAAAGTTTTGGAAATAGACAGTGGTGACCAACGTACATTTTTTTTTGGAAATAGTGATGACTGATATTTCAAAAAAGAAAGTACATTGGCCACCACTGTCTATTTCCAAAACTTTGTCATAAAGTGTATGCTTAAAAATGGTTAAAATTTATGTTATATTTCTTATCACTTTATATATATATATATGGACATAAATTCAACCTTAGGTTCTATATTAACTTTTTACTTAATTGCAAGCAAGTCAACCATGTTCTTAATTCATCTGCAATTTATGCAGATGGACTTTCATAAAAGTATTAACTCCATGTATCACCAATCATTGCATAACAATTCTAGTTTATAATTGTTGCATTATATATCAATTTATAGATGGAAAGTAAACATGATACTTATTGTAAAGCAGGTCTAATTGGATCCACTTTTCATGTGCCTAACTGGTAACTTATCTTGAGACCAAACACTTCATTTACAGTTATAATTTAAGCTACTGTACACAGTTTTACACTGTGGTGTAGAAGAAGACTCTTGAGAGTCCCATGGACTGCAAGGAGATCAAGCCAGTCCATTCCAAAGGAAATCAGTCCTGAATATTCATTGGAAAGACTGATGCTGAAGCTGAAGCTCCAAAACTTTGGTCAATTGATGGGAAGAACTGACTCACTGGAAAAGACCCTGATGCTGGGAAAGACTGAATGCAGGAGGAGAAGGGGATGACAGAAGATGAGATGGTTGGATGGCATCATCAACTTGATGTACATGAGTTTGAGCAAGCTCCAGGAGTTGGTGATGGACAGGGAAGCCTGGCGTGCTGCAGTCCATGGGGTCACAAAGAGTTGGACGAGACTGAGTGAGTGACTGAACTGAACAGTTTTCCAATCCCTCCCATGAGAAATGCATTATTTCCTCTCCAAATGGTGCTCTTCCCAACCTTCCTGTGAAATATTCAACATCACAGCCTTAGGGTGTCTGCATCATCCAGGGTGAAAATTAACCCATGACACTGTCAGTTCTGTTTGACAATAATTTCTCATCATGAGTTGGGACTAACTGATCAAACTGTTGGAAATAAATGATAAAAAAGATTACCTCCTTATAAGCAAAAACAAATTATATACATATTTAGAGTGTCTGCCTTGTATAGGAATGGGTTGTTCACCAACATGTTGGTTAAGGTCAACCCAGAAGACCCATCAATGTGCTTGTATTTTCTTCCTAAGGATGTTGTAACAAATTACATGCTCAGCCACTCAATCGTATCTGACTCTGGGACCCCATAGAGTGTAGCCTGTCAGGCTCCTTTGTCCGTGGGATTCCCCAGGCAAGAATAGTGGAGTGGGTTGCTGTTTCCTTCTCCAGGGCATCTTCTCAACTGCCTCTCCTGCATTGGCAGGTGATTTCTTTACCATTGAGCCACCTGGGAAGCCCAGAAAGGAGTGTAGCTGTTTACAAAATAGAGGTGGTGGATGGGATTTTTTATTTTAACAGCTCTGAGTTTTGGCCTGGAACTTGTTTCTGCCTCCCAGCCCTGGGCAGTTTGAGAAGTGGGACCAGAAAAGGCAGACTTGTTTTCACTCAGTTTCTTTTCTCCCCAGACCATCCTGTCCTGTTGCCTCTTTTCATAGTTTGTGTCTCTGGGTCTGCATGCTGAAATCCTACTGTAGGTACCCATGGGCATTCTTTTCAATTCATGCAGTGCATTGCAAGAGGTCTCTAATGTTTGCAAAATGGGAACACGGCATCCGTCCTGGAGGAGCCTATGGCACAGGAGAAGGGATGTGACTGCATATCCTGCCAGCTGTGATAGAAAATTGGACAGAGAGGAGGTAAGAGGGGACATGGCAGTCACCGGGATGGGGGAAGGCATCACAGAACATTTGCTCCAGGTCTTGAGGATGGTCCTGAGTTTGTCTCCATCCACCACTGACTGAAGCCCCCATTCTTCAGTGGATTCTTGAATAAATACACAAGGTTTTCTTGAATTTCATTCCACCCCACCCCAACTAATGTTGTCAATCATCACTAGATGTACAAGTCACCAAGGTAGCTTTTTGAGAAGCATGACTCTACCATCTCCACTTCCAACAGATCCTGATTCACAGCGAGGGGTGGGTAGGGTCCTTTGGATTCTGAGTTTTTGTTGATTGGTTGGCTGGGTGGTTAGTTTTGAGGCATCACAGATTATGAAACAGGGCATGATTGACTCTTTGTTCTATCAGTTGGATCTGGAGAAGGGGTGGTTCCAAAGCTTGAGAATGTATCCCCACTTGATAGAATTGAGGCAGCGCCCCCATAATGATTGAAGGCACAGCCCCAGAGTCAAGCTGTTGGTCTCAAATCTCAAGCTCTTCTCTTTCCAGCTGTATTACCCTGGGCAAGTTACTTGATTCTCGTTGCTTCATGTCATCGGCATCAATATGGCCAATGTTAGACACCTCCTCACTTGGCTACATGAGAGCTGACTAATTTAACACGTAGAAAGCTGTTAAGAACAGTGTTTCCTGGACTACATGATTCATAAATGTTAGCCATGATTATTACTTCACTTGAAATTAGATCTCTGCTCAGATATCACCTCCCTATAAGGGCTTCCTCTATTCTGCAACTTTTTTTTTCCCACTCTGTTTTATTTATCTTCATAGAACTGATCATTACTGGAGATGATATACATTTGTTTTAGATTATATACATATGTAATTGAAATAAGAGAGACTGTTTATATAAATATATATACAGAAGTATAATTTGTTCAATTGAATAAATATATTTGCAATAATAATATATTACTATATCATAATATTTATAATAGTAATATATTACTAGTCTCTCTTATTTAACTTTTTGTGCCAGATGGAATTTATTCAATCATTCCATGGATATTAACTGAGTACCTTGTGGGCCAGACACTGTTCACAGGGTAAGGAATGCAACAGTGGATAAAAAGCAAAGTTTTTTCCATCAAGAAGCTTTCCTCTGGTATTGGCTTACTGCCCTTCCCTTCTAGAATTCCAACACCATGAGAGTAGGGATTTTGCATCTTCCGTTCCTTCCTGAACCCTCAGAGCCAGCAAAGCGTCTGAGCCCTACGGTTAATATTTAGTGAATGAATGAACAAATGATCTTTCATCCAGCACATAGAAATTGACACCAGGGAGGAAAGAGTCTCTGACAGAGAAACCTGAGGATCTCTTAACAGAGAACGGGAAATTGAATTCTTCTCCTATTTCACTCTCATGATTCCTTGGGGTCTGTGTTTGTCCCTATGTTTGGCTATGGACAGTGAGAACCAGAGACATCCAGTAGCTTCCTCAAGGACACACAGCTGGACAGAAGCAGAGTCTATTTGACCCCCCAGCTCAATACTCTACATACTGTATCTGTGCAGAACAGCACAAGCTTGCTGACTGGTGACTGAAAGAAACACTGAAGGACAGGCGAGGACCTCAGTGACGCACGCAGTTTCTCTACACTCTCAGTACCACCACCGCACTCCATGTACAGCAGACGTGGGGGTGAACAGCCAGGGCTGTCTAACCTGAAAGTATAAATCACCTCATAAAAGAAGGAGAAAAAGACGAAGGAGGAGGGATTCGGGGAGACAAGGAAAAGGAAGAAGAGAAAGAAGAGACTAACCGAGTTGGGACATTTAATGGACTGTTTGCTCACATCAGTATTTCATCCTGGCCTGCAATTCTGCACTTGATGGTGTTTACCATCCTAGAGGGATTTCTCACTGGTTTCTTAGGCCCGATTCTTACGCACTCTTCAGCTGAGAGCCAAGATTCTCCTCCCAGTTGGGTGGCTCCCTCCCATTCACTGCAGTCCCTCGATGCCTGTCCAGAGCCCAGCTCCCCTGGCCACTGGCCAGGAATTCAAACACGCATAAAAATGAAGTACATTTATACAAGTGGGCGGCTAGACTCTGCAGTTCAAATCTGGACCAGAAAATCACTAAGCATGCCGTCCCCTCATCTAATCTGTTGTTTATCTAGACAACAGGGGACTATGGGAAGTGCTGCACAAAGTTTCGGTCCATCCATTCACTGGCTCTGTGGTTTTAGACACACATTGTCATCTCTTTGAAGCCTGAGATTTCCTTCTTTGAAAAGGGTTGTAGAACAAGATGATCTTTAAGTCCTTGGAAAGTTCCAGAACGTTGTAACTTCTCCTAGGTAAGAAAAAGAAGAACGTTTTGTCTTCACTCCCTCCCTTCTTTCTTTTCCCTTTCTTACTCCTTTTTCTTTCTTTTCTCCTTCTTTATGCCAAGATTTTAAGTCACAGTCTGCTCTGGCTGAAATTAGCACCTTAAATTTTTGAAACTGTTTTGGGTAGAAGCCAGGAAAAATAAGCTCTTAAAAACTGCTACCATTTTGTTTTGCTCTTAGAGGAGGGAACTGAAGGGCTCCTTTGTTGCTTGTGTCCTGAGAACCTCTATTTACACATTTTTGGAGAGTCACTCACTCCTCCATCCTGAGAGGATATGGAGACAGGATTTCAGCATGGGTTTGGAGGTGCAAACCCATTTTCATTTCACGTCTTGTTGATCAGTTGCTGGTGGGGTGTGAATGGCTAAGTCAGGCTGTCTTGGTCTAGAGGTGGAGCCTTGAATGTTCTGCAAACTATACCTTATTGCTATAGAAATGGAGGTGATGTTTTAATGTTTGCTTTTTGAGACTTGCATACAGGAGAAGGGCCATGGAAGAGGGTAGCTGAAGGTGCTAATTTCATGGGAGACTTTGTGAAATTCTGGGTAGAGTAGAGTTTCCTTAGGATCAATGAAAAAGTGCCTCTGAATAGGAGGGGGTCCACTGTCCACATCCCTGCCCTTTCCTCCCCAGCCATACAGATGGTGGTTGTCAAGCCTTTGAGATTCAGGACTGTTGCTATTATATCATACATTGCATGATACAACCTAAAGCTTAACCAGACAAATAACCCACAGAGCTATAACAATGAGTTGATAACTGTGAGCATGTTATACTCCTTTTGGGGATCCAAGAAAGAATTGGAAGATGCTGATTAGAGGAGATAAGATCCTATAATCAAGCCAGGAGGGTACAATAGCACCATGATTTTGGACTGCTTGTAGATGAGAACTTGCTTGGATTCAGCATTCATGTCTTTGGTATACTTCGTGTCTTGAACCTTGAATATGACTCCTTAGAGGAGAGGACCTTGAGGCTGGAGTCTGAGCCAGGACTGTCTCACCTTACAGACAGCTCTCCCCATCACACAACACTGACAATATCTTCTCTTTTGCTCTGCTCTTGTCCCTGTCCAGCATGTGCATCATTTTAATATATGCATAATCATATCACACTATGTATTTTATTATCACTCTGCTAGAGACAGTGGACCCTTCCTACTGAAGACCTTGACATATTCACAGTGTACAAAACAACAACTAATGTTTACAATACTTCAGGCTTGGTTCCTCTTCCTACGAAACATGCTTGGAGTTTGAAAACTTAAACTCTTGTTCCAGAACTGTGGAGGGCTGATAGAATTGAGAAGGTTTTAAATGTAGAGGAATCTGCTGCTTCCTTGACAACCTCATCTCATAATTCAAATGACTTCAAGTTTTTAAGTGGTACACTTGTGATACAATATGCATGCTAAGTTACTTCAATCATGTCTGACTCTTTTCAACTGTACGGACCATAGCCCACCAGGCTTCTCTGTCCATGGGTTTCTCCAGGCAAGAATACTGGAGTGGGTTGCTATGCCTTCCTTCAGAGGATCTTCCTGACTCAGGGATCAAACCCATATATCCTGTGTCTCCTACATTGGCAGGTGGGTTCTTTATCACTAGCGCCACCTGGGAAGTCACTATCAGTCAGTTCAGTTCAGTTCAGTTCAGTTCAGTCACTCAGTCCTGTCCGACTCTTTGTGACCCCATGAATCACAGCACACCAGGCCTCCCTGTCCATCACCAACTCCCAGAGTCCACTCAAATTCATGTTCATCAAGTCGGTAATGCCATCCAGCCATCTCATCTTCTGTCATCCCCTTCTCCTCCTGCACCCAGTCCCTCCCAGGATCAGAGTCTTTTCCAATGAGTCAACTCTTCACATGAGGTGGCCAAAGTACTGGAGTTTCAGCTTTAGCATCATTCCTTCCAAACAACATCCAGGACCGATCTCCTTTAGAATGGACTGGTTGGATCTCCTTGCAGTCCAAGGGACTCTCAAGAGTCTTCTCCAACACCACACTTCAAAAGCATCAATTCTTCAGCGCTCAGCTTTCTTCACAGTCCAACTCTCACATCCATACATGACCACTGGAAAAACCATAGCCTTGACTAGACAGACCTTTGTTGGCAAAGTAATGTCTTTGCTTTTGAATATGCTCTCTAGGTTGCTCATAACTTTCCTTTCAATGAGTAAGTGTCTTTTAATTTCATGGCTGCAGTCACCATCTGCAGTGATTCTGGAGCCCAAAAAAATAAAGTCTGACACTGTTTCCACTGTTTCCCCATCTGTTTCCGGTGAAGTGATGGGACCAGATTCCATGATCTTTGTTTTCTGAATGTTGAGCTTTAAGCCAACTTTTTCACTCTCCTCTTTTACTTTCATCAAGAGGCTTTTTAGCTTCTCTTCACTTTCTGCCATAAGGGTGGTGTCATCTGCATATCTGAGGTTATTGATATTTCTCCCAGAAATCTTGATTCCACTTTGTGCTTCTTCCAGCCCAGCGTTTCTCTTGATGTACTCTGCATATAAGTTAAATAAGCAGGGTTACAATATATAGCCTTGACATCACTATAGACAGTCATTAATAAACGTAAATGGGTTTTTGAAATTTAGATAAAAGTCAGTAAATAAAAAGAAGGGAAACTCTATGCAGAAAGCAAGTGGATGGTGCTGGGGACTGCGCTTTGGTAGCTGGCTGGTATTTGCATGGAGTTCAAGTTACCAGTGTTGACTGTGACCCTTAGGGGGGTGTTAGTTATTCCCCAGTTTCATATCTTGATGGCTACCCACTGATGGAAGGTAAGTTTCCTTTGAGATTCTTAAAAGTGGCATTCAAAGCCTTTTGCAAGATTGGTCCAACTTTATCTCCTGATCTCTTTCTCTTCTCTAACTATTTGACCACATTTTAAGACAGAAGAGTACCTGACACACTAGCCAGTTGTCCCAAACAGGCCACATTTTTTCATGCCTCTATGCTTTGCTCAAAGCAAGTCCCTCCCTTTGCTCCCCATTGTTGGCCTCCGTGGCTTTCAGAGCCCTGCTTGGATTTAACTTCCCCTGGTCCTCATGGGTAGAGGGACTTAGCCCCTCCATGACACCCTCAAAGCACTTTCTAAGAATGTCCTCAGTGGGGCAGGCCTAGCCATCCAGTGTCATTGTCACTCCTGGGCCCAAGTCCCCAGCTAAGAAGAACACCATGAGTATCTGTCTCACCTTGACTCCCTTGGACCTCACACAGCAATGGCCGCATAGCCAGTGCTCAAAAAGTTTTGCAAAAGAATATTTGAATAGTTCACACATGGTTCATAGGTATTGGTGTTCCTCCAGCTGCCTTCATTTAACATTTTCTTTCTCCACTTGAGAGAAGGACTTGCTTTTGAATCTGGGGGCCTCCCAAGGGCAGAGCAGAGAGAGATGTCTTCCCTGAGTGTGTGTACTGAAGTGCACATTGCATGTGTATGTGTGCTCAGCCACTCAGTCGTGCCCAGCTCTGCAACCCCGTAGATTATAGCCTTGCTTTGTAAAGCAATTATACTCCAATTTGAAAAAAAATAAATGAACTTCTGGCTAAAAAGGAAAAAAAAGCCAAAATGTGCATGCCCAGTCTTCATAAACACTTCTGACACTTATTGACATATGTTAGTTTTTCTTTGAATATTATTTTGCAAGCATCAGGCCCCTCTATATAAAATATGGTACAGTGGGCTACACTTCAAATCTTGATACTCTGAGCCCTTGGGTCAGTAACCATTTGTGTAAATGAATAAGCATTAGCCAGAGCCACAATGGCACCAGAGAGGGTGGAATTGAAATGTTAACAGGACATGCATCTATAAACCACCGACTAGTTGCAGGCTGGGCATTCTCCTTCTGGGATTCCTGCACTAACTGTTTGAAACGTAGGAAACTGAGGACTGTGTAGCCTAATTTAAGAAATGTATCTATAGAGGAAGGAGACTCTCCATCAAGATCCACCTTTAATTCCAGGATCAGGAGGAAAAAATGTATACTGCCTAAAGGTAAGCTAGTTACTAAACAAAATATAGATAATTGCTCCAGTACTCCAGGAATATTTTTAAATTACTTGTAATAAAAGTTCAGTCTATCTATTCATTAAATAATTGAATAATCAACTATTAAGTACCACTGAGCCACCTGGGAAGCCCATTAAATAATTAAGTATATGTATATACATACACAGTTTACCTGTATATAATATTTAACACTGAGCTGAGTAACAAAAATCTGATACTTTCGAATTGTGGTGCTGGAGAAGACTCTTGAGAGTCACTTGGACTGCAGTGAGATCAGATCAGTCAATTCTAAAGGAAATCAACCCTGAATATTCATTGGAAGGACTGATGCTGAAGCTCCAATATTTTGGCTACCCAGGGGGAAGGGTCAAATCAGTGGAAAAGACCCTGATGCTAGAAAGATTGAAAGCAAAAGGAGAAGTGGGTGGCAACGGATGAGATAGCTAGATAGCATCACTAAGTCAATGGATATGAGTTTGAGTAAACTTTGGGAGATAGTAGAGGACAGAGGAGCCCGGTGTGCTGTAGTCCACGTGATCGAAAAGTCGGACATGACTTAGTGACTAAACACCAAACAACAAATGGTTAACACTGATAAGGATCTATGGACAGATTAAAGCATGCTCATAAAATCTCAAATTCAAAGGGTAAAAACATTCTGAAAAGCAACAGAACAATATATATCAAAATTGTTGAAATGAATAGAGTCCTCTGCTCACTAATTCTGTGGCAACAAATGTCTTCTAAGAAAATAACAATACCTGGGATAAAGAAGATATGGCACATAAATGTAATGGAATATTACTCAGCCATTAAAGGGATGGATTTGAGTCCGTGGTAATGAGGTGGATGAAGCTAGAGCCTGTCATACAGAGTGAAGTAAGTCAGGAAGGGAAAAACAAATATCCTATATTAACTCATATTGATGGAATCTAGAAAAATTATACTGATGAACCTATTTTCAGGGAAGGAAAATAGATGCAGAGAACAGATTTGTGGACACAGTGAGGGCAGGAGCGGGTGGGACAGACGGAGAAAGTAGTATTGAGATATATATACTATTGTGTGTAAAGTAGATTACTGGTGGGAAGTTGCTACATAACCCAGAGAGCAGAGCCTGGTGCTCTGGGACAACCTAGAGGGGTGGAATGGGAGTGAGGGGGGAGGCTTAAGAGGGAGGGGGTATACATATCATTATGGCTGATTCCCATTGTTGTAGGGCAGAAACCAGCACGACATTGTAAAGCAGTTTTCCTCCAATTAAACAATAAATTTTTAAAAAAGATGTATAGTTTGTCTTCAGGAGAAGTTTTTGCATAGTCAATTGAGGGCAAATTAAAGGCTATAATACTTTATTCAACTCAGAGAGGGCATCTAGCATCACAAAGGAATTAGAAAAGAGAAGGCATTTTCCTCAAAGGTGGTGAAGACTGGTTATATAAGTAGACTATTAAAGGTCTTGGACATTTTGTGAATGGAAGGTGTACAAAGGATTTTTGAGTTCAGTAGGATATTTAAGGGAAGTACTTAGCTTCTGAATTTTGTTTTTCATGAAATGCTTTCAAATTCTTTATCGCAAAATTCCCAAACTGAAAATGTCCAGATTTTTAGGTTTCTATTAAGATCTGCCTTGTATATACTTGAAGGACTTTTATTTGAAAAGGTAGATGGGACCCTTTCTGTTTGATTCCAAGGAATGGAACAAGGGTTTCCATCACCTCTATAAGGAAGACCTTTCTATCAGTTATCAACATCCGTAGTAGTCAGATACCAATGAGAAACAGATGGTAATACCAAATGGAGCTATTTGAGATGGGCTTACCAGTGGAACTAGCGACAAAGGCATGGGTGGCCTGTCGGAGAATCACAAAGGATAATCTGACAACCTGGGCTAGTAAAAACAGGTTGAGATGGTTATCAGCACCCACTAGCTTGAGCGGAGCCGTGACTTCAATCAGGGACTTGCCTATCCTACATTACGCTTCAGATAGGACCCACGGAAAGAAGGAGCCGACTTCTCTCTCCCATCTACCAATATCTTGTCAGATGTTGGCTAAATCTATTGGTGAAATCTAGCTGGAAAGAAGAATACAGTTCATAGAGAAGTTTCCTTGGCAGTTCAGTGGTGAAGACTGCACGTTCACTGCTGGGGCTTGGGGTTCAATACCTGGTTGGGGAACTAGGAATCTACATGGCTTGTGACATGGCCAAAATAAAAATTAAATAAAATTAAAAACTTAAAAAAAAAAAGAATACAGTTCACAGAGATCCCCCTTCATGGAGAAAAGCAAAGGGTGGAAGAGAGTGGGGGGCAGATCTAGAGTCAGATGGAAAATAGCTGGAACACATTCAAAAAGGAATGGCCAACTGTATAAGACAGTATGTGTTTCATCATTGCTGTTGGTGAAGAAAGGCTCAATGATTGTTTCACTGGAAGATCCAAGCAGAGCATGGAGTTTGGACCAGATGGCTTAACATTTTCCATCAAATTCTGAGACTTTGTAATTCTGAGGTACCTCCACTGAGCTAGAAATGTAAACATAACCAGTGCTCCGTCATTGTGTATTATGGTCACCAGCCTCAAGTCAGGGAAATTGAGCTCCTTATTCCTTTTATTGAACTGACTGACTGACTGATTCATTTGTCAGAGCAGTAACCTTTTTGAGCATCCACACTGATTATCTGCGGAAGATTTTTACAAAGCAATAAAGCCAATGATATGTTTAATTGAAGTGTAGGTGTTGGCGATCAACAAACATGATCTGGGGTGAATGTGTAATGAGCACTCTTTACATTTGACGCCCAAAGACAAGAGTGTATGAGAAATACATTTTATAAGAGCTGATGAATATTAAGTGCTCACCATGTAGCAGACTTTAAGCTGTGTGTGTGTTCATTCTCAGTCATGTCTGACTCTTTGCAATCCCCATGGACTGTAGCTCACCAGGCTCCTCTGTCCAGGAAATTTTCCAGGCAAGAATACTGGAGTGGGTTGCCATTTCCTTCTCAAGGGGATTTTCCTGACCCAAGGATTGAACCCCTATCTCTTGCATCTCCTGCATTGACAGGTGGATTCTTTACCACTGCAGCATCTGGGAAGCCTTAAGCCATATACTTTATATTAACTCATTTCATCCTGCCAAGGATTGTTTGAACTATGTTCTGTTGTTAGTATCTTCTAATCTTTGCCCAGAAGCAGCCAGGGAAATGTACCCCTCGGATCTCTTGCAGGAGGAGCACACTTTGCTGATGGTCCTAGCAGCTGCCCCCTTGCCTTCATTACCATGAGTTCCACACTTCCCTCTGGCTGCTCCTAGCCCAGTGACAGGGCACTCCTGTCTTTCCAATGAGGTGTAAGACTCCTCCAGTGAGTGACTGTCTCAAGGACACCTACTAGAGCTTCCATATAATCCAGTTATCCCATTCCTGGGCATCTGTTTGGAGAAAACAATAATTCAAAAAGGTACATGCGTACCAGTGTTCATGGGGCTCCCCTCGTGGCTCAGTGGTAAAGAATTTGCCTGCAATGCAAGAGACCTGGGTTTGATCCCTGCATCAGGAAGACCCCCTGGAGAAGGGAATGGCAACCTACTCCAGTATTCTTGCCTGGAAAATTCCAGGATAAAGGAACCTGGCAGACTACAGTCTATGGAGTTGCAAAGTCAGACATGACTTAGGATATATATTTTATATATATATATATATATATATATGTAGGAATATTATGTCACCATGAGAAATGATTAAATAATGTGAAATGATACCATTTTTAGCAACATGGATGGACCTAGAGATCATTGTACTAAGTGCAGTAAGTCTGCTAGAGAAATACAAATATCATATGATATCACTTCTATGTAGAATCTAGAAAAATAATAAAAATGAACTTATTTACAAAACAGAAAGAAACTCACAGACATGGAAAACAAACTTACAGTTACCAAAGGGGAAAGTTGGGGGATGTGATAAATTAGGAGGTTGGGATTAACATATACACAATACACTATATAAAATAACCAACTAGGACCTTCTTCATATCACAAGGAACTCTACTCAGTAGTCTGCAATGACCTATATGGGAAAAGAATCTGAAAAAGGGTAGATACATGTATATGTATAACTGAATCACTTTGCTATATACCTGAAACTAACACAATATTGTAAATCAACTCTGCTATAAATAAAAATATTTTCAAAGATAAATACATGAGGTGATGAGTGTATGAATTAATTTAACAGGGGGCACTGCCACAGTGCCCATTTATTTCAAATCATCGCATTGTACAGTCTGGACATCTCACAGATTGTGTCAATTATAACTCAATAAAGTTGAAAAAGAGAATTAAAATAAAAGGAAAGAACACACATTAGCCTGGCCAGAACTTTCTTGAAAGTGTGTTTCAGTCAAAGACCCTTCGTTCTCAAACCTTCTTCCTCCTTTTTCTTCTTCCACCCATATCAGAACCACATAGAGGAGGGAAGGCTTTTCCTGCTTTATCCTGCTCTCTGCATGCTACAGACTGTTTTAACCCCTTCTCCTGCTCGTAACCTCTCTTTCTCTCTCCCATAAGAGGAAACTGAACATCTGAAAGTCAGGAAGCAAGCCCTCATCAGAAACCCAATTCCCAGTACCTTGATCTTAGACTTCCCAGTCTCCAAAATGTTGATAAAATATTTTTCTGTGGCTTTAACCACCCGCTCCATGGTATTAATATTTCGCTCTGGCGGCCTGTGCTGCAACTGACCCACACCCCCAGTAAGTGTCTAACACGTGCAGTCCCATCTTGACATCTGGTTCTGAGTGGACCCACACGAACGCACACACCATCAGGACTCTCATGTGTTTGCCTAAGTTCACAGGCCTAGGATGGAGCTCAGCCACAGGCAGCTGGACTCAAGGGTCTACCTGTTTCCCACACTGCCTCTTGAATTACCGCCTCACTTCTCTTGCCTAAGGACATCTTTTTGGAATCCCTTCTATCTTCATTTAACCAAGACATTTCTGCTTTCTTTATCTATTTTGTCAGACTTGAAGTCAGACATCTGTTGTATCCTATTTGAGACTTCGGCACTTCAGGAAAACACCTCTGGTACTTTCTTTCATTCTCATGATGGAGCTGCATTCAGATGTCTCTTCTCTCTCAGTCTCCCGAGGCAATTTAGACAGATGTGAATGTAACCGATTCCAGCATTTCCCAGCTGCAAAACTTCAGACACACTGACTGCCCTGAGGTTTTGTTTAATTATATGAGGAAAAAAAAATGAGAACATCCATTCCTAACTCATGGGTTCCTTGGAGGACTCAGTGAGTGAACATATAAGGACCTAGGACACTAGCTGATCCACAAAGCCATTTATAAATAATATGGTCTACTCCTATTTACAGACACTTTTTGATTTATTTAAATGTATTGCTCTTGAATCTATTGCCTACAAGTGCATAAAATGTTGGCATTTGCAACACTCCTTCCCTCCTGAAATTTATGATGAATATACTCATGGCATCTGACTCAGATTTTGTACCTAGATTTGACATTTCCCCTTATATTCCTGGGAATCAAGAGAAAACATTTTGATTTCCCAGCTTGACTGTCTCATTCCCAAAGTTTCTTTTGAACTTGATAGTCAAGCTCATACTAACTTCTGAGTAATTGCGCCAGTTTATGGCAGAAGTGAGTTCTTTCCAAGGAAGAAAAGTGAGTCAGGAAAGTCATTCTTTCTCACTAGGATTCCATCTTCAACAGAAATTATTCTACTTTCAACTATTGTTAATTATTCTTTACTTGAACCCATCTTTTTTAAAAAAAAGTTCAAAACCAATTTTAAAAGCCATTTTGAAAGTTGGAAATGAGAAGCGGCCTGTTATCCTGGAACTGGAATGGCCTTTAGAGAAACAGAGGTGAGAATTCTGCTCTACTGATGTTGAGCTGTGTCACCTTATACAGTTTCCATAACTTCTCTGTGTTCATTTCCTGCAACTGGAGGAGGAGTAGAAGATTATCTTTCTTAAGATTACTTCTTTGGAGGATTAAATGAAACTATGAACAAAGCGCCTCCTTGCCGACAGGGAGGTGCACCTAAATACACGGTCGTTTGCATTGTACGTGATATTCTCTTTAATTTTGTATCCATACCATCTCTTCTCTTTCTAAATTATTAAGTGTTCAAAGCTCTTTAGGATCTTTGAGAACTTCCAATAAAGAAATTCCACTGTTTTTGGTTTCAAGAAAGTTTAGGATGGCCTGCTGGAACTTGGAGGTTCCACTCATGATTAATATAACTAATGGACTCTGTTATAGGTTTTTGTTCCTTTGTTTATTTTAAATAAGAAGAGCTATTCATTATCGGCATCAAACATATAGGTTTCGTTGAGAAGTTAAATCCCAGGTCCCACACAATACTCCTTTGTCTGTATTTATTTCCTTGCTTACTGGTCTTGAAAAGGCTCCTTTTGAACATACTAGAACACCTGGAAAGTCCCACTGGATGAACCGTTGGGTCATTACCTGCATTGTGAAACACCTAGGGCAGGAGCTGTTTCCTGTTCCTATAAGTTCTGGAAGAATTATACTATTCTCTGAAGAATAATGCACCTTATTGTGTTATCTTCTTAAAAAGGATTTTGTTGCATATGCTATGATTTTTAAAAAGCTTAAAAAGCTTTTTGTTCTCTAGCTCACTTCTTAATGCGTCTCTCTGCATGGCAAGCTCTGATGTTGACAAGCAAAAGCATACGCTTGTGTTGTGCCATGAGGCTTTCATAACATTAGCTTATAGGAATTCTTGGCCCTGGAATAAGTGACTGCATCTCGGTGAGATGGGCTCATGGCTGGGGTGCAAGGCCTCTGAGCTCTTGTGATAATCGGTGACTTTCCTGAGCCGTATGTCTGTGTTAAGTTTTCTTCTTACTATGCCACTTTAGACATTCTCCCTTCATGCATCATCCAGTGAAAAATAAACTAAAAAGTAAATAAAATATTTATTTTAGGCTCCTGAAAAGAATCCATAAGCCCTGCTTTTGACTTTGTGACAGTCCACCTCCCGAATGGATCCCAGGACATCCTTAAAGAACAAGACTTGTCCCTGCGGCTGAACCGTGTCGGCAACCTCACTCTCGGACTCCAGGAGGAGTCTCGCAGAGTGGAAGTGACCCTGGAATCCTGACACCACCACTTGCTAGCTCTTTGCACTTGGGCTACTGAACTCTGTACCTCAGTTTCCTCTTCTATAAAATAAGAATATAATACCCATTTTAGTGGTGTTTTTTGAGGGCAGGATATTCCGTACAAAAGTATCTGATACGTAATGGACCTCAGTAAATGTAACCTCTCATCATTGCTGTTTTTCCCTCTCCCTTCACATGTTCCCTGATACTGAGTCATTGAGTCACAATCCATCTACTTTGCTCTAAGCCTGTCTCCCTGTTTGTAAACAAAGAGTGACCAACAGACTGGTCAGATCTTGCAGAGTCATGCTAAGTCTCACCAGTTCTCGGTGACTTTGGAAATTTGTTTCATCTGCAACTTGATTTTCTCGTCTGTATGGGGCATCACACCATCATTGTGTGTATGTGTTAGTTGCTCATTTGTGTCCGACTCTTGGCCACTCCATGGACTGTAGTCCACCACCACCTCACAGGCCTCTCTGTCCGTGGGATTTCCCAGGCAAGAATACTGGAGTGGGTAGCCATTCCCTTCTCCGGGGATCTTCCCGAGCCAGGGATTGAACCTGGGTCTCCTGCAGTGCAGGCAGATTCTTTACCATATGAGCCACCCATCATTAGGGATGATATAAAGATGACATGAGCTAATTCCTGTTAAGAGATTTATAAAATTGCCTGGTAGTACTGCTACCCAATAAGTTATATCAACATGTATGCACAATTGAGTTATATAAAGCTTTGAGCCCACAACATACTGGGGTTGCTCTTTTAAGAATCCCCTTTGTGTCTACTTGCTAATGTTCGTTTTTTCACTCCTGTAAGAGTCAACTTGCACTGTGTCTTGTTTGTTTTGTTTTTTTCTTTTTATAAAGCAGACCATTGTTCTGAAGAGCAGAGCCTTCACTTTTGAGAGTGGAGGCACAGAGCAGGTGTCACTGCTCCTGTTCTTACAGCTGTCCATAGAATGGCATAATTCATATAGGGACACTGAATACATTGCTACGCTGAAAAGTGAAATTCAGCTAAATAAATATTCATAAAGTGCCATTTACAAAATGAGTATCTGTGCTAAGTGAATATGCATAAAGCAAAACCTCATTGAACAGGTACAGGATTTAACCAAGTTATAAAATTCATTAACCAGTGAGCACACTGGTCCATTAACAAATTAATCAGCTCTCTTTAAAAATGAATTCATAATTGAATGGCTTATTATACTGCTCTTTCCTCATTGAAGACTTTTAATACAGGAATAGTGAACAAGGAGGCAAGGAAGGGGACTTCCCTGGTGGTTCAGAGGCTGAGACACAGACTCTTCAAATGCAGGGTCCCGGGTTCAATCCCTGGTCAGTGAACTAGATCCCAACTAAAGATATCACGTGCTGCAACAGACCTGGTGCAGCCAAATAAAGAGGCAGAGAAGGTGTAGCTAAGGTGTTTCTGTATCTTTGAAATGCTCCTAAAGGTGTACTGAGTCTTTGGTGAAGACTCATGTAAATTAATTGCATGACTGTGAAAGGACACAGTGTTTTTTGTTTTGCTGGTTTTGGTGTTTCTGACATTTACTAAAAGTCAATGAGCATTCCTCATTTAATTTTCATAGGCAGCTTCGTGGGGATAGGGAGCCGTTTCGCCTTGGAGTTGGCTTGGAGAGCATTACGGGCCACCAGCGTCTCAGAGCCGGGACGTCACTGAGAGCTGTCTGATTCTGCAGGCTGAGCTCCTTCAGTCACAGCTGCCAAGTGGAGATGTTAACACTGGTAACCGCCCTAACTGACGGCAGGATGTTAGCCAAGCTCTGCAGCGAAGCCCTGCTGCAGGCGTTTGCCTCTGTTCACAGACTTGCTGCCCAAACCTGCCGCCTGTGATAACTATTCTTGGCAATTTTCCTGTCCTCCTCTCGTGAGCAAGTATCCTGTCCGTAGCCCTCAGCAAAGCCCTGGTATCAACGGGGGCTTTATCACACTGGAATCATTCCAACTTAAGGTTGAGGGAAGCCCAGAGGCCATATCCTTAAACCTAGTTGGAATCAGTCAGGTTCATTGTCTTAAAGAGAAACAGAGCCAGCATTTAAGGAAAGTCAAGGTGGTTGTGGGTCACAGAAATTCAGAGCTGGGTGTCCTGTGTTCACACCCCTCATTTCCTCATAGATGAGGAAACTAAAACCTTCTTTCTTATGCTTTTATTGGCCAAGTTGTGTAGCTTGGGGAAAAAAAAAAAAAAAACAGTCCATCAGTGTTTAAAGCTGAAATAGCAACTGTTATGGGTTGAAGTGTGACTTCCCAAATGTACTTGCTGAAGTCCTAATGCCCAATACCCCTAAATACGACCTTGTGTGGAGGCAGAGTCTTTACAGAGGGAATCAGGTTAAAGGGAGGCCGTCAGCATGGGCCCTAATATTGAGTTGGACAAAATATTCTTCGGGTTTGTCAAAAGGGTGTATAGAGAAACCCGAATGAACTTTCTGGTCAACTCAATACGATAGGACTTGTGTTCCAGCCAGAAAGATTCTCGACCCAGAGACGGACACCTGCAGGGGGAAGACAGTGTCAGGGGACAGAGGGAGAAGGTGACCCTATTAGCCTGCTCAGGCTGCCGTAACAAAGTGCCACAGGCCGGGAGACTTGAAAAACATATGTGCTATTTTGTCACGATTCTGTTTTAGAAGTCCGAGATCAAAGTGTCAGCAGGGGGAGATTTCTTCTGAGGCGTCTCTCCTTGGCTTGCCGAGGGCTGTGGCTTCACGGGAGATCCCTGTGTGTGTCTGTGTCCCACTACCCTCTTTCTGTCATATTATTAGATCAAGGCTCACCCAGAGGACTTCATCTTAACCGAATCACCCCTTTGAATCCCTTATCTCCAATTATAGTCACATTCTGGAATATGGGGGGGGGGTGGGGCAGAGAGTGGTTTAGGGCTTCAATGTTTGAATTTGGGGCAACACAGTGGACCCCCAAACAGCATCCATCTACAAACCAAAAAGAGAGGCATGTGACAGCTACCTCTTTTATAACCACCAGAAGGAGTCAGCCCTGCTGATACCTTGCTCCTGGACTTCTAGCCTCCAGAACTAAGAGAAAATAAAAGGAGTTTGTGATATTTTGACAGGCAGCCATAGAAAACTAACACAATGATGTTTCTCTCAAAGTGCCTGCCTGGAGTTTTCAGCCACCCGTTGCACAGGTCTAGAGATTTTCGCTGATTTCTAAAAAAACAAAGTGGCCTCTTTTGCACCCAGGTTCCTATCCTATAAGAAAATTGTTTCTGTCTTGTATTGTTTCATCCTAGTCTCTCACCAGGTCATTCTATTGGGTTTGGAGTATTTTATAAATGGCTTACGTTTTGAGGGAGAAAACAAGACGTATCATTTTAGGGTGATAAGTATCCCAGACAAATTTGGTAGGGATTTGAAATTTACGAGAAAACATTCTGAAATTGTGTTCTCAGAAAGTCTGCAAAACGAAGGCCCCTTTCTCCATCCTCTGGACGTTTCTCATAAGACAAGGCAGCAGTTTCTTCACTTGTGTCCCTGTTCATCCTCCTGTGGGTATGAAGGAGTGGACCCTTCACACCTGAGTGACAGGTGTGTTATACTGCACTCCAACTTATTCCTCCCTGCCAAGTCCAGTCCAAGCTCTGTCACTGATCTCAAAGAAGCAGCACTTACCAGTGGTGCCAAGTGAGATCGTAATTCTCTGCCCAGGACTTGAACCTGTAGCCTGGATGAAAACCAGGAATCCTGGTCAGCAAACCAGCAAGGGCTACAGGCTAGAGCTATTTTCTCCTGGATCTTTGCCCCCAGTGAAAAATACATTTCCAGGTAAAAAGTGTATTACTAAAGACATACCACAACAAGTGGGAAGAGAGTACACAGAGAAATGGTTTCTCTAGTTAAGATAGAAGCAAGGCGTATGCACACTGAGAAAGAAAGGACATGGGCAGCCCCTAGTGCCGAGGAGTGCAGTAAAGAGGAGTTTAGTCACTTATACAGGTCAGTTCTTCTGAGTCTTTGCTTCAGTTCAGTCGCTCACTCATGTCTGACTCTTTGCAATCCCATGGACTGTAGCATACCAGGCCTCCCTGTCCATCAACTCCCAGAGCTTGCTCAAACTCATGTCCATTGAGTCAGTGATGCCATCTGACCATCTCATCCTCTGTCATCCCCTTCTCCTCCTGCCTTCAATCTTTCCCAGCATCAGGGTCTTTTCTAATGAACCAGTTCTTTGCATCAGGTGGCCCGAGTATTGGAGCTTCAGCTTCAGCATCAGTTGTTCCAATGAATATTCAGGACTGATTTCCTTTGTTTACATTTGACCAATTATCTTGCTTCTTTTTCCACACCTAATGTACCCTAGGACCCTGCTCAACAGCTTTTTTACCTGAGATGGACTGCAGCCCAGAGGTTTATGGGATCACATATTAGCATCACATATTATGGGGTAGTGGCCCCTCTTTTTTGACCCCCCAGGAGCCTTTCTGTGCACATGAAATGTCTCTCTTGCCCCAAGGATAGGAAATGACCTCCTGATCCTTTACTCTAATGAGGTTTAGCCCTTGTCTGCTCCTGCCATGACTGGTTATTTTAAAGCTTCCACAGGAGACAAAGTCTGACTGTTTTACCCTGTTTCAATTGTTACTTCCATTTTGGAGAGCAGACAGGAAGATGGTTATAAATACCTAACCTGGAGCCCACCTAGCCCCAGCCTCAAAAGATGCGAACAGGAGGCTAGTTTTAAGTGTCTAGCCTGGAGCCCACTTTTTTCCTGCCCCAAGAAATGTAAACAGGAAGCCAGCTGTAAATGCCTAGCCTACAGCTCATCTGTCTCCTGCCTCACTACTGGTTGAACTGTGTCCCTCCAAATTAATGTTTTTAAGACTTAACCTGCTTTTAGACTTCTCCAGTGGCTCAGTGGTAAAGAATTTGCTTACAGTCTGGGAGACACAGGAGATGTAGGTTCAGTCCCTTCTGGTTGGGAAGATCCCGTGCAGGAAGAAACGGCAACCCACTCCAGTATTTTTGCCTGAAAAATACCATAGAGAGAAGAGCCTGGTGGAAGACAGTTCATAGGGTTGCAAAGAGTCGGACAAATTGGAAACAGCTGGGCACGTAAGCACATATAACCCCCTTTACCCCAGAAGGTGCCCTGTTTGGAGACAGGGTCTTCATGGAAGAAACTGAGCTATAGTGAGGTCACCGTGTGCTCAGTCATTCTGTGCACTGTCATGTTCAACTCTTTGCAACCGCAGGGACTGTAGCCCACCAGGCTCCTCTCTCCATGGGATTCTTCAGGCAAGAATACTGGAATGGGCTGCCATTCCCTTCTCCAGGGGATCTTCCTAACCCAGGGATCGAACCTGTGTTCACCTGTGTCTCCAGCATTGGCTGGCAGCTTGGCAGCCACCAAGGAAGGCAGTGAGGTCACTGGAGGAGCCTAATCCAGTATGATTGGTATCCTTATAAAGAGGGAAAATCTGGAGTCAGGCAGGCATGGAGAAAAGTCTAAGTGAAGAGACATAGATAGACGATGGTCATGTACAAGCTTAAGAGAAAGGTCTGGAATCAATCTTTCGCTCATGGTGCTCAGAATGAACCAATCTTGCTGACTCCTTGATTTCTAGACTCCAGAACTGTGGGACAAAACAATTCTTTTGTTTAAACCACTCAACTTGTGGTACTTTGTTACAGAAGCTCTAGAAAACTAATGCTGCAGGGCTCATGTGTCTTATCCCACTCTGCCCTTACCTGCCTTGATCCAGCCTCTTCTCCTCCCAAACTTCAGGTTTATCCCACCATTGTCCTTATCTTCCACTGTCAGCCACTCCCAGCACAGCACTGGCCTTGGAGGAAACTTTTAATGAATTCCTAGGGAATGGATTTCATTTGCAAAGAGCACAGATTAGAGCACAGAATCTTCAGGACTACTGGCCCTGCCTAGGTCACCCTTCAGAAGGATGTGTCTGCTAAATAGGGGAATAGAAAAAAAGTCGTTCTGAAATTGTGTAACTCAGACTGGGATTTGAACCCACGTTCTTTTAACTGAAATCAAACATCTGGTCTCCAGACCTAGCGAAACTCAGGCTCTTGATGTCTCATCTCAGAAAGAATTCAGTGAGAGGAATATTGGCAATTTGGGGGAAGGGATGGGATTTCCAGAATTGGGCCACTGCCCACTTGTTGACCTTATGTGGTCAGTTTTTGAACAGTCCTGGTGCTGGCAGTTGTATCATTTAGCTTCCTGATGCATTACAGTGAAGGTATCACGAGGCTCAAAGTCTAGAGGAAGTCTCATACACCATCTTGGATCTAATTGGTTCTACCTATTCATATCAACATGTACCTATGGCTAACAACATGTTCCAACAAAGTATCTATGGCTATGGCCTTCTTTTAAAGGCTGTGTCCTACCCCTTTATCTCCTGTTTCAATTCTGCAGTCATTCTGACAGTATCAAGAGACAGCTCCAGGAAAAGTGATCAACATGGTCTTGGTCTTTGCCATCTTATTTATTTATTTGTTACATAATTTTTTATGTATTTAATTTTTAAAATTTTTATTTTTACTTTATTTTGCTTTATAAGGGAAAAGGGAACCCTCTTACACTGTTGGTGGGAATGCAGACTAGTACAGCCACTATGGAGAATAGTGTGGAGATTCCTTAAAAAATTGCAAATAGAACTGCCTTATGACCCAGCAATCCCACTGCTGGGCATACACACCGAGGAAATCAGAATTGAAAGAGACACGTGTACCCCAATGTTTATCGCAGCACTGTTTATAGTAGCCAGGACATGGAAGCAGCCTAGATGTCCTCAGCCGATGAATGGATAAGAAAGCTGTGGTGCATATACACAATGGAGTATTACTCTTGCCGCTTTATTTTGCACTTGGTTCCTGCACGCATATGTGCTAAGTTGGTTCAGTCACGTCTGACTCGTTGCAACCCTATGGACTGTAGCCCGCCAAACTCCTCTGTCCGTGGGATTCCCCAGGCAAGAATACTGGAGTGGGTTGCCATTTCCTTCTCCAGCAGATCACCCCGACCCAGGGATGGAACCCCAGTCTCCTACGTCTCCTGCGGTGGCAGGCAGATTCTCTACCTCTAGTGCCACCTGGGAAGCCCACTTGGTTCCTGATAATTCATCAAATAGGGAACATGTGTCAAAAATGATTACTAGGATTACACTGTATTTCCAAATATCACAGTGGACTGAAGGAGACGCTTAACCTTAGAGACCTTGGAGATGAGACTTTCCTGGAACACGGTTTACAACACTGTAACTTAAGATCTTTTGCCCTGTTGTCCAGGTGATTATATGTAACTAATATTGCAGGAGAGAACAAGGTACTGTGAACTCATGCAATGCTTATCTTCTTGAATCTCAAGAAATTATCTTTTCTAGGAGTGACTAACTTTTTTGAAATTGTTAAAACTTGAGTCCTTTAGACTTTTAAGTTTAGAATGATACTATTCTTGATGAATTCTTTCATGGCAATGAAGAGCATTTTCCTGTGTCCTCAGATGGGAAAGCTCTTTTCTGGAAAACTATTTTCATGTTCATAATATTTGTGGGATCATAATATGTATCTTTAAGCTTCACTGAAAGGCAAGTATTCCCCTGAGGGTATGTTTATATACGTTAAGATTTTCCATTTGTTTACTCTGGGGTACTATTCTTCTGAAATTCCTATTTCTTCTTGAAGGCAGCTTATGTAAGTGGAGAGATCATGCATGTTGGATCAAACATCTTAAATCAAAGGAGTTCTATAAGTTACGAATGGTATATAGTAACTATAACTAGCAAACACAGTACATGTTACATGTTGCTTCATCTCTTTCCTGATTGGACAATATATGTCAAACTAGTTAGAATTGTGAATAAAATAAAACGGGTGTTACATGTTGGCCTGAGTAGTAGTCTAGTGAAAGTTGTACATGAACTTCAATTTCTGAAGTTTTTTGGTGTTTTGAAGGGTGTGTGTGTGTGTGTGTGTGTGTGTGTGTGTGCCTGTGTGTGTGTGTATCCTTGCTTCTCAGTCTGCTTGTAGGTGGGTAATGAGTGCTGTGCTTCAAGATATATTTGGGATTGAATCTTGTTGTATCAGTTTGCTAAGACTTTTATAACAAAACTCTACAAACTAAGGGCTTAAAAAGCAGAGATATGTTATCCCACAACTCAAGGGTCCAGAGCCGAAGATCAAGATATCAGCAGGGTTGCTTCTCTCTGTAGACTGTGAGAAAGAATCTGTTTCATGCCCCACTCCCAGCTTCTGGGGCTTTGCTAGCAATCTTTTGCATCCTGTGGCTTATAGAAGCATCACCCTTTATGTTCACATGGCATTCTCCCTGCGTGTCTGGTTGCTCAGATGGTAAAGAATCTGCCTGCAATGCAGAGACGTGGGTATGATCCCATGGTTGGGAAGATGCCCAGAAGAAGGGAATGTGTATCCTCTCCAGTATTCTTGTCTGGAGAATTCCACGGACAGAGGAACCTGGCAGGATACAGTCCATGGAATCACAAAAGAGTCAGACGCTACTGAGTGACTAACACTTTCACTTTTTCCCTGGATGCATGCTTTCCTCCAAATTTCCTCTTCATTTAAGGACACCAGTGCAACTGGATTAAAGCCCACTCCAAAGACCTCATTTTAACCCAATTCAGTCAGTCAGTCAGTTCAGTCAGTCAGTCAGTTCAGTCACTCAGTCGTGTCCGACTCTTTGCAACCCCATGAATCACGCCAGGCCTCCCTGTCCATCACCAAATCCCAGAGTTCACTCAGGCTCACGTCCACCGAGTCAGTGATGCCATCCAGCCATCTCATCCTCTGTCGTCCCCTTCTTCTCCTGCCCCCAATCCCTCCCAGCATCCAAGCCTTTTCCAATGAGTCAACCTTCATACAGTCACATTCTGAGGTGCTGGGATCAAGACTTCAACAAACAGGTTTGGAGGAAGAAGGACGCAATTCAGCTCATAATATCTGGCATTTCCAGTGACTTGCTTTAGTGCCAGGCAAGTCATTTGACCTTTCTTCAGTCTCAGCTGCCTCATCTGTGAGAGGAAGCACACCTCCCAGGAGGTATGTGAGAATTTCTGATGATATTGTAACATACGGAAAGGTGACTGGCAAAGTGCTACCAATGGGTGTTAGACCAGGGAGATGTTACCGCACTGCAGCAGGACATGCGAGTGAGAGCCTAGGGCAGTTGTCGGGGTACATGAGCTTCAAAACCTAATAAGGGAAGTGAAGACTGTTTGATAAGCCTCTACCATGTGCCCATATGACTCCAGTCATATTATTACTGATGGGGAACTCAGGTTTGCCTGGCTCTGTCTGAAAAGAGCTGAGGGAGTGGGCTGCAAGCATCAAGTTGCTTGAACTGGGCTTGTTGGGATTTTTTTTTTTTGGCTGAAATCTAAAGAGGAGGAATAGTTGTCAGAGGAGTCACAGTCATAGGCATAATCACAGCCTATGGGCTGAAGCTAGACGTGAGAAAATTCACAGGAGAAACTAAAGCAACTCTTCTTTGGAGGCATACTGGGGATCCAGGATCTGCACCAACCCGCTGAAATCCCAAGGGTTTTGTAGGTTTGAGATGCCCTGGAGGAAGCATCCTTAGCTGGGCATGCTAACTTCTTGGGCCAGCAAAGCAGGTGCTGTGGAACACACACCAGGAGGAGCGGGCAGGGCTGGCCTTGATCCTGGATGTGAGTGGCTCAAAAGTTCCCAGAAAGAATACCGCAATGGAGGGGGCACTTTAAAGGGAATTGAGGTCATATGATTATGCTGCAAAGTTAAATCAATACATTTATGAAATCCACCTGTACCCCTAAGCTGAGAAGACTGGGGAGCTTTCACATTTCTCATTGGATTTCAACCTTATAAACACCCATGACGTTGTTACTATGTCCCATTTAAAGAATTAAGAGAATGAGCCTCTTCATTTAAGCTGTTAGCCTAAGTACTTCTCAAATAGGTCCTATTTTGCCTGCACAGTCTAAAACACATGCACCCATCACTCATACTTTATTTGTACCTGATATTTTTAAAATTGATATTAATTGCTTAGAGCTGTCTTGAGAAACAATTCACATATATAAAGTCAAGGACTTACTGTCATATATATATATATATATATATATATATATATATATATGTCGCAAAGAGTCGGACACGACTGAGCGACTGAACTGAACTGATACATATATTACCCATGAAAGTGAAAGTGTTAGTTGCTCAGGTGTGTGGGACCCTTTGCAACTCCATAGACTATAGCCACCAGATGCTTCTGTCCATGGGATTCTCCAGGCAAGAATACTGGAGTGGGTATCCATTCTCTTTTCCAGCGGATTGTTCTCATCCAGGGATCTTTCATAACAGGCAGATTCTTTACCATCTGAGTCACCAGGGAAGAACTGTTATACAAATATAAATATAAGGTTGCACACTGATTTCAATAATTACATATTTATTTATCATATATATATTTGTTTATCTCTTTATTTATGTGTATTATATGTATAATATATAATATGTATTTATGAATATACATGTCTGAAGTCAAGGGCTTACTTATATTCAGTTCAGTTCAGCTCAGTCACTCAGTCGCGTCCAACTCTTTGCGACCCCATGAATCGCAGCACGCCAGGCCTCCCTGTCCATCACCAACTCCCGGAGTTCACTCAGACTCACGTCCATTGAGTCCGTGATGCCACCCAGCCATCTCATCCTCTGTCGTCCCCTTCTCCTCCTGCCCCCAATCCCTCCCAGCATCAGAGTCTTTTCCAATGAGTCAACTCTTTGCATCAGGTGGCCAAAGTACTGGAGTTTCAGCTTTAGCATCATTCCTGCCAAAGAAATCCCAGGGCTGAACTCCTTCAAAACAGACTGGTTGGATCTCCTTGCAGTCCAAGGGACTCTCACGAGTCTTCTCCAACACCACACTTCAAAAGCATCAATTCTTCGGTGCTCAACTTTCTTCACAGTCCAACTCTCACATCCATACATGACCACAGGAGAAACCATAGCCTTGACTAGACGGACCTTTGTTGGCAAAGTAATGTCTCTCCTTTTGATATAATGTTTATAATGTTACTCCTTTTCTTCCAAGGAGTAAGCATCTTTTAATTTCATGGCTGCAATCACCATCTGCAGTGATTTTGGAGCCCCGAAAAATAAAGTCTGACACTGTTTCCACTGTTTCCCCATCTATTTCCCATGAAGTGATGGGACTGGATGTCATGATCTTAGTTTTCTGAATGTTGAGCTTTAAGCCAACTTTTTCACTCTCCTCTTTCACTTTCATCAAGAGGCTTTTTAGTTCCTCTTCACTTTCTGCCATAAGGGTGGTGTCATCTGCATATCTGAGGTTGTTGATCTTTCTCCCAGCAATCTTGATTCCAGCTTGTGCTTCTCCCAGTCCAGCGTTTCTCATGATGTGCTCTGCATAGAAGTTAAATAAGCAGGGTGACAATATACAGCCTTGGCATACTCCTTTTCTTATTTGGAACCAGTCTGTTGTTCCATGTCCAGTTCTAACTGTTGCTTCCTGACCTGCATATTGGTTTCTTAAGAGGCAGGTCAGGTGGTCTGTAATTCTCATCTCTTTCAGTATTTTCTACAGTTTATTGTGACCCACACAGTCAAAGGCTTTGGCATAGTCAATAAAGCAGAAATAGATGTTTTTCTGAAACTCTCTTGCTTTTTCCATGATTCAGCAGATGGTGGCAATTTGATCTCTGGTTCCTCTGCCATAGATAAACAGGAAGCCCTAAAGTCAAGGGCTTCCTGTTTATATATACATACATATATATATAAATATAATTTTCACATAATTTTATATGAAATGTATATAGTTTATATAATTTTATATGAAATGTATATATTTTATATAACTTTATATGAAAAATATATATTTATATAACTTTATATGAAATATATATTTACATGCATTTTTATATTTGTGAATATATAATATAAATAAGCCCTTGACTTCAGACAATATATACTTATGTATGCATATATATATATATGATACACATAAAATAAATAATCAAAATAAATTTTAAAAATATCAGGTACAAATAAAGTACAAGTGGTGGGCACATTTGTTTCAGACTGTGCAGGTAATAAAGGACTTATTTGGGAAATATTTATATATATACACTGAAGAATTTGATGCTTTTGAACTGTGGTATTGGAGAAGACTTTTGAGGGTCCCTTGGACTCCAAGGAGATCCAATCAGTCAATCCTAAAGCAAGTCAGTCCTGAATATTCATTGGAAGGACTGATGCTGAAGCTGAAGCTCCAATATTTTGGCTACTTGATGTGAACAGGTGACTCATTGGAAAAGACCCTGATGCTGGGAAAGATTGGAGGCAGGACGAAAAGGGGACAACAGAGAATGAGATGGTTGGATGGCATCACTGACTCAATGGACACGAGCTTGACCAATCTCTGAAAGTTGGTGATGGACAGGGAAGACTAGCATGTTGCAGTCCATGGGGTCACAAAGAATCAGACATGACTGAGCGACTGAACTGAACTGATATATACACACATGTATACATATGATATACAGAAAATAAATATATATGCAATTATTAAAATTGTTACCCAACAATTTCACTCCTAGATATATACCTGCTAAAAGAATGAAAACATATCCATACAGACACTTGTATATGAACATTTAGGGTTATTCATAATAGCACCAAATAGAAACAACTCAAATGTCCACCAATGATAAATGAATAAATAATTTGGTATATGTATAAAAAGGAATATTGTTAGGCCAGACAAATAAAAGAAGTTCTGATATGTGTTACAACTTGAGTGGACCTCAAAACGTTATGCTAAGTGAAAGACAGTTGTGTTGTTTCGTCACTAAGTGGGGTCTGACTCTTGCAACACCATGGGCTGTAGATTGCCAGGCTCCTCTGTCCATGGGATTTCCCAGGCAAGAATACTTCCTTCTTCAGGGGATCTTCCCAAACCAGAGATTGAACCCAAGTCTCCTGAACTGTCAGGAAGATTCTTTACCTCTGAGTCACCGGGGAAGCCCTAAGTGAAAGAAGGCAGATCCAGTAAGCCACATATTGTATGATTCTTTTTATATGAATTATCCAGAATGAGCAAATCCACAGAGAGAGAAAATCGATAAACATTTACCAGGGGATGGCAGAAATCAGGAATGATTATTTGCTGGCTATCAGTTCAGTTCAGTCAATTAGTCATGTCCGACTCTTTGAGACCCCACAGACTGCAGCACACCAGGCCTCCCTATCACCAACTCCCTGAGTTTGCTCAAACTCCTGTCGATCGAGTCGGTGATGCCATCTAACCATCTCATCCTCTGTTGTCCCCTTCTCCTCCTGCCTTCGATCTTGCCCAGAATCAGGGTCTTTTCCAATGAGTCAGTTCTTCGAATCAAGTGGCCAAAGTATTGAAGCTTCAGCTTCAGCATCAGTCCTTTCAATGAATATTCAGGATTTTAGAACTGACTGGTTTGATTTCCTTCCTTTCCAAGGGTCTCTCAAGAGTCTTCTCCAACACCACAGTTCAAAAGCATCAATTTTTCAGTGCTCAGCCTTTTTTATAGTCCAACTTTCACATCCATACATGACTACTGGAAAAACCATGGCCTTGATTAAATGGATCTTTGTTGGCAAAGTGATGTCTCTGCTTTTTAATATGCTGCCTAGGTTGGTCACAGCTTTTCTTCCAAGAAGCAAGCGTCTTTTCATTTCATTGCTGCAGTCACCATCTGCAGTGTTTTGGAGCCCCCCAAAATAAAGTTTGTCACTGTTTCCATTATTACCCCATCTATATGCCATGAAGTGATGGGACCAGCTGCCATCTTAGTTATTTGAATATTGTGTTTTAAGCCAACTGTTTCACTCTCATCTTTCACTTTCATCAAGAGGCTGTTTAATTCTTCACTTTCTGCCATAGGGGTGGTGTCATCTGTGTATCTGAGATTATTGATATTTCTCCTGGCAATCTTGTTTCCAGCTTGTGCTTCATCCAGCCTGGCATTTCACATGATATACTCTGCATGTAAGTTAAATGCTGGGTATAGAATGTTTTTATAAGATTATGAAAAGCTTTGAAACTAGAGAGAGTTGATGGTTGTGTGACATTATTAATATACTAAAAAAAAACCCTACTGAATTATTCACTTTAATATGTTTAACTGTATTCATGTGAATTTCAGCTTCAACTGAAAAATCATCATGTATGTGCCATAAAATTGCCATGTATATCCACAGAGGCATTAAGTTTATACTTTGGGAAACATGTACTTCAGGACCTTCACTCTCAAAGCAGGGTAATCAGGATTCAAGCCTTTTATTTTTTACTCTAAAGCTCTGCCCCATTTTGCCTGATATTGCTACAAGCATTGAGATGGAATCCCAGCTTTCGCTTCAGCCAGATATTTGCAGACATCAGCTTCTGCAACAGCAGAAGTGGATGGCAGGAGCAAGAGGGGAAGAAAGAAGGAGAATTGGTCCCCACCTAGGGAGCCCAGCCTTCAGCAGTCACACTCATGGTCAGCTTACAGGGCTCCCTGGAGTGGTCCTCAGCTCCCCTAACACCCTCTCATAGTTTCAGGTGCCCATAGAGCAGATTAGGATAAGAAGTTAGTGTGAGGCCAGTGGCTTTGTGTGGACCTGTCCTACCTGGTTGGTCAGCCAGCCAGACTGCCAGAATCACACAAGACACAGGACTGCAAGCCTGGTAACTCCAAAGGATGCTGGCTGCTGGGGGTAGGGCACAGGGGTGTGGTCAGGGAAAAAATGGTCTGAACAACCCTGCCCAGGGGATGGGGAAGGATGGGAAGACAACTTTAGGGTGTGGGGGCTGGTCCCTTCCATTCATCACTTGCCTTCAGTGTAGACGTCAATCTCCTCCTTTGCTTTGGCATTTATGCAGGCTCATTTCGCCTCATTTTAATACAAGATCCAGAAGTCTCATGCCCACCTATTAACACTTCTTTGCTTTTTAGTGAAACTTTCCCAAAGGGTTTCTTTTGACTGCCTGCCTCTATTTTTCACATCTCCCTCATTCCTCAATCCAAAGATCTATACCTGGCTTCTATCCCTAGCCTGGCCCTTCAGAGCTCCCATTTTGACGTCCATTTTACAGGGGTTCCCCGAAGTCTTTGACCTTACCCAGCACGCCCTCCAGTTTAGAATGCTCTGTTTCTCAGCATCCAGGAAACCTGGCTCCCTGGACGTGTCTCCTCCTCTGCCTTCTCCATTGAACCCTAAGCAGAGTGAGGCTGGAAAGACGTCTGCTTCATTCTGTATTTGCGAACCTGGCAGTGTCCACATCACCGTGAACCCCCTTGTGGGAGGAAACTAATGAATACCTCTGTTCTTGCAGGTGAGAGACCTGTTTTCTGTTCTCTCAGATGTGATAAACTTTTAAACAGAAGCGCTGGACTGTGTCATGCTTTACATTCCCCTGGATAGCATCCAAGCTCTGAAAATTTTAGTTGGACATCTTCAAATGCTCTGCGAAAGCTGATTCTGGTACTGAGTATCTCTTAAGTAATAAGGAAGTAGAATTCTTCAATTCTGGAAACACTAGGGCTAAGAGCCACGCTTGGGAATCTGATGAACCTGAGTTTTCATTTCAGCTTTACGAAGTAGTAGATGGAAACCTGGATTAATCATTATCTGTTATTGATGAAAATAATGTCTACCTAGTAAATACTGTAGATTATGACTACAGCCATGAAAATAAAAGACGCTTGCACCCTGGAAAAAAAGCTATGACCGACCTAGACAGCATATTAAAAAGCCAAGACATCACTTTGCCAACAAAGGTCTGTCTAGTCAGAGCTACAGTTTTTCCAGTAGTCACATATGGATGTAAGAGTTAGACTATAAAGAAAGCTGCACACTGAAGAACTGATGCTTTTGAATTGTGGTATTGGAGAAGACTCTTGAGAGCCCCTTGGACTGCAAGAAGATCCATCAGTCCATCCTAAAGGAAATCAGTCTTGAATATTAATTGGAAGGACTGATGTTGAAGCTGAAACTCCAATACTTTGGCCACCTGATGTGAAGCACTAACTCATTGGAAAAGACCCACATGCTAGGAAAGATTGAAGGCGGGAGGAGAAGGGGACTAGAGAGGATGAGATGGTTGGATAGCATCACTGACTCGATGGACATGAGCAACTCCATGAGCAAGCTCTCGAGTTGGTGATGGACAGGGAGGCCTGGCGTGCTGCTGTCCATGAGGTCACAAAGAGTCGAATGAGACTGAGCGACTGAACTGAACTGAGTAAATATTGACATAGACCCACCTGCTACTATTAGGCTAAATTAAGTGAAATTATGTACAGCTAGTTTTGTTGTAATGTGACTTACAAGTCCCTAAAAATCATTGCCCTATGCACACTCTTGCAATAAAAGCCACAGGGCTCAAGGGAAAAATGGAATTATTGGCACAGAACTCCAAAACTTCATCACTGACTGACACGTAAAAAAAAAAAAAAAATGTGGGAAATTAATAAAAAGGGTGGCACTGTTTGACACAGGGAAAGAAGATAAAAAATAAAATACATCAGCAAGGATTGCCCTTGACCTTGAAGAAGACTGAAGCTTGTATACTGTGAGTAATGGAGAAGTGGGGAAGGGGAGGTATAATACTGAACGGAAAGTCACAGCACAGGATGTGGATGGAGAGTGTGGCTTGGGGCACACATGATGGGCTGGGCAGTTTGCAGGTGTCTGAGGTTTGTTGTGTGTTCATCTTATGTATCTTCATATGTCTCTGTTCACATGGCTGAAGTTTTCTTTGTTTATCAAAGTTTATTGTAGACAAAATTTTGCTAAGCAAATATAAAATTTGCATTATGCTCAGACTGTTCCCTGATATATCAATTGTGCTGGAAAACATTTGTGTTATAAAAATAAGTCTTGTCTCCAAACTGGCAATAAGGAAAGTGCTATAGTATACCTGTGTGTATGCTCAGTCGTGTTTGACTCTCTGCCCCTGTGGACTGTAGTCACCGGGCTCCTCTGTCTTTGGGGATTCTCCAGGCAAGAATACTGGAGTAGGTTGCCATGCCCTCCTCCAGGGGATCTTCTTGACCCAGGGATCGAACCCAGCCAGGTCTCCTGCATTGCAAACAGATTCTTACTGTCTGAGCCACCAGAGAAGCCCATAGTGTCCCTGGCCTGCAGTAAACATTGACACAAATGATTGCTATTTGTCCTTTCTTTGTCTCTCCTCTAAAATCTTATCTTCTTGTGGGCAGGTGCTATGTATTGTCCATCTCAATGATCCCTGTGGGGGGCACCCACTAGCCAACCAGTAAGTATCCCCAGATGGTAAGAGCAGGACAAGGCTTCGGCCTCTGGGAGAGGGGCTGCTGCTTTGATAAGGCTTCAGTCATAAGAGAAAGTATAGCAACTCCAATATCTGATGACCCACAGGTTGGAGCAGGCCTGGGTCCACCTGACCCCATGCTGGACCCTGAGTATTGACATAGTGAGGACCTGGGCCCACCAGTAAAGGGGCAAGCATTTCTCACAGAGGAAAGTGGAGGGTTCTACCTGTAAGAAATGGCCATGATATGGCTCCTTCAGGGCAAAGGACAACTTTCAGAGCTGTGACACTGTCACATATCTGGTAAGTGACAAACTGAAGTCTGTGTCTTGGGTGGAGCTGTCTCCAAGCCCATGCTTTTACCTTCATGTCGCTACTGATCAGTGCCTATGACAAAATCAATCAGATCTATGAGGTGCTTCCGTAGCGCAGTGAACTTACTACTTGACATTTTACCACTCATCATATTTAATCCTCAAAAAACCACAATATTATATAAGATTGATTTTCTTATTTTACAGATTAAAAAAAATAAGCTCAGAGATGGAAAGTAACTTACACAGGGCACACCAGGAAGATGTGGACAGCTGACTGTGCTCTTTATTTGAAGCAGGGCAAGGGGAGTATCCTCTGGCGGCTCAGTGGTAAAAACTCTGCCTGCGATGCAGGAGATGCAGGTCCAATCCCTAGATCAGGAAAATCCCCTAGAGAAGGGAATGGCTACCCACTCCAGTATTCTTGATGGGAAAATCCCATGGACAGTGGAGCCTGGTGGGCTACAGTCCGTGGGATTGCAGAGTCAGCTGTGACTGAGCGACTAAGCACAAAGGGAGTACCAGCTGCCTGCCAGGCAGGGCAGGGGAGGAGGGATGAGGGGATGGATAAGTGAGCAACAGCGTTGCTATCGGTTCTCTGTGGAGAGAGGGCACCAACAGTCTCAGAGAACAGCATCACTCTGCTCTTTCCCTAATAGAAGCATAAATATGGCCCTTCTCTGCAATGAGCAATTTCCTTGGCTCTGCTGACACAATGGGAAATGTCCTCAGTGAGAGAATTAAATATTGGTGTCACAGGACTATTAGAGAATCAAATAGCACCCCGCACTTCCTCCTCCCCTCCTCTGCCTGCATCTCCATCTTTTCTCAGGCTAGCATGAAGCCCCACATATGGGTCCAGGTCCCAGCTACAAACGTAGAGATTTCTGAGATGTCTGGGACTCAGCTTTGGAAGATGAGTCATTCATTCATTTTTTTGACACACTTCTATTTGAAACAGCATGAGGTGTTATTGAGATCTTCTGATTCACATTTTTGAGTTTAAGTGTAGTCAGTCTTAAAGGAAATTAACCCTGAACACTCACTGGAAGGACTGATGCTGAAGCTCCAATATTCTGGCCTCCTGATGTGACGAGCCAATAAAGACCCTGATGCTGGGAAAGATTGAAGGCAGGAGGAGAACAGGACAACAGAGGATGAGATGCTTGGATGGCATCAAGGACTCAATGGACATGGGTTTGAGCAAGCTCTGGGAGATAGTGAGGGACAGGGAAGCCTGGCTTGCTGCTGTCCATGGGGTCACAAAGAGTCCGATACCACTGAGCAACTGAACAACAATGACAGCAACAACTGGGCTCTGCCTCTAAGATACCGTGAACTTGCAAAGGTTGCTTAATCTTGCTGAGCTCCAGGTTCCTCTGGACCTGTTCCTTCATTTGTAAAGTGAAGATTCCCATCATTCCTATAATCCTCTTCACATAAACACCTCCTTCATTGGGGTAATTCGGAGAGTAAGTTGCGTCAGTATCCCAAGTCTAGTGCACAGAGTGTGTGAACCCTCCTCAGGAATGTGATTTTGCTTTAGTTCCCATGAGGTCCCAGAGCTTGTGCTCAGCAACGTCAGAAGCACAAGACAGCATCGGGGCAGCCCTGCCTCACAGAGTCAGCTGTCCGGTAGGCCAATAACCCATGCCTGAATCTTCAGCCTGTATCTCAGAGAATATTCACCTTTTGAAGTGTAAAAAGTGAAAGTCGCTCAGTCGTGTCTGACCATTTGTGACCCCAAGGACTATACAGTCCATGGAACTCTCCAGGCCAGAATACTGGAACGGGTAACCTTTCCCTTCTCCAGGGGATCTTCCCAACCCAGAGATCAAACCCAGGTCTCCCACATTGCAGGCAGATTCTTTACCAGCTGAGCCACAAGGGCCTTCTTAAAAGTCTCTTGTCACCTCCACAGAAAAATACTTATAAATTTAGTATCTGAGAACTGAAAAAATATGACTGTCATGTATTATTAAAAGTGCAAAATGCATCTGAATTTTATTCCACAAAACATCATTACTATGCGTTAAAAATATGTTAGAACTTATAAAAGGCAGCACCTTCTATTTGCGGTAGAGACAAAGCATGGTGTATACACAGGTTCAAGAGCTCTCGTCATCGCTGTGTCTCCCATCCCTATGCCTATGGGTTGAAAATTACGCCTCCTCCTTACACACACACACACACACACACACACACGCACTCAAATAGTCCCAGAAGGACATTTGCCTTTTTGCCCCTTGAATAAAGGTTAGAATGACCAACATATTTTGTGATGATGAGATGAAACCCGCAGAAGGAGCAATGTCTCCAAAGCTGAGACCTCAGTGACACACATAGAGGGGTAGTAGGTACTTTAGGAATAGAGGGTGGAGATGCTCCTCAAATGTAACATTACAAGTCAATCCTGGTCTTCCCTGGTGGCAGTGGCACAGTGGATGGGAATCCACCTGTTAATGCAGGTGACATGGAGTTCGATCCCTGGTCCAGGAAGATTCTACCTGCCATGGAGCAACTAAACCCAGGCTCTGTAGCTACTGAGCCCATGTGCTGCAACTGCTGAAGCTGGTGTGCCTAGAGCCCGTGCTCTGCGCAAGAGAAGCCACAGCAATGAGAAGCCCAAGGCTTGCAACGAAAGTAGCCCCTGCTTGTCTCAACTAAAGAAAGCCCATGTGCAGCAAAGACAAGCCAGTGCAACCCAACAAATAACAAATCAATTAATTAATTTTTAAAAAATCAGTCCCATGGGTGGGAAAGAGAGAACGGTAGAAACGAATGTGCTTTGGTCAGATCACCAAAAGTTAATCTCTAAAGTCAGTGTGTCATGCTCTGCTCTGGTGAGGACGGAGAAATAACACAGTGGCAATGCATTTTACACTGGATTTTTTCATTTGTGCTTCTGCTTTGGCTCACAATGTCCACATCTTGCAGAGCCTAGCATCTAAAGGTCTGCTGAAGTAGAAAGCTGAGCTTTTGAGATTGAAGTAGAAAATTGATCTGAGGATAAATTTTTAGTTTTCACTCTTGACTGATGCTTTTATGAGGATAGAAAGAAACATCTGATGTGGTTTCCGATTGGACAGATTTACCATTCCAAGTGGAGGCTTGTGCCCTCTAACAAAAGATCGCTTGTAAATGGTAGGTGCTATGTGTCAAAACATTGCTTCCATACCCACTCCAGGCTCCATTTCTCATGTGGGCGTAAGAATAGCCTCCTAGCTGATACCTGCATCTCCTCCCCCCACCTCTCATTACACTGCCATCATCCACTATCTATGCAAAAGCCAGAGGGAGATTTTAAACTTGCTCTTCTGATCACAACACTGCTCTGCTGACCTGGCTGCCAAGACCTCACTAATCTGGGTCCTGCCTTCCTCTCTGACCTCTGTGTGACCTCCCTCTCCCTTGCTCCCTGGTTTTCCAGCTGTGCCTCAAACACCCCAACCTTGGGCATCCTTCTCACCATGTGGATTTCAGCTTCAGAGTCACTTCCTGTGAAAGGCTCACTCACCTCTGCCTCTAATATACAGATGCTCACACAGGCCATTTTCTGTACGATTTTTTAAAAATTGTATTGTCTTCCTATCAGTGCCCTGATCTGAACTTACCCTGTTTGTGCTCAGTGGCTGAGTCGTGTCTGACTCTTTTGTGACCCCTATGGACCATAGCCCACCAGGCTCCTCTGTCCATGGGACTTCCCAGTAAGGATCCTGGAGTGGGTTGCCATTTCCTTCTCCAGAGGATTTAGCTGCAACTTGTATACTGTCTGCAGACACCCTACATGAAAGCCAGTTATGTGAGAGCCAGAACCTTGTCTGTCTTGTTGAGACCAAATCCCTGGCACCTGGAATGTGGAAGGTAGGAAATAAGCACCTAAGGAATGGTGACTGAACGGGCCAGGGAGTGAACTAACTTAGCAGATTTACAAGGCTTTGGAATAGTCTGGGGAAATCTGGGAAAAGAAGTGCAGCTAGAAATACTGTTGGAAACATGAGTGGCTAACTATGTAAATAAATGTGTTCAACTGTTACCACTGAGTCATTCAATCTTTCTGATTTCACTCGATTTGTCACAACCATTACCAGGCTTGCAAATCATGCACATCATTATGTATATTTCAGATCAGAACAAATCCGAAGGCTATCAACCTAAAGAAAGATTGAGAGGAAGGGGTGGAAGGAGGGAAATGGGATCAGTCTCTGCATTGGGGTGGGTCCCAGAACTCAAGACCTCTTCCACATCCAGTGACTTGTTCAGCCTCTGCAACATCTCTGAGAAGTGGTCGGATGCGCACAACACAGAGGGATGGCATGAGCCTAGAGCATTAAGGTAATGTTCCTGCTCCCCCCCATGCTTGCGTCAGGGCTTCGGGGACATAATAGGATCGTTTTGTGCCTCAGTTTCCCTCTCCTGTAAATGAAGAGGAACAGAATCTCGTAGAGTGGAATGAAGTCGCTCAGTCACATCTGACTCTTTGCGACCCCACGAACTGTAGCCTACCGGGCTCCTCCGTCCATGGAATTTTCCAGGCAAGAGTACTGGAGGGGGTTGTCATTTCCTTCTCCAGGGCATCTTCCCAGCCAAGGATCGAACCTGAGTCTCCTGCATTGTAGGCAGACACATTACCGTCTGAGCCACCAGGGAAGTCCACAGTAGAGTGGAACTGAGGATTAAGTCAGTCACCCCAGGTAGGGCAGTGAGAAGGACACCTGCCACATAGGAAATGAACAGCTCCAATGTTTTCTATCATCCATCAGAGAGTGATGAGAGTCCTTTATGGTCCTATATTGAGCAAGTGGTAGAAATAGGATTCAAACTCTGATCTGGAAGCTTCTAAAGCTGAGTGTAGCTGGACTGTTTTCAGGCACTGACCATCAATTCTGTATAATTTGTTCACTTGAGCTGCCTTCCTTGCCATTTTAATGTGTGCAATTTTATCTTCCTCAGTAGAGCTATTGGCACCTGGAAGGCAAAGCTTGCCCATCTGGACAGCAGGACTTTGCTGTGGTTTTTCAGTAGCTCAGTGGCATCTGACTCTTTGTGACCCCATGGACTGCAGCACGCCAGGCTTCCCTGTCCTTTACAATCTCCCAGAGTTTGCTCAAACTCATGTCCATTGGGTGGGTGATGCCACCCAATCATCTCATCCTCTGTTGCCCCCTTCTCCTCCTGCCTTCAATCTTTCCCAGCATCAGGGTATTTTCCAGTAAGTCGTCTCTTCACAGCAGGTGGCCAAAGTATTGGAGTGAAGATTGTCCATCTGGAAAGTAGGGCTTATTGTTTGCTAAATCCCAACACTTCTTGTTAGTGTATAGAGTTTCACTCAAACTGTTGTCTAAAACCATCTACCCTCCAGATGACTCTGAAGGTGAGTTTGCCTCTAAGCCAACATCTTCAGAATCCCTATGTCATATGTCGCTGGCTTTAGTGGCTCAGGTTTTTCATCTCAGTACTAAAGAGCTCAGCATGTCTGTACAGATCCTTAATGTGGCCTCTGCCATTAGCTGGCATTGTTACTGTTTGTCTAAGCAGCTTGGAAAGCAACGCAGATCATCCACTGCCTGGAGGGTGTTTATGATAACAAATCTGAGGACAAAATGGTGCACCAAATATTGAAATGCACTTAGGATGCAGAGATGGCATCACCATCACGATGACGCCGTCCGGTGAGGAAATGATATCTATGAAATAATCATAAGACAGTGTGGTAAGCCCCATGATAAAGAGAATGGCAAGAGCCCAGAGTAGGTAGGGCTCAGAGGAAGCTTCTAGCCAGGTTGGGGAAGAAGGATCAGGCCAGGCAAGGGCTCAGGGATGACTTTCTGAAGAAGGTAAATGCCTGAATTGAGTTTTATAGAATTTAATGGAATCATATCCCCTATATCCTCTAAAGGGAATGTAATTTAATGGAACCGCCTGCAATGCAGGAGACCTGGATTCAATCCCTGGGTCAGGAAGATCCCCCAGAAGAGGGCATGACAACCCATTCCAGTATTCTTGCCTGGAAAATCCCATGGGTAGAGAAACCTGGTGGGCTATAGTTCATGGGGTCACAAAGAATCAGAGATGACTGTGTGACTAACACACACACACACACACACACCCACACACACACACCCTAATAAAGGTGCAAAGATTATTCTGTGGGTGGAAGGGAGAGGTAATTTGAACAAAAGCATGGAGGCCTGATGCAGCACAGAAAGGGGGTTGTTGGGATACAGTTAATTTTGAGTGTTTGGAGCTTTAGCTCAAACACTTAGGGTCAGAATGAGTTTCTGGGCACATTACAGGCAGTGCTAGGGAGCTGGGACATTTTCCTTGAGGTATATGAGGATTCAGTCAACAGCAGCGAGACAAGGGGGAGAAGTCAGAGGCAGCAGCGTTTGTTCACTGGCATCTGACAGCATTTGCTCAGTGCTTCACAAGGTTATGCCATCTTTACAACAACTACAAGAACAGCAGCAGGCAGAACAATGCCCTGTAAAGATGTTTGCGTCCTAATCCCACAAATTTATGAATGTTATTCTATGTGGCCAGAGAGACTTGGCTGATGTGATTAAGTTAAAGATCTTAAAATGGGAATGTTTTCTGAATTACCCAGATGGGTCCACTATAATCTCAAAGGTCCTTAAGAGGCAGGAGGGTCAGAGATGGAGAAGCAGACGAGGTGATGAAAGTAGAGGCTGGAGGGGGATGGTGAAGATGAGCCAAGGTATGTGGACAGCCTCTAGAAGCTGGAGAAGGGAGGGGAATGGATCCTCTCCTAGAACCTCCAGACGGAACCCCCGCTGCCAATCTAGTTTAGACTTCTGGCCTTCAGAACCATAAAATTAAAAAAAAAAAATTGTGTTGTTTAAGCCATTAAGTTAGTGGTAATTTGTCACAGATGCCTTGGAAGCATATTCATGGAGTCAGATATTTAAAAAGAGAAAAAATCATCTTCATTTTAGTGATGAGGAGACCAAGTCTCGGAGGCGTTAGTTTGTCCAAGGTCACAGCGCTGAGGAAAGGCGGAGCACTAGTGCCACGGGTAACTGCAAGGTCCGTTTCCAGAATTGCTTATTCTGCACACATCAATTTTTCGCTTGAATTAAAAATAGTTTCTTGTCAATTTCTTCCACTCCCAATTCTTGGCAACACTCTTTAAGCAGTATTCATGCCCACCAACATGCCATTCTTTACCAAACATATGAGAGCTGAGGGATCTTTGACTCTTGCCAAAAAACCTAAAGGGGAGGGAGAAAACAGGGGTTATTAACATCGCAATGAGATTAGAGAATCTGAGTTTAAAAATTAGATTGGGAGACAGAAGCAATTCTTCATAAATATTTAACCTCTGTTAGCATGACAGTAATTAGCAAGTGGAACAGAGCACACTGCTGGCAGGGGGCTGTCCCAATTTCTGAAAAGAAAGTCTTCTTTTTACAGCTCTATAATCCTTCTATGAGAAACACACGATTGAAGTCCAGGAAAATGTAATATCGCATTGGCCACCAGCATTTTATTTAAAATTCCCCCCAAATTCTGCTTTTTAAATTGTTGAACCCCTAGCAAATCTGTCTTCAATTTTATAGCTATAATGGGCCTGAAAGCTATATGTAGTCTTCACAGACGCTTATCCCATTTCATTCTTTTATATTCACTTGCTGTTCCTCTTGTGGTGGATTGATCAATATTGGTTCTGATTTTGCAAGTCTCCCTCAATGCACACCTTCTGGAAATGCCCTTCAATGTTAGCTCTGTCTCCACTCTTGGCCATTTGCCTTCTTTGGTCAAAAAAACTATAGCAAATATGAGACAAGATTTGAAAAGTGCTTGCACATTAGGGTTTGCCCTCTTCCCTCCCTTAGAATCCTGAGTGTGACAAGCTTGGACAAGCCTATTAGATGATAAAAGGCATGTAGTCCAATTGTCTTCTCAACCTAGATGGCGGCAAGCCAACCTGCACACATGAAATGTGGCCACCTTATAATACCCAGATCAAGAAAACCAGCATTTGCCTGCTGACCTCTCATCTGTGAGGAAGACCAGCCCAGACTAGCCGAATCTGAACACAACCCAGATTGCCAAACTACAGAACCAGGAGTGTAAAACAAAACAAACAAACAAAAATACTGTTTTAAGTCATTTAAGTTTTAGATCGACTTGTTATGCAGGAAAGCAGAACTAATATACTTCTCATCAGTATTCAAGCATGCTCTTGGGTCTTCACTATTAATTTAACACAACAAGATAATACAAGCAAAAGGAAACAGACCCATAGCTCATCCTTGCAGGGAAGCTGCCGCACAGTACCAAGTCTACATCACTGAAGGGGAACAGCTTTGTTTGGGGGTCACTAGCTATCTCTGGACTTCCCTGGTGGCTCAGATGGTAAAGAATCCCCCTGCAATGTAGGAGATCTGGGTTTGATTCCTAAATTAGAAAGATCCCCTGGAGGAGAGAATGGCTATCCACTTGTTTTCTTGTCTCAAGAATTCCATGGTCAGAGAAGCCTGGTGGGCTGTCTCTAATATTTCTTAGACACTAGCTCTGCCCTGGTGTCACTTGCACAGCCTCAGTTGTACGTTACTTGAAAATGTTCCCTGTTCATGCTATTCTTCTTTGGCTTCAGGTTACTCTTGATTCACTTTATAGTCTGATTCCCAATCCTAACACTTCACTGAAATTGCTCTTATTGAGGATTGGTTAGGATTCTATAATTTAGTGGCCAAGCAGTAGAAACCCAAATTGAATAACACAATAACTGAGTCAAAAGGAAAGTTACAATTAGGGTGTAGCATATCTCACAGAACCATCCCTGGAATCACATCTTGATCTCTTTGGGTCTCACCCTTGGGCCTCTCCACACATTTTCTTCTACAGTCTTGTTACAAACTGATTGTCTCTGTTCCTAAGTCTGCAAAACAGAAGACAAGCAAACTAACAGAAAAACAGCAGCAATCAATATCCTCTGTGTTGCATTACTCCAGCTCAAAAGAGTAGCCAGATCTAAATGTTATTTCTTGGATGGATTTCATCTTCCTGAATATCTTTTCAATTGGCCTCATTTAAGGGAGACACCAATTTATGAACTGACTTCTCCTGTCCAAGGTTTGAGCTCACATTTTGTAATTACACAGAATCTTTTATGATAATCATGCAGATAGAATTGAGGGAAGGAGGGTTCAGATTTCAGAAAAGAAAGGCCCAGAATGTTGTAGAACTCAGCAGATGAAGCAATGGTTGTTCACTGGTCCTTACCTCTTGGCTACAATCATATATTCTATCAATACATATATTTTCAAAACTTCCCTACCTTAAATGACCAAAAATCTTCCCACTGTGGATCTTAATATCAACTCTCAGAATTGCAGCTTTCTTCCCCCTCCTCCCTATTTTTTGTAAAATTATATGATTCATATCTATCTTCCTCACTAGCTTACATCTGCATTAAAGCAGTGTTAAGTTTGTTGTTTAGCTCAGGATCTGGTTCATGGTAGGAACTTAATAAACATGAAATCCTCAATGAACACCAAGGAATGTTTTAGATTTAGTATCTAAAAATAATGTCATAAGCTACCAAGTTCTGATCCACATTATCTGTATTGTCATGTGAGCAAAGTAAGACATCAAAATGTTAGCTAATTTACCCACGTTTGTGCAGCTCATCCATGATAGATCCTGGACTTTGATCCTTACATTTTTGCTTCAGAAGCAACACTTTTAACTAGTGTGTTCTGTGGATTCTCAAACGTATTAGTATACAACACTGGAGGAAAAGCAGGATAGTGGCAATAAACTTTACCAGGAAAAACAAGGAGGAAAGTTGATGAAGCATGTGTGGATCATTGATCCAGACCACAAATCATATTCAGTTGGATAAACATAGTAAGAATCATTGAAAGGATGGATGGCGCTCTTGGAGATGACTTTTCTGAATTACCTCTTCGACCAGGGAGTGAGATTTGTGATCAGCCATTTGGCTACATCTAATTCTGTTCACTGGGAGGATTTCTCTTGCGTATAAACCTTTATTGGAAATCTTTATCATCTACTGTAGAATATTGCCTTGCTTTGAATCACATTATAACTGAGTACTTTGGAAAGAAGACTTCACCACCTTAGAAAGAGTTTAACACATTAGTCCCACAAGATAAAGGACATAAGCAGAAGTCCTTTGGGGAGGCATGCTGGTTCAAATTGTCTCAAGTCATCTGATACCTTCCAGAGATCCCTAATTCATATGTCCATTATTATACACAGTTACCTGGGCTCTCAGATCTCTAGGAACATTAACAAATTTGTGTTCCTGTCCTGATACTCTCTCTCTCTCTCTCTTTTTTTTTTTTTTTTTTTTGGCTTTAAGGTAGAACAGCTTGAATTTGAGAATGTTTCTCCTTTGGTATCTTATAGACTATCGTCAGTAACCACACACACACAGTATAACAACCAGATAAAGTGCTTTTAAGCTTTAGTCTTAATGCTCACATCCAAAATCAAAAGTCAACAGATAATAGATTATCCAGTTAGTTCACTACAGCACAACAAGAATGGCAAGCTTCCTACTCCAGAATAAATATGTTGTGATTGTTTCCAATACCCACTTCTCTGCCAGTTTTGAGCATCTGTTACTTATAATACTGCTTGTGGTGAACATATGATGTGATGGTTCAAAGTATGAAATGTGCATATAGAACATGCGTGTTAAGTCCTCACCCTGACACCCACTGGCTCCACGGCTTTAGACAAGTTGCTTGACCTCTACATGTCTCACTTCCCCTGTTGTGATGAGTTAGTAATAGGGTTATTATGAGGATTTTCAGATAAAGTAGTATGTAACGGTTTCATAATATTTCTTCACTACCATAGTATGCATTCATCTATTTTTAGAAATATTATTGGTATTAATAACACAGTTATACTTGAAATAACTGAGGTGAAAACGGCACAGGTTTGTGGAAACTAAGGCCAGAATGGAGCTAGGAATTTGGAAAAATTGGACATACAGTCTCATACACCATCATGCATTCTTGCTGCAGACACTTTTTTCTTTTCTATAGTCTGGATAGAGCAAAAATGGCCACAAGTTAACACTTTTTCCTTGGTTCACTTCTCAATTCAAAGTATCACTCAAGCTTAGCTCCTATATTCCTTTAGTTTCCAATTGCCAGCTACGTATTCTTATTGACAAGTTTTGGATCAGGTGTTCTTCCTTGATTCAAACAACTGTGGCCAGGACATGGGATGACGTTACACTAGGGAACATCGCCCAGAGTAACCATCTAGGCTGAGGAGGAAGGAAAGGAGATTTTTCACAAAAAAGCAGAAGTGAAAGGTTTCCAGCGAAGAGCAGTAACTCTTTGAGGGAAAGAACAATTATTTTCCACCACAGACTTTGTTAATAATAATGTGGCAAAATCTGAGAAACATTTTAAAATCTTCATTTTGCTTGATTTCTCTATAGCTAATGCAATTAACCAAATTCCCTAAAAATATTGTCTTTCCTTGGAGACTGTGACATACTTATTTCTCACTTTTTCATTGCCCTTTCTATGCTTGTGTTTGATGTATTTTCCAGCACCGTCCCATAGTTGAGTACTGTTTGTTTCTGAAAAAAAATTTTTTTCTGGGTATTTTTCTCTTTGTATATTTTCTTCAAGGGCTTCCCATTGGCTCAGTGGTAAAGAATCTGTCTGCCAAAGCTGGAGCCACAGGAGATGCAGGTTTGATCCCTGGGTTGGGAAGATCCCCTGGAGGAGAAAATAGCAATGCACTCCAATATTCTTGCATAGGAAATCCCATGTAGAGAGGAGTCCACGGGGCTGCAAAGAGTTGGACATGACTGAGTGACTGAGCATGCACATATTATCTTCTAGGTAATCTCATCAGCTACACATTTCAAAAACCATCTGCTGATGGCTCCAGATTTATATTTAGAGGTCCAGACTGTCCATTCAACTTTTACATTGGATTTTCTCACAAGGATGTTGAACTAAGCATGTCCAAAACAGAACTTAAAAGTTTCCCTTTTGAACTAGCTTCTGATCCATTACTCTACCACTTGGTATTTTATGCACACTCTTTCCAGAAACAGGCATAACAGAGGATAACTGACTGCATTAGGGCTTCTATTTTATTGAAAGCTCCATTTTTAGTAATTCTAGAAAGGTGAAAGGAAATTCCTTAAACTCACAGTAATAATGTAGTGGAAAAGAGCCTATCAAATGTCAAAGAGGTAGTTAATTTAAGGTTATTGACGTGGATTTATTTCTTCAAAGCTGAGTTGCTGCCTGATAGCGTTAAGTAAATATAGGAGACACAAATCCAAACTGCTTATAAATAGTCTGTAAGCTTTATCGGCTTCCCTAGTGGCTCAGTGGTAAAGAATCTGCCTGCAATGCAGAAGACATGGGTTCAATCCCTAGGTTGGGAAGATCCCCTGTAGGAGGAATAGCAACCCACTCCTGTACTCCTGAGTGGAAAATTCTATGGACAGAGGACACCGTGGGCTACAGTCCATAGAGTCACAAAGAGTGACACGACTTAGTGACTAAACAATAACAGTAAGCTTTCATGAAAATCTTACATAAATGAAGATTGCTCTGTGACATTTAGGGATGCAAACAACTGATAAAATAACAGACTTGGGATTAGAAGCACCATCCATTCAATTCCAAGGGAGGTGTGTCAGGATCAAAACAGAAAGCAAAACAAAACTGAACAGTGAGGAAATTTCAGAGACAGGAATTTCACGGAAATGTTTAACCCATACTTGAAAAAGCTCTCTAGCCCATGCACCTAGGACAGGTTGTGGTCCCTGGTAGAAGCTATGTGCTTGTATATTGACCAGACAGAGAGCGACCACATCCTAGAAGTCCCTGAAATCCATCTTGGTAGCACAGCTACTCAATAAGGCTGGAAAAGGAGAATCCAGCAGGTAGCTCCCAGACTAGCATTTGAAATGGAGGGAAAGATGAGTTAACACTCTGGGATACAGCTCTTTATGTGATGAAATTGTCTTTCTTTCCTTTTTTTTTTTTTGGCCCTGCAGCTTGTGGGATCTTGGTTCCCTGATCAGGAATTGAATTCTGGCCCTTGGCAGTGAAAGCGCAAGTCCTAAACACTGGACTGCCAGGGAATTCCCTGTGATGGAATTTTTGCTTTATAGAAAACATAAAGGAAAGCATTTTTGCCTAGGAAACTCCAGAATTTTTTAAAACCGTATACTTTTATTGTATAAAACTAGATATGTGATTATTGGGGCACAAAAATGAACTTCTATTAGGGAAGATAAATATTAGCATTTAAATGACAATATTTGAATCCTGGGATAATGGAATTGGAAGGTAGCCTAGAAATAATCTATTTCAACCATTTCATTTTCCATTTATGGAAATAGACAAGAGAAGTGAGGCATGAGAGGAATCCGTGTAGAGAGAATTGTCATGCCACATCTGACCCCCCAAATTACCATGTAAACCTCTGTACTTCTATCAACTTATTAGAGTAAGTTACACACCCTTGTTACTTTTCAAATCTATACCAAAGAAATCCATTGCAAAAATAATCACATATGACTGACTTTTTCTTATTTTCCCATAACACAAAATAATTAACAAAGAATACGCTTTCATTAAATACAACTTAGAAAATACAAGAAGATAAGATATTAAAGAGGATGATTGTATGATAGTAATTGTTATTAATAATAGAAAACTCATTCATAGTCCTATCACTGTTAGGTAGGAATTTAGGATTCAAACTGATCTCTAAATCCAACCTGAGACATGCCCTAATTGGCCCAGGGGAGCTCCCAGATATCCTACAAAATAACCACAGAGACTTTTCTAACTCCCAGCTATTTGCACAGTGGATACAAACTGTCTACAGGGGTGGCTCCAACTCTGGGCTCAGGTGTCCTTCATGCACAGCTCAAGTGACCTTAGGCAGTGGGAGGCCCATTAAGGGTTCATTAATATTCCATATATACTTACATTTGATTAGAACAGACTGAATTATGGGAAAGACATACACAATAGAGCCTGCTGTTATGTAACTTGCAACTGTCAATCAAAACTCTCAGTCCACGACCACCTAGATGAATATGTAAAAGCCCTGTCTTGAAAATCCCCTACCTCATCATTCTGGTGCCAGTGCCTCTCTCAGCATGATCCAACTCTCCGTTGAGGTGCTCTTTCAGTTCTTTCTGCAATAAACTTATTTTTGTCATGGTTAAGACCTCAGATTCTTCTTTGTGTCCTTAACAAGATGTGAGACCCTTAAGGGAAGGTCCTTTTGACTCTCCTCAAATCTGGTAACATCACTCAAAGATAGTCATTATTATTATTTGAGTACATATTTTCTTTAACTTCTTCTAAAGACATAGACTCAAAGACATAGATTAAGAGTGTGGGCTTTCCTTTGAGGGAGATAAGTTTCAAATCTCAGTCTTCTGCCAGCAGATGTCTGACCTTGAATGTATGTTCTGATATCTTGGTGCTGGTTTTCTCATCTGTGAGCTCCAGATGCTACCATGTTACCAGCACCTGTGTGATAGGCATGTGGATATTTAACTATGAAACCTTAGCCCATTCCAGGAATAAAGCATGCAAAGCTGCTAGTTTTTGTTATTTTAATAAATACTTTACAATCTATGCTTGAGAAATGTAGCAAATACTAATAGCTATACTCTAGTGGAGGTGACGGAATTCCAGTTGAGCTATTTCAAATCCTGAAAGATGATGCTGTCAAATGCTGCACTCAATATGCCAGCAAATTTGGAAAACTCAGCAGTGGCCACAGGACTGGAAAAGATCAGTTTTCATTCCAATCCCAAAGAAAGGCAATGCCAAAGAATGCTCAAACTATCGCACAATTGCACTCATCTCACATGCTAGCAAAGTAATGCTCAAAATTCTCCAAGTCAGACTTCAGCAATACGTGAACCATGAAATTCCAGATGTCAAGCTGGTTTTAGAAAAAGCAGAGGAACCAGAGCTCAAATTGCCAACATTTGCTGGATCATGGAAAAAGCAAGAGAGTTCAAGAAAAATGTCAATTTCTGCTTTATTCACGATGCCAAAGCTTTTGACTGTGTTGATCACAGTAAACTGTGGAAAATTCTGAAAGAGATGGGAATACCAGACCACCTGACCCGCCTCTTGAGAAACCTATATGAGGTCAGGAAGCAACAGTTAGAAGTGGACATGGAACAACAGACTGGTTCCAAATAAAAAGGAGTACATCAAGGCTGTATATTGTCACCCTGCTTATTTAACTTATGTGCAGAATACATCATGAGAAACGCTGGGCTGGAAGAAACACAAGCTGGAATCAAGATTGCCGGGAGAAATATCAATAACCTCAGATATACAGATGACACCGCCCTTATGGCAGAAAGTGAAGAGGAGCTAAAAAGCTTCTTGATGAAAGTGCAAGAGGAGAGTGAAAAAGTTGGCTTAAAGCTCAGCATTCAGAAAACTAAGATCATGGCATCTGGTCCCATCACTTCATGGGAAATAGATGGGGAAATAGTGAAAACAGTGTCAGACTTTATTTTGGGGGGCTCCAAAAATCACTGCAGATGGTGATTTCTGCCATGAAAGTAAAAGACGCTTACTCCTTGGAAGGAAAGTTATGACCAACCTAGATAGCATATTCAAAAGCAGAGACATTACTTTGTCAACAAATGTCCATCTAGTCAAGGCTATGGGTTTTCCAGTAGTCATGTATGGATGTGAGAGTTGGACTGTGAAGAAAGCTGAGCACCAAAGAATTGATGCTTTTGAAGTGTGGTGTTGGAGAAGACTCTTGGGAGTCCCTTGGACTGCAAAGAGATCCAACCAGTCCTTTCTGAAGGAGATCAGCCCTGGGTGTTCATTGGAAGGAATGATGCTAAAGCTGAAACTCCAATACTCTGGCCACCTCATGGGAAGAGTTGATTCATTGGAAAAGACCCTGATGCTGGCAGGGATTGGGGGCAGGAGGAGAAGGGGACTACAGAGGATTAGATGGCTGGATGACATCACTGACTTGATGGACATGAGTTTGGGTGAACTCCGGGAGATGGTGATGGACAGGGAGGCCTGGCATGCTGTGATTCATGGGATCACAAAGAGTCGGACATTACTGAGCTATTGAACTGAACTGAACTGAATGTACACATGTCTAACATATGGGCAATTGCATGTTCTACTTTAGTTAAGCCCCATTTATGAAGAAAAAAATTTCATGATATAATATTCACATTCAAATATCAATTTATGGCTAAAAATTAAAGAATATATGTAATCAACCTTCTTTCTTGACATTTAAAGTCTTTCAAAATTTTTGCAATTATAAATAATGCTGAGATGAATATGTTTATATATAGTCTCTTTTTAAGGATACATTCAGAAATGGAACTATCACATCAAATATTAGGTATATTTATAAAATTTATGATTCATCTTACTGGATTGCTTTCCCAAGGGGTTACATCAGTTTACACAAACATTAGCAATGCATGAGATTTTTTCCATTTTTTAGTACGCTTGAAAGCATTACATTCTGACATTTCAAAAAAAAATCTTTGCAAATTTGATATTTAAGCAATGAGATTTCATTGTGATGATTTCAATTTTTTATGACTCAGATGACTGCCAAGTTGGAACATCTTCGTATTGCTTTTTAAGCAAATGCCTTTCTGCTAAAGGAGAGAGATTATTTTCTCATTCATCTATAGATGTCCAAATGCATCTCCTATTGATTTGTTTAGGCTATCTGCTTTTATTGATAACAATCCTATTCCATGTTTCCTAAAAGTATGATTTATTAACAACACATTTACAACATTAAAAAAGATGTCTTTTACTTGTTCATTATTTTAATTTATATGCACTTTGGCCTTAATGAAAGTGAAAGTTGCTCAGTCGTGTCTGACTCTTTGCAACCCCATGGACTATACAGTCCATGGAATACTCCAGGTCAGAATACTGGAGTGGGTAGCCTATCCCTTCTCCAGTGGATCTTCCCAACCCAGGAATCAAACTGGGGTCTCCTGCATTGCAGGTGGATTCTTTACCAACTGACCTGTCAGGGAAGCCCTTGTTCTGAATATTTCGATAAATTTATCAAATAACTCCAAAATTGTTCTGATTTAGGGATTACATGTCTGATATGTAGATTTTGTTCCTTTCATTTGGTTGTTCAGGCCTGGGTTAGAATCATACCCTTTCAATTTCTGTAGCTTTATAGAATTTTAATTTCTGATTAGACTAGTTCTTCCACAATGGACTTCTGTTTTCAAAAAACTTCTCTGCTATTTTTACAAACTTATTTTTTACAAGGTAAATTTGAATTAATCTTTTTTATTTAAATAGACAATCTGTTATGACTTTGAAAGAAAATATGTTCTACTATAAAGCTACTTAATACATAATTCTACTTTAGGATCTTTAGTCTTTTAATAGAGATATATGATTTATGTGCTGATGACTCACATATTAGTTTATATTTCCAAAAGTATTCTGTTGTTTCCTACAGATAACCTTTGCATATTGCCTGTTGAAATTATATTTAAGTATTTTATTCTTTTAGCTATGGTTAATCAGATATTTTCTGATTCAGTTCTGTTCAGTTCAGTCGCTCAGTCGTGTCCGACTCTTTGCGACCCCATGAATCGCAGCACGCCAGGCTTCCCTGTCCATCACCAACTCCCAGAGTTCACCCAGACTCACGTCCATCGAGTCAGTGATGCCGTCCAGCCATCTCATCCTCAGTGGTCCCCTTCTCCTCCTGCCCCCAATCGCTCGCAGCATCAGAGTCTTTTCCAGTGAGTCAACTCTTCACATGAGGTGGCCAAAGTACTGGAGTTTCAGTATCTTAAATTCCAATTTTTACTAAATATATGTTTACCATTCATTGGGTTTACTGAACTCTCAGTGATTCCAACAGTTCTTTGGGTGATTCCTTCAGGTAAAAAGTGCCTGTATTAGCTATCTTTTGCCACATAACAGACTATCCTCAAACTGAGTGACTCTCAACAACATTTATTATCCCACATTTTCTGAGGGTCATGCATCTACACACAGCTTAGTTGGTTCTTTTAGGTGTCATACTCACAGGCTGCAATCAAGGTGTTGGGAAAGGCCATCTAAGTCATCTTAAAGGCTTGAGAGCAGGATGAACCTTTTCTAGACTCACTCACTTTGCTTTAGTCAGGATTCAGTTCTTTGTGGGCCATTGAGATGAAGCCCTCAGTTACTCGCTGGCTCTTGAATAGTGGCTACCTCAGTTGTGTTGCAACCTGGACCTCTCCTTGGCCAGCTTGCTTCACAAGAGAAGAGCCAGAGAGAGACAGACGTATTAGGATGGAGAAAGCCAGTAAGTTGGAAGTCACAATTTTTATCACCACATCCAAAACTAAGCGGTATCCCATCATTCTTGCCATATTGTGTCAGTTAGAAGTGAGTCACTGTGTCAGGTCCAGACTACACCCAAGGGGAGGGGATTATACATGCAGCAAAACCCCAAAAAGTTGTGAACCACTCGGAGTCAATTCAGAAGCTGCCTACTGTAGAATCTTTTGAACGATCTGACAAATAAATAAGTTCAACTGTAATTTTATTTATTTTCTTTTAAAATCAGTTTCATTGGAGTATAACTGCTTTATAATGTGTTTCTACTGTGCAGCAAAGTGAATCAGGTATATGTATATTTTTGATCAAGGAGATCAAACCAGTCAATCCTAAAGGGAATCAACCCTGAATATTCATTGGAAGGATTAATGCTGAAGCCGAAGCTCACATACTTTGCCCACCTGACGCTAAGAGCCAACTCGTTTGAAAAGACCCTAAAGCTGGAAAAGGTTGAAGGCAGGAGGAGAAGGGGATGGCAGAGGATGAGATGGTTGGATGGCATCACTGATTCAGTGGACATGAGTCTGAGCAAACTCTGGGAGACAGTGAAGGACAGGGAAGCCTAGAGGGCTGCAGTCCATGGGGTTGCAAAGAGTCAGACACAACTGAGCAACTGAACAACAGCAGTATACATATCCCTTGTTTTCCGATGTCCTTCCCATTTAGGTCGAGAGAGCATGGAGTAAAGTTCCCCGAGCTGCACAGCAGGTTCTCATTAGTTATCTGTTTGGCACATAGTATCAGTAGCGTGTATGTGTCAGTCACAGTCTCCTAGTTCATCCTACCCCCTCCCTTTACACCCTTGGTGACCATACATTTGTTCTCTAGTCTGTGTCTCTATTTCTGTTTTGCAAATAAGATCAACTATACCATTTTTATAGACTCCACATATATACATCAAAATACAGTATTTGCTTTTTCTCTTTCTGACTTACTTCACTCTGTAAAACAGTCTTAAGTTCACCCACGTCTGTACAAATGATCCAATTTCATTTCCTTTTATGGCTGAGTAATATTCCATCATATATAATTCCAACTAATCTACTATACCTCCTGCCAATTAATTAAAATAGCATTTCATTTTCTCAGCCAAAACCACAGAGATTGGGCCTCTCCACGTAGGAAATCTACAGCTGATGTCTGAGCTTTGGACTGTCTCACAGGGCTTCTAGCCTGGGCCAATCACAATGTCCTCAGACCATGCCAATCCCAGAGGATGCCTAGCCATCAAGTTACCAAGTTGGATGAGGGTACTACTCTGCATTCAAGATTCTATTCTTTCACCCAATCTCAGATAGGAAAAATGGAGTTCAGGGGATATGGATGAAGAATTATGCATAAAATTGCAGTATATTTAGTGGAGAATGGTATTTTTCTCCACAATCTACGAACCAGAGCTAGATCATGCTTTATTAGTGAAGAATTAAGTTGCAGTCTCTTTCATTTCTTTTGAAATAGAGAATCGAAAGTTCAAGGGGTCCCTCCAGCTTTCAGAAGTTTGCCATCCAAGACTCTAGAAGCACTACACAAAATGATACTAATCGCTTAAGGGAGTTCTTCGAAACTGAGTGCTTTATTCCATCTTCAAGGAGAAAGAAATGGAGTCAATGATTCCCTCTTGCAATAATAGACACTTTCTCCTGCACTGAGTAGAAAGGAGAAAATGAAAGAAGTGTTAAGTGAGAATTGACAAGTGCTTGTGCCGGACTGTCAAAGGAAGGTGATAATGAGCTTCAGAGTTTTAAAAATGTTTCTCCTTATTACCATATTCATTCTGCTATGATACATATTTATGGAACCAAATGCGCACACCTAACCCCAGATTTGTCCCTTTTCTTTTCTTGAAAATTAAGAGGTTGTGTTAAAGAATACTAAGGGCTACTTGAATAGGGTAAGAAACGACCTTGCAATGGAGGGGATACATTGTAGAGTTTGCCATCCAGACCTGGACTTGAATCCAGGTCCTCTGCTCTAAATTCACTGTCTGTGCAGCCTTGAGCAATGTTGCCTTTCTGAGCCTGTCCCCATATCCAGCAATGATAATGCCTTGCTCAGAATTCATTCAACACACATTTACTGAGAAGCTATTATGTGCTAGGCATTATTCTTTATGCAAGATGTATGACAGTAAACAACCAAGGTCCTAGTAAAGAGATTTAAACAGATGCTTATATGAACTCGGTAGCAATATGTGATAAATTAGGTTAATATGATAGCCCAGAAAAAGCTTTGCTGAGGAACGTAATAGATGTCAGAAAAGAAACATCGTAGGGGCTCAAAAAATGCAAATTCCAGTTTGTTCCCAGCAGCATTACTCTGTTTATTAAGCTAGGGCACAGCATAAGAGCAATATTAGCCTTCCCATCATAATTGTTACATTGTATAAGACTTCAGAAGTAGCCTTAAAGTTAGCCTCCTCTAACTCTTACACTTTAGAGATAGCGAAACCAAGGACAGGAGAAGAGACTGAGCTGAGGCAATACAGATTGATTTCCATCCAAAATACTCCACCTGCAGAGTTAATTGAGCTGTTATGTATCAATGAATCAGCCTCTGCCCTAGGCAGCTCCAGGTGTTAAAGTCCTGGCATCTGTGAGATCAGCCTTTCCCAGTTCCGGAACCAAAGAAACCCTGACCTGGAAGTCTTCTGACTCTTAGCTGAGGATTTACTTATCCTTCAGTTCAGTTCAGTCGCTCAGTCGTGTCCAACTCTTTGTTGGACTGCAGCACGCCAAGCCTCCCTGTCCATCACAAGCTCCCAGGGTTTACCCAAACTCATAGCCATTGAGTCGCTGATGCCATCCAACCACCTCATCCTCTTATCCTTAGAGTCGTGGTAACTCCCACAGCCTTCCTGGCTCCAGCCCAGGGCAGGGAGAATGGCCAGCAAGGTGAGAGGCATGGGGAAGTAAGCTGGGGACAATGGAGTGAGGCATGGGAAGTCCTCCACCCACAGTCCTGTCCCCTCTCAGCCACTCTCCCCACTGAGGCCAGCGGGTCATCATAATGAAGCTCAGATCTGACCTGTCATTCCCCTGCTGAGTGATTCCTCTTCACTGTCAGGATAAAGCCGAAATCTTCCTGAGAAGAGGAGACTCATGATCTGGCTCCTGTATTCTCACCACTTCTCTTGTCACAGTTTGGACAAACTGAATTCACTGTCACTTCAAGTATGTACCATTCCCCCTCGTGTCTGCGTGAATTCTTCTCTTGCTGCAATCTCCCTTTATCCCCTTGATGCACCTGAAAAATAATACCTATTCATCCTTTTAGGTTTGGGTTTGATGTCACCACCCTGATAGCAGGCCAGGTGCTTACCTATGTTCTAGGTCCTTCCCTTATGCTCTGTGTTTAGTCCCATCACTGAGCATCACTTGGCACCTTTGTACTGGTTTTTTTCTCTTTCCTTGTCTGTTTCTCCCACTAGACCCTTAATAAGATCCCCCAAATCCACTGTGTAACCCCAAGGGCATTGCCCTACGCCTGGCACAGAGTGAGACACCAAACACATACTTGTTGACTAAATGAAAGAATGAATGATTGAATGGAAACCACACTCATCATTAGTTCTGGTCAATAATTTAAGAATCTGAGGAGCTCAGGGAAAAGCATGATTGTGTTATAGTTCTTGGAGTCTGCATTAGTTTTCTCTAGCACTAGACTGCAATCCAAGGACCTCCTGCATAAACTGTGTTGAACTTCTTTGATCTCATCATGTCTGGAATGGGTTGCCATTTTCTACTCCAGAGGATCTTCCTGACCCAGGGATCAAATCTGCATTTCCTGTGTCTCCTGCACTGGCAGGTGGATTCTTTACCACTGGGGAGCCTAGGGCCATAGTAGACCCTGTATTGGGCTTTTTAGGGCAGGTGTATCCCTGCATACAGAAAGACCTGGACATCTCTGTTTCATTGGCGGCTCTCCCCAAACCCCTTTCTGGCTCTTTGGCTGATTCTTTCTGTATTAGTTTCCTAGGTTGCCATAACCAAGCACCACAGATTGAGTGGCTTTACCAAAAGGGTATATTATCTCACGGTCCCACAGGCTAGAAGTCCAAAATCTTGGTTCCTTCCAAAGAGTCGGAGGGGAGGATCTGTTTCGGGTCTCTCTCACTAGACTGTGAATGGCCATCTTCTCCTCGTCGCTTCACATTGTCTTCCCTCTCTACTTGTTTGTATCCAAATTTCTCCTTTGTAGGACACTAGTCACAGTGGATTAAGGGCCCACTGGACTCTGGCACATCTGCAACGACCTTATTTCCAAATAGCATCACAATCTAGGATACTAATGGTTAAGACTTGAGCAGAGTTTTCAGGGGTATACACTTTAAACTGAAGAGTTGGCTCATTGGAAAAGACCATGATGCTGGGAAAGATTGAGGTCAAGAGGAGAACGGGGTGACAGAAGATGAGATGGCTGGATGCCATCACTGAGTCAATGGATATGAGTTAGAGTGAACTTTGGGAGATAATCAAGGACAGAGCAGCCTGGCATGCTTCAGTCCATGGGGTCTCAAAAAGTCAGACACGACTGAGTGATTGAACAACAACAATACTTTAAATCATAACAAGTTGTATTATGGGCAGAATAATGTCCCTCTAAAATTCATGTCTACCCAGAATCTCAGAATCTGGACTTAATGTAGAAATAATGTCTTTACAGATACACTGAGTTAAGGACTGTGGGAAAATAAGTTTCTATGATTTAAGCCCCAAGTTTGTGACACTTTGTTATGCCAACCCTTAAAAACAAATACAGGATTTAACATGTACCTATATTTTAGATCAGAGAAGTCCAACATGGCTTTTTACCAGAGGTCCAAGGAGCAAATTTCACTTCTAGAGATAGGAAACACTGGAACTTGAAGACCAGGGCTTAAAGATTATTGAACCCAGGAGGAGAACAGAGTGACTGACAGTTAAAAATGTGACTTTGGGTTCAACTGCTCTTCTTTATATCCTAATACTGTTGTATTAGGCAAAATGATAGGATACCAAAAGAGGAACTCCCCAGGTCATTAGGTGCCCAATATGCTACTGGAGATCAGTGGAGAAATAACTCCAGAAAGAATGAAGGGATGGAGCTAAAGCAAAAACAAGACGCAGTTGTGGATGTGACTGGTGATTGAAGCAAGATCTGATGCTATAAAGAGCAATATTGCATAGGAACCTGGAATGTCAGGTCCATGAATCAAGACAAATTGGAAGTGGTCAAACAAGAGATGGCAAGGGTGAACGTCGACATTCTAGGAATCAGCGAACTAAAATGGACTGGAATGGATGAATTTAACTCAGATGACCATTACATCTACTAATGTGGGCAGGAATCCCTCAGAAGAAATGGAGTAGCCATCATGGTCAACAAAAGAGTCCGAAATGCAGTACTTGGATGCAGTCTCAAAAATGACAGAATGATCTCTGTTTGTCTCCAAGGCAAACCATTCAATATCACAGTTATCTAAGTCTATGCCCCAATCAGTAACACTGAAGAAACTGAAGTTGAACGGTTTTATAAAGACCAACAAGATCATTTAGAACACCCCCAAAAAGACGTTCTTTTCATTATATGGGACTGGAATGCAAAAGTAGGAAGTCAAGAAACACCTGGAGTAACAGGAAAATTTGGCCTTGGAATGAGGAATGAAGCAGGGCAAAGACTAACAGAGTTTTGCCAAGAAAATGCACTGGTCATAGCAAACACCCTCTTCCAACAATACAAGAGAAGACTCTACACATGGACATCACCAGATGGTCAACACCGAAATCAGATTGATTATATTCTTTGCAGCCAAAGATGGAGAAGCTCTATACAATCAACAAAACCAAGACCAGGAGCTGACTGTGGCTCAGATCATGAACTACTTATTGCCAAGTTCAGACTTCAATTGAAGAATAGGGAAAATCACTAGATTATTCAGGTATGACCTAAATCAAATCCCTTATGATTATACAGTAGAAGTGAGAAATAGATTTAAAGGCCTAGATCTGATAGATAGAGTGCCTGATGAACTATGGAATGAGGTTCGTGACATTGTACAGGAGACAGGGACCAAGACCATCCCCATGGAAAAGAAATGCAAAAAAGCAAAATGGCTGTCTGGGGAGGCCGTACAAATAGCTGTGAAAAGAAGAGAAGTGAAAAGCAAAGGAGAAAAGGAAAGATATAAGCATCTGAATGCAGAGTTCCAAAGAATAGCAAGAAGAGATAAGAAAGCCTTCTTGAGTGATCAATGCAAAGAAATAGAGGAAAATAACAGACTGGGAAAGACTAGAGATCTCTTCAAGAAAATTAGAGATACCAAGGGAACATTTCATGCAAAGATGGGCTCAATAAAGGACAGAAAAGGTATGGACCTAACAGAAGCAGAAGATATTAAGAAGAGGTGGTAAGAATACATGGAAGAACTGTACAAAAAAGATCTTTGTGACCCAGATAATCATGATGATGTGATCACTAATCTAGAGCCAGACATCCTGGAAAGTGAAGTCAAGTGGGCTTTAGAAAGCATCACTACGAACAAAGCTAGTGGAGGTGATGGAATTCCAGTTGAGCTGTTTCAAATCCTGAAAGATGATGCTGTGAAAGTGTTGCACTCAGTATGCCAGCAAATTTGGAAAACTCAGCAGTGGCCACAGGACTGGAAAAGGTCAGTTTTCATTCCAACACCAAAGAAAGGCAATGCAAAAGAATGCTCAAACTACCGCACAATTGCACTCATCTCACATGATAGTAAAATAATGCTCAAAATTCTCCAAGCCAGACTTCAGCAATATGTGAACCGTGAACTTCCAGATGTTCAAGCTGGTTTTAGAAAAGGCAGAGGAACAAAAGATCAAATTGCCAACATCCGCTGGGTCATGGAAAAAGCAAGAGAGTTCCAGAAAAACATCTATTTCTGCTTTATTGACTATGCCAAAGCCTTTGACTGTGTGGATCACAATAAACTGTGGAAAATTCTGAAAGAGATGGGAATACCAGACCACCTGACCTGCCTCTTGAGAAATCTGTATGCAGGTCAGGAAGCAACAGTTAGAACCGGACATGGAACAACAGACTGGTTCCAAATAGGAAAAGGAGTACATCAAGGCTGTATATTGTCACCCTGCTTATTTAACTTCTATGCAGAGTACATCATGAGAAACGCTGGGCTGGAAGAAACACAAGCTGGAATCAAGATTGCCGGGAGAAATATCAATAACCTCAGATATGCAGATGACACCACCCTTATGGCAGAAAGTGAAGATGAACTAAAAAGCCTCTTGAAGAAAGTGAAAGAGGAGAGTGAAAAAGTTGGCTTAAAGCTCAATATTCAGAAAATGAAGATCAAGGCATCTGGTCCCATCACTTCATGGGAAATAGATGGGGAAACAGTGGAAACGGTGGCTGACTTTAGTTTTGGGGGCTCCAAAATCACTGCAGATGGTGATTGCAGCCATGAAATTAAAAGACGCTTGCTCCTTGAAAGAAAAGTTATGACCAAACTAGATAGCATATTCAAAAGCAGAGACATTACTTTGCCGACTAAGGTCCATCTAGTCAAGGCTATGGTTTTTCCTATGGTCATGTATGAATGTGAGAGTTGGACTGTGAAGAAGGCTGAGAGCCGAAGAATCGATGCTTTTGAACTGTGGTGTTGGAGAAGACTCTTGAGGACCCCTTGGACTGCAAGGAGATCCAACCAACCTATTCTGAAGGAGATCAACCCTGTCATTTCTTTGGAAGGAATAATGCTAAAGCTGAAGCTCCAGTACTTTGGCCACCTCATGCAGAGAGTTGACTCACTGGAAAAGATTCTGCTGTTGGGAGGGATTGGGGGCAGGAGGAGAAGGGGACGACCGAGGATGAGATGGCTGGATGGCATCACGGACTCGATGGACATGAGTCTGAGTGAACTCTGGGAGATGGTGATGGACAGGGAGGCCTGGTGTGCTGCGATTCATGGGGTCGCAAGGAGTCGGACACGACTGAGTGACTGAACTGAACTGAACTGACTGTTTTACTAAGTCACTTCAGTCATGTCCAATTCTTTACAACCCCATGAACTGTAGCCCGCCATGCTCCTCTGTCCATGCCATTCTCCAAGAAAGAATACTAGATTGAGTTGCTATGCCCTCTTGCAGAGGATCTTCCTGACCTAGGTATCAAACTCATGTCTCTTAATCTCCTGCATCTTCAGGGAGATTCTTTACCACTAGCGGCACCTGGGAAGCCTAAAGCTACCACTTACAAAGTGGATGAACTTGAGACAATCATTGAACCCCTTTGCTTCAGCCAGTGCAGATTGAGGATAACAACTCCTCTGTCTCATGACCAAAGTGAGGAACTGGAGAGATAATGCATGTAAAGTGCTTAGCAAGCAACTGACTCAAAGTAAGCAAGGTGTAGACAGGGAACTAGGAACCCTTACAAGCTGGACTGGCCATCAAGGCAGGTGTACCACAAGGCAGGGCCCTGTTCTGTGATACCAACACTTGGTCAACCTTGCACTACCAGTGGAGGGACCCTGGGCTCTCTCCAGGCACCTCTGTGATGGGGGAGGAGATCTTCATATGAGCAAGAATGCTGGGGTCCAGCCCCGGTGGATCCCAGGTAATTCAAAGGGGAGATGGAATCAGCGTCCTAGGAAAAAGCTATTTAATTAGAAATATAAACAGAGATTAGAAAAGAATAGTGTAGCAGGAAAATTAGTGGAGAAAAAGAGGCTGAATAACTCGGTTTACGTGAAATACCAATAAAACTCCAAGACAAGGAGTTTGCACCAACTATGTAGGCCACCTGCACCCACTTGAATAGTGGAGGGTGCCCCACCTTGGGCTCCCTCTCGTGTGGGTCTTAGAAGCCAGGGCAAAATTAGTAGGCTTGGCGAGTATCCATGCTCCAGATGGGAATTCAGCCAGAAGGGGAAAGAAAGAATGACAGGGGGGAATCAGTCTTTCCAGAAACTGACCTGTTTTCTTTATTTTTAGGCTCGCTTATATACTTTTTGTTATACAAAGGGATGAATATAGAGTTACGCGGGGTCAGCAGACCTGACCTTTATCAAAATCAGTTGCTTCATATAAATGTATACAAAGATCTTAGGGATTTTACATCATCTTCTGGCTATGATGCCTGCTAACATTTTATGGCCCTTTCTGATAACACTCAGTCAACCAGAAAACTTATTTTTTCCAGGGGTGATTTTTTTCTTAAACTAGGCGCCACCCTCTGAAGGCACCAGATATAGTTGCATTCCTATAGGGTGAGGATGCAGGGGGTTATAATGAAGAAAGGAATTTACTTAGCCTAAGGTTTAACATGATTAATATCAAAGGTTAATACTTATTTCTCCCATATGCTAGTTATATTCATTATAAGGGCAGGGAATATGGAGATTTAGCAGCAAATATTGGCTCAACAAATGAAAAACCCTTCACCAATATAATTTTTAATCAACCCACTATACTATACTAATAACTTTTCAACTTCTCAAAAGAATCTGTATTTAGAAAGTTTAAAGCATCTTGTGCCTCTCATGGTTGGGAGGCTGTAAACAATCATGTACGGCCGGACGAACCTGCTCAGACAGGCTAGAGAACCTTCAGAGGAGTTTGTAAGTTGAAACACTCTTGTCACGCCCAGGAATTTTTATTGACTGGAGCTGCAAGTTAACTCCTTCTCCAAGAGAGGTGATGGGGGACAGCCCCCCATAAAGTCAGAGGTGTAGGTGAGAGCATAAAGCAGTAAAGTAGGCAGAATCTGGTTTTGGGGGTAGATGCTCGGAAACAGGGGGTCTCCTGAGGCTCGATTCCGCCTTTGCGTAATGTCGAGCCTCCTTCCTCATGACCTTTGCCATGGGTGGAGTTCCTCACCCTGGCTCCCAGCACAAGAGGATTAGGCTCTTCTAGCTGTGTTGGTGGGAGGGGGTGAGGGGGTGAGTTGGGCCAGATCCTTCAGGAGGCTGCCATGTGTCCTTCTGGGGAAGGCAGAAGGCGTGCCAACACTCTCCTTACTGGGCTTCTTACTGTCAACCAACAAATGGAAGAGTAAACAAATCCCAAGCCTTGCAAAACCAAAAGTGATCTTTTTGCCAAATTAATAGGTCTTTGTGTGCGTGTGTGTCTGTTCTAAACTCCCAGAACACACTATCTCAATGTGCAGCATTTCAAAAAGCAAACAAACAAAAGCGGCCTCCATAGCAATGATTGACTGAGCCGCTTTGTCAGAGAAGGCAGAATAGGCCCTGCCTCCCTCTTGTCTCTGTAAATTCCTCCCTTGGCTACAGAGTCCAGTGATTCCTAGGAAGCCTCTAAGGAAGTTGTTAAAGTAATTTTACTGTATTACTTCTTGAGCCTTTTTTGTTGTTGTTGTTGAGTTTTATTTCCCCAGACTTTTCTTTAACAATACTACCCCCAGTTAGACTTCAGGAAGTACAGGAAACTATTTGAGAGAGTAACGGAGTTTGGGGCCACGTTTTACTGTTGAAACATTTAATTAACCATAATTCCTCCAAACAGCTGTGTGATAAATTTAAATTCCTCCCACACTTGGTACCAACCAGGACCCTGTGGGGCTCCCGGGCAGAGAAGCCTTTCTGTGTCTCCCCCTCCTTGAATATATAAAATAGGCTTCGTTCAGCCTTCAGCACCTTTCCTGAGTTCCAAGGAGCAGGTTTAAACAGATAAATAGGGAAGGGGATGCAGAAACAATGAGGAACAATCAAAAGAAACAATATTTCAGCCCTGGGGTAGGGTCTTGTTCCTCCCTAAATGGATGCACACAACAATATCTTTGAGCTGTTTTGCAGATTCTGAAATCCTTACCTAATGGAAGAAATTAATAGTATGGTGCCCATAAGCACATAGACTCCAAACTGGTTGGAGCCAAAAGGTTGATGATGCTAACTCCCACTTACTTCACCACCAACCAATCAGATGAATGTCCCTGAGTTGATCATGCCTTCTTTGAACAATTACTATAAAACTCACTAGTCTCCATCAAGTTGAAACATAATTTTGAGAACAGTAGCTCTCTCTGGCCCCTTTTGTTTGGCAAAGCAGTAAAGCTATTCTGTCCTATTTCACCCAAAACTCTGTCTCTGAGATTTAATTAAATGTCAAGGTACAGAGACTGGAATCATGGATTTGGCTTCACACTCAACAACATTTGTTGCTATCTCAGAAGAGCTCTTTTTTCCTTTGGCCCTGCTGTGTGGCATGCTTGATTTTAGTTATCCAATCAGGGATTGGACAGGTGCTTCCTGCAGTGGAAGTGCAGAGTCTTAACCACTGGACTGCCCAGGAAGTCCTTATGGAAAAGTTCTTCAAGGCAAGATGGCTAGAGATGTCATAAGGATGCTCCTTCACCCCTGGAAAACGGATCCAGGATGAGAAACTCACCCCTGGAAAGTCACTTGGCTTCTCAAGGGCCCTGAAGTCAGAGCCAAAACAATTTCATCCCTACATGCTGTGCTCCCATCAGCTTGACATTCAAAACTGGGAGCACTGGCAGAAAATGAGAGAAATTAGCATCCTGGTGGCAGTCTACATGGAAGAAGAAGGGAGTCTCTGTCTTTGCAGCAGAACAAACTGTGGAAAATTCTTAAAGAGATGAGAATACAAGACCACCTTACCTGCCTCCTGAAAAACCTGTATGCAGGTCAAATAGCAACAGTTAGAACTATACATAGAGCAATGGACAAGTTCAAAATTAGGAAAGCAGTACATCAAAGCTATATTTTGCCACCCTGCTTATTTAACTTATAAGCAGAGTACATCATGCTAAATGCTAGGCTTGATGAAGTACAAACTGGAATCAAGATTGCCAGAAGAAATATCAAAAATCTCAGAAATGCAGATTACACCATTCTTATGGCAGGAAGTGAAGAGGAACTAAAGAGCCTCTCGATGAAGGTGAAAGAGGAGAGTGAAAAAGCTAGCTTAAAACCCAACATTCAAAAAACTAAGATCATGGCATCCAGTCCCATCACTTCATGGGAAATAGTTGGAGAAATTAGTGAGAGATTTTCTTGGGCTCCGAAATCACTGCAGACTCATTGGAAAAGACCCTGATGCTAGGAAAGATTGAAGGCAGGAGGAAAAGTGGATGACAGAGGATGAGATGGTTGGATGCCAACATTGACATGAGTTTGAGCAAGCTTCCCTGGCATGGTGTAGTCCATGGGGTCACAAAGAGTTTCAGATGACTGAGAAACTGAAATAACCTGGTCTCAGTACTTAATGAAGCTCAGGTTTTTGATATCTTATCATTAAAAGAATTCAGTGAGAGACAAAGTGATAGTTAAGAAGTGAATTTATTTAGAGAGAAACATACTCTGCAGACAGAGTTTGGGCGTCTCTGAAAGTGAGAGGCCCCAATATATGACATGATTAGTTTTTATGGGCTGAGTAATTTTATAGGCTAATAAATGGGAGGATTATTCCAGCTGTTTCAGGAGAGGTGTGGGGATTACCAGGAATTGTGCTACTGCCCAATTTTTGACCTTTGGCCTTCAGTTAGCCTCTGAATTATAATGGTGCCTGTGGGTGTGCCATTTAGCTAATCTATTACAATGAGCATAGAATGAAGCTCAAGGTCCACTGGACATTGAATGTTCAGTTATCTAGGACCTAGTTGGTTCTAACCAGTTTTTGTGGTGTCCCATGGCTATGTCATTCTTTTAAAGAGTGTGCCATGCCCCCTTCCCTCCTGTTTCACTACTTGTAGGTTTCCATAGGGAAGAAACTTTTTTCACTTTGACTGAGGCCCTAAGACCTCTGCCTTTGCCTAAAAATGCTTTGACAAAATTGAAAACCAGGGTCCATGACCCCTTATTTTGATTCTGGACAGTCATAGTGATAGCTGACCATACAGTGTGGCAAATGTGAGTTTGTATCAGTATCTAGGTCCAGGCTTAAAAGAGTGGTGTCTTCTACTGTCTGTTTTTTGGAGCACTCTCTCCCTGGGAGCCATAAGCAGCCATATGCCATCATCCTGGAGATGCCACATATTAGTGCTCAGGTCAATACCATTAATTGAAATGAATCATGCCTCTTAAGGCATCATATAGGTAAATAAAGTCATTTTGGAACCCCACACTAGTCCATTCAAATGCCTCTATATGACCTCTTTCACCATCACAGTGGACAGAAGAATTGTCCAACCAAACCCTGCCTAAATTCCTCACACATAACATCATGAGATAAAGCAATTGATTCTTTAAACCATTAGGTTTGGGGCCAGATTGTAACAGAATGATAAATGAGAACATAAGCTTCTAGATTAGTCAATTTTTGTCAAGGGGAATGTCCTCAACTCTTTTCCAAGTCAAGAGACTTCATGTTCCCATTTGTTTTTTAGTTGCTGTTCCTGTTGCTTGGAATGCTTTTCTACTGGGACTTCCTTATATTCTTTACTTTTTGCCATTAAAAATTCTTATTTCATATTTTAAAGATTCATGTATACTGTCACTTCCTCTGTGAAGACTTGTCTGATTTCTCCAGGCAGTATTCGCTAATGTTTTGACATTTTCCAGGCACATGATTTAAAAGTTTTGTTGCAGTGATTTTGTCTGTGAATTTTCTTTTAATGTGGCTGCCTTCTCCAGTGGGCTATGCCTCCTCAGAGGCATAAATCATGGCTTGTGCTTCTACACAGAGCCTTATTCTTGGTATGGTTGCTGACAATCAGTAGCCACTTAATAAACATGTATTGAATGAATGAATGAATGCAGGAGCTGGGATTTGTACACTAGCAGTGGGTACATTGGACTAAAGATGATGAAGGCAATTTGAGAGGAGTAACCAAGAGGGCAGATGGAAGACTCTGAGCTCACTTCCTCCCACAGGCATACTAAAATTACAACAATTGGCAAAGCAACCGTTGATGAAGTCGAGCAGAAAAGATACACAACTAATGATAAAAAGAAGGAGCCACAAGACCAGTAGGATGGACAAAGATGGTATAGTCAAGACCCAAAGCCTATACTGGGCAACCCTCAAACACAATTGCAGAGGCTTTCTCCAAGGAGTGGTCTTAACTCCATAGCAGGCTCACAGCTAGGGGCTCTGGCACTATGAAGATGAGCCCCCAGAGTATTCAGCTTTGGACCAACAGGCCTTACTTTCAGAAGACCCAGATGGCTGTGAGAATAGAAACTCCATTCTTATAGGGCACATACAAAATGTCATATGTTCCAGAATACAGGGAAGAAGCAATAATTTGAAAGGAACCTCGATCAGACCCACCTATTGGTTTGGAGAGGATCCAGGAGAGGTATGAGGCAACTGGAGGACCCGCTGGGGATACAGACACTAGGGGAATCCATTTAGGAAGCTCATTCTACCACCTCAACACTGGTGCTGGTCTCCTGCCAGCTTATTAACACTGACCCAGCCCAGCAACCTTTTAACACTGGTACTATGCCTCAGGCTAAGCAACTGGCCAGGTGACAACACAGCCCCAATCATCAGTGGGCTGACACCAGTTCCAGGAACCCTAAGATCCCTCAATCAGCAGTCTCATGATCTGCCCCACCCAGGAGTGGCCAGCAGCCTGGGCATAAGGCAGAACCAGGCAGTCTACTTGATAGGGGTCAGCCACACTTACCAGACTGCCCATAGTAGTCAGGTCACAACAACAGAAGTACCCATGCAGTGCATATAGTGGGCACACCTGGAGCATAGAGCTCTGGGGACCAGAGACAAGTGAGTGGCTGGGACACACAGGACAGCTTCTACACAAGGTCACTTCTCCAAGGTCAAGAAACAAACAACTTACCAGGTATATACAGATGAAAGCAGCAAGTTAGGCAAAATGAGGCAACAGAGTGTGAAACAAAATTCATATTTAATGGCAAGACAAGAAAAATATAAACAAAAATTTCTTCTCTGTCCTTTTGTTCTTTTCTCCCTGCACTGTGCCTCATGTATCTGCATGATGCGTTGACCAGCCATCCCCCATCAGCAAAAATACCTGCTCAGCCATAAAGAGCAACATTCTCCCAGCGTCAGCAAGACACCTCCTTAAAGATAACATTTGTTCTTGATCTTGTAAATGGTCACATGGCACTGGGTTGTGTAAACTGTTAATAATACATCATTGGGCTTCCCTGGTGGCTCAGCTGGTAAAGAATCTTCCTGCAATGGGGGAAACCTGGGTTGGATCCCTGGGTTGGGAAGATAACCTAGAGAAGGGAAGGCTACCCACTCCAGTATTCTGGCCTGGAGAATTCCATGGACTGTATAGTCCACAGGGTCGCAAAGAGCTGGACACGACTGAGTGATTTTTACATTCACTTTTGCTGTACAGCCCTTTGTCTCAAAAACTTATATAACCTCTAATGAGTGGGGCAGTTCTCAGAGCTTTCTGAGATAGCTGTAGGTTATATCTGGCAGATAGTGAAGGAAAGGGAAGCCTGGCATGCTGCGGGCTGTGGGGTTGCAAAAAGTCAGATGTGGCTTAGACTGAACAGCAACACCACCCAGGTTATAATCCTCAAATGTGGCTTGAATGGCTTTTTCCATTTCTTTCTTAGATCAACTGATAGTCAACAAGAGGAATATATTCAAACCTAAGGGAAAAGATAAAACCCCCGAGGAAGAACTAGCATAGTGCTGGAGATCAGTTATGCTTCGAAACAAACTCATAGAAAAAGAGATCAGATTTGTGGTTACCAGAGATAGTAGGAAATGGACGAAAGCAGTCCCAAAGTGCAAACTTCCAGTTGTGAGGTAGATAAGCACTAGGGATGTAATGGACAACATGGCTATTACTACCCCTGCTTTACAATATATGAAATTTGTAAGAAAGTAAATCCTTAAAGTTCTCATCACAAGAAAAAACATTTATTCTGTTTATTTAACTTGGTATCTGTTTGAAATTATTCAGTTCAGTTCACTTGCTCAGTTCAGTTCAGTTCAGTTGTTCAGTCGTGTCTGACTCTTGGTGAACCCATGAATCGCAGCATGCCAGGCCTCCCTGTCTATCACCAACTCCCGGAGTTCACTCAGACTCATGTCCATCAGGCCGGTGATGCCATCCAGCCATCTCACCCTCTGTCATCCCCTTTTCCTCCTCCCCCAATCCCTCCCAGCATCAGAGTCTTTTCCAATGAGTCAACTCTTCGCATGAGGTGGCCAAAGTACTGGAGTTTCAGCTTTACCATCATTCCTTCCAAAGAACACCCAGGGCTGATCTCCTTTAGAATGGACTAGTTGGATCTCCTTGCAGTCCAAGGGACTCTCAAGAGTCTTCTCCAACACCACAGTTCAAAAGCGTCAATTCTTCAGGGCTCAGCTTTCTTCACAGTTCAACTCTCACATCCATACATGACTACTGGAAAAACCATAGCCTTGACTAGATGGACCTTTGTTGGCAAAGTAATGTCTCTGCTCTTCAATATGCCATCTAGGTTCGTTATAACTTTTCTTCCAAGAAGTAAGCGTCTTTTAGTTTCATGGCTGCAGTCACCATCTGCAGTGATTTTGGAGCCTCCAAAAATAAAGTCTGACACTGTTTCCACTGTTTCCCCATCTATTTCCCATGAAGTGATGGGACCAGATGCCATGATCTTCATTTTCTGAATGCTGAGCTTTAAGCCAACTTTTTCACTCTCCTCTTTCAATTTCATCAAGAGGCTTTTTAGTTCCTCTTCACTTTCTGCCATAAGGGTGGTGTCATCTGCATATCTGAGGTTATTGATGTTTCTCTCGGCAATCTTGATTCCAGCTTGTGTTTCTTCCAGCCCAGCGTTTCTCATGATGTACTCTGCATAGAAGTTAAATAAGCAGGGTGACAATATACAGCCTTGAAGTACTCCTTTTCCTATTTGGAACTAGTCTGTTGTTCCATATCCAGTTCTAACTGTTGCTTCCTGATCTGCATATAGGTTCCTTAAGAGACAGGTCAGGTGTTCTGGTATTCCCATCTCTTTCAGAATTTTCCACAGTTTATTGTGATCCACAGTCAAAGGCTTTGGCATAGTCAATAAAGCAGAAATAGATGTTTCTCTGGAACTCTCTTGCTTTTTCCATGATCCAGCAGATGTTGGCAATTTGATCTCTTGTTCCTCTGCCTTTTCTAAAACCAGCTTGAGCAGCTGGAAGTTCACGGTTCACGTATTGCTGAAGCCTGGCTTTGAGAATCTTGAGCATTACTTTACTAGCATGTGAGATGAGTGTAATTGTGTGGTAGTTTGAGCATTCTTTGGCATTGTGTTTCTTTGGGCATGTCCAACTCTTTGCAACCCCATGGACTGCAGCACAACAGGCTTCCCTATCCATCACCAACTCCTGGAGCTTTCTCAAACTCATGTCCATCAAGTCGGCAATGCCATCCAACCATCTCATCCTCTGCCATCCCTTCTCCTCCGGCCTTCAATCTTTCCTAGCATCAGGGTCTTTTCCAATGAGCCATTTGTTTACATCAAATGGCCAAATTATTGTACTTTCAGCTTTAGCATCAGTCCTTCCAATGAATATTCATGACTGATTTCCTTTAGGATTGCTGGTTTGATCTCCTTGCAGTCCAAGTGACTCTCAAGAGTCTTCTCCAACACCACAGTTCAAAAGCATCAATTCTTCAGTGCTCAGCTTTCTTTATGGTCCATTTGAAGTGAAGGCTCTTCACTAAACTTGTTATGATGATCATTTCATGATGCAGAGAAGCCAAATCCTTTACGCTGATCACCATAAACTCATATGGTGCTGTAGGTCAATTATATCTCAATAAAACTGAAAAAAAAGATATTGAAGAGAATCTGTTCTTTTTTTTTTTTAACTTTACAATATTGTATTGGTTTTGCCATACATCAACATGAATCTGCAACAGGTGTACACATGTTCCCAATCCTGAACCCCCTCCCACCTCCCTACCCATACCATCCCTCTGGGTCAGCCCAGATAAGAAATGAATTGCCAGTCCAAGTTTGATGCAGGATACAGGATGCTTGGGGCTGATGCACCGAGAATCTGTTCTTTTACTGACAAATCTAATTCAAATTTTCTTATCATTCATCCCAAGTGTTAGTCACTCAGTCGGGTCCAACTCTTTGTGACCCTATGGACTGCCTGCCACGTTCCTCTGTCCATGGAATTCTCCAGGCAAGAATACTGGAGTGGGGTGCTTTCCCTTCTCTAGGGGAATCTTCCTGACCCAGGGATGGAACTCGAGTCTCCTGTATTGCAAGCATATCCTTTACTATCTGAGCCACCAGGAAAGCAAGGATAAATATAGTTAGCTTATTTCCAACATATATGTCAGGAATGAAGACTGAGGCTAGGCTTTGCAGTGAAAACAAGTACACCCTAAACCTCAGTAGGTTAAATAGGAAAGATTTGTCCCATGCTTCTATCACAGTCCAGTGCAGATTAGGCAGCTCTCCTGAGCAGGTGTCCTCCAGTGCTGACTCAGGTATTCAGAATTCTGTCTTATAATTTTGCAGTACTGGGGTTCTTTCCTTCTAGGCAATCAGGAGAAAGCAGCTGTGGAGAAGATGCTATTTTTAATTGTTTGAGATTGAATGACACACAGTATCTTCTCACATCCCTACAGGAAAGCACTTAATTACATATTTTTCACCTAAATTCCAAAGAGGACTAGAAAATGTAGTCCTTCTGTGCAATCTAGAGAGACTAGTGCTTGTGGCAAATAGCTATTGTCTCTGCTACAGAGACTCTATTAGCTTTAGATTAGTAACAATCTCAAAACCTAATGACTTGAAATGATCATTATGTTTGTGTTCCAGTTATGTGAGTCAGGGGGTATCTTTCAGGTCAGGGATGCATCAGGTGGAACTTGGTGTTTCTTAACTGCAGATGACTTGTACAAACTACCATCTCCACTGGAGGATATTTGGCAATGCCTATATAACATATTCAAAAGCAGAGACATTACTTTGCTGACTAAGGTCCATCTAGTCAAGGCTCTGGTTTTTCCAGTGGTCATGTTTGGATGTGAGAGTTGGACTGTGAAGAAGGCTGAGCATGAAAGAATTGATGCTTTTGAAGTGTGGTGTTGGAGAAGACTCTTGAGAGTCCCTTGGACTGCAAGGAGATCCAACCAGTCCATTCTGAAGGAGATCAGCCCTGGGATTTCTTTGGAGGGACTGATGCTGAAGCTGAAACTCCAGTACTTTGGCCACCTCATGTGAAGAGTTGACTCATTGGAAAAGACTCTGATGCTGTGAGTGATTGGGGGCAGGAGGAGAAGGGGATGACAGAGGATGAGATGGCTGGATGGCATCACTGACTCAAAGGACATGAGTCTGAGTGAAATCCAGGAGTTGGTGATGGACAGGGAAGCCTGTCGTGCCGCGATTTATGGGGTTGCAAAGAGTCGGACACGACTGAGCTACTGAACTGAACTGAAACACAATTTTATGTGGTTTATGGCTTCCCTCATAGTTCATTTGGTTAAGAATATGTCTGCAATGCAGGAGACACAGGTTCAATCCCTGGGTCAGGAAGATACCCTGGAGAAGGAAATGGCAATCCACTCCAATATTCTTGCCTGGAAAATCCCATGGACAGAGGAGCCTGGTAGGCTACAGTCCATGGGGTCACATGATTTGGACATGACTCAGCGAGTAAATTACCATGACTAAACCACCACCAAACACAATTTTGGTTGTCATAACTGGGTGCTTTTACTGGCATTTAGTGAGTAAAGGAAAGAGATGTTGCTAAATATCCTCCAAAAAGCAATTCCCTACAACAAAGGATCATGTGGCTTGAAATGTTAGTGTTAGGGACCAAACGATGGGCTCTAGGACCTGAGTCATGCTTACCAGAAAGGGACAAGATATGCGCTCATCCTGCCTGGCCAATCATGTAACGCCAGCTACTCCTGTAACTGAGACAAAGAACTGCCTGTATATAAGCCGCCATACTCCTTTGTTCGGGGCTCTTGTCAGATTCCCTGTGTGGGATGAGACTTGGGCCCTAGCACGCTAGAGATAAACTCCCTTCTTGCCCTTGCATTACCATGGTGGACTTGCTCTCTCTCTCAGTCAGTTCGGAGATACGGGCTCGGAGCATAACAGTTAGTAGCAGCCAGGTTGAGAAAATTTTAGTCTAGGGTGACCTGACTTAGATAGTATATTCAAAAGCAGAGACATCGCTTTGCCGACTAAGGTCCATCTAGTCAAGGCTATGGCTTTTCCTGTGGTCATGTATGGATGTGAGAGTTGGACTGTGAAGAAGGCTGAGCGTGAAAGAATTGATGCGTTTGAACTGTGGTGTTGAAGAAGACTCTTGAGAGTCCCTTGGACTGCAAGGAGATCCAACCAGTCCATTCTGAAGGAGATCAACCCTGGGATTTCTTTGGAAGGAATGATGGTAAAGCTGAAACTCCGTACTTTGGCCACCTCATGCGAAGAGTTGACTCATTGGAAAAGACTCTGATGCTGCGAGAGATTGGGGGCAGGAGGAGAAGGGGACGGCAGAGGATGAGATGGCTGGATGGCATCACAGACTCGATGGACGTGAATCTGAGTGAACTCCGGGAGTTGGTGATGGACGGGGAGGCCTGGCGTGCTGCGATTCATGGGTTCGCAAAGAGTCGGACATGACTGAGCGACTGAGCTGAACTGAACTGACATGACTTACATGATGTAGGCTGTTCAGTTTAAGGAGAACTTAACTGAGATGGATTAACTCTTTTCCTTGTGATCTCCTAGCATCCAGTAAGGTGGAAAAGACTTCTTTACATGACAGTCTTAGGATTTTAAAGAGCACCAAGGGACAGCACGTTCCAATACATAAGCACTGTTAACCCCCTGAGTGGGACAGTTTGCTAATTTATTGTTGGACAAATCATTTTATCTCTCAAGGGGAAGAGCTGAAAATGTGACTATTTTTGCCACCTACAGCAAAGTTCTGGTGTGAAATTTCACTTGAGCTCCTAGTCTGTACTCACACTCTGTTTAAGAAATACTTGTGATAATTTAATACATTACAACAATATGTATTTATGACTTTCCCTTTCCATACAGAACATTCACAGTGATTTGTAATGGTTCAGATTGTGGGCTGTGTTATTAAATTCAGTTCAGTTCAGTTGAGTCACTCAGTTGTGTCTGACTCTTTGTGGCCCCACGGAATGCAGCACGCCAGGCCTCCCTGTCCAACACCTACTCCCGGAGTTCACTCAAACTCATGTCCATTGAGTCGGTGATGCCATCCAACCATCTCATCTTCTGTCGTCCCCTTCTTCTCCTGCCTCCAATCTTTCCCAGAATCAGGGTCTTTTCAAATGAGTCAGCTCTTCGGATCAGGTGGCCAAAGTATTGGAGTTTCAGCTTCAACATCAGTCCTTCCAACGGACACTGTTATTAAATTGCTCGGATTCAAATCCCAGCTGTGTCACTTCCTATTAAACATAGGGATAGTAGAAAAATGTCTCTATCCTTCTGTTTACTCACCTGTAAAGCAAAAATAATAACCATGAGGACTTCCCTGGGGGTCCAGTGGTTAAGAATCTTCCTTGCAATTCAGGGGACATCAATTCGATCCCTGATTCGGGGACTAGGATTCCTCATGCCACAGGGCAACTAAGCCTATGTGCCGCAAACTACTGAACCCACAGCTCTGGAGCCTGTGATCCACAATTGGAGAGCACGTGTACCACAACTAGAGAATCCACGCCCCACAACAAAAGATCCCGCATGTCAAAGCAAAGATCCTTTGTGTGGCAACTAAGACCCAACACAGCCCAATAATTAAATGGATATGTAAATATTTTTTAAAAGAATCAGAGCAAAAGTAATTTTTAATAGTGTTTTTGGGAAGAGTCAATGAGATAATATATGTAAAATGACTATGAACGCTCCAGAATATGGTAATAGCTCAATAAATAAGACTTAAAACTTGGGAGGGGGACACACATAGGTTCTACATCTTTTGTTAAGGTGACAGGACTTTGTTTTATGTGTTTTTTTTTTTTTTTTTTTACGGCTCTTTCTTGGGTAACATATGGAGTGGCAGTGCCGTATCTTTATTATTAGCTTCTGATAATGTGAGTGCTAAGTCAGCGCAACAATTTTCATTGAAGTCTTTGGTGAGCTGCAGAAAAGAGATGAAAGGAACCCACAGGCACTCTCAACCATCAGAAAGCCATTGACGTGGGAGGGGGTTAGATGTGTGCTCTGTCGCATTGCAGCGCAGAATAGATCTTTGGATTGGAATTACTGGTAGTCTAAGTTTTATTGAAGATAAAGAAAAGCAGTTTACTAAGTGTAAGGAAAGATAATCATGGTGTCAAACAATAGATGGACTGCTCTTAAGTTTCAAGTTGATTTTCCGGAAGCGGTCTCTGAGATGATGATGTACAAGAAAGTGAGTAGAGACATGGGAAGTAAGATGAGAAAGGAGAGACCAAGGAAGTAGATTATATCATGTGTAAGGTACACCCACCTTGGAGGGTGGCTTTGACTCAATCCCATGGGGAGACTTGGACACTGTGAAGGGATTATGCCAGAGTACCTGACTCAGCAGCAAGGGATCTGGAGCATTTCAGCTCCTACACTCATCATTAGCTAAGTCCTGGGGATGATCTACATTCTCAGATACTTCTGGGTCTTTGTGCTTTGCGTTTTACTAGGCAGTAAAGGCTCTAGCAGTCTGAAGGCAGCCCTCCAATGGCTGCTGTTGGTAGCAGAAGCAAACGCAAGCTGGTGGACACAAACAAGGATCTGAAGGACTACAGGTGAAACCCTGACATCATCCGCTAAGCTTTGTCTGCAGTAACATCCCACTTCTGAGGGGATACAAGCTGAGGCTGACCAGGAAAAACGGTTTCTCAACACTTATGTTAACTCTGAGAGTCATTTAACAGAGGCTTTCTTTAGAAAAAGTTTTACCATGGTTTGGTTTCATTTTACTACTTTTAAAGAACAAGTGGAGAAAACTTTCCCCTAAATACATAACCTAGTATCCAGTTGACTTCTGTAGTTATTCAACAGACTCTGGCTTCTGCCAGACTTGGTTTCCCTTCTCTGGTTTACTTCTTTTGGCTGGAAAAGCTTAGACAAATCACCTAATGTCCTTATTCCTCAGTTCCTTCTTTAAAGTGCAGCCAGAAAAACTTACCCCTTAGATCTAAATAACACCTCTATATCTGGTTCACTATAGGAGTGTGTGTGTGTGTGTGTGTGTGTGTGTGTGTGTGTGTTTGTATTGACATTTATTCATCTACATATATTCCTTCATTTTCCATTTGAGACAGTAGAAGTTCAGGCAGAAAGATTAAGCTGCATCTCAAGTTTCTTGGAGAGAGTGGGGATTATTCCTATACTACTGACTCTCTCTCCAGCACAATTTCTAATTTATCATTTTATGTGGGAAATGAAATAAGGTCAGATAAAGTGCAGGAAAACAATAGATCAAAACCCTCTCTCACTGCTGATGTTGTGGTGGTTTTTAATCATCCATATCTTCTATTTCCTAGCTATTGGGCCTTAAGAAATGACTTATGTTCTCTGTGCCTCAGTTATCTCTGCTCCAAAACATGAGGATTGTGTTATATGGACATAAAGTCCCTTTTGGTTATAACTGTCTGTGATTCTAAGAGGCAAAGAGGGGATAAAAGCATGTAGGGGTGAAAAGCCTCAGTTCAGTTCAGTGCCTCAGTCATGTCTGAATCTCTGAAACTCCATGGATCACAGCACGCCAGGCTTCCTTGTCCATCGTCGACTCCCAGAGCTTGCTCAAACTCAACTGCATTGAGTCCGTGATGCCATCCAACCATCTCATTCTCCGTCATCCCCTTCTCCTCCTGCCTTCAATCTTTCCCAGCATCAGGGTCTTTTCCAATGAGTCAGTTTTTCACATCAAGTGGCCAGACTATTAGAGCTTCAGCTTCAGCATTAGTTCTTCCAGTGAACATTCAGGACTAATCTCCTTTGGGATGGACTGGTTTGATCTCCTTGCAGTCCAAGTGACTCTAAAGTGTCTTCTCTAACACCACAGTTCACAAGCATCGATTCTTTGGTGGTCAGCTTTCTTCATAGTCCAACTCTCACATCCATATATGACAATTGGAAAAACCCTATGGTTTTGACTAGATGGACCTTTGCTGGCAAAATAACGTCTCTGCTTTTTAACATGCTGTCTAGGTGTAAGTGTCCACTACACTTAGATTAGGTGTAAGTCTGCGGCTGCTGCTGCTGCTAAGTTGCTTCAGTCGTGTCCGACTCTGTGCGACCCCATAGACGGCAGTGTAGTGAAATTAATGGAGTTCTTTTTCCTCAAGAGGTAGAAAGCCTCTTTTGCCAATGGGGGACATGATAAAACGTAACCCACCTACTGTTGGAATTTGTATTATCTGATTGCTGGTTGGGTTTAGACTTTGCTTTTCTTTTTTTTTTTTAATGTTATTGCCAATCTTGAGGTTAACGATTAACAAAATCATAATTCTAACGAATTGTCTGTGAAGCACTGAGTATATGTATCAAAGAGATGAAAATCATCTACAAATCAAAGCAAATATTTGTGCAGTGAGCCTCTCTTCCCATGATGTTGGGAGTTTTCAATGCCACATACTAAATAGCTCTTTGAGATACTCCACTAAATTGCTCTGTTGGGCAACTCTTATTAAGCAATCTGCTTTAGAAAGTTCTTTTTCTTCTTTCTTTCTTTCCACTTTTTCTAGGGCTGGTGAAGTCTTACAATTTCATTAAGCTGAGGGGGTCTTGGTGCTGTCTCTTTTGAGAGATTTGTCTACCTGGCAAGTGGCCCGAATTACCTTCATTGTTTGGCCTTGATAAGTGTCTCTAAACGAAGGGAAAACAATTTGTACAACTCTTCCAGTCAATTGGAGGCTGAACTGTGGGACTGAACAAAGCTCTGCTCCATCTCACAGTGCCAATTTGCCCTTATCAAGTGCAACAGAGAAAATGTGATGGTGTGTTACTGTGAGAATAGGCAAGCATGCCCAACAAAATGAGAAAACAGCCATTGGATCAGTTTTATCAACCCAGAGCTAGGATTGCAGCAATTTTCACACAATTATGGCATGTTAGTATTGCCTCACCATATGGCTAGTCATTGATCATTTTGCCATGATGTTAATTTAATATGTGGTGTAGATTTTGCTTGTTTTGTTAATAAAAATTTCATTTTGGTACTCTGTTTCTCTCATAGAATGTATGAGAACTGACAGGATTTTAAGTAAAATTTGCTGATATTTGTACAATAAAATCCACTTTTATAAATCCCACACTGTTTGAACTTTCATAAGAAAGTTATTGAGTCCTGCATATAGAAAGACTGACTGAGGCTGAGAAGTTACTAACTTGTCCCAAGGTCAAGCTAATGATAACTGGAAGGTGAGGGTTCAGTCCAAATTGTTTCAGTGACATACTATTTCCAGGCAAGGACACTGGCTTTCCTTGAATAGAATTCCTTTATAGGGATCCTGTTGTGACATATTCATGTCCTCTCCCAACCTACTGGGGAAACATGTGTATTCAATGAGTGAATGCCCCCCTGCCCTTGCTGTAAGATCCAGGGGTTGTATTATATACCCTGGAAAAGAGAGCCCAGCTCAGGCAGACATGAGAAAGCCACCAATGAGACATCAAGGTTCGTATAAAAGGCTAAAAAGGATATCTGTGATGCTCTGGTTTTGCAATTCTGTTTCCCACAACTTCTAAGATTCTGTACAGGTATCTCAGAGCCCACTGCAGGGACCAAGAAAAGAGTTTAAAGCTTTCTACCCACTGCCTCAGACAAAATGTTTAAATATAGGACTTTCATGAACACTTTCTTTTGGTAAGAAGGTACACAATGTTTGAAATAACTGGTCTAATCCAGTGCACTCTCTTTCTGAAGGTGTAGGAAGCCAGGCTTAGAGAGGCCATGCATCCAGGAGGTATCTTCATCTTTCAGAAACCCAAGCTACATCCCATCATCTGTTCCCAGTTCTGTGGACCGTTGCTGGCAGGGTCAATCAACAAGAAGACCCCATACCTCTCTACTGTTTTTTAATAATGCTTGGACTCATATTTGACCCACACCACAGACCATATTTGGAGGCTAGGGATGTAGGGTTGCTGTGAAATATATGAACTATGAAGAATTGAGAATTTTGGAGTAGTATGGAGGAATGTCTGAGTATCTATTAAATCTCAAAGGTCTTTTTTCTTCACTAACATTTTATTATTAATTCACTTTAGATGATTCAGTTCAGTCCCTCAGTCATGTCCAAATCTTTGCAACCCCACAGATTGCAGCACACCAGGCTTCCCTGTCCATCACCAACTCCCAGAGCTTGCTCCAACTCATGTCCATCGAATCAGTGATGCCATCCAACCATCTTATCCTCTCTTGTCCCCTTCTCCTCCTGCCTTCAATCTTTCCCAGCATAAAGGGTGTTTTCCAATGAGTCAGTTCTTTGCAACAGGTGGCCAAAGTATTGGAGCTTCAACTTCAGCATCAGTACTTCCAATGAATATTCAGGACTGATTTCCTTTAGGATTGACTTGTTTGATCTCCTTGCTGTCCAAGTGATTCTCAAAAGTCTTCTCCCACACCACAGTTCATTCTATGATTAATGTCCATGCCTTCCTTCTGCTCCCACTATGTAACATCCTATTCCAACAAGTGTCTCTGCCTCCTCATCTGCCTACATCAAGTCTGTCTTATGCACAATCACTAAAACATATCTTTGTAACATGCCAACTTGATCATGTTACTTTCCTCCTGGGAATCTGCTTCTTTGACCTGATGACATTCTAACAGCTCTACTGTAGAATGGTTGTACCATCTCTTATTCCCACTGATTATTTCTCTGGCTTCATCTCCCACAGCTAGTATCCTTATTTTACAAGTTCCAACCATAACTCTTTAATTTTTCTTCGCACACTCATCACCACTTCTCACATGGACCCCTAGGTACACTCAGTCTCTTCTATCCGGAATACCCTTGTGGTACTTCTGTACCTGGAAAGCTGAAGCTTCCAGATTTACTCTAAGAATTGCTTACCGTATGTGTGCACAGTTGTTCAGTTGTGTCTGACTCTTGTGACCCCGTGGACTGTAGCCGGCCGGGATCCTCTGTCCATGGGATTTCCCAGGTGAGAATATGGAGTGGGTTGCCATTTCCTCCTCCGAGAATTGCTTATATTTGGAATCTTCTATTTTTTTTTGTCTATCCCCATTATGTATTAAAAAAATAAATTTCTATAACACACCTTTATCTAGCAATTGCCTGATTCCACTGAAATCTGCACATGTGACTTTATCTTTCATTAGTGAAGCTTCCTAAGGCAGAACTTGCATTATACTTTCTGAATCCCCATAGCACCTCACACAAAAAGTGCTCAATAAACACCTCTTGAATGTAAATGTCTCTATTTCTGACTCCATGTACCAGTTAATGCTCTTTGGTCGACAGAAAAAAAATTTTTTTCTACAAATTTAAACTAAAAGGGAGATTAAGTAGGCATAAGCAGGGTTAATTAATAACATCCTAGGGTGTGAATTTCAGTGGGGCTTTATTAATGTTGGAATGCTAGGGGAATAAAGTCTGTTCCTCCACCTCTCTGGGGCCTCAAGCTCTGTCATCACTGCTTCTTTCTGAGGATCTGATGAATTCTTCTTTCTGTGGATCACTTTTCTCTGCTTCTGAGCACGTATGGAGGAAAATAATCACTAGAGCCCTGGCTCAATGTCCCATCTGAGCTGGACCAAAAACTTGTGAGTTCTGATTTGATCAAGGAAGGAAATGAGTCTTTCCACTTTTCCAAGCAAGCCTCATCAGAGGGGCAGGCAGGACTGTGAAGACTAACACAGAGATTATAATTACCCATCTGGTTGAGTCTGCTTGAAGAAAAGAGGCTGTGGGTTGCACAAACATCTCAGAAGTACCCACCTTGAACATGATATGTATATCAAGACTAAGTAGTCTAGAGTGAGGCTAGTATTTCCCATCATGTTTTTCCACCAAAAGTTAGCTCCGTTGGATGCTGAAAGTTGATATAAGAAAAACAAAAGCCTCTAGTCCCGTGAGTTAAAAAAAAAAAAAGATCACCTAAACACACTTTTCTAGGTTTCTTTAGCTGTGAGACTCCTCAAAGGCTTTTACATGCAAATGTGATTTGCAGACCAGAAAAGAAACTTATTTGTCCACAGAAACATGTCCCTCCCCTGCTTTTAGCCTTAAGGTTCTATAGAGTATATTTGGGAGAACACTGTCCAGGGCTAATTATCTCCTCCTCTTGGTGGAAATACATACTAACCAATATGTTCTCCTCCACCAATTATGCTAATGGAGTTTCTTGGACTGCATTTAGGAGTCTTTGAGAGGCTATAAATTCCTCTTCCTCTCTTCTCTCTTCCCAAAAGGAGTGAGCTGTAATTTCCCTAGTGACCATCCCTCAGGTAGAATTCTTCTTTTTCCCATTCAGCTTTTAGACCTAATTACATGCTTGCTCCAGCTTCTCTAATGGCTCAGCAGTAAAGAATCCACCTGCCAATGCAGGAGACATGAGTTTGACCCCTGGGTTGGGAAGATCCCCTGGAGGAGGATATACCAACCCACTCCAGTATTCTGGCCTGGGAAATCTCTTGGACAGAGAAGTCTGGTGGGCTACAGTCCAGGGGGGCTCTCAAAAGAGTCTGAAATGATGTAGTGATTAAATGACAAAAATAACAATAGTTTTAACAGAGTCCACTTGGGATATAAGTACTAGTGCTTCTTGAGAAGTTGTCTCAGCCGGTAGAGATGAGCTGGGAAAACAAAAGCTGTAGCTATTTAAAGGGCACAGTAGAGTGCCTGGACTGGATGTTTCTGTGTTAATGACTGGTTCAGCTCCATTCATCTTGTGTTTATTGAGTGCTTGCTTGATTTTAGGCTCCAGGCTAAGCATTGTTGATTCCAAGATAAATAAGACCAGGACCTAGCCTGAAATAGCTGAAATTTTAATAGATGAGACAGGCAGAGCAGCAGATAACTTCTGAATGTGATAAACGCCTTGCTAGGAGAAAGTCAATGATAAAGAGCTAACACAAAGCCTCAGACCCTTTACTCTGGAGGAGGCTGTAAGAAAATGCTCTCCAGAGGAAGTGCATTGTCTATTTTGATGATGTTCTCAATGAAGATTCAAGAAAGAAACCTTTGGGCTTGACTGGGAAGAGAAAGGTGTCAAGGACAGAACCCTGAATTATACAAGCGATTCCAGGCCAGGGGACTGAGAATTAGGGAGAAGTGTAGACAAGAAAGAAGAAAAAACAAACAACAACAAAAAAAGAATCAGAGCATCAAATGCTGAGGCAGAAAATCCAACAGGATGCCAAAGTTATTAGTATTAAGGCGAATATTCTCAGCCTTGAGCTAGAGTACATTGCAGCCCCCAAAGATAGCAATTTGGACTCTTGTCAACTTTTTACACTTACCCAGTGGAAGCCCTAAGTGGACCCATGATAAGATAGTACAGACTGTTATTGCTGAATCAATGTAAACTTGAGTTAACAAAAATAATTTAATAAAACCTGAGAATAAAGGGAAAGGGAAGGGAAGACTGTAGATCAAAATGGTCTTTGGTGTTTGTAAATATTTGTATTTGGTCAAAAAATGCATAAGAAGAAGGAATGAGGAGACTTGATATTGACACAGAATTCTACAAAGTTCAACCTTGTCGGTTGAGTCTGACAATGACTGACCTCTAGTGAAGAGACCAGGCTGCCATTTGTGAGCTGCGCTATGGAGAAACCAAATGAGAAACCAAAGTCTCAGGCAGTCAGCAGTGAAAACTTGAGGTCTGCAAACAGTTATGTGAAAGCGGTAGAGTGGAGCTTGCCCACGGAGCCTCCAAGGGATGACGGTCCCTCCCAGTGGCCACCTTGATTCCATCCCTGGGAGAAACTCTGAACAGAAGCATTAACTAAGCCACACCTAGACTCCTGACCCAGGGAAACTGTGCAGTAACAAATGTGTGTTATCTGCAGCTGCTACATTTGGGGATAAGTTGTTCCACAGCAATAGATAATGAATACATGCATTACCCATACAAGGATCTGTTTAACGCATATGTTTTGAAATCAACTTACTTTTTTTACATGACTGCTAAGTCGTGTCAGTCGTTTCCGACTCTGCGCGACCCCATAGATGGAAAGCCCACCAGGCTCCTCTGTACCTGGGATTCTCCAGGCAAGAACACTGGAGTGGGTTGCCATTTCCTTCTCCAATGCATGAAAGTGAAAAGTGAAAGTGAAGTTGCTCAGTCATGTCCAACTTTTAGTGACCCCATGGACTATAACCTACGAGGCTCCTCTGTCCATGGGATTTCCCAGGCAAGAGTATTGGAGTGGGGTGCCATTGCCTTCTCCTAGATTTATTTAAATAGAAAACTTTATAAGTGTAAGATAGTGGTATCAACTTTCATAAATAGAGTTTGAAAGCATCCCATTTTTATACACTTTGAGGGAAAATTAGCTAATTGCGAGAACAGAGCTCTGTGAGAGAAGCCCTGACTTGAATTCCATGTTCACTTCTATTCAGTTGTGTGATACTAGGAAGGATTTTTAATGCTCCATGATATAGTCTCTTTATATGTGCTGTGCTTAGTTACTCAGTTGTGTCTGTCTCTTTGCGACCCCATGGACTGTAGCCCATCAAGCTCCTCTGTCCATGGGATTCTCTAGGCAAGAATACTGGAGTGGGTTGTCACACCCTCCTCCAGGGGATCTTCCGAATCCAGGGATCCAACCTAGATCTCCCACATTGCAGGCAGATTCTTTACCAGCGGAACCACCAAGGAAGCCCATGAATACTGGAGAGGGTAGCCTATCCCTTCTCCAGGGGATCTTCTTCATGCAGGAATCCAGCCAGGGTCTCCAGCATTCCAGGTCGATTCTTTAGCAAATGAAATCTCAAGGAAGCCCAAGTACAACATAAGGTCCTATTTCTCCAGCAAAGTCAAGCTTTTTTCAGGCAGGGAAATGATCGTGTCAATCCGTCAGACTAGTTAGTTCAGTTCAGTCACTCAGTTGTGTCCGAATCTTTGTGACCCCATGAACTGCAGCACGCCAGGCCTCTCTGTCCACCACCAACTCCCTGAGTCCACCCAAACCCATATCCATTGAGTCGGTGATGCCATCCAACCACCTCATCATCAGTCCTCACCTTCTCCCCCTGCCCTCAATCTTTCCCATCATCAGAGTCTTTCCCAATGAGTCAGCTCTCTGCATCAGGTAGCCAAAATATTGGAGTTTCAGCTTCAACATCAGTCTCTCCAATGAACACCCAGGACCAATCTCCTTTAGGATGGACTGTTTGGATCTCCTTGCAGTCCAAATGACTCTCAAGAGTCTTCTCCAACACCACAGTTGAAAGCATCAATTTTTCGGTGCTCAGCTTTCTTTATAGTACAACTCTCACATCCATACATGACCACTGGAAAAACAATAGCTTTGACTAGATGGACCTTTGTTGGCAAAGTAATGTTTCTGCCTTTTAATATGCTGTGTAGGTTGCTCATAACTTTCCTTATGTAAGGAGTAAGTGTCTTTTAATTTCATGGCTGCAATTACCATCTGCAGTGATTTTGGAGCCCAGAAAAATAAAGTCAGCCACTCTTTCCACTGTTTCCCCATCTGTTTGCCATGAAGCGATGGGACCGGATGCCATGATCTTAGTTTTCTGAATGTTGAGCTTTCAGCTAACTTTTTCACTCTCCCCATTCACTTTCATCTTATTGCCAAATTCAGACTAAAATTGAAGAAAGTGGAGAAATCCACTAGAATATTCAAGTATGACCTAAATCAAATCCCCTATGACTATATAGTGGAAGTGAGAAATAGATTTAAGGGATTAGATCTGATAGACAGAATGCCTGATGATCTATGGATGGAGGTTTGTGACACTGTACAGCAGACAGGGATCAAGACCATCCCCAAGAAAAAGAAATGCAAAAAAGCAAAATGGCTGTCTGATGAGGCCTTACAAACAGCTGTAAAAAGAAGGGAAGCAAAAAGCAAAGGGGAAAATCAAAGATATACCCATTTGAATGCAGAGTTCCAAAGAATAGCAAGGAGAGATAAGAAAGCCATCCTCGGTGATCAATGCAAAGAAATAGAGGAAAACAAAAGAGTTGGAAAGCCTAGAGATCTCTTCAAGAAAATTAGAGATACCAAGGGAACATTTCATGCCAAGATGGGCTCAATAGAGGACAGAAATGGTATGGACCTAACAGAAGCAGAAGATATTAAGAAGAGGTGGCAAGAATACACAGAAGAACTGTACAAAAAAGATCTTCACGACTAAAATAATCACCAAGGTGTGATCACTCACGTAGAGCCAGACATCCCGGAATGTGAAGTCAAATGGGCCTTAGGAAGCATCACTTCGAACAAAGCTAGTGGAGGTGATGGAATTCCAGTGGAGCTATTTCAAATCCTGAAAGACAATGCTGTGAAAGTGCTGCACTCAATATGCCAGCAAATTTGGAAAACTCAGCAGTGTCCACAGGACTGGAAAAGGTCAGTTTTCATTCCAATCACAAAGAAAGGCAATGCCAAAGAATGCTGAAACTACCGCACAGTTGCACTCCTCTCACAAGCTAGCAAAGTAATGCTTAAACTTCTCCAAGCCAGGCCTCAGCAATGTGTGAACTGTGAACTTCCAGATGTTCAAGCTGGTTTTACAAAAGGCAGAGGAACCAGAGATCAAATTGCCAATATCTGCTGGATCATGGAGAAAGCAAGAGAGTTCCAGAAAATCATCTCTTTCTGTTTTATTGACTATGCCAAAGCCTTTGACTATGTGGATCACAATAAACTGTAGAAAATTCTGAAAGAGATGGCAATACCAGACCCCCTGACCTGACTCTTGAGAAACCTGTTTGCAGGTCAGGAAGCAACAGTTAGAACTGGACATGGAACAACAAACTGGTTCCAAACAGGAAAAGGAGTACATCAAGCCTGTATATTGTCACCCTGCTTATTTAACTTCTATGAAGAGTACGTCATGGGAAATGCTGGGCTGGAAGAAGCACAAGCTGGAATCAAGATTGCCAGGTGAAATATCAATAACCTCAGATATGCAGATAACACCACCCTTATGGCAGAAAGTGAAGAACTAATGAGCCTCTTGATGAAAGTGAAAGAGGAGAGTGAAAAAGTTGGCTTAAAGCTCAACATTCAGAAAACTAAGATCAGACTAGTTACCATTTATTTCTCCAGGGGGTCTTCCCAACACAGGAATAGAACCCACGTCTACCTGCTGAGCCTTAGGGGAAGCCCACTCTTTATCTATACAATAGGAAGTTTGTCTCTATCTTCTAAGAATTAATTTAGGATTAAAAATTCAATATAAGTGGAAGTACCAAGTGATGATGATGATAATTGCCACTTTTTATCCCTAATGGTGTATGAAGCACTGTGTTAAGTGATTTATACCCCAGAAGCCTTATTATACCTTTTTTCCTTTTTTAGGCTGTGGTACGTGACATGCAGGATATTAGTTCCCTGACTAGGGATTAAACCTGGGTCCCCTGCACTGGGGCCTTGGAGTCTTAACCACCACCTCTTTTATTTCCCATTTGAGAAACTCCTTTGGAGAGTTTGGGTAACGTGAGGTCACTTGACTAGTGTAATAGATTCTCAGGTGGCACAGTGGTAAAGAATTGCCTGCCAAAGCAGGAGACACAGAGACGTGGATTCAATCCTTGGGTCAGGAAGATCCCCTAGAAAGGGAAATGGCAAGTATTCTTGCCTGGAAAATCCCATGGACAGAGGAGCCTGGTGGGTTACCGTGCATGGGATCACAAAGACTGGGATATGACTAAGTGACTGAGTGTGAGAGCACACACACGCACACACACACAAACACACACACACACACACACACACAACTAGTGTAATGGTGGAATAGAAATCAAAGACAAACCATTTTCATTGCAAAGCTCCTGCTCGTCACCATAATAGATTACAGACTACACACAGTTAAAAATATTCAACCGGTGGTGGTTCCCTCCTCTTGCTTAGGTACGACACTTTTCCATTTTCTGCCTCTTACTTTAAAGTAACATTGAACACTTGCCTTTCTCAACCAAGTTCAGCTCCATCTCGCAGATCATCCACGGTTTTCTAATGGAGCAGTGGTCAGGACCCCATTTTGCTAGGTTCACAGCAGCTCGTCAAACATCACCCAAACATCACCCCGGGTCAATTGGAGCTGCCTGTACTAATGACAAAATCCATGCCTTCAATTTCTTAATTAACTAAATACAATGAAGTCTGTAAATTGATCAAAGCAGGGTCTCATATAGAATTAATTAGGAAATTGTAGGGGAAGACTTGGTAATTAATTTAGACTTTATAAATCTTACTGGGAATTTTATGGCAGCCCTAAATAAAACACAGTGGTATTAAACAATTAATTTAGAATGTGATAGTCACTTCAGCTTTCTTTCTTAATTTTTTTTTAAATTAGGGATCATGCAGCATCCCAGCTTCAGATTCTATGTTAAGAGAATTTCCTCTGATGTCTGGGGTTACACTGCGTTTTGAAAGATGCCAAGTGGCAGTGCCATAGGTGGGTAGATGGAGTCCTTTTATTAACTTCATGATCACCCCTGCCTAGCAGTTGCCTCCAAACATTGCTGTTGCCACAGTCATTTCATGTAAACAGCACCATTTTTTCTCATCTTGCAGGAAGTAAATAAAAGCATCCTTAGAAGGTGTTGTGATGTTTCTGACCTGTTACAACACAATTTGTAGAATCACAAAGCTTAATGTAGCTTCAAGAAATGTCCCCCAGATTTTCCACCCTAGGCTCATATACATGAAAGTTCTGAGGCCACCACTCTATTGAAACCCAGCCTTTGTTGGTGGCCTCCATTCGAAAGGCATCATACCCACTTGATCCAGGGCACTGTGCCTGGCACTTGTGAAAGAACAATGCATGGGGCACTGGTCTTTGCTTTCAAGGAGCGCACAGGTGAGTGGAGGCTATGGATGAAAAAGTGGACAAATTCGAAGAGTGAGTTTGATGGTAGGACCAGCAGCTTTGAGTAGGTACCAGTTTATTAGTGTGACAATTTCTATTCAGAAAACTGTACACTAAGGCACTTAAACGTGAGCTGAGCTATGATGAAAGACAGACTGCCGCCCTGTCACCAGGCAAACTTGAGAGAGTGGCATGAACCCTGAGGACTCAGGGACAAGGCCACATCCAGCACATTAAAGATACTTTGGGCTCCCATGGATGGAGCACTTTATCTTTCTGGGTCCTAACACACTGGAGGTGTTAATTGCTCCATAATAGCACTTCTGTTGTCTTGGCTCAGACAGATTTTTTCTGATAGCAAATTAAAAATGCAATTAGTAAAAAAAAAGAAAGAAATATAATTAACTATTTTACATTGTGTTCATATATGCGAATTAGAGAGGAGACTTGAGATAATTATGTAGAAAACGGAGGTTAATAAGTGCCTGTTTGGGCTGTAATTATCTGCACATTCCTGGAGAAAGGTGGTTTAGAGTCTGCATTTATGGAGTAAGAGGAAGGAAGAACTGTGTGTCAGCTGCTGGGCTATTTTTAAAATTTAATATGGGTACACTTTTTCCTTTTTTCTGTTTAGTATGAGTGATCTAATTTGATCTTTACTTTCTGCCATGAGGCACATGGACTTCTAGTTCTCTTACCAGGGACTGAACCTCTGCACCTTGAATTGGAAGCACCAAATCTTAACCACCAGGAAAGTCCCTGCTGGGCTGTTTTTAATTAACTGCTCTGACCATGACATTGAGAAGGTCATGTTATCCTCAGTTGCAGTTCAGTTCAGTTCAGTTCAGTCTCTCAGTCGTGTCCGACTCTTTGCGACCCCATGAATCGCAGCACGCCAGGCCTCCCTGTCCATCACCAACTCCCGGAGTTCACTCAGACTCATGTGAATTGAGTCCGTGATGCCATCCAGCCATCTCATCCTCGGTCGTCCCCTTCTCCTCCTGCCCCCAATCCCTCCCAGCATCAGAGTCTTTTCCAATGAGTCAACTCCTCTCATGAGGTGGCCAAAGTACTGGAGTTTCAGCTTTAGCATCATTCCTTCCAAAGAAATCCCGGGGTTGATCTCCTTCAGAATGGACTGGTTGGATCTCCTTGCAGTCCAAATGACTCTCAAGAGTCTTCTCCAACAGCACACTTCAAAAGCATCAATTCTTCGGTGCTCAGCCTTCTTCACAGTCCAACTCTCACATCCATACATGACCACAGGAAAAACCATAGCCTTGACTAGATGGACCTTAGTCGGCAAAGTGATGTCTCTGCTTTTGAATATACTATCTAGTTTGGTCATAACTTTCCTTTCAAGGAGCAAGCGTCTTTTAAATTCATGGCTGCAATCACCATCTGCAGTGATTTTGGAGCCCCCCAAAATAAAGTCTGAAACTGTTTCCACTGTTTCCCCATCTATTTGCCATGAAGTGATGTGACTGGATGCCATGATCTTCGTTTTCTGAATGTTGAGCTTTAAGCCAACTTTTTCACTCTCCTCTTTCACTTTCATCAAGAGACTTTTTAGCTCCTCTTCACTTTCTGCCATAAGGGTGGTGTTATCTGCATATCTGAGGTGATTGATATTTCTCCTGGCAATCTTGATTCCAGCTTGTGTTTCTTCCAGCCCAGCGTTTCTCATGATGTACTCTGCATAGAAGTTAAATAAGCAGGGTGACAATATACAGCCTTGACGTACTCCTTTTCCTATTTGGAACCAGTCTGTTCCATGTCCACTTCTAACTGTTGCTTCCTGACCTGCATACAGATTTCTCAAGAGGCAGGTCAGGTGTTCTGGTATTCCCATCTCTTTCAGAATTTTCCACAGTTTATTGTGATCCACACAGTCAAAGGCTTTGGCATAGTCAATAAAGCAGAAATAGATGTTTTTCTGGAACTCTCTTGCTTTTTCCATGATCCAGCGGATGTTGGCAATTTGATCTCTGGTTCCTCTTCCTTTTCTAAAATCAGCTTGAACATCAGGGAGTTCACAGTTCACATATTGCTGAAGCCTGGCTTGGAGAATTTTGAGCATTACTTTACTAGCATGTGAGATGAGTGCAATTGTGCGGTAGTTTAAGCATTCTTTGGCATTGCCTTTCTTTGGGATTGGAATGAAAACTGACCTTTTCCAGTCCTGTAGCTACTGCTGAGTTTTCCAAATTTGCTGGCATATTGAGTGCAGCACTTTCACAGCATCGTCTTTCAGGATTTGAAACAGCTCAACAAATCAAGACCCACAAAGTGAAGTCAGATGTTTAAATTTCCACAGCCAGTGCCTGACCAGCCTGGATCATGCTCGGCTTGCTCTGACTCCTAAGTTTATGTCCCTTCCTTCTTTCCTCAACTTTTAAACTTATTATTTGAGTTGTTCATGATTTAAAGGTATAGTCATAGCTGGATTCAAATGCTAACATCTGAAAATGTATTAATCATTTTTTGCTTGTTTCAGGTAGTTTACCTGCATGTGCTAAGTTGCCTCAATTTTGTCTGACTCTGTGTGACCCTGTGGACTGTAGCTTGCCAGGCTCTTCTGTCCATGGGATTGTCCAGGCAAGAATACTGGAGTGAGTTGCCTAACAATGAACTTGGACAATATGTCTGCCAATGAAATCATAGTTTGCTCAACTTATAATATTGGATTTCCAGAATCTTAGTTTTTTAGGGAAAAAAACAAGAAATTCAAAATGAAACAAAGCCACCTAACATGTACCCTTCAACAGCTAGAAACTTTCAAAATTTACCGTAAGGAAATCTGGTAAATTATGTTATACTACTCCTTTGAAGTACTAAGTAGCAAATAAAAATATTGTGTTCGAAGACTAAACTGCTGCTGCTGCTGCTGCTGCTGCTAAGTCGCTTCAGTCATGTCCAACTCTGTGTGACCCCATAGACGGAAGCCTACCAGGCTCCCCTGTCCCTGGGATTCTCCAGGCAAGAACACTGGAGTAGGTTGCCATTTCCTTCTCCAATGCATGAAAGTGAAAAGTGAAAGTGAAGTCGCTCAGTCGTGTCCGACTCTCAGTGACCCCATGGACTGCAGCCTACCAGGCTCCTCCATCCATGGGATTTTCCAGGCAAGAGTACTCGAGTGGGGTGCCATTGCCTTCTCTGAAAGACTAAACAATAAACAGAAAAAGAATGAAATAATTTGCTTTGTATGAATTATAAAACTTTTATATAATTGGCAAATATCTTAACAGAAACTTATACTATTATTACTTCTAATTGAGCAGAAAAGATACAAAGATTCCATGTCAGTTTTACATTCCTTTGAGATAAGATCCTGTTGCTTTAAGAACAACGTACAATAAATATCTCTAAATAATATTATCAGTGCATGATTAATTAGCCCTCTGATTTATGCAAGCAAGATGAATAAATTCCAGGATATTTGTAGTAAGAGTAACAAAGCAGGTGTGAGAATGAGTCCCAAAGCTAGCGATCACTCACAGACACCTCTTATTTTCAGCCACAGTTTCTGTATTTACTTTGTCACTATTTCTTTGCCCTTTTAGGTTTATCCTTTTTTTGCACAAACTTGTGCTATGCTCCACCTGCTGTGATTCACCCTGTTATAATTATGCCATGCACATACGGTCTCTATGAACCAGAATTTTAGCAAGGTTTTTTTTTTTTTTTTTTTTTTTTACTTTATTTTACTTTACAATACTGTATTGGTTTTGCCATACATTGACATGAATCTGCCATGGGTGTACATAAGTTCCCAATCCTAAACCCCCCTCCCACCTCCCACACCATATCATCTCTCTGGATCATCCCTGTGCACCGGCCCCAAGCATCCTGTATCCTGTATTGAACATAGACTGGCAATTCGTTTCTTACATGATAGTATGTTTCAATGCCATTCTCCCAAATCATCCACCCCTCTCCCTCTCCCTTAGAGTCGAAAAGTCCGTTCTATACATCTGTGTCCCTTTTGCTGTTTCACATACAGGGTTATCATTAACATCTTTCTAAATTCCATATATATGTGTTAGTATACTGTACTGGTATTTTTCTTTCTGGCTTACTTCACTCTGTATAATCGGCTCCAGTTTCATCCACCTCATTAGAACTGATTCAAATGTGTTCTTTTTAATGGCTGAGCAATACTCCATTGTGTATAAGCAAGTTTTTAAAAAAAATAATCAGAGCATCCCAGGTTAAAGATACAAATGTAACATTTTCAAAAGAGAAGTAACTTACCCAGGTTATTGTCAGAAGTAACTTACCCAAGCATGAGCACTCTTGTTACTTGTGGTGATTTAGGACCCAAGCAGAACTATTTTAAGCAACTCAGCCTCCTGGGAGGCTGCTTGGTCCAAGGCAGAATAGTGACCTGAAAGAAAGGACTCCTGACATCCTGCCACAGTTCTGCATCTTCCTCACTAGGACACTTTGGTGACTTAACCCCCTGACAATCCACTGTCTCCTCTTTTAAGATGAGAGATGATCTCTGATCTGCCTTCCAGCTCTGCTCTTTCCTCCAGACCTGACCCCTGCTTCTTAACTGAGTCCCTTTTATCCATTCATTTGCTCAGCAGATATTATTGGAGCACCTGTTTATAAGACCCAAAGCTCAGAGAGACTTGGAATCCAGTGCAGTTCTGTTGGTTAACAGCTAGGTCAGGTCAGATAATTCATTTCCATACATTTCTGCTTTATGGGGGCAGAATTCCTAGGTGGTGCTTGCAGTAAAGGACCCGCCTGCCTACACAGGAGACATAAGAGATGTGCATTCGATCCTTGGGTCAGGAAGATCTAGAGAAGGAAATGGCAACCCACTCCAGTATTGTTGCCTAGAGAAACCCATAGACAGAGGAGCCTGCTGGAAACCTACAGTCCACAGGGTCGCAAAGACTCAGACATGACTGAAATGAAGCATTCTTCCTTTTTGCCCTTTACTAAAAATCCTATATGCTGACTTTCCCCCACTACCCCTTGGGAGCAGTCTCTCAGAGCTCTCTCAGGTGCTGTCTTCCGGGCTGTAGTCCTCATTTTAGCTTTCCTGGTAGCTTAGACGGTAAGGAGTCCACCTGCAGTGCTGGAGATGCAGGTTTGGTCCCCGGGTCAGGAAGATCCCCCGGAGGAGGGCATGACAGCCCACTCCAGTATTCTTGCCTGAAGAATTCCATGAAGAGAGGAGTCTGATGGGCTATAGTCTATGGGGTTGCAAAGAGTCGGATAGGACTGAGTGCCTCACACTTTCACTATCATCACTTTCTACTTTATTCACTCAGAAAACATTTCTATCACATCTACTAGGTATCAGGCACTATTCAAAGTACTTTATAAACAACATATTCTCTTCATTTTACAGATAAGTAAACTGAGAAAAGGAGGGTTCAATAACTCGGTGCTATGGGCTGAATTTTGTCCCTCCCAAATTCATGTGCTGAAGCCCTCACCCCTAGAAAAGTGGAAGAGTTAGTTGCTGAGTCAGACACACCAACTCTTTGCCACCTTATGGACTGTAGCCCGCCAGGCTCCTCTGTCCATGGAATTCTCCAGGCAAGAATACTGAAGTGGGTAGTCAGGCCCTTCTCCAGGGGATCTGCCCAACCCAGGAATTGAACCCAAGTCTCCTTCATTGCAGGCAGAATCTTTACCATCTAGGCCACCATGTTACTGTAATTAGAGAGACAGGACAGTCTCGTGGAAGCCAAAGCTTTCCACACCTTGATCTTGGACATCCAGGATCTAGAAGTGTGAGATCATAAATTTCTGTTGTTTAAGCTGCCCAGCCTGTGTGCTTTTGTTGTAGCTGTCCTAGAAGGCTAAGATACCGACCCCAAATCACATAGGTATTACTCGATTGATCTTACATTCATTTAACCATAGTTTTCTGCTTTTTCTCAAAGATACAAATACACCCTCCCATATTATCCAAATATAGGGTTCCCTGATGATTTAGTTGGTAAATAATCCATCTGCAATGTGAGAGACCTGGGTTTGATTTCTGGGTCAGGAAGATCCCCTGGAGAAGGAAATAGCTACCCATTCCAGTATTCTTGCCTGGAAAATCCCATGGACACAGGAGCCTGGCGGGCTGCAGCCCATAGGGTCACGAGAGTCAGTCATGACTTAGTGACCTAATACACCACCATATTACCCAAATATGAGAGAGTGCATGTGTGCCTGTGTGCTAAGTTGCTTCAGTCAAGTCTGACTCAACTCCAACTCTATGGAACGTAGCCAACCACGTCTGTCTGTCTGTCCATGGGATTCTCTAGGCAAGAATACTGGAGTGGGTTGCCATGGCCTCCTCTGGGAATCTTCCCAACCCAGGGATCAAACCTGCATTTATTATGGTTTCCTGCATTGGCAGGTAGGCTCTTTACCTGGGAAAAAATAGAGCTCTTTCCCAGAACTCTTTACCCAGGGCTCGTCACCTGGGAAGCCCATCAGTTCAGTTCAGTTCAGTTCAGTCATTCAGTCGTGTCTGACTCTTTGCAACCTCATTAACTGCAGCACGCCAGGCTTCCCTGTCCATCGCCAACTCCGGGAGCTTACTCAAACTCATGTCCATAGAGTCAGTGATGCCATCCAACCATCTCATCCTCTGTCATCCCCTTCTCCTCTTGCCTTCAATCTTTCCCAGCATCAGGGTCTTTTCAAATGAGTCAGTTCTTCTCATGAGGTGGCCAAAGTATTGGAGTTTCAACTTCAGCATCAGTCTTTTCAATAAATATTTAGGACTGATTTCCATTAGGATTGACTGGTTGGATCTCCTTGCAGTCCAAGGGATTCTCAAGAGATTTCTCTCACACCACAGTGCAAAAGCATCAATTCTTTGGCACTGAGCTTTTTTTATAGTCCAACTCTCACATCCATGCATAACTACTGGAAAAACCATAGCTTTGACTAGATGGATCTTTGTCAGCAAATAATGTCTCTGCTTTTTAAAATGCTGTCTAAGTTGTTTTCTTCCAAGGAGCAAGTGTCTTTGAATTTCATGGCTGCAATCACCATCTGCAATATTTTTGGAGCCCCCCCCCCAAAAAAAAAATAAAATCTCTCACTGTTTCCATTGTTTCCCCATCTATTTGCCATGAAGTGATGGGACTGGATGCCATGATCTTAGTTTTCTGAATGTTGAATTTTAAGCCAACTTTTTTACTCTCCTCTTTCACTTTCATCAAGAGGCTCTTCAGTTCTTCATTTTCTGCCATAAGTGTGGTGTCTCCCATGGGAGAGTAGAACGAGCCTACTTCTCGGAGTGGAATACATCCAGGAACTAATTAATTATCTAACTAATTAATCCTTATGGGCTATCCTTGATAGCTCAGTCGATAAAGAATTTGCCTGCAATGCAGGAGATCCTGGTTACTAGCTGTGTGATCTTAGGTATTAAGCACACATTCTCTGATCTTCAGCATTCTCATCTGTGAAGCTGAAATAATAGTACTTAACTCATTGAAATCTTAGGTGCATTAGAAGACAGTATCTGGGTAAAGTCCTTACTAGGGTATGTGGAACATACAGAAGATTCAAATGCCGCTCTGTTTCTTTTCCACGAGATAGTTGATAGGAATAGGGATGTGAAATTTGTAAGAGAAGACCTGCAAAAGGCATTGATGATAATACTTGCCTTATATTGGATGCCTTCTACCTGCCAGGTGTTTTGCATGTGCTATTTTCAATCCTGTGAAGATGGCCAGGATGGCTTTTGCAACTCTCCCCATTTTAGAGTTCAAAAAATGGAAGCGCAGAGAGGTTCAACAACTCACTAACATCACAGAAAATCCCTGACAAAGGGAAGGATTGTCCATGGTAATTTTAGGCCAAAGCCTGAATTCTTTTTTTTTTTTTAATTTTGTATTAGAGTATAGCTGATTAGCAATATTGGGATCATTTCAGGTGAACAGCCAAGGGTCTCAGCCATACATATACATGTATCCATTCTCTCCCAAGCTCCCCTCCCATCCACAAAGCCAGAATTCTGACTGTAATTACATTTCTTGTTAGACTGCTTCCTGTTTCCCAGTCAACCCTCCTAGCCCCATTTGGCCTGGAGCTATATTTGTTTTGTGCATCACTCCCATTCTAACCATGATTATGACTAGCACCTGTACAAAGAAAATTAGTTTTTAAATGGCAGAGTAAATAAGCACGTTAATGATGTGAGTGTTCTCGCCTTTGATTCCATGTGTTTTCTCAGGGGCATGGAGGGTTGACCACGGATCCCTGCTGGACCATCTGGAGTGGATGTGGCCCTCACATCAGAAATTACAGGACCCACCAGCTACAATCCAGCAGGCACCTCGCCCAGCCAACATGGGACCCCTCTGCAGCTTCAGACAAAGCTGAAACTTCACCACTTTATGATGTTGCCGGGAGCCTCCCAGCCTGTTATAGCCTCCAAGGGACAATAAAAAAGGAAACCTCCTGCCTTCCTGGCCCCAACATCCCAACTCTTACTTTTTAACATTCAGGCCCTCTGGCCTCCAACCAGATCGATACAGCATGATCTCTCACAGAAAATCACTTCAAAATGATGTGCCTTTGGCAAAGCAAGCCACTGATCAGACCCTCTGTGGATCAATGACAGCACCCTCAGGACAGAGGTGCGTGCTCTTTCCTTATTACAATTTAAGGATCGTGCTTAACCTTACAACAAGGGTGCCCTTGAAGGCTTAAGTAGGTGACTTTTGATCCAGGTCTTGAAAAGGAAGAAACTTTGCAAGGGGTGGCAGTTAAAAGGGTGGGAATGCCAGCAAGAGAGACTGCCGTATGCAAAAACATACAGGTGAGAGCCGAAGTAGTAAAAGCAAAATTAATAATTTACTGAGCATCTATTTATGCCAGGAACTGTGCAGGGAGATTTATATTCTCACAAAAACACTGCTGCTGCTGCTGCTAAGTCGCTTGAGTCATGTCCGACTCTGTGCGACCCCATAGACAGCAGCCCACCAGGCTCCCCCATCCCTGGGATTCTCCAGGCAAGAACACTGGAGTGGGTTGCCACTAGATGGTAACTATTTTTATCTTCATTTTATGCAAGAAAAAAATCTAGGACTCTGGGAATTCATGTAACTTTCCAGAGGTGACACAGTTGTTCACCGATGGAGAATTTGAATGTTGAGCTGACTGACCAGAAGCTCACTCTTTCTAGAAGGATAAACACAGTGTAGAGGGGAGGCCGATCTAGCCTCCAGACTCTGTCTTCAGACACTTGTTTATGGGAAAGGAATTCTATTTGCTTGTTTATGTTTCAAGTGATGGTTTTAGAATTTGATGAGTGAGGCAGAAATTACAGGAAGGGATTTAGAGAGGTTTTATTCCATGAGAAGTTGTGGCCCCTCTGTTTCTTTGGGGCAAAGAGAAAGTGAAAGCGTTAGTTTCAGGCCCCCTGAAATGTAGGCCATGTAAGAAGCAGGAGAAAGGCACGGGAAAGCAAGTCCTGCAGTTTTGCTTGCCAACTTCCTCCTAGCAGCTAGCAGACACTTCCTAGGTCCTGGAGGAAATGGACCCACTGTTGCTTTCCCTCCTGGGCATGTCCCTGAATCCTGAGGTGACACCTCCCTTGAATCATGGGCCCTGACAGTACTGTTTGCACAGGTTTTTGCGAGTTACTTTTCTGGTGCCTAGGAACCCTTTCCATTTCCTCCCACAGTCTCACAGAACTGATGTTCAGTGAATAGAGGCTTATAATTGAATCAGAGAATATTACACTTGAAGTAATTATTCACAATCATTGAGTATAAATACCTCTGTTCATAGTCAGGAGAACGGAGACATAAGCTTATTGAATTGATTAATCTGTTTATAAAAGTTGGGTATACACACTCATACACACATACACACACAATACACTCACACACACACTCACACACACACTCATACACCCACACACTCTCACACTCAGACACATACACACTCAGACACTCTCACACAGACTCACACACATATACACTCTCTCACACACATACACACTCACACACACTCTTACACACACACAGAATATCATAGGCTTTGGTGTCACCCATTATATATTTCTGGGCTTGAACTCTGATTCTGCCACAAACTACTTTCATTGCCTTGCAGAATTTTTTCAACTTGAATCTCAATATTATCATCTCAAATAAAAAGTGGGCTCAGATAAGTAACTCACCAGGGTGTGGTGGGAAATATGAAATGAAAGCATCACTTTAGAGACAGCTGCTAGAAGTCCTGGAAACTTCCAGTACAGTGCAGGCTTGGTCTGGCTACCAGCCTGAAGTGAAGTGAAGTCGCTCAATCCTGTCCGACTCTTTGCAACCCCATGGTCTATAGCCCACCAGGCTCCTCCATCTAGGGAATTTTCCAGGCAAGAGTACTGGAGTGGGTTACCATTTCCTTCTCCAAGGGATCTCCTTGACCCACGGATCAAACCTGAGTCTCCCGCATTGCAGACAGACGCTTTGCCGTCTGAGCCAGCCGGGAAGCGGTTACATTCAGATCCCTGCTCTGTCCCTCAGTACCTGGGTGACCTTAGTCAAGTTACTTAACCTCTCTGTGCCTCAGCTTTCTCATCTATAAAATGGGGATTATAATAATCACATCTGCTTCACCTGATTGTAATGAAAGTGAAAATGTAGTTATTAAACACCCACCCCCCACATCTCTTTCTCTCAAGGCAAATGAACCGGACTTGCCACATCAAAATATTCAGGAGGTATTGACTGCCACTAGGAAAGGAAGGAGCTTCTGGACTATTTTAGACGTGACTCTGTCAATTGGACTCTTTGATCACTGAGCATGGGACTTAACCATAAAATGACACAGCATACCGGAGGCTGGTCTATCCCAGGAGAAGTTACATCATTTTTCTGCCTGACACTGTTTGTGGGACTGGGAGACAAGACGAAATAGTTGTGCTCTCCCTGAGACACCAGACCCTGAAGGAGTCCCAGGGCATGGCCAGCAGAGGGGAGACATTGTGTTATTTTGTTTGTGACTGTTATTGCTGTGTCTCTTTCAGTTTTCATAGCAGAACCCTTGCGGATCTTGGGAGACTGGCCCTGTGGAGGTGGTGATACAGGCCAGGGGGGCACAGCGCCTGCAAGCTGCCTCCCCCAGTTTGCTATGAGGACCAGATGGGGGGAGACACCATGGGGTCCTGAGTGCTGATCGACTTTCCCAGGCATTCTTTCTCTTCTTGGAGGCCTTCTTTATTATGTATCCACGTGGTTGCATGTTGATTCATTTGACAGACATTTGTTGGTAACCGCAACCTGCCAGGTACTGGACTACCATAGTAGACAGGCAAAAAGCATCACCCTCAGGGAAATTAGAACAACGCAGAGACAATTACAGAGCAGTGTAGGAAGGCAGTTGTAACTGCAGAGGGAGGTCTGGGGAAACAGAGATGAGGAGTGTGCAATCAGCTTGGAAAAGGCTTCCTGGAGAAGGTAGAAGGGGATGGGGTTAGGTACAACTATCCACTCAAGACACCAGATGCCGCAGCACCATAGATGGAAGGCTTGGATGTTACCTCCTCACATAATCAGTCCAGTTCAGTCGCTCAGTCCTGTCTAACTCTTTGCAACCTCATGGATTGCAGCACGACAGGCTTCCCTGTCCATCACCAACTCCCAGAGCTTGCTCAAACTCATGTCCATTGAGTCAGTGATGCCATCCAACTATCTCATTCTCTGCCTTCCCCTTCTCCTCCTGCCGTCAATCTTTCCCAGCATCAGGGTCTTTTCCAATGAGTCAGTTTTTCGTATCAGGTGGCCATACTATTAGAACTTCAGCTTCAGCATCAGTCGGTCCTATGAATATTCAGGGCTGATCTCCTTTAGGATGGACTGGTTGGATCTCCTTGCAGTCCAAGGGACTCTCAAGAGTCTTCTCCAACACCACAGTTCAAAAGCATCAATTCTTTGGTGCTCAGCTTTCTTTATAGTCCAACTCTTACATCCATACATGACCATCGGAATAACTATAGCTTTGATTAGATGGACCTTTGCAGGCAAACTGATCTCTCTGCTTTTTAATATGCTGTCTAGGTTGGTCATATCTTTTCTTCCAAGGAGCAAGCTTCTTTTAATTTCATGGCTGTGGTCACCATCTGCAGTGATTTTGGAGCCCCAAATAATAAAGTCTGTCACTGTTTCCATTGTTTTCCGATCTATATGCCATGAAGTGATGGGACTCAATGCCATGATATGAGTTTTCTAAATGTTGAATTTTAAGCCAACTTTGTCACTCTCACATAATGGATGGAGGAAATAGTGGAAGCCAGGAAGCAGACACTGTAGCCAACTGTTTAATAGTTAGTAGCAGGAGGTAGGCAACCTGGCAAATGAGTCCAAAAACACATTTTCCACAAACTGTACATGACCTTGCAGGATTGGACTCTAAATCTCAGGAGAACGTGATTCTTAGAAGCATGTGCATGATTGGCATCAAATATCCTGGGTTTCAGGTTGCCAGATTTAGTAAAGAAAAATACAAGGCACTCAAAAATACACAAAGGACATTTTAAACTCAACAATAAGAAAAGAAACAACCTGATTTAAAAAGAAAAATGGGAGAAAGACTTGAACAAACATCTTTCCAAAGAAGACATACAAATGGCAAATAAGCATATGAAAAGATGTCCCGTATCATAGGTCATCAGGAAAATGCAAATTTAAACAACAATGTGGTACCATTGTACACCTGTTAGATGGCCAGAATCCGGCCACTAGACAACATCTAATGCTGGTGAGGATGTGAAACAACAGTATGTTTCATTCACTGCTGATGGGGATGCAGTCTGGTCCGGCTACTTTGAAAGATAGTTTCGCAATGTCTTACAAAACTGAACATGCCCCTACCACATGAGCCAGTAAATCACATGCCTTAGTATTTACCTAAAAGTTCTGAAAGCACCTATTCACGCAAAAACCTGCACATGGACGTGTATAGCAGTTTAATTCACCACCGCCAAAACTTAGAAGCAGCCAAGATGTCCTTCAGCAGGTGAATGGATAAATAACTGTGGTCCATCCGGACAACGGACTATTATTTGTCCTAAAAAGAAATGAGCTCTCAAGTCGTGAAAGACATAGAGGGAACTTAAATGCATATTACTAAGTGAAATAAGCTGGTCTGAAAAGACTACAAACAGTGTAATTCCAAATATATGACATTCTGGGAAAGGCAAAATTGTGAAGACAGTAAAACTATAGGAGGGTGCGAGGGGTTGCGTGGGGAAAGATGAATATGCAGAGCACAGAGGACTTTTAGGGCCTTGGAAATACTCTGGAGGGTCCCGTGATGGTGGATACATGGCATTATATTGATACATTTGTCCAAACCCATAAAATGTAGAATAAAAAATGAACTGGAAGGTAAACTATGGACTTTGGGGGATTGCGATATGTCAGGGTAGGTTCATTAATTGTAACAAATGTACCTCCACGGTGGGGGATGTTGATAATGAGGGGAGGGGGCTGCATACTTGTGGCAGGTGGTGTATGGAAAGCTCTGGCCTGTAATGCTCAGTCGCTCAGTCATGTCCAACTGTTTGCGACCCGCAGACTGTAGTCCTTCAGCTCCCTTGTCCTTGGGATTCTCCAGGCAAGAATACTGGAGTGGGTTGCCAAGCCCTCCTTCAGGGGATCTTCTGAACTGAGAGACTGAATCCGTGTCTCCTGCTCATCCTACATTGTAGGAGGATTCTTTGCCACAGAGCCACCTAGGAAAGCTCTGTGCCTTCCCTCAATTTTCCTGGTAGTCTAAAACTGATCCAAAAAATGAAAACCTGAATATTAAAAAAAAAGAAAAAAAAAGCAGAGTGCTCAGTAAATTTGAATTCCACGTAAACAAAAATTGTTTTAGTATAAGTATGTATGTGAGCACGCTATGTCGCTTCAGTCACATCCAACTTTTTGTGACCTTATGGACTGCAGCCTGCCAGGCTCCTCTGTCCATGGGATTCTCCAGGCAAGAATATTGGAGTGGGTTACCATGCCCTCCTCCAATAAGTATGTATACTTATATTAAAAATAATCATTGTTTCTTTGCAGTTTGCATCTTAACTGAATATTCTATATTTTTTCTGGCAATTCTACCTGAGCTCAAACCCTAGTTTCTCCATTCCTTCATAATATGACCCTAAACAGATACATCCATTTCTTCAGCTGTGATCTTGAGGTTGTCATGAACTCATAGATGTAACTGTCTTAGTAAATTCCCTGATACAAACAAGGAAAGCCAGGCACTAGTATTCTTCTATAATCCATTGAACACATATTTTCAAGGGCCTGTTTATGTGCCTCATCTCTCAAACGGAGATGTAAGTATTGTTTCCTTGAGGACTCTCTGTCGGGATTAAATGAGGCGTCGTATCCAATATGTCTGGTGCAAAGTTTCTTCAGGTGATGCTGGCCGTTTGCTGTATCAGCACGTGAGTCCAACTAACCACTTCCGATTCCTGAAGAGCCCAGCTTTGTCTCTTTATTCCCTGTCACCCCAAGATGAGGGTAAGACACTCATCTTTAGAACAAAATGAAAGCAGTGCCACAACTCAGTAATAAGAGAAAGAATATCTTTATGTGTTATTTTAATATATTTGATGAAAGGTTAAAAGTAAAAATTAATTCAAAAATATCCATTCTGAACAAACGTAGTATATATTTTTTTAAATACAGACAAGCGTTCAAATACAGACTTTATATTTGCAGATCCTAGATACATTTGATTAATCCTATTCCCGGTCCTGCTTATCACTTTAATGAAGTGACTGTATTTTCTTCCTAAAAATGATCTAGAAAAGAGACGGTTCTTTTATTACTGGTGGTGGGAATAAAGTGAATAAAAAGTTTGAAAGACGGATGGCTCTTGGTTAGAATATAGCCTGCCACAAAATGTCTTCTATTTTTGGAGAGAAATTCACAGGCACAAATGTTTGGCTATCTTTACAATAGTTTATGAGAAAAGTGATACTTGCATAACACTGTTACCAAACATGGCATATTTCTGAAAGTCTTAGAGCTTGTCAATAGTTTCAAACATTAGCCATCCTTCTCTTTTTGCGCTTCTCCTTATATTTTTAATTTTGGGGAGATAAAAGGATGGTATATAGTTTCCCCCATAATTATGAGCTTCTAAGAGTCATCCAGTGACCAGCATCTAAGCTGGTATTGAGAAGCAGTCAAGGAATGTGAGATGACTCATACAGTTTCATAGAAAGTGAATAGCCCAGAGTCAATGATGGATTGTAAACTTAAAACTTTCAGTCTTATATTCTTCCATACTGTCTTTACTTTAATATTCTACAGAAGCCTAATGAACTTGAAAAGTGTGGTTGTATATGTTGCTAGTTTGGTTTTTTTCTTTAATGTTTCCTGAAGGCTTATTAGGAGTGAGTCACTCTTCTTTACACTCACAGGCCTCGTATAACATAACTTAATGAAGTTCTTCCAATCCTATATAATTGATACTATTAATCCCAATTTGCCGAGGAGGACGCAGGTTCAAGGAGACCATCTGATCACTCCAGGTCACAAAGCTGCTGTGAAGCAGAGGTTGGCACTAAATCTCATCTGGCCAGCTGCCAAAATCTCACATGACATTACGCTCTAGCACCCTGAGTCTGGAGATGAATGAGATTGTCTTAAAATAAATAAACAGTGTGGGCGTGTTTATCTGTGTCTGGCTCACCCTTCATGACCCAACTCATGCTTACTGTTCCAGACAACACTCAGTCTTTGTGAGTTCTTCTAGACAACCATCTGCTTAGAATGGCCTTTGCTTTCTCCAGTCAAAATGCGCTGACAGCTTGTAAATATGGACTTAGAATTATCATCTAAAACTCCTTTTTCTTAGTTTTATATCATCAATAAAATATTTAGTATCTCAGAGACCAATCCCTTGTCACATGCTTGAACCTAGTTTTCATCTATTCTAATCCCAAATCATAAACTCAAGCCATAGGTAAGAGATTGCATGTATCTAGGGGACTCCTCATCTAATGCTTTCAATTTATAAAGGCAGATGCTGAGATCCAGAGAAATTAAATAATTCTAGCAAGGCCACACAACTAGCATATCCATTCATAGATATTATTTGCTGAGTATTTCTTATATGCCAAGCACCATGGGAGAAAATAGGTAGAATTAAAATAAATGAGTGTATATACAGGTCATTTCTGAGAGCGACAATATGATCGGGGGTGGGGGGGAGGCAAGGCACGGGGAACAGGAGACAGATGTGAAAGAGAATGGGGATGGTGGAGTGATATAGAGGGGGTCACAGACCACATATTGAAGAAAACAATAGCCGCACGAAGACCCGACTGAGAGAAACAGAGGTAAAGTTCTGCTGCAGGGATCATCCTAACCCAGGTATCGAACCCAGGTGCCTAGCACTGCAGGAGGATTCATTACCATCTGAACCACCAGGGAGGGGCAAAACACTTCGCACAGCAAACACAAAGGTCTGTAATGCGAACGATGCTTCAGTGCATATGGAATGGAGGGCAGGCACTGAGGCTGGGGTGTGGGAGGGTTAGAGTCTGACAACAGTGTAAGGGGAAAGCACTTGAGTGTTTTAGATCCAGAAGCCACAACTTTATACATAAAGTCTAATTTATATATAAATATATATATGTATATTATATATGCATGCATGCTAAGTCGCTTCAGTCATGTCCGACTCTGTGCAACACATGGACGGCAGCCCACCAGGCTCCTCTGTCCATGGAATTCTCTAGGCAAGAGTACTGGAGTGGGTTGCCATTTCCATATATATATATTCATTGCCAACTCTAGCTTTTATTGCCATTTCACAGGTCTCTATTAAAGCAAATTCCATAGTCCAAACCCCAAGCAAAAGAATGATAAATTACAAAAGACCAAAGATGAAAATAATAATTCACATGAGACTATATGATGAATTTTGTATACTTACAAATATATGCCAATTCTTTGTTAGCAAGGAAATGGAATAAATCTCTTCAGGCCAATAAACAGCTTTTCCTTAAGAAATAAAGGCAGAATATAATGTATTGGGGATGTTGAATACTTGCCATGAAAGGCCAGCACAATAAGCAACTAGTAAATGTCATTTTTCAGTGTTCCCTTATTTACAGAAAAATTACAAAATTATGTAAAAATTAAACACATTTAACATAGCAGAAATATACTTCTATAACCCATGGATCAAAGAGTCTTCAAAATAAAACCATAAAAATTGTACTGAGTAAAAGATAAAATTACCTATTAAACTTAAGAATGATTGCCTAAAGAGTACGTATAAATTATCAAAATATTTACTTGCAAAAATAAGAACTCCACACTACAGAGAATAATTTTTAAAATATGCTATTGATAAGGACAATATATGTTTAAGGTTTGTAATATGTCTCCCATATTGTAACTTTGAGAGTATTCTATGTGGATTAATTTGCACCAAGCTTACCCATGGCTACTGTTGTTCAGTTGTTAAATCATTTCCAACTCTTCTGTGACCCCATGGTCCTGACAGGCTGTATCCTGACAGGCTCCTCTGTCCATGGGATTTCCCAGGCAAGAATACTGGAGCGGGTTGCCATTTCCTTCTCCATAATTTACATTTTATAATAGTCCTCTGGCAGCTGGGTGAAAAATGAACTAGAAAGGAAAATAAAACAGACATTGATTGGGAAAGCATTCCATTATTCTTTTTAACAACTTTGTTGAGGTACATTTTATATACAAAAAAAATCACACATATTTAAAGAACACAATTTAATTTGGACATATGCATTCACCAGCGAGAACATCACCAGTGTATTAAGGTGATAGATAGATCCATCACCTCCAAAATTTCCATGTGTTTGCATGTGTGTGTTAAACATAAGCATGCCAGGCTCCTCTGTCCTTCACTACTTCCAGGAGTTTTCTCAAATTCATGTCCGTTGAGCCTGTGTTGCTATTTAACCATTTCAACCTCTACTTCTCCCTTCTCCTTTTGTCTTCAGTATTTCCCAGCATCAGGGTCTTTTTTAATGAGTTGGCTCTTTGTATCAGGTGGCCAAAAAATTGGAGCCTCAGTATCAGTCCTTCCAGTGAATACTCAGGGTTGATTTCCTTTAGGATTAACTGGTTTGATCTCCCTATGATCCAAGGGACTCTCAAGAGTCTTCTCCAGCACCACAATTCAAAAACATCAATTCCTTGGTGGCCATCCTTCTTTAAGGTCCAACTCTCATATCTATACATGACTACTGGAAAAACCATTGCTTTGACAACATGTACCTATGTAGACAAGAATATCTCTGCTCTTTAATACACTGTCTAGGTTTGTCATAGATTTCCTTCCAAAGGACAAGTATCTTTTGATTTCATGGCTGCAGTCACTGTCCACAGTGATTTTGAAACCCAAGAAAAGAAAATTTGTCACTGCTTCCATTTCCTCCCCAGTAGGAACTGGACTAACCAAGACTTTTCTGGTTGCACATAACAGAAGCAAAACTAGGAATTTCATTGGCTCATGAAATAGAAAAGGCCAGGTGGTTGCCGTAGCTTCACATCCAGCTGGCACATCCATTCAGAGGCAGACATTATTCTTTCTCTCTAGATCAATCTTCCTAGACATCAGTTTCCCTTTCAGGCAGCTATTTTTTAAAAAAATATAATGGATTCTGAGTCTCCAGGTTTGCCTTCTCAGTGAGTCCAGCAAAAAGAGATTATCTGTCTCTCAAAAATACTAGCAAACGTGGGAAAGTCTCTGATTTGCCTGGCTTCTGTCATAGGCCCATTGTTAATATAATCAACATGGCCCAGGGCTAGGTGGATAGAGCTTACTCGCTGGCCAAGCTTGAAACACAAGTCCGCATTTGAGATCACAAATTCACATATGGACCACAAGCTCATACCTGAATTACACAAGCTCATCACTGAACATAAGACCACTCCTGGAATCAGAAGCCTACACCTGAGCTAGAAGCTTACTCCTGAATCACTAGACCATTCCTGGACCACAAACACATGCCTAGAGCTGAGATGTGGGGAAGACTTGGATAGACATCATAACGCTGGACTGATGGGGTGAGGTGAGGAATGAGAGATTGGCCAGATGACAATTATGTGCTTCTGTTGGAAGATGGAGGAAGGGATTATGGAGAAAAGCACAAAAGATGGGTTGAGGCATTGTTGCCTTATGTTGGAGTCACATTGTTCAAACCTACATGAACCTTTTCTAAGTCTTAGTTATTCAAAGACTGGTCAGAAGACCAGTGGTGTCAGCATCACCTGTGAGCTTGATGTAAATGAAGAGTCACGGGTCTCACCAGTTTGTATTCTCCAACACCGCAGTTCAAAAGTATCAATTTTTTTGGCACTCAGCTTTCTTTATAGTCCAATTCTCACATCCATACATGACCACTGGAAAAACCATAGCTTTGACTAGACAGACCTTTGTTGACAAAGTAATGTCTCTGCTTTTGAATATGCTATCTAGGTTGGTCATAACTTTCCTTCCAAGGAGTAAGCTTCTTTTAATTTCATGGCTGCAATCACCATCTGCAGTGATTTTGGAGCCCCCTAAAATAAAGTCAGCCACTGTTTCCACTGTTTCCCCATCTATTTGCCATGAAGTGATGGGACCGGATGCCATGATCTTCATTTTCTGAATGTTGAGTTTTATGCCAACTTTTTTTTTTATTTGCGACTTAGCAAATCCAGAATTTTTGAAAGGTTGGAAGCTGGTAGAAGTCTCAGAGTTGGTGATGGACAGGGAGGCCTGGCGTGCTATGGTTCATGGGGTCACAGAGAGTTGGACATGACTCAGTGACTGAACTAAAAAAGAGGAGTTAATCTGGACATTCTACCAACTACACTAAGGGTTTTCTGCAACTGTCAGAGAAGAAAGATGCATTCAGAAGAAATCTTTGGAATACAAAATTTAGATTCTCCAGTGTAAAGAATATGCCTGGAATGCAGGGGAATTGGGTTTGAGATGCTGATTCCATCCCTGAGTTGGAAAGATCCCCTGGAGAAAGAAATGACAACCCACTCCAGTATTCTTACCTGGGAAATCCCATGGACGGAAGAGCCTGGCAGGCTACAGTCCATGGGTTTGCAAAGAGTCGGACACGACTGAATGACTAAACCACCACTACCACCATCACCACATTGTAGAAACCAGGCAAATTTCGACACTGGTGATTTTATTTTATTTTGATTTTAAACTATGGATCCAAACAACCCTGCAATTCTGAGAAGAGGGACATACAAAAGTTTGAAAATTCTGGATGAGACCATGGTTCTAAGGAAAAGTTCTACAGAAACTCAGAGACAAGGAAGCAGTTTGCTTCTGCTACAAGGATCCAGGCATCCATCCTGGAGGAGATAATGTATAAATCATGCCTTGAAAACTATATAGGACTGGGAAACCTAGAGAAAGCTTTTAAAAGTTCAAGCCTACCTCTTTTCACTCCATTAATTGCTTTTCAGAATATAAAATAAATTAAGTAACAACAGCTCCAATTAAATAATAGCAGCTACCACTTCCTGTGGTAATTAGGGAGATAGATCACATGTAATTAATCCAAAGCCCCCAGAAGCGGCTTTCCCCCTTTGGAAATCAGCTCTCAGCCACTCTCTTTCCAATGGAAGGAACACCAGTGATTTCTGGTTGCCTTTTATTATTCAGTGTGTTATTAATACCCCCAATACCTCTGTGTAAAACGTTAATTGCCTGCCTGCCAGCTCCCACTTGAATCTGAACACTTGGTCTGTTGAAACGAAATCCATCATTGTGCTTTGCTGGGTAACTGACCTCACCCATGGAGCTGTAACAGAATCCTAACAGAATCCCTGATGATTCTGATGCACATTCTCCATCCCAAACGCAATATTTGTCAATACAACCATTGCCCTCAAGAAGAAAAATACATTTTAAAGGAGAAAGCAGACAAAAGCGTGGCTCCATCCCAGTTTGCTGAGTGCTACTTGTTTGTCAGCTAGCATCCTGGGGAGCAAATTATGGAGATAATGACTTTGAGAAAACTCGACGTGAAATGGCAGTTTGGAAGGGGAATGCTGCTAATAGCTGGGCACTGCCTTTGTAAGAGGAACTGAGGAAGAGACAAGAGAGGGAGGAAGCCCGTGTGCCTGGCCAGATAAAAAGCATTGAGCTCTGTTACAAGGGGCTGGTAAGAGTTCAGGACAAATTTTCCAGGTTGAGCGAACCCCTATAGCAACCTTTATAGACACATGACCCTCCAACCTTGAATTCCAAGCCACCCCTCTTGCTCTAACTCCCCATCCTCTGAGTGTCTGTTGGCCTTTCCAGTTCATTCGCTTCACTTAGGTGCCTGGCAGCAAAGAGGTGGTGTATGATTACCAAGCAAATTACAGTTCGGGTTACTTAAGCTTATTATTATTTTTTAAAATAAAAGACAAAAGTATAGGCAGGGTTCAGGAAAACCACCAAAGGACTTGACCAGACGTACAATACAGGCCTGAGAAATTAAGAGGCGAACTGAGAGGCTCCATGCAGTGATGGAGGGAGTGGTTGGGGATGGGACCACTGGCAGGAGCTGAGGCCTTTGGAAGAGGGACAGAGCCTGCCCCTTCAGGATGTGTCGGCAAGGAGCTGGGCCATGCATACCCTGCTTTCACTCTCCTTCCGCTGTCTGATTCTGGAGCTTTCTATTGGATGAAAACAACTGGAAGACAGAGGACAAGACAGAGTGTCCTGTTGAGCCACTGTCAGTCAGGAGGCAGAGTCTGATGGAAATAAAGGAGGCTCATTGGGAGGGTCAGACGGCTCTATTCAACACAGCTCGCTAGTGGGTATTTCACAATCAGTCCTGAATATTCATTGAAAGGACTGAGGCTGAAGCTGAAGATCCAGTGCTTTGGCTACCTGATGCGAAAAACTGACTATTTAGATAATGTCTTGATGATGGGAAATTGAAGGCAGGAGGAGAAGGGACAACAGAGGATGAGACGATTGGATGGCATCACCGACTCGGTGCACGTGAAGTTGAGCAAGCTCCAGGAGTTGGTGATGGACAGGGAAGACTGGTGTGCCAAGCCATGGGGTTCCAAAGAGTCAGACATGACTGAGAGACTGAACTGAACTGAAGCCCCAGAATGAACTCTAGATGTCTCTCTCTATATGTGTGAGTGCTAAGTTACTTCAGTCGTGTCTGACTCTTTTTGACTCTATAGACTATGGCCCACCAAGCTCCTCTGTCCATGGGATTCTCCAGGCAAGATCATGCCCTCCTCCAGGGGATCTGCCCAACCCAGGGATCAAACCCATATCTCTTATGTCTCCTGCATTGGCAGGCAGGTTCTTTACCACTATCACTACTTGGGAATCCCAGGTTTCTCTCTACCCTCCCACCAAACCTTCACTATTCCAATCTTCCTCATCATAGGAAAGACACCACCAGTTACCCAGTAAACCCAAACCTCAAGCCAAGGAGCTTCTCTTGAGTTCTCCTGATTCCCTAAGCCCCAACGTGCATCCTCTCAGCAAATCCTATAGATTAACTTTTCAAACACATCCCTTATATCTTGTCCCCATCTCTACAGCTTCCATTCTAGACCAGGACATATTTATGTCTCTACTGGATAATTCCAATGGTTTTCTAATTGTTCCCTGGCTTTTGCTACTTCTCTGCTATAATGCATTACTGACACTTAGAGTAAAACCCACACTCCTTGTCCATGATTACAAAGATCTGTATCGTGGTCCCCGCTGTCTTTTTACCATTGTTTCTTATCACTCGGATTGAAGGCAGGAGAAGGGGATGACAGAGGATGAGATGGTGCAATGGCATCACTCACTCATTGGACATGACTTTGGACAGGCTCTGGGAGTTAGTGATGGACAGGGAAGCCTGGTGTACTGCAGTCCATGGGGTCGCAAGGAGTTGGGCATGACTGAGCTACTGAACTGAACTGACCACATATGAGTTATGACAAACTATGGGGAGACTTCTATGTTTTCTTGCCTCAGACTTTTCATCTGTTAATTGAGATCACAATATTACAGTTTTCACAGGTTTTTGAGATGATTAAATTGAAGAATGCAGGTAATGTACCCAGAAAATTGCAGGGCAAGAAGGTTATACACTCTCCATATTAGCTGTATTTTATTTGAGACAAAAAGTAAGTGTTAGTTGTGTAGGAAACAATTTACAAAGAGAAACTAAGAATGCTCTATATATTTCCATTTATTTGGCAATAAACTCCATTTAGGATTTGTCTGTTTTATTTAGCACTGTAGAACTGGAGTATCTGATACTCACTTGTGATAATAGATGTGATAATAAATGCTCATTTGTTGCAAATGAATGAATGAGTGGGTAGTAAAACAGACTGATAAAGTGAAAGAAAGTCAAAGTGCAGTCAGTCAGTAGTGTCTGACTCTTTGCGACCCCATGGACTGTAGTCTACCAGGCTCTTCCGTCATCTATGGGATTCTCCACGGAACAATACTAGAGTGGGTTGCCATTTCGTTCTCCAGGGGAGCTTCCTGACCCAGGGAGCGAACCCAGGTCTCCTGCGTTGGAGGCAGATGCTTTGCCCTCTGAGCCACCAGGGAAGCTCAATGGAGTGATAAACAGTGTAACAAACAGAATGGAAAGGAACTTTGTAATGCAAACCAAACTAATGTGTGCACTCAAGAGATATTTGAGTGCTAGCTGCATGCTGATGACTGTTCTAGGTCATGTGGAGACAGCCATGGAGAAAACAAGCAAGGCTTTGTGAACTTACACTGAAAAAAAGCAATTCAGGAAAAAGGGATACAACTGCAGTTTTACAGCTGTGCCACCAGAGGCATCATTGAGGTGATATTTAAATATAGTAAGGCGATGGCACCGTACTCCAGTACTCTTGCCTGGAAAATCTCATGGTCGGAAGAGCTTGGTAGGCTGCAGTCCATAGTGTCGCTAAGAGTCGGACATGACTGAGCGACTTCACTTTCACTTTTCACTTTCATGCATTGGAGAAAGAAACGGCAACCCACTCCAGTGTTCTTGCCTGGAGAATTCCAGGGATGGCGGAGCCTGGTGGGCTGCCGTCTATGGGGTCGCACAGAGTCGGACACGATTGAAACGACTTAGCAGCAGTAGCAGCAGCAGCAGCAACGTACCAACAAGTTCCTTTCTGACAGCACATTCGTAAGTCCAATTTGTTCATAAGTTCAGCACAGTTAGCCTAGGTGCCCAACTAACACAATCGACTATATAATACTGTTGATAACACATTTCACACCAATAATACATAAAAACCAAATAAACGCAACAAATGAAAGATTTTGAATCTTACAGTACAATCCCTTGAAAAGCACTGAAGTACAGTACAACAGCTGGCACATGGCGGATGGGATGGAGTGAACCAGAAAGAAGGAGGGTGAGGAGATGGGAGATGATAGAGCTGAATGATCGTCAGGAATAGGAGGTGGAGGGCAGGTGTCAATTTCACTCACGCCTAAGGTGGAAGGCACAGGCTCTGGTTCCTTGCTGAAACAAGCTGCAGGTTCGCACCTTTGAAAGTTCGCAACTTGAGGGATCCCGTGCTGGGGACTTACTGTACCTGTAGGAAGTGAGAAACCCAGCCATTCAGGTGTCTGGAGAGCACTGTTCCTGCCAGAGAGGAAGCACATGCTCAGTCCTAAGGTCCAAGTGCACAGGCAGAAGTCTGCTACTTGGGGTATTGGAGCAAGGGCTGAAGCCAAACCTTTAATACACTGGTCATCTGATGTGAAGAGCCGACTCTTTGGAAAAGACCCTGATGCTGAAAAAGATTGAGGGCAAGAGGAAAAAGGGGCAACAGAGGATGAGATGACTGGATGGCATTACTGACACGATGGACATGAGTGTGAGTAAGCTCTGGGAGTTGGTGATGGACAGGGAAGCCTGGTATTCTGCAGCCCATGGTATCACGAAGAGTTGGACAAGACTAAGTTACTGAGCAATAACCACCACAATGCAGTATAGGAAACAGAGCAGAGAGGTCAATGTGGACAGAGAATGTAGGACCATCAGGATCATAGTAAGGACTTGGCTCCTATTGCAGGCAAGCAGGAAATCCTTGGATGGGTGACTAGTGGGGGTATAGAATCTGGCTGCCTTTAGCAGGCACACCCTGGGTTCTCTGTTGAGAACCAGTGGAAGGGATAGAAGGGTGGAAGCAGACACACCAATTAGAAAGATTTAGACCAGGATAAGAGCAAGGACAGTGGCAAAAAGTGGCCATGTTTAGAATTGTCTGGCAGATGGGATGTGATTTTAAGAGAAAGAGATAAGCTCAAGAAAATTCCAGGGTAAAAAGTCACATTTAATGTGTAGCTATATATATTTTTTAATTGAAGTAGAGTTAATTTACAATGCTGTGTTAGTTTTGAGTGTACAACAGTGATTCAGTTATATATATGTGTGTGTGTGTGTGTGTGTGTGTGTATACATACACATATATTTTTCAGATTCTTTTCCATTATAGGGTATTGCAAGATATTGAATACAATTCCCTGTTCTGTACAGTGGGTATATTTATTTTATATATGTACATGCTTGTTCACTCAATCATGTCCAATTCTTTGCAAGCCCCATGATTGTAGCCCTCCAGGCTCCTCTGCCCATGGGACTTTCCAAGCAAGAATACTGGAGTGAATTGCCATTACGTGTTCCAGCGGATCTTCCTGACTCAGAGGTTGAACCCATGTCTCCTGCATCTCCTCCATTGCAGGTGAATTCTTTACCACTGAGCCACCTGGAAGCCCATTTTATATACAGTAATATATACATGTTAATCCCAAACTCATAAATTATTTCTCCTTACCACTCCTGATATTCCCTTTGGTAACCATAAGGTTGTTTTCTGTCTTAGTCTATTTCTGTTTTGTAAATAAGTTCATTTGTATCATTTTTTAGATTCCAAATATGTGATATCACATGATATTTATCTTTCTCTGTCTGACTTCCTTCACTTAATATGATAATCTCTAGGTCCCTTACATAAGCTCTCATTTGATGATATAGACATATTTACTTTTCCTTTCAAAGATGTTAGCTTTTGATTTTACTTGCTATAAAACTGTTGTAAACTAAATTCCTCAATCGAAAATCAGAATGAATATAACATGACTCCTAGTGATCTGAGTCTAGCATGTCTGAATAGGATGGCAGTTATTTCTCAAACATTTTATTCCTTGCAACATCTTTCCCATTAAATTTTAATGAATGTTATGAAAAATAGTCAAATAAGTTTGCTAGAGACAAAGATAAATAATATATTTGCAACCAGATTGATCAGAATGTCTAATATATTCTAGTGTGCTATGAGTCTTCAAGGTCACAGTATCACAAGAATGTTCCAGATGGAACTGTGACTTCCTCCAGGTCCATATGCTGAAGTCCTAAGCTCCAATTTCTTTAAATGTAACTATATTTGGAAACAGGTTTGGAAAAGAGGTGATTAAATTAAAACAAGGTCTTACGGGTGAGTCCTAATCCAATTTTACTAGTGTGCCTATAAGAAGAGTAGATTAGGACAGAGACACACACAGAATAAAGACTATATATGGACGGGGGAGGAACCACCCACTGATAAACCGAGGAGACAGGCCACAGAAGGAAACAACCTGCCCACACCAGCTCTCAGACGTCCAGCTTGCAGGACTGAGGGCACACATTCTTGTTGAAGCAGCTCAGTCTGTAGTATTCAGCCATGCAGCTATAGGAAACTATGAATAATACACAGAATGCTTGGCCTCTCATGGGCTTCTTAGGTGGTGCTAGTGGTAAAGCACCCACCTGCCAATGCAGGAGGTGCATGAGATGAGGGTTCAATCCCTGGGTTGGGAAGATCCCCTGGAGGAGGGCAGGGCAACCCACTCCAGTGTTCTTGCCTGGAGAATCACAGGGACAGAGGGGCGTGGTGGGCTACAGCTCATAGGGTCGCAAAGAGTCAGATACGACTGAATGACTAACACACACTTAGCCTATGCCCAGGAGTGGGATTGTCGATCATATGGTAGCTCTAATTTTAGTTTTTTAAGGAACTTCCACACTGTTTTCCATAGTGCCTGCACCGATACACACTATTATATAAAATAGATGATCAATAAGAACTTAGTGTACAGCAGGGCTTCCCAGGTGGCTCAGTGTTAAAGAATTTGCCTGCCAATGCAAGAGACTCGAGTTTGATCCCTGGGCTGGGAAGATCCCCTGGAGGAAGGAAGGACACACCACTCCAGTATTTTCCCGGGGCATCGCATGGACAGAGGAGCCTGTCAGGTTATGGTCCACGGGGTCACAAAGAGTAGGACACGATTCATTGACTGAGCAGGCACGCACTATTGTACAGCACAGAGCACTCCATTCAATAATCCATAATGACGTATACGGGAATAGAATCCAAGAAAGAGTGGATATGTGTATATGTATAACTGATTCACTTTGCTGTATGGCAGAAACTAACACAGCATTATAAATCAACTATACTCCAATATAAATTAATTTTAAAAAAAAAGAAAGGAAAAAAGAAGTTATCATTCATTTCTATCATCCAGCTCAGCTGATTCACTACCTGTGAAGGGTTCACATAATTTACCAAGAGAAGAAATTAAATACTCTTCCTGAAGGCTTTTCTTTCTTTCTTTTTTTTTTTTTTTAGTGGCATTGGCTGCAGAGATAATTAATTTCTTCCCTGTAGACTTGTCCTCAACTCCTGATGAGGTGCTATGAAAAGAAATCTCATGTCCCATACCAGCACTTTCAGATGGTATCATTAACTACCAGACTAATCTCAGAATGGATCACAAGATACAAAGGAATACAGAACCAGCAGGGGACTTCTAGGAAAGAATGGACATTAAAAATTGCATGTACTGGATTCTTTTAAAGGAAATCCAAATGTGGAGAGATAGTAGTGGAAGGACACAGCTCAACTAATTTTAAAATGATGCTAATTTTGAGAATCTTTTCCCCTGAGCATACATTAATTAGTTATATGTTTAGTTCAGTTCAGTTACTCAGTCTTGTCTGACTCTTTGGGACCCCATGAATTGCAGCACGCCAGGCCTCACTGTCCATCACCAACTCCCGGAGTTCACCCAGAGTCATGTGCATTGAGTCGGTGATGCCATCCAGCCTCTGTCGTCCCCTTCTCCTCCTGCCCCCAAGCCCTCCCAGCATCAGAGTCTCTTCCAATGAGTCAACTCTTCCCATGAGGTGGCCAAAGTATTGGAGTTTCAGCTTCAGCATCAGTCCTTCCAATGAATCTGGTTTCCTTTAGGATGGACTGGTTGGATCTCCTTGCAGTCCAGGGGACTCTCAAGAGTCTTCTCCAATATCATAGTTCAAAAGCATCAATTCTTGGATGCTCAGCTTTCTTCACAGTCCAACTCTCACATCCATACATGACCACTGGAAAAACCATAGCCTTGACTAGATAGACCTTTGTTGGCAAAGTAATATCTCTGCTTTTGAATATGCTATCTAGGTTGGTCATAACTTTCCTTCCAAGGAGTAAGCGTCTTTTAATTTCATGGCTGCAATCACCATCTGCAGTGATTTTGGAGCCCCCCAAAATAAAGTCTGACACTGTTTCCACTGTTTCCCCATTTATTTCCCATGAAGTGATGGGATCAGATGCCATGATCTTCGTTTTCTGAATGTTGAGCTTTAAGCCAACTTTTCACTCTCCTCTTTCTCTTTCATCAAGAGGCTTTTTAGTTCCTCTTCACTTTCTGCCATAAGGGTGGTGTCATCTGCATATCTGAGGTTATTGGTATTTCTCCCAGCAATCTTGATTCCAGTTTGCGCTCCATCTAGCCCAGTGTTTGTCATGATGTACTCTGCATATAAGTTAAATAAGCAGGGTGACAATATACAGCTTGACATACTCCTTTTCCTATTTTGAACCAGTGTGTTGTTCCATGTCCAGATAAGATACCGAGAGAGGAACTCCCCAGGTCAGTAGGTACCCAATATGCTACAGGAGATCAATGGAGAAATAACTCCAGAAAGAATGAATGGATGGAGCCAAAGCAGAAATACCCAGTTGTGGATGTGACTGGTGATAGAAGCAATGTCCAATGCTGTAAAGAGCAATATTGCATAGGAACCTGGAATGTTAGGTCCATGAATCAAGGCAAATTGGAAGTGGTCAAACAGGAGATGGCAAGGGTGAAAGTCGACTTTCTAGGAATTAGTGAACTAAAATGGACTGGAATGGATGAATTTAACTCAGATGACCATTATATCTATTATGGTGGGCAGGAATCCCTTAGAAGAAATGGAGTAGCCATTTCAGCCAAAAGAGTCTGAAATGCAGTACTTGGATGCAATCTCAAAAATAACAGAATGATCTCTATTCATTTCCAAGGCAAACCATTCGATATTATGGTGATCCAAGCCTATGCCCCAACCAGTAATGCTGAAGAAGCTGAAGCTGAATGGTTCTGTGAAGACCTATAAGACCTTCTAGAACTAACACCCAAAACAGATGTCCTTTTCATTATAGTCATATGTAGATGGTAAGAAATTGTGTTTTGATGGCTTATACCATACATTCTTGTGTATACAAGTCTTGCATCTCTTTCCCATCCCTAGTCTCCTGTCCTTATGAAAGGTTTCACAACCAGCATCAATCTTCTGCCCTTCTGAGCCAAATGTAGGACTTACCTTTGTTTTGCTCTGTAGTGGTCTATGCATCCTATAGTGTTCTAAACATTCATTTCGTACTTCTTGTAATAACTCAGGTGTCTTTGAAACTCCAGGGAGAGCTCAGAAATAAACTCTGCCCTGTCTTCTGTAAAAGAGGAAAGACAGTATCTTCCATGAAGCATCGTTATGAAAGTTGGAGGGAACGTGTAGAAAACCATAATAGTATCAATAAATGCTACCTATTTTTTTTTTCTGGTAGACAAACATCAAGACTTATTTTAATCTCATTCTAACCCCTGCTTCTCAGCTTATAGATGTGTGAATAGAACCTTAAAAAATGTCTCATTTTAGTACTCCATATAAAGGGGAAAGGGTAGCAGATAGATCAAGGTTTTATAATACTACTTACTAGCCCTTGTATGAATTTTCCCTTTCTGATGTGCCTTAGAGAAATTCTCAGGTTTTTGTTGTTGTTGTTGTTGTTGTTGTTGTTCTTTTTTGTAGGATAGTTTTTAAAATTAAATGATAGAACTCAGCTGGTAAAGAATCTTTCTGCAATGCAGGAGACCCCAGTTCGATTCCTGGGTCAGTAAGATCCCCTGGAGAAGGGATAGGATACCCACTCCAATATTCAGGCCTAAAGAATTCCATAGACAGAGGAGCCTGGCAGGCTACAGTCCAGAGACTGTAGGGGTCTCAAAGAGTCAGACACGCCTGAGCAATTTCCCTTTCATTACCTTCTGCCACTTATTCTCGGCTTTCCTTTTGGCTCAGCTGGTAGAGAATCCATCTGCAGTGCAGGAGACCTGGGTTTGATCCCTGGGTTGGGGAAAATTCTGGAGAAGGGAAAGGCTACCCACACGTGTTCTGGCCTGGAGAATTCCATGGACTGTATAGGGGGTTGCAAATAGTCAGACATGACTGAGTGACTCTCACTTTCACTTTTCACAAACATATATGGCTGTGTGGTACCTGGCATATTTTAGATACTTAATAATCATTAGATAAGAAAAATAGAAGGTAAAATAAATAAAATATTGATATTAGAAGTATGAATGATGTGTGTTCTAGAACTTGGTGGCTTGTAAGAGGAGGAAAGAGAGATGAATGTGTGAGTGTGAAAGAATTTACTCTCATGGTCTGAGCCAGTCATTCAAAAGCACAGGTGATAAAAGACCCTTTGAAGTGGGCCCTGAAGTTGGGGGCAAGGCAGTCTCGAGGGACTGAGCCCTCAGCCTGTGTGATCTGATGTCCTGATGCTAACTCCATGTAGATGGCCTCAGAAGTGAGTTAAATTGCAGGTAAAGTCCAGATAACATCTGGAGGGCTAGAGAATTGCTTGGTGCTGTGTTCGAAGGGAAATGCTGAGTAGTGGAATAGTAGCAAAAGAGAAACAGAGGCATCTTTCTTTTCCACACAGTGTTCAGTGTTTAATCCAGACAAGAATATTGGAGTGATTTTCCATTCCCTTCTCAAGGGGATCTTCCCGACCTAGGAATTGAACTCAGATCTCCTGATTGTAGGCAGGTTCTTTACCATCTGACCCACCAGGGAAGCCCATGTATGTGGAGATCTTTTTGGTTCATGGGTGATTCCCTTAGGTAGCTAGTTTGAAGCTATCAAAGGCAAGTTTTCTCTCAAATTTTCAGAGGATCGTATCAGCATCTTATAAAGACTGGCAAAAATAAACGTAGAAAATCCTACAGAGATGTCTTCTTTTGGAACAAACTGTGAGATTTTAGTGGCTCTAAGAAGCATTACAATTTCCATCAACTTAAGGTATATGGATACACTGAGAGGGTTATGATGAAGAGGCTGCAAAGACATCTCTTTGTGAAGAAAGGAAAAGATTGATGATGAAGCCTATGCCTTGGGAAAGATCTTTAATCTTAAAGAAACTGGTCTCTTTTAGATGCAGATACCCTTGAGTATTGACATTTTGGAGGAAAGAATATGAGCCGCAGGGTATGAAACTTTGGGGATCCAAGAATACCACCCTGGGCGCAAAGGCCACTGGAAATTCAATGGGGCAACTCTTCTATATAGGATTGCTATTGTTTTAGCTGATGCTCTATATTTTGACATCCTTAGAATCTGAATGGTTTACCAATCCTAATTTTCTCACAAATCTGTTAGGCTTTTTTAGTAACACATTTAACATTATAGCAGAAATGTGTATCCTTAGAACAGTGGAGAGAAATGCCAAAAGAAACTGTTCAAACGGGTGAACTCATTACCTTTGCAGTGCAGCAGTTGAGGGAATTATGAGAGCAGGGGCGTTCTTTCTTTCTTTATAAACCGACTGTATGTAACACTGATAAAGTTTTTAATAATTTTCAATGAAAAGATTTCAGCAAATTGATATGTCTAAAGCACTATAAGAGATTAGCTTTATGTTAAACAAGTTATAAAGTTTCCCTGGTGGCTCAGATGGTAAAGAATCTGGCTGCAATATGGGAGACACAGGCTTGATCCCCGGGTTGGGAAAAATCCGCTGGAGAAGGAAATGGCAATCCACTCCAGTATTCTTGCCTGGAAAATCCCATGGACAGAGGAGCCGGTATAACACATTAGATAAAGTTACATTCTCTTATTATATGTCACTCAGAAATACTGGGTACATTATAAGAAGCAGCCTTTGAACATGTAGTTTCATACTTAAGAAAGCAAACCAGGGGCTGAAAGTAGATGAGGAATTAAAAATCAAGGTGGCAGATGAGAGCTCCTGATGGAGGTGAAGAGGTACTCAGTGGTCTCAGTAAGTGGAGATGTCGAGATCAGACCCACACATAAAGCCCAGACACTCAACTGGCTCTATCCACAATTATCTATATCTATGTTATCTGTATCTATATATCACTGGGCTTCCCTGTTGACTCAGCAGTAAAGAATCCACCTGTAATGCAGGAGACACAGGAGACTTGGGTTTGATCCATGGACCACAAGGATCCCCAGAGGAAGAAAGAGCAACTCACTCCAGTATTCTTGCCTGGAAAATCCCATTGTCAGAGGAGTCTGGCGGGCTACAATCCATAGGGTCGCAGAGTCAAACATGACTGCGTACACACACACACACACACACACACACACACACACGTCTATGTCTATATCTATTTCTATTCTTCTCAACACAGGATATTTTCAAAGCTTGTCTGTCTGACAGAAAACTAGGGCATGAGAAAGAAATCTCCTGAAATGTTATTACTACAGCTCTCATTCAGCTTTGAGGGTTACACTCATACTATCCCCTTAAGCTGGTAAATTAAACTATTAATAAAATGTGGTCCTGGGCTGGTGACATCCTTGGGTGCTTGGATGAGGCAAACACAAAACACATCCTTAACTGCACCACTCAAGAGATCCATTTAAAAAACCCAGCTGAATATGAGCTCACAGACCAAAATGAAAAACCCACAATGAAACAATCCAATATTTAGTCATTCAATATCTATTTCTCAAGATCTGCTGTGTGCCAGGCATTGATCTAGGCACTGGGGATACAGCAAGAAAAAAAAAATTTCTCCCAAAGAAATCCTCATTCAAGTGAAGCAAACAGACAAAGTGAAAACCCACCAAAGCCCCCAGCACAATTCAGTTTCCCAAAATTCAAAAAGTAGAATAATTGAGTAGCCTCTAGAATGCAAATATCATTAGGTCATTATGGCTAAAATTAGGAGAACACCAGGGTCATGTAACAAAATAACTAAACAGAAACCAAAATGAAAAATACCGTCACTAAGGAAAAACAAAACACAACAAAGACAAAACAACAACAGAAAACACTCAACCCTTGGCTTGAAAAGCTGATTTCATACAGCTGGAAAATTAATGAATCGACAGATAAGTATGAAAAAAACTTACTGAGAGTGCGGTAAAGACAAAACTATGAGAAAACTAAGAAAGTTTGAAATTCAGAAAAGATAAGGAGAAGCTTCAACTATTGTAGAAATGATGAGAAAGAGACAATGGGAAAGAATCGATGGGGTGTTGATTGTTTTTCGGAATTTATGAAGGTTCATGTTAGGAATAAGCTCTGACATTTCTTCTCTGAGCTGATAAGTCTACAGCATTCTGTGCATTCGAATGCTGTTACAATTTTTATTTTCTATTATAATTTTCTGTTTATAATCACTTTTCTTCCTCTATCCCTCCCTCTCTTCTTCCTTCCTTCCTTCCCATGTTCCTTGAATGCCTAACACTCCTGGGCACTATGGGGAAAGCAGTGCTGAGCTCTGAAGGATTTTTTCTTCCAGTGGAGAAGGGCAGCCATGTATATTAGTAAGTTCTGGAAGGGGAAGCTGATGAAAGGATTGGTTCTTAGAGTCACACAGTTCAGTTCAGTTCAGTTGTTCAGTTGTGTCTGACTCTGAGACCCCATGGACTGCAGCACGCCAGGCCTCCCTGTCCATCACCAACTCCCAGGAGCTTGCTTAAACTCATTTCCATCGAGTCAGTGATGCCACTGAACAATCTCATCCCTTGCTGTCTCCTTCTCCTCCTGCATAATTTGGAGTCATGCAGATCTAAGTTCAAATCCTGATGTTTGTAAGGACACTGTGTTTTGGGGCTAGTGGACTTCCATTTCCTCATCATGAAGCTAGGATAATAAAGTCTTAAAAGTGTTCATGAGGGTTCAGGTGGGAGGCAGAAACCACGCTAGTGAACTGAACAGACAAAAGTTAACATAAAATTATTGCTATTCTTTTTTAGAATCAAGGTACTATTACTTAACTGTTCTGTTAAGCCATACATGTACTTACAAAGGGCTTCGAGGTGCTCAGTGGTAAAGAATTTGCCTGCCGATGCAGGAAGAGTACATGGCAACCCACTCCAGTATTCTTGCCTGGAGAATCCCCGTGGTCGGAGGAGCCTGGCAGGCTACAGTCCACAGGGCTGGAAAACAGTCGGACATGACTGAGCATGCATGCAATACTTACAAAAGTGAGCAAGATTAAACTATTTGTTAATTGCACATTACTTCCCTTAGAGATAAATTTTAACTAATTTAAAATAAAACAGATTAAATGACACTGTTTGGTGTATTTTTCCTAATAAAATTTATGTATATTCAAATTTTAATCACTTCGCTTATAGATGCTAGTGACCAAATAGCTACAAAATGATGTTCTGAGATAGTCCTTATCATAATTTTCAAGTAAACTTGATTTTTCACAACTGTTTGAAATATACAGAGAAATCGTAAACAGAGCACCAAGTGTTCCAATGTACCCTACACATCACGTAAGTCCCCTGCTATCAACATCTTACCTAGTAAAGCACCTTTGATACAATTAAGAGAAGAGAACTGATACGTCATTATTATTCACTATGCACCAACTTTTATTCAGGTTTCCTTACTTTTTAACCTAATGTCTTTTTCTGTTCCAGGATCCTCTTAAGGACATGACATTACATTTAGCTATCATGTCTCCTTAGACTCCTCTGCTCTGTGACAATTTCTCAGATTTTTCTTATTTTTGTTGACTTTCACAGTTTTGAAACACACTGGTCAGGTATTTTGTGGAATGCCTGCCAGTTGTAGTTGATCTGGTATTGTTATCATGATTGTACTGGTGTTATTCATTTTGAGAAAGAGGTTCACAGAGGTAGAGTTTCATTGTCATTATACAAATTCTATACATTTACTATAAAAACAAAATATATATTTCAGTTGTTTTACTCTATTTCTTATTTTCCTAAATTTCTTAGTTTCATTGAGTGATTTATCTACAATTATTTATTAATTGATATAATTAATTTATTCAGTTCAGTTCAGGTCGCTCAGTTGCTCAGTCATGCCCGACTCTTTGCTTTCCCATGGACTGCAGCATGCCAGGCTTCCCTGTCCATCACCAACTCCCAGAGCACTCCCAGAGCTTACTCACACTCATGCCCATCGAGTCGATGATGCCATTCAACCCTCTTATTCTCTGTTGTCTCCTTCTCTTCTTGCCTTTGATCCTTCCCGGCATCGGGTCTTTTCTAAGGAGTCAGTTCTTCCCATCAAGTGGCCAAAGTATTGGAGCTCCAGCATCAGTCCTTCCAATGAATATTCAGGACTGATTTCGTTTAGGATTGACTGGCTTGATCTCCTTGCAGTTCAAGGGACTATTAAGAGTTTTCTGCAACACAAGAGTTCAAAAGCATCAATTCTTAGGTGCTCAGCTTTCTTTGTGGTCCAACTCTCACATCCATACATGACTACTGGAAAAACCATAGCTTTAACTGAATTCAGTTATCATTGTTTTAAATTATTTTATCAATTTATACTGAAATAGGGCATGAATTTAACTCTAAATGCAACTTTAATTACTTCTCAAACAATGATATACTTTACTGTCTTTTTTCACATTAGTAATGCTAATGTAAAAAGTTATTGGCTAGCTATAAAGTAAGTGAAATGCAAAAAGGAAAACACTGAATTATCAAGGTGGAGGAACAGAACGAAGAGATTGAAATTATGTAATGCGATATGTTGAAGTTATGTTATGCTTCCAGGAGGGCTGTTGTAGAATGAAAGCGCCTTGGTTCCTGTGGAAGAGGTGGAGCTTTTCCAGTGGCTCAATGATAAAGAATCTGTCTACAATGCAGGAGTCACAAGTTCGACCCCTGATTCTGGAAGATCCCCTGGAGAAAGAAATGGCAACCCACTCCAGTATTCTTGCCAGGAAAATCCCATAGACAGAGGAGCCTGGCAGACTGTGGTTCATTAGGTCACAAAGAATCAGACACATGCATGGAAGGGGCACTGTCTGCAGCCAGCATCTTTGGAGCTCAGGGGAGGGTCTGCAAATCTAATACCCAGGCTTGTTTCTGTGTGTGTGTAGGTGGAGGAGTGTGGGGAGGAGGCAAGGGAGAGGCTTTTGCTAGTGTCAGAGAACTAGAAACGAGAAAACAAGAGCAAGCCACTATGAGAACAGACTGTTGGAACAAACGAATGCTATCAAAGTGAAGAACTTGTGCCAGGGTGACACTGACCGGAACAGGAAACCCCGTGGAGGAGTTCATCCCTCCTTTCATCTCCCCGTGTTTATCACCTCCCATTAGTAAAACGGGAATGTGGCCTGCAGAGTCCCAGCCCCACTGTCCAGACCATGAAGTCACATACCAGGAGGGACCAGTTAGAAGTTGAAAGACATCAGCTTAATCATTGACCCAATTAGGCCCTTTGGTTAATCCAGCATCCAAAGACACGTATATACACATGTGTATTGGAGGCAAAAGGAGAAGGGAGCCGCAGAGGATGAGATGATTACATAGCATCACTAACTCCATGGACATGAGTTTGAGCAGACTCTGGGAGACAGTGACATACAGGGAGCCTGGTGTGCTGCAATTTATGGGGGTCAAAAAGAGTCGGACATGAGTTAGTGACTGAACAGGAACAACAAATAATGTATAAGACAACAGAAACAGCATTGCAATTCTGCTGACCAGATGGTATTCTTTTTCAACCAAAGACCTTCCCACTTGCTACCCTAAATGAGGAAACAGGAAGTCCTCCCATGTCTAGGGAGTGGTCACAGCTGTTCCTTTTGGACTATGTTATTTATGTCACAGATTTAGTCATGTTCTCACCTAAATATTTTGTTACCTGGAGAGTCAGTTGTGTTAGGCTCTAATAATTGGTTAACAAATAAAATAATAAAACTAACCTCCAATAAAATATATATAAAGTAATAAGGTAAAAGAGGAGAGAGAAGAAAAAATTAGGTTAATATCTATATGCATTTGTGTGTATATACACACTTAAACTTGTATACACAGTGTCATGTACACACATCAGCAAAGAATAAATAGACTTAACTTCTAAAACCCTTGTTTCTGTAACTGGTCACAGAGTCATAGTTAGTATTTATAACTAACTTTTTTTTCCCACTACAAATTCTGAGTTTCCCTTGACTTTAGCCAAGCAGCATTTTTTGATCTTGTAGAGTGACTGAAACCTTCAATCCTGAAGGGTCTCAGTCTTCAGTATCCTGCTCTTTTTTATTTATTATTATTATTTTTTGATTCCTACAGTTTTCCACTAGCTTTTTACTACTGGACATAGAAGTATGAAGGGGAGTCCCCAACAATGCCCCCTGGTTCTAGACATAGTCTCTCTAACCCTTGCAAATTGAGACTAGTCATTCTAGGGCACAGGTTAATTCCTGGCTTTCCCTAACCTACCTCAGTGGAACACAGTAAGGACAAGTATATGGATGACCTGTGTGCACCAAGCCTCAGGTAGGTAGTTAAGTCTCTGAACCTTAAGATCTTTCCTTTGAGTTTTCCTTCAGAGGATATTCATTTCCTTTACTGATTTTTGGGGAGGACCTTTTGGAAGAGATTTCCAATACTATCCCTTTTTCGTCTGAGTTCTGAACTGTTTGAGAAATACTACTTTTAAAGTGGAGATGAGTCGACCACCTCTTTTAACTGTCGAAGCCAACTTAAAGTATGTAATTCTAAGGAGGAGTCAATCTCACCTGTGATTGAGTTCCAGGAAAGGGTGGCGGTTTTAGCATCATCAGTCCCTGAAGCACAGGGGCGTGAGTCCTGGGGCCAGGTAAGACTTGCAGCTTAAGGAGCAGAATGGATCAAGTACTTCCACAGGCAGCTGGTTCCCAAGAGAAAAGCAGATGTCAGGGCCAGACATAGCCACCAGTTCTTCCCAAATTCACCAGCTGGGCATTTTAGTCCACTACCCCTTACTCTCTCCCCCTGGAGAACTGGGAAAGGAAAGGCTGGAGGCAATGGTAGGATTTACTTAGGAGGAAAAACACTCTACAGGGATACTGATGTGGGGGCCAACTTTCCACACTCTGGCAGTTATCAACAAATTTGTTGGGATGAAGCTTCCCAGGTGGCTCAGATGGTAAAGAATCTGCCTGCAATGCAGGAGACCCAGGTTTGATCCCTGGGTCAGGAAGATCCCCTGGAGGGGGGCATGGCTGCCCACTCCACTGTTCTTGCCTGGAGAATTCTATGGACAGAGGGTCCATGGAGCCGCAAAGGGCTGGACACAGCTCAGGGACACAACGCAATGACAGGGTTAAGGTGGGCCAGACCTGTTCACCCCTCCTGAGGTTGGGAGAGTTAATGCAGAGCATCTAACTCATCAGGAAGGCATGGCTAGTCTGCCTCACTGAGGAGAGAAGTGTGAGGAGCCCTACAGAGGGATAAAGATGCCACGTCTGGGGTACTCCAGAGGCTGGAATTCTACCAAATGGGAGTTGTAGGGCCTTTCATCACTGTTTTATCCAAGGTCAGATGACTTGTCTGTTCAAGATTGTTTCCTGAAAACGTCATACATTATGCACACAGCATTCTGTTGGGATAGAACTCGGCTCCGGAGAAGGTTAAGACAAAACATAGAGTCAATTACATTTGTAGTCATTGGATAGGAAAAAATATCCAGAGACTCCTGTATGTGTCAATACCCAGAAAGAGTTTGGATCCTTCAAATGGTAGGAAGAAAACAAACAAATTATCTTGATGCTCTTTCTTCAAATCTTTAAATCCCTGTATTTTTTGCCAGGTGTGACAGTGCTTTTTATTTCAGCAATGAACACACAATGGCATCACTTCTGAGACATCCTAGACCAAAGGCAGTTATCTCCCCAGCTATCCACTTTACACCGTCTCTCCTTCTCAAATTTCCCCTCCCTTCCACTCAAATGTGGCCCATCGTGTCTTCCCAGGGCACCGAGATTGGAGAAACTGGCTCCTTTTCGCACAGCCTGAGGGCCTGTTTTCAATGACAGTTGTGCTGTGTCCCCTGAAGGAGGCCATCTGCTCACCTTGTCGATGTGAGTGTCTCATTACCTGTTGAGATTTCTAAGCTGGATCTGTTATTGGATTAGATTCTGCACCTTTTGATTTTTCAGCTCAGGTCCTGTTGGTGCCAGGAACTCCTTCTGGGGCTGGGAGATGGTTTCACAGGCTCTCCAGGGCCCTCAGGAGATATTTAATCAGGGTCCTGGTTGCCTGGCCATTGTTCCCCTTCTGCCTCATCAATGGTCAACTCACCCCTCAGCAGCCCCACGTGGTGGATGAGCTGCAAATTACAGAATGTTGACGCCGTTTCCCAATTATCCACTGTTTTCCAAGTAACGAGGAGGGTGAAATAATGAAAGGGCCAGGGTAAGCTCAAGTTACCAAAAACTCTGCTAAATAGGCTCATTATCTGCAACCCAAATTAACTTGGCCATAGACCATATGTTGCCAGGTTAGTGAGCAACATAAACTGCTTTACCTAACTGGCCTGGACTCAGTACCTCATTGAAATAAGAAATGCAAGATAATTGCTAATCCTCCAATGCCTTTATTTAGCCTTGCAAATCCCACGATGGCCTTTTCTTCCCCAAACTGAGAAAATGTGCTGTGACATAAGTAAATCACTGCTCATTATCTCCAGAACAAACCCACATAAGGCCAGTTTGTCAGTAAAGAGGATTAACTGGGAAAAGACCAAGGAGAGGACCTAGGGGAGTGGCAATCTAGGGGGAGGGGATTTAGAGGTACAAACAATGAGGCATAAAATACACGATAAGGATATAATGTATAACATTGGGAATATAGCCAATATTTTATAGCTGTAATGGTCTATAACCTTTAAAGATTGTGAATCACTATATGATTCACACCTATGAATTCACACCTATGTCTGCCTATGTGAAGACCTATGCCATTCATAATATACGGCAACCATGTCCCTGTGCTCAGTCATGTCTGATTTTTTGCAACATCATGGACTGTAGCCCTCCAGGCTCATCTGTCCATGGGAGTTTTCAGGCCAAAGTACTGGCGTGAATTGCCATTTTCTCTTCCAAGGGATCTTCCTGACCCAAGGATCAAACCCTTGTCTCTTCAGTGTCCTGTTTGGCAAGCTGTTTCTTTGCCATTGAACCATTAGAGATGCTTGAAACAAAGAAAAACATGAGGGGATTAGCGTGTATTAGAAACCTATTATTAGTCAGTCATTTTAGGTATGTTCTTGGTTTCTCTTTGAATCTCCACAGTCACTTAGAGAAGCAAAGGCTAAAAATTGTAATTATAGATGAGGAGAGGGACTGGGAGAAGTTAACCAATAAGCTCAAAGTTACCCAGCCTGGAAATTTGCCACGTAGATTTCAGGTCCTCTCACCATCTACACACCTACACACAAATAGTAACTATGAGATGAGATATATGTTAGTTATATGTTAGTTAGCTTGACTATATGTTAGCTTGACAGTAGTAATATCTTAACCAGATGCAATTTTTATTTTAAAAAATAATGTAAGAAAATTACCTAGCCAAAGAGTTAGAAATCAAGCTCAGGCTGACCTGAAGTTCATTGTTCTTCCACTCTAGCACACATGTGTATACACACACACACACACACACACACACACACACACAAAAGTGTAGTAGTTTTTAAGAGTGAGAATTCATTTTCTTTTTTATTTAATTTCTTATTTCATGTTGCAGTAGAGTTGATTTACAATGTTATGTTAGTTTCAGGTGTACAGCGAAGTGACTCAGGTATACATATGTTTAACACGTATTAAGCTTCTAAGATGTGCCAAGCACTCTACAAGCCTTGGGGATATAGCTTTCTCCAAGTCTCTGCTTTCATGGAGCCTCCAGTCCAGTAGGGAAGGCCAATAATGATAACCATGGGAATAATCATGGAAATAAAGTGAAAGTCTTCTAGCTTTTGGCTTGATATGACTTGTAAGTTTTAAATCCTCTCCTTATAACAATGACAAAAAATAAATAAATAAAGCTAGACTCTTGAGAGTCCCTTGGACAGCAAGGAGATCAAACCAGTCAATTTTAAAGGAAATCAACCATGAATATTCATTGGAAGGACTTACTAAAGCTGAAACTCCAATACTTCGGCCACCTGATGCGAAGAGCTGACTCATTGGAAAAGACCCTGATGCTGGGAAAGATTGAGGGCAGGAGGAGAAGGGGATGACAGAGGATGAGATGGTTGGATGGCATCACTGACTCAATGAGTTTGAGCAAACTTCAGGAGTAGTGAAGGACAAAGAAGTCTGACGTGCTGCAGTTCATGGGGTCACAAAGAATTGGAGATGATTGAGCACCTGAACAACAAGTGAAAGTTTACGCCTCTGCTTAAATCCAGCAGATAATCAAGATAAAAGGACAAGCTGCCACATCAGAAGCTGGAGAGATAAGCACATGCAGACTCTCAGCTTTCCAGAGCAGAAGCTGCTACTTACCTTTGTAGGAACATGTGCTTTGTCACTCAGTCATGTCTGAGTCTTTGCAACCCCATGGACTATAGCCCACTGTGTGGCCCTTCTCTATCTATGGGGATTCTCCAGGCAAGAATGTGGAGCGACTTGCCATGTCCTCCTCCAGGTGATCTTCTCAACCCAGGGATCAAACCCAGGTCTCCCATGTTGCAGGCACATTCTTTACCATCTGAGTCACCAGGAACCCCCGGTAAGAACATGGTAGACTAAGTGAGTAATTGCTAGACATTGAAGGCAATGGCACCCCACCTCCAGTACTCTTGCCTGGAAAATCCCATGGACGGAGGAGCCTGGTGGGCTGCCATCTAAGGGGTCGCACAGAGTTGGACACAACTGAAGTGACTTAGCAGTAGCAGCAGCAGCAGAGTACACATCAGCTCAAGTCACAACATCCTTGGCATTCTGAGATTTTTATCTCCAGGAGAAGGGACCCACCCAGCTCTAGGCCCCTCTAGCTTTCCTTTCTCACCTATGGGGAGAGGGAATCTGAGAAGCATTTTTGAAGATGACAGCCCAGAGACAACAGGTTCTTGGAAGGACTGAGTTAATTGTAGGACCACAGATCTTCCTTAACTTACAGTGGGATTTTGTGTGTTGCATATTCAGTTACTTTGGTCAGGTCTGACTCTGCAATCCCACAAACTGTAGTTTGCCAGGCTCTGTCCATGGAATTTTCCTGGCAAGAATACTGGAGTGGATTGTCATTCCATCTGCCAGGGGATCTTCCTGACCCAGGGATCTAACTCATATCTCCTGCGTCTCCTGCATTGCAGGAGAATTCCTTACTGCTGAGCCACTGGGGAAGCCACAGTGAGGTTACCTCCCAATAAACTCATAATAAGTTGAAATCAACAAAAGTTTAAAAATGCTTTTAACACATCTTACTTAGCTTACCCTAACCTGCCTAAGTCAGAACACTTAGCTTACAGTTGGGAAAACTATCTATCACAGTGTTGAATATCTCAGGTAATCTATTGACTCTATTGAAAGTGGAAAGCAGAATGGTTAGTAAGCTTATCAGTGTTTGCTTTCACAATCACAAGGCCAACTTAGAGCTGTGACAACCTGCTGCACTGCCCAATATCACAAGAGAAGATCATTAACCAGACTGACATTGAAAGTTTGAAATACAGATTTCTACTAAATATGTCTCACTTTTGCGTCATCAGGCCACATATGCAAATGCTATTTGAGTCAGACCAATGTGTAGATTTGTTTTTTTGCTGGATCTGAGGATGCAAAGAGGGTTGGGGAATGGAGGGAAGGGCTATGTTTCAATAGATTTGGACTGAAATACTGGGGTGCCAAAGTCCATTCTTAGCATTCAACCAGCCCTGGGGAGATGTTCTTTAATTAGCACCCTTTATAACTGCTTTCTTGGCTCCATCCCCAGACCTGTTGTGCACAGTCTGGACTTGACATTTAAGGTTTGGTCCAGACTGGGGGGGATATGGATGAAACCGTTCTACAGATGGGATGGGATGCCTGGATCATATCTAATTTCTACTGATGGGCATAGCTCTCCTTCTTAAGACTTGTGCAGACAATTTGCCCACTGTAAAGGGGCAAATTAGATGATATCTTCTCTAGATAGGTATTAGATGATATCTTCTATAAATCACATTGATGATGATTATTAAACTTCTTTAACAGTGTAAATAAAATGAAAGCAACAGTCACACAGTGTCTACTAATGCCCAAAATACACCATGTTCTAAAAGTTTACACACAGCAACCCTATATAGAAGGTGCTTTTATTATTCCCATTTTACATAAGAGGAAACTGAGGTACAGAAGGATTAGATGATTCACTCCAGGTTACACAGCTTGTAAGTGGGGAAAGTAAAAGTCACTCAGTTGTGTCTCTTTGTAACACCATGGACTATACAGTCCATGGAATTCTCTAGGCCACAACACTTCTCCAGGGGATTTTCCCAACCCAGGGATCAAACCCAGGTCTCCCTCATTGCAGGTGGATTCTTTACCAGCTGAACCACAAGAGAAGCTCAAGAATACTGGGGCAGGTAGTATATCCATTCTCCCGCAGATCTTCCCAATCCAGTAATTGAACTGGGGTCTCCTGCATTGCAGGCAGATTCTTTACCAATTGAGCTATCAGGGAAGCCCTTGTAAGTGGTAGTACTAGACACTGATTCATCTTGACCGAGAGTTCTTAGTTTTAGCACTGGGCTGAGCTGCTTGTTTGAATTCTTGTGTCTAAGTGTTCTCCCACCTGACTGCTTGTCACTTTTTTGGAGGTGTTCATCTCATTTATCCAGGCATTTTCTCAAACACAATTAATTCGTGCCTTTTGGGTGCATGGCACAGGTCAGGTCTCAGCGTGCCCAGGTTGGTAGTGGTGATGAGATGTCCACATTTAGTCAGATGGTTTCCATACTCCTTAGAGGTGTTTAACAATTCAATCTAAGTGGATAAAACTTTACTTTACATATATACGTAAATTTATGTGATGGTTAAATTTACGTATTCACTTACCTAAGCCTTGATGCTCAGATATTCTGTCAAAAATATTCTAGAGGTATCTGTGAAGGCATTTTTAAGTTGACATTAATATTTATAAGGGGTAAGAATCAGGATGGCAGAATAGGAAGATCCTGAACTCACCTCCTTCTATGGATACACTAAAACTTCAACTACATATAGAACAATTTTCTTTGAAGACAGCTGCTTCCCCTGCTCCCTACAGTTTTGTGCCTGGATATTCTCCTTAATAAATCACTTCCAAAAAAATCTTCATGTCAGGATCGACTTATGGAGCCCCTTACTTCAAACAGATGCTTTCGAGCAAAGCCAAACTGAACAGCTAACGCAAACAGAGAAGTTGGTAGACAAATTCTAGGCAGAGCAATCAGCAGGACTGAGGACCCAGAAGTGGGAAAGTACCTGGGAGGAAAGGAAGAACAGACCCTTGTGGCCAGGTGTGCAGGTGGAGATGATGTAGACAGACTTATAGATAGAAAGACATTCATCCTACTAAACAAGACAGACCTGCCAGCGAGGGAATCAAAGCTCTTGAATTTCTCTTGCCTTTTCCTTTTGAGATAAGAGTATGGGAAGACAGATTGGGATTGGGGAGGAAGATCAGCTGAGTTTCCTCTGGTTGTCTCTGCGGTCTAGCACAGGTCTGTTATCATGGAGCTGTTTCCTAAGTACCTGCTTGATGCCTGCATCAATGGATCCTAATAGCAGAAATGTTAGGATCAGTTCTTCATCTTAAGCAAGTGGTTGACAACAATGGTGACAAAGAAGATAACCGTCAGCCTTACTCCCACCAGCACAGTGTGAACTTCCTTCTTTCATTCTACCCACTGGGCTGGGAAGCCATGGTAGGAACTTATTTCCAATCAAATAAATTCTGCATTTCCACGCTTTCAATTCTAGGCAGCCATGACAACTATGTCCCTTGAAAGTATTCATGTACAGTTTGTTTTTACATCTTTTAATTTACTAAATTTCCCCGTGAGACTGACACATATACTCATATGGTGTCTTTCTTTTCTGCTGTTACTTTGCTATTTCTTTGGGTAAACTGTCTTGCAGAAATAATAATTAGCATACACTTAAATATAAAAGCAATCAATGCAGGAAGATGCCTCCTATAACTTGCTGCAATCTCACCCAGGACCTGCATCTTTTTTACTATTTGATAACTCAAGCCTGGGTAGCAAAACATTCAATTATGAGCAGTCTCAATATTGAAGGAGTACCTGGATGCAATGCAAAATCAAGCAAATTAGGGTGTCTTGTTTCACAGTCTGCAGAGATGAAGCCTCAGCAGGTGGCAAAATGCACACATTGACCTGAGATCCGCTGGAGTCAATAACGACTGCAAACCTGGCTAAGCAACCTTGGAAATGGGAGAGTGGAGCTTTTTGTCACAGCTCCCTTTGCTTTTCTGTGAAAACATTGCCTTAAGAGAAAACGTGTTGTATTTCCAAACCAGGTTAGTGTAACAGATGTAGGTCCAAGGGCAACACTAATCATTTGGCAAAAGAGACAGCCAGGAGCCATTTGTTGAAGTTTGTTCTGTGCCAAGAACTGTATGAACAGTGTTGGGAAGTCTCACAATAATCCTGCCAGTGGGTCCATGCTCCTCATTACTGGCTTGAAAAATTAAGACTTGAGAAATTAAGACTTTGTGTGTGTGTGTGTGTGTGTGTGTTAGCGACCCCATGGCTCCCACTCTTTGTGACCCCGTGGACTGTAGCTCACCAGGTTCCTCTTATCCATGTAATTTTCCAGGCAAGAATACTGCAGCAGGTTGCCATTTCCTCCTCCAGGGGATCTCCCAGACTCAGGGATCAAACCTGTGTCTCTTGCAGTGGCAGGTGGATGCTTTACCACTAGCGCCACCTGGGAAGTTTAGTAGAAACTTACTGCGGTGGATGTGTCAGGAAGGAAATGGGTATTTTAGACTTTTCAGGGAAGGACATGCTAAGCAGGAAGAGACATATTCATGATTACAGCATGATATGGTAGTTTGCAAACTAAGAAAATGATTCAACACGAATAGAAGACAGCAAATCTGGACCCAATCTGCACATCCTGCAGGATTAGCTGAAGATAAATTTTGTGTGTGTTGCATTAGAGTTGACTGAGGGACAGAAGGTACCTCTGCATGAATTCTGTCTCAGAACAGACATAAACAGAATCTCGTGAGGTCCCCAAGGTGTTCCAATTTACCAAACTGGTGCCTGGCTTAGAAGAGTCTCAGAAACACTGCCCCACATGATGTACCCTTGCATCACAATGACTGGAATACATTTATCAAACATCAATGAAACATAAAGCCATTTACTCTGTGTTCATGTGTGCCAAGTCTGTTCGGTCAAATCTGACTCTTTGCAACTCCTATGAACTATAGCTCACAGGTGCCTCTGTTCATGGGATTTTCCAAACAAGAATGCTGAAGTGGGTTGCCATGCCCTCCTCTAGGGAATCTTCCTGACCCAGTAATTGAAACCTGCATCTTTTCTGTCTCCTGCATTGGCAGACAGGTTCTTTACCGCTAGTGCCACTCTTTATTGAGCAACTATTACGTGCTGGGCACAGTCCTTGAGGTGGAGTCCCTTCCTCAGCTGCCTTCGATTGGGGAAGAGACGAAAAGCCATTAAACCATAATGACAGGAAATAAGTGCTGTGAGGAAAAATATGAAGCAGAGGAGGGAGATAAAAATGACTGTGGGGATGAAGATTTGGATTCCACAGGGTGGATGGGCTGGGCTGACATAAGATGGGCGTGGTGGAAGTGATACTGGAGCCAAGACCTAAGTGAAGTGACAGAGATGCTTTGCAGAGAAAGGCTGTGAGAGATGGCGCTGGCATGGTCCATGGATGGCAAGGACAGAGTGGCTGCTGGTCACTAAGGGGTTCAGCAGGAGCCAGACCACGCAAGGTCCTTCAGATCCTGGGAAGGACTCTGAATAATAAACCTACAGAGAAGTAAGTAACAGTCGCAGCAAACATTTACATGCCGGGCAATATTCTAAGCAATTGTCATGGAAAGCCTCATTGCATTCTCCGAACAGCCCTGCTTCGTGGATGAGCAATCAGAATTGGCTCAAGATCTTTCAGCTGGTGAACAAAGGAACTGGATTCGAGAGGAGACAGTGTGTGTAGGGGGGTCCCAAGTCTGTTCTTATAATCACTGCATTACCATGCCATCATAAACAATTTTTACAATAAAAAGACAGGATCCCAGGAAAATGAATAGCTACAGAGTTGCTTTACTTTGTAGGGCTTAAGGCTTTATGGGTTGGCTGTGTGGACTTCGTCCATCTGTATGCCCTTTGGGCTGCTGAGAGATTAATTTACTAATTACTGCTCTGGCACAAATCAATAATGGCATTTTACAGAAGTGAAATATTTAAGGTTTGGGCTATTGAGTCATACTACTTCAACAAGCCCTTAGTGGAGGGGGATAGGGATCAACTGTGACTTAGTACAGCTTCCCAGCAAGACCTGGTACTGATCCCAGTGAGATCCAAGCACTGTTGTTAAGAATATTGACACGGTATAGGAGTGGGTAATCTTGCCACTGCTTCCGCTACAGGCCAAAACGGAACAAGTACGGAAAATGCAGTAGATGAAACAGCAGACTCAGAAACGTTGTCTTAAGAGGACTTGGTTTTTAACCCTGCCTCCATCACTGCTGGTTCTGAGTTGCTTCGGGCATGTCTGACTTTTTGTGACCCTACGAACTGTAACCCACCAGCCTCCTCTGTCCACGGGGATTCTCCAGGCAAGAATACTGGTGTAGGTTGCCATGACCTTCTCTAGGAAATCTTCCTGACCCAAGGATCGAACCTGAGTCTCATGTCTCCTGCATGGTCAGGCGAGTTTTGTTGTTGTTGTTGTTGTTGTTGTTGTTGTTTGTTTGTTTGTTTGTTTGTTTTACCACTGGGAAGCCCTCCTCTATCACTGTGTGTGTGGAGGTTAGGGGGTTAATCACTCAGTCGGGTCCGACTCTGCGACCCCCATGGACTGTAGCCCACCAGGCTCCTCTGTCCAACTTACTCTGATTTCCATGGAGGTATGTTGTCTTCACGCATTTCAGTTTTCTCGAGTACCAGATAGAGATAATACCTACCTCAAAGGATTTGAGGGAGCAATAAAGGAGACTGAAAGACATGATCATTATTCCTGTGACTGATCCAGGGGACTGAAAGGTGACATTCTTACCATTCCAGGGATGGGAACGGGGGTGAGACTGACCCCTGATAGGGGCCTGATTCTGAGGACTTGGAACTGAGAAGTTATCAGGTATTGTAGGAAGGGCAGGAGGCCAATTATAGGATAAATTATAACTTCACACATCAAAAATCTTAAGTATAAGCATCATATCAAAGTGGCTCAGACCCATAAATCAATTCTGGGGTCAGGAATGGGAATGAGAGCCTTTTAGAAGAACCAAGACTACAGAGTGGGAACAGAGCCAAAACAGCCCAACACTCAGGACCTTGTGCAAAACGCCTAGTCTGTGAGGTGGCTGGGGGCATGCATAGCACAGGTGACTGGGCTGTCTTAGAGCTTCTGAGGCTCTGAGAGCCAGGCTCTGCTATCCATTTACTCATTTGTTTTCTACATTTCTCATTTTCTTTTATTTCACTTACTCAGCAAAAGCTGTTGATCATCTAACATGTTTAAAGTGAAAGTATCTCAGTCCTGTTTGACGCTGCGTGACCCCATGGACTATAGGCTGCCAGACTCCTCTGTCCAGGGGATTCTCCAGGCAAGAATATTGGAATGGGTTGCCATTTCTTTTTCCAGGGAATCTTCCTGACCCAGAGGTCCAATGCACATCTCTTGCATCGCAGGCAGATTCTTTATCATCTTCCAAATGGTGAATGTGCTCAATTCAAATTGTACACTTGCGGACTGATAACAGTATATGTAGTATGTCTCTGCATGAAGACATTCTTGCAGATGAAATATGTAAAACCACATTACAAATCTGCATAACAGGTGAACATTAGCAATTGCCTTCAAACTCCAATTAAGTGAAATGTTATCTATCCTCTCAAAATAATTCTTATCATTAGACCTGTATTACAAAATAATGTACTCAGTGTTTATATGTATTTGAATTTCATCAATAAAAAATTAGTAGGAAAAAATTTTTTTAGTGCACCAGTGCTGTTCTAGCTACTGCGGATGAGACAAAGGGAAAAACAAGCCTAGTCTTCACTCTCATCAACCATCAGTTCAGTTCAATTCAGTTGCTCAGTTGTGTCTGATTCTTTGCGACCTCATGGACTGCAGCATGCCAGGCCTCCCTGTCTATCACCGACGCCCAGAGCTTGCTCCAACTCATGTCCATAGAGTTGGTGATGCCATCCAATGATCTCATCCTCTGTCATTCCCTTCGCTTTCTGTCTTCAATCTTTCCCAGCATCAGGGTCTTTTCAAATGAGTCAATTCTCTGCTTTTTAATACACTGTCTAGGTTGGTCATAGCTTTTCTTCCAAGGAGCAAGCATCTTTTACTTTCATGATTGTGGTCATCTGCAGTCATTTTGGAGCCCAAGAAAATAAAGTTTGTCACTGTTTCCATTGTTTCCCTATCTATTTGCCCTGAAGTGATGGGACCAGATGCCATGATCTTAGTTTTTTGATTGTTGAGTTTTAAGAGGTTCTTCAGTTCCTCTTCGCTTTCTGCCATAAGGGTGATACCATTTGCATATCTGAGGTTATTGATATTTCTCCCTGCAGTCTAGATTCATCCAGCCTGGCATTTCACATGATGTACGCTGGACATAAGTTAAATAAGCAGGGTGACAATATACAGCCTTGATGTACTCCTTTCCCAATTTGGAATCAGTCCATTGTTCAATGTCCAGTTCTAACTGTTGCATCTTGACCTGCATACGTGTTTCTCAAGAGGCAGGTCAGGTGGTCTGGTATTCCCATCTTTTTAAGAATTTTCCACAGTTTGTTGTGAACCACACAGTCAAAGGCTTGGGTGTAGTCAACTGTATGTGATCTCAAAGGCACAGAAGTTAAGTACTTCAAAAAAGAAATTTTCAAAAGCTAGTGTAATAACTAACATGAAAATAAATTGGGAAAATCATTTAATCACTCTCTGGGAGTTACTTTAGATGGTATCATAGAGAAGGCCTTTTTCTTCCCAGATTTTATTTTGAAAATTTCAAAATTGCAGAGATTGAAAGATTGGAACCTGTGAATACCACTCATATGGATTCACAAACTAGTCATACTCACATTTTTGTTATACTTACATTTTTGCCATACTCATCTTAGTTTTTCTTTACTGAGTCAATCAAAATTAAATTGCAGGCATCGTGATACTTTATTCCCAAATATCTTAACATTTAGTTTAGAAGAACAAAGTGCTAATTTTGTAGATGTCAATGCTATTATCACAACCAAGAAATAAAAAATGTAGCAATATTAGGTAGTAATAGACTTTAGACTTTGTGGGCATTTATGGTTTATGTGTCAAAAATTTCCAGTTGAGAATATTGTTAGATTCCCATATAACAAAAGGAAAAACAAATTACCAAAATTTTATCTTGTTGAACTCCAAAATGCAGTAATAATTGAGTACATGCTTTTGGTATTAAAGGTCTAATGATGAGAATAATGGAGCTTAAAGTAACACTTTACTTAGTTTGGCATTCAGAGTTTTCTGTTCCCTGTCATCTAATAAATTTTAAATATTCATCTGTTAATGATAATAAGTAATAAGATTTTAACTATTTCACATTTTAAGCACTTTCTTTTTTACAGTTAGATACTGCCAAATAGTGGGATCAATCTACCAGTATATGATTGAGCATATTCACCATTTTAACTTATAAGATTTTATTAACTTCTTTTCTATACTTGTCCTTTAAAGTATCACCAAATTACAGATTAATCAGTTTCAATTGAAGGTTAGGTAGATGCTTCTCAATTGCACATTTAATTAGGATTTTAAATGCATAAGTTTCCTTCACATTTGCACTGAATGCTGTGAAATATTTCTACAATTATAACTAGAGCTCAGGAAATCTCTGCTGCAAATTTGTGTGGGAATAGCTGGTAAAGAATCTATCTGCAATGACAGAGGCCATGGTTCGATTCCTGGGTCAGGAAGATCTGCTGGAGAGGGGACAGTCTACCTTCTCCAGTATTCTTGGGCTTCCCTAGTGGCTCAGCTGGTAAAGAATCCACCTGCAGTGCGGAAGACCTGGGTTCTATCCCTGGATTGGGATCCCTTGGAGAAAGGTATAGGCTACCCACTCCAGTATTCTTGGGCTTCCCTGGTGGCTCAGTTGGTAAAGAATCTACCTGCAGTGTGGGAGACCTGGGTTCGATCCCTGGGTTGGGAAGATCCCCTGGAGAAGGGAAAGGCTACCCACTCCAGTATTCTGCCCTGCAGAATTCCATGGACTGTATATCCATGGGATGACAAAAAGTCAGACACGACTGAGCAACTTTCAGATATCTTGTTTTAATTTCTGACAGCACTGGAAATTATAAAGCAGGTCAACATTACCTATCTTTTTTTAAAAAAAATCTTTATTTTGTATTGGAGTATAATTTACAGTCATGTTAGTTTCAGGTATACAGCAAAGTGATTCCATTATTACTTGTGATGCAACCATTAGCTGTCACTGAAATGAACTGACCACAGTCTAAGTTTTACAAATCACTGTTCCACCTAGTAAGTTCAAGTTGAATTCACTTCCCAACATTTTCAAGACTGTTGCAAAATTTAATTTCCAAATCCATTCAGTGTTATATAATAATAGTTAAGGATCGATTTAGATCTTGTTCAAGAGCTGAAGCAATTATAGTGAAACTTAAAACCAGTGGACTACTGCAAATTCAGGACATCACAGATTTTTATTATTGGCCAGCAAATATGCACTCAAAATTTTACTTTTTTAAAAACTTCATTTTCATTTATTTTGTGAAGAAGTTTTGTTGCGATGAGATATTCAATTTCAAATGGTCTAATTTTTTCTGATGGTTGTCTTTCTGTGAATTAAGAACATGGTGCGTGCTTGGCCAGATAATGATGAAGATCATATTATTATTTAGCACAGCTATCATGTCATTAAATAATAAATGCAGTATTTTGACATCTAATATGATAATAAAATAATTTGCACTCCACGATGCAATGAGAAGTGCAGCATTTGAAGTCTACTTTTCTCTTCTTTTCTTGCTTTGACAAGATGGATATGCACGGCGAATGAATAAAAGAGTACTATATATATGGAACTCAAAACTCTGTTGAGGTATAACTTTGTCACTGCAACTAACTGTATATTGAGCAAGAGTGTGAAGCAATGAGATGACCACAGTCTCCATCACAACTACTTATTCTGTCTTGTATGAACGTAATTACAGGCGATAAGCAAACATGACTGTGTTGCAATACACAGCTATGTATATACATAGATTTGCATGAAGAGAGACTGCAATAATCCAGATAAAAGATGGAGGTGGTTTGGACTGGAGGGATAATTGTAAAGCTCATAAATATGTGTTGCATGTGTATATGTATGCGTGAGTGGTGAGGAGACTCACTCTACCCTTTCCTGACCCCTTTCTGACACACGTCTCATGACTACGTAGGGGCTACCTCTGCCATGACTCTATCATCTCACACTAACTCGTGCAGCCGAAGGGCCCACTGCAGCCCTTTCTGTATTTTCTAATAACACTGATCACACCTTATAGAAACAGTCTATTAATTTATCTATGTCCACCATTGGAATTGTTCTTTTCAGTCAGAGACCACCTACTCATTCTAACTCAGGAAGGGATGTATTTAATTTCTGGTTAAAGGATTCTTTCATAGAGCTCATAAGGGCAAAGGATGTTTCAGTCTGTGAGTGAAGTGTCACAGACTTAGCAAAACGTGGCTAAAAAGTGACTCTTTGGAACCTAATTTCTTAGACTGGGTTCATCCCCTGACTTGTACTGGAAACTTGATGGTGATGAAGGAAGAGCATCCCCTTGCTGGGTTTCAGTTTTCTTGTATGCAATACAAGACATGACTGTTAACATGTATGGAGTGACTCTTCTGAACCAGATGCTATTATGTTGGAAGTACGTATCTTAAATCTTCACAACAACCTTTTGAAGTAGATACAGTTTTCTTCATATTACACATGATGAAATGGAAGCAAAACAAGATTCAATACCTGGCCCATTATGTCCCACGGCCAGTTAGGGTTGGCAGTCAAGGTCAACGCAGGCAGTCTAGAACCAGAGCTGCTATTCCCAATGATGATACTGTTTAAGAATTGCAGTAACAATTTCTGAAGCTCTCCTTCCTAATTTGGCATTTGATGACATTCAGATGCTAGTGATGGGAAGACAGCTTGTAGAGAGATGGAGTTTATTAAACGGAGGCCTTAATACACTTAATAAACAGTATTAACCTGTTTATATGCATATCTATGTGCTTTCCTGATGGCTCAATGGTAAAGAATCCACCTGCCAATTCAGGAGACTCAGGTTTGATCTCTGGGTCAGGAAGATCCCCTGCAGAAGGAAATGACAACCTACTCTAGCATTCTTGCCTGAGAAATCCCATGGGCAGAGAAGCCTGGTGGGCCACAATCCATGGGGTGGTAAAAGTCAGACTAGACTTAGCAACTAAACACCACCACCACCACCACCACACACACACACACACACACACACACACACACACACACATATTTATGGATCATTGTTCATGTGGATAATCATGTATAATCATATTGGGTCTAGATAAAGGTTTGTTCACATACTATAACATTGCTGATGTTGAAGTATTAGGGATGTGTTGAAACCATACAAATATATCCCAAATGTCTACTTTAAATTCAAAATGTACAGTTTAATTTCAGGTACTAGACTCCAGCAACCTGGAATTAAGTTAGGGAGGACATAATAAAATACTAAAATGAGTGTAACATACCCATCAAAGACAGACATTTTCATAATGACAGGTACAATGAGTAAACCGAATAGTAACATAAAACAAGAAATTCACACACATATACACACACACAAGCTAAAACTAAAGTCAACTGGATATTTGTGTTAGCAAGCTGTGGCTGAGGCATCTGTCAGACGCTTCAAGCTGGTCCCAAAGATAACGGATAACATGGTGGTTGGGTTTTCATGATTTCTCATCCTGGCTGTCAGCCTACAACTTGATAAAATGGAATAATTTCAGGTTTATTAGAATCGAGGTGCCTTTAGGTCCCCCATGAGAGACAGGCAAAAAGCTCAGCATGGCAAGCTGCTTTTAAAGGCTGCCCATTGCTAATTGCAGATGCTGAGGAATCGGAAGGGGGACACACTGACGGCAGCCTGGGAGCCGGAGCGATGAAACTGGCCATTTCCCACCTCGCAGCCAGCAGATTTCTAAAAGGCACATTATCCCCACTAGTCACATAAAGCCATTCTCAAACTCAGAGGTATGATTTGCTCTGCAGGGGCTGCATCCTGGGGACTTTTATGCACAAAATAAAGTGGCTTGTGCCTAAAGGAGCACCCTTTTCTTCAAAAGAGCTGGTTTTATGAGGGAATGGAAAAACTTGTATACGCACATCCTCAGAGTCAAGGAAACAAAATGTGTCTGTTGTCTAAGTCCATGAGTGATGAACTATAATGGGAAAGGAGGTGACAATGAATGTATATGTCCATGGGTACACGAATCACATTGCTGCAAAGCAGAAATGAACACGACATTGGAAATCAACTATGTTAAAATAAAATACTTTTATAAAAAGGGAAGAAAAACCATAGTGGGAAGAGAAAAAAGACAGCGCATTGGAAGCAGCTACTCTGTTTATATGCTTCCTTTACTTTGGTGGGATCTCCTCGAAGCTCGTGGGTGGAGTCGCAGGTAGAGTTGCATCATTGTCTTCTAAACTAGCACCCAAGGTTTAGACAATATAAAGAGTTGACCAAGTTGACACCGCAGAAGGCAAAATCAGCTCCAGTATATCTGACCTCAAAGCCCATGCTTGTTTTGTAACATATGCTTCTTTTCACTGAGATGCGGCAACTGTTAGCTCACTTTCTCTTCTTACATAGGTCTCCATCGTCTGCATGCAAACCTTAATTATCACTTCACTTGCATTTATAAACCAGCTTCCATTTCCAGGGCCTAGGGACTACTGTTTCGTTCAGAACACATTGCCTGGTAGTTAAGGATCTCCAAATGTGCGAGAAAAGTAATCAAAGGTTGGAGGAGGGTGGTATTCCATTAGAAGACAGGAAAGTAATTCAGAAAATGACATCAAATGCGTGGGTGGGTGTATTTCACAGGATTTCTTAGTCCCATCCACATTTGCTCCCCTTTGCATGGAATGGATGTCTGAAAAGGGTCTCTTGGATGAGCATCTGAAATAGATGACCTCAGAGTTCCCCCAGAGATTGTGTACAAAGAAATCAGGACTGTTCTGGAAACACATGAAGCTTATTTCCTGGCAGATAAAATTCCTTGCCAGCCTCTTCACTAAAGCTGACCATACATCTCTGTCTTTGAACTTGTGCATACACCAGGCCTCAGTCTGAGTGATTATCTTGAAGGAAGTTGATTAAGTAGAGACCTTTAATTTCATGGCAGAGACAGGATAATATTTATATTAGTCAATGGTCAAGGTACTGACGACCTGGCTCTTGTCCATCCCTCCTCTGAGGAAGCAGAGTTGGGGCTGGCTATGGACAGGAAAGTCTCTTGGGCAAGTTCCTTGATCCTAACACACAGCAGGGTTTTAGATGAAGCATCTTTGACTCACAGTGAGTGGTACTCACTTGGCCTGGAATCCATCACTCCTCATTAAGAGACTCTGGAAGGAAAGACTCCAGAGGGAAGGGAGTCTGAAGGTCTGTCCTCTCCCGCTGTGCTGACACATAGGGCACTTGGTTTCCATTCAGTTGATGCTTGATTGATTATTATCTTTGGTCTCTAGGAGGGCAGGGGCTGGCTCCATTGATGCTTCACCATATCCCTGTTCCTAACCAGGAAGGCACCTATAATATCATAGGCGCTCAGAAATGCATATGGAGTGAATGCATGCAAGCATGAATATACCTTCAATAGGTGGATTTCTGTCCAGTCTTTTAAAAGTCAGAATGGAGGCCAAGAAATATATCAAACACCCATCATGTTCTGAATATGAGTTTAAGTACTTCACATACATTATTTCATGGAGATTAGCATGATCATTTTCATACAAAGAAAAAGCATCGCCATGTATTGGAGTGATTTTTCCAAGGTCACAGACCTGGGAAATGACAGAGCTGGGACTCAAGTCCCCGTGTACCTGATACTGATAGCCAAAAGTTCTTTCTGTTTTGTTTCGTTTTCTCACTGCATCTTTTCACTCCTTAAAATTTCTGGAGTCCTCAAGGTAGAAAAATATGAGCCTATAAAGTGTAGAAAAAGGAATAGGTGACTGACCCAGTTTGGATGAATATGAGGACTTAGGGATGTGTTTACTGGTGTAATAGAATGGAAAACATTTAGAAATGCAGAGGCTAGGTGTTGCAGTAGTAAGTTTTGTGATTGCTAGAAATCAAGATAAGCCAATTTAAGGTTGAGTTTAAGGCTGCCAAGACTATCAATTCAAGGAAAAAACAGGTCACTTCTTAACCCTGCTGGGAGTAGACATGATTTTTCCATCTATGTCTGCATTTATTTCATAGTCTCAGGCAATCTTTCCTGTGCAGTGGGGAGAGGAGGAGACATTCATTCCGACTAAGTGTGAGACTGCTACACTCTAGAGATGCAGAGACACCACCCAGCAAAGACTTTCATAGGACGCTAGTGTTGAGACAATAAACATAACCAAGAGTTTAGCATTTGTAGGCACACCAATCATATGTGGCAAGGCACCTTTGGGAATGTGCAACGCTAGACTGGATGGAAATTAGATAGGAAAAAAATGAGGGGCAAGGTCAGATTTCAGATGAAATTAAGCAGGTGAATATTTAAGAAAACAAGCTAACATCCTAAATGTCCATCAATGGGTGAATAGAATGTGATGTGTATACATGATGTTCCTCAGGCGTGAAAAAGAATGAAACTGCCATTTGTGACAACAGAGATGGACCTTGTAAACAGTATGCTAAACGAAACAAGTCAGGTGGAATGTGGTGGAATACCATGTGGTCTCACTTATACGTGGAATCAGAGAGGAAGGAAGGAAGGAAGACTGAGTTCATGGATATAGAGAGTAGGTTGGTGATAGCATCAGAGGAGGATGAGGTGCAGAGTGGGCTGCAGGGTCACGAGGAGGAGAAGCACACATTTTCACTTATAAAATGAAGTCCTAGGGAACGCACAGCAGAGTCACTATAGTTAATAGTCCTGCCTTGTATATGTGCTGAAGCTGAAACGGCAATACTTTGGCTCCCTGATGTGAAGAACTGACTTCTTATGAAAGACTCTGATGCTGCAAAAGACTGAAAGCAGGAGGAGAAGGGGACAGCAGAGGATGACATGGTTGGATGGTATCACCAACTCGATGGATAAGCAGACTCCAGGAGTTGGTGATGGACATGGAAGCGTGGTGTGTTGCAGTCCATGGGGTCATGAAGAGTTGGACAAGATTAAGCGACTGAACTATATACATGGACGTACAAGAGCTTGGAGAGTAGATCTTGAAATTTTTCTTCATCAGAAAAATTGGGAATTTGGGATTGACATGTACACATTATTATATTTAAAATAGATAACCAGTAAGTATCTACTGTATAGCACAGGGAACTCTGCTGAATATTCTGTGAGAACCTAATGGGAAAATAATTGGAAAAGAATAGATATATGTATAACTTAATAACTTTGCTGTACACTTGAAACTAACACAATATTGTTAATCAGCTATCAGTTCAGTTCAGTTCAGTTGCTCAGTCGTGTCTGACTCTTGGCAACCCCATGAATCGCAGCACGCCAGGCCTCCCTGTTCATCACCAACTCCCGGAGTTCACTCAGACACGTGTCCATCAAGTCAGTGATGCCATCCAGCCATCTCATCCCCTGTCGTCCCCTTCTCCTCCTGCCCCCAATCCCTCCCAGCATCAGAGTCTTTTCCAATGAGTCAACTCTTCACATGAGGTGGCCAAAGTACTGGAGTTTCAGCTTTAGCATCAGTCCCTCCAAAGAAATCCCAGGGCTGATCTCCTTCAGAATGGACTGGTCGGATCTCCTTGCAGTCCAAGGGGCTCTCAAGAGTCTTCTCCAACAGTACAAAAGAATCACTTCTTCAGTGCTCAGCTTTCTTCACAGTCCAGCTCTCACATCCATACATGACCACAGGAAAAACCATAGCCTTGACTAGACGGACCTTAGTCAGAAAAGTAATGTCTCTGCTTTTCAATATGCTGTCTAGGTTGGTCATAACGTTTCTTCCAAGGAGTAGGCATCTTTTAATTTCATGGCTGCAGTCACCATCTGCAGTGATTTTGGAGCCCCCAAAACTAAAGTCAGCCACCGTTTCCACTGTTTCCCCATCTATTTGCCATGAAGTGATGGGACCGGATGCCATGATCTTCGTTTTCTGAATGTTGAGCTTTAAGCCAACTTTTTCACTCTCTTCTTTCACTTTCTTCAAGAGGCTTTTTTGTTCCTCTTCACTTTCTGCCATAACGGTGGTGTCATCTGCATATCTGAGGTTATTGATAATTCTCCTGGCAATCTTGATTCCAGCTGTGCTTCTTCCAGCCCAGTGTTTGTCATGATGTACTCTGCATATAAGTTAAATAAGCAGAGTGACAATATACAGCCTTGACGTACTCCTTTTTCTATTTGAAGCCAATCTGTTGTTCCATGTCCAGTTCTAACTGTTGCTTCCTGACTCGCATATAGGTATCTCAAGAGGCAGGTCAGGTGGTCTGGTATTCCCATCTCTTTCAGAATTTTCCACAGTAAAGGAAAGATACAAGCATCTGAATACCGAGTTCCAAAGAATAGCAAGAGGAGATAAGAAAGCCTTCCTCAGCAATCAATGCAAAGAAATAGAGGAAAACAACAGAATGGGAAAGACTAGAGATCTCTTCAAGAAAATTAGAGACACCAAGGGAAAATTTCATGCAAAGATGGGCTCAATAAAGAAGCAGAAGTTATTAAGAAGAGGTGGCAAGAATACACAGAAGAACTATACAAAAAAGATCTTCGTGACCAAGATAATCACGATGGTGTGATCACTCACCTAGAGCCAGACATCTTGGAATGTGAAGTCAAGTGGGCCTTAGAAAGCATCACTATGAACAAAGCTAGTGGAGGTGATGGAATTCCAGTAGAGCTATTTCAAATCCTGAAAGATGGTGCTGTGAAAGTGCTGCACTCAATACGCCAGCAAATTTGGAAAACTCAGCAGTGGCCACAGGACTGGAAAATGTCAGTTTTCATTCCAATCCCCAAAAAAAGCAATGCCAAAGAATGCTCAAACTACTGCACAATTGCACTCATCTCACATGCTAGTAAAGTAATGTTCAAAATTCTCCAAGCCATATGTGAACGGTGAACTTCCAGATGTTCTAGCTGGTTTTAGAAAAGGCAGAGGAACCAGAGATCAAATTGCCAACATCCATTGGATCATGGAAAAAGCAAGAGAGTTCCAGTAAAACATCTATTTCTGCTTTATTGACTATGCCAAATCCTTTGACTGTGTGGATCACAATAAACTGTGGAAATCAGCTATAGTTCAATATAAAATAAATTTAAAAAAAATAAAGGGGAAAATAATTTATAACTATGTATGGTGATGGACATTATCTGGAATTATTGTGGTGATGATTTTGCAACATATATAAATATAGACTCATTAACATCTGAAACTAATATCATGTTATGTCAATTATACTTCAATCAAAAAAAAAAAGGAATGTGATTCACTACTTTCATGGGATTCAAGGGGCTATTTTAGGACAGATTTGGCCCATTAACACCCCTGGGCCCTGAGCCCCCAAGTCCTTACCCAGTGTTGTACAACAGTCGGGGGTATTTCACTCTGTTCCCAAGTGCAAAGGACGTCCAGGGGCAGCAGCAGGAATGAGAGCCAGGGCAAGAGAGTGGTGGGATGCTTGCTTCTTACAGGTGTCCTGTTAGCATCAACCTACCAACGGAAATGAATGGGGAAAGTATAGGATGTGAGCAGATGAGACAGGATGCCAAGATCAAAGCATGGAGGTTCAGAACCCCAGAAAGGGACCTGTGAGAGACTCCCCACAAGATAAGACTGGCTTTTCAATCACTTCCTGCATTAGTCATGAAACTTGAGAATTTACATAGATGAAAAAAAAAGAAAAAAAAAAAAAAGAAAGAAAATCATAGTTTCTCCAGTCACTGTGGTTGCAAGGGGGAGGTAAACATAACCATTCCTTTCCCATTTTTTGAAGGCAAATGCCCTCAGTCGTGCCTATTTAGGCCAAAACATTTTAAAAAGCAGATTAAGGTCTTGCAGTCTGGTCACTGCTTATCAGAGAGGCAGTGGGCTGGCTGTGTTTGGAGGACCAGCATGCCATTCTCTAATCTGCCTCCAGCCACCGATCGTTAAGGGAAAATTGTGGCCAAGGCACCATGCACTTTGCTCAAACCAGCTGCTGACCATTGCTATGGAAATTCTGGTAGTTTCCTGGGACTTGAAGACCAACCAACTTGCTGACACTTGATGCAAATAACTCTGGTCTTGAAAAAGCTTTTGTAAAGTGCTGGACTTGTTTACTGCAATGATTCTGGACAGAATCTTCCATTTTGCAAGTGTATCAGAAGAAATGCTCAAGGAAGAGAGCATTTGAGATCTTCTATAGGGTGATGATGATCTTCTGTCTCCTGTCATCTCTGCTTAGGTCCCAACACTAACCTTTGGTGCGATCACTTAACTATCGTCCCTCTTGAGTCAGACCCACCGAGATTTGGATGTTAACTCTGATCTTTGTTAATGGTACAGTCTTGGAAAGCAGCTTTATTTTCTGTCAGCCTAATTTTCCCTATTGTGAAAAATGAAATGAATATAAAACTCTCTTGACAAGGCAATTTATGAGGGTTAAAAGAGATTACATGCCTGCAAATGCCCATCCTGAATCAATGTTCACCACTCCTGAACCTTTTATTTTCCTCACATTCTAGTTCCAGGATGTAAACACTGTTAAAAAAAATTATAAAGAAACACTACAATGTGATTCTCATCCCACTGACACATATCTGTTCTTCAAGACTAAGCTCAAAATTTACCTGATTTCAGTAGTTCTTTCCTAACTTTCCCCTGAATTATTGCCTCTTTTCTGCTTTGATTGTAATTGATGTCTCTGTTAGAATACTCATCTTGCCATTGATAACTACTATTCATTTGTATGCTCCTTTATTTAACAATGATTTATTCTCCATTTCTTATATCCCAGGACATGTGTACTATGCTAGTCAAAGGGATACTGTGAGAACTAGATGTTCAGTTGAGTCGCTCAGTCATGTCCAAGTCTTTGCGACTCCATGAATCGCAGCACACCAGGCCTCCCTGTCCATCACCAACTCCTGGAGTTCACTCAAACTCATGTGCATTGAGTCGGTGATGTCATCCAGCTATCTCATCCTCTGTCATCCCCTTCTCCTCCTGCCCCCAGTCCCTCCCAGCATCAGAGTCTTTTCCAATGAGTCAACTCTTTGCATGAGGTGGGCAAAGTACTGGTGTTTCAGCTTCAGCATCAGTCCTTCCAATGAACACCCAGGAATGATCTCCTTTAGGATGGACTGGTTGGACCTCCTTGCAGTCCACGGGACTCTCAAGAGTCTTCTCCAACACCACAGTTCAAAAGCATCAGCTCTTCAGCACACAGCATTCTTAACAGTTCAACTCTCATATTCACACATGACCACTGGAAAAATCATACCCTTGACTAGACGGACCTTTGTTGGCAAAGTAATGTCTCTGCTTTTGAATATGCTGTCTAGGTTGGTCATAACTTTCCTTCCAAAGAGTAAGCGTCTTTTAATTCCATGGCTGCAATCACCATCTGCAGTGATTTTGGAGCCCAAAAAAATGGAAGTCTGACACTGTTTCCATTGTTTCCCCATCTATTTCCCATGAAGTGATTGGACCAGATGCCATGATCTTTGTTTTCTGAATGTTGAGCTTTAAGCCAACTTTTCACTCTCCTCTTTCACTTTCATCAAGAGGCTTTTTAGTCCCTCTTCACTTTCTGCCATAAGGGTGGTGTCATTTGCATATCTGAGGTTATTGATATTTCTCCCGGCAATCTTGATTCCAGCTTGTGATTCTTACAGCCCAGCGTTTCTCATGATGTGCTCTACATGTAAGTTAAATAGGCAGGGTGATAATATACAGCCTTGACATACTCCTTTTCCTATTTGGAACCAGTCTGTTGTTCCATGTCCAGTTCTAACTATTGCTTCCTGACCTGCATATATGTTTCTCAACAGGCAGGTCAGGTTGTCTGGTATGCCCATCTCTTTCAGAATTTTCCACAGTTTATTGTGATCCACACAGTCAAAGGCTTTGGCATAGTCAGTAAAGCAGAAATAGATATTTTTCTGGAACTGTCTTCCTTTTTCAATGATCTAGCGGATGTCGGCAATTTGATCTCTGGTTCCTCTGCCTTTTCTAAAACTAGCTTAAACATCTGGAAGTTCATGGTTCATGTATTGCTGAAGCCTGGCTTGGAGAATTTTGAGCATTACTTTACTAGTGTGTGAGATGAGTGCAATTGTGTGGTAGTTTGAGCATTCTTTGGCATTGCCTTTCTTTGTGATTGGAATAAAAAACTGACCTTTTCCAGTCCCGTGGCCACTGCTGACTTTTCCAAATTTGCTGGCATATTGGGCGAAGCACTTTCACAGCTGTGATTTTAGAGCACGCCCCCCCCCCCCGCAAAATAAAATCTGTCACTGTTGTGACAATTTCCCCATCTGTTTGCCATGAAGTGATGGGACAGGATGCCATGATCTTAGTTTTCTGAATGTTGACCTTTTAGCCAACTTTTCACTCTCCTCTTTCACTTTCATCAAGAGGCTCCTTAGTTCTTCTTCACTTTCTGCCATAAGGGTGGTATCATCTGCATAGCTGAGGTTTTTGACATTTCTCCCAGAAATCTTGGTTCCAGCTTGTGCTTCATCCAGCGTGGCCTTTCTCGTGATGTACTCTGCATATAAGCTAAATAAGCAGGGTAACAATATACAGCCTTGCCATATTCTTTTCCTGATTTGGAACCCATCTATTGTTCCATGTCCAGTTCTAACTGTTGCTTCTTGACCTGCATACAGATTTCTCAGGAGGCATATCATGTGGTCTGGTATTCCCATCTATTTAAGAATTTTCCACAGTTTGTTGTGATCCACACAGTCAAAGGCTTTGGCATAGTCAATAAAGCAGAAAGAAGTAGATGTTTTTCTGGAACTCTCTTGTTCTTTCGATGATCCAACGGATGTTTACAATTCAATCTCTGCTTTCTCTGCATTTTCTAAATCCAGCTTGAACATCTGGAAGTTTACGGTTCACTGTTGAAGCCTGGCTTGAAGCTTGATGCTAATTTCACTGGGTTAACCTTCTTTTCTCTCTGGACTTGACAAAGAAACAGGCATTTATATTATAGTCCTGCAATGCAGTGTCTGAACTGATATCCATCTGAAGACTCACAGGAGATAGTTTGTTCCTATCCCAAGCCTCAGGGAATATGGTTGAAAATCACAGACCCTCATCCCTGTGAATGTCTCAGAACCCTCTCTCCCATGCAGGTGTGGGTCTGGAGGAGAAGGCTAGAGTGCAGCTATAAGGTATCTGAGGACTTGGACAGCTGTGCAGGAGAGGCAATACTTTCACCCTGCTTGGCTTGGTCACTGGGAGTCTGCAATAAACTGACTACAGACAGATTACCAGAAGAGACGCTCATGTTTATTAATGTTTAATATGCATGCGTGGGGGCATCACAGGAAAAAACTGAATACCCCAAATGCAGTGAGATTTGAGAGCTTATAAACAATCTTAAGAAGAGAAAGAGTTGCAGTTTGCTTGTTGTTTAGTCACTAAGTCATGTCAGACACACTGCAGCCCCATGGACTGTAGCCCTCCAGGCTTCTCTATCCATGGGATTTCCCAGGCAAGAATACTGGAGTGGGTTCCCATTTCCTTCTCCAAGGGCTCGACCCAGGGATCAAACCTATGTCTCTTGTGTCTCCTGCACTGGCAGACAGGTCCTTGACCACCAGTACCACCAGGGAAGCCCTCTAGTACACTTAAAGGAGAGTAAATAATTATTAGGAAAGATGTATGGGCCCTTATAAGAATAGATGGGAGGTGTGATAGTCTGTGACCAAGTTTGTTTGGCTGCGGTGTCAAATTCTAGTCTCATTTCCTGAATGAGTCCATCTTCTCTGGCTGATGAAACCTCCCAGGAGAGAATTTATGACAATTTAGCTCCTTTTGGAGCATCTGTCTTTAAGCAGGGAAGAGAAGTTCAGAGAAAGCTTCTCCTTGAATTTGCTGTTTTACAAACTGTGTCTGTTGAAGATAATCAACACACAAAGAGGCATATTCGGGGGTGGCCTGTCTTAAAACACCTTCAGGTGCAGAGACATGTGCCTTCCACTCTCCTAAGCACAGAAGAGGTGGAGCAGGAGAAGGTGGGTCTCCTGGTGAGGAGGCGATGCTTCCATGAAGACCAAGGGGATTTTCTGGGGGATGGGGTGTGGTGGGAGCTAGCTCTCCATGCAGGGGCACCCAGAGCGCCAAGCAGCCCTGCCTCCAGCCTCCTCTATGCCGCTCCCTCTGGATTCCCACCTAACTCTGGATGGAAGCTAGACGTCTTCTTTAGCTTCTCCTGCCCTCTCCCAGCTTGTCTGCGGTGTGTCTCTGGGTCACTGGCCCATCCCCTCCCTGATTCCCCAGCCGCATCTCTAACATCACCCTCTCCCGTAGCTTCAGCCTCACTGCAGTCAGACGGAGTTTGTCACACACTAGCACACCTCTCATCTGTTCTCCTGAGGGCCAATGTGTCTTCCCTAAAAATTATTTCCTCTCCTGCTATTGTCTTCTCTTGTGGCTCAGACGGTAGAGAATCTGACTGCAATGCAGGAGACCCAGGTACGATCCCTGGGTCGAGAAAATCCCCTGGAGAAGTAAATGGCTGTCCACTCCAGTATTCTTGTCTAGAGAATTCCATGGAGAGAGGAGCCTGGTGGGCTACATTCCAGGCTGTCACAAAGAGTCAGACACAACTGAGTGGTTTCACTTAATCATTGGACTACTACCCCTTCTCTTATTAAGATCCCATATATGCTCTCAAATCTCACTGCACTTGGGGGTATTCACTTTTTTCTGTGACTCCCCCCTGCATTCATTTCAGTTTGTTGAACATTTGGAAGAAGATCTCTGCGATCGCCTAAGATACACCAGATGTACAATATACGCAATGCATCTTTCCTCCAGCTCAGTAACTTTTAGTTTCCTGTTTTGTTTACAGAGCCATCCTGATATCAGTCATGCAGACATGCAGCCACGATTCTACCATGAGCTCCTACCTTCTCAGCACCCCAAATACACCATGTCTCTGCCCCCAAAGAGTCAGCAGATTTCAAGCCCTCTGCTGTGCTGTCTGTATTTTGCATGAACACCCCCATATCAGCCCTTTTTAAATCTCCCACTATTCAAGGTCACCGTAAGGACCACTGCATTAAATGTATTCTCTGAGAGCTGTTCTCTAGTATCCCGGATCCAACTTTCCTTTAACTTAACGGACCTCCCAAGTGCCTGCAGGCTATAGCATCCCAGGCCCTCCATAGCCTGCCTGTCACTTTTTTCTTTCTCCTCTTTAGTAGGTATCATGGTTTCCTATCTTGAAATTAGTGAATATCCTAGAAGAGAAGCTTGGTGCAGTGGATTCGTTATACACTGGAAAGAAAAGACCTTTATTTTTGTATCAGCTCTGCTTGTCAGTTTGATGTGACCATGGGCAAGTAACATCAACTCACTGAACTATGATATATATATATATATTTTTTATCTAAAGCCCAGGTCAGCAAATTATGGCCCAGTGGCCAAATCTAGCACACTGCCTAGCTTTGTAATCAGTTTTATTGGAACATAGCCATGTTGGTGCATTTACATATGGTCTATAGCTGGTTTTGTTCTATAACTGCATGGCTGAGTAGCTGTGACAGAAACTGTTTGTTCTGCAAAGCCTAAAATATTTCCAATCTGCTCCTTTGCAGAATAAGTTTCCCAAATCCTGATCTATAGTGTGATCTCTGAAGTTTACAAGCTCTTACATTTTATGATTATAGCTAACTATATTTATAATTGCTTAAATCATATATATATATATATATATACATACATATATACATATATAAACACCAGTGGAAAATTAAGCTGTTTATCCCATTGTATATTATGATTTGCATGCAAAGGGAATTCAGGTCACTTCATCTCTAAGTTTAAATTTCCTTACTTTTTAAATGATGCTAGCACTTACCTCTTAGGGTTGTTGTGAGATTTAAAGATAAAAATACTTCTAGAGAGGACTTCCCTGGGAGTCTAGTGGCTAAGACTCCACACTTCTAACCCTGGGGAGTGAGTTCAATCCCTGGTGGGGGCACTGAGATCTCATATGCCATGAAGTGCAGACAAAAAGTAAATAAATAAAATAAAATCTTAAAAAAAAATGCTTGCAGAAGTACCCAAACTCATGTCTAGCATGTGGCAAGTATTTAACATGTTACTTTTCTTTCCCTGAATCTTCTCAGTCATTTTATAATAATCTATCTATAGCTGCTGCTGCTTAGTCGCTTCAGTTGTGTCTGACTTTGTGCAACCCTATAGACGGTGGCCCACCAGGCTCTCCTGTCCCTGGGATTCTCCAGGCAAGAACACTAAGAAGAGAACAAAAATTCTCTCTTATTTAACAAGTCTTGAGATGAACTCTCACCACTTCAGTACCAATAGTCCAAGTCAAACTTGGCTTCAGCATCTATATGATACATGTAATAGCTTTGTATTTGCTTTCCCTCCTCCTCTCCCATTACTCCGTCTTTCCATGCATGAAGGCAGTAAACGCAGTCTGCTTACATAATTAAAGGCTCTGTGAAGGGTAGGATTATTGGGGGCAGGCATTGCCCTGGAGTGTGTAGGGCGATAATCACGCAGACGTGCATCAGTAGGACCAGAGCTGTCATAAAAGGAAAACAACAGCTTAGTATCTGATCATATCTGTGTTATATCCTATGCAATCCTGGAGTGAGAATCTTCCCACCACACTTTAGAAGTAAGTGTAGTGTTTAAGATAGAATGGCAATCTCAGGAACAGATGAGGCATCCATGAAAATATGCTGCCCGTGTCATTTGCTTTAGGGGAGAAATAGTTGATTGGCAGCTCCAGCATGTGCCTCTCTGATCCACCCCCAGGAACGTGCTGAGGGTGTGCTTCCCGAGGGTGGCTCACAGCCAATGACTGGACACTGGGGACATTAAAACTGCAAGAGTCCCCATTAGCCTGGGTGAAGCTTCCTAGACTGATGCTACAGTCTGAGATTCTGCCTACACCATCTCCTCCCGTCTCCTTTTCTCTTTGTAGATGTCAGGTCTGAAAGCTCTCCCTGCCCGCTTCTGCCTTCTCAGCTTTACTCTTTGCAGGTCTTTCCACCAATGACTCCCCTGGAGCTTGATGCTTGCTTCATAGAGGACCAGAACTAGGACAAATAGACCTGGAAGTGTCTGAGAAAACAGGTGCTGAACCCCTACGGAGTAGTGGATCTGTGTGGCACAGGGATGTCCTTTGGTGGCCATGGGACTCTTCTGCTCGGATCTGTGTCCAGGAGCATCATCTGCAGGGAGTGATCTTGACTGCTGGGCCACCAGCTGCAGCCACCATGAATGCTGAGACCGCCTTGCCACAGGCTGATCCCACCCAGTGCCTGAATCTGGTAGTGACAATGTTTCTGGCCCTTTTTTCCTGATATGGGACATTCTCAAGGGTACCATCAACTCAGGAACACCCACCAGTTTAGAAGACTTTCTCGGACCACTGTCTTGGGTCTGGAGGTTCTTCCTACCCAATCTTTCCCCTCTTTCCTTGCACAGGTATATGAGTATCACTGTGGTCTGACGCTCTCCCCATCTACTAGGATGTCTCACCTTTATCATTCACAATTTCCCCAAGAAATCCCTTGTATATGTAATTTCATCTTGGAACCTGCATCTCCACAGACTCAACTGACCATAGGAATAATCAGAAAAATGGAGCTAGCAATCATGTATTCAGTCGTTAATTCATTCAACAAATATTCATAGATCTTCTTTGTGTGCCGGATATTGTCCTAATGATATTAAGTTAAATAAACTAGTGTCTGTCCCTTCAGTGAAAACAGTTAAGTAACCATTCTCTGATCTATTCTAAGTGACAAGCACACATAGTCTCAGTAGCAGGAATTTAGTGGATAAATAGATCCACACTAACAGAAGTAGTGACAAAACCCAAGGGGATACAGAAAGAAGAGTTGACCTGTTCTCTATGGAGCAAGTTAGAAGGCAAGGCACAAACTTCAGAGTTTGGTGAAATTCTAAATGTGAAGGCTCAAGTTTAATACAATCACGCTAGGAAAGGTATTAGCATTTAGGGGAATTTGGTTGGGCATTGCCTCAGATTTCCTTGTGATGAGCAAAGATTTTAATTCTGGCAAAACCTTTTTACCAAGCCTTTTGAAAGTTGGCATCCATCACCTGAATAAACAGAAATAAATGTGCAGATATCAAGCCAAAGTGTAAAGAGAGGAGGGGACCTGGGTGAATTTGCCAAGGGATAAAATGTTGAAAATTCTGAGAATGCATAAAAATTCTACAGGAATAACAAAATTAACTTATGGATGTGTTGAATCCATTGTGCATGGTAAAGAAATAAGCCCATTTCATGGTGTTAGTGCTATCACTTGTGATGTTAAAGACCATAATATAAATCTCATGGGGTGGGATGCCAAACAGTTGGGAAGCAGGTCATCTGTTTCCTCATTGGTTTCAAATGTAAGTATTAAGCATCAAGCAAATTGCTGTCCAGGATAATCATAGAAAATGGCACATTTAAGGGGCTAATATACTTTTAATATGGACTCTCAAAAGTCTTCTCCAGCACCACCATTCAAAAGCATTTATTCTTTGGCACTCAGCCTTCTTTATGATATTAAAAGAATTAATATCATAATTTCGAATGGTGGTGCTGGAGAAGACTTTTGAGAGTCCTTTGGACTACGGGGTAAATTGGAAGTGGTCAATCAGGAGGTGGCAAGAGTGAACATCAACATATTAGGAATCAGTGAACTAAAATGGATCGGAATGGGTGAATTTAATTCAGATAAGCATTATATCTACTAATGAGGGCAAGAATCCCTTAGAAGAAATGGAGTAGCCCTCATAGGCAACAAAAGAGTTTAAAATGAAGTACTTGGGTGCAGTCCCAAAAATGACAGAATGATCTCTGTTCATGTCAAGGCAAACCATTCAATACCACAGTAACGCAAGCCTAGGCCCCAACCATGAATGCCAAAGAAGCTTAAGTTGAACAATTCTATGATGACCTACAAGACCTAGAAGTAACAAAAAAATTGTCCTTTTCATCATAGGGAACTGGAATGCAAAAGTAGGAAGTCAAGAGATACCTGGAGTAAAAGGGAAGTTTGACTTTGAAGTACAAAATGAAGCAGAGCAAAGGCTAACAGAGTATTCCCAAGAGAATGCACTAGTCATAGCAAATACCCTCTTCCAACAAAATAATAGACAAGTCTACATATGGACATCACCAGATGGTCAATACTGAAATCAGATTGATTATATTCTTTGCAGCTGAAGATGGAGAAGCCCTACACTCAGCAAAAACAAGACCAGGAACTGATGTTAGATCAGATCATGAACTCCTTATTGCAAAATTCAGACTTAAATGGAAGAAAGTAGGGAAAACCACTAGACCATGTAGGTATGACCTAAATCAAATCCCTTATACAGTGGAAGTGAGAAATATATTCAAGGGATTAGATCTGATAGAGTGTCTGAATAACTATGGACAGAGGTTCTTGACATTGTACAGGAGACAGTAATCAGGACCATCCCCAAGAAAAAGAAACCCAAAAAAGCAAAATGGTTGTCTAAGGAGACCTTAGAAATAGCTATGAAAAGAAGAGAAGTGAAAGGCAAAGGAGAAAAGGAAAGATATACCCATTTGAATGCAGAGGTCCAAAGAATAGCAAGGAGAGATAAGAACACCTTCCTCAGTGACCAATGCAAAGAAATAGAGGAAAGCAATACAATGGGGAAGACTAGAGATCTCTTCAAGAAAATTAGAGATGCCAAGCAACATTTCATGCAAAGATGGGCTCAATAAAGGACAGAAATGGTCTGGACCTAACAGAAGCAGAAGATATCTAAAAGATGTGGCAAGAAGACACAGAAGAACTATATATATAAAAAAAGATCTTAATGACAAAGATAATCATGATAGTGTGATCACTCATCCAGATGCAGAAATCGTGAAATGCAAAGTCAAGAGTTCATTAGGAAGCATCACTAGGAACAGAGCTAGTGGAGCTGACGGAATTCCAGTTGAGCTACTTCAGATCCTAAAAGACAATGTTGTGAGATGATTGCTGCCCTCAATATGCCAGCACTTTTGGAAAACTCAGCAGTGGCCACAGGAATGGAAAAGGTCAGTTTTATTCCAATCCCAAAGAAAGGTAATATCAAACTACTGCACAATTGCACTCATTTCACACTCTGGCAAAGTAATGCTCAGAATTCTCCAAGCCAGGCTTCAACAGTGCATGTATGGAGGACTTCCAGATGTTCAAGCTGAATTTAGAAAAGGCAGAGGAACCAGAGATCAAATTGCCAACATTCTTTGGATTATAGAAAAAGCAATAGAATTACAGAAAAACATATACTTTTGCTTTATTGACTACACTAAAGCATTTGACTGTGTGGATTACAACAAACTGTGGAAAATTCATAACAGGTTTGGAATAACAGACCACCTTACATGCCTCCTGAGAAATCTGTATGCAGGTCAAAAAGCAACAGTTAAAATGGGACATGGAACAACAGTCTGATTCAAAATTGAGAAAGAGTACAACAAGGCTGTATATGTCACCCTGCTTATTTAACATCCATGCAGAGTACATCATGTGAAATACTAGGCTGATGAAGAATAGGCTGGAATCAAGATTGCTGGGAGAAATATCAATAACCTCACACATGCAGGTGACACCATTTTTATGGCAGAAAGCGAAGAGGAACTGAAGATCCTCTTGATATCGGTGAAAGAAGAGAGTGAAAAAGATGGTTTAAAGCTCCACACTCAAAAAACAAAGATCATGGCATATGGTCCCATCACTTCATGGCAAATAGGTGGGGAAACAATGGAAGCAGTGACAGACTTTATTTTCTTGGGCTTAAAAAATCACTGCAGATGGTGACTGCAACCATGAAATTAAGACACTTGCTCCATGGAAGGAAAACTGTAACCAGCCTAGACAGCATATTAAAAAGCAGAGACGCTACTTTGCCAAAAAGGTCCGTCTAGTCTATAGTTTTTCCAGTAGTCATGTATGGACATGAGAGTTGGACTATAAACAAAGTTGAGTGCCAAAGAATGGATACTTTTGAACTGTGATGTTGGAGAAGACTCTCGAGAATCCCTCGGACTGCAAGGAGATGAACCCAGTCAATCCTAAAGGAAATCCTAAATTAAATGCTCTTCTGGAGGAGAAAGGGATGACAGAGAATGAGATGGTTGGATAGCACCACCGACTCAATGGACATGTGTCTGATAATCTCCAGGAGTTGGTGATGGACACAGAAGCCTGGCTTGCTGTAGTCCATGGGGACACAAAGAGTCAGACATGATTGAGCAACTGAGCTGAATGGAAAGGAAATAAGTCCTGAATATTCATTGGAAGGACTGATGCTGAAGCTGAAGCTCCAATACTTTGGCCAGTTGATGTGAATAACTGACTCATTAGAAAAGACCATGATGCTGGGAAAGATTGAAGGCAGAAGGAGAAGGGGTTGACAGAGGATGAGTTGGTTGGATGACATCACCAACTAGATGGATAGGAGTTAGTGTAAGCTCCAGGCATTGGTGATAGACAGAGAAGTCTGGCGTGCTGTAGTCCATGTGTTTGCAAAGAGTTGGACATGGCTGAGCAACTGAACTGACTGGACTACAAGGAGATCAAAGTGGTCAATCCCAAAGAAAATCAACCCTGAATTTTCACTGGAAGGATTGATGCTGAAACTGAAGCTTCACTACTTAAGCCACATGGTGCAAAGCATCAGCTCACTCAAAAAGACCCTGTTGCTGGGAAAGATTGAAAGCAAATGGAGAAGAGGGTGGCAGAAGATGAGATGGTTAGATAGTATCACTGATTCAGTGGACATGAATTTGAGCAAACTCTGGGAAATAGAAGAGAAGAGATGAGCTTGGCAGGCTGCAGTCCATGGGGTCACAAAAAGTCATACATGACTTGGTGACTTAACAAGTGCTTTTAAGCATCTCAGATCCATTCCCTGGTTTGGGTCTCAAGAGATCTTATAGGGATATCTTCTCCGATTCATACAGTGAGGGATACCAGAGTAAGGAAAAACTTAGTGGTAGAGAATGGGAGGCACCACTATTTTGAGAGACATCCTGATGTTTCGTCCTGGACTGTTACTGCCACCAAATATTTACACCACTGTTTCATCACACACACACACACACACACACACACACACATTGTTTCCCTGCATGCGTGCTCAGTTACTCAGTTGTGTTTGACTCTTTGCAACCCCATAGTCTGTAACACTCCAGGCTCCTCTGTTCATGGAATTCTCCAGACAAGAGTGCTGGAGTGGGTTGCCATTTGACATCCCAGAGAATCTTCCTGAGCCAGGGATCAAACCACCACCTCCTGTGTGATTCTTTACCACTGAGCCATCCAGGAAGTATCTAAGTAATTTGCATTTAATGATTACTATTGTGATAAATTTAGTCATCATTCTCGTTGAAGGTAAGGAGGAAAAAAAAGACCCTTTTTGTTTCCTTGTTATGTGCATACAAAGCCATTTTCACCTCATGATGACTTTTACTTAGAAATGAGGGACTGCAGCCTACCAGGCTCCTCCATCCATGGGATTTACCAGGCAAGAGTACTGGAGTGGTTTGTCATTGCCTTCTCCAACTTATGTAGCATCCACCACCTCAGCAAGCTAAGAATGTATTTTTGCTAGGCCATTACCCTAAAACGACCTATGGAAATCTGACAAAGCCTTTGACATTCCAGCAAGTTCTATTTAGGATGATGCTGTGTACTTAGAGCTGTGTGCTCTGCAGCCCCAGCATCACAAGCAGGAGGATGAAGCAGCCTTTTTCCTGGACTCCCAGCGGGGCTTAGTTGGCGCTGGCTCTCCCTTGGCTTAGCTGAGGCTTCCAGTCTGAATTCCTCCTGGGGGGTTATAGATCTCTGGTTTCCATATTAACTGCTCTCTAAGGTTCCTCCTGAGTGATATGCAGACTGGCATTATTTTTAACCCCTGGAAGCTGGCAGGGGCTACTTAGCCCATCTGGGAGGGAGACAGCCTGAGCTTTGGGACCCTGAATAGAAACCCATCAATCTTCCAGGGAGCTAGCCTGTACAGCTCCATTGGCTCCACTCCTGCAGTTGTCCCTAATCCTGGTAGGGAAGAGTACAGAGGACAGAATGGGAACTGCCTAACCATTCCTGGCTCACCCATGGAGTTTCATGGAAATGGGACCCTAAAGTCCTTTTCTGCTTTCCTGGATCTCTGAAGCTGGCAATGTCAGCTTAGTTCTTTTGTTTTTGTTTTGTCTTTTTTTTTTTTTCCCCAAATGATGCTATACAATGGCCATTGCCCCCTGGGAAAGAAATTTGCTCCAATTTGAAACCAGAATGTGTCCTTAGTGTGCGGAATGCTTTCAAAGAGCATAAGCAATTTGTAATTGTTAGGCATTCATATCCTTCTCCACTGGCAAGGCTGTGGAGGTGGAAGCAGAAAGGACTCATGGTTGATCACAGTAATAAGAGCAATAATAGCTATAATGATAGAAGCTAGTTTATTGAGCATTGAGGTTTGTTAGACAGTGTTTTAAGGACCCCTGTAACTGATCCAGCATAGCTATTGGGTCTTCACAGAGCACTGAAAGAGAGTAACTAAGAGGGACTCCACTGGACAGAGCAGAAGTGAACACACAGAGACGTTAAGGTGACCAAATCATACAGTCAAGATGCAGCAAACAGATGGCATTCATGATATTCAGGCCATTCATCTTCAAAACCTCTTAGTCATCACTTGATGATGTGAAAGACACTAGCTCTAGGAAACACTATTGCAGTTATCTTATTCTACCTCTTGGGCCAACAGATCCTTATCCTTTTCCTTTAACCTCTAAGGCAGAGTTTTCAAAAATAAAAATAGAAAATAGAACCTTGCTCAGAGTTCCAGGGTAGTGTCAGAGCAGTACATTGAAAAACCACATTGCTTCTCCTCTATTATACGTCCATTCAAGAACAGTAACTTTTCAGTCCAGGAGGTCTTGGCCGTGGCGCAGTTTTTTTAAGCTCACCTCATGTTGGAAAGAGGCTGTTTTTCATGGAGATCTATGAAAGTCAAAAATTCATCACAATGAGAAAATGGGCAAAGATGGAGCTGACATTACCTTAGCAGCCAAGGATTTAAATGACATTTAATTTTAGCCTTTGACCTTCCAAGAAAATAGGGCATGCTCTATGGATCATACAGCACAGTTTAAACCTGTAAAAAGTCAGCTTTCATGGCAAGCCTCTCTCTTTGGAAGAATCCTTTCCAGGGTCAATTGACTATACTCTGCATGGCTTCCCAGGTGATACTAGTGGTAATTACCCTGCCTACCAATGCAGAAGATGGAAGACACGGGTTTGATCCCTGGGTTAGGAAGACCCCCTGGAGAAGGGCATGGCAACCCATTCTAGTATTTTTGCCTGAGGAATCCCATGGAAAGAGGAGGAGCCCTGTGGGCTACAGTCCATGGGGTCAAAAAGAGTCAGACAAGACTGAAGGGACTTAGCATTCACACGAATGCTACATGGTTATAGCCCTGATCATTTTGAATTGAGAACTTTATATATTCCATACCTAAAAATATAAAGAAAGACAGATAAAACACAAACTGAGTTCTCATTTTATCATCTGCCAGACCAAAAAAAAAAGTGTTAATAAATTTTCCATGAAGTTACTTCTGAGTGGGAGGTGGGGGAGCACACACAAACATTCTTCTCATCTGGAAAGACAAGGCTTGATGACTTAATTTTAGAAAATGAATAGGAAGAACCAACATTTATCAACAATTTTCTCTTAACCAGAACAATAATCTGAGCAGTTAGCATTCTTTGAATTTTCACATTAGCACTGTCAGGAAAGTGTTATAATTACATTGGTCATACCCAAGGTCCTTCAGTTCAATTCAGCTCAGTTCAGTCGCTCAGTCATGTCCAACTCTTTGCGACCCCATGAATCTCAGCACGCCAGGCCTCCCTGTCCATCACCATCTTCCAGAGTTCACTCAGACTCATGTCCATCGAGTCAGTGATGTCATCCAACTGTCTCATCCTCTGTCGTCCCCTTCTCCTCCTGCCCCAAATCCCATCTATTTCCCATGAAGTGGAAACAGTGTCAGACTTTATTTTGGGGGGCTCCAAAATCACTGCAGATGGTGACTGCAGCCATCAAATTAAAAGACGCTTACTCCTTGGAAGAAAAGTTATGACCAACCTAGATAGCATATTCAAAAGCAGACACATTACTTTGCCGACTAAGGTCCATCTAGTCAAGGCTATGGTTTTTCCTGTGGTCATGTATGGATGGGAGAGTTGGACTGTGAAGAAGGCTGAGCGCCAAAGAATTGATGCTTTTGAAGTGTGGTGTTGGAGAAGACTCTTGAGGGTCCCTTGGACTGTAAGGAGATCCAACCAGTCCATTCTGAAGGAGATCAGCCCTGGAATTTCTTTGGAAGGAATGATACTAGAGCTGAAACTCCAGTACTTTGGCCGCCTCCATGCAAAGAGTTGACTCATTGGAAAAGACTCTGATGCTAGGAGGGATCGGGGGCCAAAGGAGAAGGGGACGACCCAGGATGAGATGGCTGGATGGTATCACTGACTTGATGGACATGAGTGTGAGTGGACTCCGGGAGATGGTGATGGACAGGGAGGCCTGGCATGCTGCGATTCATGGGGTCGCAAGGAGTCAGACGTGGCTGAGCAACTGAACTGAACTGAACTGATGGGGCCAGATGCCATGATCTTCGTTTTCTGAATGTTGAGCTTTAAGCTAACTTTTTCACTCTCCTCTTTCACTTTCCTCAAGAGGCTTTTTAGTTCCTTTTCACTTTCTGCCATAAGGGTGATGTCATCTGCATATCTGAGGTTATTAATATTTCTCCTGGAAATCTTGATTCCAGCTTGTGCTTCTTCCAGCCCAGCGCTTCTCATGGTCCTTAATCAGGGTCAATTCCCAACTCCCCCCACCACCCCCCGAAGACTTTTCAATTTTTGGAGACATTTTTGGTTGTCATAACTGGGGGTAGGGATAGGGTGGCGCCGCTATCATCCAGTAGGTAGAGCCCCAAGGATGCTGCTAAACATCCTGCAAAGCACAGGACAGCCTTCAGTGTTAAAAAATAATCCAGCCCAAAATGTCAATAGCACCAAGACTGAGAAACCCTGCAAGAGACTAAAGAAGTAAAACTCTGAGTAATACATTCAATATTTTATAATTTTAATCTACAGTCAAAATTATCCCCTGCCTATTTTCCTCATCAAATAAAAGATAAAAAAAATAAAAAGATAGCAAGGTGTTACAGACAAGCCTTAAAAGAAATTTCCAACTCACTCCACGAGGCTGCGACAATCTTGATTCCTGAATCACACAAGGGCATTTTCGAAAAAGAAAATTATCAGCTCATTTACTCAATGAAATAAGATGTGAAAATCTTGAAAAATTGTGGCACATTAAATCCAGCAAATACAAATAATCTGACTAAGTAGAGTTTGTCTCAGAAATTCAAAGATGGTTCAGCATTGTAACATCAGTTCATGCAATGTATCACATCAATAGATTATGAGATAAACCATAAATAGGCACAGAGAAATATCTGAAAAACTTCAATTCTCATTTATGAAAACTAAAATTTTTAAATCTTAAGAATATAAGGAAATTATTTCAATTGACATCTACTAAAAATATTTAGTAAAGGCCACGATGGTGTGGTTCACTCACCTAGAGCCAGACATCCTGGAGTATGGGGTCAAGTGAGCCTTAGGAAGCATTACTGTGAACAAAGCTAGTGATTGTTGTTGCTCAGTTGCTAAGTAGTGCCTGACTTCAACCCCCTGGACTGAGCATGCTAGGCTTTCCTGTCCCTCACCATCTCCTGGAGCTTGCTCAAACTCGTGTCCATTGAGTCGATGATGACATCCAACCATCTCATCCTCTGTCATCCCCTTCTCCTCCTGCCTTCAATCGTTTCCAACATCAGGGTCTTTTCCAATGAGTTGACTATTCATATCAGGTGGCCAACATCCTGGAGCTTCAGCTTCAGCATCAGTCTTTCCAATGAATATTCACGACTGATTTCCTTTAGGATTGACTGGTTTGATATCCTCTCGTCCAAGGGACTCTCAAGAGTCTTCTCAAGCACCACACTTCAAAAACATCAATTCTTCGGTGCTCAGACTACTTTATGGATCAACTCTTACATACATACATGACTACTGGAAAAGGTAGTGGAGGTGGTGGAAGTCCAGCTGAACTATTTCAAATTCCAAAAGATGATGCTGTTAAAAAGCTGAACTCAATATGTCAACAAATTTGGAAAACTCAGCAGTGGCCACAGGACAGGGACAGGTCAGTTTTCATTGTAATCCAAAAGAAGGGAAAAAAAAAAAGAAGGGTAATGCCAAAGATTGTTCAAGCTACCATACAATCATGCTCATTTCACATTCTAGCAAGGTCATTTTCATAATCTTTCAAGCTAGTCGGTGAACTGAGAGCTTCCAGATGTACAAGGTGGGTTTAGAAAAGGCAGAGGAACTAAAGAGCAAATTGCCAACATTCGCTGGATCATAGAGAAAGCAAGAGAATTCCAGAAAGGCATCTACTTCTGACTCATTGGCTAAGCAGAAGCTTTTGACTGTGTGGATCACAGTAAACTACGGAAAATTCTTAAATGGATGGGAATACCAGACCACCTTACCTGTCTCCTAAGAAACCTGTATGCAGGCCAAGAAGCAACAGACCTGGTCATGGAATAACTGATTGGTTCAAAACTGGGAGAGGAGTACATCAAGGTTGTATATTGTCACCCTGCTTATTTAAGTTATATGCAGAGTACATTATGTGAAATGCCAGACTGGAAGACTCTCACAAATTAGAATCAAGATTGCTGGGAGAATTATCAGCAACCTCAGATATGCAGAGGATACCACTCTAATGGAAGAAAATGAAGAGGAACTAAAAAGCTTCTTGAGGAAGGTAAAAGAGGAGAGTGAAAAAATCTGGCTTAAAATTCAACATTAAAAAAAAAAGATCATGCCATCTGGTCCCATCATTTTATGACAAATAAATGGGGAAGAAATGGAAAGAGTGACAGATTTTGTTTTCTTGGGGTCCAACATCACTGCAGATGGTGACTGCAGCCATGAAATTAAAATATGCTTGCTCCTTGGAAGGAAAACTATGAAAAACCTAGACAACATATTAAAAAGCAGAGACATCACTTTGCTAACAAAGGCTATGCTTTTTCCAGTTAGCACATATGGATGTGAGAGTTGGACCATAAAGAAGTCTGAACACCAAAGAATTGATGGTTTCAAATTGTGGTGTTAGATTCTTGTGAGTCCTTTGGATGGCAGGGAGATCAAACCAGTCAGTTTTAAAGGAAATCGATCCTGAATATTCATTGGAAGGACTGATGCTGAAGCTGAAGCTGAAGCTCCAGTACTCTGGCCACCTGTTGTGAAGAGCTGGCTCATTGGAAAAGACCTTGATGCTGGGAAAGATTGAAGGCTGGAGGAGAAGAGGGAGGCAGAGGATGAGATGATTAGATAGCATCACCAACACAATGGACATGAATTTGAGGCAACCCACTCCAGTACTCTTGCCTGGAAAATCCCATGGGTGGAGGAGCCTGGTAGGCTGCGGTCCATGGGGTCGCTAAGAGTCGGACATGACTGAGCAACTTCACTTTCACTTTTCACTTTCATGCATTGGAGAAGGAAATGGCAGCCCACTTCAGTGTTCTTGCCTGGAGAATCCCAGGGACGGAGGAGCCTGGTGGGCTGCCGTCTATGGGGTCACGCAGAGTCGGATACGACTGAAGCGACTTAGCATTAGCAGCCAGGAGATTGTGAAGGACAGGAAAGCCTGGCATGCTGCTGTCCATGATGTCACAAAGAGCTGGACAGGACTTCCAGACTGAAAAACAACAAATCAACAAAAACACATAGTGATGACCCGTGTGTGCTGAGTTGCATCTGACTCTATGCAACCCCAAGGACTGAAGCCCTCCAGACTCCTATGCCAATTGGATTTTCCAGGCAAGAAAACTGGAGGGGGTTGCCATTTCCTTCCCCAGGGGATCTCTCTGACTCAGGGTTTGAACCGTTGTCTGCTGTGTCTCCTGCATTGGCAGGCAGTTTCCTTAACACTGAGTCACCTGCAAAGCCCAGATGAAGTGCGTGGGCTCTGGAGCAGAAGCCTTGCTATGAGGCATATGGGGTCTTATTTCCCCTTCCAGGGACTGAACACGAGACCCCTGCATTGCAAGGCAATTCTTTAACCACTGGACCGCAAGGAAATCCCTGACCTTTAGAAGTATTGAAATTAATGAAACAAAAATGCTTGAAGTTATCACTTATACTTAGCACGGGAACTCTAAAAAGAAAAGAAAATATATAAACAATTAAAAGTGGAAATGACAGGATTACATACAAAGAAATGTAAGCAAAGCTACAGACTATTCAAACTAATAAGATGCTGCATGTAAGTTGCTGTAAATAATATTAGCATATGAAAATCAATGGCATGTATATACTTCATAATAATTACAGACCGTAATGAAAAGAATCTATTCACTATAAAAACAAATTATAAGATCCTTAGCAATAAGTGTAACAAAAAATGTACAGTACTTTTGGAGAAAGGATTGCAAAACATTTCTGAGGAATTATTAAAGAATGTGTGGTTAAGTGGAAAGATACAAAATACTCATCAGTGTAAGATTTAATACTGCAAACAGGATAAGTTCTCTCAAGTTAATTGTTAAATATTAATTCAATGCAATCTCAACTGTTTTTGATGGGCATTATCACACTATTACTATTATTTATATGTGAGAACATTGGACCAAAACATCTAAAATTTGTTGCTGTTATTGGTTTCTGTGTGTGCGTTGTTTGTGTGTATGTGTGTCTGCTTCTTTGCTGTTTGTGTCATTGGTCTCTTTATCTGTTCATGTGCCTCATACTTTAATATGTTTAAATTATTTTGCTTTTTCGTATATATTAGTATCTAGTAGAACAAGCCACTGTTTTTGCTCAGCTATTTCAAAATTAACCTTACTACTCATGTACTTTTATTCTTCCATATAAATTTTATAATAAATTAATCACTTAAAATAAGTTTGAAGCAAAAAATAGAAGAAATGACCTATAAGATATGACTTGCAAAATTATAATATTTATGGCAAAACGGTAATTGACACAGATGAATAGAAAGAAATAGAGAATCTTAACAGTCCTATACTCCAATGATAATGTGATATGCAATGCAGATGGCATAGTCAATAGATTGTGCTGGCCGGTCGAGGGAAGTTCATTAAATCCTCATCTCACAGCATAAATAAAAATCAAAACCAGACATATTTTTAAAGGTTCAGCTCCTTCAGTTCAGTTCAATTCAGTTGCTCAGTCATGTCTGACTCTTTGCGATCCCATGAACTGTAGCACCCCAGGCTTCCCTATCCATCACCAAGTCCCGGAGCATATTCAAATTCATGTCCATTGAGTTGGTGATGCCATCCAACCATCTTATCCTCTGTCATCCCCTTCTCCTCTTGCCTTCAATGTTTCCCAGCATGAGAGTCTTTTCTAATGAGTCTGTTCTTTGCATCAGGTGGCCAAATTACTGGAGCTTCAGCTTCAGCTTCAGCCTCAGTCCTTCCAATGAATATTCAGAGTTGATTTCCTTTAGGATGGACTGGTTAGATCTCCTTGCAGTCCAAGGGACTTGTTAATATGTTTAAAAGAAAATACAGGAGAAAGCCTTTAAGGCTTTGGGACAAGAAAGTATTTATTTAAAAAAATGACAAAAAATGTGAACAATAATTTGCCTACTTCAAAGTTAAAATTTTCAGTTTAATTAAAAGACTGAGAGAAGAAATTGACCATATCAGTGGAAACAGTGTCAGACTTATTTTGGGGGGCTCCAATGCAGCCATCAAATTAAAAGACGCTTACTCCTTGGAAGAAAAGTTATGACCAACCTAGATAGTATATTCAAAAGCAGAGACATTACTTTGCTGACTAAGGTCCGTCTAGTCAAGGCTATGGTTTTTCCTGTGGTCATGTATGGATGTGAGAGTTGGACTGTGAAGAAGGCTGAGTGACGAAGAATTGATGCTTTTGAACTGTGGTGTTGGAGAAGACTCCTGAGGGTCCCTTGGACTGCAAGGCGATCCAACCAGTCCATTCTGAAGGAGATCAGCCCTGGGATTTCTTTGGAAGGAGTGATGCTAAAGCTGAAACTCCAGTACTTTGGCCACCTCATGTGAAGAGTTGACTCATTGGAAAAGACTCTGATGCTGGGAGGGATTGGGGGCAGGAGGAGAAGGGAATGACAGAGGATGAGATGGCTGGATGGCATCACGGACTCGATGGACGTGAGTCTGAGTAAACTCGGGAAGATGGTGATGAACAGGGAGGCCTGGCGTGCTGCGACTCATGGGGTCGCAAAGAGTCGGACGCGACTGGGCAACTGAACTGGACTGAACATAACTATCAAATGATTCGTTTCCTAAATTTAAGAAACACTCTTACAAATCCATAAAAAGTAATTTTAAAAAACGAATGGAAAGTGTATACTATATGTAAATAGATGACATACAGAAAACACATATGAATGGTCATCACGTAAAACGACAATGTTTAGCTTTTCTGCTAATGGGGAAATGGACATCAAAATCGCACCAAGGGGAAATTCAGTGGTGGTCCAGTGTTTAGGCCTCAGTGCTCTAACTGCTGGGGCCCAGGGCTGGATCCTTGTTCAGGGAACTAAGAGCCACCAACCATGCAGTGTGGCCTGAAATAAAATAAAATATTGGTAATATTCATGACCCAAACTGGCAGAAATTTATAAAATTCTGAGTTTCCCCTTCTGTCAAGTATGTTGGGAGTTGGGAAGAACATACTCCTTGAAGGGTGGAGAATTTATGTATGTCTCTGAGTGCATTGTGGTAATATCCAATAAAGTTGAAGATGTGATTATGATTGACCCAATAAGTGCCTACTTAGATAAAAATCTGAAGTTTTTGAACCTGTGCACAAGTGACATACACGAGAAATTCATGTAGAGAGCTGGAGGCAGAAAGAGTTGATTCACAGGTTGGGGAGATTTACAAGCCAGGAACTGAACATAATTTTATGGTCCTATGAGGGACAGGTCCTTGGGAGGACATGGGGACTTCAGAGGGCACTGGGGACCTTTCTCATGAAGGAGACTGGACACTGAGCAGTGTCCTTGGCTTGACACGGAAGCAGCAAGACATAACTTTGAAAATAAGTTTATTGTGTGTGTGTGTCTATTGTAGTTTTTTGCCTTGCTCTTCCCATGAGGTTTTGATAAAGCAGTCTACATGTGTACAAAGTTGTTTTAACCTGGTCTTTTTTCTGCCTAGAGAAGTTCCTTTAGCATTTGTAGTCAATCTGGTTTGGTGGTGCTGGATTCTCTGAGCTTTTGCTTGTCTTTAAAGCTTTTGATTCTTCCAGTGAATTTGAATGACAGCCTTAAACAGAAATAGAGTCACAGATATAGAAAACAGTCTTATGGTTACCAGAGGGGAAAGTGAGGGAGGGATAAATTAAGAAATTGGAATTGACATATACACACTGCTATATTTAAAATAGGGCTTCCCTGTTGGCTCAGTGGTAAAGATTCTGCCTGCCAATGCAGGAGCTTCAGGAGATATGGGATTTGATCCTTGGGTCAAGAAGATCCCCTGGAGAAGGAAAGGACAACTCAGTCCAGTATTCTTACCTGGGAAATCCCACTGACAGAGAAGCCTGGTAGATGAAAGTCTATGGGGTCACAAAAGAATCAGACATGACTTAGTGACTAAACAAGGATCTATAAAATAGATGACTAATAAGGACCCACTATACAGCGCAGGGAGTTGTACTCAGTACTCTGTAACAACCTACAAGGGAAAACAATCTAATAAAGAGTAGATATGTATGTATGCATAAATGATTCACTTGGTTGTACAGAAGAAACTAAAACAATATTATAAATTAATATATTCAAATAAAAATTAAGAAAAAATAAAGTGTGTAACCAATGCAAAAAAGAGAAGTTCAGGCTTTGGACAATGAGCACATCTATAGTGACCCAAAGACCCAGGGCAGAGAGATACCCAGGATTTAGTTAGCTGGGCATTTCATGCTGCCCCAAGAGGAACAGACCAGAGTGATTTCCATTAAATTTTCCGCCAGCCTGACAGCGTGGTGCTTAGCATCCGATTTCACTTGATTTTAGGAAAAAAAAAAGAATGGACTAATTTTTGCAAACCTGAGTTTGTAGAGTACTATTCATACCAACTGCTTAGACATGTCCACCATTTGAAGCTCATGCATGGAGCTCCTGATGAATTTTCAGCTTGAAACCTTGGACTAAAAATTCATGCCTTAGACATCCTTCCCTCGTTAGAGCAATTATCACATTATGCGTAATTATAAAGATTATTTTTACCTCCCCAGTCTCAGGGTCTCCCATGCCTGTCATGTAATAGCCTCCTTGGAAACGTTCATGCCTTCCTTCTGGTAGGTCTGTAGCCACACCCTTCCTTTGCCTCCAACAGACACGCCTGAATTTCATATGGAATGATATATTTAGGAATATGTTCTTGACTTTTTATTTTTATCAAATCCTGCGGCATACTGGAGTCGGTTTTTCCTCTCTCATATCTGTTCCTGGCTTAAGGCTAAATAGTGTACCAATCAAAACCGAGTAGAATCCCCCTCCCACCTTCAATGACTTAATTATGAAATGAAAATCCCAGGAATTCCGGCAGAGCATTTAGCATCAGACCTTTTTCTTCTGCAGGCTCTTCACAGGCTATTAGGCTAATAAGCTTTACTATCTGTTCTATAACCTCTGGTCGTTATTCAGCTGAGTGAGCATTAAGACGGGAAACATAATGAGAGGAGAGCAAGGTAAACTTAATAAAGCATTCTTTGTTCTCCTCGTAGAGATGGAATAATGGGCAATTTCTTCTTGTTTATTGTCCACATAAAGGATTTAATGGGATCTGCACCCTCGCTGAGACTAGGAGCTTTGTCCTGGAAAACTTGCTCTCAGCTGAGAGCAGGTTTAGAAGCAGCTGCTGGGAGGAAGAGCTGGGACACCCCAGGCGTTTCCATACATGCCGCCTTCTTGGAAGGATCCTTGGTACTTCTCACACAACCTTGCTAAGGCTGTTCTGTTGTGCATTGAATTATAATACGCAGATTTGACCTTTTCCTCTTTTAAAAAATTTATTTTTTAATTGAAGGATAATTGCTTTACAGAATTTTGTTGTATTCTGTCAAACATCAGCATGAATCAGCCATAGGTGTACATATGTCCCCTCCCTCTTGACCTTTTTCTTACTGGATAACCTGGTGTGCCGCATTCATTTAGAACACGGATTCTGGGTGGATTTATAAGCCACATTATAGTTTAGCGGGACAAAGACCTGAAGGGTCACCCAAGTGAGTTCTTAGTGGCAGAAGGGAAAAGAGTTAGTGTCACATTTGGTTGGGAGGTGGAGGGGGGCAGTTAGGTGAATGTTTTGTCAATGAGAAAAGGATGCTTCTTATTTAAATCACAAAATGTACTTATTGAACAGATACTTATATAAAGCTTACTCTTTTCAAGTCTCTACTCGAAGAACTTTACAAATATTAAAGCATTTAATCCTCCTAATATTCCCATGAGGTAACAACTCATTATACTCATTCTATAGTTGAGAAAATGGAGGCATGGAGAGGTTACGTTAGTTGCATAAAGTCACATAGCATAATTTGCCCAAGTGTTGGAATTTAGCTCCAATGCAGTGAAAGGCTGAGTCGCATTTACTGTTGATAAAAATGTGCATCCCTATAGATTTAATCAAATAACGGATGGTAAACCCATATTGATAGTTAGGATGCTAAACTCAGAATTTCTAATAAAAAAGAAAGAAAGGAATAGTTACTGAACATCTACTTTATACCTAGAAGTTAAAACATGTTATCTCATGCACTGACATAAAGGAGAAATTATTCCCCTCATATTACAGATGAGGGAACAAGGATTATAGAGATTAAAAGATGTGTCAGTGGCCCCACAGTTAGTTGGCAACAGAACTTCAGCTTGAATATACGTCTAAATTCAATGTTTTTGCATTTAGCATCTTCTAAAAAATACACTCTATCCCAGACTGTGGATCTGATGTCAGAGTTTTCATCATTCTTCTACAGAACAGTCAATGCAGTAACTGGCTGCTACTATGTGCTATCATTACAGAAGTCACTGCATCTAAACGCATATTTTTGGCACAGAATCCTTTTCCACTTTTATCACAATTCACCAATTTTCTATGGTTCATGTTACTGTGCAGTGCTTTGCAATGCTCTGAATACAATTTTTGACTCCCTGTTAATGCTCTTGGTCTTCTTTCCTAGTTTTCATTTTTACTGAGAGACAACCTGGTTTTCCAACAAAGGCACAGTGTAATTTTTTCCCTTCCTAAGTGGCTGAAAAGCTCACATTCATGACATTCTTTGCCCCTTCCTTTGTGATCAGTCCTTCTGCCCTGTTCTGTTAATAATTAGAAAGATAGCACCTCTTTCTTCCCTTTGCCTAGAATAATCAGAGACGCATCTCTTCATCTTTTTCCTATTTTCCTTTTTTGCCAGAGGTGTATTCTGAGGTGATCAAAGGTAGTTTATTCAAGTGTCAAACGTGTTTCTAGGAGTGCTAAACTGCAGAAAATTCAATGCCACACAGGTACAATGTATGTATAATTTATAGATAAGCAGAATGAGGTTGGCAGGTGCTTCTGATGAGCGTCATGCCAGATGTAAATATTCCCAGTTCATGTATTCATGAGTTTATTCAAAGTCCAGTTTCTAGTGACCAGGTGCCTGAAAAGAGTGGCATAAACTCCTTCTAATCATGGCATAAATTCACATCAATAGCTACAGGATTACATGAAAAGCGACATGAAAAACCAAAGTAGATATGTTCTCATGAGAGATACTCATTGATTTGGAAGTTCATTTTTTTTTTCTATTTCAAAGGTAACTTGTTTATGCCTATCAACTCTCAGCTCTTTATATAAAAATGTTCTGTAGTAGAAATCTTCAGAGGGATAGTCCTATGCCATGAAAAAGTCTTAAAAATGTATTTCAACCCACTGCTTCCTTTAGTTCAAATAAAATCATTTAAAAGCTTTATGACCATCATATGCCACATTGTGATCATAAGCTTGAACAGGGCTTCCCAGGTAGTGCTAGTGGTAAAGAACCTGCCTGCCAATGCAGGTAGACGTAAGAGACCTGAGTTTGATCCCTGGGTCGGGAAGATCCCCTGGAGAAAGCAATGGCTACCCACTCCAGTATTCTTGCCTGGAGAATCCCATGGACAGAGGAGCCTTGCAGGCTGCAGTCCATGGGGTCACACAGATTTGGACACGACTGAAGTGACTTAGCAGCAGTAGTAGTAACAGCAAACTTGAACAACCTCTCACCCCTTTACATACCTAGTTGCATCGAGACACTGCTGAACAGTGAGCAGAAGTCTGAGCTATCTGCAACAGAACAATGTCATGCTCTAACATCTGGGCATCAAATGCATTACTTTTAAGCTTTCTCACTGAAGGTCTGATACTGATAGGTGAAGACTGTATATCTTATGAGATTAGTGCAATTCTCTTTCAGGAATACAAAACTAGTTCTTAGAAACTTCCAACGACCTAATCCTCTAGCCAGCTATGAAGAATTCGTTAAAATAGATATATTGCTAAATTTCTATCAGGTGTTTGAATCATTTCTGTGATTAATCCATGTAAATGAAGCTCATTACACTCATTTACAGGGGAAATGCCTATATATTGTATGCATGTGTATGCGTACAGTTGTTCAGTTATGTCCAGCTTTCTACAAGCCCATGGGCTGAGGCTTGCCAGGCTCCTCTGTCCATGGAATTTTCCAGGCAAGAATACTGGAGGGGATTGCCATTTCATTCTCCAGGAAATCTTCCCCACCCAGGGACTGAAACTGTGTCTCTTTGCATTTCCTGTGTTGGCAGGCAGATTCTTTACCACCATATCCCCTGGGAAGATGCCTGGAAAGACGCTATGTATACATATTATTTTTTCCAGGTCTCATCCTATTGTTGGCTTTGCTTGAACAATTTTTTTTCACCAGTTTCACTGACCTTCATTGCATCTCCAAGGAGGAATGGCGTGTCCCTGTCTTCATTGAAGTCATATTCAGGAAGGTGAATGAAGAAAGAAATTGAAGGGCTAGTCTATCTTAATTTCCTAGGGTTATCCAAACAAAGAACTGCAAACTGGATGGCTTAAAATAACAGAAATTTATTCTTTTGCAGTTTTTGAGGCCAGAAGTGTGAGATCAAGGTTTGGGCAGGATTGACAACTCTGAGGCTCTGACAGAATCTGTTCCTTGTCTCTTTTCTACTCTCTGGTGCTTTTCTAGATACATATGGTATTCCTTGGTCCATAAAAGCATAACTTTGATCTCTCATTTCATCTTCACATGGCTTTCTCCTTGTATGTGTGTTGGTCTCCGAGTCCGTTTTTAATAAAGAGATCAGTCATATATATTTGGGCTCACCCTAATGATTCAATTTTAACTTGATTGCCTTTTTAAAGACTCCATCTACAACTAAGTTCACATTCTGAGGTACTGGGGGTTAGGTCTTCAACATCTGAATTTGGATGGGGACACGACTCAACCTATAGCACCTTCCTTGATATAATATGGTCTATTAAACAGGACATGTGAATGTGTAAGTGAGTGAAGTCGATCAGTCATGTCCGACTCTTTGCGACCCCATGGACTGTAGCCTACCAGGCTTCTCTGTCCACGGGATTCTCCAGGCAAGAATACTGGAGTGGGTTACCGTTTCCTTCTCCAGGGGATCTTCCCGACCAAGGGATTGAACCTGGGTCTCCTGCATTGGAGACAGATGCTCTAATCTTTGAGCCACCAGGGAAGCCCCATGGGAGGTTATTTGAGAGACAGTGGTTCCAGTGGGGAGCTGCACAGGCCTTGGGGTTGAGTGGCCTGTGTTCAAATACTGCCCGTGGCCCTTATCAACAGCTTGTTATGGGCAAGTGACTAACTCACTATGTGCCTCAACTTTACCTAATGAAAAATGGGATCATACTTGTACCTACCTTTTTGCTTAAAAAGGTACTATATAAAATTTTCCAAATACTTTGTTGAATTCAAACTTTGTACTTTCCCTTTAGGTACATTTCTGATCTATCTCATCAATAGTTCTGCTAAAAATAGGAAAGATTTTCATTAGAAATAATCGGTTCTCCAAGAATCCATGTGGAGTGATCACCTCTTTATGTTCACAAACCATTTTTATGTATATTTTGCTTATTCTTTTCTATTTCTGCTTATTCCTCATTTATTTAATCTGCAACCCTCATTACATTAATCCATCTTTTTAGAAATTCATTTATTTTCTCTCCCTATCATTCTGGTCTTTGATATACACATTTGTGCATACTTGCACACACACACACACACACACATTTTATTAGTAGGGCCTTTATATGCTGTTTTCAGTCTCTTAAGAAATTCTTCATTTTCCATTTTGCATTCTCATGTAATACTTCACAGACTCAACAGTCTCATGTTCAAGGTTAATTCTGTTCACAAAAGAAAAAAGAAAACCAATAATTATTGGGAGCATCCTAGACATTGGGTGTTTTACAGGAAACATCTCTCTGATATTATCCCTTTCCTAAGGTGATACAGCAAGTAAATACCAGAATTAGAATTTGACCCACAAGCAGATTTTAAAATATGTGTAATATTTTCCCACAATTGTGCAGATTCTGAATAAAATAAATATGGTTCAGACGTACTGTATCAGATTATCTTCTTATGGCCCTGGATCACTTTCCTCATGTTTCACAAAGTTCCCAGGGATGGTGTCTGTGGGTGAGATGCAGTTAGAGGTTCTGATGATAACTTAGGCCTCAGAATAAGACCTGTTCAATAAGACAGAATTCCACCTGTAAGAGGCAAGACCTTTTGCATTTATTTACAAATAATGTATTTGTATGATTCAAGAATGTGATCTGGCCTGGGTTAATCTTAATCTGACTCTAATGCAGGTTGACAAAGGGACAAAAAAAGAAAGCATTTGTAAGTTCCAGATTTACAGCAACATCAAGTCACAGCTGACTGCCCATCCCACGCATTGTATGGATTGCAGGGTGCAATGCTAAAGTAGTTTTTTGAGAAATGAGATGCTGCATATTTCATTTTTTTTTCAATATTACCATCCTGCCAGGAACTGCTATAAAAGTATCCTAAGTCCTGAAATGGGAGGGATGGATTTTCCAAATAGATGCCAAGCACTAGGGAAGCCTCCAAGCTTGTACATTGCCCATTTGGGTTGTTAGCACAGACACTGCAGCATCAACCAAAGTATTTATTAAGGGCCCAGCTGCCCTGGATGCCACACAAGATGCCGCACAAACAGCCAGAAACAAGTGCAGCCCTGCTCTCTAGGCTCAGATTGATAGGAGCTGACAGTTTTAGGTCAAGAGTCCAGGTTATTTCTGTAGGCGTGTGCAACACAGCCTGGCTTACCCAGTAAGCCCTCCTCCTTTTAACCCCAAGTACATCCCATGTGACAGGCAGGACTAGAAATATTATCTGTCTTTTACATGAAAGTTCATGTGCCCTCCTCTGGGTTCTATAACTTGAGGTTAACAGAGCATGATCCAAACCCTGATCCCTGAGGTAGTGGATCTCCTGTTTTCTTGCATCCACCCAGTTGCCTTTGTCACGTACTGTGTGAACATTTTATATAATCACACATCTAAGATGTAAATCTTATTTTTTTTATTGGAGTATAGTTGATTTACAACGGTGTGTTAGTTTTGCACAGCAAAGTGAATCAATTATACATGTACGTATATCCACTCTTTTTTTTTGGGGGGGGGGCGGTGGGAGGAGGGTCTTTCTGATAGCTCAGTTGGTAAAGAATCTGCCTGCAAAGCAGGAGATCCCAGTTCGATTCCTGGGTCAGGAAGATCCCCTGGAGAAGGGATAGGCTACCTACTTCAGTATTCTGGGGCTTCCCTTGTAGCTCAGCTGGTAAAGAACCTGTCTGCAATGTGGAAGACTTGGGTTCAGTCCCTGGGTTGGGAGGATTCCCTGAAGAAGGGAAAAATTTACCACTCCAGTATTCTGGCCTGGAGAATTCCATGGACTGTATAGTTTCTAGCATTTCTGGATAAGGTATATAATTGCTAATATCACAAACATAGATACATTTTTTGGGCTTCCCCTATAGCTCAGTTGGTAAAGAATCTGCCTTCAATGCAGGGGACATCTGTTCGATTCTCGGGTTGGGAAGATCCCTTGGAGGAGGGAAACGCTATCTACTCCAATATTCTGGCCTGGAGAATTCCATGGACTGTATAGTCCCTGGGGTTGCAAAGAGTCAGATATGACTGGATGACTTTCACCTAAATCTTTTTTAGATTCTTTTCCCATAGAGGTCATTACAGAGTACTGAGTAGTAGTACTGTGTTCTACAGTAGGTCTTTATTAATTATTTGTTTCATATATGCACACATGTATTCTTAGTCACTCAGCTGTGTGTGACTCTTTGCGACCCATTGGACTGTAAGTCACCAGGCTCCTCTCTCCATGGGATTCTCCAGGTAAGAATACTGGAGTGGGGTGCCATGCCCTCCTCCAGGGGATCTTCCTGACCCAGGGATCGAACCCACATCTCTTATGTCTCCTGCATTGGCAGGTGGGTTCTTTACCTGCTGAGCCATCAGCAAGCCCTATTTTATATATAGTAGTGTGTGTATATTAATCCTAATCAAGGTGCTAATCTTAAAGTAGGAGAATTTCAGACCTGGAAGGCTCCTAGGAGCCTGAATTCAGCACCCTTCTTTTATTTATGGGGGACTTGAGCGTTTCTAAAATGTACAATAAACCCCCTCAGTACAGTACATTCTTGGCAGAGCTCTGCCTAGAACCCAAGAGGGGCTGATGGTTCCAAGCACATTAATTGCATTTAAACTGAGAATTCCATGGGGTTTGATATCGCAAGTAGTTTTCTTTTCTTCTGGTCAAAATTCTTCTTATCCCATGTTGCTTCTCTTGAGGCGGTCTGAAACATTGTCCACCTCCAGAAGCAGAGAAATGCCCTGGATAACATAGACTGAGGTTGTTGAGACACTGGAAACAGAAGAAACAGTGAAGTCAGGCTGAGGTTTCCATGTAAGGAATCAACTTCACTCTTTTCAATCATGGATAATCAGTCCAAGATAAAAAGAGTGGTCTGAACACATTGAGCATCTCACACAGCAGATTCATGAATGAACCTGAAGCAAACAATTTTGAAAGTTCTGATGGAGGCAGGGGAGAATAAACTAAGGGAAGAGCATGTCAGGAAACTAGAATTAATAATTTGCGTGCAAGGTGTAAAACTCTGGACTAAAATTGGATCCACAGAGCGTTGACACATGCTGATTGAAATTGACTTTTTGTCATCCTCCATGAAAATGAACTGAACTGAAATAACCTGTCCTAGAAACTTCTTTTTTCAGCTCCTTTTCTTATACAATGTAAAAATAAAGGTCATGCAAAGACACACACACAGGCACTTACGTTCATTTTTTTAAAGTGGATCAGCAAGATGAATGAAATGATACTATTTATTTGTAATCAATAAATTAATATGTGCTTATTGTGAGTCACAAAGATAACATCACAAGATTAATAAGACACGGTTTCCTGCCTTCAAGGAGCTCTGAGTCTAGCTAGCAAAATACACAGGGACAGAGTAATCAAAACACAATATAGAAAGGGCTATAAAAAAGGGTGTTTAAAAAGTATCATGGTGGCTGAACAGTGAATCCTGCAAGTGCTGGTTAGAAGATGCTGGTCTGGGAAGACTTGAGATAGGAAGAGGCCTTTCAAAAGTAGCAAGATAGGAAATGACATTTCAGAAAAAGAAATTGTGTAATAAAAGCACAGTCAGGTGGGAGCATGACATATCATGCTTTGTTCTGTGAATGATTAGTATCATGCGTATATGGGGCAAGATGCAGGAAAGAAAAATAGAAGATGAGTCGGAAGGGAAGGGATTGGTTAGATCACGTGTTGAAAAGCCTTGGTTACCTGGAGAAGGAGCTCAAGCTTTATCCAAGATGCTGCTCAACTGGGGAGTGACTTGTTGAACTGTTTATTGTTCAGAAAATAAATTCCAAGAGAAAGACAGATCTGAAATGACGATGACACTGTTCATTGAGCAATATCGGTCCATTTTCTGGATGAAAATAGCATATTATTTATTGTCTAATTTCTAAATTTAGCGCAGAGTTAAAGTGTTGATGACAGCCAATGCTATCGAAGCTTTGCTGAAATCAGTATAGTCAGATATTGCCGATGATGCAAATTGTCAAGCTGTTTTGAAAAGAAATATGGAAGTACATTATTAAGGAAAATATATGCAGTCATGTGCCTTGAAGTAGCAGTCTCAGTTTTGAGAATTTAAATGAAGAAAATTATCCAAAGCCAAAAGAATCATAAAATTTAGAGACGTTTATTTTAGCATTATTTATAATACCCAGATAAAAAATAAGTACCAACAAAAAGACTGTTGAGATCTTTATTTTATGTTAGAGATGTTTATGAAATGTTTGTGTTTATGTTAGATATGTTTATTTTAGCATTATTTATAATAGCCAGATATAATACCCAGATAAAAAATAAGCACCAACAATAAAACAGTTATAAGTACATTGTATCAAACTGGCCAAATGAGGTGTAAAGCACTGATTAAAATATCTATTGAAACACAAAAGGTTTAGTTAATATGATGTTTAAAAATACAAACATATGTGTTCATTATTATTCCTGCTATGTAAAATTAAATGTGTGTAGCAACAAAAATTGAAGAGAGCAAAGACAAATGAACACTGTGTAATGTATTTGGAAAGCAAAATTTTTCTCGTTATATTTAGAGTTGCATTAATGCTTTTTTAATGATGCCTGTAGAAAAAAATCACATTTAAAATAGCTGTCATTTATTAAATGTCTATATTATGCTAAGCACTGTACATGTTTTATCTTATTTAATTCTCACAGCATTCCATAAGGATGATACTGTTATGATCTATCCTTAATTGAATTTTAATTTTTTTTGAATTGATATATATGTATAATTTATAAATATAAAGCAACATAAATAATTTTATTAAGAATAAGAGCAATATCTTTGCCTTTCAACTCCAATTCATATAAATGATTTTAGAAGTTTCTCAAGCGCCTCTGTATTTTCAAATCATGTGATACTCTATGCATCCACGCATGCTAAGTTGCTTCAGTTTTGTCCAACTCTGTGCGAACCTATGTATTGTAGCCTGTGAAGCTCCTTTATCCATGGGATTCTCCAGGCAAGGATACTGGAATGGGTTGCCATTTCCTTCTTCAGGGAATCTTCCCGATCCAGGGAATGAACCCACATCTTTTACGTCTCCTACATTGGCAAGTGGGTTCTTTACCACTAGTGCCACTTGCAAGCCCATTTGATACTCTAACCATTTATAAATTCAAGCTTAAAATATTATTTATTTAATAAAATCAAGCCATTCTTTACAAATTTGCCTTTGAAAAGGAATAAATAGTTGTTAAATCTTGAGTAGAACTCATCAAAGAAAAAAGAGAAAATAGAAACGACTAATATCAAGAATAAAAAAGAGACATCAAACATAATTCATGGATATTACAATTAAAATAAGACAATAAAAAAAGTCATATGGCAGTGTACTTGAATGTTTAAAGAAATGGGACAAATTCACTGGAAAGCAATTCATCAAAAATGTGGAGAAAGAAATAGAAAATATTAATTGCTGCTTCTGCTAAGTCGCTTCAGTTGTGTCCGACTCTGTGCGACCCCATAGACAGCAGCCCACCAGGCTCCCCTTTCCCTGGGATTCTCCAGGCAAGACCACTGGAGTGGGTTATATATTAAAGAATTGCATTCTTATTTCAAATCTTCTCACTAAAAAAAAAAAAAAAAGCAAACATGGATGCCTTTGCTGGTGAGTTCTACCAGCTATTTTTGGAAGACATCATACCAAGATGTTGTGGATGTAAAAAGCATGGGGTCATACCCATATTTCCAAGCTAGACAGATTTTTCTGGCATGAGCAGAGTAAAAAGTGTGGGAAGGGAACAATGGAGGCAGAACAACTCATTAGGAAATGATAAGAAATACCCAGGTAGAATAGGGTGTGTCCTGAACCTGATTAGAGGCTATAGAGATGGAAGAGAATATAACACAGAGAGACGCCAATGCTGAACTTTCACACCATTACCCCTTGTCAAAGAACATCATGCTCAGAAGAGGGGTGGGAGGACTCTGCTCTCATCAAATCAATGGGCAACCATTTTTGAGGGGTGTGTTCACCTTTCAGGACAAGCTAATAAGTCAGTCTACCTTACCTGTCCATTCTGTAGCAATGGGCTAGAGATGGGAACAGGAGCCATGCCCTCAGTGATAACAAGGAAAAATGCTTGAAATTAGAGTGTAAATCTCATCAAAGAGCTGGGAAGTTAATGAGAAATACATGATCAAGCCAAGGTTAAGCAAAGATCTGGAACCCAGACAGGTGAGCTTCCTTTGTTCTGGACCATGTTGCTACCTTGGGAAAGGCAACCAGAATCCCACTGGCAATTTTGGTGACCTTGAGAGGCTACAAACAGGTGACGTCTGATAGACCAGCACCTACCCTGTGCTGGACCCGGATCAGCATAACCTGGATATCGCTACAGTGATGTAGAAAACAAGCAGCCACAAAATTCAGCGCCTTAGAACATTAATGTTTTTCTTGCTTTCAATTCTGCAGGCTGGTAGGGTCTACTCTGCTTCCATCTGAGGCCTCTGGGCTTGTTCCTAGGATGCAGATGAGCTTCAGATGTGCTCTCTGAGTCTGGTATTCTCCTTCCATCAGCTGCTGTCCTGGGCATGCTCTTCTTCTGGAGAAAGTTGAGATTGAGCAGCACCATGTAACCACCCCTAAAGCTCTTTTGCATTCTATTGGTCACAGTAAGTTGGTACCAGGGGTACACACCCAAGGGGTCAAGTGGCGGGGAAGTGAAGCTTTTCTGAACAATATTCCAGTTCATCCTAACACCTAAATGTGAAAGATGGTTAACAGACATTTGGTCCTGTCCAAAGTATCTTTGATATTTGGTTCTGTTCAAAACATCCATAAGACATTTGGTCCATGCCAAAAGACCTTTGATATTTGCAGAGCCATTTGAAATTTCCAGAGCATCCATAAGGCATTTGGTTCATGCCAAAAGCTTCATGGTATTTGGTCATACGTGGACCTGTCCGAATTGTCAGTGGAGACATTTTGTCCATGTCAAACGTCCCTTGATATCTGATCCTGCCCAAAACCATTTGATGGCTCAGTGGTAAAGAGTATGCCTGCAATGCAGGAGACCCGGGTTTAATCCCTGGGTTGGGACGAGCCCCTAGAGAAGGGAATGGCCATCCACTCCAGTATTCTTGCCTGGAGAATTCCATGGATGGAGGAGCCTGGCAGGCTACAGTCCATGGGGTCGCAAACAGTCAGACACTATTACTATAGCCATGAAGCCTGAGGGCTCAGTAGGCAAAGAATCTGCCTGTAATGCAGGAGACACGGGAGATGCGGGTTTGATTCCTGGGTCAGGAGGATCCCCTGGAGGAGGAAATGGCATCCCACTAGGGTATTCATGCCTGAAAAATCCCATGGACAGGAGGGCTACGATCCAAAGGGTCACAAAAAGTCAGACACAACTGAGAAATTTAGCACACAAATATGATTATGGACATTTTGGATGTCCATAATTTCAACAACTTTTTGGTGTAGGTCATATGTCTTACAGATGTTTTGGACAGTACCAAATGTCCTGCAAGGCTGAAAGACATTCATTTTTTTTTCTAATATGATTTTAGAAGATAATACTGGAGGATATATTCAGGGCAGAGAATAATTTATTTAAAATTATATAAAATAAAAAATAGTTGGAATAAAACTACATTAAAAGTAAGAATTTATATTATTAAATGATATCACTAATGAGTTAAAAAAGAAGTAAGACACAAAAAAGGAGAAAATTATTGCAACATACACACTGCCAAAGAGCTTGATTCTGGAAGCCATAATAAAGATTTCTGACAAGTCAATAAGAGAGAGGGATTTCCCTGGTGGTCCAGTGGTTAAGACTTTGTCTTCCAATGCAGGGGATGTGGGGTCGATCCTTGGTCAAGGAGCTAAGATCCTATAGGCCTTGAATCCAAAAAAAGAAAAAGTAAAATGAAAACATAAGAAAGAATATTGTAACAAATTCAATAAATATTTAAAGAAAAATAAATAAAAGAAAACATAATAGAAATAGATTAAAAATGTGAATGGGCAGTAAAGTAAGAAGAAATTTAAATGCTCAAAAAATGTAAAACAGTTTTCAATCTCATTATTACTGAAGAAAATGCAAACTGAAACCAGAAAGAAATATCTTTATATGCCTGTTAAAATGACTAAAAAAAGTTACCATGAAGAAAGTTTCATTCACTGAAAGAAGTGTATATATTGGGACAAACTCTTCAGAAAACACTTGGCTTTTCTTATCTAGTGGAGTTGAAGCTATGTCCAATTTCTGACCTTGCAACTGCACTTCCAATTACACATCACAGAGAATCAAGGATACTTGTGTCTCAGAGCACATATATGAGAACTTCAGAGTGACTTCTTTATCTGTAGCACAAGCCAGAAACAACTCAACTGTCCCCAAACAGTTGAATGAATAAACACACTATATTCACGAGATAGAATTTTGCACAGTGATAAACCAAATACAGCAGAGACCTACTCAACAGTGTCCATGAAACCTGCAATGCAATGAAATAAGTCATAAAACAATGCATTTTCATCAGTTCTTAGAAAATTTGATAAAAAAGAAAAAGAATAAGTGTCATTGTTTATTTAAACGGGGATGAAGGAAAGAGGACTTGAAAGGTGGTCATATGTGTATTTGCTTTATCATATTCTATGTTGATCGCAGCCATGAAATTAAAAGATGTTTTCTTCTTGGAAGGAAAGTTATGACCAATCTAGACAGCATATTAAAAAGCAGAGACATTACTTTGCCAAAAAGTTGTGTCTACTCAAAGCTATGGTTTTTCCAGTGATCATGTATGGATGTGAGAGTTGGACCATAAGGAAAGCTGAGCACCAAAGAATTGATGCTTTTGAACTGTGGTGTTGGAGAAGACTCTTGAGAGTCCCTTGGACTTCAAGGAGATCTAGCCAGTCCTCTGATCTCCTAAAGGAGATCGGTCCTGGGTGTTCATTGAAATGACTGATGTTGAAGCTGAAACTCCAATACTTTGGCCATCTAATGCGAAGAACTGACTCATTTGAAAATACCCTAATGCTGGGGAAGATTGAGGGCAGGAGAAGGGTTTGACAGAGGATGCGATGATTGGATGGCATCACTGACTCAATGGATATGAGTTTGGGTAGGCTCTGGGATTTGGTAATGGACAGGGAGGCTTGGCGTGCTGCAGTTCATGGGGTCGCAAACAGTCGGACACGACTGAGCAACTGAACTGAACTGAACTGAAGGTTGATCATAGCTTTCCTTCCAAGGAGCAAGCATCTTTTTATTTCATGGCTGCATGTGCCTGTATAGTTCATGGAATTCTGTAGACCAGAATACTGGAGTGGGTAGGCTTTCCCTTCTCCAGGGAATCTTCCCAACCCAGGGATCAAACCCAGGTCTCCTGCATTACAGGCAGATTCCTTACCAGCTGAGCCACAAGAGAAGCCCAAGAATACTGAAGTGGATAGCCTATCCCTTCTCCAGCAGATCTTCCTAACCCAGGAATCGAACCATGGTGTCCTGCATTGCAGGTGGTTCCTTTACCAACTGAGCTATCAGGGGAATGTGATTAGTTATCTTAAACATGACAATTCCAGAGAAAACTTCATCTATTTATTTATTCTAGATTCATAAAATCCTGAAGGATTGATAGATAAAGGACTTGAAAACTTTCATAACAGACGGGACACAGGAATATATAGAAACTAAAAGCACTACAATTGTACTTTTGTTTTGAAGAAAAAAGAAAAAAAACTTTACCTTCCACTTGAATCAAGGACAAAATGAATTCTCAGCAGCCTGACTTAGATTCCATTTGCTCATGGCAGTTTCTGGCACAAAGTAAGTGCACTCTGACCAAACTGAGTGCCATATAGATATTTGAAATTAGGTGAAAGGTGCAGTTTTTCCACTAGGTTTCAGATGAAGCTTCCTAGAAAAATGGTGGTAATAATGCTAACTATGACAGGTTAGCTGGCTGGCCAGAGGCAAGGAGCTTCTCTTGAGAGTTTGTTTTCTTGTGCAGCAAATTACTTGCCATCCAGAAATGTGATAATCACCAAGGTCACCAGAAAAGACAAAACAGATTTTTTTTTCTTCAAGAACCTAATAAATCATCAAGAGACCATTACCACCAGATGTTCTAAGTGCAGTAACAGACATATTTTCAAGACAAGAGGCAACCAAACCAGTCTGAGGATCCTAGGAAATCTTTGAGCAGGTTACTTCAGAGATGGACCTGAAAGGCTGGCAGAAGGAAGGAAAGGGGTGGAGGAAGGAGGGAGAAAAGAATAGCAGAGAAAAGGAAAAGCACAGATGAAGGGCAGAAAAGAGAAGTAGCGTGCAGCGGGAAAACTCAAGCTACTCGGGTTACCAGAGTCTGTGTAAAATGAGCTTACAAAGGCAGCTGTTGGGGCAGATTGATGCCTGATCTTAATGAATCTTCAAGGGTCTCTTCAGACACTTAGATCTTACCCAGAGTGCAATGGAAAGGCCTTAAACGATTTTAAGACCCAATCATAATATTGATCACTGTTGGATGATTAACTTATTATTTTTCAGATTTCTTATTTTGTATAATTCCCTCTAATTTCTAGTGTTTTCAAATGGTTATATATTTTTAATTAAAAAAAAGAAGCCATTTACCCAAAGAAATATGACTGATTCCCTACTTGCAAAATGAGGCAGTTTTGTTTTCCTACCTTTCTTCCTTCTTTCTGTTGCATTTGTGAGTGAAATCTTGTCTTGGAGTTTAGACTGTGTGGGTGTGCTCTCAGTGGATCAGTCATGTCCAACTCTTTGTGACCTCATGGACTGTAGCCCACCAGGCTTCTGTGTCCATGGGATTTCCCAAGCAAGAATACTGGAGTGGGTTGCCATTTCTTTCTCCAGGGCATCTTCCCAATCCAGAGATTGAAACTGCATCGCTTGTGTCTCTGGCACTGGCGGGCAGATTCTTTACCACTGTGCCATCGTATCCTTTCACTGATCATTATCACATTATTGTGCATGTTTCATCTTTGTAGAAGCAATGGTGCTTGCACTTTGCCTATAACTGTCTCTATAACGATCGTGTAAGCACCATGATAGGTAAAAGCACAACATTGCTTTACTTCTTGAGGTACCATTTAGCTACACACTGTAACTTTGGTGACTGGTTCCCCTGGGGGCAGTGAATGCAGCAGCTGCAGCAGTTATAATTAAGTGATTATGATATTTATTCTGCACCCTAGTATATAGTTTTGTTTGCATTCTTAAGGTCTTTATTCTTCTCTAACATTATTAGGTATTACTGCAACCATGAAATTAAAAGATGCTTTCTCCTGGGAAGAAAAGCCATGGCCAACCTAGATAGGGTATTAAAAAGCAGAGACATTACTTTGTTGACAAATGTCCATCTAGTCAAAGTATGGTTTTTCTGCTAGTCATGTATGGATGTGAGAGTTGGACTATAAAGAAAGCTGATACCCAAAGAATTGACGCTTTTGAACTGTGGTGTTGGAGAAGACTCTTGAGAGTCCCTTAGACTGCAAGGAGACCCAACCAGTCAATGGTAAAGGAAATCAGTCCTGAATATTAATTTGGAAGGACTGATGCTGAAGATGAAACTCTAATACTTTGGCCACCTGATGCAAAAAAACTGACTCATTTGAAAAGATCCTGATTCTGGGAAAGACTGAAGGTAGGAGGAAAAGGGGATGACAGAGGATGAGATGGTTGGATGGCATCACCAACTCGATGGAGATGAGCTTGAACAAGCCCTGGGAGTTGGTGATGGACACGGAAGCCTGGCGTGCTACAGTCCATGGGGTCACAAAGAGTCTAACACGACTGAACGAATGAACTGAAACTGAGTAAGTAGCGTCTTTTCTAGTGGTGCTACTTGGTAAAGAACATGCCTGCCAATACAGGAGACTTAAGAGACATGGGTCTGACCCCTGGGTCAGGAAGATCCCCTGAAGAAGGGAATGGTAACCCACTCCAGTATTCTTGCTTGGAGAATTCCATGCACAGAGGAACCTGGCGGGCTACAGTCCATGGGATTGCAAAGAGTCAGACACCACTGAAGTGACATAGCATGCACACATGAGGAGGTAGTGTTTCCTAAGAAGTGTGAAATAATTTCTAAGCTCTCATTTATTTTAAACATCCATGTTCTCTAAATTTCACACATAAAAATGAAACTTCATCTAAGAAGTAAAGTCAGGTAATATTCACTATTCTTTGAACTCAAACATTTTCCCAATGTTTTCACATCTCTTTTATAGAGAAGGATAACAGTACTCTTGCCTGGAGAATCCCATGGAGGGAGGAGCCTGATAGGCTACAGTCCATAGAGTTGCAAAGAGTCCGACACGACTGAGAGACTTCACTTTCACTTTCATAAAATGGTTTGGATTTCTTGTTTTCATTGGTTTGTTTTGGTAACATTTATTTTCCCTCTTTTTCTGGATGTTTTCTCTTGAAGTTCAAGACTTTCTCCAGAATTGGATATTTCGATATTTACTTTCTCATGTTTGTTTGTTTTGTTTTTGTTGGTTTAGTAGCTCAGTCATGTCTGACTCTTGCAACCCTATGGACTGTAGCCCACCAAGATTTTCGTCCACAGATCTTTCCAGGCAAGAATTCTGGAGTGGGTTGCCATTTCCCTTTCTAGTATTTACTTCCTGGTACTATATATATTTTCTAAGCTGCAGATTCATTGCTCTTCAGCTCGTTTATTTATTTATTTATTGACTATTGCTTCTGTTTCATTAGTTCTAGAGTATTTTCTAGGAATACAAAGAAGGGGACCACCCACCTCTCATTCAGAAACATATGATAGTCCCGCTTGCTAAGCAAGAGACTTATTCTTGAAAAGCACAATCTCTCTGAACAAAGCAGAACTGGGACCTTATATATGATTTTGGGAAACATGGAGTTGAGGGGCAAAACCAATACAATATTGTAAAGTAATTAGCCTCCAGTTAAAATAAATAAATCTATATTAAAAAAAGAAAACATTCTTAAAAAGTGGAGGTGTCAGGGATGAGCTGATATTTTGGCTGTAAAGTGTGATTATGAAAGTGACTTGTCCAGAGTTTATTCATTTCCCATGATATCCTCTTGACTGCTCATTGACCCAGGTGGTCAATGTCCCTCTTATTGTATCATACATCCACAAGAGTTCAGGCAAATTGTGTCTGAGAACAGGGAACATAAGAGGATCACGAGAACACACTGCTTCTCTGCATGTACCCCAAGTGTGGGGTATACCCCAAATGTGGGGCAATTCCACAGCATGCTTATTTCTCTCTGCCTATGAGTGCATTTTTGACTTGATTTGAGCTCAGGACAGACAAAGATTATGTAACCTAGTAAATTACTAGATGACTGATATCTAGTGAAATCTCAGCATACTAGAGCACAGTGCAGTTCAGTTCAGTCGCTCAGTCATGTCCGACTCTTTGAGACCCCATGAATTGCAGCATGCCAGGCCTTCCTGCCCATCACCAACTCCCAGAGTTCACCCAAACTCATGTCCATCGAGTCAGTGATGCCATCCAACCATCTCATTCTCTGTCGTCCCCTTCTCCTGCCCTCAATCTTTCCCAGCATCAGGGTCTTTTCAGATGAATCAGCTCTTCCCATCAGGTGGCCAAAGTATTGGAGTTTCAGCTCATGATGTACTAAACAAGTCAGGACAGTAGTTCAAAGTAGACAAAGTAGTGGCTTTCTAATAATGGAATTTTAGACATTGTCTAGAGACATCGGGAAGCACTTTGCTTAATGAGTCCTTCCCTCCTGATAGGTGACTCCATTTAGATATCCAGGTGTCCTTTATCATTAGAAAAGTAGCTGGATGCGTGCAGTGACCACCAACAGCAAAGACAGCCACAAGGAAAGGCCAGGTCAGGTCTCAGTGGCCCCTGACCTCACTCAAGTGTTCTCATTGTAAAGTTCAGTTTGAGGATTTTCCTTAATTTTTTCAATTGTTTGTTATAACAGATCATTATTACTTTTTCTGTAATTTCTGCTAAAAATGTAGTATTTTTATTGTCTTATATAGTGTACATTTTATTCAATGAAGAGTTGTCCCAGAAAACATTCTTGGAAAATTATAATTTTTAAATTAACTTAAAATTTCAGTAAAATTTTTAAAATTAATTTATGATGATCAAAACTACAATGAAGTATCACCTCACACCAATCAGAATGGCCATCATCCCAAAATCTGCAACAATAAATTTTGGAGAGGGTGTGGAGAAAAGGAAACTCTCTTGCACTGTTGGTGGGGATGTAAACCAATACAGCCACTATGGAGAACATGAGTTCTCCAACTCATGATGGACATGAGTATGGAGATTCCTTAGCAAACTAGGAATGAAACTACCATGTGACCCAGCAATCCCACTACTGGGTATATACCAATAATTCAAAAAAACACACATGTACCCCAATGCTTATTGCATCACTATTTATGATAGCTCAGACATGAACACAATCTAGATGTCCATTGACAGATGAAGGGATGAAAACATTGTGTGCAATAGAATATTACTTGGCTATAAAAAGGAATGGATTTGAGTCAGCTGAAGTGAGGTAGATGAACTTAGAGCCTGTTATACAGAGTGAAGTAAGTCAGAAATATAAAAACAAATATCACGTAACATACATATATGGAATCTAGGAAAAAATGGCGCTGATGAGCCCGTTTGCAGGGCAGGAATAGAGGCACGGATGTAAAGAATGGACTTATGGACACAGCAGGGGAAGGAGAGGGTGGCATGAATTGAGAGAGTGGCGCTGATACATGTAACACTCCTATGTGTAAAACAGACAGCTAGCAGGAAGCTACTGTATACACAGCGAGTTCAGCCTGGTGCTCTGTGATGACCTGGAAGGATGGGATGAGGAGGGGAGGATGGACGCTCAGAGGGAGGGGATATCTGCATACTCATGGCTGGTTCATGTTATTATAAGGCAGAAACCAACACACCATTGTAAAGCAGTGATCTTCCAATTAAAAATCAATCTCTAAAAAAGTAGGCAAAATATAAAATTCAATTAAAACACAAAGTTATTGGTAGAATGTCCAGCAATTAAGTGTACAAAATCTACTTTTGAAGATTAAAAGAATTAAATTACAAGATTATAAGAATAAAATTACCAATATATGTGATTATGTGTTAAATTAATAAAAATCCAATTTCATCTTTTTTTTTTCAATGAAGTAAATATTTTTATTATGTATTAGGAGGAGCCTAGAAATAACCAGTAACATTTTAGTCAAGTCTGAAGAGTGAAGACTGAGCGCTGAAGAATTGATGCTTTTGAACTGTGGTGTTGGAGAAGACTCTTGAAACTCCCTTGGACAAGGAGATGCAATCAGTCCATCCTAAAGATCAGTCTTGAATGTTCATAGAAGGACTGATGCTGAAGCTGAAACTCCAATACTTTGGCCACCTGATACGAAGAACTGACTCATTTGAAAAGACCCTGATGCTGGGAAAGATTGAAGGCTAAAGGAGAAGGGGATGACAGAGGATGAGATGGTTGGATGGCATCACTGACTCAATGGACATGAGCTTGAGAAAAGTCTGGGAGTCGGTGATGGACAGGGAGGCCTGGCATGCTGCAGTCCATGGGGTGGCATAGAGTCAGACATGACTGGGTGACTGAACTAAACTGAACTGAAGATTGAATGAGAATTTGCTATTGGATGAATAGCAATAGATAAATGGATGAATTGGTGTTAGCTGAAATGTAAATCTTGTAGGCAGCCTAGCTCTCATGTCATTAATAGATAAAAGCAGCTTACATTCTAATGAAATAGAAGAAAAAAGGCATCTTGGCCCTCATCACCTACCTGTAGCCTGTACCATGTGACCGTGGCAAGTCTTCAGCTGGAAGCCTGGTGTGCTTTCACCAGCTACCCCTTGAGGAGAGATTCTAAACTGTTAGAAGCCAAACTGCAATCATTTCCCTATGACATTCCCAGGAGTTTCTTAGCATGGTGCTTGAAAATAGTTTTTGCCTACTCTGGTGTCAGCCTGACTGGGGATGGTATGGAGTTTGCAAAGTGAACTGAATCCTAAAATCAGGGTAAAGCACCATGTTTCACTCCAAATTGAAGGGATTCCCAGATGCAGAAATGTCAGTGTTAACACTCTGAATGTTGCTCAAAACAAATAGGTTGCTCTACTGAAAAAGAGTCTAGATTTGCTTAAAGAATTTTCTTTCCTCCCTTCCTCATTCCCTCCACATTTCCTTCCCTCTTTCTTTCCTTTTCTCCATCCTTTCTTTTTTCCTTCTTCCATCCAGGTTCTTTTTAAACAATTGTTCTGATTCTCCAATTCAATTGAAAGAAAACCAGACTTCATCTAGTAACTCCACCTCTTAATTAGCTTTTATTTTTCCAGCACTTAAAATTCATTCAGATGTTAACACTGCAGTGGGTGATAAGAGAGATTTTTAAACCCTGGGTGATTATGAGCATGAACTAAGAGTCCAGTTCCTCTAGAGACTAATGATTAGTAACCGGTAGTGAGTGTCATGGATCCCAGCTCCTCAAAAAAATTATTTTCCATAATAACTGGTTATTCAATTGAAAAAATATCTCTCTTAAATATTTAATGGCGGGGAAGACTAAACTATGATATCTTAGAATTGATGGGACATTTTGAGATCAACTAGAAGACAGTGTTTCCAGCTCTTTCCTGAAGAACAAAGACTTCCTTGGAAGGTCTGACGTTCAGGGTAAGAATTTGACAGAGCAGTTTGGATTTCTAGCTCCCATTTTCATTTTTACTTGGATTAGCCTTGATTTCATTTGGTAAAAATGTAGTAAAGTATTGTGTGGGATGATATCTCATTGTAGCTTTTATCTGCAGTCTTTGATGACCGGTGATGGTGAGCACCTTTCCATATACTGGTTAGCTATTTGTATGTATTCTTTAAAGAAATGTCTATTCAGATTCTTTGTAGATTTAAAATCAAGTTATTTGAGTTTGCGGTGGGGGCTATTGTGTTGTTTAAGTTCCTTTTATACTAGTGAAATAAGCCAGACTCAGAAAAAAAAATACTGCATGATCTCACTTATATGTAGAATGTAGAGGGTCAACGGAGAAGGCAATGGCACCCCACTCCAGTACTCTTGCCTGGAAAATCCCATGGATGGAGGAGCCTGGTAGGCTGCAGTCCATGGGGTCACTAAGAGCTGGACACGACTGAACGACCTCACTTTCATTTTTCACTTTCATGCATTGGAGAAGGAAATGGCAGCCCACTCCAGTGTTCTTGCCTGGAGAACCCCAGGGACGGGGGAGCCTGGTGGGCTGCCGTCTATGGGGTCGCACAGAGTCGGACACGACTGAAGTGACTTAGCAGCAGCAGGAGAGGGTCAAACCCGTAGAAGTAGAGAATAGAACAGTGATTACAAGGGACGTGGTAATGGAGGGTTCAGAAGATATTGGCCAAAGGGTTCCAAATTTCAGTTACACCAGATGAATACAGGGTCAAATGATGTACAACAGAATGAATATAGTTAATAATATTGTATTGAACACTTAACATTCGCTGAGGGGGTAGGCGTTAAGTGTTCTCTCCAAAAAGTTGATGGAGAGTGCTATGTGAGGTGATAGATATGCTAATAGCCTTAATTGTGATAATTATTTTGCAGTATATTCATATATCAAAGCATCAAGTTGTAGACATTAAATGTATACAATTTTTATTTGCCATGGAACTCTCAGTAAGGCTGGGGGAAAATGTTCTGTGCAGTACTTTATTACTGTCGATAATGCGTTTCACATCTCAATAAAGGAGGGGGGTGGGTAACAAACTGTCCCAACTCTCTCACTTTATGAAGACAAGAAGTACAGCCTAGAAGACAATAGAGCTTAGGAGAAGCTGGAGAGGGAGTTTGCACTATATTGTATGGTTTGGGGCACATTTATGAATTATGGAAGTCTCTCTCTCCTGTCTCCTGTGTCTTTCTCTATCCTTTCTCTACCTGGGTCGACAAAAGTGAGAGAGGGTGAAGTTCTGACATTGCCATTCTTTCAAGGATGCCCATGATCTATGTGGAAGTTCCATGAAAAATATATGACATTTCTTCCCATACTTTGAATGTGCTCTCTCTGTACTCACTTTCTTCCTAGGATCTTTGCCCTCTGCTAGCTCTCATACATAGTCCATTGGAGTCTGAGGAGTGGGAAAAGTCCCTGCATGGGGCTGTAGGATCTCCAGTCTCCTGGAAGGAAGGATCTTTCTCTTCCACCCTTGCTGATCAAATGTCACCACAATTATCTGGCTGCTGGAAATAGCTCTGGCATTTTTTGACACTGTGTGGCTCTGGAGTTCCTGTCTGATGAATTTCTGCTTCACTCTTTCAGCCTCTTCTTCTCTGGGCACTGTGCTTCATTTTCTCTAGAGCTGAAATAACAGTTGTATTTCAGCTTCTTGTCCTGGACAAACTCACCTTTCAAACAAAACCAAACCTCTTTTTTCTGTTGTTGAGCCTTTAGTGAGTTAAAACGGGCTGTTTCTCTGTTTTTCTCTGTCACGAAGTTGTCCACACAGGCTGGTATCTCAGTCCTAACAAATTTCTATGCACATTACGTCACTTTAGTCATGTCTGACTCTTTACGACCCTATGGACTGTAGGCCACCAGGCTCTTCCGTCCATAGGTATTCTCCAGGCAAGAACACTGGAGTGGGTTGCCATGTGCTGCTCCAGGGGATCTTTGGACCCATGAATCAGACCTCAGTCTCTTACATTTCTTGCATTGGCAGGTGGGTTCTTTCCCACCAGCACCACCTGGGAAGTCCAACGAGTCTCTACAGCATCTTCCAATTTTGTGCCATTCACAGATTTCATGAAAAGGCCATTGTCTCCCCTTTCTGGGCCATTAGCAGAGAGATGATCCTGTCTGGAAATTGAAGCCTCCTCCCAGATGTAGACTTGGTCATGCACCTCCCCTTTTGGTACACATTTCCCCAGGCTCTTTTCAACCCATGGGCTCAGAAATGATTACTATAAGGGTGGAAAAGAGACCAGTGTTTGAATTCTTTCAGATGTACCAGGGGCCGTAGAAAGGACAAGGGTTTTGGGGTCTCTCCAAATCAACTCCTGGTTGGCCCTGACCTCACTGTGTGACTGTGTCATAGAACATTGAAGGCTCCCAGACTCTGAAAATGAAACTGGAGCTACTGACAATGCCTTCCAAGAATTTTTGTGAAGACTAAGGTGCGTGAGCCAGTACATGAAACACCTAACAATGGTCTGCTTTATACCAGGGATTCAACAAAAGTTGACAGTTGATTCTTTCATCCCAACAATGTATATTAAGGATTTGTAACTGCTGCTGCCTGTGGCCAGCCTGTGTTCCCTGACCTTGACTATCTCAGCAACTCACCAGCCCAGGGTCTATGACCTACATTTCCTTCAAAGAGCTTTCTTGCACCACGGAGCTTATCTTGCTGTCCAAAGGACAAGCAGATGGACCAAGGAAGGAATGCCCACCAGGCAGCTGCTTTTAACCCATGAACAAAGGCATCCAGGCAAAAATCCTCCCGCTTCTCAACCCTTGTTTGGATAATTCCAAGGTGCCTTTTCCACACTGGCTCTAGATTCCTTGAAACACATCCAATTTCCAGTTTTCCATAATGATAACTGGCTTCACAGTACCCCCTTTACCATTTGTCCTCTCACCCCTGATCTAAGATAGTTTAAGATCACACAGTCTAAGAACCATTCCTAGGGCAGCATGAAGTACTTGATGAAACACCAGTTCCTCCTCTACCTCTTCTCTAGTCCATTTAAGTGTTTGGACTTGGGCCAGGCGATTGCTTAGTGGTTTGCACCTATAGTAGGATTTTGCATCTATTAAATGACTAGAAGCACCTTTTAAGATTTTTTGGTCACATATGAGAAAATGTGATTGGCTTCTACACACTAGGAAAAACACTTAAGAGCTTTGTCATTATTAAAGTCATAGTCTGTATACTTATTGATTACCTATTGATTTTCTGTCTTAAATATTGCTCAGCAGGGAACTGTCCCCAAGGGTAGACTAATATGGGAAGAATAAGGGTGGTAAATAGTGGGTGAGAGATGGGGGTAGAGATTTTCCACGCCAGAAGTGATAAGAGGAGATGGAAAGTCGGTGGTGGAGTGGGGGGTGGTGGTGGTCATCCTTAGGGGTAGGGTCATCATGGAAAGATGGAGCCCAGAGTCAACACCGTGGGACAGGGATCAGAAGAAGGTTGGGGATTAGTGAGGCGGTTCTAGGAGGATTCCAAGACTTTACAGTTTGCCTTTCAGTGCCACCAAGGTTTACACCTTTACAAGAGCCATCAATACTGAGTGGTAACTATGACCTGGGCAGCAGAGAGCAAGCTGGCCTGTGGGAGGAGAATCAAGACAGACAGCCTCCTCCAGATTCAGAAAACAGGACAACGGTGTTACAACCCATCCTCTGCTCAGCGTGTGAGCATCTCTGCCCTTGAATTCCACCAGTTTCACACAGCTGCCTCCCCTTTCTGTCATTATGGCTTCACTGCTGACTTAACTCCCTTCTCAACACAGGTATCACCCCTGTTTCTGTGCCAGCTCATCCATTGTTGGCTGACCTGGAGCAGAAAATAGGTTGCTTAATAAATGGTCCCAGCAGCAGTACAATATGGTCTATTTCTAGGTCAGCTGTACCTGGTGGGGAGGAAACAATGGCCTTGTGGATAAAAGGAAATGTGCTACCTATTAGGAGTGTCATCCCTTAGATGGTTAATTAACCAGAGACCTGAGAGCCCAACTCAGAGAGCATCCTCTGAAGATGAAAGGGAAGTGGTGGGACTACAGCAAGCTGTAGGGGATAACCTTGGATGTTCTGTAAAGAGCTGGTCACGCAGAAGGCTTCGTGGAGAGTGACTGATGTCGCATTTATACAGTACAGAGCATTGTACTTTCTCACTGCTGTGGGCCTTTTGGGGAGGAGCTGTTTAATCCACTAGGACATTCAATCAAGTCCTTTTGAAAGTTTCCGGTCCTCCATGTTCCCTTTATCCAAGCAGGTCACTTTCCTCGAGTCCCTGCCCAGGTAGCCAGTGCCACATAATAATAGTCTGGGTGCCCTGTGTACCTCAGCAACTCCCCTTGACCTCCCTGTCTTGATTCTTCACATATTTTACTTCCTGACTATTTCTGAGTCTTGACACTTTCTGACTGTACTATTCACAAAATCCACTATGTATTGGGCATTTTCTATAAATAAGTACTCAGTAAATATTAGCTATTACTTCTGTTATTAACTGTTAGTTTTATTTTATAGTTATAGAATAATGCTTTCAAATGCATAATAGTAAAAAATACATTATATTATTATAACTATATATTTATATAAATTTAGATATACAACTTATAAACTATAAATATTGTAAATATAATTATTCATGCATTATCATTGATTAATGCTATTGTTGATAACTACTGTCATTATTATTTTAACTTATCACCATATTCATATCCATGTTATTTTATGTGAATGCTCCATCCTATGATGCATATGAAATTAGTCTCATTTTATGAATGGGAAAATTGAGATTTAAGAAGATACAATGATTGTCCCGTGGTGACACAGCTCATAGTAACTGGTGGAACAAGAATTACATTAAATCTCATGACTCACAAATCCACTTTCTTTCTCACTCTCTTCTTATCCCCGCTCCCCTTTCCTTTTCTTTTTCATGTACAATAACACACTTGAAATCCCAACTTGGATCTGCGATTTCCCTGAGGAAGGAACAGTAACTAAGAATCCAGATCATGGGAGGTGATCAGAAATCCTGTAACATCAACCTTCCAGAGAGGAAAGCCCAGCTCCTAAAACCAAGATGGGCAGTGAGCCCTTCTGCATCTGGTCCAGGGGTTATCAGCCTTGGCACTATGACATTTGGGGCTGACCTGGGTACTGTAGGATGTTGAGCAGCAGCCTTGACCATTACCCACTAGACAACAGTAGCACTTACCCAGAATTGTGAAAACCGAAACTTCTCCAGACATTGCGGAACATCCCTCATGGAGGAAATTCACCTTCAGTTGTGGATGACTCATCTAAGTTAACTGGAGGAAATCCAGGAGGAAATGGTGAAAAATAGCATTGAGTAAAAGTGACAAAATGATGAAAAATGATGTTAAATAAAAGAATCTTCTGATGCTGAAGTTGAAGCTCTGATAGTTTGGCCATCTGATGTGAAGAGCCAACTCATTGGAAAAGACCCTGATGCTGGGAAAGATTGAAGGCAAAGGGGGAAGTGGGCAGCAGAGGATGAGATGGTTAGATAGCATTACCGACTCAATGGGCACGAATTTGAGCAAACTCTGGGAGACAGTGAAGGACAGAGGAGCCTGGTGTGCTGCAGTCCATGGGGTTACAAAGAGTTGGACATGACTTAGTGACTGAGAAGAACAACAAAGGCATCTTCAAAGGAAGGACTATGGAAAGCTTGCTGCTTGGCGAGATTGTAGAATTCAGTGTTGGAAGAATTTAGCTGGGCTCTAGCTTTGCCCTGATGCCTGCACTTGATCAACTCCATGTGGACAAGGCAGTCTGACTCTCATTCTGAGTACCTTCAGCGGGGTAAATGAGGTGTCATGGACTGGATGTTGGTGTCCTTCCAAAATTCACACGTTGAAGCCCAAACCTCTGAAGTCCCAGTATGATGGTATTTGGAAACTGAACCTCAAGAAGTAATTAAGATTTAGAGATCATGAAAGTTGAGGTCTTTATGATGGGATTAACACTCTTATAAGAATAGCATCAGAGAGTTTGTTCTCTTCCTATTGGCCATGTGAAGACACAGCTAGAAGGAAGCTGTCTGTAAGCCAGGAAAAGTGTTCTCACCAGAGCTCACCCATGCTGGTCCCCTGATCTCAGACTTTCAGCCTCCATAATTGTGAAAAAATACGTTTTTTGTTTAAGCTGAATAATCTATGTCATTTTGTTATGGTAGCTAGAGTAAACTAATACATAATCATTCTGCTTATGGCTCTGGACTTTCTAAGGGAATTAACTGAAGTAAATTGGAAAACTGTAAAGTGGCATAATGTAGTCACTTTTGCTGACAGTTATTAGTTTCAAGAACATTTAGCAATTGACTGCTTATGAAGTTTAAGCAAGGTCTGGTCCTACTGGACCCATTTTGCTGAAGAAATCATATAACTGTAATTAACGCATTGCAGTTATGGCATAGAAGCCTGCTAAAAACTTGAATTTAGTGTACACTTAATGAGTTCCTTTCATCATTTTATAGTGAGTGAACAAGTCAGACTCATAACTTGCCCTCATAGAGCTTACATTAAGGTACATGTACAAACCTGACTTATAAGATCGAGTCAATACAAATAATGAACAGAATAAAAGCATAGATTTTTTTATTACAATTTTTAAATGCTCTGTGGGAGAAATTCAGAACTTCATCACAGCACATACTAGTGGAAATCTCTTAAAAAGCAGAAACACCCTTACTGGTATCCACAGTTAATGACTGAATTGCCTAAAAAGACTTTCATCTTAAATAATTAGCAATATTAGCGTTATTCCCCAAGTTGTGTCCAACTCTTTGCGATCCCATGGACTGTCTGGTAGCACAGCTGGTAAAGAATCCACCTGCAATGCAGGAGACCCCGGTTCGATTCCTGGGTTGGGAAGATCCCCTGGAGAAAGGAATGGCTATGCATTCTAGTATTCTGGCATGGATAATTCCATAGACTGTATAGTCCATGGGGTTGCAAAGAGTCGGACACAATTGAGCAGCTTTCACTTTCATGGACAGACTGTAGCTTGCCAGGATCCTCTGTCCATGGAATTCTTCAGGCAAGAATACTAGGGTGGGTAGTGGTTCCCTTCTCCAGGGGATCTTCCCAATCCAGGGATCAAACCCGGGTCTCCTGCATTGCAGGCAGATTCTTTACCAGCTAAGCCACCAAGGAAGCCAGTATGCACTATTAGAGGCGATAAAATAAAGCAATGAATCATGACGTCATTTAGTGTTTTCCTGAAAATTGCTAAACTCCTTTTTTCCATACTCAGTGCATGAAACCAGAAGCAGAACTGAGCAAGTACTTGTCCTTTTGCTGCTGCCAGCACTACACAGTGCTGGCCAAGGAAGGGCTCAGTGGGAGGGATTGGAGCAAAACAGAATACACATCTCAAAGAACATTTATTCAGAGACAAGTATGAAATATCCAGCATGTGTCAGGCACGGTGCTGGTTGGCAGAGTACCTAACTCTTATATGCATGAGTTTCTGGTTTACAAAACCTGTCCCACTCATAATCTCATTCATTTCTCATTTGCTTATCAAATGAAATAAGCTCTAAAGCAAATAGAAGTTTTTATTCTCACTGAATAAATAAGAAAGCCAGGGTATAAGGAGAATCAATGATATGTTCATCATCAGTATCTGGTAAGGGGAAGAGGAGATTCACATGCAGCTTAGTTTTGGGCACCATACAATGGGCTTTCATTGTACCATGTGAGGCCACATCCCATCAACACACACTTCCCTCAAACATACTAGTAATCATGCAACATTGTAGCCCTGTGTGATGTCTTTAACTTGATAGGCACATTTGATGACCACTAAAATCCATTTGCTAAACTGTCCTGGTCAAATAAAATCCATTTGCTAAACTGTCCTGGTCAAATCTTTTCTAAATCATACAGTCAAAATTACTCCTTGTTTCATCTCCATTAATTTCAGTTCAGTTCATTTGCTTAGGTGTGTCTGACTCTTTGCGACCACATAGAATGCAGTACACCAAGCTCCCGGAGCTTTCTCAAACTCATGTCCATCAAGTCGGTGATGCCATCCAACCATCTCATCCTCTGTCGTCCCCTTCTCCTGCCTTCAGTCTTTCCCAGCATCAGGGTCTTTGCCAATGAGTCAGTTCTTCGCATCAGGTGGCCAAAGTATTGGAGCTTCAGCTTCAGCATCAGTCCTTCCAATGAATATTCAAGACTGACTTCCTTTAGGATGGACTGGTTTGATCTCCTTGCACTCTCAAGAGTCTTTGCCAACACCACAGTTCAAAAGCATTAATCCTTTGGTGCTCAACTGTCTTTATAGTCCAACTCTTTTTTTTCACCTTGATTCAATTTACTTTTATTCAGCAAAATAGGTACATGTAGGATCTACTTCATATGTGAGCAAAAGTGCAAAAGGTGGAATGTATTGGGCTTTTTGAGTATTGAGAGGGCACTCACTTTGGCAGAGTGAGCAGCGTGTTTTAAGAGATAGGATCAGAAGAATAGAAGATGGATTCAGACTGTTAGATGGACCAGTGATTTCATAATATATCATTCTGTTTGAGGTCCCATAACAAAATGCCACACACTGGGTGGCTTAAACAGCAGAAATGTATTATTGCACAGTTTTAGGGACTAGAAGTTCCAGATATTGGTCTGCCAGGGTCAGTCATTGGTGAAGGTTCTCTTCTTGGCTTGCTAATGGCCGTCCTCTCACTCGTCCTTACCTCGCCTTCCTCCTACCTGCTGTCTAAGAGAAGAGAGCTCCCTAGTGTCTCATCTTATGAAGACACATACTAAGGGATCAAAGTTTCTTTTGACCGCATTTAACCTTATTATTTCCTTGAAGGACCTATCTCCAAATGCAGTCATACAGGAAATTAGAGAGTCAACATAAATATGTTTTTTGGGGAGAATGCAAACATCTCATCTCACACACGCTAATAAAGTAATGCTCAAAATTCTCCAACCCAGGCTTCAACCGTACATCAACTGTGAACTTTCAGATGTTCAAACTAGTTTTAGAAAAGGCAGAGGAACCAGAGATCAAATTGCCAACATCCGCTGGACCATAGAAAAAGCAAGAGAGTTCCAGAAAAACATCTACTTGTTCTTTATTGACTATACCAAGGCCTTTGACTGTGTGGATCACAATAAACTGTGGAAAATTCTGAGAGAGATAGGAATACCAGACCACCTGACTTGCCTCTTGAGAAATCTGTATGCAGGTCAGGAAGCAACAGTTAGAACTGAACATGGAACAACAGACTGGTTCTAAATAGGAAAGGGAGTATGTCAAGGCTGTATATTGTCATCCTGCTTATTTAACTTCTATGCAGAGTACATCATGAGAAACGCTGGACTGGAAGAAACACAAGCTGGAATCAAGATTGCCGGGAGAAATCTCAATAACCTCAGATATGCAGATGACACTACCCTTATGGCAGAAAGTGAAGAGGAGCTAAAAAGCCTCTTGATGAAAGTGAAAGGGAAGGGAAAGGGAAGTCGCTCAGTCATGTCCGATTCTTAGTGAACCCATGGACTGCAGCCTACCAGGCTCCTCCATCCATGGGATTTTCCAGGCAAGAGTACTGGAGTGGGGTGCCATTGCCTCCTGAAAGAGGAGAGTGAAAAAGTTGGCTTAAAGCTCAATATTCAGAAAACGAAGATCATGGCATCCGGTCCCATCACTTCATGGGAAATAGATGGGGAAACAGTGGAAACAGTGTCAGACTTTATCTTCTTGGGCTCCCAAATCACTGCAGATGGTGACTGCAGCCATGAAATTAAAAGACGCTTACTCCTTGGAAGAAAAGTTATGACCAACCTAGATAGCATATTCAAAAGCAGAGACATTACTTTGCCGACTAAGGTCTGTCTAGTCAAGGCTATGGTTTTTCCAGTAGTCATGTATGGATGTGAGAGTTGGACTGTGAAGAAAGCTGAGCACCGAAGAATTGATGCTTCTGAACTGTGGTGTTGAAGAAGACTCTTGAGAGTCCCTTTGACTGTAAGGAAATCCAACAAGTCCGTTCTGAAGGAGATCAACCCTGGGATTTCTTTGGAAGGAATGATGTTAGAGCTGAAACTCCAGTACTTTGGCTGCCTTATGCGAAGAGTTGACTCATTGGAAAAGACTTTGAGGCTGGGAGGGATTGGGGGCAGGAGGAGAAGGGGACGACAGAGGATGAGATGGCTGGATGGCATCATTGACTCAATAGACACGAATCTGAGTGAACTCTGGGAGTTGGTGATAGACAGGGAGGCCTGGCGTGCTGTGATTCATGGGGTCGCAAAGAGTCGGACACGACTGAGCAACTGAATTGACCTGAACTGAACAAATATTTACTGAATGTCATCCATGTTCAGTTCAGTTCAGTTCATTTTACTCAGTCATGTCTGACTCTTTGAGATCCCATGGATTACGGCACACCAGGCTTCCCTGTCCATCCAGCTCCTGGACTTTGCTCAAACTAACGTCCTTCAAGTCAGTGATGCCATCCAACCGTCTCATTCTCTGTCGTCCCCTTCTTCTCCTGCTTTCAATCTTTCCCAGCATCAGGGTCTTTTAAAATGAGTCAGTTGTTCACACCAGGTGGCCAAAATATTAGAGTTTCAGCTTCAGCATCAGTCCTCCCAATGAATATTCAGGACTGATTTCTTTTAGGATTGACTGGTTTGATCTCCTTGTAGTCCAAGGGACTCTCAATAGTCTTTTCCAACACCACAGATCAAAATCATCAATTCTTCGGAGCTCAAATTTCTTTATAGTCTATCTCTCACATCCATACATGGCTACTGGAAAAATCATAGCTTTGACTAGATGGGCCTTTGTCAGCAAAGTAATATCCCTGCTTTTTAATATGCTGTCTAGGTGGGTCATAACTTTTCTTCCAAGGAGCAAGCGTCTTTAATTTCATGGCTGCAGTCACCATCTACAGTGATTTTGGAGCCCAAGAAAATAAAGCCATTCATGTGCAAGATACAAATTTAGGCACTGGAAATTTAGAAGTGAACAGAAGGAATAAAATATATGCTTTGCTGGAGCTAACATTATACTGGAGAGACTGGTATTAAACAAACAAATAGGTATATGGTAAGGCTTCAGACTGGGAGTGTATGATAGGAAGAAAATTCAAATGAGGTAAATGATCAGAAAGTTGTGAAGAAAGTGCCACTTTAGAACACATGCTTGGGGAGGACTCTCTCGAGATGGGACATTTGAGGAAAGAACTGAGCAAAACTTTGAGTTCCATCAACTCCCCTTTAATCTCAGTAGTACACAAAGCCTGATGGTAGATCCTTGTCATAAATGTAATTAACAAATCAAGAAACAGAGCAGAATCACAGCATCCCACATAAAGTGCTCTTTCACTTTTTTCATTTTTATTGGAGTATGATCGATATACAATGTTGCATTAGTTCCTGCTGTACAGTAAAGTGGATATCCACTCTTCACTCTCAGCTGTTTGTAAGGCCTCCACAGACAACCACTTTGCCTTTTTGCATTTATTTTTCTTAGGGATAGTTTTCATCACCGCCACCTGTACAATGTTATGAACCTCTGGCCATAGTTCTTCACGCATTCTGTCTACCAGATCCTATATTTTACATCTATTTATCACCTCCACTACATAATCATAAGGGATTTGATTTAGGTCATACCTGAATGGTCTAGTGGTTTTTCCTACTGTATTCAATTTAAGCCTGAATATTGCAGTAAGGAGCTGATGATCTGAGCCACAGTCAGCTCCAGGTCTTTTTTTTTTTTTATGACTGTATAGAGTGTCTCCATCTTCACCTGCAAAGAATATAATGACTGATCACGATATTGACCATCTGGAGATGTCCATGTGTAGAGTCATCTCTTGTGTTACTGGAAGACGGTGCTTGTTATGACCAATGTGTTCTCTGGGCAAAACTGTGCTAACCTTTGCCCTGCTTCATTCTGTACTCCAAGGCCAAACTTGTCTATTACTCCAGGTATCTCTTGACTTCCCACTTTTGCATTCCAATCCCCCATGATGAAAAGGATATCTTTTTTTTTTTATGTTAGTTCTAAAAGATTTTGTAAGTCTCCATAGACCTACAGCTTCAACTTCAGCTTCTTTGGTGTTAGCAGTTGGGGTATAGTCTTGAATTACTGTGATGTTGAAGATTTGCCTTGGGGATGAACTAAGATCATTCTGTCAGTTTTGAGATTGTATCCAAATAGTGTATTGTGGACTCTTTTTGTTGACTATGAGGGTTACTCAATTTCTTCTAAGGGATTCTTGCCCACAGTAGTAGATATAAAGATCATCTGAATTAAACACACTCATTCTGGTCCATTTTAGTTATTTTCCCATATAGATTATTACAGAGAATTGAGTAGAGTTCCCCATGTTATACAGTAGATTCTTATTAATTATATGCTTATATGTAATAGTGTTACATGTTAACCCTAATCTCCCATATATCTCTCTCCCGCCCACTTCCCCCTCTGCCCAACTCTGGTAACAATAAGGCCCTTTTTTTTTTTTTTTATGAAGTGCATACTGAAAACTCTTTCTCTGTCCATTGTATGCTCTTCCTCTGTCTGAGCACCACCCCGCTCTGAAATCAGTTATCTCAGATTCACAGAATATACAACTGCAGAAAAAATGGGATATTAGGAATCGAAAGATCTCTCTGAAGGAGAAGCTATCCCCTGCTATTCACAAATAGTAATTGTCTCCATATGCAAAATCTCCACCTTGTGGTCATCCAACCCGTGTTTGATCTTGATGCCAAGTGAGAAACTCACCACCCCGAGAGGAGTCAATCGTGCTGGTTAACTTTCTCTTCATCGGTCATAGGTCTGTCCTCTGTGCCAGACTGGACAAATGTATCCCCTCTTCTTCCACCTGTTGGACTTACATTCTCATCCAGGCAAAGGACACTCAGCTTCTCCTTAGGTATATTGGTATAGCATTGCTTTCTGTTTTGACTGGCTTCCTCTGGAACCATCCACACTCCTTGACTGATCTACTTCATTGTTTATCTGTCTGTTTGTTTTCTTTCTCTGAAACAGAGGCTTCACAGGACAGTAAAACATCAAGATTAAAAGATACATCACTGATCTATAAGATTGATCTCCTATTAGCAGAGAAAAAATTTGAGAACAAACCCATCACAATGTGTAAAGTTTCCTTTAGTTGTTGGTTAGTTGCTCAGTCATGTCCAACTCCTCTAAGACCCCATGGACTGTAGCCTGCCAGCCTCCTCTGTCCATGGGATTTTCCAGGCAAGAATAATGGAGTTGTTTGCCATTTCCTTCCCCACGGGATCTTCCCAAATCAGGGACTGAACCCGCATCTTCTCCATTGCAGGTGGATTCTTTATCACTGAGCCACAAGGGTGGCTTTTTAAAATTAAATAAAAATAATTAAATGCATTTATTAAATTTATTAAATAAAGCCCTTACTTTATTTAATACAGGACAATTGAGTTCCAGCTCTAGAGAAAAAGCTGGAGTAGGATGGTCAGAGCTAATCAGCGTGTGGCTGGGCAGGTCATTCTGACCTGAGAGAATGAGCCATATGAACAATCATAGGCTTGTGTAAAAGCACAAGCATGTCCAAAGAACTCCTCCTTCAAATTGAAGCTTAGTGTTCTAGAAGATGGCCCTGCAAAGCATTTTGGAAAACCAGGTTTGTGGATGTTTCATGTATCAAAGACCCTTTGCCTATCAAGGTAATGTGACCACACAAAAGAAGACAGTCACCTCTCTTGTTTGGAGACTAGAAATTCTAGTTGTGCTTTTTGAGATGGGATTAAATGGAGTTAGATTGTGTCTCTTCATCCCTCAAATCACATAGACTTTATTTTCTCCAGTTTAAGGTATTTGTCCCTTGGAAACATGGATTCGATTATGTTTCTTGCAGTATCTCACAGAAATAAAGGCAACACGTAAGTCTTAAAATTATAATAAAATGTGTGGCTTGGTAGAATTTGCAAAATGATAGCACATACAGCATTTACCTTTGTGTGCGTGCTTCATTGCTCAGTCATGTCTGATCCTTTGTGACCCCATGGATTGTAGCCCACCAGGCTACTCAGTGGGATTCTCCAGGCAAAAATACTGGAACGGTTGCCGTTTCCTCCTCCAGGGGATCTTCCCAACCCAGGGATCGAACCTGAATCTCCTGTGGCTCCTGCATTGGCAGGTGGATTCTTTATCACTGAACCACCTGGGAAGCCCAGCGTTCACCTTTGAGGATAGCCGTTTCCCTTATTTTACATATTAAGGAAAGTAGTGGGGATAGAGAATATCATGTGGGTTGTCACCATGAAATGATTACAGTTGGTAAAGGCAGACTTAGAATCCAGGTATTCAGGCTCTAGGCTAATATCCTTTCCTCTAACTCTTAATGGCTGCACCTCAGAAAAATAAATACATTTAGATGTAAGTAGAAGACATAAAGTAAAACTGTCTATTGTTCTGTGATCCAATGAGCCTGCAGCCTCTGCCCCTGCGTTTATTACTCATCTCCAATTCCATTTACAGTACAGTCGTCAGGATTTTTAAGAAGGATCTGAGAAGGCTGGGAGAAGTTGTCAGCTTTTCAGAGCTTCTCTAGTCTATTTCTGAGAATGTGTCTGCCTCTGAATGCAGGTAGCAGAATGCCCCAGTGAGCATGAATAAGAGGCATGGTTTTTCACTGAGATTGCTTAAGTCCACGGTGCCCAGTTCTCTTTCAAGCAATGCTCTGTCAAGCAGTCTGGATAAAACATTAGCTGTAAGGTCATTGGATGTGAGTGTTTCTGTTTGTTCCTTCTTTAAGAAAAGCATAAGATGGAGAGCATAAGATGGACATAACGAGGTGCTATGTCATGAAAATGTGTCAAGCTTTAGAGCATAATCAATATTCTAATTCTTAAAATTATCTTTTGTAACAGGCATTTTCAACCCCCCTTGCATGGTTAAAGAAAGTACCAGTCAAAGAAGAAAAAGAAATAATACAGTAAGAAACAAAGTGCCAGTCTATGTTCGATACAGGATACAGGATGCTTGGGGCTGGTGCATGGGGATGATCTAGAGAGATGATATGGGGTGGGAGGTGGGAGGGGGATTCAAGATTGGGAGCTTGTATACACCCGTGGTGGATTCTTGTCAATGTATGGCAAAAGCAATACAGTATTGTAAAGTAAAATAAAGAAAAAAAAATAAAGTTCATCTAAAAAAGAAAAGAACACTTTTAATGTTAGACATGCTAAGAATTTTGCATATATTCTTTCCTGTTCACCAAAACGCTATAAAGCAGTACCAATGTTTTTGTTTGTTTGTTTCATAGGTGAGAATCAATGAGAATCAGATTGATCATATAGCTTACCCAAAGTTACACAGCTAGTAATTATGATGTTGAGATAAAGAGACTGACAACAGCTCCGTGGTCCTCCTACGAGGAATCATTTTGGGAAATTTTCATCACACATAGCCTCATTCCATTCTGTTCATTACCCTGGGGAACAGATACTGGAATCCTATACTTTATACGCTAAGAATCAAAGAAACTAAGGCACATGCTCAAATTCATTGAAGAACTGGCATTCAACATTAAGTGTTCTAAACATCCCATTCCATATTTTTCAACTATACTCAGGTTTCTGCTAAACAAGACAAATTAGGACTGTGATTTTTTTTTTTTTAATACTGAAAAACCAGCCATTTATGTTCTTAAGCCTGCATTAGGACAGTGATAAAACCAACACATTTTGCCATTATCATACAGGCTAATTTCATTTCTGCTTTTTAAATTATGATTTCATTCTTTGTAATAAGCTGTTAAAAGACAGTAGTAAAAGAGCTTGTCCTTATTTAAACATCCAATTGCTTGGGGGTAGAACGAGAAAATATTGCGAAGCAGCAGAGATGGAGGCAAGATGTGGAAGGTACGTGGGCCATAGGACTTTGGAGGGGAGCCTGTGGTCTTGTGGGTCAGATACACTTCCTGTCAAGTGGCACACCCAATCAAACACATCTCACTTCTCAAAAACCTATGCTCTTTTGAGATCACTAGATCCATTTTCAGAAGTCCTTGGACTTTACCATCCATAAAAAGGTAGTAATTAATATTAGTCACTCAATTGTGTCCAACTCTTTGCAACCCCATGGACTGTAGACCAACAGGCTCCTCTATTCATGGAATTTGCCAGGCAAGAATACTGGAGTGGGTTGCCATTTCCAATTCCAGGGGATCTCTCAGATCCAGGGACTGAACCTGAGTCTCCTGCATTGTAGGCAGATTCTTTACTGCCTGCGCCACCAGGGAAGTCCTTTCCATCCATAATTCTTTTCTGTTATTTCTAGCACTAGGTCACTGTTCTTTGAGTCTTGCTGTTTTGTTTTATTTGACTTCTTGGGAGCTAGAATTTTCAGATCACTTCTTAATTTCAATAGAAGTGCTATTTCTGAGACACCTCTTCCAGAGTTTCCTTAGTTATCAAATCTTGTACTATGTAAAAAACATAGTTATCTCCCAAGCTACAGTAGCAGGCTTCAGTCATAACACAAGAATCAACAATTAAATTACATTTTTTCAACTTTAATCTGCAACTTTTAGGTAGAATCAGATTTGAAGTCATAAAACCTTGGATTTTGTTGATAATTTTAGCTTAGCAATTTATTGTGTGTATCAATTCAGTTCAGTTCAATCAGTTATGTCTGACTTTTTGCCACCTCATGGAGTCTAGCATGTCAGATTCCATGTCCATCACCAACTCCCAGAACTTACTAAACTCATGTCCTCCGAGTTGGTGATGCCATCCAACCATCTCAACCTGTTTCATTCTTTTCTGTTCATGCCTTCAATCTTTCCAAGCATCAGGGTCTTTTCAAATGAGTCAATTCTTTGCATCAGGTGGGGCCAAAGTATTGGAGTTTCAGCTTCAGCATCAGTTCTTCCAATGAATACCCAGGACTGATCTCCTTTAGGATGGACTGGTTGGATCTCCTTGCTGTCAAGGGACTCTCAAAAGTCTCCAACACCACAGTTCAAAAGCATCAATTCTTTGGTGTTCAGCTTTCTTTATAGTCCAACTCTCACATCCATACATGACCACTGGAAAAACCATAGCCTTGACTAGACAGACCTTTGTGGCAAAGCAATATCTCTGCTTTTTAATATGCTGTCTGGGTTGGTCATAACTTTTCTTCCAAGGAGCAAGTGTCTTTTAATTTCATGGCTGCAGTCACCATCTGCAGTTATTTGGGAAAATAAAGTCAGAAAAATTAAGTCTGTCACTGTTTACACTGTTTCCTCATCTATTTGCCATGTAATGATGGGACCGGATGCCATAATCTTCGTTTTCTGAATGTAGAGCTTTAAGCCAACTTTTTCACTCTCCTCTTTCACTTTCATCAAGAGGATCTTTAGTTCTTCTATTTCTGCCATAAGGGTGGTGTCATCTGCATGTCTGAGGTTATTGATATTTCTCCTGGCAATCTAGATTCCAGCTTATGCTTCATCCAGCCCAGCATTTCTCATGGTGTATTCTGAATATAAGTTAAATAAGCAGTGTGACAATATGCAGCCTCAATATAACCCTTTCCCTATTTGGAACCAGTCTATTACTTCATGTCCTATTCTAACTGTTCCTTCCTGACCTGCATACAGATTTCTCAGGAGGCAGGTCAGGTGGTCTGATATTTCCATCTCTTTAAGAATTTTCCACAGTTTGTTGTGATCCACACAGTCAAAGGCTTTGACATAGTCAATAAAGCAGAAGTAGATGTTTCCCTGGAACTCTCTTGCTTTTCGATGATCCAGTGGATGTTGACAATTTGATCTCTGTTTCCTCTCCCTTTTCTAAATCCAGCTTGAACATCTGGAAGTTCATGGTTCACGTATTGCTGAAACCTGGCTTGGAGAATTTTGAGCATTACTTTGCTAGCGTGTGAGATGAGAGCAATTGCGTAGTAGTTTGAACAGTCTTTGGCATTGCCTTTCTTTGGGATTGGAATGAAAACTGACCTTTTCCAGTGGTCACTGCTGAGTTTTCCAAATTTGCTGGCTTATTGAGTGCAGCACTTTCACAGCATTATCTTTTAGGATTTGAAATAGCTCAACTGGAATTCTGTGTCCTCCACTAGCTTTGTTTGTAGTGATGGTTCCTAAGGCCCACTTGACGTCATGTTCCAGGATGTCTGGCTCTAGGTTGGTGATCACAACATCGTGATTATTGGGGTCCTGAAGATCTTTTTTTATAATTATTCTCTGTATTCTTATCACCTCTTCTTAATATCTTATGCTTCTGTTAGGTCCATATGATTTCTCTTTTTTATTGTGCCCATCTTTGCATGAAAATTTCCCTTGCTATCTCTTATTTTCTTGAAGAAATCTTTAGGTGTTCCCATTCTATTTTTTCCCTCTATTTCTTTGCACTGATCACTGAGGAAGGCTTTCTTATCTCTCTTTGGTATTCTTTGGACTTCTGCATTCAAATGGGCATGTCTTTCCTTTTATCCTTTGGCTATTGTGTGTATAGCCATTGTTATGAGTTGAGCTTTCTGAAACCATGAAATTAAAAGATGCTTGGACCTTGGAAGAAAAGTTGTGACCAACCTAGACAGCATTATTATTATACAGAGTGAAGTAAGCCAGCAAGAAAAACACCAATACAGTATACTAACGCATATATATGGAATCTAGAAAGATGGTAATGATAACCCTGTATGCGAGACAGCAAAAGAGACGCAGAATAGTCTTTTGGACTCTGTGGGAGAGGGCGAGGGTTGGATGATTTGGGAGAATGGTATTGAAACATGGATAATATCATATGAGAAATGAATCGCCAGTCCAGGTTCGATACATGATACAGGATGCTCAGGGCTGGTGCACTGGGATGACCCAGAGGGATGGTATGGGGAGGGAAGTGGGAGGGGGGTTCAAGATGGGGAACACGTATACACCTGTGGCAGATTCATGTCGATGTATGGCAAAACCAATACACATTGTAAAGCAATAAATAAATAAATAAATAAAAATTTTAAAAAATATATAAATAAAATTAAAGAAACAGCAGAGACATTACTTTGCTGACAAAGGTTCGTCTAGTTAAAGCTATGGTTTTCCAGGAGTCCTGTGTGGATGTGAGAGTTGGATGATAAAGAAAGCTAAGTACCGAAGAATTGATGCTTTTGAACTGTGGTGCTGGAGAAGACTCTTGAGAGTCCATTGGACTGCAAGGAGATCAAACCAGTCAATCCTAAAGGAAACCAATCCTGAATATTCATTGGAAAGACTGATGCTGAAGCTGCAACTCCAATACTCTAGCCACCTAATGTGAAGAACTGACTCATTGGGAAAGACCTTGATGCTGGGCATGATTGAAGGCAGGAGGAGAAGAGGATGACAGAGGATGAGATGGTTAGATGGCATCACTGATTAGATGGACATGAGTTTGAGCAGGCTCCAGAAATTGGTGATGGACAAGGAAGATTGGTGTGCTGCAGTCCGTGGGGTTGCAGAGTCAAACATGACTGAGTGACTGAACTGAACTGAACTGGAATTTTCTGGATATTAAGGGCAATCATTCCTTCACTTATTCCGTCATTCATTCACTATCTATTTAGTAACTGTGTATTGAGGGTTTACAAAATATCAAATGTTTTGTCAACTGTTGGCAATGATACAGGTTGCAATGCTTTCATTTTTATTCTCAAGGAGTAAGAGTGCATAATTTATTGGGAGAGCATGAAGTGCACAACTAACAGTTGTCATGATAGCTGCTCAAAGGATGTATATATAGAAGCTTCAAAACATCAGCAGGTGAGGGGAGGGTTTGGCATCTGATTCTGGTTAAGTGTTGAGTGGTGAGAAGGAAATGGAAGAATAAAGATATTTTTCCTGAGGAAGTGAAAATTAATCAATGACTTAATGAATGAATACAAGTAAGCCAAATGAAAAGAGGATCAGAGCAGGGACGTAAGAGATATAGGTATGACTGAAGATACATACCCAGGGCACCGTGTGAAATGCTAATAAGTGCTTAGTACTTTGACTCTCTTTGATTCTAAATGAAACAATGAAAAAAGCCAATTTGACCTCCAAACCTGCCTTTGGTTGCGTGTAACCAAATCTATTACTTTTTCAGTGTTAAGACTGAATCTTCACAGCTTCCCAGACATAGGAGCTGCTCTTTGAAGTACACAAAAGATAAGATCCTATGGGGACAAGACTTTCTGAACACAGAGAGATTAATTTACACCACCACAAAATAAAATCAACCTGCTGCTAATCAAAGTTCCAAATCCTATTTTCCAGGGCATTTCACAGGAGGATTTTCCCACCATGGAAAAAAATATAAAAAGATGTAGAAAAATCACTCTTGTACCACTTTGGGATGAAAATAAACAGCGGAGTCATGCTCTGATGAGAAAGTTAGCAGGTTGCCATTGATATGTCTCCATAGAGGAGGAAAGGTAGCATTTCAAAGAGACAAAATGCTGTCTCAATTAAGCAACTTAATCGATTTATGTGTTTATTTTCACACACCTAATATGAGTACACTGTTCTGCTGGTGACTGAGGCTTGATTCCACATAACCTACTTAGATTAAAGAAGAACATGGTGTAAAGAAAAGAAGATGAGTGTTTGACTTCATTCTGACCATGCCACTTGGATGGCAGGACCTTAGGCAGTATTTCACCCCCTTCCTCATGGATTCAAAGCTACTAATAGTATCAGCTTAGGCCCCAGTGTTTTTGATAACCACAAATGGAGCAAGAGATACACAATTAGTTTGGATGAAGTAATGCAAAATGATTGTAGGATATCAATACAATTAAACTTGGGAAATATTCTGATGATGAATTCGTTTTGAATTAAATTCATTTTTGTTAAACTTTTCCTAACCCCATAACCTGCATTTACAGGGCTAGGAATTCAACAAACATGTATATGTGATTCTTGCTCTTCATCAGTTTGGCCATTTTAAAAGCAAAGTGCCACAGACTGGTGGTTTAAACAATAGACTTATTCTCACAGTTCTTAAATCTGGGAAGTTCAAGGTCAAGGTGCTGGCCAATCTAGTGTCTGTTGACACTATTCCCATTTCCCAGGGAGCTACTTTCTTTCTGTAGCCTCAGATGTCAGAGAGAAGTATCACCTCTCTCATATCTCTTCTTGTTAGAGCTCTAATCCCTCATGGCAGTTCTCAGGGGGCTCAGTGGTAAAGAATCCACCTGCCAAAGCAGGAGTCACAGGAGACACGGGTTCAATCCCTGGGTTGAGAAGATCCCCTGGAGGAGAAAATGGCAACTTGCTCCAGTATTCTTGCCTGGAGAATTCCATGGATAGAACAGATAAGTCTGGCAGGCTATAGTCCATGGGGTCTCAAAGAGTCAGACACAAGTAAGTGACTGAGCACACACACACACACACACTCTCTCACACACACTCACACACACACACACACAATCCTTCATGAGGGCTCTACCTCCATGACCTAATTACCTCCCAAAGTCCCGACTTCCAAATGCCATTACATTAAAGATTAAGGCTTTACTATGTAAGAGACGAGGAGATGCAAATATTTCATTCATAGTACCTGCTTTTAATTTATGAGTAATTTATATTGTTGTATCATCTTTCAGATTTATTTTCAGTCTTTTGTTTGGGAACTTGATCTCGATTCACCTCTGCAGACCTCCCCATCCTACTCCTTTCTCTGTTTTCAAATGATTAATCTCAGAAAGCATTCATCAATATGACACCATAGTATAGTTTTTGACAAATAAATTAATGAACAGATGAAGACAATCCAAAGTCTGCCTTTTTTGGAAGAAGTCTTATCTGTAGCATCTTACAGGGGAGCCCTTCAGGAGGAAAATCAAACTCTCTATCTAATATAGATCTTGATAGCAAGTGGATACTCATGTAATGTGGGTCACTGTCTCTCACTTCTTTTCACTGTCTCCACACTCATCCTTAAGTTTGAGGACACAGTTTGGGAGATTTGGAACTTTGATCTTTTTGCATTGAGTCCTAAGTCCTAATCTGCCTCTTGCTTATTTTTTTTTTTTTTTTAGAAATTGATTAAGATTACTAACATACATTAACTGGCATACATCAAATAGTAATCAGAAAGCCCCCAAACACTGAAATGGGTTTCTATAGTGGGGATGTAATACTGGTGGAAGGAGTAAAGAGATCAATTTTATTTTGCTATTTATGCTTGGTCCTTAGTTCCCTAATATCAGAGTGTCTCCAGGCTTCCTTGGTGACTCAGATGGTAGACAATCTGCCTGCAATGCAGGAGATCCGGGTTCAATCCCTGGGTTGGGAAGATCCTCTAGAGAAGGAAATGGCAACCCACTCCAGTATTCTTGCCTGGAAAATCCTCTGGACAGAGGAGCTGGGAGGGCTACAATCCACAGGGTTGCAAAGAGTCGGACACTACTGAGAAACCAACACTTTCCACTTTTCCTCCAGGCTGAGTTGGCTTTTCATTAGCTGGAAGCAGAAGCCTGTCTTTTGTTGCCATGGCAGCATTTCTGAAAGAGGGTTCTATGGAATAAGGGAGAATAATCCAGTATTCTCTAAGACTTTCCAATAAAGAAGAGTCTGGAAGACAGTAAATCCAAGCCCTTTATCCTGAATCTTCTGCCCTGAAGCTGTTCCATGTTATGGAAGCTCTGGTCCTGTTTTTTCAGCATCCTACCTGTCTCCTGGCAGGGATCACATAGAAGGAGGGGATGGTGATTGGACTACTGAAAGCTGTTGAATGGATCATTCATGGGAGGATGTGGCCTTGGCTTTCACCTGAAAAGAATGGATTCTACTGGACCTTTCTCAGAAGAACCTGCAAAGAGATAATGTAATGGTAAAATGAAGGCAATTTTTCTCATTGAGGGATCCCTGTGCAAACCTGCGAGCCCTTCAAATCAGCACCCACAGACATACCAGACATAGCAAAAAGAGGATTTTGACAGAGCACTTGTTAAAATTGAGGGATGATTTTGAAAACTGGAGAAAACTCTTACACAGGACATGCTTGAGATGGCACAATCCAATGTCATAAAACAACCATTAAAAAAAAAGAATATATATGCAGTTGAAACTAATCTTTATCCTGTCGTACTCCTATTAATTCCTCCACCAAGATAATCAAAGATCTTAAGGTAGGGTCAACTATCTCAATTTTTTATTTTCCAGTCACGTATAGATATCTCTGTATGTACCTACATTATATACAACCTTACATTACTTTGCGCACTTTTAAGGTCTATGGTGTGTTTCAAGATAAGAACTGAAAATTATGAGTTAAATAAGTTTGGGAAATACTGCAAGATTTCTGCAAGATTTTTTAGAAGCTTAAAGATCATTATGATTTGCAGTATTTATAAATCTCACTTGACCAGATTGAAAGCAACAGTAGCAACATAGTAACAACAACAAAGAAATTAGTGAGTCTCTCTGCAGCTCAGTGTCCAGGGGAATGATTTTTGAATGAATATAAAACCTTAAGCAGAAGGTACAAAGGGATCCTTGCAGAGTCTGCACTGCACCCCAGGATGAGAAAGCTGCAGGCCTCACAGACAAAGCAAGGCTCAGGTTCAGCTCAAGCGTGCTGCTGAGCTGTCCTTGTCATGCTCCCTCAGGAGCCTCAGTGTGGCAACAGGCATCTGTGTGACCTGGGGGTCCCTTGACATCTGGCAGCAGCAGCAGGACCAGCCCCAGTAGAATAAGATGCCCAGCTCCAATCTGATAGGATGGCTGTAAAAGTGAAATCAATGGAAGCTCATGACAGCATCCTGTGAGCTGCAAAATGCCAACTTGGCACACCACCACTGCTCTAGGCAGTGCCAATCGCTGTGCTAGGTGTCACTGACACAGGAGAAAAGTTTGAAACATCCACAGCAGGCAGTTCTTGAGCAGTTACAGCAAGATTTGTGCTGTGCTGACAAGTTCTTGATGTTCTGTATGTCCTCTTTTTTCCTATTTTTTATTTAAATGTTATTATTTGCTTTTACTATGTTGCATTGGTTTCTGTCATACAACAATGCAGATCAGCCATAATGACACAGACATCCCCTCTCTCCTTAGGCTCGCTCCACTCCCCACGTCCCATCCCTCTGTGCCATCACAGAGCACCAGACTGAGCTCCTTGTGTTACACATCAACTTCTCACCGGCTATCCATCTTACACCCAACAGTGTACATATATTTATGTTGCTTTCTCCAGTAGTTCCCCTCTCCCCTCCCCGACTATCTAGAAAAATTATATTGGTGAACCTATTTGCAGGGAAGGAATGGAGACACAAATGTACAGAATAGACATTCTAATACTATTTTTATTGGCACAATTATTTAATACTGTTATTCATGAGTGGGAGAACTGAGCTGCACCCTCAAGCAATCAGACTCCCAGCTTAGCACTTATCTTCCTTACTAATCACACCATGACCCTCTGAAAGGCATGCCATTGCTCTTGGTTTAAGAATGAGGGAATTGACTCTTATGGAATATCTGTAATTTTCATAAGGTTGTACCACTGTCTAAAAGCAGAGCTGTCTTTCCAGGACAGAGTGATGCTTCAGGTGGAAATTGCTGAAGCAGCAAGTGCCATGGCCGCGCCCAAACCCCATCCCAACCATGCTGTCTGCAGGTTTACATTTAGAGATAAATCCCTACCACTTAGGGTGGCCTGGCACAATTGGCCGGATCATCAATTTGACTAGGTAGAATGAAATTCTTTTGAAAATAGTAAGCAATATTGAAACAATTGTCATGTTTTATATTTATATAGTCAATTACACATTTGCGAAGAGGCTTCCATATCGATTTTTCCACATGCTTTGGACTCCCAAGGACTTCCCTGGTGGCTCAGACGGTAAAGCGTCTGTCTACAATGTGAGAGACCTGGGTTCCATCTGGGGTCAGGAAGATCCGCTGGAGAAGGAAATGGCAATCCACTCCAGTACTCTTGCCTGGAAAATCCCATGGACAGAGGAGCCTGGTAGGCTACAGTCCATGGGGTCACAAAGAGTGGGACACGACTGAGCAACTTCACTTTCCTTTGGCCTCCCAATACTTGCAGAGAGTAGGTAGTTGCCTTTCAAAAGTACACCAGATTTATGTCTATTCTGCTTGAATCTCAGTTCAGCTTTTTAACAACAGTGTGATCATAAAGAACTTCCACGGTAAGTTCTTCCAAGGTAACTCTCCAGTAGCAGAGTCAACCTGCCAGTGCAGGAGGTGTGGGTTTGATCCCTGGGTCAGTAAGTTTCCCTGGAGAAGGAAATGGCAGCCAACTGTGGTATTTTTGACTGAGAAATCCCACAGACAGAGAAGGCTGGTGGGCTACAGCTTATGGGGTTGCAAAGAATCAGAACAACTAAACAACAGAAAAACAAGCATCTTAAATCCCTCCAGTCTAAGACTCTCCTCAAAAAAATAATGTTAATGTGACCAGCTATAGTGGTGAGTAATAAATTAGTATTTGTTGACTGCCCTTTCCACCTGCAAGGCAGGAGACCCTGGTTCAATTGTGCAATTGTGCGGTAGTTTGAGCATTCTTTGGCATTGCGTTTCTTTGGCATTGGAATGAAAATTGATCTTTTCCAGTCCTGTGGCCACTGCTGAGTTTCCCATATTTGCCGGCATATTGAGTGCAGCAGTTTCACAGGGTCATCTTTCAGGATTTGAAACAGATTAACTGGAATTCCATCACATCTACTAGCTTTGTTCGTAGTGATGCTTCTAAGGCCCACTTGACTTCACATTCCAAGATGTCTGGCTCTAGGTGAGTGATCACACCATCACGATTATCTTGGTCGTGAAAATCTTTTTTGTAGAGTTCTTCTGTGTATTCTTGCCACCTCTTCTTAATATCTTGTGCTTTTGTTAAGTCAATACAATTTCCGTCCTTTATTGAGCCCATCCTTGCATGAAACGTTCCCTTGGTATCTCTAATTTTCCTGAAGTGATCTCTAGTCTTTCCCATTCTGTTGTTTTCCTGTATTTATTTGCATTGATCGCTGAAGAAGGCTTTCTTATCTCTTCTTGCTATTCTCTGGAACTTTGCATTCAGATGTTATATATCTTTCCTTTTCTCCTTTGCTTTTCGTTTCTCTTTTCACAGCTATTTGTACAGCCTCCCAAGACAGCCATTTTGCTTTTTTGTATTTCTTTTCCATGGGAATGGTCTTGATCCCTGTCTCCTGTACACTATCATGAACCTCCGTCCATAGTTCACAGGCACTCTGTCTATCAGATCTAGTCCCTTAAATCTATTTCTCACTTCCACTGTATAATCATGAGGAAATTGATTTCGGTCATACCTGAATGGTCTAGTAGTTTTCCCTACTTTTTTCAATTTAAGTCTGAATTTGGCAATAAGGAGTTCATGATCTGAGCCACAGTCAGCTCCCAATCTTGTTTTTGTTGGCTGTATAGAACTTCTCCATCTTTGACTGGAAAGAATATAATCAATCTGATTTCAGTGTTGACCATCTGGTGATGTCCATATGTAGAGTCTTCTCTTGTATTGTCGGAAGAGGGTATTTGCCATTACTATTGTGTCCTCTTGGGAAAACTCTATTAGTCTTTGCCTTGCTTCATACCTTCAGTTCAGTTCAGTTACTCAGTCGTGTCTGATTCTTTGCAACCCCAAGAATCGCAGTATGCCAGGCCTCCCTGTCCATCACCCACTCCCAGAGTTCACTCAGATTCACGTCTATCGAGTCAGTGATGCCATCCAGCCATCTCATCCTCTGTCATCCCCTTCTCCTCCTGCCCCCAATCCCTCCCAGCCTCAAAGTCTTTTCCAATGAGTCAACTCTTCCCATGAGGTGGCCAAAGTACTGGAGTTTCAGCTTCAACATCAGTCCTTCCAAAAAACCCAGGGCTGATCTCCTTCAGGATGGACTGGTTGGATCTCCTTGCAGTCCAAGGGACTCTCAAGAGTCTTCTCCAATACCACAGTTCAAAAGCATCATTTCTTCAGTGCTCAGCCTTCTTCACAGTCCAACTCTCACATCCATACATGACTACTGGAAAAACCATAGCCTTGACTAGACGGACTTTAGTCAGCAAAGTAACGTCTCTGCTTTTGAATATGCTATCTAGGTTGTTCATAACTTTTCTTCCAAGGAGTAAGAGTCTTTTAATTTCATGGCTGCAGTCACCATCTGCAGTGATTTTGGAGCCCCCAAAAATAAATTTGACACTGTTTCCACTGTTTTCCCATCTATTTCCCATGAAGTGATGGGACTGGATGCCATGATCTTCCTTTTCGGAATGTTGAGCTTTAAGCCAACTTTTTCACTCTTCTCTTTCACTTTCATCAAGAGGCTTTTTAGTTCCTCTTCACTTTCTGCCATAAGGGTGTTGTCATCTGCATATGTGAGGTTATTGAGATTTCACCTGGCAATCTTGATTCCAGCTTGTGTTTCTTCCAGTCCAGCATTTCTCATGATGTACTCTGCATAGAAGTTAAATAAGCAGGGTGACAATATACAGCCTTGACGTACTCCTTTTCCTATTTGGAAACAGTGTATTGTTCCATGTCCAGTTCTAACTGTTGCTTCCTGACCTGCATACAGATTTCTCAAGAGGTAGGTCAGGTGGTCTGGTATTCCCATTTCTTTCAGAATTTTCCACAGTTTATTGTGATCCACAGTCAAAGGCTTTGGCGTACTCAATACAGCAGAAATAGATGTTTTTTTGGAACTCTCTAGCAACTATTAAATGCACAATACTGTATTATTAACTACTGTCACCATCTTGTACATTACATTCCATGATTTTTGCTTTATAATGGAAAGTTTCTAATTTTTGCCCCCATTTGCCTGTTTATCCCACACAATTGCCATTTCAGAGCCCTTCTTCCACCACCTCTGGCAACTCTCAATCTGTTCTCTGTATCAGTGAGTCTGTTTTCTGTTTTTATGTTTATTCCATCGTTCACATATAAGTGAGATTGTACAGTGTTTTTCTTTCTCTGCTTGAATTATTTCAATTAGCACAATAACCTTGCAGTTCATCTATGTTGTCACAAATGGCAAGATTTGATTCTTTTTTAAGGCTGAACCAGTCCATCCTGAAGGAGATCAGCCCTGGGATTTCTTTGGAAAGAATGATGCTATAGCTGAAACTCTAGTACTTTGGCCACCTCATGTGAAGAGTTGACTCATTGGAAAAGACTCTGATGCTGGGAGGGATTGGGGGCAGAAGGAGAAGGGGATGACAGAGGATGAGATGGCTGGATGGCATCACTGACTCGATGGATGTGAGTCTGAGTGAACTCTGGGAGTTGGTGATGGACAGGGAGACCTGGCATGCTGCGATTCATGGGGTCGCAAAGAGTCGGATATGTCTGAGCAACTGAACTGAACCCATTATGTATAAATATCACAATTTCTTTACCTATTCATCCATTGATGGGCACTTAGATCATTTTCATATATTAACTATTGCAAATAAGGCTGCAATGCACATGGGGATATAGACATCTTTTCAAGTTATTGTTTTCATTTTCTTCAGAAAATGTAGTTCTATTTTCAATTTTTTGAGGAACCTTCATACTATTTCCACAGTTGTTGCACCTATTCAAATTCCCACCAACAGTGTACAAGGATTTTCTTTTCTCCATATCCTTACCGAATCCTGTTATTTTTTCATCTTTTTTGATGATAGCCATTCTAACAGGTATGAAGCGATGTCTCCAGGTGGTTTTAATTTGCATCTTCCTACGATGATTGATTTTGCTGAGCATCTTTACATGTATCCATTGGCCATGCTTAGGGATTCCCTGATATCTCCCTGGTAAAGAAGTTGCCTGCAATGCAGGAGACCTGGATTCAATCCCTGGGTTGAGAGAATACCCTGGAGAAGGGAAAGGTTTCCCATTCCATGATTACATCTTTGAAAAAAAATACCTATCAGCTTTTCTACCCATCTTTTAATATCAACTTTTTTTTTCCTTTTTTTTTTATGACAAAAGGACCTTTATTTTTTTTTTTATGAGTTGTTTGTATTATTTGCATATTTTGGATACTTAGCCCTTATCAGACATATGACTTAAAAATATTTTCCAGTTCATTGGTTTGCCTTTTTATTTTGTTGATGGCATCCTTGCTGTACAGAAGTAACTATTTTATTTTTCTTTTCACAGTAAAGCTATGTCTCATCCTTAATGCAGTGGAAAATGGGCATTAAAAGGAGATATTCTTTCTCAATAAAATAAGAGAGAAAAGATAGAGAAGGAATTTGTTGGAGGATGAAGAAGCATTCATTTGAAGAGACCACCAGGGTGATAAAGCTTTTAGGTTACAATGATCCTCTTAAGTGAATGAGCCTCGGGATGAGTCAGGAAACCCAGCTTCCAATGCTGGCTCTGTCTCTGAGTCACTGAATGACCCTCTTCTATCTTAGCCTTTTCTTGAACTGCCCAGTTAAGGAACTGAGATGAAAATCCACTGGAACAATGAATGTAACAGTGTTTAGGAAACAATAAAATCATAATTCAAAAATATTTAGAGAATTATATTAAAATATTTAAGTTTGAGTTAAATTCAAGGAACTTACTAGTTTTAAATGTAGCTTCTAGCAATTGAAAGATTTTTATTAAAACCCTAACTGTAATACTCACAGACCCATTCTCAGTGTTTTATTGAACTGCTCTGAGAATTGGTTTTCTCCTCTTAAAAATGGGCATAAATTATATTCTCCCAACTGAGAACCAAGTGATGAAATGTTTGCATGATGCTCAATTCTGTGTACAGCACAGAATCAACCCTTAATAAGTGGTACTTGGTACTGAGTATAACAAGATGAGATTTTGGCAATGACCCAGTCAAAGTGCTAATGCTAACAGCTGCATCACTATGAAAGTCCACTTTTCAGCTCTTTTAAAACACTTGACACTTGAGTATCATGGAAAGAGGGTTAATTTCTGCATATACAAACCAGGGGGCACCTTGTTTTAACATTTATTTAATTCATTAGATAATTTAAATTTACTGGGTGGGCAAGCAATACATTACCAACTGGTACATTAGGTGAAGAGCATCATAGAAGTTTTTGTATTGGTTGAACGTGTCAGTCAGTGGTTGCCAAAGAAACAAAAAGGACTGGAAAGGGAAGAGCTGACTATAACCACATTTTTCCGTATAAACCAAAATCATGACTCCATTAGGCTCCTGCTCCTTTTTGTTTCTGGAAGACCATGTGGTTTCAGGAGGAATTACAGGTTTTATCACATAAGTCCTCTCAGCTTGCTCCACAGCATCTTACAGAGTGGTTATGAAGTGTTAAACAAGACACTGTACTTGAAAAGAATGGGAAGGTGGTAGGTTTTTCTCAGCTGAGTGAATATTAACATGATCCTAGTACATCTGATATATCATAGATGCACAACACTTAAGAATATTCAGTTCCACTCCCCTGAGTAGCTCCTGGGAAGTTGCCAGAACAGGGAAATTATCACTTTACCTTAATGAATTGCCAAGGACACTAATAGTTTTAGATAAAGATGTTTAAAGCTCAACATTCAGAAAACTATGATCATGGCATCTGGTCCCATCACTTCATGGGAAATAGATGGGGAAACAGTGGAAACAGTGTCAGACTTTTTTCGGCAGGGGGAGGGGGGCTCCAAAATCACTGCAGATGGTGACTGTAGCCATGAAATTAAAAGATGCTTACTCCTTGGAAGGAAAGTTATGACCAACCTAGATAACATATTCAAAAGCAGAGACATTACTTTGCCAAAAAGGTCCTTCTAGTCAAGGCTATGGTTTTTTTCCAGTGGTCATGTATGGATGTGAGATTTGGACTGTGAAGAAAGCTGAGTGCCAAAGAACTCATGCTTTTGAACTGTGGTGTTGGAGAAGACGCTTGAGAGTCCCTTGGGCTGCAAGGAGATCCAACCAGTCCATTCTAAAGGAGATCAGTCCTGGGCGTTCATTGAAAGGATTGATGCTGAAGCTGAAACTCCAATACTTTGGCCACCTCATGGGAAGAGTTGACTCATTGGAAAAACCCCTGATGCTGGGAGGGATTGGGGGCAGGAGGAGAAGGGAACGCCAGAGGATGCGATGGCTGGATGGCATTACCAGCTGGATGGACATGAGTTTGAATGATCTCCGGGAGTTGGTGATGGACAGGGAGGCCTGGTGTGCTGCGATTCATGGAGTCACAAAGATTCGGACACAACTGAGCAATTGAAATGAACTGAACTGAACTGAAGATGCCTCCTAACTCAGTTTGAAAAGATTTCCTGGAAGATGTATCCCATAAATCTAGAATAATGACAAATATTTAGCCAGGTGTCACTGTGGAAGATGAGTATTAACAAGATAGGAGGATGGAAAACATTCCAAAGGAAAGTAACTGGGAGTATATGCTTGGTGAGAAGAAGCAGTAGAGCATGTAAGAGAAGTGCATTGATTTGAGAGGAATCTGAGTTGATTCTTTAACCTTGGGAATAGAAGTTTAATCTAGAGGCAGAGCGCTATGTCAATGATGGACATACCATCTGCACTGAACAGTCATTAGAAGCCAAATATGGTAGAAAACTAAATGGTCTCTTGGAAGATTTCTTAATTAATTTTAATAATTAATGCCAGGGAACCAAATACACGGTAACTCTTTGTGATCAATGGATATTGATCACTTACGTTGATGGAACCACAGATGTTTCCTTTCTTCTTGTCTTCACTTTTGAACTTTAGACTCTATCCCTGTCAAGACACAAGAAGCTCAGGTATAGTAAATGGAGTAGCCATCCCCACCCTTTATACATTATTACTCTTGTAAACGTTGCCTGGATGGATATAACCCCTGGTTTTCCTGAAAAAAATAAATGAAAAAAGTATAGCTATAAAAAAGGCACTTTGTGATTTCCCAGGGCCCTGGACCAGTGAATAAAGTAGAAAAGAAAAATAGGCAAAATTCCTTTGGAGATAGGAAATCCATTAATCATTGTGATAAAGATGAACACATAAGCTGACCATCCTTGTTTCCCACCTTTTAAGGTTTGTTCTCTCAGCCCAGTGGAACCAATGGACCACCATGTGTAGGTTTAACTTCAGGCCAATTTCCAAGATGAATGAGGCTTAAAGATAAGAAATTCCTGGCTTAATCATGAAGCAGCCTGACTGGTACCCCCACATTGACCCTGTTCTCAAAATCTCTCTTTATATATAAAACTCCCATCTTGAACCTCAAGTTCTGCTCTGATTCCCTCCAAGTTAAAATCCCACTTGCCTTCCATATATCTGTTCACTACTTTCCTGATTCTAAGTCCTGATGTTTTCCTGATCCATAGTTCTAGTTCCTGGTTTTAAAATCCCAGAACTTCAGATTTATTTCTAATATTTGCTATTGATATTTTTTGATGCTATTGACATTTTCCCAGCTTCCCATATCTTATCCCTTCTTAGATGCCCATGTACCATGTTCTCAGTACCTTATAGACATCTCACTTGTTATGTTATTCATGCATTGATTTATTCCTTCACAGACAAGCACTTATTTACCATGTGCCAGTTGTTAGGACAGAGGATGTGAATAGGACATGATCTTTGACCTCATGGAGCTCATAGCAGAGCACAGGACATTGACATTCATAAAGAAACAACATATGTGGATTGGATGAAAATAAATGACCAGCTTTCTAAGCATGGAAATGAAGAGAATGCTAAGAATAGGACTCTAGATTAAACTGTTGCCTAAAACATCATCGCAAAACTTGGTAGAGTAGAACAAACATTTTCTTCTGTTTATAGATTCTGTGGGTTAGGAAATTGGTTGTCTCATGGTGGAAAGATTTGTCTCAGTCCCTCGAGGTCTGGAGCCCCATCTGGGAAGCTTTGAATGTTGGTATAATGTCACGCCTTGGTCTTGGAATTGTTTGGAGGGATCTTTCTTCATGTAGCTGACAGTTGAAGTGGGCTAACTGCTGGAATACCTACACAAAGCCTATCTGTGTAGCCTTAGCTTCCTCACAGCATGGCAGCCTCAGAGCAGTCTAATTTCTTACAAAGGCAGCTCAAGGCCATGAAGGCAAATGTCTCAGCTTACTGGATAGAACTTGCATTGCCTTTTATAACCTGGACTCAGAAGTTTCAGGATATATCTTCTGCCTATTCTGTTAATTATGGTGGTGGTGGTTTAGTGGCTAAGTCATTTCCAACCAAGGTGAGGTAAGGAGCAGCGGCCGCGCTTTGCTGGAGCAGCCATGAAGGGAGATCCTGTGTCCAAAGTAAGAGAAACCCAGGTAAGATGGTAGGCACAGAGAGAGGGGATCAGGGGGCAGACAGACTGAAACTACAGTCACAGACAACTAGCCAGTCTGATCACATGGACCACAGCCTTGTCTAACTACATGAAACTAAGCAATGCTGTACAGGACCACCCAAGACAAACAGGTCATGGTGGAGAGATCTGACAGAATGTGATCCACTGGAGAAGGGAATGGCAAACACTTGGTATTCTTGTCTTGAAAACCCCATGAACAGTATGAAAAGGCAAAAAGGAAAATTAAAGATGAACTCCCCAAGTTGGTAGTGCCCAATATGCTACTGGAGATCAGTGGAGAAATAACTCCACAAAGAATGAAGGGACGGAGGCAAAGCAAAAACAACACTCAGGTGTGAATGGGACTGGTGATAGAAGCAAGGTCTGATGCTGAAAGAGCAATATCGCATAGGAACCTAGAATGTCAGGTCCATGAATCAAGGCAAACAGGAACTGGCAAGAGTGAATGTTTACAGTTTAGGAATCAGAGAACTAAAATGGACTGGAATCGGTGAATTTAACTCAGATGACCATTATATCTACTACTGTGGACAGGAATCCCTTAGAAGAAATGGAGTAGCCATCATGGTCAATAAAAGAGTCTGAAATGCAGTACTTGGATGCAATCTCAAAAACGACAGAATGATCTTTGTTCGTTTCCAAGGCAAACCATTCAATATCACGGTTATTCAAGTCTATGCCCCTACCAGTAATGCCAAAGAAGCTGAAGTTAAACAGTTCTATGAAGACCTACAAGACCTTCTAGAACTAACACCCAAAAAAGATGTCCTTTTCATTATAGGGGACTAGAATGCAAAAGTAGGAAGTCAAGAAACACCTGGACTAACAGGCAAATTTGGCCTTTGAGTACAGAATGAAGCAGGGCAAAGGCTAATAGAGTTTTGCCAAGAGAACACACTGATCATAGCAAACACCCTCTTCCAACAACACAAGAGAAGACTCTACACATGGACATCACCAGATGGTCAACACCGAAATCAGATTGATTATATTCTTTGCAGCCAAAGATGGAGAAGCTCTATACAGTCAGTAAAAACAAGACCAGGAGCTGACTGTGGCTCAGTTCATGAACTCCTTATTGCCAAATTCAGACTGAAATTGAAGAAAGTGGAGGAAACCACTAGACCATTCAGGTATGATCTAAATCAAATGCCTTATGAGTATACAGTGAAAGTGAGAAATAGATTTAAGGGACTAGATCTGATAGACAGAGTGCCTGATGAACTATGGAATGAGGTTCATGACATTGTACAGGAAACAGGGATCAAGACCATCTCTAAGAAAAAGAAATGCAAAAAAGCAAAATGCTTGTCTGAGGAGGCCTTACAAATAGCTGTGAAAAGAAGAGAAGTAAAAAGCAAAGGAGAAAAAAAAAAAAAAGATATACCCATTTGAATGCAGAGTTCCAGAGAAGAGCAAGGAGAGATAAGAAAGGGTTTCTCAGTGATAAATGCAAAGAAGTAGAGGAAAACAATAGAATGGGAAAGACTAGTGATTTCCTCAAGAAAATCAGAGATACCAGGGAACATTTCATGTGAAGATGGGCTCAAAAAAGGAAAGAAATGGTATGGACCTAACAGAGACAGAAGATATTAACAAGATGTGGCAAGAATACAGAGAAGAACTGTACAAAAAAGACGTTCATGATCCAGATAATCATGATGGTGTGATAACTCATCTAGAGCCAGACATCCTGGAATGTGAAGTCAAGTGGGACTTAGGAAGCATTAATACGAACAAAGCTAGTGGAGGTGATGGAATTTCAGCTTAGCTGTTTAAAATCCCGAAAGACGACCCTGTGAAAGTGCTGCACTCAATATGACAGCAAACATGGAAAACTCAGCAGTGGCCACAGGACTGGAAAAGCTCAGTTTTCATTCCAATCCCAAAGAAAGGCAATGCCAAAGAATACGCAAACTACCACACAATTGCACGCATCTCACACTCTAGTAAAGTAATGCTTAAAATTCTCCAAGTCAGGCTTCAGCAATAAGTGAACCACGAACTTCCAGATATTCAAGCTTGGTTTTAGAAAAGGCAGAGGAACCAGAGATCAACTTGCCAACATCTGATGGATCATTGAAAAAGCAAGAGAGTTTCAGAAAAAAAACATTATTTCTTCTTTATTGACTATGCCAAGTCTTTGACTGTGTGGATCAAAATAAACTGTGGAAAATTCTGAAAGATGGGAATACCAGGATGCCTGACCTGTCTGTTGAGAAATTTATATGCAGGTCTGGAAACAACAGTTAGAACTGGACATGGAACAACAGACTGGTTCCAAATAGGAAAAGGTGTATGTCAAGGCTATATATTGTCACCCTGCTTATTTAAATTATATGCAGAGTACATCATGAGAAACGCTGGGCTGGAGGAAGCACAAGCTGGAATCAAGATTGCCAGGATAAATATCAATAACCTCAGATATGTAGATGACACCACCATGGCAGAAAGTGAAGAGGAGCTAAAGAGCCTCTTGATGAAAGTGAAAGAGGAGAGTGAAAAAGTTGGCTTAAAGCTCAACATTCAGAACACCAAAATCATGGCATCTGGTCCCATCACTTCATGGGAAATAGATGGGAAACAGTGGAAACAGTTCAGTTCAGTTCAGTTTAGTCGTTCAGTCATGTCCGACTCTCTGCGTCGACATGAATTGCAAGACGTCAGGCCCCCCTGTCCATCACCATCTCCCGGAGTTCACTCAGACTCACGTCCATCGAGTCCGTGATGCCATCCAGCCATCTCATCCTCTGCCGTCCCCTTCCCCTCCTGGCCCCAATCCCTCCCAGCATCAGAATCTTTTCCAATGAGTCAACTCTTCACATGAGGTGGCCAAAGTACTGGAGCTTCAGCTTCAGCATCATTCCTTCCAAAGAAATCCCAGGGTTGACCTCCTTCAGAATGGACTGGTTGGATCTCCTTGCAGTCCAAGGGACTCTCAAGAGTCTTCTCCAACACCACAGTTCAAAAGCATCAATTCTTCGGCGCTCAGCCTTCTTCACAGTCCAAATCTACCATCCATACATGACCACAGGAGAAACCATAGCCTTAACTAGACAGACCTTAGTCTGCAAAGTAATGTCTCTGCTTTTGAATATGCTATCTAGGTTGGTCATAACTTTTCTTCCAAGGAGTAAGCATCTTTTAATTTCATGGCTGCTATCACCATCTGCAGTGATTTTGGAGCCTCCAAAACTAAAGTCAGCCACTGTTTCCACTGTTTCCCCATCTATTTCCCATGAAGTGATGGGACCGGATGCCATGATCTTCGTTTTCTGAATGTTGAGCTTTAAGCCAACTTTTTCCCTCTCCTCTTTCACTTTCATCAAGAGGCTCTTTAGCTCCTCTTCACTTTCTGCCATAAGGGTGGTGTCATCTGCATATCTGAGGTTATTGATATTTCTCCTGGCAATCTTGATTCCAGCTTGTGTTTCTTCCAGTCCAGTGTTTCTCATGATGTACTCTGCATATAAGTTAAATAAGCAGGGTGACAATATACAGCCTTGACGTACACCTTTTCCTATTTGGAACCAGTCTGTTGTTCCATATCCAGTTCTAACTGTTGCTTCCTGACCTGCTTACAGATTTCTCAAGAGGCAGGTCAGGTGGTCTGGTATTCCCATTTCTTTCAGAATTTTCCACAGTTTATTGTGATCCACACAGTCAAAGGCTTTGGCATGGACAATAAAGCAGAAATAGATGTTTTTCTGGAACTCTCTTGCTTTTCGATGATCCAGCGGATGTTGACAAATTGATCTCTGGATCCTCTGCCTCTTCTAAAACCAGCTTGAACACCAGGGAGTTCACAGTTCATGTATTGCTGAAGCCTGGCTTCGAGAATTTTGAGCATTACTTTACTAGCTTGTGAGAAGAGTGCAATTGTGCGGCAGTCTGAGCATTCTTTGGCATTGCCTTTCTTTGGGATTGGAATGAAAACTGACCTTTTCCAGTCCTGTGGCCACTGCTGAGTTTTCCAAATTTGCTGGCATATTGAGTGCAGCACTTTCACAGCATCATCTTTCAGGATTTGAAACAGCTCAACTGGAATTCCATCACCTCCACTATCTTTGTCCGTTGTGATGCTTTCTAAGGCCCACTTGACTTCACATTCCAAGATGTCTGGTTCTAGATTAGTGATCACATCATCATGATTATCTGGGTTGTGAATATGTTTTTTGTACAGTTCTTCCGTGTATTCTTGCCACCTCTTCTTAATATCTTCTGCTTCTGTTAGGTCCATACCATTTCTGTCCTTTATCAAGCTCATCTTTGCATGAAATGTTGCCTTGGTATCTCTAATTTTCTTGAAGAGATCTCTAGTGTTTCCCATTCTGTTGTTTTCCTCTATTTCTTTGCATTGATCGCTGAAGAAGGCTTTCTTATCTCTTCTTGCTATTCTTTGGAACTCTGCATTCAAATGGGTATATCTTTTTTTTCTCCTTTTTTATTTTGTTACTTCTCTTCTTTTCATAGCTATTTGTAAGGCCTCCCCAGACAGCAATTTTGCTTTTTTGCATTTCTTTTCCATGGGGATGGTCTTGATCCCTGTTTCCTGTAAAATGTCACGAACCTCATTCCATAGTTCATCAGGCACTCTATCAGATCTAGTCCCTTAAATCTATTTCTCACTACCACTGTATAATCATAAGGGATTTGATTTAGGTCATACCTGAATGGTCTAGCGGTTTTCCCTACTTTCTTCAAGTTGAGTCTGAATTTGGTAATAAGGAGTTCATGATCTGAGCCACAGTCAGATCCTGGTCTTGTTTTTGTTAACTGTATAGAGCTTCTCCATTTTTGGCTGCAAAGAATATAATCAATCTGATTTCGGTGTTGACCATCTGGTGATGTCCATGTGTAAAGTCTTCTCTTGTGTTGTTGGAAAAGGGTTTTGCTAAGACCAGTGCATTTTCTTGGCAAAATTCTATTAGTCTTTGCCCTGCTTCATTCTGCATTCCAAGGCTAAATTTGCCTGTTAGTCCAGGTGTTTCTTGACTTCCTACTTTTGCATTCCAGTCCCCTATAATGAAAAGGACATCTTTTTTGGGTGGTTAGCTCTATAAGGCCTTGTAGGTCTTCATAAAACTGTCAACTTCAGTTTCTTCAGCGTTACTGGTTGGGGCATAGACTTGGACTGGATAACTGTGATATTGACTTTATTTTCTGGCCTCCAAAATCACTGCAGATGGTGATTGCAGCCATGAAATTAAAAGACACTTACTCCTTGAAAGAAAAATTGTGACCAACTTAGACAGTATATTCAAAAGCAGAGACATTACTTTTCCAAAAAGGTCCATCTAGTCAAGTCTATGGTTTTTCAGTGGTCATGTATGGATATGAAAGTTGTATTATAAAGAAAGCTGAGTGCCAAGAATTGATGCTTTTGAACTGTGGTGTTGGAGAAGACTCTTGAGAGTCCCTTGAACTGCAAGGAGATCCAACCAGTCCATCCTAAAGGAGATCAGTCCTGGGTTTTCATTGGAAGGACTAATGCTGAAGCTTAAACTGCAATACTTTGGTCACCTGATGCGAAGAGCTGACTCATTTGAAAAGACCCTGATGCTGGGAAAGATTGAGGGCAGGAGGAGAAGGGGACGACATAGGATGAGATGGTTGGATGGCATCACCAACTGAATGGACATGGGTTTGGGTGGACTCCGGGTGTTGGTGATTGACAGGGAGGCCTAGCGTGCTGTGGTTCATGGGGTCACAAAGAGTTGGACATGACTGAGCAACTTAACTGAACTGAACATGTCTGAGTCTTTGCGATCACATGGACTGTAGAACACCAGGCTCCTCTATCTATGGAATTTCCCAGGCAAGAATATTGGAGTGTGTTGCTACCTCCTTATCCATTTGTTAGTTATATATTAGTCTAAAGCCCACCCAGATTCAAGAAGAGAGGGTTTAGAGATATCTCGTTGTGGCAAAGTTTCAAGGTTATTGAAAAGCATGTGGTGTTGGATACAGTCTTACAGCCAACTTTGTTAAAATGTAATCAGTAGTTTTCAAGTGTGAATGAGGGGAAGTGCTCTAAACAGTCTATGCAAAGATGTTAGACATCAAGGGACATGAATAGATGAATATGTGTCAAGAATGATGCACATAGAGAGGAGTCAACAGCTGTGAAGAAACATGTTGGAGTTACAAGAGAAGATCTTGAAAGGACGCAAGGGGACCAGTTAATTGTTGTTGTTATTGTTCAGTTACTTAGTTGTGTCCAACTGTTTGTGACCCCATGGACTGCAGCATGCCAGACTCCTCTGATTTTTACTATCTCTTACGAGTTTGCTCAAATTTATATTTACTGAGTCAGTGATGCTATCTGACCATATCATCCTCTGTCACACGCTTCTCCTGCCCTCAATCTTCCCAGCATCAGCATCTTTTCCAATGAGTCGGCTTTTCACAGCAGGTGGCCAAAGTATTGGAGCTTCAGCATCAGTCTTTCCAATGAGCATTTAGGGTATATTTCCTTTAGAGTTGGCCAGCTTGATCTCCTTCCTGTCCAAAGGACTCTCAGGAGTCTTCTCCAGTATCACAACTCAAAAGCATCAACTGTAACCAAGCGTCAATGGTAAACAACCAGCTGAAAATCTCAACTCAGACAATGGTGGTAGAATTTGAAGGAGAAAATGACCGAGAGTTTTAATATGTAAAAGCCATGTGACTTGTCAGTTCCCTGGCTATTAGGTAAAAGACATGTGAACAAACCTGCTATCTGTTACTTTCTGTTGCTCAATATGTTTCTCATGCACTGGACAAATAAGGGGTCGGGTAGGGGGATGGAATCTAGGTTGGCCAGTCATAGCATCTCATCTTCTTGAGGCTGGGGGGTAGCCATATGGCTTGAGGCATAGCTAGTGAAGAGTGACAAAGAATTTCTGAAATTACTAGAAACGTGATCTGCTCTTTTCTACAGGAAATATAAAAATGACTTAATCCCAGAGCTACCATTTGCCATATTTTCCCGAATGGAGAGCACGTATCAGAGAATGAAGTTTTCCCAGAGAAAATTCTAGCCGAGAAAAGGAGAGGGAAGCCAGCCCCTGAAGATACTGTTAGAATCCTCAGATCCTGCTGAGTCAAAAGCTCTAATTCAGGTTACACAGACCACTGTATTCACTCTTTTTGAAAGCTTTTTTGAACTGTACTTCCATCCCTTACAATCGAAAAGAGTACTGACCTATGCAGCAGAGAAATTAAAGATGACTCTGAGCTTCTCAGCTGGGCATCTTGGAAAGGGTGATAAGAGGCTGTGACTGCCATGAGGACCACAGTAGAAGAGAATATCTGATGACCGCATACGTCTTAGTTTGACAATGTCGCAGTGGAGGGCCTGTCAATCAGCCCAGAGTTCAGCATGCTCTTCTCACTGACACACGCCAGCACCCATGCAGGCGACGTTCACATTCCCATGGGTATACCCCATGCTGGGCACAGTGGTTAATCCACCAACACTAATTCTACCATACCCTTGCTCACTCAAGAAGCATTTCATCATGCAAACAGATGGCATTCTTGACAACAACCTCACTGATTTATAAATTTCAAATGAGTTGATTGCTACCATGAGCTAATTAAATATTAATAGTGACAAAATGATTCCTGACTTCATGTATGATTCCATACTTCACGACTGATCACAGTGTTTGAAAAAGACCAAAATCATAGTTGTGACCTGATGCTTTCTACTTTCAGGGTGTAGAGATTTGAAGAGAAGACAGAGATTGAGTTGAAAACTTTGGAATAAGGTAAGACTTTGTCAGCCTTGCTCTGGCTGCTGTGACTGAGGATAATTCAAGCTACATTGTGAAGCCCCTAATTCTAAGTGTAATACAAGTAGTTTTTCTCTCCCCAGTGTGTTCTATTGATTGCAGACAAAATGTAATTACCTTCTGAGATATACTTTTCCCATCTTAACTCCCTCTACATGTGAAATGAACTGTAACAGACAAATTAGCTTTTTTTTTTCCTTCCTAGCTCCTAACATTCTTAGATTTTTTTCCCCCTCTGATCTGATGTTTCTTCTTTCTTACCAATATAGCAGTGCAATTGAGGATTAATGGTGTGTTCTACAAGGCCAGATAAAAATAATATGCAGTCCAGCTTAGTGTCTAGAGTTTTACTGGAATAGATACCACAGCTGAAAGTCTTGTCTGAAATCATCACATCTCAAATCCTGTCTTACCCAGTGAGACACACACACACACACACACACACACACACACACACACACAAGGTCTAATTGCATGTACAAAATATATTCTATTTTGTAGGCAGATTGGCTGGTTTACTAGTCATTTATAAGCTCCATCTCAATGTAATTTGTTTCCATCAGAACAATGGACCCTCAGCTCAGCTTTATTCTCTTGCTCTGTTCTGCACTATCTTTGTCAGCAGAAGAGGCAGCATCAGCTACACTATGACAAACAGACAAATGCTGAATTTCAAAAATCAGCATACTTAATACAAATTGGGATGATGATATTAAAAATACTCTTGTAGGATAAGCATTGCAGTGGTTTACAGAGTGTAATGATTGTTGACCATTAAAAGAGAAAAGGATACAAAGGTTTGTATCAGAGAACAAAACTGGGGGAGTAGTTGGATCCTTTTAGGTAAAAATTTCTCCTTTTTAAGAAACAAATTCACAAAGAGTATTGTGACAAGAATTTTAAAAACAAATCCACATATTGCTTTTAAAATCTAAATTCAATCTAATCACAAAGCAAAAATGAACCCGTCATTTCTTATTTTCCATAAGTCCATATTTTCCATAGGTTCTTATTTTTGAATAGGTCCACTTCATCGTATGTACGTGGGTGTGGGTGTGTGTGCGTGTAGCCATATTCACTTATGTCTACTTACATATTTACTTAAATCTTTTTGTTTTTCTTAAATCCGTGCGACTTTGCCTGATGCTGTATTTATGGCTTGGACAACAAAGAATCTGCCTGCAATGTGGGAGATTCAGTTTCTATCCCTGGGTCAAGAAGATCCCCTGGAGAAAGGAATGGCAACCCACTCCAGTGTTCTTGCCTGGAGAACTCCATGGACAGAGGAGCCTGGCAGGCTATAGTCCATGGGGTCTCAAAGAGTTGGACACAACTGAGTGACTAGCAGACACACACACTGTATTTAGAGCACTTATGACTAATCCTTGCTCGATATTCAAAGGAAAGGATATAATATAATTAAATATATTTTGCCATCAATGTCAGTTCTTTTGCAGAGATTAATGGACAGGAAGGAAGTGAGGATGAGATGAGAGACTTTAAAATGCAGTTGTTGGTTTTTCGTTTGTTTGTTGATGAGGATCTGTTGGAGGCAATGCCTGGTGGAGAAATTAATAAAGATACCCCAGATGAGAACTGGCAGTGGTTATTAATTTAGCCTTTGGAAGCACTTCCGCCACCATCACTTGCATTTGACAGAGATTCGAAGGCAGTCAGAAGAGCAGAAAAGCTTTATAGAGGAAAAAGATAAAGCTTCAGAGGCACCCTGATTGGAGATTAGGGAAACTGATTTGTAGCTTTCCTGGCAGAAGATCTATGCGATTGGTTTTGGGAGCATATGTATCTGCCTTCCTCTGGTTGGTTCTGAGTTGGAAATAGGGGCCCAAATGAGAGAAACTGGCAGTCACTGACCAAGTCCCCATCTTCTGGGCCAGTTGATGACAGACTGAGCCCACAGTTCTATCTCTATGTGTGGTGTGGTCCAACTCTCACATCCACACATGGCTACTGGAAAAACCATGGCTTTGACTATTTGGATCTTTTTAAAAATTTTCTTTTTGTTTGTTTTTTTATTGCAGTAATAATATACCCTTATTACCCTAGCTTTGTTTATATCTTGGAGGAATGGGAGTGTTGGCTCAGGAAAGAAAATAGAAAGGAAAAATAGAGAGAGGGCACAGGACGAGAGTGATTTGTGTGTGTGTGTTTGTGAGCAGGAGGATATTTCCCTGTCTCAGCTCTCACCTGAAAAAAAAAAAATGGTGTTGCAATGCCTGTAGGCATTTGGCAGGAGAATGGCAAATATGTAGAACTGGCAAGTCAATTGGAAACATCTTAACTAGAATGTAGGGAAAAATAGATTTTCCCTAGTTTACTTCATGTGATGTTTTTTAATATAGACAAAGAATTCACTTCAACTCTATTAGAAAATTGCTTTCTGAGTTTTCAATCAGTTTCTTCAGTGGCATCTTTGTACCTTGTAAAGTTGCAAAGTTTTCCATGTGAGGATGCTCTTAGAAGAGAGGGTGTAAAATGTAATTGCTTTGGTAACATTTTGCAGCTACATCAAGAAGGACTTTGATGTCCCTGTGGTTTCAAAATTCAAATAACATCAACTGGATTTCCTAGACTTTTATTTTTATATATATAACTGATCTACATTCGTATTAATCACAAGGTTCTGACAACTTGACAAATATTCCTTTGCATGGTGTTCAACTGATATTTTCAAGAGTCCAATAATATATCAAATGGAAGGGCGGAAGAGCTGATAAAAATAAATTTCCCACTGTTGATGGCCAGAGCTTTAGATCTGTAAAAATTGTTCATAGCTACAAGGTAGCATTACTTCAAAGAGATGAAAATCATCCAAATGGAGTGGAAAAACTTTAGCTTTTTCTGAACCACACTTCAGTTGAGGGAAAAGAAGGTATCTCCATTATTAACCATGGGGAAAAAAGCAGCAGTGTATGAATTTTCACAGTGTGTTTGTTATTTCCTTTTGGACACAGTGTTCCAGGAAGCCCAGCTAGGTGATGATCTTAAGCCCCAAGCAGATGGTCTTTAAAATGATCATACAGATTTTCTTTCATAATGAATCTCATGAATCCTATAGGACTTATAACAAGAACTGTTCATACATATGAAAAGACAGATGTTTCTTTAGTCACTGCTCACCAGTTCTTTGGCTGAATCCAGGAAGAGCCATTAGCTATGACTTTATTTTCAAGCAGTTGAGTTACATGAGACTTTAGTCTCAACTAATTAGTGTCAAAACACCTTTTAAATGGAAATTATTTTTTTCTCTGGGGTGGAGGATAGAGGCCTTGTGTTTAGGAGAATGGAAAATTAAGTCTCCTTTCATATGTATTTTTTATTGTTTCATAAGACTTGGGACATTCATTGGGCTTCTTTTTGCAATTTTTGGTCCACGTAGCAAGACACTGTTCAAAACCTGTTTTCTGTCTGATGAACAGTGAATAGACTGACTATATAGAAAAAGCATAAATTCTAAAGTTTGGATGTAATTGTGGTTTCTAATACTGCTCCATAAGGCAGGAAACTGAGTTCCAATCCAGAATCTATCACTTGTTATTTTCCAAGTACATCTTGATGGATATAAAAAGATATTTGAAATAATTCAGCCTATCACCAATCTATCATCTTCCAAGTCACCTGAAGAGTTCTTTAAAATAAACCCTGAATATTCTTTGGAAGGACTGATGCTAAAGCTGAAGCCCCAATACTCTGGCCACTCAATGTGAAGACTCTGCTGCTGCTGCTAAGTCTCTTCAGTTGTGTCCAACTCTGTGCGACCCCATAGATGGCAGCCCATCAGGCTCCCCCATCCCTGGGATTCTCCAGGCAAGACTCTACTCATTGGAAAAGACCCTGATGCTAGGAAGGGTTGAGGGCAGGAGAAAGGGGAAACAGAGGATGAGTTGGTTAGATAGCATCACCAACTTAGTAGACATGAATTTGAGCAAACTGCAGAGATAGTGGAGGACAGGGAAGCCTGGTAAGCTGCAGTCCATGGGGTCACAAAGAGTTGGACACAACTTAGCCGCTGAACAACAATCAAGCTCCAAACCAGTGGTACAACATCCAAATTTCTGGTAAGAAGGCTTAGAGAGAAGCTGTAGTTTTTTTAAAAAAAGTGATTATTCATTTCCTCACATCTAGGAGAGAAAATAATATGCATTTTTCACAGTTGGCTATACAAATACTCCTCCCATCTAAGTCTGTGTCTCCAGCTATGGAAAATTCTTAGCTTGAACACACTTTCTTATTTTCACCCACATAAATTCACCACCTTATAGCCCTAGATACATCTACCTACACACACTTACATTCACCACCAAATAGCCCTAAATACATCTACCTACACACACTCACACATACTCACACTCTTACATACTCATACATAGATGTGCACACTCACACTTCCCTCACATGATACCATTATGCTATTGATCAAATATTTTGTGCATATTAACATACATATGCATTTGAGTATATCACAATCTTTATCAATTTGTTGATCAATTCACCCATTCATAGGGGCTCAATTTTTAATATTTCTCCATTGAATCAATGTATTTATTATCAGTAATAAAGCACACAGTAGGTACAATTACAAAATAACAGTAATTTTAATACATTATTTACAATGTAGTCTTAATAATTAGACATGTGTGTTTTCTGCAAAAATAGCAGTAATTTTAATACATTTTTAACAATGTAGTCTTAATAATTAGACAAGTGTGTTTTCTGGAAAGAAATATGACCATTGAAATATTTACAATATTAGAAAAATGGAAATAACTCAAATACTGGGCAATTAAATGACCACATGCAACATGCCTGTCTTAAGGTCAAAGACTATTGAGTCATTGACCAGGATGCTCATAAAATTGTGTTTAAAGACAGAAATGCTTAGATTAATATTTTAATTTTAAAATTCAGAATATAAGTGCTTGCTGCTGCTGCTAAGTCACTTCAGTCATGTCCGACTCTGTGCGACCCCATAGAGGGCAGCCCACCAGTCTCCCCCATCCCTGGGATTCTCCCGGCAAGAACAGTGGAGTGGGTTGCCATTTTCTTCTCCAATGCATGAAAGTAAAAAGTGAAAGTTACGTTGCTCAGTCGTGTCTGACTCTTAGTGACCCCATGGACTGCATCCCATCAGGCTCCTCTATCCCAAATCAGCTTTTCAAATCTTTTATTATTTTTTATTTTTTAATTGAAGTATAGTTGATTTACCATCTTTAAGGCATATGCTGCTGCTGCTGCTAATGCTGCTAAGTCGCTTCAGTCGTGTCCGACCCTGTGCGACCCCATAGACGGCAGCCCAGCAGGCTCCCCCGTCCCTGGGATTCCCCAGGCAAGAATACTGGAGTGGGTTGCCATTTCCTTCTATAACAAAGTGATTTACTTATACATATATATATGTGTGTGTGTGTGTGTATGTGTATTCTTTTTCAAATTCTTTTCCACTGTGGGTTATTACAAGTTATCACAATATGTGTCTCTGAGCTATACAGTAGGACTTTGTTGTTTAACTATTTTATATACAGTAGTGTATATTTGTTAATCCAAATTTCTAGTTTATCCCCCTCCCCATCTTTTCCCCTTTGAGTGAAGTGAAGTGAAAATCACTCAGTCGTGTCTGACTCTTTGTGACCCCACGGACTATACAGTCCATGGAATTCTCCAGGCCACGATACTGAAGTGGGTAGTCTTCCCCTTTTCCAGGGGATCTTCCCAACCAGCAACTGAACCAGGGGTCTCCTCCATGCAGGCTGATTCTTTACCAACTGAGCTATCAGGGAAGCCCCAAAATTTGTTTTTTACGTCTGTGAATCTATTTCTGTTTGTAAATAAGTTCATTTGTACCACTTTTTAGGTTTCACATATAAGCGATATCATGTGATACTTTTCTTCCTCTGACTTATTCCACTCTATAATAACGTCTATGCCTACCCATGTTGCTGCAAATGGCATTATTTCATTCTTCTTCTTTTTTGAGTAATATTTCATTGTATACATATACCACATCTTATTTATCCATTCATCTGTCAATGTGAATTTAGGCTGCTTCCATGTCTGGGCTACTGTAAAGAGTGCTACTGTGAACATTGGGGTATGTGCATCCTGTTGAATTAGGGTTTCCTCTGGATATACGCCCCACAGTGGGATTGCTGGATCATACGGTAACTCAATTTTTAGTTTTTGAAGAAACTTCCACAGTGTTCTTCATAGCAGTTGAACCAATTTACTTTCCTACCAACAGTAAATGAGTGCTTTTTATTCTTCCCTCTCTCTCTTCTTCCTGTCTCATTTTCTTATTAACGGGAGACAACTGTAATGCAAAACTTTTCATGTAATTTTTTTAAGAAGTATTTTAAAAAGAAGCTGATTTGGTGAAAACGGTGCTGAATTTCATGGGTTGAATAATTATCCAGAGACCTCAAACCAGATGAAGGTGTTAAAACAGAGGGTGAAGGAGTGCCCAAGTCAATTGCCCCGTGAGCGTGTCTGAAGTCCTCTCGTGACCTTGAACTTGAAGTTTGATGCTTGCCAAGGAGAAAGGAAATATAGCCTAAAACCTCCCCAACCTGGGAATTCTAATAGGAGACCTTCATAAAGATGAGATCCCAAAGAACTAAACCCTCAGTGGAAAGATGAATGTTAAATCCCACACTGAAGGCATGTTTCCCTTAACCTTGAACAGGAAGAGGGAAAAATTCTCTTTAAGAATTCATGATCATAAACATACTTTATATGGGATTTGGTTAGATATTTAACTGTCTGTCATGAAAAATAAAACCTCTCTTTTCATTCAAAGGGACCTATCACTGATGTCCCCCAGATGGCTAACTTAGACTAATTTGAAATCTTAGTGAAGCAGTGCAGAGTCTCCAAAGAGGTTAAAGACCCCCAAAACACTCACTCTCCATCATTCTCTCTCTCTCTGTCTCATGTCTCCCTCTTTATCTGTCTCTCTCTCATATACATATGCACATATCATAAAAAGCCAGCCAAACAAGCAAACTCCATCATAACAAAACAGCATGAGAAACAGTGAGAATAAAAAAATAAGATAAGCAAAAGCACAAAGATTTCAGTTTTCAGAATTATGAAATGCAGAATTTAAAAATATGTTTTACTAAATAAGAAATGAAAGAGGTGTTTGAAAATATAAATCAGGAGCAAGAGACTATAATCGTGACAAAGTAGACCTTCAAGTCATTTAAATAGAACTTTTAGTAATCAGTAGGAAATGGCAACCTACTCCAGCACTGTTGCCTGGAGAATCCCATGGACAGAGGAGCCTGCTGGGCTGCAGTCCGAGGGGTTGCAAAGAGTCAGACACAACTGAAATAACTTAGCAATACAGTAATTAAAATTTATAAGCAAAATAAACATTTTAAGCAAAAGATTTAGTAAGAGCCAGAGAAAGAGTTAATGAACTGGATGATAAAAATGCAATTAAAAGAAAAGAAAAATTGTAATATTCAGCACAAGAAGCCAAAGAAAGATACAAAAGGGAGAACAAAGTATGAATATCTAGAATATTCTAATCAGCATCAGAAGGAGATAATAGATTCAAGACAATTTTCATGAGACAAAAGCTGAAGACACTCAAGGATTGTTGAAACATGAATTTTAGATCCCAGATCCCAAATAACTCAAACAAAGTAAATGAACATAAATTGACCCTCAGAGACATTATATTAAGGCTAGAGAAAACTATCTAAAATGAGAAGACTTTAAATATCACCTTCAGAACGTGGGAGTGTAATAATTGACTTAGCAGCATGTCTATAGACCAGCCGTCAAAGGACATGACAATGAACACCCAGACTGCTCAAGGAGTTTAGTATTCAACTTCAGCTCTATCCTGAGCAAAGATCTTTCTTAATTTATAAGTGAAATAAAGATATTTTAACCAAATAATAACTGAGAGAATTTACCACCAACAGGAGTTCACCAACAATATAGTAACAGTTGTACTTTAATAGAAAGAATATGATTCTAAAGAGAAGGTCTGAGTTGCTAGAAGGAAGGATGAGAAAAATTAATAAGTATTTGGAGAAGCAAGATATAGACATTGACTTTCCATGACAATAATGTCTAAAGATCTGGGGACTTCCCCAGTGGTCTGGTGGTTAAGACTCCACCTCCCAAAGCAGGGGTGCGAGTCTGATCTCTGGTCAGGGAACTAAGTTCCTTCATGACATGCAGTAAGCCCAAAAAGAAAGGAAGTCATATCTAGACAATTTATGGGTGGTTTTATCAAACAGCCAAAGAATAAATCAATTAAAACTATACAAGCTCAGAGAACTGAGAAATAATACTCCTTTAATAGTTTCATGGCACTAACATATGTTTAAGCATGAAACCAGAAAAGCTAATCTCATTAGTAAAAGCAAATGCAAAAATAGACAAAAACTAATGAAAAAGTTGGTTTATTTCAGGAATACAAGATTGGCCTCACACTAAAACATCAATCAGTATACCTTACTGAATTTTTTTAAAAAAAGTGTTAGATTCAGCACACCATCCACTCATGAACTAAAAACATAAAGTATTTAGTCAATTAAGGGTAAAAAGGAATTTTCATGCCTGAGAAGTAATATATTTTAAAAAAAACTATTAAATTTAATAGCAAATGTAACTCATTTTTAAGGTGGGGAAAAAAATCAAGACTTTATTTTTAAAGCTGAGAATATATCTATTCAATATTGTATTCAAAATCCTGGGTAAGGCAGTAAGTCCAGAAATAGAAGCAAAAGACAGAGGCACTGGAATAAAAATTAAAACTGCCATTATTTTCAGATACTAGGTTATCTATGAAAAAATAACCATAAATATGGAATTTATTGGAGTCACTGGCATAAACTTGCACATAAGTTTGAGCAAGCTCTAGGAGTTGGAGATAGACAGGGAAGCCTGGCATGCTGCAGTCCATGGGATCACAGTCAGACATGAATGAGCGACTGGACTGAACTGAACTGACTGCTATAAAATCACTATACAGGTTTCAAGTGTGTTTCTCTACACATAAAACAACCAGCTAAAAATGCAATAAAAAAGAAACTATGTACAATAGAAAGAAAAAAAGTGCCTAGAAATAAAATGGATGGACAAGAAAGCTCTGGTATATATACACAATGGAGTATTACTCAGCCATTAAAAATAATACATTTGAATCAGTTCTAATGAGGTGGATGAAACTGGAACCGATTATACAGAGTGAAATAAGCCAGAAAGAAAATCACCAATACAGCATGCTAACACATATATATGGAATTTAGAAAATTGGTAGTGATAATCCTGTATACGAGACAACAAAAGAGACACAGAGATGTAGAACAGAGTTTGGGACTCTGTGGGAGAGGGAGAGGGTGGGATGATTTGGGAGAATGGCATTGTAACATGTATAATATCATATAAGAAATGAATCGCCAGTCTAGGTTCGATATAGGATACAGGATGCTTGGGGCTGGTGCACTGGGATGACCCAGAGAGATGGGATAGGGAGGGAAATGGGAGGGGAGTTCAGGATTGGGAACTCATGTACACCTGTGGTGGATTCATGTTGATGTATGGCAAAACCAATACAGTATTGTAAAGTAAAATAAAGTAAAAAAATAAAAAATAAATTGAATAAACAATAAACAAAAATTAAAATAAAAAATAAATAAAATATCTTGCAAGTTTTAAAAGAAGAAATTAAAAAATTTTATTGAAATGGCTAAATATGTATTTTAATATAAATTTATTTATTTTAATTGGAGGTTAATTACTTTACAATATTGTATTGGTTTTGCCATACATCAACATGAAATGGCTAAATATGTTTATTTGTATATTGGATAAGATATTGGATATTGGATAAGATAACCTCATATACTGTGAAGGCTGTATATTGTTGACTTAAAGAAAAATACACAATATAATAGTTGTGAGCTTATGTTTTACTTAGAGTCTTACTGAGGACTACAGCCTGGAAGACAACCACTCTGTGCTACAGAATTGTTATGAAGAGGTAGGGGAGAAGCCGAATATGTATGTCTTTTTTTTTGGCTAGTGTATACCTGCAGTGAAGCATCAGTTCAGTTCAGTTCAGTTCAGTTCAGTCACTCAGTCGTGTCCAACTCTTCACGACCACATGAACCGCGGCACACCAGGCCTCCCAGTCCATCACCAAATCCCAGAGTCCACCCAAACTCATGTCCATTGAGCCGGTGATGCCATCCAACCATCTCATCCTCTGTTGTTCCCTTCTCCTCCTGCCTTCAATCTTTCCCAGCATCAGGGTCTTTTCAAATGAGTCAGCTCTTCGCATCAGGTGACCAAAGTATTGGAGTTTCAGCATTAACATCAGTCCTTTCAATGAAGATTCAAGACTGATTTCCTTTAGGATGGACTGGTTGGATCTCCTTGCAGTCCAAGGTACTCTCAAGAGTCTTCTCCAACACCACAGTTCAAAAGCATCTGTTCTTCAGTGCTCAGCTTTCTTTATAGTTTAACTCTCACTTCTGTACATGACCACTGGAAAAACCATTGCCTTGACTAGATGGACCTTTGTTGGCAAAGTAATGTCTCTGCTTTTCCATATATCTTTGTAAAAGATTACTGATAATCATAAATAGATATTATCAGCTAATGATATTAGTGCTTTCCTATGGGGGATATGCAAGAATCTGGATTCTTGATATTCTTCCTGAGATATGCATTGATTTAAGGCTTGTTTAGGGCTTCTTAGGTGGTGCTAGTGATAAAGAACCCCCCTGTCAATGCAGGAGACATAAGAAATACGGGTTTGGCCCCTGGTCAGTAAGATCCCCAAGAAAGCACTTTAGCATGCTTTCTTGTAGAATCGCATGGACAGAGGAGACTTTCAGGGTATAGACAATAGGGTCACAATGAGTGGGACATGACTGAAGCTACTTAGCACACATGCAAGCCAGTTATTTCCCAGCTAGAGCCCTTCTTCCCATTTTTATTTGTTTATTTATTTTAATCCTGAATTCTCAAGTTGCACAGTTGGTGGGCAACTACATTGGGTTATGCCTTAACCTTTGTAGAACTGAGTGGTGAACAATGCTCCTTTGTTTGTCTTTGTGCACAGTATCTATACAGGAAAACATGAATTTGGATCTCTATCTCACAACATTCAGAAAACTCAAGGGTTGTTAAATTAATTACTTTATAAGACAGTACAGATGCAGAATATCTTGATGACTTTGGGGCAAAAAAAAAAAAAAAGATTTCTTAAACCAAACTAATCCGTAAGCAAAAGGTGATACACATAAATTCATAAAGAATGAAAGGATGACAGGACAAATCAAAACTGAAGAAGATATTTGTAACACAAGTCTAAGTATTTGTAAGAGGAATATATAAATACTCTGTGGAATAATAAAAAAAATAGGCAAAATTATCTCAAGAAGAGAAGAAAGTTGGCATAAAGGTGATAGGATAAAGTAACCTTTGAGTGTAGTGTTTAAAAAGAGAAAGAAAGCCAATTTGTCTAAATCAATGAGAGGAAGTGAGGGGCAAAGTAAATGGAAGGAAAGCAACCTGTACCATGTAAAGCTCTGGGAGTTTATAAGGATTTTGGACTTAACTGAAGGCACAATTGGAAGCCAGTGAAGCATTCCAAAGAGGGAGATAATGTGGATTGTTATAACTTTTTCGAATATCCCTGTGATCATTGTCAAAGGCTGAAGGGGCATTGCCTAAGAGCAGTGGGAAGTTACTTGTCAGGTTAAAGTGTGACTTCATGCAGGGAGGAGCAGAGGAAATGGTGATGACACTGTTATGAAGCTTGAACCCAGCTGATGGAGTACACAGGGGGTGAAAATGACGAGGGGAAAAAAAGCAGATATGTTTTCCAGAATTTAAATTAAGTAGGGTTATGCTTCACTTTCACTTTTCACTTTTATGCATTGGAGAAGGAAATGGCAACCCACTCCAGTGTTCTTGCCTGGAGACTCCCAGGAACTGGGGAGTGTGGTGGGCTGCCTTCTATGGGGTCGCACAGAGTCAGACACGACTGAAACGACTTAGCAGCAGCAGCAGCAGCAGCAGGGTTATGCTGGTGCCAGTTGAATAGATGGAAAATTCTGGGGCAAGTGTTGGAGAGGAGAATCTAGAGTTTTGTTTTGGACTTGTAAGAGTTGACCTGCTCATTAGAACTACACCCTGGAGAAGGGATAGGCTACCCACTCCAGTATTCTTGGGCTTCCCTGGTAGCTCAAATGGTAAAGAATCTGCCTGCATTGCAGGAGACCTGGGTTCGATCCCTGGGTTGGCAAGATCTCCTAGAGAAGAGAATGGCTACCCTCTCCAGTATTCTGGCCTGAAGAATTCCATGGACAGAGGAGTCTGGCAGGATACAGTCCATGGAGTCACAAAGAGTCAGACATGACTAAGCAACTTTCACTCAACTCACCTCACTCACAGTAGAACTATTTCTGTTGTTGGTTAATAGACAAGACACTTATTAGGTTGGCCAAAAAGCTTGTTTTTCTTATAGAAAAACCTGAACAAACTTTTAGTCAGCTCAATAACTTGTGGGGTATTATAGACTATAGGATTTGAATCAGTTGGATGAACATTTAAGGCAGATTTTTGCCATTTGCATTCTAGCCATGGCCGTAACACTATGACACTTTCCCTTTATGAGCTCTGTTTTCCTCATCCTCAAAGGCCATCATAAGGTTTAAATATTATGTGTATATTTTACATTCTTGGCACATTTAAGGTACTTAAATACTAATGAGGCTCTTTCCCTTCCATAGTTTATGATGAGAGAACCAAGTGAAGCAATGGTGTCCATTAGATGTTATACAACTGGGAGTATGGGTGAAGGAAAAATCTATTGATTCCAATTCCAATTAATTTTTTTCAAGATCTCTTTTTTGTAGTTACACCCTCAAACTGGTAGATAATAATAGGTGATCAGGTGTTCAGTTGTGTCTGACTCATTGTGACCCCATGGACTGTAGTCCACCAGGCTCCTCTGTCCGCGAGATTTCCCAAGCAAGATACTGGAGTGGGTTGCCATTTCCTTCTCCAGGGGATCTTCCTGACCACGGGATCAAACCTGTGTCTCCTGTGTCTCTTGCACTGCAGGCAGACTCTTTACTGCTGATATAGGTAACATATTTTGCTATTTTCTCAAGAGTAACCTCCTATGAGAGGTGAACAGTCTTGCATCCTGTGTGGGAGAGAACAAGAAGGAAAATTCAGGCATTGAAATGAAGAAAATAGGGTATGTGAGTTCAAAGTATGATGATCGCTGGCTAATTTACCAGCTAATGACAACCTTAATTTTAAGAATCCATCTCCACTAAGCAGAGCTAAGTGCTTACCTTCTTCCTTTGCAAGTTACCAACCAGATGAATTTCCTCACATTGTTCTGGGAGAGAAGAAAACTAGACTTTATTTTCTGCTATCTTCATGCACAAGTGAAGGTCAAATTAAAGGTTAAATACAAAAGAAAGAGGGATAAATTGAATGCGCGGGTAAGCGAAGTGGATGCATCTTATAGACTAGAATGAGATCTTTTTTGAAATTATTTTAAAATTTCATTTCAAAACATATCTCTGACTTCCACTGGCATACCGTTTCAGATTGGTGAACCTCATAGGTCTCTTTTCTTTTTCTCCTTCCTCTCTTTTCCCACCCCTTCTTCATGTCTTTTTTCTTCTCTCCCCGCCCTCTATTCCCATTCTCCCTGCTTCCTTAGCCCTTTTTTCTCTCTCTCTTCCTGTCATCAATACAGAGTTTTAACAATGATGTTTCAGAGAGCAAGGTGAGTGACTCCTCTTTGAAAATTGGTTTTACTGTCTTCCTTTATGGCACTTTGGAGATAAAGTTGTCCCTTTACTACTTGAAAATGCAAAATTGGTATGCCAGGAAAATGTAATATTGTAAGGCATGGTATAGATACCATTGTCTGGTGGAATGACAAATGTTAATCCAGGTTCACGTTCCAGTTTTATCTTTCCCTTGCTGTATCATCTTGGAAAAGCCACTTTGAATCTGTTATATAAATGGGCCAAAGACAGTCCCTGTTTATTAACCTAAAATGGTCCCTGCTGTGTTTCTGATTTCAAAGCATCATTGGACCATTAGCCTAAAGCCTGCTGACATTAAAATCAAAATCTTACATATATACATATGCAGAGATTCATCTATAGCTATCTATCTGTCTGTCTTTCTCTCTTTACAGAGAGAAACGAGCGAGTTCAAATATACATATATTTTAACCACCTAGAGCCTATGTACTTCACATTTCCTGCAAAGCTGCAACCATCATCTGCTAACCACTGACATGGCAATCTTATAACTAGATCTCACCTGCTGCCTCCCTTAGGAGTTCACGATCCAGATATTCCTCATTTGCTGCTGAGAGATAGGACGCATCACCCAGACACGGAAGCACCCTCTATGATTTGCTCTTCTCCCTTGGGAGGTCCTTCAGAGACCTTTGGGAAGGAGGTCCTATTTCCCCAAAAGCTTCGTGCCATGGTCTGTGGACAGTCTTTGCTGTGAGAGACTCCTCCCATGCCACTCTGTCCAAACACAGCCCCAGAATGCTGTGCTGCTGCTTTTGGTGGCTTTGTCTTTTTCTAGATTAATCCTGAAATCCTTGAACTTGTCACAGTGTCTCACTTATAAAATAGGGAAATATTATTTAAGAGTCTAACATCATGCTGGAAATTTAATTGGACATCATTAAATGCATTACCCCCTTTTTTGAGTAATTGATTCATATGCTGTCCCTTGTACTAGAGCAAGGAGAGAGGAGAGACAGTAACCATTATTCTGTCATGTACTTAAACATTTTAGAATTGCCTGTTTGGGGCTGGAGGAATAAAGTTGTAGTCGTGGAGAGTTTGGATCAGTTGGCTCTTTCAAAGTAATTGATTGGAATCTGCCAAATTCCCATATTGCTTGCCATTTAAGGGGACAACCCTACAGACAGTGAATGTCATCCCATATCTTTCTCCTTAGGAGGATGTGTGTGTGTGTGTGTGTGTGTGTGTGTGCTTGCTCAGTTGCTCAGTCTTGTACGACTCTGTGCAACCTTTTGGACTGTGCTTCTCTGTCCATGGAATTTTCCAGGCAAGAATACCAAAGCGGATTGCCATGCCCTCCTCCAGGGTATCTTCCCGAACCAGGAATCAAATCCATGTCTCTTGGGTCTCCTGCATTGGAAGGTGGATTCTTTACCACTATGCTACCTGAGAAGCTCCCTTTAGGATGATAGTATAACAGACTGTCTTTTGCTGGGACGATAGGAGAAATATTTTCCATGTTCGGATTAGTGAATAAGCAAATTTCTTTTCCTTCTAGGGATAGGGAGGGACAAGTAAATGAGCAAAACAAGCAGTCATTCTCTCCTAAAACGTACTCTGGCAGGGGAAGTGCAGGGCATGGTGGAAATACACAAGACAAGCAGTCATTCAGAACAGAGGGTGTTCAAAACACCCATGACCACCAAAAAGGTTTGTGCCCCACAGCATATCAAAATATTGAAACCAGATTTCTGTAGTTGCAAAAGTATAGTGACTTACTTGAGAAAAAAGCTCACTTCCTCCAAGAAGCCATTCCTAACTTCCCATCTACTAGAACAGTGTGGGCTGCACTCTGTAATATAAAGTCTCTATTATAGTACTAATCTATGCTATAATCTAATCTATAATATAAATCTAATCTAAATATAAGTCTCTATCATAGTGCTAACCTACACTATAATCTAATCTATAATATAAATCTAATCTATAATATAAGTCTCTGCTGCTGCTGCTGCTAAGTCGCTTCAGTCCTGTCCGACTCTGTGAGACCCCATAGACGGCAGCCCACCAGGCTCCCCCGTCCCTGGGATTCTCCAGGCAAGAACACTGGAGTGGGTTGCCATTTCCTTCTCCAATGCATGAAAGTGAAAAGTGAAATTGAAGTCACTGAGTCGTGCCCAACTCTCAGCAACCCCATGGACTGCAGCCTACCAGGCTCATCTGTCCATGGGATTTTCCAGGCAAGAGTACTGGAGTAGGGTGCCATTGCCTTCTCCAATATAAGTCTCTATTATAGTACTAATCTACACTATAATCTAATCTATGTCTAATCTAAAAGTCTATATTATAGTGCTAATCTATACAATCTAATCTATAATATAAAGTTGATATTATAGCATGATATTATAGTACATTATGCTTTAATGGAGAGTTTTGGTGTACCAGGGCTTCCCTGGTGGATCAGACGGTAAAGAAACTGTTTGCAATGCAGGAGAACTGGGTTCGATCCCTGGGTTGGGAAGATCCTTTGGAGAAGGAAATGGTAACCCACTCTAATATTCTTGTCACGAGAAGCCCATGAACAGAGGAACCTGGCAGGCTACAGTCCACGGGGTCGCAAAGAGTCAGACATGGCTGAGTGACTAACACTTTTTTTTTTTAACACTTTTGATATACTCGATAAAATTTTATATGGGGAAAATGATACCAATACTCTTGCTTGATGCATGTTGCCACAAAGTTCCAATTTGTAAAAGACATGATACCTGCTAAGTGCAATAAGGCAGAACAGAATAAAACCAGATATGCCTGCATGATAAAATATTTAGGAAAAAAAAGAAAGATATATTTTAAAAATTAATCAAAGCAAGAGATACATTGAAAATAAAGTGGGCAATGTGGGCAATGGAGCAGGAACTGGTGGAGCAAGAATCCTGATGGTGATGTAAGTCTGTTGTCTGGGAAAGAAGGGAGGGAAGGAAGGAAGGTGGGTAGGTACACCCTTAGATGTCAGAGCAGAAAGCCTTGTCTAGGGTGAGGGAAGTCACAGAGTAAAGATTACTTATTGGATGAGCCCCATATCGGGCTGGAAATGTCCACAATCATGGTCCTGCCACACACCATCATGGCTGGAGCTCTCCTCTGATAGGGTAGCCTCAGAGTGAATTCAGCAATGGATCCTGAAGCTGTGGCAACTATTAAAGGCTGTCAGCTCACTAGACCCCTTGCTATGAGTCTTCTTGTGAAAATGGAGTTGAGCAGCACGTTAAGTGTCAGCTCTAGTCCATCCCTCGTGCTGCACAGATTGACTTCCTCATCCACGTATGGGGAACAACTCCCCCACAGCACACAGATACTAAGAAGAGGAACATGAGTGGGATGAATGGCAGTCACCATTGCTACAGTTGGTCACGAGGTTGCAACCGGTACTCTTTGTCTTCTCCTTGTGTTATCCATTCTAAATGCCCCTCACCCTCAGTAATCACCTCTGCAGGTTCTTGCTGGCTTACCCGGTGGTGTAACTGAGACAATCATTCCTCAAGGAGGGAAACTCTTCATCAGGCCAAAAGTGAAAGTCTATCAGTCATGTTCTACTCTTTGCAATCCCATGGACTGTAGTCTGCCAGGCTCCTCTATCCAAGGAATTCTCCAGGCAAAAATACTAGAGTGGATGGCTATTCCTTTCTCCTGGGATGCTTCCTTAACCCAGGGATCAAACCCAGGTCTCCTGCACTGCAGGCAGATTCTTTACCACCTTAGCCACTAGGGGTCATTAGGTCAAGGTTGCCCCAAGCGTCCATGCACACATATAAAAGCAAGGAGTAGCAAGATGCTTTCCATATATTCTTCCTTTACACATAGTTGGAAAGCAAAAACACCTCTTCTTACTGATCTGAGTTAATGAACACTGGGAAGATGATGATTCATCTTCCTGCCAGTAGGTCACTTTGGGCCTAAGGAATGCTAAAGTTCCCAGACAATCACCAAAGCCTGTTCAATTCAGTTCAGTCACTCAGTCGTGTCCAACTCTTTGCGACCCAATGAATTGCAGCACACCAGGCCTCCCTGTCCATCACCAACTCCCAGAGTTCACTCAGACTCACCTCCATCAAGTCCGTCATGCCATCCAGCCATCTCATCCTCTGCCGTCCCCTTCTCCTCCTTTCCTCAATCCCTCCCAGCAACAAAGTCTTTTCCAATGAGTCAACTCTTCGCATGAGGTGGCCAAAATACTGGAGTTTCAGCTTTAGCATCATTCCTTCCAAAGAAATCCCCGGGCTAATCTCCTTCAGAATGGACTGGTTGGATCTCCTTGCAGTCCAAGGGACTCTCAAGAGTCTTCTCCAACACCACAGTTCAAAAGCATCAATTCTTTGGTGCTCAGCCTTCTTCACAGTCCAACTTTCACATCCATACATGACTACTGGAAAAACCATAGCCTTGACTAGACGGACCTTAGTTGGCAAAGTAATGTCTCTGCTTTTGCATATGCTATCTAGGTTGGTCATAACTTTTCTTCCAAGGAGTAAGCATCTTTTAATTTCATGGCTGCAGTCACCATCTGCAGTGACTCTGGAGCTCACAAAAATAAAGTCTGACAATGTTTCCACTGTTTCCCCATCTATTTCCCATGAACTGATGGGACCAGATGCCATGATCTTCATTTTCTGAATGTTGAACTTTAAGCCAACTTTTTCACTCTCCTCTTTCACTTTCATCAAGAAGCTTTTTAGTTCCTCTTCACTTTCTACCATAAGGGTAGTGTCATCTGCATATCTGAGGTTATTGTTATTTCTCCCGGTCTTGATTCCAGCTTGTGTTTCTTCCAGTCCAGCATTTCTCATGATGTACTCTGCATAAAAGTTAAATAAGCAGGGTGACAATATACAGCCTTGACATACTCCTTTTCCTATTTGGAACCAGTCTGTTGTTCCATGTCCAGTTCTAACTGTTGCTTCCTGACCTGCACACAGATTTCTCAAGAGGCAGGTCAGGTGGTCTGGTATTCCCATCTCTTTCAGAATTTTCCACAGTTTATTGTGATCCACACAGTCAAAGTCTTTGGCATAGTCAATAAAGCAGAAATAGATATTTCTCTGGAAGTCTCTTGCTTTTTCCGTGATCCAGCGGATGTTGGCGATTTGATCTCTGGTTCCTCTGCCTTTTCTAAAACCAGCTTGAACATCAGGGAGTTCACAGTTCACGTATTGCTGAAGCCTGGCTTGGAGAATTTTAAGCATTACTTTACTAGCATGTGAGATGAGTGCAATTGTGCGATAGTTTGCACATTCTTTGGCATTGCCTTTCTTTGGAATTGGAGTGAAAACTGACCTTTTCCAGTCCTGAGGCCACTGCTGAGTTTTCCAAATTTGCTGGCATATTGAGTGCAGCACTTTCACAGCATCATCTTTCAGGATTTGAAATAACTCAACTGGAATTCCATCACCTCCACTAGCTTTGTTCGTAGTGATGCTTTCTAAGGCCCACTTGACTTCACATTCCAGGATGTCTGGCTCTAGATGAGTGATCAAACCATCGTGATTATCCGAGTCGTGAAGATCTTTTTTTGTACAGTTCTTCTATGTATTCTTGCCACCTTTTCTTAATATCTTCTGCTTCTGTTAGGTCCATACCATTTCTGTCCTTTATCAAGCCCATCTTTGCATGAAATCTTCCCTTGGTATTTCTAATTTTCTTGAAGAGATCTCTAGTCTTTCCCATTCTGTTGTTTTCCTCTATTTTTTGCATTGATCGCTGAAGAAGGCTTTCTTAGCTCTCCTTGCTATTCTTTGGAACTCTGCATTCAAATGGGTATATCTTTTTTTCTCTCTCTTTTTTCTTTTACTTCTCTTCTTTTCTCAGCTATTTGTAAGGCCTCCCCAGACAGCCATTTTGCTTTTTTGCATTTCTTTTCCATGGGGATGGTCTTGATCCCTGTCTCCTGTACAATGTGACGAACCTCATTCCATAGTTCATCAGGCACTCTATCTATCAGATCTAGGCCCTTACATCTATTTCTCACTTCCACTGTATAATCATAAGGGTTTTGATTTAGGTCGTACCTGAATGGTTAGTGGTTTTCCCTACTTTCTTCAAGTTGAGTCTGAATTTGGTAATAAGGAGTTCATGATCTGAGCCACAGTCAGATCCTGGTCTTGTTTTTGTTGACTGTATAGAGCTTCTCCATCTTTGGCTGCAAAGAATATAATCAATCTGATTTCGATGTTGACCATCTGGTGATGTCCATGTGTGGAGTCTTCTCTTGTGTTGTTGGAAGAGGGTGTTTGCTATGACCAGTGTATTTTCTTGGCAAAACTCTATTAGTCTTTGCCCTGCTTCATTCCACATTCCAAGGCCAAATTTGCCTGTTAGTCCAGGTGTTTCTTGACTTCCTACTTTTGCATTCCAGTCCGCTATATAGAAAAGGGCATCTTTTTTGGGTGGTTAGTTCTAAAAGGTCTTGTAGGTCTTCATAAAACCATTCAACTTCAGCTTCTTCAGCGTTACTGTTTGGGGCATAGACTTGGATTACTGTGGTATTGAATGGTTTGCCTTTGAGATGAACAGAGATCATTCTGTCATTTTAGCCGGTGGTCCATGGTAAAAATGTGGCTCCTTTGGGGACTGGGAATGCTAACTCCAGAGTGTATAGCACCTGGGGGACAAGGAGCCCAAATGAGCCCTGGGAATCTTGAGAGTGAAGATATGTGTGAACATTGCTGCTTTCATTCCTTGGTTCTTGGACCCACCTTCCTTTCTGACTAGGAAAACAAGACTTACAAATTTCTCTGTGCCAGCACTCTGTTTTGAGTAATGGCATCCCAAACTTCCAGAGCAACATCTCTAAGCAGGTGTCACAACTGTGTCTTCACTAAGCTACTTTAACATTCTATCAAGTCAATTGTCTTTCCTTTTAGATTTCTATCCCGCTGGGAGGCCATTGACTTCCACCCATAAATCTATATATGTATTCTCACCTTAGGCTATTTCTGCTCTCACACAAGGGATAACCAAGTTCAGCTTTCTTACTTCTATCCACTGGGAAAAAATATATCTCTCTTGTCTTCCAGTGCCATGTCTTAATGTTTAAGGCAACCACCATCTGTTTTTGATTTGCATGAACATCCCAAACTGACATATACATCAACCAAGTTTGAGCAGTTCCCTCTTCTTTCTGGTGGTCATATGATACCTGCTCCCTCTCTCTCTCTCTCACACACACACACACTCAATCAATCATGTCTGACTCTTTCTAATCCCATGAATTAGACTCTTTTGTCCATGAAATTCTCCAGGCAAGAATGCTAGAATGTGTAGCCATTCCTTTCTCCAGGGGATCTTCCCCACCCAGGGGTTGAACCAAGGTCTCCTGCACTGCAGACAGATTTTTTGTTATCTGAGCCACCAAGGAAGAACCCCCCCCCGCCCCCGCCACCGCCCAGCCACACAAAATTACAGGTGTGAGCTGGGTGCAGTAGCGATGCTATTGTGCTATGTATCAATGGGTCTGGCTCACATGGCCATGAAGCTTTTTCATTGCATTTGATTCTACTTGGTCTTAGTCCTAGACGTAGTTTCATCATACAATGAACTGCTGCTAGATCCTAAAGTTATGGATTTCCCAACTTTTATATAAATAGGACTGATAGAATCTGCTCATAATAGGCAGCCTGGGTGTGTGATTACTAGTGTCTCATAACTATGTGCTTCGTCTCCTTTGGCATGCTGTAATGGGTCAAGAGTACTTTCTTGATTGAATTGCTGCAGATGGCATGTCCTTGCCTTAGAACTTTAGGGGTCAGCATCTGGACTCATCCGCAATGACTTGCCACATTCCATACTGCAGCCTTTCCCACTATCATCACCTCCAACTGTTTAAGATTCCCTCTATGTCAGGCTACCTTCCTCCATCCTCATGGGTTGTAATGGAAACTACAGCCCCTAATGCTAAAGCCTAAGATAGTGAGGCCACCATCTCCATGAATATTGATAAACCCTGCTCTGCCATGACTCTTTGAATACCCACTCTGCTCTTTAGAGGAGAGCTACCAAGAAAACTCTTAGAAATGCTATGGCCTCTCTCACAAGCACAGTCCTGATTGTCTTGATGAATGGATCTGAAGCTTTCATACTCCTTTCATGGAGTATACTTTTCTGGTGGACCTTCTACCTTCACTTGACATGATCATTTTGCTATGCCCACTTCTCTTAGCTTCTCTGTTCCTCTACTGTTGGTCACAGTAACTCAGGTCATCCTATTTTGTTCAGGATAGGCCATCACTTCTAGGCTTCAGAGATGTACAATAGTGAGTTTGCCCTATACGGTAAAGAATCTGCCTGCAATGCAGGAAACCCGGTTCAGTTCCTGGGTGGGGAAGATCCCTTAGAGAAGGAAAGGCTACCCACTCCTGTATTCTTGCCTAAAGAATTCTATGAACGGAAGAGCCTTGCAGGCTATAGTCCATAGGGTCACAAAGAGTCAGACATGACTGAGCGACTAATCCTTTCACTTTTACTTTTCACCAAAGTGTTAAACCACATGTCATAAAAGATGCTTCAAGACGATGAATTTATGTTTGTCCAGTCCATAGGGTCACGTGCCAACAGGCAATCAAGCACTCTTAAACTCCAGTTCCAGGAGTGCGTCCCTGGATCCTCGGTGTTTGCTAGGTGACGTTTGCAGCTTTTGTAAGGAAGGTATAGCATCTTTTGTTTCTATCAGACCTAGCAAATCCCCAGCTGAGCCTGATATTGTGGGATTTATTCTCAGTTATTGGTCTATGATCCAAAAGAACAGACAGGCAGCTCCAGAGAGGGGATCTTATTGCTTTGCTGGGGAAAAGCTTTTGCAATATCTTCGTGCACAGGGGAAATTCTTGCTCTTACCAGGGAGGGCTGTGTCAATTCTGGAGACACTGATGGACCAGGTGAGGTCAGAAAGCTGAAATCCTTAAGATCATCTGTAGAGATGCCTTCCCATTCCATTTCTCAAGGCCCAGATTTTATCAGGATCTTTATGTTAGTAAAACTGACCTGTCTTGATTCAGCCAATGACCCTGGAGCACTTGGCGATGACTATCAAATCCTATATTTTCTTCTGTGCTGTGTCTGTTCTTCCACTGAGAAGATAAGGACTTCTTAAACTGTGAAGAAACCCTCTGCTTCTCATGCTTATCTTTTAACTGCTTATTGATAGTTTTTAATTCTTTTAATAGGCCATTTCTATGGACTAAATGTTTATGTCTCTTCAAAACACTAAATCCCAATATTGTGGTATTTGGAGGTGGAGTCTTCGGGAGCTAATTAGGTTTAGATAAGATGATAAAGAGGTATGTGTGCTCAGTCATGTCTGACTGTTTTGTAACCACATGGACTGTAGCCCGCAGGTTCCCCTGCCCATGGGGTTTTCCAGTCAAGAATACTGAGTGGGTTGTCATTAAATTCTCCAGGGGATCTTCCTGACCCAGAGATCAACCTGTGTCTCTTATGTCTCCTGCATTGCAGGTGGATGCTTTATCCCTGAGCCACCAGGGAAACCCTTGGAAATCAAATGAGTCAATCCTAACGGAAATCAACTCTGAGTATTCATTGGAAGAACTGATGTTAAAGCCCCAATACTTTGGCCACATCATGCAAAGAGCTGGCTCATTGAAAAATGCCCTAAGGCTGGCAAAAGGAGAAGGGGGCATCAGAGGATGAGATGGTTAGATAGCATTACCAAATCAACGGACATGAATCTGAGCAAGCTCCAGGAGATGGTGAAGGACAGGTGAGCCTGGTGTGCTGTAGTCCATGGGGTCACAAAAAGTTGGAGAAGACTTAGTGACTGAACAGCAACAGCAAAACAAGTGTGTGAGGGTGGAGCCACCGTGATGGGATTGTTGCCTTTGTAGGAAATTGAAGGGAGTGAACCTCTTTTTCTCCACCATGTAAGGACACAACAGAAATGCAGTAATCTACAAGTCAGGAAGAAGGCTTTCACTATGCCCGCACTCTGATCGTTGACTTCCAGCTGCCAGGACTGTGAGAAATAAATTTCTGTTGTTTAAACTACCCAATCTATGGTATCTGGTAAAGCAGCCCAAACAGACTAATACAGTAATTGGTACCAAGGGCTTTGGTGTTGTCCATGGGATTCTCCGGGCAAGAATACTGAAGTAGGTTGCCATGCCCTCCTCCTGGGGATCTTCCTGACCCAGGAGTCTAACCTGAGTCTCTTATATCTCCTGCAGTGGCAGGTGGGTTCTTGACCACTAGCACGACCTGTGGTGCCGCTGTAACAAATAACTAAAACGTGGGTGAACCTTTGGAACTGGGTAACGGATAGAGGACACCTCAATGCAGTGATCAGTGCATGGTGTCAGACTCTAGTAGTCTTTTTAGTTTTAGGATTTGGTTTTTAAAAGCAATTTGGGGCAATATCCAATCATCACACATTTTTGTTTCTAAATATGATGGGGTCAGAAGAGAGACTAGTGAAAAGTAATGTTTTATTGTTCAGTTTCTAAGTTTTGTCGGACTGTTTGTGATCCCATGGACTGCAGCACACCAGTCTCCTCTGTCCTTTACTGTCTCTTAGAGTTTACTCAAATTCATGTGCATTGAGTTGGTGATGCTATCCAACCATCTCATCCTCTGCCACCCTCTTTTCCTTTTACCTCTGATCTTTTCCAGAATCAAGGTCTTCTCCAGTAAGCCAGCTCTTCTAATGAGGTGACCACAGTATTGGAACTTCACCTTCAGGATAAGTCTTTCCAATGAATAGTCAAGGTTTATTTCCAAAGTAATATGCTTTAGTCTATCTGACTCTTCAAGAGGACATAGATCTAGGTGGAAAATCTACAGAGGTAGTATTTTTCACTTATCAGTCAGACAAGTAGGGTAACAGCGTCTTCTCCACAGTTTGGATATTGTTAAGTGGCTCCTGATGAAACATATCCGGGGAACAAAATTCAATCAGGTGTTTTTTCTGCAGGGTTTCTTGGAACTCCCATTTGCTTCTTTAATGTGTATTGTAAAGAGAGTAAGCAGCATTAAACAAATGTATTTTCCAATAATGACTTTCTTTCATGGAGCAACACTTAGCATTGAATCAAGGACTCCTGTATCTGTGGCTCACTGTCTATATGATTATCATTTAAATGACTCAACCTTTCTGACTTTTCATATCCCCATCTGTAAAATGGGAAGACTACTCCCAGCCATGATTGCTGATCTCCCTCCACTGGAGGATAGAGGATGCTTATATGTCCAGGGTGAGTGCTAGGGGCGGAGGCAGCCTCATCTTTCATGAGCTGGTAAGGATGTAGAATGAGGAAACAAATGAGAGCAGAGGGGTTCCATGGACTTCTACCCGTTCCTGGGCATCTGTTTCTCATCAGCGATGAGACAAGTAGAAACTTCCCTCATTTGAGAAGAATGAGTTTAGAAACATTTAGAATAAAGGGAAAGGGCTCTGACGGCCATGATTGTTATGAGAGAAATTCCCTGACTTTGATTGTATTTTCCAAACATAAAACTGGAGGAATAACTAAATAAAACTGGTACCCTCCCATAGATAGTTGATGATGTAATGCTCTACCACACCTCAATTCTCCTCTAAGAGACTTTTAAATATTAGATAACCACAAAGTGGGTTTCCTTTTCAATATTTGAAAACTCTCTCCTTTAAAAGCTTTTCTATGCCTTAATTTACTTGGATATGGACATTGTACCACAAATGCAATGCAATGCCTTCAAAATGCTGCAGGTATTTTGCAAACTCTGTTTACATGCACAGAAAAAGAGCCAAGCCCAGGGTGAGATGGAGATACATTGGAAGATCAACAATGTGTATTTCTACTCTACATTTTGATATATCTTCCTCTGATATTTTTAGCTTTGATTGTTCTCAGAGAAAGATCCCTTCCCCTGCCCACAGTACTCAATACCCCTTTGCTTGTTGAGTTTACCCTGGTGAAACTCACTTAAAAATTCTCATCATACATCTGTCCCATGGCTGTTGTTTTGGGCTCCAAGAGAGGGCAAGAAAGCTTCTGCCAAATCAGCACTAATGCAAATCCTGCCTGAAGGGCAGGGGATGGTTTGGAACAGGGCCTGAGGTGAGTTCAGGAATGATGGGAGAAATAATGATGACTACAATTCAGTAGGTTGAAAAGACATGCTTTTCAACAATGTAAGAGATCAAATTCTGACAAAAATAAGTAGGTCAAAGCCCAAGAGAATATGTAGTCAGGGGATGACACCAGTAGAAATTCTTCTTCTGGAAGATAAATAAACCCAGGGAAAGAGGCTGGAGTCCAAGAATGTTTACAAATAAGTTTTCCCAAAGATAGACATTGTCTAGTTCACAGAGCGAGCTCTATCCTTGTCTATACCCGAACTCACTTCTGATGCAAAGAGGCAACTCATTGGAAGAGACCCTAATGCTGGGAAAGATCGAGGGCAGGAGAAGAAAGGAGTGGCAGAGGATGAGACGGTTAGATAGCATCACTGACTCAATGGACATGAATTTGAGTGAACTTTGAGAGATAGTTCTCAGATAGAACTCTGAGAGACTGTTTGGGCTGCCCTGATTAGCTCAGCTGGCAAAGAATCCGCCTGCAATGCGGGACACCTGGGTTCGATCCCTGGGTTAGGAAGATCTCCTGGAGAAGGGAAAGGCTACCCACTTCAGTATTCTGGCCTGGAGAATCCCATGGGACTGTACAGTCCATGGGGTCACAAAGAGTCAGGCACGACTGAGGGACTTTCACGCTCATGTTCACTTTGAGAGATAGCGAAGGGTAGGAAAGCTTGGTGTGCTACAGTCCATGAGCTTGCAAATAGTCAGACTGCGCCACTGAACAATAACAACCTCTTGTCCAGAATCTGTCAATCATGGTACAAATGCCCAAGTTACACCTGTCTCCTACTCCTCATTTTATTTGTCTGTGTGAGGGCTGTTATTTCTAATCTAATGGTGTTTGGAGGTATAAAACTGAAAGTTTGAAAAAGTAATTGTCCTTGATATGAGCATAATGCAGACTGCTTAATCTTTTTAAGAAGGGGTGTGCCCAGTTACACATGATAAGTTATGAAGACATGGCAGATTTTATGTTCTGAAATGGGCTTAGCATCCATTAACCTGCAACAGAGGTTCAAACAAAGACGACTGGGGAAAAGCAACATGCCAAAGGAGAAAGATGTAAATTTACCCAGAATAACTATTCTGCCATCAGAAGCTCAGATTCTGTCAAGAGAGATGATAAAGCTTGATTGTGTGCACATAATAAAAAAAGTTTTAGGCAAATATGTTTTGTACACACCAGGTATTTCTGCATAAATGCTCGGGAAAAATGGGGAAAATAGCTTTCAACCTAGTGTGAAGTCTTCTTTTCTGATTCCCCATCTACTTATCCATACATCCACTCATCCACCCACCAATCCATTTATCTCTTCATCCACCCAAACCTTATCTACATCATTTAAGTCTTTCTTTACACTGTTGCTATAGGCATTCTTCTTCTGTGACTCCTAGTAGGAGGAGAGAGTGGGCAAACATAAATTTAAGATTTATTGTTAATAAGTGAATCTAATTTACTTAGGAAAATTTAGCCTCAATCAGTTTAGGAAAACCCAAACATTGTAGAGTTTTCTCAGTCAAGTTGGGGGTTTTTATCTGCTCTTAATCATGTCTCTTGATTAATCTAAACTTCAAACTTCAGGGTTTCAGCCGTGCCAATCATACACATGTTGGGGCTTGTGGTCTTGCTTTGTTGACGTCTATCCACTTTGCTATCTGCTAATTTTATTTATGTCCTTCTTGGTCCCCAACTATTGGTCCGCAGTGCTTTTCCTTAATCCATCTCTCTTCACCCTGAGGACACTCAGCCTACTTGCTGTCTCTCTCTCAGCTAGCTTCTGCACCCTTCCTAAAGACTTGGGCACTTGAGCATTCTCTTCTCCAACCTCCTGTACATTTAAAAGTCTAGTTTAGACCCTCTTTTCTGCCATATGCCATAGCACATTATTGACTCCCATCTCTGCAGAGAAATTTTGCCAGATTTGTGGCCAACCCTAACCCCTACGAGCCAAGTGAGCTTTGCTCATTACAATCTCAAATCCATTTCTATATTCTATAATTTGCAGTTCTATCATCTTGCTCATTCCATAGGTCAAAACGTAGAAAGAAGGATTTGGGCTCAGGTCTCTTTTAGAGACCCATATCTAGGCTTTTGCATCTTTTCATATTTTTTTCCCTTTCTCTTGCCTATGAGAGCTTTATATAATTTAAGATGAGAAGAGCAACTCTTTTCCATCAAGTGTTCTTCACTGTCTGTTAGATGAAATGAGTATTTTATGTCCAAGAGTCTTTCAGTGTTTATGAAACCCCCAAATTGTAAACATTTCTTGAAAATAAAACCTTGGCTTCCAAAACTTAGTTATGCCATGGATTTCATCAAAAGACTATTTGGAAAATCAAAAGTGGGCACTGACTTTGAATATGTGTGTGTGTGTGTATGTGTGTGTTGTGTTTTTCCTACTAAAATAACCCTTTTATTGGGCAGGGACACTCATGGGTGCGATGTCTGTGCAGACCCATAGGAAGGAGGTGGGGGAGCCTTAATTATTATCCCAACTTATCATCCTATAACAAATGCTGGTCTTGGCACAACCTGCAGTCTTGCTTCATCTCTTGCCACTTCCCACTACTTTCATTCTGTGCTGTTTTGTTCTGTGCTCTTCTGGTTTGTTTTATTCAGCTTTATCTAATCACTCTGGTCTGCTGGAAACTGTTATGTTGTGCTGAGTCTCTGACTTTGAACAAAGCTCTGTCTTTGTTGTAAACACCTTTGTCTACAGGGAAAGCTCCTATTCATTCTTTCAAAACCAGCTCAAGAGTTGTTTTGTTTTGTTTTGTTTTGTTTTTCCTTTGAAAGCTTTCTTAGAGCTTCCCAGGTAGGGTGGTAGTAAAGAATCTGCTGGCCAGTGCAGGAGACACAGAAGATGCAGGTTTGATCCCTGAGTTGGAAAGATCCCCTGAAGAAGGAAAGGGCAACCCCCTCCAGTAGTCTTGCCTGAGAATTCCATGGACAGAGGAACCTGGTGGGCTACAGCCCATGTGGTCTCAAAGAGTCAGACATGACTGAGCAACTGAGCATACACTTAATATTTCTAAAGTAAATTGAAAACTTTCTTATCATTAAAACTTCTACTTGAAATTTACTATAAACTGTTGCCATTTTTCTGCTGACTACCCTCCCACTTACATTGAGAGCATCTTAAGATCAGAGACTATTTTTAAATATCATTATCTGCATCTCCAGTATCTGTACAGCTCATTGTACATAACAAGTACTTAGAAATTAGTGGAAGAAATGAAGGCAGGGAAAGAAGATAGAGTTTCTGAGACAGAAGGAGAAATAAAGGGAGGGAAAACATTTCATGCCTAGGTGAGTAAAGAACTAAATGCTAACATTTGCCTCCAATCTATGTTGCACTAGCTATGTATTAAATATTTAACATAGTTTATTTCATCAGACATGACAGTTTTATGCCCTCACTTCACAGGTGAGGAAAAAACTTCAACTTATCCAAGATTCTTCATCCAAAAGAAGATAGAATCAAGCTAGGGATCAAGACAAACTTGACCCTGGAATTCACATGCTTGCCATGATGCTCTGCTGAAAAGCTGAGCTGAGGCTAGGGTAAATTGTCTTAATACTTGACTTAGATGTTGCTCTCGTAGCCTCTTCTACTGTCCTTTGCTTCTTCATAAACTTCTCTCCTGTATCAACCCACTTTGACCATGTTCTGTTTCCCCAGCTGGGGCTCTGCTTTATTCGCTCTTTCTTGGTAGCCATTAAAACAGAAGACCTGGCATCTGAAACCCTGTTTAGAATCACGATTCTGCCATATTTTACCTTCTGTGAGTTATTTAAGCTCTTCCAGCCTATTTATTCTCCAAATGTAGGTTGTTGTGAAGCCCAAAGGAGATAATTTATGAAGTGTTTCATAAATGGTAGTTTTTATTCTCATCTTCTAGTGAGATGCCAGCAAGGGTGACTGTCCAGAGTCTCATGTTCATATATTTAATGATCTTTTGGTCTTGAAATTCTGATCATTCCTTCTCTAATTGGTGGATTGATTAAATTACTGGGAATGATGTGAGAAGTTCATCAGAATCAGGGACAGAATTCGCTGATGCTATGATGGCTCAAATAGAAATGAGATTTGTTGGAGTACATGCAAAAATTATTTTAGATCCCTAGGCTTCACAATACTGAAATCTTGCAATTACTCCCCTCTCCATCCCCAACAATAGGCAGCACTGTGGAAACTCAATCTTTGACCTACTCAGATATGGAAACTTTAAAATATTATTTAATTTTATTTTTCTGGATGAGAAAAGACTGCAGCCTCTCTATTCTGAGTTAGGGAAGTTCAAAAGAGAAGGCAGGATTGAAGCAATTGGGTATTATTCATTCTTACTCACTCTTGGTGACTTTGGGTGCCTAGAATGTAGGAGGGGATCAGAAGTCAGGAGTGTTTCAGCCAACTCCTGCTGAAAATAATCACATAAGTGATGAATAAGTAGTTTCTTTGAGAATGTGGGACAAGTTCTCTCTCTTTAAATATGCGAACAGTGTCAATGGGGTATGTGGATGACACTTTCTCTGTGTTTCTCCATAACTTGGACCAGTGGGTGATTTACATGAGATGAGAATCAGACTTTCTTAGGGAGAACTCCAACAGTCAGGGTTGCCTATCAGATGAATGAACTGACTTATGAGATGCTGGGAGGAGGCAGAGAGAGGTCACACTTCTAAGGTGTATTATTTATCAGAAGGGCATATTTGGACCATTTAGGTTATCTGGATGGATTCAAGGTTATCTGGATGAATCCCTTGGCCATTGACCAGCCATGGACCCAAAGAATCATCCTTAATCTGAGACTGTAACCTCATTAACAAAACTATTTCTTCCAACTAAATAAGTCACAAGTTGCTTCCAGATCTAAAATTTTAGAAACACAATCAATCTAATAATCCTTCCTGTCTTTTTCCATATCTCTTAGCTGTATACTTTCAGACTCGATTGCAATTATACTACACTTTCCACATTTTAAAGAACCACGTTCCTGAAAAGTATATTCCTGAGCAAGATAAAGAAAAAACTAATCTCCCAAATGAAATATAGCTGGCTTGAAAAAATAAGATTATCTCAATGCTAAATCACACTAAAAATAAAATAATTCTTCATGATAAACTATAGCATCTAGCCAGAATTATGCTTAAGACTAGCCTATATTCTGATAGCAAAAGATGAAATATTGGAAAGCAATAGTACACCCTGAAGTAAATTGTATCATATGAATACTTGAAATGATGAATTGTCCCAGCATTTTCTTTTGTTTATTATGTGCTGGAAGTCTATAGTTGATTTCACAGCTGATTATACATCACTTTAAATATTGAAGAGCCATTGAAACACTAAAATAGGAAGGATAATCGCATTGTTCTTAAGAAATGAGGTGAGGCTGATTATGTTCTGTTCACTACAACGATTGTATTCAATAAATTTCCAAGACAGTGGGGGAAAAAAAGTGATGCTTTTAGTGTACTTCCGGTAATAGCAGAAGATGCGTCTTTTTATTTTACAGGAAGAGTTCATTCTTCCTTACAGTGTTTCCAGTCAGTTTTCACTGAGTTTTAAGGCAGCTTTATTGGCTGCAGAGGGAAATCGCTGAGGACTAGAGACCGCTGCCCAGTTTCTTGCTCTCTCCTGGAGAAAACACTGCAGCCCAAACGTCTCCCCAGAAGGCAGTGGGGTCGCGTTCACGATGGCAGGCAGGGAGTTTCGTCCCCACTGAGGTGTCAGCAGTGTCTGGCGAATTAATTCCTTTGGGACTAGCTTTCATGTGGTGTCACTTGCTCTTAATGGTACACATAAACTGCTAGGAATGTATTCTGGTGCCTGGGGGCAAGCAAGGAAGATATTGAGACAACTCCACATCTTTTCTCTACAGGTCCTTCTGTCTCCTGAAAGGCAGTAATCTCAGAAATGATGCTAAAATGTGTATCATGTAGCTTTATGATTCCCAGTCTTAATCTCTTTTTCTTCTTTCTGATACAGTGTTATCAACTAAAATCATCATGTTTTTCATTGTCTTTAGAACTTATTCACCTTCTAGCTTACAGTCTGTACCCCTTTTATCAGCATTTCCCTATTTCCTGCACACCCCAGTCCCTGATAACAATTTGCTTACTTTCTATTTCTCTCCGGTGACTCAGTCAGTAAAGAATATGCCTGCAATGAAGGATACACAAGTTTGATCCCTGGGTCAGGAAGATCCCTTGGAGAAGGGAATGGCAATCAACTCTAGTATTATTGCCTGAAGAATTCCATGGACAGAAGAGCTTGGGGGGCTGCACTCTGTGAGGTCACGAAGAATTGGACATGACTTAGTGACTAACATTCTGTTTATTTTTTTGATTCCACCTGTAAGTGATACCACGTGGTATTTGTCTTTCTATTTGACATATTTCATTTAGTATAATGTCCTCAAAGTCCATCCATGTTACCCAGCCACATGGCAGGATTTCCTTCTTTCTCATGGCTGAAAAAAATATGTATATGTGTGTGTGTGTGTGTGTGTGTGTGTGTGTGTGATATTACATTTCTTTACCCATTTATCTACTGATGGGCACTTTGATTTTTCCCTTTTCTCCACATTCTCACTAACACTTGTTGTCTCTTGTCTTTTTTTAAGAGAGCCATTTTAAGGCATGTAAGATGATATCATATAGGTAGCATATTGAAAAGCAGAAACATTACTTTGCCGACTAAGGTCCATCTAGTCAAGGCTATGGTTTTTCCAGTAGTCATGTATGGATGTGAGAGTTGGACTGTGAAGAAAGCTGAGTGTTGAAGAATTGATGTTTTTGAACTGTGGTGTTGGAGAAGACTCTTGAGAGTCCCTTGGACTGCAAGGAGATCCAACCAGTCCATTCTGAAGGAGATCAGCCCTGGGATTTCTTTGGAAGGAATGATACTGAAGCTGAAACCCCAGTACTTTGGCCACCTCATGCGAAGAGTTGACTCATTGGAAAAGACTCTGATGCTGGGAGGGACTGGGGGCAGAAGGAGAAGGGGACGACCGAGGATGAGATGGCTGGATGGCATCACTGACTCAATGGATGCAAGTCTGAGTGAACTCTGGGAATTGGTGATGGACAGGGAGGCCTGGCATGCTGCGATTTATGGGGTCGCAAAGAATCGGACACGACTGAGTGACTGAACTGAACTGAACTGCAGATGATATCTCATTATGGTTTTGATTTGCACTTCCCTGATCATTAGTAATGGTGAGCATCTTCTCATGTACCTGTTGACTATTTGTACATCTTCTTTGGAAGCTTGTCTATCCAGGCCCTCTGATCATTTTTCAGAATGTTGTGGTTTTTTGTTTTATTGTTGTTGTTTTCCTATTGAGTTGTATATAATTTGGTTCTGTATATAATTTGTATAATTTCTCATCAGATATGTAGTTTACAGATATTTTCTCCTGTTCTGTAGGTTGCTTTTTTATTTTGTTCGTAACTTTCTTTGCTGTGTAGAAGCTTCTTAGTTTGATGTAGCATCACTTCTTTATTGTTGCTTTTGTTGCCTTTGCCTTTGGGGTCACATGCCATATATTCCTTTCTTACCAGCACCGGTGCACTGAGAGGGAGAACTGGGTTTGCTTAGAATGTTGCAAAACAAGGAGCTAGCTACTTTGACATAAGCAGTGCAGACAATCCTTTGAGTTACATTTCTTTATCTATAAAACAAGGTCACTCTTGAAATGTAAATCCAATTAAATGGGGGGGGGAGAATAAATGGAAAATTCCAGAAAAGTATTAATGTGGTAGTTTCATAAGGAATGCTTATTGAAGATAATTAGATATAGGATATATGCCAATCATTTCAAAATGTGTATATAAAGGGGAGAATACAAGGAAGAAGTGTGTCAGGGAAGGGTAGAGGGGAAAGAAGAGTTAGATGAGTGAGAGAAGAAGAAAAAGAAAGGGAAGAAAAAAAACAGTAAACAGAAAGAAGGAGGGGAGTGGAACTCAGCCACTTCTCTGGGATGCTGTTTCTTACCATGACATGTATTAATAGTTGTCACTCACATACAGTGGCTGGCTTTGCCCTAACCCTGGAATCCTGTCTGACTTAATAGATCTGCCATTATTTAAAAGCCTAGCACTCAGGGTATTCCCTGAAGGCCCCGCAGCAGGCAATGGGGTTGTTGTTGCGTGCTCAGTCGTGTCCACCTCTGTGACTCCGTGGACTGCAGCACACCAGGCTTCCCTGTCCTTCACCATCACCTGGACCTTGCTCAAACTCATGTCCATTCAGTTGGTGATGCCATCCAACCATCTCATCTTCTATTGTCCCTTTCTCCTTCCCTAAATCTTTCCCAGCATCAGGGTCTTTTCTAATGAGTTAGCTCTTTGCATCAGGTGGCCAAAGTATTAGGGCTTCAGCTTTAGCATCAGTCCTTCCAATGAATCTTCAGGATTGATTTCCTTTAGGATTGACTGGTTTGATCTCCTTGCAGTGGTACCTGACACTGAATTCAAACTCAATGTCTATTTCTGCATATACTGACCTAGTTAACAGGCTTGGCAGGAACAGGAAGTGGAATCTTCAGAAGGCAGAGTCAAGGAACATGAGTTTCCTGAAGAAACTGAAGAGTTTCCTGAAGAAACTTATTCTGCACCATTCAGCAGGTTGGATCACTGGAAGGTTCTTTATCTCTCTGTTTCCTTATTTGTAAACTGGGTTAGGGTGGGGGTTGCATAATGAGAAGGTTAGTTGGGGAAACTAGACAAAATAATAGACGTTGAGGGAGGCATATGTAACCTATAAGGTGTTGTAAAAGTTAGTGTTTGCTACAGCTTGAATCATCCCCTAAAAATTTATACTGCAATCCTAACCCCCAGTACCTCAATTCAGGTGTAATTAAGATGAGGTTATACTAGTGGAGTAACTTGAAGGGCTACAATCCACAGGGTCACAAAGAGTCAGACACAACTGAAGCGACTTAGTATGCCTACATACATACTATTGGAGTAAGATGGGCCCTCATCCAACATTGTCTTTGTAAGAAGAGCATTGGAGTTTTAAGCTCAGTTTCCTCATTATATAGAAAATCCTTAGGTGTATGGAGTTCTGGAGACAGAGGATGGGTGGCTGTATAACAGAGGATATATAGTCATTTCCTTTCATTTACACCCTTTCTCCCATTACCAAAGTAAGGGTAGTCAAACAAAAACACCAATTCAGTTATAAGTATTTCCTATCTTACTTGTTCTCTTTCCCAGAGCTGGAGTCAGTTAGTACAAATCAGAGACACTGATCTCATTATTGTCCCTGGACCCTACTAAATTCAGAAAGATTTAGGATATTCTGGCCGAAAAGTAGAACCCAGTCGGCCTGCCTGTGGTCCAGCTATTGTCCTGGACCTCCTTTTAGGACCTGGATTGCTGTTTTGTTTCTTGGATCTCTGATCTACTTATATGATTCCTATCTGGCTCTCTGTTATCTTGGCCCTATGTCTAAACTGCCATCACAGGTGGAAGTGGGGCCAAGTAAGGCAGTATGGTAGGAAAGAACCAAGTCAAAAGAATCAGGCTGTAGATAAGAATGGCTCCCAAGAGGAAGATCCAAATCATTGACATCAAGGGGGAGTGGTTTGGTGTGAAGGACAGACTTAGGAGATATGGGCAGAGGTGCCCTGAGGCACCAGCAGACAGGAAGAAGGGTCCTTTTTGGTACCTCTGCCAGAGAACCCATTTGAAGAAGCCATTAGAAGTGAATAGTGGGTCCAAACACTCATATTAGAAGCTGACCTTGTGCTTCCAATTTTCCTCCACTAGATTCCCTGCTGGCCTTACCCCATGACTTCAGATCCATCTCCTAAACTCCATTTCACACCTTCTATTCCTTTATTGATGACTGAGCTTCCTGAATCCTGAACCTTTAAAGTGGCATCCTTCCTGGTCTCCAGACTAAGGTGTCTCCTTCTCACCCTACATTTTCATCTTAGGTCTCACTTGTGGCCAGGAACCATGTAGCTGTCGCTACTTTCCACAGCTCATTGATTCTGCCTTCTTGATTGGGACTTTATCTCATCTCTCTGCTTGGTCTCTGCCCCTGTATTTATCTCCTTGCTTGAGGATGTGAACATAGTCTCTGACCACGATCCTTTCTTTCTGTCTCAGCCCGCAAGTGTTAGTCCAAACATTAACTTCACTTTCCCATCATTTTGGTAACTGCAGCTACACAGTTTGTTGTTCTATCTCATTTGACTTCGAAGGAAAAAAAAAAAACAAAACACCTCTAAGTTGTTTTTTTTTTTAAACATTTTCTAGATTGTTTTGCATTTTTTGCAAAAACCTTCTGGACAGGAGTCTTCAGGACAATAAATTGTAAGATTTAGCTCCCTTTTTTCCATTAATCAAGAAAAACAAAACAAAATGAAATAATTATGTTGTCACCTTATGTGGAACCTAAAAAATAAAACTAACAAACGAATATATCAAGACAGAAACAGAGATACAGCTATATCGCAGATATAGAGAACAAGCTAGTCATTACCAGTGGGGAAATGTTGGAGGGAGGAGCAAGATAGGGGTATGAGATTAAGAGGTAAAAATTACTATGAGTGAGGTTGTTGTTGTTTAGCCACTGAGTCATAGTAATTAAGCTATAAGGATATATTTTACAGTCCAGGGAATATTGCCCGTATTTTTATATCAGTTTAAATGGAATGTAATCTATAAAAATATTGAGTCACTATGTTACATACCTGAAACTCACCTAATACTGTACATCAACCATACTGCAAAAACAAGAAAAGAAAAACACTTGGCATCTATATCCCACCCCCAAAGAAGATTGGTAAGTGTGGGGGGATTCTAAGATGGAGGATTAATTTATGTCAAAGTGGATCTTCCAGTTAGTAATTGTAATGACAGCTCGAGTATAAGTCCCTCTTTGCTGTAACAAAGACACTGCAGAGGACTAGGTTAGATAGCTGGGGGAGGGGGTCAGCAGAGGGGCGCCAGGAGCAGAGACTTGCCTTTGTGCTCCAGGAAAGCATCAAGATCCCAATAAAGAGCTCACAAAAGCTGATGACTTAGCAGCTGCAACCTTTCTCTCTGCTGACTAAAACTGAAATCTGAAAGATGAATATTTGTCCTTGGGCATGTATCTTTTTTTTTTTTTTCTAACAGCACCAGGTCTTAGTTTCAGCTTGGGTACTTCGGACTTCTTAGTTAGTTGCAGCACGTGGGTTCTTCGTTGAAGCATTCTGGGTCTAGTTTCCTGACCAGAGGTCAAACCCAGGTCCCTTGCATTGGGAATGTGAGGTCTTCACCACGGGACCACCAGGGAAGTCCCTGGGCCATGTATCTTTGAAAGATAGTTTCTTTAAAAAATGAAGCAATTATTTAAAAACGTAAACCCAGCTCTGCTCTCCCAAGTGTTTCCATAAATCAATATATATCTAATGACATGAATGCTGCTGTTTAAAAAAAGGAGTGTGTCTTGTTTCTGGAATATGTGTGCCAGGTGATATGTATAAGAATGGCTTTACATTAGCACTTTTTTGCTTATTCATCCAAGAGATGGAGATATTTATAGTTAACAAGGAAAAAACAATATGATCCTTTCAATGTGGGAAATATTTACACAGGAAAATATAAAAGGATGCATGAGAAGATTATTTGGACTAGAAATAAAAAAACTCAACCTGTAATTGAAGAACTCAGATAATTAAAATAGGAATGGGCTGCCTCTGATGTAGAATCAATCATTGGCTTTTCATGTTTTATTCTAAATACCACTCAAAACCAGAATCGAAAGAGACACGTGTACCCCAGTGTTCATCGCAGCACTGTTTATAACAGCCAGGACATGGAAGCAACCTAGATGTCCATCAGCAGATGAATGGATAAGAAAGCTGTGGTACATATACACATTAGAGTATTACTCAGCCATTAAAAAGAATGCATTTGAATCAGTTCTAATGAGGTGGATGAAACTGGAGCCGATTATACAGAGTGAAGTAAGCCAGAAAGAAAAACACCAATACAGTATACTAACACATATATATGGAATTTAGAAAGATGGTAATGATAACCCTGTATGCGAGACAGCAAAAGAGACACCGATGTATAGAACAGACTTTTGGACTCTGTGGGAGAGGAAGAGGGTGGGATGATTTGGGAGAATGGCATTGTAACGTGTATAATATCATGTAAGAAATGAATTGCCAGTCTAGGTTCGATGCAGGATACAGGATGCTTGGGGCTGCTGCATTAGGATGACCCACAGAGATGGTATGGGGAGGGAGGTGGGAGGAGGTTCAGGATTGGGAACTCATGTATACCCGTGGGGGATTCATGTTGATGTATGGCAAAACCAATACAGCATTGTAAAGTAAAATAAAGTAAAATTTTAAAAACAAATAAATAAATACCACTCAAACTTATTCTCCTATTTGCAACCCTGCTGCCAATTCCTGAGCTCAGAAATGTTATCAATTCTTCCTTAGAGCAGAGGGGATACACTCAGCATTTTAACAGATGTATAAAAACTCCCCCTTCCCAAATTGTAAGGATTGTACAATTGCATAGGTCACTAGTTACCTGGGATTGGCCTCATTCTATCTTGACAGATAAGAATATTTTAAAAGCACACCATCCATTATCCTTGACATTTTGCAAAACAAATGAAGGATTCAATTTTGGAAGAAAAAAGTAAAGTGATAATTTTTCTTCTTTTCTTTTTTCAGTCACATTGCACAATTTATGGAATCTTAATTCCCCAATTAGGAATCGAACCTGGGTCCTGGCAGTGAAAGTGCCAAGTCCAAACCACTGGACCACCAGGGAATTCTGTTAAAGTGACAGTTTCCAAGTGTATTCTTTTCATTTGAATGCATTGGATTTCACTAAATCCATGAATTCTGCCTTGTCTTTACTGTTCTCATTTTGCTAGAGATCTGAGACCATTTCCCTAAGGAACAAGAGAGTTAATCAAAGACTTAGATTATCACGTAGTCTCCCAGCAAGCCTGCCTATTTTTCTTACTTTGAGTTCTTGCTGCTTCAGCCAAAATGATCTTAATATACAAACTACTCACTTAACTTACAACCCACACTTGCTCACCGTTATCCTCAGAATAGTTTGTATGTTTTCCTAAGATAGACAGCTCTCTAGGTTCTGGGGTTTCATCTTCCGATGCCTTCAAGTGTGGTCACTTCCCAGCTTACACCGTGAGTGGTTCAGCAGTAGACACACATACGTTCAGGTATGCACATTCTAACCTTTCACCTTTGTTTTCCGTCTAGTTTCTCATGAAAAACCCCTCGCAAATCTTCTCCTCTTTAATCTAATGCAACCTTCTTTGCACTAACTCCTCAGGCTATAGTTCACTCATTCTTTCAACAAATGTTTATTGAATCTCCGCTGTATGCCAGGTATACGGTTGGAACATAAAGATAGAGTAGAAAACAGACCCGGAACATCTGCTTATATAGAACTTACATTGCTCCAAGATCTTTCACTGAGCGGCCACTGCAGCTTAAGTATAATTCCCTCATACAATGAGACAATGGGACTTGTCTTCCAAGCTCAAATTCTTTCAAGAGTAAGAGGGATGTTGTTAATAATTATTACAGGACAACAGGTATAAACCAGCATTAGCCGTGGCAAGCTGGGATGTTAGATTATAAAAAGTATCATTGCTTGTTAACATCTCAGACTTTCAGGAAAAAAAAAATGTATGCATAACACCCAGCACCTACCAGGGACTTGGTTGACAAGCAAAAAAAAAAAAAAAAAAGTTGATTTGTTTAATGTGCTTTGATTTATTTAATAGGAGAATAAAGAATGAACAAATAATCACAGCTCTCTATTTAACTTTTCACGTGTGGACATTAGTGTGTTCCTACAATAAGCAACCAGAAGCCTTTTATAGGTTACAAGTGACAAAAACACAGCACAAATTAAATTAAGGGAGAAAAAGAAATGCGCCTGGAATCCAGGGGAAAGCAGTAGATATGCTCTTCCTGATGATTCAGCGGTAAAGAGTCTGCTTGCAATGCAGGAGACATAGGTTGGATTCCTGGGTTGGGAAGATCCCCTGGAGGAGGAAATGGCAAGCCACTCCAGCATTCCTGCCGGATAACCCCACGGACAGAGAAGCCTGGCAAGCTACAGTCAATCCCTGGGGTCACAAAGAGTCAGATACCACTGAGCAACTAAACACATACCGCATTATGGTAGTTCAAATAACGTGATCTCACTCTCTCTTTCTCTATCTCTTCTCTCTGCTTGACCTAATTTTTAGACAAACTTTCCATATAGAATCAAGATGGCCCTAGAAATGATAGGCTTCCTTGATTGTTATAGTTTATTACCCAAAAAGAAGAGAGACCATTTATATGAAGAGTTTCAGGTAGTTCCAAGGATGGCTTTGATTACTTGGCTTGAATAATTTTTTTTTTCTTAAAATGGTAATTTTTTTTTAAAAAAGTGTTACCTACTATTTACATAGCACTTTGTGTGAAGAATTGTCTTAAGATCTTTCTTAAAGCTTCTGTCCTTTGAATCCCAGGAATATTATATGCCAAATATTGTTGCATCTGAACTTCACAGAATGAAGGGGATTCTCTCAGAGTGGGAGTAGAAAGATTTCCAAAGGAAGGTATTCTAGGCAGAAAAAATAAGTTCCACTCTACCCCCAAGAAGTTACTCAAATGCTGGTTGATTCTGGATATTCTAGAAGGTGCTGATGAAATGACAGATGGGTGAATCTTCTTATGATTAATTCAGGAGTACACACACCTAGCTCACATCCTCCCCACTCTGACCGGAAGATCCCCCTGAAGCTCTTCTACCCCCAAGAAGAGAGGGCAGAGGTCCAAGGCTTGGGTTAGGGATCAGGTAGCAGGTGTGTGGACTGATAACAGATCAGTCCAATTGTGCCATTTGCCAGCTGAGGATCTTGGTCAAAATACTTAATCTCCTAGAACTCAGTCCCTTTACCCATAGAATGGATATATTTATAAGGTTACTGTGAAAACTAAATTGAATACTACATAGAGAGAGTATTCAACACAGGGCCAAGTCTAAGTGCTTGTTCAAAAAGTGATAGCTGTTGTTAGAGCCAGCTTCAGGAATTACAACCTGTGAGATTATAGGGGGCCATGTTCTCGGAAGAATATCTCACTTGGTTTAATGATTCCTTGTCACCTCTTGAAATTCTTAATTTAATTTTATTTTTTAATATAAATTTATTTATTTTAATTGGAGGTTAATTACTTTATAATATTGCATTGGTTTTGCCATACATCAACATGAATCCACCACACCCCATCCTGAACCCCCCTCCCCCCTCCCTCCCTGTACCATCCCTCTGGGTCATCTCAGTGCACCAGCCCCAAGCATCCAGTATCATGCATTGAACCTGGATTGGTGACTCATTTCATATATGATATTATACATGTTTCAATGCCATTCTCCCAAATCATCCCACCCTCTCCCTCTCCCACAGAGTCCAAGAGACTGTTCTATACATCTGTATCTCTTTTGCTGTCTCACATACAGGGTTATCATTATCATCTTTCTAAATTCCATATATATGTGTTAGTATGCTGTACTGGTGTTTTTCTTTCTGGCTTGCTTCACTCTGTAAAATAGGCTCCAGTTTTGTGTTTTATAAGTAAAGTTCAATAGCACAGTAGAGCATACCCATGAGTAGAGGCTTTCCATTTGCAAGTGCATACAAGCTAAGTCACTCAGTCACGTACAACTCTTTGCTACCCTATGGACTATAGCCCGCCAGGCTCCTCTGTCCATGGTGATCCTCCAGACAAAATACTGGAGTGGGTTGCCATGCCCTCCTTCAGGGGATCTCCCCGCCCCAGGGATCAAAACTGAATCTCCTGCAATTCCTGCATTGAAAGTGGATTATTTACCACTGAGCCACTGGGGAGATTTCTCCTTTGCACATGGCCCTACAAATCTCCATGAGTACAAAATTCTAGTAGATTCATATTGCATGAAAGTTCAACATAACTCAAAGCCAATACAAGGTGGGCATGCTATTTTTGATTAAGTAAAGGTGCTAACAGCTCAGAAAGGCCATGCTTTCCGTTTGAACTAGAACATGCTTCAAATACAGAAATAAGGCAATGCCACCCAAAGAAACACAAAAGACCAAGAAGGCATGTCGTATCCTTTCCTGTTTCTGTTACTTCCTGTATTAGCCAACCAATTATGCTGGAAGTAATGACACAGAAGAAAAGAGAAAGACAGGACAACCCGTAGTGCCTTTCCTTTCAGGCCTTCCTTTCTCATCAGTAAAGAAGAGAGTGGGTTGAATCTGCACATGTAAAGAAGCGAAAGAACAGTTGAGCTACTTTTGTGCATCATATCCACTGTCATGGTAAGAACAAAAATGAATATGTACATAGCAATTATAAAATATGAATTGTGCAATTCCAGCAATTCTGGATGCCAGATAAAGGCTCTTATACTTATATTTAAGACTGGTATTGCACAACATGAAGATGAATGGTAAATATCATCTAATAATTTAGAATATTTATTTTTATTTACTGAGAATGACATTAAATACAAATAATACACATCAAGACAAGTTAAGAGAGACACCACTGGGAGGGGGGAAGCTTTAGTATTTGTTTTTGGCACTTCTGTCTTTTGAACAAGGGACTCCATTTTTATTTTGGAGTGGCCCTGCAAATTATGTAACTCAGATGGTAAAGAATCTGCTTGCAATGCAGGAGACTTAGGTTCAGTTCAATCCCTGGGTCAGAAAGATCCCCTGCAGAAGAGAATGACACCCCACTCCAGTATTCTTGGCTAGAGAATTCCAAGGGCAGAGGAGTCTGGTGGGCTACAGTCCACGGGATTGCAAAGAGTTGGATATGAATGAGCAACTAACATTCACACACTGTAAATTATGTCGTTGACTCTGTCTGTGTTATTACTATTATTTCACCCCAGGATCTAATCTAAGCCTGCCTAAATACCACTTCTTCCAGGAAGGCTGCCCTAATTACTTGGTCTAAGAAATCTCTTTCTCTCTCTTGATCCTGTAACAATATTTTTACTTTTCTCTTTTAGCTCAAGCCCCACTGTGACTGCTGTATGTTCCTGTCTCGTCAATTACACAGTGAACTCCTTGGAGTTGCAAATCTGATTGTTTCCCTGCAGACCCAGAGCTCTCAGCCTGGCTGACAGCAGAGACCAGTCTTCAATTAATGTTCCCTGAATTGAATCATTGGTCTCTTTGAGAACTGCTCATCCCAAGTGAGTTTCTCTTCAGGGGTTTACCCTGAATGTCGCACTTTGATTGAATTCAATCTAACACCTTAGAAACATCAGAACACTGCTTTATTTCATAAGATTTTCTTCAACATACTGATGTGGCCTTTTGATCTCAGGCCATCAAGATGATATGCAGATTTCATTGGCTGCCCCTGCCTGGGGATAGGGGATGGACCACCTTGCCTCGAGTGGTTCCCCCAGCAAATGTATGGTTCCCCTTTACCCCACACCCCGGCAGTTCTCTGTTCCTCTGAGTCAAGTCTTGGTCTGGTAAGTGGCCCAGCAGGAAAGAGAGGGCTCCTTCTTTCTCTCTTAGAAGAAAGCGAGAAGATGGGTGCTGAGAACAGATTGTAGGCTCCTGGAGCTGGGTCTCTACCCTGCTCCCTGCTGAGGGGCCCTTGGAGTCAGAAGTGATCAGCATAAACATGGTGCACAGGACACTGCCCATCATCCTCGCAGTAAACTCTGGAGTCCTCTCCATGACCTTGAGTCCACTGCTATTCGATCCTTGACCTCTCACCATGCCTTGGTTGTTGCTATTTAGTTGCTAAGTTGTGTCCTGCTCTTTGAGACCCAGTGGGCTGTAGTTTACCAAGGCTCCTCTCTTTCCATGGGATTTCCCAGGCAAGAATACTGGAGTGGGTTGCCATTTCCTTCTCCACATCCTTGGTGGTTGTGAACATGTAAAGCTGCCCCTGGGAACACTTCTGTAGTGGACCTGCCTTGCTCACAGGGTCCCCTGTGCTCTGGGTGACCTAATGTCCCTTGACCATCTCCCATAACACTCCCAACTCAACTTACTCCCCTCTTCGGTTAACTCCTGCTTTAGGGCTCATCTTAAACATAAAACACGGTTAGTCTTTTGGGCATATAAGAGAATCATTTTCTCTCTCTAACACAACAGTGTAAAGCAATTATACAATTAAAAAAAAACTCTCAAAACTGCACTAGACAGAAATATATACATACATATATATATTCATTGTAAAAGCATGAAAGTCAAATAGAAGGAGGAGAAAACATAGGTTTCTAATCGTGTGATAGGGAAAGTCTTCTAAGTAAGATATCTAAGGCAGAAATTATAAACTAAACATTTCACAGATTTGAACACAAGAAAAAATTTAATTTTCATATTAAAGCATTTCATACAAAATTAAAAGCAGAGGATAGCGTATAATAATTTTCTCTGATACATGAAAAGATGAATATCCTCAGTTTTTAAGTTCTCTGGCAACTCATTAGGAGAAATGCCCCCACAGAAACCACATGAAAGAGTAATCCACAAAAGAAGATATGCAATACATGTTTAAAAAATCTTATGAAAAGTTTTTCTTTCTTGGAAGGCATGGAAGAAATGCAAATGAAATGTACTAATCAGTTTGGAAAAGATTTTTAAATGACATTGTCTGTGATACAGTGGACTGTTGTGCAGCATATATTTATTGTTTTTATTTCATTGATTTTGTGTCTGTTGTGTGATTAGGGAGGTTAAATATGCTTCCTCACCCCTTGACTTGTGTGTGTGTGAGTGCTAGGTCACTTCAGTCATGCTTGACTCTGTGTGACCCTATAGACTGTAGCCTTCCAAGCTCGTCTGTCCATAAGACTCTTCAGGTAAGAATACTGGAGTGGGTTGCCATGCCCTCTTCTAGGGGATCTTCTCTGCCCAGGGATCGAGCCCACGTGACAGGGATCGATGGCTGTCTTCTGTATCCTGCATTGGCAGGTAGGTTCTTTACTACTAGTGCCACCCGGGCAGCCCTTTGAGTGGGGCTTGGTTTATGACCTGATTTAACTAATGAGATGTTAACAGATCATATTTGAGGGACAACAGAGCCCGTGTTCATAGGATAGGAGCTTTTCTTGTGGCTCAGTGGTAAAGAATCCACTTGCCAATGCAGGAGACAAGACACAGGAGATGTGGGTTTGATCCCTGGGTCAGGAAGATCCAGGAGAAGGAAACAGCAACCCACTCCAGTATTCTTGCCTGGGAAATCCCATGGACAGAGGAGCCTGGTGGGCCACAGTCCATGGAATCACAAAAGGGTCGGTATGACTTAATGACTAAAGAGCAACAGCAACACCTGCTTTTAATATGAGAAGAAAGTGACTTGAGTAACTTATGATTCAAACACCCAAGACGTTGAAATATGGTGAAGCAGATTAAAACTGACTCATATCTTGGAGACCAGCTGAACTAAGCCCAGTCTAGATTGGTCAAACTCCAGTCATCACATACACATGAAAGCAAGAAATAGATTTTACATTGTCAAGTATGCCTCTGAGTTCAGGGTGGTGTATTGCTCTGGATCGATTTAGCTAAAGCTAACTGAAACAATGTCTAGATACTGGTGAATATGTAGAGACATTATTTTGGACACTTTTAGTGGAATAATTTAGAATCATGGAGCAAAGAAGGGGAAAGAAAGAAAAACAATAAAAACTAGGGGGAGGAAAGAGAGAGAGGAAAGAAGAGATAATCATGGTGAACTGCTTTTTTACTGAATTCCTGTGCCTAAGATGGCTGGAATTTCATTATATAATAAAAGCAAACATCAAGACCAAATAATCAAGTGAAAAGATAAAGAGAAAACCACAGCCATGTGACTACTACTTACAATTATCATGCTGGCAAGGATGATGCTGATGAAGATAATTTGCAACCACATAGCACTTTTCAAGTTGAACAAGCTCCCCGTGTGATTGTCATAATCTAGTTTATTTCCCTTTCAGGGGGCTGGGGCACAGAAGCCCTATGACTTTCCCAAGATCATGGGCAGTTGTGAGATTTGAATGAGGGTCTCCTGACTCCTACGGAATGCCTTCTGCATTTCAGCACCTGCTTTCTGTCATCTCTGACTGGCTTGGAGTTTCTCTGAATGACTTGTGGACATGATTTCCTGAGAAAATCCAACATGTGCTTTTCTCCAGTAGCGAAAATGAAGCTTGCTAATGATCGTATTACTAATTATGAGCAGTGATGGTTTAGAAGACCTGACTTTAGACTCTTCTCAGATCTTGTCAATTCCCATTATGGGATACTGCCAGGATATTCCTCATGAAAGGATAGTAATTACTCATTATTCAAAGGATTCAATTAAGGGACCTTTCATCAAAGGATCTTAAGTACTTGCTGTGCTCCTTCAAAGGTAAGAAGGATATTTGCAGAGAGGGCCAGGGATACAGAGCCACATTCAGAGATTAAATGTTTGATGTGCTCCACTGGGGAGGATCCTACCCAAATAGAGAAATTATATTAAACTTAGCTGTCCCTTTTAAAAGTTGCAAATGGGAAAGATCAGTTTGGATTCTGATCTGTGTACTACTACTTGTTTAAAAATTTAAGAACTCTAAGAAAGTTTTCAGTCAAGATTGACTTGATAGTTTCCACAGGGGCAAGCTACACTCACAGAAACGACAAGGTGTGCAAAGTGAAAAAGAACCGCAGATGTGGGGTTAGGTGTCTGGTGCCACTTAGAGGCTCTGGAAACTTGGACAGGTCTTTAAATCTCTCACATCTTTTTGTTCCTCATCCCTTCCTTCCCATCTTCCATCCCTCTGATCTCGTTCTAGGTCATTTTAAAATGTTGTGTTTGCTTACGTGCACGCTCAGTCATTTCAGTTTTGTCCAATTCTTTGCCACCCTATGGACTGTAACCTGCCAGGCTTCTCTGCCCATGGGATTCTGTGGGCAGGAATACTGAAGTGCGTTGCCATGACCTCCTCCAAGAGGTCTTTCCAACCCAGGAATGGAAGCCACGTCTTCTGTGTCTCCTGCATTGTAAGTGGATTCTTAACCCACTGAGTCACCTGGGAAGCCCAAGAGAAAGCATTAGCTATGCCTGATTCTTTGTGACCCCAGGCTTCTCTGTCCATGGAATTCTGGAGGCAAGAATACTGGAAGGGGTCTCCATTCTCTTCTCCAGGGGATCTTTCTGATCCAGGGATCTTACCCAGGGCATTGCAGGTGGAGTCTTTACCACCTGAGCCACGAGGGAAGCCCATGTGTGAGTGTGGGGCTAGGGGAGCAAATAACAGAAACCCCAGTGAATAAAGAAATAAAGTACAGTAAGTCCCCTACCTACGAATCTCTAAGCTGTAAACTTTCAAAGATGTGAATGTACATTCTATCAGTCTCAAGCATGACTGAAAGTGCAGCTTTCCTTCTCTCTCTTGTTGCTGACAATCCCTTCAGCTCTACCATCTCCCATCTCCTCCCCCTCCTCTTGTTAGTAACTCTTCCTGCCTGTTTACACAATGCCTGTATGCCAGTTGCTGTTCTGTACTCTGTACTTTTCAAGGTAATGTACCATAAGATTTAAAATAGTTTATTTATTTTTTTACATTTCATTTGTGTGAAAAGTATTATAAACATATTACAGTGCAGTACTGTATAGCTGATCATGTTAGTTGGGTACCTAAGCTAACTTTGTTCGACTTACAAACAGATTGGACTCACGAACATTCTCTTGGAATGGAACCCGTTCATATGTAGAGGACTTCCTCTACTTGATTTTGATCATGTTAGTGAAAAGTCCAGAAGGGCAAGTTTCCACGGGAATGAAAGGAGAGCTCTAAGCCATGTCTCCATGGTTCCCAATTTCCTGGCTTATATTAATACTGTGCTCTGCACATTCACTTCACCCCATGCCCATATCAACAATCATTTTATAATCACAAGGTCTCTACAGGACACAGATGCCCCCTGTACCACTTCCCCACTGAGAAGAGGATGTCTGTGTGTTTCTCAATCCTAGAGCATTTTCATCCCAGCATCTCACTAGAAAGTCTTTATTCTGGTGCCACCTGCAGCATTAATGTCTGTGTTTTCAGAGTCCAAATGGCAAAAAGATGGACTACTCCAGTCGGCAAGTTTGAGGAAAGGGGAGACTCAGCCCAGTGATGTGGTCTGGGTTTAAGGAGGACAACAAGGTAAGGCTCAGGTGCTGGCAAGAGTGAGGAGCTCTTGCCACCCAGGAGTCTGGAAGGGGGAGGAGTGGTACTGCCTTCTCTTTGATAGAGGAGAGAATTACATAGAAGGATTGCATGGGAAGGACCACCTGATAGGAGCTGGGGCTTTGGTAGAGAGTAACCCGGCACCTAAGAAGTCAAGAAAACAAAGTGTCCAACTTCACTCTTAGTGTTTCCAATGCCTTCCCATTGCTGCCTTCCCACCTCCACCCAAGAATCAGACACAACCACAAACATTGGGTATGGGGTTGGTGAATAGGCTGCCCAGGGATACAGAGCATTCCCAGTGGCCACTCAAGACACAGAACTCCTGATGTCCAGCCCAGTCCAGTATTAATTCTGGGCTTTGCTCTGTGACAAGTAGATAGAAAAGGTAGAGGGAGAAGGTTGTCTGGGATTTAAGACACATAATCTAAAGAACAGAGAAGGAAATACAAGTTTTCAACCTTGAGTATAAATGAGGATATGAACCTGTGAGATGGACATCTTTTAGTCACTTGAGATTCTAAACTGGCGATAAGAACTTGCGGAGGCCCACCGCATTTCAGGTACACAGAGAGGCCTGAGATACACAGGAGGAATTGGTTCTCTGGCCCTTTGGAGCTGCTACATGGATGAATGTTTAATTCCAGATAAGCTAGGAGAATTTCCTTATATTTTCCGGCAGGACATGGCACAAGAGTTTGGTGTCTCACGAGAACTTTGCAACAGAGGAAATGAATCGACACTGAGAGTTATATCTACATGCAAAGTGAAAGTGAAAATCGCTCAGTCATAGCCAACTCTTTGCAACCCATTGGACTGTACAGTCCGTGGAATTCTCCTGACCAGAATACTGGAGTGGGTAGCTGTTCCCTCTCCCAGGGGATCTTCCCAACCCGGGGATCTTCCCAACCCAGGGATGAAACCCAGGTCTCCTGCATTGCAGGTGGATTCTTTACCAGCCGAGCCACCAGGAAGCCCATCTACACTCAACGGATGTCATCTTCTCTTGGTGGTCTGTGGTCGAAAGCCAGGCTGGAAATACAAACCATTTAAGGTAGGAAGCCAAAACACCTCCGTGTTATGTTGTGTGGTGTCCATGAGGAGACTTGATACTTTTCACATGTGGTGTCATTTAATTTCCATGGCAACTCTGGCCATCAGTTTCATTGTTCTCTTTTATATACAAGGTATCGCCATCCCATAGAGGTTAAATCATTTGCCCAAACTTTTACATCAAGTTAAGGAATAGAAAAGCCCATTAAATGCAGGCCTTTCTGGATTCAAAGCATTACTCAGGGAGATAGAGCTGAAAGGCCACTGCAGTTTTATACAAAAGGGGCTTAATGAGGGCTTCTTTGGTAAAGAACCCATCTGCCAAATGCAGGAGACATGGGAAGATCTCACAAGCAGCCAAGTAACTAAGCGCGTGAACCACAAGCTGTGAGCTCATGCTCGAGAGCGTTGGAGTCGCAACTATTGACATCCACAAGTTGTGACTACTGAAGCCCGTGTGCCCTAGAGCCCATGGTCTACAAGAGAATCCACTGCAATGAGAAGCCCGTGGGGCTTCCCTGGTGGCTCAGATGGTAGACGAGCCCAAGCCTCACAACTAGAGGTAGCTTTGGTTGCAGCAGCTAGAGAAAATATCACACAGCAACCAGGACCCAGCACAGTCAAACATACAGATAAACAAATAAAATTATTTGAAAGAATAGCTTAGGAAGCATGACTATATTATAATAGTGAGAGTCTATCCCATTTCTTTGCTTCCCTTTTCAACACACACAAATGCTTGAACTTGGCAGAATGTTATGGCGCTTTGCAGAAGGCAAAGATGTGAAATCCACGGTGCAGTGGGTTGAACAGGCATGTCCATCTAAACTCACAGAAGGTGACCATATTTGAGATAAGCATCTTTACAGATGTAAATAAGGTAAGAATCTTGAGGGAAAATCTTCCTGAATTAAGCTGGGCCCTAAATCCGATGACCCATGTCCTTATTAAAGTCACAAAAGGGGGTAACAGAAAAAAAGACCTAGAACAAAGGTCATGTGACGATGAGGACCGAGAATGAAATTACCAGGACCAGGAAACACTGGAGGGAAAAAGGAAGGATTCTTGCAGAGCTTTCAGAGGAAGTGTGGCCTTGCTGCCATCTTGATGTCAGATTCCAGCCTTCAGAGCTGTGAGAGAATAAATTGCTGTTGTTTTAAGCCACCAAGTGTTTATTAGTTATAGCAGCCCTAGAAAACGAAACCAAGAATTTGTTGTTTAGTCGCTAAGTTGTGTCTGACTCTTTGCGACCCCATGGACTATAGCCCACCAGGCTTCTCTGTCCATTGAGTTTTCCAGACAAGAATACTGGAGTGGATTGTCATGCTCGCCTCCAGGGGACTCTTCCTGACCCAGGGATCAAACCAACATCTGCATTGGCAGGCGGAATCTTTACCACTGAGCCACCAGGGAGGGGCATTACTAAATTAGATGTTCTTCCCTGCACGATGGAGGAAGGGAGGATCCATCTTATTTCTGACGCTTATTTCTTTGCTTAACTCGGATTTTTTAACCTACTGGGTGACCTTTGGACAGATATTACAGAATTGGAGATGAACAGGTGTTCATAGAAGACTCAGAGGAAACAGGAGTTATCAATTAGCTAATGGTAGGTGGGACACAGCACAAGTGCATCATTCCAAAGCCAGTGTTCTAACTTCTACCGTACAGTGGACGCTATCTGATTCGGGGAAGGAGTTACTCTAAGAAGAAAGGGTATTTGGTCACTTTGGGGCATCACAGAGTTAAAAGCCAAACTCTTTCATCAAAAGTAGAATCTTTGGATTTCATCAGGAAAAAGCACTCTGATCTCCAGAGTGTAGATCCTCTCACATTGTTATCACTTCCTTTTCTAACCACAATGCAGTCAGAGCCAAACCAGCAGGGGAATTTGCTATCTCAGCAGGAAGGGAGGTCCTTGTTTCTGGACATGGACCGGACGCAAGATGAACACTTGGACAGCTGACCCCAGAGCTCTGAGAGTCTTTGATTCCATGAAACCTCCTCAGGTGTCTGATTAAAGGATCAAAGGACAGAGTGGTTACAAAGAAGCTTTGACAAGCTCTCAGTGATAGAAGAGAATAAATATTAAATAAGTTATCATTTAAAAATGGCCCCATATGCTGCCTAGAGTAGGCATTTGATCATTGCTGCTTAAGTGTCAATTTTCCAAAAGCTCTTTAAGACAGTTTAGTATAATAAGAGTTTTTCTCATATTTGAAAACATTTGAGTACTATTAGAATTTGAGCTTAGAAATGGTATATAAAACTTCTGAGCTGCATATGTGAAAACTAAATGAGAGAATGTTTAAAAATTCCCAACACTATTTCTGACACACATGAATCATGCAATAAATCGTAGTCTTTTTTTTTTTTAATTTTAAGAAGTGGACTGTATAATATAATACCTAGAAAAGAAAATCCCCAAAGAATAGCTTTTTTGTTTGTTTTAATCTTATATTTGAAGAACATTCATGGCAAGGAAGAAATGCTCAAGATATATTGTTAATTAGAGAAGGCAGGATGTGAAACAGTAGCTAGGTGTGAAAATTGTGCAACACTAATTTTTTAAAAGCACATTTGAAGCTAACATTTAATAGCATAAACTTGTTATATTCAGGCATATCTGTATTTATGGCGGTATGATCACATATATAATCCACAGGTGTATTCTTATATAACAAATAAAGTTTACATACAGATGCACAAATTAATTGCTTATAATGTCTGCAAGGTATTTTACTTTAAAAATACTTCTGTATAAATAGTGTGATGTTTGATGGTAAAATTTAATTCCAGGCTATTATTTAGCACTTAGAAGATGCTTATCAAGAATCATTCCCTTTGGAGTAGTTACATGACACTTATAATATTGTTAACATTTACACCAGAGCATGTGTTAATTAGCATAAATGTTACTAGAAATTTATGTTATTGGTGAAAACAGTAACAGTCAAGGTGATTAGGAATTTTATAGAAGATCTACCACTGTGGCATCAGTTTGGCAAAACCTGTCATCTAATGTCACTAATAGTTGATGTCCAGAGTAACATTCATCCTAAATGTGCATGGCATGGAGGGTTCTCACTAAATCCAATCACAAGTCCAGTGGGTCCTGTGTTTAAATATCCATTTCCACCTTCCATGGTTTCAGTGTCAGTCTGACTGCTCTGGGGGAGTGAAAGTAGGAGGGGATATTCCTTGAACCACAGAAAATGTAGTGAGATTGTCGTTGTGCCTCTTCACAAATACTTGCTCTGCATTTGACAGAATTGTGCAGAGCCCTTGTTTCAGTATAACAAACCGCCCAACAGTGAAATGGAAAGGGATGCAACATAGACTCTTCTAAGCTCTATCAGAAGAGTGCTGTCAATATATACCCACCAAACATTTCAATTAACATATGGCATCAGTTCAGTTCAGTTCAGTCGCTCAGTCGTGTCCAACTCTTTGCAACCCCATGAATCACAGCGCGCCAGGCCTCCCTGTTCATCACCATCTCCCGGAGCTCACTCCGACTCATGTCCATCGAGTCCGTGATGTCATCCAGCCATCTCACCCTCGGTCGTCCCCTTCTCCTCCTGCCCCCAATCCCTCCCAGCATCAGAATCTTTTCCAATGAGTCAACTCTTCGCATGAGGTGGCCAAAGTACTGGAGTTTCAGCTTTAGCATCATTCCTTCCAAAGAAGTCCCAGGGTTGATCTCTTTCAGAATGGACTGGTTGGATCTCCTTGCAGTCCAAGGGACGCTCAAGAGTCTTCTCCAACACCACAGTTCAAAAGCATCAATTCTTCGGCTATACCACAAATTCTGGAAATACAGGCAATATTATTTTATCAAACATTGCAATGTACAATAAATCAGCTGCTTATTATGTATTTGCCTATATTATATATTTGCCTATACTTATTGATCACCCTGCATGTGTGTGTGTGTGTGTACATACACATTGTACACAAACACATAAAAACTGAAAGGAAAAATATCAAAATGCTCACATATATTACCTCTAGGTAATTTTCATTTTCTTCTTGATCTTATTTTATTTTCTAAATTTCCTTCAGTAAATAAGGTAAAACATTTATAATAAAAATCCACTAAATGCTCTACAAATCTGGATTCACACTTTCCAGTTGCAAATTTGCTCAAAGGAAACAGATGGCTGGTAGCCCTGTAACATTCTGTCTCCCAAAATTAGAGCCAGAGACTCTACTGTGATCCATTACATGAAATAGATTCCCAGATTTTAAAATGTAAATAGACATTATTACAAAGCATTAGCCTAATCTGTGGGAGCTGGGGTGGAGCCGATCAGCCCAATAGTGTATTCATTGATACTTACTGAGGGCCTACAGTGTGCTCAAGCTGTGTGCAGGGTGCTTTAGAAGAGAGACACATAGTCCAAAAGTCTGTTCTATACATCTGTGTCTCTTTTGCTGTCTCGCATACAGGGTTATCATTACCATCTTTCTAAATTTCATATATATGCGTTAGTATACTGTACTGGTGTTTTTCTATGTGGGAGGGGGAGAGGGTGGGATGATTTGGGAGAATGGCATTGAAACATGTATAATATATATGAAACGAATCGCCAGTCCAGGTTCGATGCATGATACTGGATGCTTGGGGCTGGTGCACTGAGATGACCCAGAGGGATGGTACGGGGAGGGAGGAGGGAGGAGGGTTCAGGATGGGGAACACGTGTATACCTGTGGCGGATTCATGTTGCTGTATGGCAAAACCAATACAATATTGTAAAGTAATTAGCCTCCAATTAAAATAAATAAATTATACTTTAAAAAATAGAAACACAGCTCGGCTTTCATGGAACATGCAGTTGAATTAACAATCTCAATTGTGATCACTTATAAAAGTCACCAACCAAGGCAGAGACCCATCTGTTCATAATTGATCTAGTAGGTCTCCCGCCCCCCAGTTGTGTCATATAGTAAGTGTAAAATCAATATTAGTCAAATTGAAAGGTAAAGGATATATTGATGCCATTCAAACTGATGGAAATCAGTTTACCAAAATTTTTGAAAGCCTGATGTCAAGCAACTGGCAAAGTTCCAGGAGAAGAGGACATGGACTCTGAGATCCCAAATCTCATGTTCTCCTTGGAGAGTTGTGACACAGCGTAAGTGAAATGCCAGAGTTACAAACAGAGTATGCAATTAACTAAGTGGAGGGAGATGTTGATGACTGAAGGGTGAGAGGTTGTGAAAGACATCATCGAGGTTATTTCAGAGCTGGGCTATTAAGGAATAAGATTCAGCTAGGCTAAAGGGAGGAGGAAAGATGTTGCAAACAAGGAGAAGCAGCATGTGTAACTGCCCTGGAGGTTAAAACAACCTGATATGTCTTAGCAACTGGCCCACCAGACCCGTTAGAGCAATGGAGGGTTTGCAGGCCAGGGTGGGGAGCTGGTCTTGTGTCATGCTGAAGGTGATGGGGCCCATGGGAGACTCATGAGTGGAGAAGTGACAGATGAGGCATAGGTGATACACTCTGGGGGACCGCTCTGTGTAAGATGTTTCTGGGAGAGAGGATGAAAGAATAATGGATGAAAGAGAAGCCTGGTAGAGCAGGCACAGTCAGTTAGAGTAGGAGATGGAGAGCCAAGGTTGTGTGAAGAAAAGAAGTGGATAAAATGAAGAAAGTTATTTCAGGATTAAAGTCACACTGGCATGATTTGGCGGCATCAGTCACTCACTCAACTAACATTAGTTGAGTGAAAGGAAAACTTGACATACATTAAGTTCACCAGTCATGTTAGGTTACTGTAGAAAATACTTTGGAAAATGCCCTGTCAAAGTAGTGTTTTTGAAACGTACTTTATGGACTACATGTTTGTATCATGAGGCTGAGTCATGGTTAGTCTCATTGCATAATAATAACATCAACAATAATCATACCTTGTAATCTTTTTACCATGAAATTAATTGATCATCTCAAGACCCTATGACTGAACAAAATAAGTGATAATTATCCTCATTTTAAAGATAAAATGAAGAAAATGATGCTTAGACAAAGCAAGAAATTTGTATGGCATTGAACCTTATGTAAGTGATGTGTGAGTATATGTGTCTGTGTGTATGTGTAGGGGTAATTAAGCTTTTAAACACCAAGTATAAGGTCACTCCACCAGGCTAAACTTTAAAAAACTAAAATACAAACAAAAACAAAACAAAATTGGTATACTGTGCCTTTGAAAGAAGGATAGTCTAAACTGATCACAATTAGATATCTCATAGTAAAGCGTTCTAAGAACACTATAAAAATTCACTTTGCTCTAGTTCATTTTCTCTGAAATAAGTTTATTTTTTAAATGAAAACACATGATGTAGTGAAAGTCACTCAATTGTGCCCAACTCTTTGTGACCCCATGATTATGGAATTCTTCAGGCCAGAACACTGGAGAGGGTAGCCTTTCCCTTCTTCAGGGGATCTTCCCAATGGAGTTTGAACCCAGGTCTCCAACACTGCAGGCGGATTCTTTACCAGCTGAGCCACAATGGAAACTCAGGAATACTGGAGTGGGTAGCCTATCCCTTCTCCAGTAGATCTTCCTGACACAGGAAATGAATCAGGGTCTCCTTCATTGCAGGTGGATTCTTTACCAACTGAGTTATCAGGGAAGACCATGATGTAGGGTATAGATGAATTAATCATTCTTTGACCCGGGCTGTATCAACCAGAATCCCTTCCACTCATGAATCACTGCCATTAACTTGACAGGATTGATTATTTCTGTGTCAGAATAGTAGTAGTAAGTCTAAATAGCTTGGTATTAACCTAAGAGACAGTTCTAATTTTTTTAAAAAAATTGATCTTTTTGTTTGTTTTTGTAAACCCCCACCCTCTTGGATATTGTCTGCAAAAGGCAAAATCTAGGTTTCTAACTGATGGTTGAAAAGAGAAAACTAAAGATAAAATGACTCAAGAATTTATTTTTTGAGATATTTTAAAACTTTTAGTTGGAGGATAATGGCTTTGTAATATTGACTTGGTGAGTAAATCAGAGAAAAATAAGTATTGTATAATAACCCATATATATGGAATCTAAGAAAATGGTGCTTATGAACCAATTTGCAGGGCAGTAATAGAAACCCAGACATAGAGAAAGGAATTGGGAACACAGTGGGAGAAAGGGAGGATGTGATTAATTGAGAGAGTAGCACTAAAACATATACGTTACCTTATGTAGATTAGATAGCTATGGGAAGTTGCTGTGAGACACAGCGAGCTTGACCCTGTGCTCTGTGAAAACCTAGAGAAGTGCGATGAGGGTGGGGTGGGAGGGAGCTCCAAGAGGAAGAGCATATATGTTGTATGACTGATTCACATTGTTATACTGAAAATATTTATTAATTGATGTGTTGGGGGACCAAACATGAAAATATCCCTTACATCCTCACTCTTTTGCCATTTAATACACCTTGTCCACTTATGTCTTTCAGAACATTTGCCCCACCATTATCCTTTCTTCACTCAAGAACCATGATAATCTCTTGAAAAAAAAAAAAAACAAACATTAAGCGTATTCCCCCTCCCCAATTAAAAGTCCTCCAGTGGCTCCCATCTCATTTGGAATTAAATTCAGAGTCATTGCTCTAGCCTAGAAAGCTCTGATTACCTTCTCTGCCTACCTTCACTATACAAATATTCTATACTTTTCCTCTATTATCCTATTTCTAGTCTTGCCTGGACTCTTGTAGCTTTGTAATTTGTACACCTAGGTTTATAGAGTTTAGTAGCTGGGATGATCAGAATGTAGGAGGGAGACAAAAAGCTGACTGAAATAGAGTATTTCTAGTTTTTTGTTCTTCACTTAAACAAGAGTATTAAATTAACTCTGTTCTAGAAAACTGGAAACAATGATGAAGACTTATGACTGTTTAGAGAGCAATCATAATTACGTCATAATAATGACTGAGTATGTTTTAATTGTGATTTGCTCATAAATATCAGCTTCTCCTTCACAGCCTGAAGTAGAGAGAGAAGGAGGTGGCCTAGGGGGAGTGCATGCACAGACCATGTTACCCATCCATACTGTTCAGAATAGCATAGATTCTGGGAAGAATGAAGTCTTCAATTCAAGATGCCTACTATTTGACCCAAAACATACAGTCAGCACAAGGCCAGCCAGGCCCATGACCTACTGCCTAGAGACTATAAAAGGACACTTCTAAGAACAAAAGCTAAGCAACTGTGAAAGTGCACAGGCATCAGAGGCAAGTACAACCAAATACAGATGTCAACAGAAGATCAAGTAGTCAAACAGCCTAACGATAAATGAAGAATTCAGAGGAGGGGATGAATGGAATCAAAGGTGGGTAGAAAGTTGTAAAGAAGAAACTTTCACAATGTATGTAGCAAGCAAGATGCTATGTTAGAGATACATACATAACTCCCACAATCAAAAAGGTAAAGACAAATAGTCCAATAGAAAATTGAACATGAAATTTACACAAGGAAGGATGCAAAAGATCAATGGATATGCTGAAAGCTATTCTATCCTAGTCGGAAGCATATCTTGAAACAACAGGGAGATATTATTCCTCACTCAATGGTTTGACGAAAAAATGGAAGGATTGATAATAGGTATTTTTTAGCAAGGTGTTGGGGAACAGCACATCTCTTACATTCCGGTGGGAATGTACATTTGCAGGGCCAATGCAGGGGGTAGACTGGCATTACTGATGATTTTATGTCTCTATCCTGGAGACACACTTTTTCTGGGATCTGGCAAACCAGACGAAAACATCATCATTGTAACATTGCTTGGAATAGCAAAAGTCAGGAAACTCTCCATCTATTAACGAAGAATGGCTAAGTTTGTTTGGGTTGTTGCACAGAATACCACATGGCCTCTAAACTAACAAGGGCAATCTATATTAACATGTAAGGCTCCTCAAGGCATGTTGTTAAGTAAGAAAGACAGTATGGTTTCAATTGGTAACAAAAATCAGGCTCAAAAAAACTCTCCAGGAAAAATCAACACTCTATACATAAAAAGCTTTAGCCAGGCTAGACAGATAAGAGGCACTGCATCTACAGCATAGCTTGTGATTACCTGTGGACAGGTCATTGCAATTATCTGAGGAGGGGCCTGAGACTAGGGGTTGAGGAGAGATCTCATTTTGTTTAGAATGGAATTCAGTCTGAACTGGATATATTACAGGAGACTGGGAAGTTGCATAATTTAAAGAAAGAAACAAGTGTACAAATGTGTTGGTGAAACAAGGGTACGCATTCCTGCTTATAGTTCTTACCGGACACTTCTAATAGTCACTTGCATTAGCATCAAATTGATTGATTTAAAATGTTAATCTTAGGACATGCTATTAGAGAAGTGAAAAAGAACAAAGGAAAACAAATGTTACATGTGCGTAAAACCTGTTTCTGAACATGGAGTATGAAATAGCATTTTCAGAAAAACTTAAATAATAACAGCCATCTGGCTAGCTCAAGCTGCAATATCCTGGAGGCCTATCATATTTGTAAAAATTATAGGAATCTATGTCTATATCCAAAATGACAGTTGTTTAAAAAGTAAATAATGGAACTGGCATGCTAGAACCTTAATGCTAAGACAGACTTTATCTACTTTGTATAAACAATTTCATGGATAAATAAATAATACACCAGAGCATAAACTAAGGAAATTCTGGTTGTGAGCAACAGTAACCAGCTCTGTTTAACACGGAGTGAAGTAGGCCATAAAGAGAAAGAAAAGATTATACGTTAATGCATCTATGTGGACTCTAGAAAGACGGTACTGATGAACCTATTTGCAGGGTAGCAAAAGAGACATGGACATAGAGAACAGGCTCGTGAGCACAGAGTGGGCAGGAGAGGGTGGGGCCATTTGAGAGAGTAGCACAGAAACGTGCATCACCATATGTAAAACAGGTAGCCAGTGGGCATTTGCTGTGTGACGCAGGGAACCCAAAGCCAGTGCTCTGTGAAACTGAGGGAGATGGGATGGGGTGGAGGGAGGTTCAAGAGGAAGGGCACATGTGTATACCTGTGGCTGATTCATGTTGATGTATGATAGAAACCATCACAATGTTGTAATTATCCTCCAATTAAAGGATAAATTAAATTTAAAAAAGAAAAGCAAAAAGAACAATAGATTAAAGTGGCTCGCAAGAGGACAAGAAAAACTGGAAAGTCAAACTCAGGGCAAGAACTTACATAGGATCCAGGTAACTGTGCTACAGAAGTTGGTACACGTATTAGATGCTAACTATAGGAAGCTATAGAAATAATTCACATGTATTGAGTTTCTTGCAATATTCTCGATGCTATACTAAGCCTTTTGTATATATTCACTCATTTATTTCCTCCCGACAATTGTTATTATATCCATTTTACAGATCAAGAAACCATCAGTGAATAAGACATAGAATTGGGAGTCAGGTCAAGTAGTCAGATTATAAGGACCATATTTTTAATTGTCGTGAGATTCTGCCTTTATTAGGGAAGCTATATGGCTTAGACAGTAAAGAATCTATATGCAATGAAGGAGACTTGGGTTTAATTCCTCGGTCAGGAAGATCCTCTGGAGAAGGGAATGGCTGCCCGCTCCAGTATTCTTGCCTGGAGAATTCCATGGACAGAGCAGCTTGGAGAACTACAGTCCATGAGGTCAGCAAAGCCTGTGTAGAGTTGCTATGGGGTGTCTCAGCTGTGATCACATATTTTAGCCCTTCTTGTGTCCTCTGTTCAGTTAATCAGACAAAAAAAGGTGATAGATGCTACTTCCAGAGTTTATCCTTCAAAACGTTATGCATAATCTTTAATGATCTTTCTTCCCCCACTGCTTGGAGGACATCAGTTCCCTGGATGACCTTGGAAGCTATATATTGACAACCAGCACCTCTACTAGCTTGGATCCTTAGGTGGCTGTGTGGAGCACAGCCCCTCCCCCATCCCACATCTATATTAAAACATTTTTTTTCTAAAATAAATCACTATTTCAAAATGCATCTATTATAAAAATTATCATAACTAATACAAATCATTGTTGTTTAGTCAATAGATCATGCCTGAATCTTTGTAGCTCCATGGACTATAGCCTACCAGGCGCCTCTGTCCGTGGGATTTCCCAGGCAAGGATACTGGAGCGGGCTGCCATTTCCTTCTCCAGGGGATCTTCTTGGACCAGAGATCAAACCCAGGTCTCCTGAAATGGCAGGTGGATTCTTTACCTCTGAGCCAACAGGGAAGCCTAGATGTATAAAATACACTAGGAAAGTACAGAGGGGAGACTGGATGTCTGAAAAAATCTTCCTGGTGGATGTGATATCTAAAATTAAAAAAGGAAAACAACTGAAGACTTCTTCAAAATGTCTCTCAAAGCTAGCTGTATTTTAGAAAAAACCTAGTTTGAAGTTCAAGGATGTCGTGTTTATTCAAGAACTCTGAAGGGCTGGAATTTCCCAGGATATCCAGAATGCATGCACCTATGGAAAAGAGCAATGCTGGAAGTAAGACGCTTCCTCCATCTGCTGGATTCTATTCTGATCCAACTGGGTTCAATTCAATATGCTTTCTTGGGCACCACGCTGCTCGGGATTCTGTGTTAAAAGCCAATGGAAAACAGACAAACAGAAAAAAAAAAGTAAAATTCACAGTTATTCCCCACTCTGGAGGAGTTTTCAATCTATGGATGGGAAAAATGGTCTTGGTCTTGAGTCAGGTAATGAGTGATGCTGTTTGGGGGTGGTTTCAAGTGCTTATTTGCTGGCCATTCTCTCATGCTGCTGCTGCTGCTGCTGCTAAGTCGCTTCAATAGTCTCCGACTGCGACACGATAGACGGCACCCCACCAGGCTCCTCTGTCCCTGGGATTCTCCAGGCAAGAATACCTGAGTGGGTTGCCATTTCCTTCTCCAATGCATGCATGCATGCTAAGTCACTTCAGTTGTGCCCAACTCCGTGCAACCCTATAGACAGCAGCTCACCAGGCTCCTCTGTCCACGGGATTCTCTAGGCAAGAGTACTGGAGTGGGTTGCCATTTCCTTCTCCCATTCTCTCATGCATTGGAATGTAATTGGTATGAATGAGTGCCAAATAGCACTTTAAGTATCTGTATATCAGCCACCTAGCTTTCCAGGTGGCCCAGTGGTAAAGAATCCAGCTGCCAATGCAGAAGAAGCGGGTTCTATCCCTGAGTCGGGAAGATCCCCTGCAGAAGAAAATGTCAACCCATTCCAGTAGTCTTGCCTGGAGAATCTCATGGACAGAGGAGCCTGGTGGGCTGCAGTCCATGGGGTGGCAAAAGAGTTGGGGACAACTTAGTGACTAAACAATAACCAACAACATGTCAGCTAACAGAATGATTTTAGAAAGAGAACCTCAATTGATCACTTCATTGATTACTTCCCCTGAAATTGCAACTTGTGGGTCAAGAATAGATTCAGTCACTTTGTGCCGAATGCCATGTGTGTGCAGGTATGCTCAGTCATGTCTGAATCTTTGTGACCCCATGGAGTGCAGCCCACCAGGTCCCTCTGTCCCTGGGATTACCCAGGCAAGCATACTGGAGTGGGTTGCCATCCCTGGGTATCTTCCCAACCCAGGGATCAAACCTGCATCTCCTGCGGCTTGTGCACTGGCAGATGGATTCTTTACCACTGTGCCAATATGCTAAACATATTTACATATATCAAGCTATAGAAGCCTCAAGATGAATTTCTGAGACTGGTATTATTATCAGTATTTAAAAGGGACCCAGGAAGTTTAGAGTGAAGCTGCTGGGAAGAGACAGGGTGGAGGTATAAACCCAGGGTTCCACCTACACTTGTAGAGCTGTGCCTGCTTGTCCATATCTGCCATCCCACTCCCTACACCACTTCCTTCCCCAAGCTCTTGCTGGCTTTTATCTTCCCTCTTCCCAGTCACTGTCTCCTTTCTGAGCCTCTCTTGCTTGAGATGGAAATCTCAAGATGCATGCTCACCTCACTCTGTTTCAACAGACCTGGGAGGGAGCAGGGAGGGATGGAGAAAACAGAAAATAGCTCAGCAGATGTTTCCGGATAAATGTTTTCTTCTCTTTTTTTAAAGTGCAAGTTGCTAATGCGGAGGTTTATTTTAGGGCCTGTCGATGTTAGCAGATGTTTGAGAAGACATGTACCTGCTTAGACAATTATACATAGAAATTGATAGCAGGTCTGCATAAAGAGTCAGTCTTTCAAAAACGGATAATACAATAGGATTTCATATATAGATTCAGCATGTTTATCCTAGAGTGGTTCTTCGGGACTGATTTCAACCCTATATTTATTCTTGAACCTTTGTACTTTCAAAAATGGGGTCATACAAAAAGAGGAACTAGAAATAGACCATGCCTACAGACACTGCCTAGAGAATATAATTAGAGAACACAATGCCTAGAAACTCTGACACTTAGACACTGGAGCTCAGATTAATTGCAGTTATGCTGTTTTTGCACATAAATATTTACACTGAATTTCTCATTAAAATTTTGCTTCTTAAAATATTAAACCCAAACCTCTGACTGCTGGATAATTAATGACAAAATAATGCATCAAGACTTTCAGGAAATGAAAGTGAAAGTCTCTCAACTGTGTCTGACTCTTTGCAACCCCATGGACTATACAGTCCATGGAATTCTCCAGGCCAGAACACTGGAATGGGTAGCCTTTCCCTTCTCCAGGGGATCTTCCCAACCCAGGGATCAAATCCAGGTCTCCTGGTTTGCAGGTGGATTTTTTACCAGCGGAGCCACGAGGGAAGCCCAAGAATGCTAGTGTGGGTAGCCTATCCCTTCTCCAAGCAGATCTTCCTGACCCAGGAATAGAACCAGGGTCTCTTTCATTGCAGGCAGCTTCTTTACCAGCTAAGCTATCAAGGAAGCTCTGATAGCTTAACTCAAGAAATTAAAAGTGTGCAGTTTTCACTCTGGATATTCTTATAGTGGGAAAAGTATGTGCCCAACAAACACACTCAGTAAACATGTTTACCTGAGTCAGGATGTAAGTTTTGGGATTCAGATAAGTATGACACAGCTCCAGCTCTTTGGCAGCTTAAATCTCACAAACATCATGTCAAAAAAGCTGGTAAATTTCATCGACTTCATGGAAAAGTTTCCCTCTAATTGGGAAGAAGCTTCCAGTGTAAACTTTAGACTAGCTTAAGGCTTGCCTGGGCTCACATGAGCAAAGTGTTTCCAGGAAAATTGTCCTTTGAAAAGCCTTAAGAATGATGACAGGAGGTTCATAAAAATTCTGATGCAATCTCCTTCAAGATAAATAGGTGTCTTGGGCAATGAGGTACTCTTGTTGGGACCTGAGACCCAAGGAGATTTGCACTTCAGTAAGTGACTATAGCTGAGGCTCCCACTTTGACAACAATCTATTTGTAGTTACAGCTGACATTCTTTCCTGGACTTGTATTATTTCTCTGGGTCTGTTGGTAAATTTTGAGAAGCACTAGAGCCCTGTACCCTAAGTATGCAAGTCTTCTATAACTTAGTGATCATATCACTCTTCCATGGTTTAACCATTGAATCTAAGAATCTGCCTGCAATGTGGGAGACCCATGTTTGATTCCTGGATTGAGAAGATCCCCTGGAGAAGAAATGGCAACCCATTCCAGTATTCGTGCTTGGAGAATCCCATGGACAGAGGAGCCTGGCAGGCTATAGTCCATGGGGTTGCAAGAGTCAGACATGACTTAGTGATACCACCAAATCAAACCAAACCATGGCTTGACACACCATAGCATTTGCCTTTGCTGGTAGTCTGGATTCTGTCAAAGCCCTCTACCATCTGGCTTCTCCCTGCACCTACAGTCTCATCTCTACTGACTTCCTTCTGACAATACTCGCCTTCTGAGAGGTCCTCAAATGTGCCAAACTACTATAAAATCCATATTTTGCTGATAACATTCTATCTGAGCAGCATCAACTCCCAAGTTTTGCTTCAGAGCAATGTTGTTCTTCAGTCAGTAAGTCAACTCTTTGTGTTCCCACAGACTGCAGCATGTCAGACTTCCCTGTCAATCACTGTCTCCCAGAGTTTCCTCAAACTCATGTCCATTGAGTTGCAGATGCCATCCAACCATCTCATCCTCTGTCACCCTCTTCTCCTGCCTTCAATCTTTCCCAGCATCAGGGTCTTTTCCAATGAGTTAGCTCTTCACATCAGGTGGCCAAAGTATTGGAGTTTCAGCTTCAGCATCAGTCTTTCCAATGAATGTTCAGGCTAGATTTTCTTTAGGATTGACTAGTTTGATCTCCTTTCAGTCCAAGGGACTCTCAAGAGTCTTCTCCAGCACCACAGTTCGAAAGCACCAGTTCTTCAGTGCTCAGCCTTCCTGAAGGTCCAACCTAGAGCACTGAACTGTCCATTATTATTAAACATTCTATGGTGTCTCCAGATGTTGGATGACTTTCTTGACCACTTCATCTTTACAGGGTGCCTGGTATTTACTTTTGTTATTATTAGTACATTACAGAATTGTCACTAATGTTTGCATGCCTGACTCCCCAATTAGCTGTGATGTCTGCAAGGGTAGGAGCATGCAACACTCATCTCTGAAGTTCCTCCTCAGAACAGACCTTGCCACAAATTGGGCACTCACCACTTGTCCTTTATATTACTGCATCAGTCTGAATGCTTCCCGTTGAAACAGCAGAGTTCAAGCTAGCTTGAACACCAAAAAGAGAACATTGGTTCACACGAGTGGAAAACACTGGGGTGGTGATGTATTCGGGCATAACTATATCTGGGAACTCACATTGTCAGCACTTGACATTTTTTGACTCTGGTTCTTCTTCATCCTCAGAACTGGCTTAATTGTTGTTCAATTGATAAGTCATGTCTGACTCTTTGTGACCCCATGGACTACAGCACGCCAGGCTCCACTGTCCTCCCTTATCTCCCAGAGTTCACTCAAATTCATGTCCATTGAGTCAGTGATGCTATCTAACCATCTCATCCTCTGCTGCTCCCTTCTCTTTTTGCCTTCAATCTTTCCCACCATCAGGATCTTTTTCAAGACCCTGGAACTGACTTTTTTCACCCACAATTCAAATGGGCTTTTGCCATGTAATGACCAACTGATGTTCAAGGATTACATCCTTGACTTTATAAACTACAAGGAAAGAGAAACCATCTTTTCCAGTGGCCAACCACAAATTCCCAGGAAAGAATTCTGATTGCCCAGGACTGGATCTCAGGCTCATCTTTCTGAAACTTGCTGAGGCTGGGCGGATAGAGTAATGTTGTTGGAGGCAGGTTGGAGTGAGTGACCAGCTCACGCCAATGGCTATAGGATAACATGATTGTCATTCACTCCAAAACCACACAAGATGGGAGAGGGGCACAAAAGAAAGAGACAAGGGTCAAAAAAGTAGAGAACAAAACTTCAACACAGAGAAGCAACAATGGTTTACTAACTGCTTGTTCCAAGTGCCCTGAGCAGAGTGTGTGACACAGGTTCAGTAAGTTCAGTTCAGTCGCTCAGTTGTGTCCAACTCTTTGCGACCCCATGAATCACAGCATGCCAGGCCTCCCTGTCCATCACCGACTCTGGGGTTCACTCAGACTCAGGTCCATTGAGTCGGTGATCCCATCCAAGCATCTCAACCTCTGTCATCCCCTTCTCCTGCCCCCAATCCCTCCCAGCATCAGTCTTTTCTAATGAGTCAACTCTTCCCATGAGGTGGCCAAAGTATTCAAGTTTCAGCTTTAACATCAGTCCTTCCAAAGAACACCCAGGACTGATCTCCTTTAGAAAGGACTGGTTGGATCTCCTTACAGTCCAAGAGACACTCTCAAGAGCCTTCTCCAACACCACAGTTCAAAAGCATCGATTCTTCAGTGCTCAGCTTTCTTTATAGTCTAACTCTCACTTCTGTACATGACCACTGGAAAAACCAAAGCCTTGACTACATGGAACTTTGTTGGCAATGTAATGTATCTGCTTTTCAATATGCTATCTAGGTTGGTCATAGCTTTCCTTCCAAGGACTAAGTGTCTTTTAATTTCATGGCTGCAATCGCTATCTGTGGTGATTTTGGAGCCCCCAAAATAGTGTCTGACACTGTTTCCATTGTTTCCCCATCTATTTCCCATGAAATGATGGGACCGGATGCCATGATCTTCGTTTTCTGAATGTTGAACTTTAAGCCAACTTTTTCACTCTCCTCTTTCACTTTCATCAAGAGGCTTTTGGGTTCTTCTTCAGTTTCTGCCATAAGGGTGCTATCATCTGCATATCTGAGGTGATTGATATTTTTCCCAGCAATCTTGATTCCAGCTTGTTTCTTCCAGCCCAGCGTTTCTCATGATGTACTCTGCATATAAGTTAAATAAGCAGAGTGACAATATACAGCCTTGACATATTCCTTTTCCTATTTGGAACCAGTCTGTTGTTCCATGTCCACTTCTAACTGTTGCTTCCTAACCTGCATATAGGTTTCTCAAGAGGCAGATCAGGTGGTCTGGTATTCCCATCTCTTTCAGAATTTTCCAGTTTATTGTGATCCACACAGTCAAAGGCTTTGGCATAGTCAATAAAGCAGAAATAGATGTTTTTCTGAAACTCTCTTGCTTTTTCAATGATCCAGCGGATGTTGGCAATTTGATCTCCGGTTTCTCTGCTTTTTCTAAAACCAGCTTGAACATCTGGAAGTTCACAGTTCACGTATTGCTGAAACCTGGCTTGGAGAATTTTGAGCATTACTTTACTAGCATGTGAGATGAGTGCAATTGTGCAGTAGTATGAGCATTCTTTGGCATTGCCTTTCTTTGGGATTGGAATGAAAACTGACCTTTTCCAGTCCTGTGGCCACTGCTGAGTTTTCCAAATTTGCTGGCATATTGAGTGCAGCACTTTCACAGCATCATCTTGTAGGATTTGAAATAGCTCAACTGGAATTGCATCACCTCCACTAGCTTTGTTCATAGTGATGCTTTCTAAGGCCCACTTGACTTCACATTCCAGGATGTCCGGCTCTAGATGAGTGATCACACCATCATGATTATCTGGGTCGTGACGATCTTTTTTGTACAGTTCTTCTGTGTATTCTTGCCACCTCTTCTTAATATCTTCTGCTTCTGTTAGGTCCAGACCATTTCTGTCCTTTATCGAGCCCATCTTTGCATGAAATATTCCCTTGGTATCTCTAATTTTACTGAAGAGATCTCTAGTCTTTCCCATTCTGTTGTTTTCCTCTATTTCTTTGCATTGATCACTGAGGAAGGCATTCTTATCTCTTCTTGCTATTCTTTGAAACTCTGCATTCAGATGCTTATATCTTTCCTTCCCTCCTTTGCTTTTCGCTTCTCCTCTTTTCACAGCTATTTGTAAGGCCTCCCCCGACAGCCATTTTGCTTTTTTGCATTTATTTTTCTTGGGATGTTCTTGATCCCTGTCTCCTGTACAATGTCAACGAACCTCCGTCCATATTTCATCAGGCACTCTATCTATCAGATCTAGTCCCTTAAATCTATTTCTCACTTTCACTGCATAATCATAAGGAATTTGATTTAGGCCATACCTGAATGGTTTAGTGGTTTTCCCACTTTCTTCAATTTAAGTCTGAATTTGGCAATAAAGAGTTCATGACCTGAGCCACAGTCAGCTCCCCATCTTGTGTTTGCTGACTGTGTAGAGCTTCTCCATCTTTGGCTGCAAAGAATATAATCATTCTGCTTTCGGTGTTGACCCTCTGGTGATGTCCATGTGTAGAGTCTTCCCTTGTGTTGTTGGAAGAGGGTGATTGCTATGACCAGTGCGTTCTCTTGGCAAAACTCTATTAGTCTTTGCCCCGCTTCATTCCATATTCCAAGGCCAAATTTTCCTGTTACCCCAGGTGTTTCTTGACTTCCTACTTTTGCATTCCAGTCCCCTATAATGAAAAAGGACATCTTTTTTTGGGTGTTAGTTCTAAAACGTCTTGTAGGTCTTCATAGAACCATTCAACTTCAGTTTCTTCAGCATTACTGGTTGGGGCATAGACTTGGATTACTGTGATATTGAATTGTTTGCCTTGGAAATGAACAGAGATCATTCTGTCGTTTTTGAGATTGCATCCAAGTACTGCATTTCAGACTCTTTTGTTGACCATGATGGCTACTCCATTTCTTCTAAGGGATTCCTGCTGGCAATAGTAGTTATAATGGCCATCTGAGTTAAATTTACCCAATCCAGTCCATTTTAGTTCACTGATTCCTAGAATGTCAATGTTCACTCTTGCCATTTCTTGTTTGATCACTTCCAATTTGCCTTGATTCATGGACCTAGCATTCCAGGTTCCTATGCAATATTGCTCTTTATAGCATCAGGCCTTGCTTTTATCACCAGTCACATCCACAGCTGGGTATTGTTTTTGCTTTGGCTCCATCCCTTCATTCTTTCTGGAGTTATTTCTCCACTGATCTCCAGTAACATATTGGGTACCTACTGACCCGGGGAGTTCCTCTTTCAGTATCCTATCATCCTACTTTTTCATACTGTTCATGGGGTTCTCAAAGCAAGAATACTGAAGTGGTTTGCCATTTCCTTCTCCAGTGGACTACATTCTGTCAGACCTCTCCACCATGACCCCCGTCTTGTGGGGCCCCACATGGCATGGCCTAGTTTCATTGAGTTAAACAAGACTTTGGTCCGTGTGATTAGACTGACTAGTGTGACACATAGTGAGTATTTAGTACATGTCCACTTACTGAATGAATATGCAAAAACATAGTTTTACTTTTTTTTTTTCTCATCCCATCTGTGGCTTCTCTGATTCCATAGAAAGAATCTGACTCTGTGTATTTCATGATTGCAAGTTCATTTCTTTGTTCAAGTCCTAGATACTCTTCAAGCTCACAAAATACTGTGTTCAGTTTCCAACATAAAATTTTGTTTATATTAAGAGATTCTCAATCCAGCAATCCAGATGGGCTACTTTTAGATGTCTGCCCACAAGCACAGGCCTCAATCTGTTTCCTGCAAAGTGTTGTTTGCTGTGATAATCTCACCTCCATCAAATGTTCCTATCTTTAACTCCTTGTTATTAAAATCGTGTAGAGGAAGCTCAGGAAAGATAAGGCTATGGTCTGAGAGGAGCTGGCAACATGATCCTATAGGAAGACATGTCTGGGAAAGTTATACATGGCTTTAACTGTATATTTGCTACCAACTCACCTTAGACATGTTGCTTCACCAGTCCACCATTAGTTTGTCTATAAAAGAGAAGAGCTTAGATGATTTATTGGGTTTTCCCTAGTGGCTCAGACTGTAAAGAATCTGCATACGATGCGGGAGACTTAGGTTCAATCCCTGAGTCAGAAAGATCCCCTGGAGAAGGGAATGGCTACCCACTCCAATATTCTTGCCTGGAGAATTCTATGGACAGTGGAGCCTGGCCAACTACAGTCCATGAGGTCACAAAGAGTCAGACATGAATGAATGACTAATGCTTGGTGTCTTTCAGCATTAATTCTCTATACATCCATGGAAGGTTCTTATAATAAAACCAATATTTGAATGACCAAGTCTCCATCTAAACCACTGGCACCCAGACACATCCATCATTCATTATCCATCCAGTGAACACATAACTTTGCTTTGTGCTTTGGGATGGACCAAGTGACCTGACTTCCGTTAAATTTCTAAACATTATGTTTTACTGTTTCTGTAAGCTTGTATGCCCCTCCCCCAAAAGCTGATGCATTCCTCTCTGAGAACTTTATTTTTTTCTAGTGTAGCTTTACTTATGCAGCTTCTTCCACCAAGACAGTCCCCTTCTCCACTTTATCTGTTTATATTCTACACATCCCAGAAGGTCCAAGGAAGACTGCCTGCTCTGTAAAATTTTCCTATTTTCCAACTCACCTCCTTCCTTCAGAATGTTTCTCACTCTTTTCCGCTGAGCTCTTTATGTATTTAAATAATGGTGACCATGTTCTACTTTGTGTTACAGTTATTTGGGTATTTATCTCATCTTTCCCCCTGGGATGCAAGCACCTTCCCACTAGGATAGGATGGTCTGTGTAGTTGAGCATGAATGGATTTTGAAGCAGGACAAGTCATAATCAAATCTCAGCTCTCAGCCTAGTCCTTTGGGGAATCATTTCATATTCATGATCATGAGATTCTTTATCAGTGGAAATAATAACTACTGGGGTGTAGGAAAGACAAAATGAGATCATTTAAGTGAAAGTGCTTAGTATTGTGCTTTGAATATGGAGCAAGTTTCTTTCTTTCTTTTTTTCTTCACTTGCATTAACTGAGCACTCATCAGAGCTGTTAAAACCCTGCCTTTTTACCACATTTTGAATTCATTTCAAATTCCTCAATAGGGCTTACAAGGCTAGACATAATCTGCCTACTACTTCTCCTATTTGACTTCATTTGTTTCACTGTAGGTTTATTATTTTACTAGCTTTATTGGAATAAAGCTGACATACAAAAAAATTGCTTCCCTAGTCACTCAGTGGTGAAGAATCTGACTGCAGTGCAGGAAACTCAGGAGACATAGGCTCGCTCCTTGGATGAGGAAGATCCACTGGAGGAGGACATGGCAACCTACTCCATAGTCTTGTCTGGAGAATCCCATGGACAGAGGAGACTGGTGAAGTACAGTACACAGGGCTGGAAAGGGTCAGACAGGACTGAAGTGGTTGAGCATGCACACAATAAATAGCACACAGACAATAAATTGCACATATTGAACTGTATGATTTATTTAGTTCACATATGTACATGAATTGCTCACCACAATCATAATCGTGAAGTATTTATGCCCTCCAGCTTCCTTTTGCTCCTCTGTAACTTTTTTTCCAATACCTTCCCTACTATGCCTTCTGTCCCATAGTTGGGTAGCCATTAATCGGCTTTCTCTCCCTACATCAGTTTCAGTTCAGTCGCTCAGTCATATGCGACTATTTGTGACCCCATGAATTGAAGCAAGCCAGGCCTCCCTGTTCATCACCATCTCCCGGAGTTCACTCAGACTCACGTCCATTGAGTCCATGATGCCATCCAGCCATCTCATCCTCGGTCGTCCCCTTCTTCTCCTGCCCCCAATCCCTCCCAGCATCAGAGTCTTTTCCAATGAGTCAACTCTTTTCATGAGGTGGCCAAAGTACTGGAGTTTCAGCTTTAGCATCATTCCTGCCAAAGAAATCCCAGGGCTGATCTCCTTCAGAATGGACTGGTTGGATCTCCTTGCAGTCCAAGGGACTCTCAAGAGTCTTCTCCAACACCACAGTTCAAAAGCATCAATTCTTCGGCGCTCAGCTTTCTTCACAGTCCAACTCTCACATCCATACATGACCACTGGAAAAACCATAGTCTTGACTAGGCGGGCCTTAGTTGGCAAAGTAATGTCTCTGCTTTTGAATATGCTATCTAGGTTGGTCATAACTTTTCTTCCAAGGAGTAAGCATCTTTTAATTTTATGGCTGCAGTCACCATCTGCAGTGATTTTGGAGCCACCCAAAAAGAAAGTCTGACACTGTTTCCACTGTTTCTCCATCTATTTCCCATGAAGTGATGGGACCGGATGCCATGATCTTCGTTTTCTGAATGTTGAGCTTTAAGCCAACTTTTTCACTCTCCTCTTTCACTTTCATCAAGAGGCTTTCATCAAGTTCCTCTTTACTTTCTGCCATAAAGGTGTTGTCATCTGCATGTCTGAGGTTATTGATATTTCTCCCGGCAATCTTGATTCCAGCTTGTGTTTCTTCCAGTCCAGTGTTTCTCATGATGTACTCTACATATAAGTTAAATAAGCAGGGTGACAATATACAGGGTGACATACTCCTTTTCCTATTTGGAACCAGTCTGTTGTTCCCTGTCCACTTCTAACTGTTGCTTCCTGACCTGCATACAGGTTTCTCAAGGGGCAGGTCAGGTGGTCTGGTATTCCCATCTCTTTCAGATTTTTCCACAGTTTATTGTGATCCACACAGCCAAAGGCTTTGACATAGTTAATAAAGCAGAAATACATGTTTTTCTGGAACTCTTGCTTTTTCCATGATCCAACGGATGTTGGCAATTTGATCTCTGGTTCCTCTGCCTTTTCTAAAACCAGCTTGAACATCAGGGAGTTCACGGTTCACGTATTGCTGAAGCCTGACTTGGAGAATTTTGAGCATTACTTTACTAGCATATGAGATGAGTGCAATTGTGCGGTAGCTTGAGCATTCTTTGGCACTGCCTTTCTTTGGGATTGGAATGAAAACTGACCTTTTCCAGTCCTGTGGCCACTGCTGAGTTTTCCAAATTTGCTGGCATATTGAGCGCAGCAATTTCACAGCATCATCTTTCAGGTTTTGAAACAGCTCAACTGGAATTCCATCACCTCCACTAGCTTTGTTCATAGTGATGCTTTCTAAAGCCCATTTGACTTCACATTCCAGGATGTCTGGCTCTCGGTGAGTGATCACACCATCATGATTATCTGGGTCGTGACGATCTTTTTTGTACAGTTCTTCTGTGTATTCTTGCCACCTCTTCTTAATATCTTCTGCTTCTGTTAGATCCAGACCATTTCTGTCCTTTATCAAGCCCATCTTTGCATGAAATATTCCCTTGTTATCTCTAATTTTCTTGAAGAGATCTCTAGTCTTTCCCATTCTGTTGTTTTCCTCTAGTTCTTTGCATTGAACACTGAAGAAGGCTTTCTTACCTCTTCTTGCTATTCTTTGGAACTCTGCATTCAGATGCTTATATCTTTCCTTTTCTCCTTTGCTTTTCGCTTCTCTTCTTTTCACAACTATTTGGAAGGCCTCCCCAGACAGCCATTTTGCTTTTTTGCATTTCTTTTCCATGGGGATGGTCTTGATCCCTGTCTCCTGTTCAATGTCACGAACCTCATTCCATAGTTCATCAGATACTCTATCTATCAGATCTAGTCCCTTAAATCTATTTCTCACTTCCATTGTATAATCATAAGGGATTTGATTTAGGTCATACCTGAATGGTCTAGTGGTTTTCCCTACTTTCTTCAAGTTGAGTCTGAATTTGGTAATAAGGAGTTCATGATCTGAGCCACAGTCAGCTCCTGGTCTTGTTTTTGTTCTCCACCTTTGGCTGCAAAGAATATAATCAATCTGATTTCGGTGTTGACCATCTGGTGATATCCATATGTAGAGTCTTCTCTTGTGTTATTGGAAGAGGGAGGGTGTTTGCTATGATCAGTGCATTTTCTTGGCAAAACTCTATTAGTCTTTGCCCTGCTTCATTCTGCATTCCAAGGCCAAATTTGCCTGTTACTTACTAATTTGTATTTTCTAGAATTATATATAAATAATTATTTGGTATGTATTATTTTGCTGTGTACTTTCTACTTTGACAAGTTTATTTTGAAGTGTATCTCCATTTGAGTATAGCAATAGTTCATCACTTTTTATTATTGTGTATGATTCCTTTGTATAGATATACTGGTCTCTTAATGTACTTCTGGTTGTTTCCAGTTTTTAACTATTGCAAATATAGCTGCTTTGGATATTCTTGTCCACGTGTTTATGCAGACATATAGTTTCATTTCTTTGGGCTAAATATCTAGTAGGAGGGTGACTACATCAACTGATAATACAGGTTTAACTGTTTAAGAAACTGGAAAACTATTTCCAAAGTGGTTGTACAGTTTTTTTGCATTTCTATCAGTTCTATGTGAGAGTTCCAAGTCAACACAGTATTATCAGTCTTTCAACTTTTTAAAATTTGAAATGCAAATAGTGATATTTACCTAATAGCAGCTTTATTGGCTTTGCTGTAGGGGCTACTCATACTGAGCATCTTTTCATATGTTTATGTGCTCTGCCTATGTCTTCTTTGGTAATGTGTCTGTCAAATCTTTTGTCAATTTTAAAAAATTATTTTATTTGTTTTAATACTACTGAATATCAAAAGTTTTTTGTGTACACAAGACACAAGTTTTTATCAATTATTTGCTTTGCAAATATTTTTCCCAGTCTGTGACTTGCCTTATTTCTTTACCAGTGTCTTTTAAAGAGAAGATTATACTTTTGGTTAATTCCAATTAATCAAATTGTTGTTTTATGGAATTTGGTCATTCTTCTGATCAGCAGGAGATTGATTCCAGGGCTCACAGCTGATGGCAAAAAATCTATGGTCCTTTCTCCTAGTCTGCTCTCCCAGTCTGAGGATTCTGCAACTTGAGATTCTGAAAGCTGACTGTGTATTTATTGAAAAACATTGGTGTATTAAGGGACCCATGCAGTTTGAGCCTGTGTTGTTCAAAAGCAGGTGGGGTAATTTTAACAAAGTATATGAGGAAGTCTCTGCATAACCTAAAGTTATAAAGAATTTATTGCATCCTTTCTTTTAGAAATTTTATGGTCAGGCGTTTTATGTTTAGATAAACCTGATTTAATTTTACATATAAGTACTGATTGAAGATCTTTTTTGTTTGTTTACATGTATTTAAATTTTCCAGTAATCTTTGTTGAAAACTCTCTTTCCATTGAACTGCTTTGGCAACGTTATATACAAATATATATGTATATATATAATATATGTATAGATCTATTTCTGAATGATTTACTCTGTTCTACCCATATATTTGTCAAATTTTATACCACATCCAAACTTGTTTTAGCTTTACATTAGGAATGGAATAAATTCTGAAATAAAATATTGCCTGTCTTCCAACTTTGTTCTTCTTTTTCAAAACTATTTTCCTACTTTAGTTTGTTTATATTTATGTATAAATTTTGGAATCTGTCCATTTCTGCAAAAAATAAAGCCAGTTGGGATGTTGATTAGGATTAAATTAAATCCACAGGACAATTTATAATAATATGAATTTCCTCACATATAAACATGGCTTATCTCATCATTTAGTGAGCTCTTTAATTTTGTGTAGCCATATTTTGTAGCTTTCAGTAACACATCTGCATTATTCTTTACAAGAATAAACAAATATAATTAATTTATATAAGCTGATCTTATGTCCTGAAAACTTGCTAAACTCATTTATTAATTTTGGTAGATTTTCAAAATAGATACATTAGAATTTCTACATAGATAGTCATCTCACCAGCAAATTAAAGACATTACCTTTTTCTCAATGTAAATCCTTTATTTCTTAATATGTAGTAACAAGGGTTAAAACATTTATTTAGTACAATGTTGAATAGAAATGATAATATCGGGCAAGAGAATGAGATCCCCCAACTGTAGGGAGAAAAAGACATTCAGGCTTTCACCATTAAGCATGATGTGAGGTAAATGTTTTCTGAAGATGCTTTTTTTAAATCAGATTAAGGTCAATTCCTTCATGTAGATGCAGATTTTCATCATCTTTCTACATGAAAAATTTTAGCATCGCTTGTAGACTAGATCTCTTGGTGAGAAATTCTTTCAGATTTTGTATATCTTTAAAAGTGCTTCTTTTACCTTCTTTTTGAAAGGTATTTTGGTTTTTACATAGAATTCTAGATTGAGAGTTTTATTTATTTGCTTCCTTTGTCAATATTTCAAAAACATTACTTAACTCCTTCCCACACACGTTGTTTTCCATGAGAAATCTGCTGTCACCCTCAACTTCATTCCTCTCTATATAATGTGTCTTTTTTCTCTGTCTGCTCTTAAATAATTTTCCTTTATCACTGATTTTGAGCAATTTAGATATGTACCTTGGTATAGCTTTCTTTATGCTACTCATGTTTGAATTTCATTGCATTTCTTGAATCCATGTGTTTATAGCATTCATCAAAATAGGGGGAAAAAAAGGCTGTTCTCTCAAATACACACACACATAAACATGCACTCTTTGAAGACTCTAATGTGACACACACGAGGCCAGTAAATGCTTCCAACAGCTCACTCACTGAAGTTTTGATCTTTGTTTTTAATTCTATTTTTCTCTCTTGCTTTATTTTGGTAGCATTTACTGCTCTATCTTCAATTATACTCCTTTTTAAATGTAATAATTAATTTTCTTTTATTCTTATTCATTGAATTTTTATATCTAGGAATTGATTTGCCTCTTTTATATGGCTTCTATGTCTCCACTTTACTTTTTAACTGGATAGGAGACAGTTATTGCTCTTTTAATGTTCTTGTTTGCTTTATCTATAATAATATGTATTTGTTCTGGGTCAATTTGAATTGATTGATTGATTTTCAAATTTCCTTACTTCTTTGCATGCCTGGTACGTTTTTTAGGACACCAGAGGCTGGATTTTTTTTTTTTTTTTGCTTTGATAGGCACAGGATATTTTTGTATTCCTAGAAATATTCTTTAGTCTTTTTGGGGATGTGAGTAAATTCTTAGAAATAGTTTATCCCTTTAATCTTTCATTTATGACATTTTATTAGGGATTAGAGTTGGTACCTTATTATGGATACAAAGCACTGTGTACTCAATTTTATATCCTATGAGTCTTGAGGTGTCCCCAGTGTGGCTGTTGGAATTAAGCATTTGTTCATTAGTTCCAACACTGTGTGAATGCCAGGTCCTAGTACTTTAAAGTGGTTTTTCTTAGCTTCTGATTGTTTCTTCATATACATGTGCTGATCAGTGTTCATCTGAATATTTAACAGGAATCTCTGCAGATGTCCCAAGTTATCTTTCTGTGCAGTTATCTCCCATCTTGTCAACTCTTAATTCTTTGGTCTCCCTCAACTGCAATCTCTGTCTCTTCCACTCGTGAAGTCCGCTGGGTTCTGCCTCAATTTCTACTCCCTACACCATGTCTTGGAAATTTTCTCCAGGAAGTAAATTGGGACAATATCAGAGCTGTCCTTGTTTGTTTTTTGTCATTCAGGGACATTTTCCTTTGTTGCTTTTCAAAATCTTGTAAAGAATTATTTCATACATTCTGTCCATTTTATTGGCTGTTTCAAGTATTGTGCTGTGCTTAGTTGCTCAGACTTTTTGCAGCCTCATAGACTGTAGCTTGCCAGGCTCCTCTGACCATGGGGATGCTCCAGGCAAGGATATTGGAGTGGGGTGCCATGCTCTCCTCCAGGGGATCTTTCCAACTGAAGGATTGAACCCAGGTCTCCCACATTGCATACTGATTCTATACCATCAGAACAAGAAGGGAAGCCCCTTAGTCCATTCTTTTTTTTTTTTTTTTTTTTGGCTGTTTCAGTCGAGACATAGCTTATTTCCATTTATAATCATATTCACTAAGTTACCTTTTCTTTCTGTCCTTTACCCATACCATGCTCCTTCACATGCCAAGTCTCTAAAACTTGCTGACCTCTTTTTTTCCCTCTGTTTGGAATTCTTTCCCCAAGATCTCTACAAGTTGACAGCTTCTAATTATTTAGGTATTAGCTCTAATGCCAACTCCTTTGGGAAACTTTTTTTGGTCATACTAATGAAGTAGACCATTCGCATCTCTAAGTTATCTCAATTTAAAGTCATGCTTTATTTGTTCATAACACTAGTCATCATCCACATGTATCAAATTGACTTGTTTCTAATAAATATATATTGAATGAAGTCATGTCAAATATTCAAAGAATAATTGAAAGTAGGTTTATAATACATGCATGTAGAAGATTAGACCATCTAGAAATGACTTAGAAGGAAACTTGTTTATTTCACATAAAAAAATGACCCAAGGTAGGACAGTTTCAGGGCTTCCCAGATGGCTCAGTGGTAAAAAAAACTTTCACCTGCCAATGCAGGAGACTCAGGAGACATGGGTCCAATCCCTGGGTCTGGAAGATCTCTTAGAGAAGGAAATGGAAACCCACTCCAGTATTCTTGCCTGGAAAATTCCTTGGACAGAGGAGTCTGGTGGTATGTAGTCCACAGGGTCGCAAAGAGTAAGACACCTGAATGCGAACGCGAGGGTAGTTCCAAGAGAAGTTAATTCAGTGGCAAAAATCTGTGACATCATCAAGGGTCCAATTTCTTTCCACCTTTCTGCTTGTCACCTGTAATGTATTAGATTGTCATCTTTACCCAGCTTCACCTTATTTTCCCAAGGTGGCTACCAGAGTTTCAAGTAGTACTTGAAATTAGATTTTAGATTGTAGAGGAAAAGTGTTTTTCTTCATCTTGTTCTAAAGGTAGAAAAAAATTTCCCAGAATCTTTCCAACAACCTCTCTTTACATCTCTTTGGCCAGATGTTTGTGCCATTCCCAAATTAGTTGATGACAATGGGAAAGAAAATTACAAATACTGGCTGAAACTAATCAAGGAACATTTTCATCCCAGACCTCTCCTACTCAGTCTTGGGTTTAAGGAAATTTCTTTCCCCACCTCTGCCAGAAACTTGATGTTTGAAGCTGTTAAGAATGAAGTTCTAGTAGAAAGAAAGATGGAAAATATTAACTTATGGAGGCTGACACAGATTATTTTATTAGAAGGGGTCTTCCCAAGGGGCACTAATGGTAAAGAACCCACCTGCCAAGGTAGGAGACGTGAGAAACGCAGGCTCAATATCTGGGTCTGGAAGATTCCCTGGAGAAGGGCAGGGAAATCCACTCCACTCTTCATGCCTGGAAAATCCCATAGACAGAGGAGCCTGGAGGGCTATAGTCCATGGGGTCACAAAGAGTCAGACATGACTGAAGCAAATTTGTATGCACGCACATGCAATTCAAACATTTAAATTCTTTTCATTCCCCTAGAATATCTTTCAACAGATTCAAATATTTGTCAGAGTGTGAGACAAACCTTCTGATATCAACCGAGTTAAGCATAAGGTTTTAAGATTGCATTTCTAGTTTTTCGCTTTGTATAGCATCTCCAGTTCTCGGCCTTCCCTCCTGGTATCTTGCCCACTACACTGATGCACATCGTCAACTGAAAATACTGTTTCCACAAATTTCCAACAAGCTGGCAGTGGGATTTCTGAAGTAGAAACATATTTCATTTTTTTCTGTTTAAAAATGGAAATTTAATCACAGTGCATTTCTTGTCATGATACACCCGTTCAAAAATATTTACTGCTGATACTATTTACAGTGAATCCACAAATCTCACCAAACAGTTTGATCAAAAGGATGGTGTTATGCTTAATTCCTCTTTGGCACAACCTTCTACTCTCAGATAAAATTTTATTATTTTATTCTGGGAGTGAAACAAGGAGATTGCCTATTCATTCCTGGTATTGAAGGTATAGAAACTGAATGGGAGGAAATTAAGCTGTTACATCAGAGTAATATGGAGAAGTGTGCTGGTGTCCACCTATGTGTGCTTGTATCAGCTTATGAGGCCTAAGTGTAAGGCTGGGTACCATAAAACTCATAGAGGAAGACATAAGCGGGACACTCTTTGATGTAAATTGCATCACTATCTTTTTTGATATGTCTCCACAAGGGAAACAAAAACAAAAATAAACAAATGGGACCTAATTAAACTCAGGAGCTTTGGCATAGCAAAGGAAGCTATAAAGAAAGTGAAAATACGACTCACAGAATGGGAGACAATATTTGCAAATGATGCAACTAACAAGGAATTAGTCTCCAAAATTTCCAAACTGCTCAATATCTAACATACAAACAACCCGATCAAAAAATGAGCAGACCTAAATAGACATTTCTCCAAAGAAGATATATAGATGGCCAAGAGTCACATACAAAACGATGGTCAACACTGCTAGTTATTAGAGAAACACAAATCAAAACTAGAATGAGATATTACCTCACAAGAGAATGGCCATCATCAAAAAATCTGCAAACAATAATTGCTGGAGAGGGAATAATTACCTTCCCTCCTACCCTGTTATAGGGAATGTAAATTGGTACAGTCACTATGGAGAAGAGTATAGAGGTTCCTTAAAAAGCTACAAATAGAGCTACCATATGATCCAGAAGTCCCTCTCCTGGGCCTATATCCGGAGAAAAGCATGGTTTGAACGTATGCTTGCGCCCTTACATTCACTGCAGAGCTCTTTGCAATAGCAAAGGCATGAAAGCAACATCGACAGATGAATGAATAAAGGAGATATGGTACAATGAAGTATTACCCAGCCATCAAAAGGAATAAAATAATATCATGTGCAGCAACAAGGACAGTAGTAAGTCAGGCAGAGAAAGACAAATACCACGGTATAACTTATATGCCGAATCTAAAACAATGATACAAATGAAATTATTTACAATACAAAAATAGATTCACAGACTTCGAGAATGAATGTATGATAACTAGATAGGGGAGGGATAGATTGGGAGTTTGTGACTGGCATGTACACACTACTATATTTAAACTAGATAACCAACAAGGATGCACTGTAATAAATAAAAAGTCAATAGAACCATCTTCTTGGTCAAGACTGAATCCTGCTGCTGTGGGTATGTTACAGGAATCTTACTTTGTCTCAACTTCCATAGTAAGAGATGGGAAATTATCTCCCACAAATATAATTCCTGGTGACAAACTCATCCCAAAATATTAATGGAATTTGGAAGCTTGGTGACAAAACTGAAAAAAAATGCAAACAAATGTTGCTTGACATTGTCATTGTTAAAAGCTGGGGTGGATAGAGACAAACCATAGTGCCCTTACTATGTGCTGATATGAGAATGGAAGAAAGTCTTAGAGCATAGAGCAATGTAAATGAGAAGTGTGGTCACCATGGAGCCTCTCAAGACGGCATGGTGAATTTATTGTGGCTTGGAGATGTAGTTTTAATCCTAAAAAGGCAGACTCAGAAAGTGAAATTTCTCAAATTTATGTGGAGAGGGACATTGCCCAGCTATAAAATTAAAATGGGGAGTGTGGGAAGGAGGTCCAAGAGAGAGAGAATATATGTATACATATAATTGGTTTTACAGCAGAAACTAACCCAACGTTGTAAGCCAATTATACTCCAATAATTTTTTAAGTGAATTTCTGAATAATTAAAAATGGTTTGACTAGTTGGTAGAAGTCAGGAAGGAGAAAAAATTAGAATCATAGACAAGGGATTCTAGAGAAGACCCATGTCTTCTCTAGATGGGCACATAGAAGTGGGAACATAGGGTATGGATGTTTGTGTCTCATGATAATGCCCACCAGAAAAAATCCACATCAGAAGAACCACTGAATAACCAGTTAAGTATAAGGATTCATCCACTGCATTACAACCAGCCCCTGTGTCCTCAGATATCCAGTGTTTGGATAATGGACCCATGATTAGAATAGTCATGGTGGTAGGGGTGCAGGCTACTATTGGTGAGCCTAGTAGTATAGATTCTTATCCAAACTTAACATAGTCTCTTCTGCTACTATATACCCAAACTTTTAACAAAACAGATGAACTCCAAACCAAATCCTCTATATGACTCTATCCCTGGAGGAGAATAGTGCTACTTGGTTATGTTGGGCCAATCATGGATAGGACAGCAATTTGCCATAAATGGAACAGCACATGGTTATACATTTGCCTTTCCCAACTTCTGTATCTCTGCCAGAAGCAGTTTTCAAAGATGGGACTTGATTAATAAACATGCAATCCTGCATTACTTTGGCTCACATCATGGGATTCATTTTACTGAAAACAAGTACAATAGATTGATGCTGAAGTGGAAGCTCCAATACTTTGGCCACCTTATGCAAAGAGCAGACTTATTGGAAAAGACCCTAAGGCTGGGAAAGATTGAAGGAGAAGGGGAGAAGAAGGAGGAGAAGGGGATGGCAGAGGATGAGATGGTTGGATGACATCACTGACTCAATGGACATGAATTCAGGCAAACTCTGAGAGATGGTGAAGGGCAGGGAAGCCTGGTGTGGGGCAGTCCATGGGGTCCAAAGAGTTGGACACAACTGAGTGACTGAACAGCAACAATTAACACACACAAAAGGCATCTACTGACCCTACCACAGTCTTCATCACCCAGAAGCAACAGCCTGATGGAATGTTGAAATGATCTTAAAAACCTAAGCTAAAGCACCATTTGATAACAAATGCCTTGCATGTCAGAGCGCTGTCCTTCAGGAAGTGATACATGCTTGGAAACAATGATTAATATATGGCTGTTTGTTCTTAACAGAATTCGTAGGTTCATGTTGTAAGGGAAAAATAGGACTGACTACTCTCATTATCCCTAATGACATTATGCTTCCTCTAACAACCAGGAACCCAGTAAGAATGTTCCCAAACCTGCGGTAGAGACTGCTATATGCTCACTTTGGAATCCTCATGCTGCTAGATCATCAAGAAAAAATGTTATCATACAGATTGCTCAACCATATCTTTCATGGGGAAGTTATACAATGTTATATAATGAATGCAGAGAGATTAACTCAGAATTCACAGAATCATATTTTGGTGCTTTTGTGCCTGGTGATCACAGAGATGAGTGGGTCACAGCAAACTTGCCCAATAATGGAAGGTCTGATGGGATAATGTTCTGGATCCCACCAACATGAAAATATTATAGATTATCTGAAGTACTGCTGGCTGAGGGTGAGGAAAGTATCAGTTGAACAATGGAAGGGAGGGATGATGAATCTCAATTGCAGCCTCAGGAGTCCCTTCAGTGATGGGTACCATGGGTTGTCCCACTAACACTCATGACAGTTTTTAGAGATTATTCTTTGGAGACTATTTCTAGCCACCAGCTGGAAGAGTCAGGGACAAAATGAACTTCCTGAAAGCATGATTAGAACTAAGCACGTAAGAGGTAGCAGACAATTATGATGCTCTATGTCCTATGGGCCCCTAGGATGCTCCAAGTACAATGACTATGCCCCCACCTATGCAGGAGCTTCAGCCTCTCTTGCTTTTCTGCCTTGGGGTTTTTCTGATGCCATTTTAGTTCTCATGCAGGAAAATCTTAAAGTATGAAAATACATTGCTCTCATGGAATCTTTTAACCAATGGAGCTTGAGAGTTGATAGATAAATTGTGCAGACTCCTATCCTAGAATGGACGATTCTGAGAGGGTTCTATGTTACCTACAGTACAACTGAAGATCAGTTCTGATTCTGGTAGCCAATTCAATAGTGCACACTCTATTCACTTTCATAATTTCACTCTCAGCACTTCCTCACTGCTAAATTCTGGAATCACTTCTCTAAAGAAACACTTTGCACCAAATCCTTGTCTCAGGCTCTCTTTCAAGGGAAACTCTAACTAAGAGAGCATAAAGACTGAGATAATTATTGTGTTGCTGCTTGGTGAGTACAAAGCAAGATCACATGCCTAATTATAGCCCAGATGTATAAATACACCCCTGCTGTATAAATTCATGGGAATCCCACACTTCAACTCTCCCTCTTAGACTATACTTAGGTACAACTTCTGTATAATCAACATATCCCGAATTTAGGTTTTAGGACTTCCCTGATTGCTCAGTGGTAAAGAATCTGCCTTCCAATGCAGGAGGTACAGGAGATGCAGCACTGACCCCTGGGTTGGGAGAATCCTCTGGAGATGGAAATGGCAACCCACTCCAGTATTCTTGCCTGGGAAATCCCATGGAGAGAAGAGCCTGGTGGGTTACAGTCCATGAGGTCCCAAAAGAGTCAGACACGACTTATCAACTAAAATAACAACAACAACCTTAAGTTTTAAGTAGCTCAATTTATGTAAATCATGTAACTCTGTGCCTGTGCTAATTCACTTCAGTTGTGTCTGAATCTTCGCAATCCTATGGACTGTAGCCCTCCAAGCTCCTCTGTCCATGGGATTCTCCAAGCAAGAATATTGCCTAGTACAATTTAAACATTCAATGCATACTACATGCAACGATGGTTAGTATAATCATTATTATTTCATTAACTTATCTAGTGTTTATTGTGTTCAGTTTAAAATTACTGTTCTCTTCCATTGTTTCCAGTTAGTTTATTTCTCTCTTATTTCAAAGATCTTTTTAGAAAAAAAGAAATTGCTATCAACTAATGCTTAAAATTCTCACTTTTCAAGGTTATTTTGAAATTAACATAAGAATGATTAAAACAGGGTCTAACATATAGTATATTTCCTATACTGCTTATTTTACCTTCAATTGCTGTCATCTATTACGGTTGCTATTACCAACAATGTGATTGCCGAGGAAGCATTGCTATGAACAAAGCTAGTGGGGGTGATGGAATTCCAGTTGAGCTATTGCAAATCCTAAAATATGATGCTGTGAAAGTGCTGCACTCAATATGCCAGGAAAATTGAAAACTCAGCAGTGGCCACAGGACTGGAAAAGGTCAGTTTTCACTCCTATTCCAAAAAAAGGCAATGCCAAAGAATGTTCAAACTACCACACAATTGCACTCATCTCACACTCTAGCAAAGTAATGCTCAAATTTCTCCAAACCAGGCTTCAACAGTACATGAATCACGAACTTCTAGATGTTAAAGCTGGTTTTAGAAAAGGCAGAGGAACCAGAGATCAAATTGCCAGTATCCACTGGATCATCAAAAAAGCAAGAGAGTTCCAAACAAACATCTACTTCTGCTTTGTTGACTACAACAAAGCCCTTGACTGTGTGGATCACAACTGTGGAAAATTCTGAAAGAGATGGGATTACCAGACCACCTTACCTGTCTCCTGAAAAATCTATATGCAGGTCAAGAAGAAACAGTTAGAACTGGACATGGAACAACAGACCGGTCCCAAATTGGGAAAGGAGTATGTCAAGGCTGTATATTGTCACCCTGCTTATTTAACTTCTATGCAGAGTACATCATGAGAAACGCTGGAATGGATGAAGCATAAGCTGGAATCGAGATTGCTGGGAGAAATGTCAGTAACCTCAGATATGCAGATGACAGCACCCTTATGGCAGAAAGCGAAGAGGAACTAAAAAGCCTCTTGATGAAAGTGAAAGAGGAGAGTGAAAAAGTTGGCTTAAAGCTCAACATCAAAATAGACAAACAAACAAAGATCATGGCATCTGGTTCCATCATTTCACAGCAAATAGATGGGAAACAATGAAAAAAGTGAGAGACTTCATTTTGGGGGGCTCCAAAATCACTGCAGTTGGTGACTGTAGCCATGAAATTAAAAGACACTTACTCATTGGAAGAAAAGCTATGACCAACCTAGAGAGCATATTAAAAAGCAGAGGCATTACTTTGCCAACAAAAGTCCATCTAGTCAAAGCTATGGTTCTTCCAGTGGTCATGTATGGATATGGGAGTTGGACTGTGAAGAAAGCTGAGAGCAAAAGAACTGATTCTTTTGAACAGTGGTGTTGGAGAAGACTCTTGAGAGTCCCTTGCACTGCAAGGAGATCAAACCAGTCAATCCTAAAGGAAATCAGTCCTGAATATTTATTGGAAGGACTGATGCTGAAACTGAAACTCCAATACTTTGGCCACTTGATGTAAAGAACTGACTCATTTGAAAAGACCCTGATACTGAGAAATATTGAAGGCAGGAGAAGGGGATGACAGAGGATGAGATGGTTGGATGACATCACCGACTCCATGGACATGAATTTGAGCAGCCTCCGGGAGCCAGTGATAGACGGAGAAGCCTGGTGTGCTGCAGTCCATGAGGTCCCAAAGAGTTGGATACGACTGCGTGACTGAACTGAACTGATCAGTACTGTGTCCACGGAATCTAAAATACTAATTCAAGGACAGAGAGCTCACTTTTCTTTGTGTTAAATATCATGATCCAATTAAATTTGGGAGTTTCATTTTCATTAACTTTGGCCAGCTTAATAATTCATTTTTGCCAAACATGGCAAACCTGACCCAACCAACAAAGGGAAGATGGCATTTGCAATTTGTGTGTTCTATGATGAGGGTCACCAGTAAAAAGTGCTTTCTAGGATTTATTGGCTCTACAATTGGGACTTATCCATAATATAATATAGCATGCAGAGGAAAGTCATTGATTGAGTGCCAGCTCTGCACCATGTGCTGTGCTGGCGTTGTCTCATTACTGCCCAGAACTACCCCTCTGACTTCTCACCATTGATCCTAATTCACAGGTGAGGCACTAAGGCACACCGAGCTTGAATCACTTGCACAAGGTCATGCCTTCAGTACGTGACAGAAGGAGTATCTCCCTCAAATCAGATTGATAGATGCTATTTACTATGCTTTATTCTTAACAAAGGGACCATATGCAAGTCTTAGAACAAGAAAGACAGCTGCACTCTGAACTCTGACCAAGAATAAGGACACCTAAAGTAACATTCAGACCTGGAGACGTATCAGAGACGTAACTGCCATATGTCCCAGTTAGTCACTGCTCTCACTGTCTTTCAGAATAGCCTAAATTTTGGTCCCTAAGCCATCACATAACTTGAAATAACTGAACCATGTAGCAAGAGCTTATTTTAAAAAAAAAGGAAAAAGAAAGAAAGACTTTCAGAGACAGGTACCCTCCTTGTGATTGTAGGACTTACAAAACGCTGAACTCCAAAGGGGGAAATTCCACAAGGGTCCCTCAGCATCTTAGAGTGGTGGAGGGAACATCGGGGACTCAGGTCAGTTTCTCTTTCTGCTTCTGCCTTTATCTTTTGTGACTCATCCTGGAATATGAGTCAAATAAACTCACCAAGGGTTTATTTTTACAGTTTGCTTTTGGCTTGGTAACAGTAGATCCTTTTAGCTCAGAGACACACATTAATAAAAGGCCAATTTTAAGGTACATTTTGGAAAAAACATGTCTTGCAAAATATGAATTTGGGAGTCAAATTTGTTGTTCAGTCTGTCAATTGTATCTGACTCTTGTGACTCCATGGACTGCAGCATGCCGGGCTTCCCTGTCCTTCACCATCTCCCAGAGTTTCCTCAAATTCATGTCCATTGAGTCAGTGATGCCATCCAATCATCTCCCAATTCCCACACTGCCACTTAGTGTCTGTGTGACCTTAAACCCATTCCCTAACCTCTTTGAACCTCAACTTTGGCCTAGGTTAAAGGGGATAAAGTGTATTTTGCAGGGTTATCATGACAGCTTAATGAAAAGAAAAAATCTCATTGGAGTTTCTGAATCTCAGTGTGAGAGAAAATGAATATTGATTCCCCTCATTTATTTCCTGTCCTTTCTCAGTTTAACCATAACTTGACGGGCTTTATTTTGGAAAAGGTGATGAACTTAGAGGTAGAAAATCTGAGCTCCCTATCCATGTTTCTGGCCATGTGTTGTTAGCATGATACAACATGGCACAAGGCACTGAAAGAACAAAGGAAACTTATTTTGATCTCTTAGAATCTTGGGCTACCTCTTCATCTGCTCGTGTCCCTCTTGTGTGGAGAATAAGGAATCATCATGCCATCTGGCATGCAACAGGAGAGCTTAGGGTCTGGCTTCCAAAGTCAACTCAGACACTCAATTTTCTTGTGACCTTGGACAAGAGTGTGACATCGCTGAGTATTGCATAATTGCTTATAAAATGGTGTTTGTAATAGTGCCTATGTCAGAGACAGTGGTGAGTACTAAGTGACATAGGATTAAAAGAGCAGAGTTTCGTATTTGTGTCATATTTTAGAGTCCACACATCAGATCAGTTCAGTTCAGTTCAGTCACTCAGTCATGTCCGACTCTTTGCAACCCCATGAATTGCAGCACACCATGTCTCCCTATCCATCAAACTCCCGGAGTTCACTCAAACTCACATCCATCGAGTAGGTGATGCCATCCAGCCATCTCATCCTCGGTCGTCCCCTTCTCCTCCTGCCCCCAATCCCTCCCAGCATCAGAGTCTTTCCCAATGAGTCAACTCTTCGCGTGAGGTGGCCAAAATATTGGATATATTTGGATCAAAATATTGGATATATATAATATTTCAGCTTTAGCATCAGTCCTTCCAATGAACACCCAGGACTGATCTCCTTTAGAATGGACTGGTTGGATCTCCTTGCAGTCCAAGGGACTCTCAAGAGTCTTCTCCAGAACCACAATTCAAAAGCATCAATTCTTTGACACTCAGCTTTCTTCACAGTCCAACTCTCACATCCATACATGACCAATGGAAAAACCAAAACCTTGACTAGATGGACCTTTGTTGGCAAAGTAATGTCTCTGCTTTTTAATATGCTATCTAGTTTGGTCATATAATTGCTATCATATGATATTTGTGGGGGAGGGATGGATTGAGAATTTTGAATTAGCAGATGCAAACTATAGAATAGATAAGGTCTCACTGTATAGAATGAGGAATCATATTCAATATCCTGTGATAAAACATAAATTAAAAGAATATAAAAAAGGATATATATATATACATGAATGACTTTGATGTACAGGAGAAGTTAACACAATATTTTAAATCAACTACATTTCATTAAAATACATTTTAAAAATAGTGCCTGAAATATGCACTCTATATGCTAATGACTGCATTGAAAAATTTGTTTTATTTAAGGAAAATTTCAGTTCTAAATTTCAGGCCTCACTGGCTCGATGGACATAAGTATGAGTAAGCTCTGGGAGTTGGTGATGGACAGGGAAGCCTAGCGTGCTGCAGTCCCTGGGGTTGAAAAGAGTCAGACACAGCTGAGCGACTGAATTCTCTGTTTCAGTTCTAAGCTGCTATTTAACTGTTCATTCACATGTCGGTAAATTTACTGGGGACTTGAGCATTTATTAAAGAAGTATTTCTGGAGTGACTGCTGCATGTCAGAGTTTAGAGAATGCATGACTTCTGTCCTTAAGGAGCTCACATCGTGCTAAAGTGTGGGACAGACAAGCCATCCATTGTAAGCCATTGGTAGATCCTGAAGATAGGAATGCTTACAAAGTGCAAGGAAAGCACCTTCAGAGGGAGGATAGAAAGAAACATGAGCCTCCATTTCTCACTGATACCTAGTTACCACATTGAGTGATATTTTAGAAGAGGCTGAAGATGAGCTCAAATGTCAGGTCTTTTCATGATGAAAATGGCTCCAATTTATATTTCATGGTAGTTTCCACTAAGACAATGTACTAGGTCAACTAACAGTGTTAATTATCAGATGTTTCACTTTTCTTGGTTTCCATTGTTTCAGTGAAATCCTTACGCTATGAAGGCTATTTTGCATTTTGTATGCATGGGAACACTCCTAGGATCACTTCTCTGGAAGAAGTGTCACGTCTGCGGTCAGGATGAAGCACTTTGGTGTCATCAGATATCATTTTGGAAGGAATCAAAAGGAAGAATAAGATCATTAACAGAGACATTTTCTCTGGGAAAATTTAGGGGGGAAATTGATGATTATTTTTAGAAAGGGTAAAATAATTAGAAGTGAGTTTATAGTGTTTTAATCATGTGTGAAGGTGTTTATTCTTTCCTTTTGCTAACCCTGGAACAAAAGGAGCACCAGGCAGAGAGTCAGGTTTGAATCTGAGCTTCATCTTTAATAAACGATGTGCTCTTGAGCAAGTCAGAGTCATTCTCAGTCTCCTCATTTGTAAAAAAAAAAAAAACAGATAATTATGGAATAATTAGCGCTTAAGAAAAAAACTGCAGAGTCAATGACCAATAAAAAACCTTTAGTAAATAATATCCATAATGATAATGATGATGATGATAAGTAATAATTTTAAAAATATAATCTGTGCTGCTCATTTTAAATGAAGCTTGTCAAGAAATCTCATTGCAAGCTACACTGGCATATGATTATGAATTGGATTAAGAGATGAGGAATCTAGAATAAGTGTATGAGATAATGGCCCAAGAGAAAACCACAGAGTGAGCCTTTAATGCTTTCATTAGGAACAGTAGTAACTAGAGCATGTAAATACAACCACGGACCTGAGGAAGCCCTTGTGGAACTGGGAAGAGTTACAGAAAAGTGTGGAACTTTACAAGCCAACTTGTATCTTCCTAGAGTTTGTAAACAGGTTCCATCTACAACTGTTTTGAGCAGATGTATCTTGGGATACCTCAGACAGCCAAGGACATTTCATGGAGAGCCTCCACTGAATTAGCTGGTGGCTCAGATGGTAGAGAATATGCTTGCAATTCAGGAGACCCAGGTTGGATCCCTGGATTGGGAAGATCCCCTGGAAAAAGAAAGAACTACCCACTCCAGTATTCTTGCCTAGAGAATTCCATAGACAGAGGAGCCTGGTGGGCTACAGTCCAGGGGATCACAAAGAGTTGGACACATCTGAGTGACTTTCACTTTTCGGGGACAGTAACTCTCATCTGACATAATATAAAACTTACCCAAGAGATTTCAGTCAATATGCATCCGTGTGCAAAAATTAAATGTGGTTAAAGTAGTGTATAATAACTTTAGGATGATACCCGCTAGGTAGACCACAGAGCTGAGCTGGTTAAATAATACAAAGAAGTATGGGTTCAACATGCTTCAAGTAAGAGGTGGAAAGTAAAGCATGATGAATCGCTGGCGCTGGGAAGTGCAAGGGCTTCACCTAACAAGCAAATGAGGACAAAGTCAGAACAGTGCAAAGATTTCATTTCTGACAGCACTCAGTGGCTGAGCAAACTAAACAAGAGTCGGGTGCTCACCACTCGGGTTCCCCAACGATTGATAACTGTTGAGTGTTTTCATATCTGCACATTCAGCAACAAAAGTCTAGCAGCTGACAGCACTCCACCTTCCTCACCAAGGTTGAGAACTATTGATGGGAGCACAGAGAGAGCCCTCCATCACGGCTTGCTCCTGGACATCTTTGAACGATTAGCTACCTTTTATGCATAACACATGGCTCTAATAGTAGTAGCTTCAAATGGCACACACTTATTATCTCACAGTTTCTGTGGGACAGGAATCTAAGCATGGTTTAGCTACGTCCTTTACTTCTGGGTCTCATAGGCTGCAATCGAGGTGTTGGCTGAGGGTGTAACCCTGTCAGAAGGCTCACCTGAGAATGAAGCTTCCAAGCTCACTCCAGGGTAGTTGGCAACATCCAGTTTCTCACCAGCAGTTGGTCAACAGTATCCCTCAATTCCCTGCCTCATGGTCCCCTCCATACTGCATTTTGTGACATGGTTAATCATTAAATCATTACAAATCATTACTGATTTTTCATTAAAATCAGTAAGTGAGAGGGTAAGAGAGAGATTTAACAAAGGGGAGAGAATACCAGTAAAATAGGAGCCCTTACAACCTAATCATTGTAGCACCATTTATCACCTTTGTCAGATTCTACTTGTCAGGAAAAAGTCTGTAGATCCATCCCACACTCAGCTGAAGAAGGATGTATATGAGATTGAATTCCAGGGGATGGGTCACTGGGAATCATCTGAGTAGGGTTCCTGTGACAGCTGATATGGGAAAGCTCAAATGGCAAGGAACCCAGTTTCCTCTCTTATCTTCTACTTCCTGCTTTTTCCTATCCACGTTATGATTCTGATTCTGACCATTTTCCTGGCCAATATCTTTCCCCCTATGCCTCCTTCCCTTTTTTCATTTCTAAAATATTTTGTTTGTTTGCTTTATGGTTTTGAAAGACTCTCACATAGAGAAAAAACAATGTCAACTGGAGTTCCCAAAGTTAGTCCTAATTCTAATCTAACTATTTACACTGTGGATGAACTAAGGAAAAAGCATTTCACTTGTTAATCCTTAGCGTTTTAGAGTGTTAAATGGAGCTAAAAGGTAATGTAATGTTGTGATTATTATAATTGGATTTGGAGTCAGACATTTTGCAGTCAAATGCTCTACCCCTGAGTTATACCCCTCCCTTTGGAGTCAGATATTCTGAATTGTATATTAAGTTTCTGATTTTTTAGTATTATTTCATGGTGCCAAAAAAATCTGTATCATTTGTTTCTTTTAGTAGTATAATACTGTGAGTTAGAATCTATCTCCAATTTATACACAAGGAAAATGAGATTTAAAGAAGTTAAAATCGTAGCGAAATCTTTCATTATGAAGTGTTAATGAAAGTGTGAAACAGCAAGAGGTCTTACATACCCCATGCTTGGAAGGAACACGCATATTTTTTTTCCTTTTTACGGTCCTTTGGTACACAATTGGGCATTGACGTAAATTTCCACTTACACCACAGTCTACAAGCCAGAAGCTTAACTAGTAGGAGTATATCCCAGAGAACACGTGCATCCTGATATATAGAGACACCATTCATAGCAATATTAATACCAATACTGATACTAATATTAATAACTTCAGCTAACCTTCATGGTGGGGCTTTCGTGGTGGCCTGGTGGTAAAGAATCCACCTGCCAATGTGGGAGATGCAGGTTTGATTTCTGGGTGGGGAAGGCCCCCTGGAGAAGGAAACAGCAATCCACTTCAGTATTCTTGCCTAAGAAATCCTGTGGCTAGAGGAGACAGGCAGGCTACAATCCATGGGCTCACAAACAGTCGGACACGACTTAGCGACTAAACGACAAAAATAACTTGTATGATACTGTGATTTTAAAATTTTAGATGCAAGCATAGTCATGTGGAGAACTTGTTAAAATAGCCTCTGGGCCCCATTCCCGTGGTTTCTGATTTTGTAGGTCTTGGGTGGGGCCAAAGAATCTGCTTGTCTAATGAGTTCTCAAGGGATATGATGCTGCTGATCCAGGGACCATCCTCTGAGCACCATTGATGTAGTGTCTATCTCTTAAGTGATTTAGGCAGATTTAGTCCATAACTCCTCACAAGGATCCTAGAGAAAGAGCACTTTATTATTTCCTGTTGATTGATAGAAGGAAAAACTGAGGCATGAAAAGTAACATGAGCTGTCCAAGCTGGGAAACTCAGGCTGACTGGCCCTGGGTCTGCAGGATTAACCAAAACATTTAGTGCACTCCTGACAGGCAGGTGCAGAAAAGCATTTCAAGCTCAGAAAAAGATTGGCATTTTGGGCTATTCTGATAAAGTTGGGGACTAGAAGGGAGTCCAAGCGGTTCTAATATTTGACACATGTGAGGCAGGGATAAAGCCTGGAAGGCACCAGAAGGAAGCAGCAGGGGTTACAGCATCAAGACTTTGCTTTGCAGGTGAGACTGCATTTTGTCCTGGGGAATACAGAGCACAGGAGGGCTCAGACAGGAGGAGACAGGGTGAGATTTGTGCTTTTAAACACATGTATAATATATAGGGGGCTTCCCTCGTGGCTCAGTAACCTGTCAATGCAGGAGACATGTGTGTGATCGCTGGGTCAGGAAGATGCCCTGGAGAAGGAAATGGCAACCCACTCCAGTATTCTTGCCTGGGAAATCCAATGACAGAGGAGAATGGCAGGCTACAGACCATGGGGTCTCAAAGAGTAGTGCATGCCTTAGTGACTAAACAACAGGAAATAATACACAGGGCTTGTGCAATGGCTTGGAGAGAGAGAGATTAGAAGGGCAGAGAATGGTTTGGAAGTCATTTTTGGTGGTCCTGATGAGAAGTGATGGCAGTGGGCCACATTAAGTCGGAACAGGACAGGGAGATGAAGTATGAGAGATGTTCAGATCCTGAATCAGCACGACCTGAAGTTAAGGGGAGACCAACGGGGTTAACCATATGGGCTTAAGGGGAGTTTAAGGGGAGACCATATGGGCTTCCTTGATAGCTCAGTTGATAAAGAATCCACCTGCAATGCAGGAGACCCCGAGTTGGACATGACTGAGAGGCTTTCACTTTCAAGGGGGTTAAGGCTAATTCCCAGCTTCCTGGCTGGTAATGGTTGTATCATTCTCTTGAGGGCAGGGGGTTATTGGAGCAAACATGCTCTGTTCACGGCTAAGTCTGAAGTCCCTGTTGGGAGTTTTGACAACTTTCCCTTTAGAAGGAAGAACATTTTGCAACGGTATCTGACACAAGGAGTCTAGTAGACCTGGTCTGAATCCCAGGTTCAACATGTATCACTTGTATAATTTTTGGCATTTGTCCTTTCTAAGCCTCAGAACCACTCCCAACATCTTAATATTGTTAAAAGAAGTCTGTATTGGGGTTGGCACAGAAGTGTGTCAAACAGACACTGAGTCACCTCCAATGGGATGCTATTCCAGGTGGCACTAATGCTGAAGAACCTGCCTGCATTTATGCAGGAGACAGAAATGATGTGTGTTTGATCCCTGCATCAGGAAGATCTCCGGGAGAAGAAAATGGTTACCCACTCCAGTATTCTTGCCTGGAGAATGCTATGGACAGGGGAGCCTCGTGGGTTAAGGTCCACAGTGTAGCAAAGAGTCAGACACGACTGAAGCAAATTAGCACACCCATAAGTGGGATGGTGATGGAAACATACAAAACCCTTGCTCTCATGGAAGCTTCTACTCTAGAGAGCAAACACTTACAAAAGAAAATTAGGGTGTGCCTTGTAGGCACCTGCTCAGCCATGAGTCCCTGAAAAAAAAAACAACAACAACATGGAGTTCAAGCAATCAGAAAAGCTTTAATTGAAAGGACCCGCTCTCCAAACCTCCGACTCCAGCAGTTAACAATCCTCACTGGCAGTGCTGTGCTGTGCTTTATCACTCAGTCATAGCCGACTCTGCAACCCCATGGACTGTGTAACCCGCCAGGGTCCTGTGTCCATGGGATTCTCCAGGAAAGAATCCTGGAGTGGATTGCCATGCCCTCCTCCAGGGGATCTTCCCAACCCAGGGATAAAACCCAGGTCTCCCACATTGCATGGAGCTTCTTTACCATCTGAGCCACCAGGGAAGCCCAAGAATACTGGAGTGGGTAGCCTATCCCTTCTCCAAGGGATCTTCCCAACCTAGGGGTTGGACTGGGGTCTCCTACCTTGCAAGTGAATTCTTTACCAGCTGAGCTACAAGGAAAGCCTGTAGGCAGAGAAAAGCTTCATTAACACCTGTATCCTCCTGAACCACAATACTGCCTGGTGCATCACCAGTGTTGAATGAAGGTGTGTTGAATGAAGGGAAAAAAAAAAAGTGTATTCAGCGGTTTTCACCAGTGAAAAATGCTGAATCTGGAAAGAGGTCTGTGCTGGTGGCAGGAACGGTTCATAGGGTCTTATCATAGAGCTGGGATGAGTTTGTGCTGCTCTTATGCTCACTGACAAAATTGCAATGACCTATTTAGCTTCCCAGGTTAGAACAAAGAAAGTGTCCTGTAAGTGAAAACATTCTGTGCTTAAAATAGGAAACTTCCCCTTTAATCTATTAGCCATAGCACCTGAAAAATCACAACATCCCTGCAATTTGTGGAGCAAATGATTCTTTGGAACTGAATAATTTATTCACACATTTGCTGACACTGCACATTTCTGACATCCCATTATTTTCAATCCTGCATCACTTCCTGATGCAATGTGGTCAGTATTCTGCCATATCACATCAGAAATCTGCTTAATTTTGTACTCCCTAAAATTGTAAGACAGGTCACCCAAGGATGTCACTTTTCCTTTCGGCAGTAACTAAATTGTGAATAGTGGTAAAGGTTTGTTTTTTTAACTCTTTACCAAAAAGGGCAATAGATGTGTCTTAGCAACCCACTGGTGGGCTTTCTAAGAGTGTAGAAGTCCTATCTATTTGTCAAACCTTGGTGGAAGGTGAGGACATTGCAAAAACCAGAAGCTCCCTCCCTGTCTTGAACTTGGCCTGTGCTGAGACATTTTATTTTTGCAACCAGCCCAGCACACAGGAACTATTATTATCTGCACAGAGGAGGAAACAGAGGTGTGTGGGGGGTTAAGAATGAAAGAAGGGACCTAGATCGTGAGAATTCAGCTTTAAACACTCGGTTTTGATTTTACTGCAGTAGGAGAATTTTTACCTTTATAGCTCCATTTGGCATTTCCTCAGACTGAAGTAGTTTCCTGCTTATTTTTAGACTGTTATTTTATATTTTTTAGTGACTAGAAGGGTTGAGGATATGTAAAATAAAGAGATCTGTACTGAACAACTGTTAACTGTCTTGCGTGTGAAGCTGCTTCAGTCATGTCCAACTTTTGTGACTGTATGGACTATATAGACCCCCAGGCTCCTCTTTCCATGGGATTCGTCAGGTAAGAACATTGGAATGGGTTGCCATGCCTTTCTCCAGGGGATCTTCCCCACCCAGGGATCTAACTCGTGTCTCTTACATCTCCTGCATTGGCAGGTGGGTTCTTTACTATTAGTGCCACCTGAGAAGCCCAAGTAACTGTCTTACACTTTAAAATTGTTTTGATTCTATACACCAGTCTTAGGAGGGAAATGCCATGATGATATTTGCCCTTCCAGTTTGAGGATGAAGAAATAGAAGCTCAAAATGACCAATGATTATTCAGTGACTGGATTGAGTCCTAAAACCCTTAAGTGGCTGATAGAGGACTTTGAACTCTTGTGTTTGATTCTAAGCATCACTTTCTTCATATTAGAGAAAAGGTGCCCAGTGGGTGAAGAACCTCACAGCTCCTCAAGATACTGTAACCTAGGCTGAGACAAACGAGCAAATTAACAGCCGTGTTCTTAGACAGCACTATCGTGCTGCTACTACTAAGTCGCATCAGTCATGTCTGACTCTGTTCAGCCCCATAGATGGCAGCCCACCAGGCTCCTCCGTCCCTGGGATTCTCTAGGCAAGAATACTGGAGTGGGTTGCCATTTCCTTCTCCAATGCATGCATGCATGCTAAGCCACCTCAGTCGTGTCCGACTCTGTACCACCCTATGGACAGCAGCCCACCAGGCTCCTCCATCCACAGGATTCTCCAGGCAAGAATATTGGAGTGGGCTGCCATTTCCTTCTCCAGCACCATCATGGCCCCTCTCCAATTACATGTATGCTTGGATTCTGCTGTGCTTTACCCAATATGCCATTAAAAAATGTGTATTGTCCTCATTGTCCTCATTAAAAAAATAAGTGGTTGTCCTCATTGTTACAGTGAGCAAAAGGAATTCCCTTCAGATCCCACTCCTGGAAAAAATATATTCACACCACTTCTAGATTTTTAAATAGAATTGTATTTATATTACTTCATTATTTTATTCATTACCTGTGCCGAGTTTTTGTTGCCGCCAGGGCTTTTCTCTAGTGGTAGTGAGGGCGCTCCTCTTTGCCGCTTTGCTGGGTGTGAGGGCTTCTTGCTGCGGTGGCTTCTCTTGCCGTGGAGCGTGGGCTCTAGGGCACCGGGGCTCAGTCGCTGGGCTCTGGGCTCTAGAGCACAGGCTCCGTAGTTGCGGCACAGGGGCTTGTTGCATCAAGGCGTGTGGAATCTTCACAGCTCACGGAGAGAACCTGTGTGTCCTGTACTGATAAACGGATTCTTAACCACTGAGCAACCAGGGAAGCCCCCAGGTTTTTAACTTTATTGCCTTTCCCACTTTCCTTGGTCTACTGAGAAATCCAAAACCAGATTGCAGCCTGCCGCTGCTGCTGCTAAGTCGCTTCAGTCGTGTCCGACTCTGTGCGACCCCAGAGACGGCAGCCCACCAGGCTCTCCCGTCCCTAGGATTCTCCAGGCAAGAACACTGGAGTGGGTTTCCATTTCCTTCTCCAATGCATGAAAGTAAAAAGTGAAAGGGAAGTCACTGTCATCCGACTCTTAGCGACCTTATGGACTGCAGCCTACCAGGCTCCTCCGTCCATGGGATTTTCCAGGTGAGAGTACTGGAGTGGGGTGCCATTGCCTTCTCCACAGCCTGCCACTAGCAAATATATAGAACTTGAGGAAGAGAAACCATTTACTAATTGTGGGAACTATCTTGGTCATCAGCTACTTTCCTATCTTAATTTGTCCTTTACGACAGTTTCCTCATTAACAATACTACTATGTGAAATTCCATATGACGAACTATGGCTGGAGGATCCTGGCATTGTACAGGAGGCAGTGATCAAGACCATCCCCAAGAAAAAGAAATTCAAAAAGGCAAAATGATTGTCTGAGGAAGGCTTACAAATAGCTGTAAAAAGAAGAGAGGCAAAAGGCAAAGGAGAAAAGGAAAGACATACCCATTTGAATGCAGAGTTCCAAAGAATAGCAAGGAGAGATAAAAAAGCCTTCCTCAGTGATCAGTGCAAAGAAATAGAGGAAAACAATAGAATGGGAAAGTCTAGAGATCTCTTCAAGAAAATTAGAGATACCAAGGGAACATTTCATGCCAAGATGGGCACAATAAAGGACAGAAATGGTATGGATCTAACAGAAGCAGAAGATATTAAGAAGAGGTGGCAAGAATAAACAAAATAACTATACAAAAAACATCTTCATGACCCAGATAACCATGATGCTGTGATCACTCACCTAGAGCCAGATATCCTGGAATACAAAGTCAAATGGATCTTAGGAATCATCACTACGAACAAAGCTAGTGGAGGTGACAGAATTCTAGTTGATCTATTTCAAATCCTAAAAGATAATGCTGTGAAAGTGCTGCACTCAATATGTCACCACATTTGGAAGACTCAGCAGTGGCCACAGGACTGGAAAAAGTCAATTTTCATTCCAATCCCAAAGAAAGACTATGCCAAAGAATGCTCAAGCTAACGCATAATTGTACTCATCTCACATGCTTGATATCCTGTGTGCTTATGATGTGCCGTCTATGTCAGATGCTTCCTCCCTGTTTAATCCTCATAATAAACTTGGAGGTAGAGATCATCATCCCTGTTACCAGATGAAGTTGCACATTAGTGAAACCCATGCTTCCCAGGTGGCACAGTGGTAATGAATCCACCTGCCAGTGCTATGTGAAAACCTAGAGGGACTGGGTGGGGAGGGAAGAGAGGGGGATTTAGGATGGAAGAGGTACATGTATTCCCATGGTCAATTCATACTGATGAATGGCCAAAAAAAATCACAATATTGTAAAGTAATTATCCTTCAATTAAAACAACTAAATAACAATAATAATAATAAAAGAATCCACCTGCCAATGCAGGAGGCACAGGAGATGTGGGTTCGATTCTTGGGTCAGGATAATCCCCTGCAGGAGGAAATTGACAACCCACTCCCAGTATTCTTGCCTGGAGAATTCCATGGACAGAGGAGCCTTGTGGACCGCAGCCCATAGCATAGCCGAGTCAGGCATGACCGAGAGCCTGAGCACGCACGAGATACAAGAGTACCCGACTGGGGAAGGGACACCACCTGGAGGGGGTGGGAGCCAGGGCTCCAGCTCCAGTGTGCCTGCCCCCAGATTCTACACACTTCTGCTCTAGAGGAAACTGCCTTCTGGGAGAAATAGTTTCAATTCCTAAAAGGAGCTGAGTGAGGCAAGTGACTGGTAATGAAACAGGAAGTTAGTTCACTGCCACAGAGAAGGTTCCATTCACTTTCTTGCTTTCAACCCCCTGAGATGAATGACGTGACCTGGCGATGTGCACTGTATTCTCCACCCTGCAAGATTGTTAATTTCAAAAGGCAAGGAATTTATGAGTTTTACATGGCCCTGTTTCTTGCTACAACGTGGAGGTCTCCCTGGGGAGGCAGGCCCGGGAGCTCGCCTTTTCTGGGGGTCAGCACTCTTAACTGAACTGGCCCCGCAGGGGAATGAATAAGGCCTGGCTGAAATGGCATTGAAGGAAATTGTCACCAGCAGCCAGGAGGCAAAGGGAAAATTGGTAACAGCGAGAAATGGAGCTCAAGTGGGGTTTCTCAAACGTATCCGCTGTCTGCCCTGCCAGGTGGGGGCAATTCACCTCCTCTTTCTCTATTAAACTTGTCCTGCAGCTTCAAAACAATGTACATTTCATTGCAAAGAAATTTCAAATATACAGAGACACAAAAGTACATTGAAGTTTTCATTATCTCATCCTCCCCGATGCTCTGTTACCAGATCACATCCTTCTCGATCTTTTTCTATGTAAATAAAATTACAAAAAGGAAAAAAAAAAAAGCCTTACTGTCTCTGCTATTTTAAGAGCAGCTATTTTTCTGTAAAAATGCATTATTAAGCATTCATTCATGCCAATAAGTTTTCCTCTGCAGCAGAGGTTAGAGACTGGTGACTCAGATTTCCCACCTCCCTTCCACACGTATCTTAGCAGGCTCAATAACTGGACAGTAGGCGGTAGATTTGATATTTTTCCATTTACTGTTCTACCTTAGAGCTAGCAACTTACACGCAACTACCCAGATCCTGTCAGCCTCTGAGCCTGAGTTTCCTGCTCTAGCGTGGGAAACATTTGACTGCTGTATGCGTTTCCAGTTGCTGCTGTAACAATAGACCACAAACAGTGGCTTGAGCCAAGATTCATTTATGATCTTAAAGTCCTATGAGTCAGGTGCCTGATACGGGTCTCACTGGCCCCAAATTAACTTGTCAACAAGACTGCACTGCTTCCAGAGGCCCTAGTGGAGAATCTGTCTCCTTGCATTTTTCAGCTCGAAATGGTGGCTATATTCTGCAGCTCGAGGTCTCTTCCTCCATCTTCAGAATCAGCAAGGTAGCATCTCTCTGATCTTTCCTCCGTCATGCCCTCTCTTTCTCTGATCACAGACCAGATCTCTTCATTTAAGGATTTATGTGACCCAGTTGTTTCTACCTAAATGAAAATTGTTAGTGGCTCAGTTGTGTCCAACTCTTTTTGACTTGTGGACTATAGTCCATCAGGCTCCTCTGTACATGGAATTCTCCAGGCAAGAATGCAAGAGTGGGTTGCTATTCCCTTCTCCAGGGGATCTTACCAACCCAGGGATTGAATCTGGGTCTCTTGGATTGTAGGCAGATTCTTTACCATCTGAGCCACCAGGGAATCCCAAAAGTTACATATACCACCTAGGACTTCATTTTTGGGTGCATTCTAAGTCACTTCAATCATGTCCAACTCTTCATAACCATATGGACTGTAGTCTCCCGGGCTCTTCTGTCCATGGGAGTCTCCAGGCAAAAATACTGGCATGGGTTGCCATGCTCTCCTCCAGGAGATCTTCCCAACCCAGGGATTGAACCTATGGTTTCTGTGGCTCCTGTATTGCAAGCAAATTCTTTATTGCTAAGCCACTGGGGAAGGCCATCTACCTGAATAACAGGACAATTTTTCCATGTAAGGCCTTTAACTTTAGGCACACCTGTAAAGTCACAGATTCTAGAGATCTGAACATGGACAACTTTGAAGCCCTTTAGTCTCTCTTCCTCAAGTGATATGCCATCTGATAGTTGGAGGGTCATCATTCATTTAACCAGTCCCTGTTAACTTATATTTAAGTTGCTGCCAATTTTTTTGCTTTCTAAACAATTATTCAATAAGAAATTATGTAACTATATCTTTTCTTAGCTTTAATAGTTTTCTTAAAGGAAATTACTAACTAAAAGCAGGATTTCTAGATTAAAACATAAGCCCACTCAGAAGGATTTCACGCATTCAACACTCGATAAATTCTTTTTTTTATTTTAATTTTAAAATCTTTAATTCTTACATGCGTTCCCAAACATGAACCCGCCTCCCACTTCCCTCCCCATAACGTCTCTCTGGGTCATCCCCATGCACCAGCCCCAAGCATGCTGTATCCTGCGTCAGACATAGACTGGCAATTCGATTCTTACATGATAGTATACATGTTAGAATGCCATTCTCCCAAATCATCCCACCCTCTCCCTCTCCCTCTGAGTCCAAAAGTCCGTTATACACCTCTGTGTCTTTTTTGCTGTCTTGCATACAGGGTCATCATTGCCATCTTTCTATAGAACTACCTTATGACCCAGCAATCCCACTGCTGGGCATACACACCAAGGAAACAAGAATTGAAAGAGACACATGTACCCCAATGTTCATCGCAGCACTGTTTATAATAGCCAGGACATGGAAGCAACCTAGATGTCCATCAGCAGATGAATGGATAAGAAAGCTGTGGTACATATACACAATGGAGTATTACTCAGCCGTTAAAAAGAATTCATTTGAATCAGTTCTGATGAGATGGATGAAACTGGAGCCGATTATACAGAGTGAAGTAAGCCAGAAAGAAAAACACCAATACAGTATACTAACACTCAATAAATTCTTGAGCACCTACTTTGTAGCAGACATTGTTCTGAGCTGTAGGGATTCATTAGTGAATGCAACAGATCAAATATCCCTATCTAAGTAGAGTTTCCAATCTACAGAATACTGATGGCTAATCACCTTTTGGCAATAGTTAAACTGTTTTGTTTTTTTTTTAACTGCCTTTTTAAATTGCTTTTCTTCAATTCTCCTATCTTTCATAGGAATCTAGCTTTGATTCCTTTTTTTTTTTTTTTTGCAATCAGTCTTTTAAGTACAGAAATATGTATATATATATATATATATATGTATGTATGTATATAAATATAAGCATTTATTTATTTGCCTGTATTGGGTCTTCGTTGTGGCAGTTGGGATCTTTGCTGCATTGTGTGGGACCTTTCATTGCAGGGCATGGAATTTCTAGTTACAGTTCTCTAGCCAGTTCAGCAGTTGCAGGATGAGGTCTTAGTTTTTCTGAATCATGTGGGATCATAGTTCCTGACCAGGGATAGAATCCACATCCTCTGCATTACAAGGAAAATTTCACTGGAATATCAGGGAAGTACCCAGACACTTAACATATGGTAGCCAATCAATTAAACTGGTATGTAGAGAAAAATACATTTCTCTTACATTCAGAAATCTAAGGCTCAAGACTCAGTTTTGCTATTTACTACGTAAACTTGGACTGGCTTCTCATTATTATAGACCTGTGTGATAAAAATAGAACACTTGGTAGTCAACTTTTAAGTCATTTTACCTACCTTATCTAAGTTAGTTCTCCTAAAACCTCTGTGAGTTAAATACTCTCAAAAATGCCATGTTATGGATATGGAAATTGAAGCACAGAGAGGTTAAATAATCTGCCAAGTGTCACACAGCTAACAAGCATTGGAATCAGGATTTGAACAAGCTGGACTGATTCAATAGCTTATATTTATAGCTATCTTGATTCTTGTTATGGGCTTCCCTGGTGGCTCAGACAGTACAGAATCTGTCGTCTGCTGTAATTCTTGTTATGGGTAAAATACTGTATACCAAGCATATGTGTGAAGCTCTAACCCGTGGTACCTTAGAATGTGACTTATTTGGATATAAAGCTGTTGCAAATCTAATTAGTTAAGGAGCGCTCATACTGATATTGGGTGAGCCTTTATCTAATATGGGGCTTCCTTGGTGGCTCAGACAGTAAAGAATCTGCCTGCAATATAAGGGATCTGGGTTCGATCCCTGGGTCAGGAAGACTCCCTAGAGCAGAGAATGGCCATCCACTCTAGTATTCTTGCCTGGAGAATTCCATGGACAAAGGAGCCTAGTGGGCTACAGTCTATGGGCTTGCAAAGAGTTGGACATGACGAGCATCTAACATATAGTAGGTGTCTTCATAAAGAGGAGAAATTTGAACACAGAGATAGACACACGGATAGGGAGAATGCCTTGTGAACATGGAGACAGAAATGAGGGTCATGTTTCCACAAGACAAGGAAAGCCAAAGCTTGCAAAACTGCCAGAAGCTTTGAAGAGACAAAGCAGGATTCCCTTCTCCAGTTTTCAGAGGGAGCATGGCTCTGACAAAGCCCTTACTTCACATTTTACCTGCCAGGATTTCTGTTGTGTTAAGCCACTCAGTTTCCAGCATTTTTAATGTCAGCTCTAAAAGACTAATGTGGTCCTCCTCTACTTTGTGGAGATACATTAATTTGCTTTTAGCTTATAGATAATGTGACTCACATCACTGACCATGTGCATTTCTTTCTTTGATTGACAGGACATTCAGAGCAGGGGAGTAACTGTGGAACCAGAGCTACTTCACCTCTGTCCTCTGAATCTTCCCATCTGGATCCCACCAGCCGCATTTTACCTCTACTCCAATGTCCTTATTTGTAGGAAATCTTACTCTATTGCATGGAGTTCTATAACCTACGTTCAAACCACATCCCATCTGATTGTTAAAATGCATAAAGACAGACTATGAGAAGAAATTCTAGAGAAAGGCATGACTTGTTTAAAGTATAAGTCATTTGAAGCAGGTGCAAGCCTAGAACCTGATCAGGTTGTACACCTAGTTCAGTTTAACTCCTTGACCAGGGTACCTTCAAACAGTGGAGGACTCATCTGAACACTTACGTCTCCCTTTCCTCTGTCCCCTTCCCTGGGTCCCACAGCTTACCGATTCCAACCCAACCTTGACTCTAGTTCTTAACCTAACCTTGCCTGAGGCAGCTCCTATCACTTCCATAGTATAGAGACCTGGAACTCTCTCCCTTTATAACCCAGGATCCCTTCATTCTGTCCAAAGTGGTTTCTAACAACAACTGGTCCCCTCAAGGAATTTCCCAATTGGCAAAGCTACGAGGGTGATGGGAAGGAAAAGCAGAATAATGAAGAGACAATATGTAGGATTCAGTCCTCTTTCTCCACCCAGCTGGGTGATCTTGGTCACAATACTTGGCCTCTCGGCACTTACGTGGATCTTCGTTTGTGAGATGGGTAGAGTTATCTCCATAGGAAGATTCCATGGCTGGGAGATTGGGTCTCATCAGCTTTTGCTCACAGTAAATTATCTGCCCTTCTTAATGCCCTCATTTCTATTGTCCAGTTAATTACACAGCCTCTGCTGCTACTGTGGACCCACAAAAAGAGCTCTGTGCACACAGTGAATTTGAGTTTAGCTTTTCTCACTATCAGTTTCCTCCATGGCGGCATGAATGACAGAGCTTCAGGAACAAGAAGACAAAGGCTGTCCTTGGGTAAGAGAGAGTACAGCAGGAAGAAGAGATGATTCCTCTGCTCTCAAATCAGCTCTGTCATCATCCCAGCCTGTCTGCTTTGATGGAAGAGACTTGGGGAGTCCTAGAAGCACAAGCCATCCGCCTGGCTGGTGTAATAGAGTTCGTCTCCTCCTAACTTGTTCTGTCTTTGCGGCTGTGAGGACAGGATGTGTAAAATCTGAATAGCCTCCACAATCGGGGCTCAGCAGTTTATCAAACAAATGCTGACATTTCATTCAGAGCATTTTATTTCTCTCCAGAGCACTGTTATAAAAAAAGCTCAGACAGATTGTTGCAGTGGTCCGTGCTGAGACGAGTCTTTAGGCTTTGCTATCAGAGAAGTGATGTTGGGAGCTGGAGTATCCCTAGCCTGCGAGAGAGAAGATGAGGCAGCTGACATCTCCTGAGGACCTGCACGTGTCACAGGCTGGGCACGCCTGTATCTTCCATCCTCACCACGCTTCTGTGTGCTGGGTATGGTGATCTTCACTGCACAGGGGAGGAGGCTGAGCCTCCTACATGTCATTCATATAGATTCTGCATGTTCACTGCTGGGCTGAGAGTGTGCTCTGTATGACCCCTCATCGGGTAGGAAGAGACCACATGGATTCCTGCACTCCGCCTGTCTTAATTTCCTTTATGCTCCGGCTATGTATCCTTACTATGTCATTGTGATCAACTGAAGCTGTGAGTTTAACTGTGAATTCCCAAAGTTAGATGTGTCCCAAAGGTTGATCTTTACAGGAACAGTGTTTGATACCCAAGGCACCGGTTTCCTCAACAAGAAGCTCTCCTGGTGTGTAAACAAAAGAGCATGGGTCCTAATGAGTCTGCCCAAGTTGTGCAAGACTCTGTCTGTTCAGTTTCGTAACTTTAAATCTAAATATTTATCTTAGCCCTGATGGCTTCTGGAGTCTCTGTGCAACTCGGTCAAGGTTAAAAGAGAATAGAACAACAGTATCATCTATCACAATGCCCTTGTATGCCAGGGATCCCCAAGTCACACCTACCTTTGGAAATTCACTGGGATTAAGCCTATAGTTAAACTTATAGCTTCAGTTGATTACAATGACGGAGTAAGGATACATAGCTGGAACATAAGGGAAATTAACACAGGCAGAGTGCAGGAATCCATGTGGTCTCCCTACCTGATGAGGGGGTCATACAGAGCACACTGTCAGCCCAGCAGTGAACATGCAGAGTCTATGGGCCATGGTCCTGCCCAGAGAAACCCACTACAGGGTTGGCACTCAAGGTTGTATCAAGGCCTGGTCACACAGGAACCCTCGGCCTAGCACACCTCAAATTTCAGACTTCTAGAAAGAAGGCAACACAAACCACACTGTCTCCATGGTGCACATGTAGTGAGCCACAGGCATTATTAGCGGAAGTTTAACATCAGCCTAGGGACCATATGCCAGCCCAGTGCCCAGAAACAGCCAAAGGCCAACCTTGCAAGAAGGGTTTTCTAAGGATAGCAGGATCTGATCTGCTATAGTAACTCTATTCTGGACTCTAACAAATCAATGAGAGTGAAAGAGAGCTTACAAGATGGTACCCCAGGGCAACAGGCATGAACCAGGAAAGTCCCAGCTAAATCAAGGAAAAGGCATCCAGAGTTCTGACTGCAAAGCTGTGCGGTGCAACACGGCCTTGCCTGAAGGGATCAATGCTAATGGTCCAATCTAACTGATACTCTCTCAGTTCAGTTCAGTAGAGTCGCTCAGTCGTGTCTGACACTTTGTGACCCCATGAATAATAGCATGCCAGGCCTCCCTGTCAAACACCAACTCCTGGAGTGTACCCAAACTCATGACCATCGAGTTGGTGATGCCATCCAGCCATCTCATCCTCTGTCATCCCCTTCTCCCCTTGCCCCCAATCCTTCCCAGCATCAGGGTCTTTTCCAATGAGTCAACTCTTCCCATGAGGTGGCCAAAGTATTGGAGTTTCAGCTTCAGCATCAGCCCTTGAAATTAATATTCAGGACTGATCTTCTTTAGGATAGACTGGATAGATGTCCTTGCAGTCCAAGGGACTCTCAAGAGTCCTCTCCAACACCACAGTTCAAAAGCATCAATTCTCCAGTGCTCAGCTTTCTTCACAGTCCAACTCTCACATCCATACATGACCACTGGAAAAACCATAGCCTTGACTAGATGGACCTTTGTTGACGAAGTCATGTCTCTGCTTTTTAATATGCTGCCTGGGTTGGTCATAACTTTCCTTCCAAGGAGTAAACAATTTATAATTTCATGGCTGCAATCACCATCTGCCATGATTTTGGAGCCCCCAAAATAAAAAGTCTGCACCTGTTTCCACTGTTTCCCCATCTATTTCCCATGAAGTAATGGAACTGGATGCCATTATCTTAGTTTTCTGAATGCTGAGCTTTAAACCAACTTTTTCACTCTCCTCTTTCAATTTCATTAAGAGGCTTTTTAGTTCCTCTTCACTTTCCACCATAAGGGTGTTGTCATCTGCATATCTGAGGTTATTGATATTTCTCCTGGCAATCTTGATTCCAGCTTGTGCTTCATCCAGCCCAGTGTTTCTCATGATGTACTCTGCATATAAGTTAAATAAGCAGCGTGATAATATGCAGCCTTGATGTACTCCTTTTCCCATTTGGAACCAGTCTGTTGTTCCATGTCCAGTTCTAATTATTGTTTCCTGACCTGCATATAGGTTTCTCAAGAGGCAGATCAGGGGGTCTGGTATTCCCATCTCTTTCAGAATTTTCCACCTTATTGTGATCCACACAGTTAAAGGCTTTGGCATAATCAACAAAGCAGAAATAGATGTTTTTCTGGAACTCTCTTGCTTTTTAGATGATCCAGTAAATGTTGGCAAATTTATCTCTGGTTCCTCTGCCTTTTCTAAAACCAGCTTGAACATCTGGAAGTTCACGGTTCACGTATTGCTGAAGCCTGGCTTGGAGAATTTTGAGCATTACTTTACTATCATGTGAGATGAGTGCAATCGTGCAGTAGTTTGAGCATTCCTTGGTATTGCCTTTCTTTGGGATTGGAATGAAAACTGACCTTTTCCAGTCCTGTGGCCACTGCTGAGTTTTCCATGTTTGCTGGCATATTGAGTGCAGCACTTTCACAGCATCATCTTTCAGGTTTTGAAACAGCTCAACTGGAATTCCATCACCTCCACTAGCTTTGTTTGTAAGGATGCTTTCTAAGGCCCTTGACTTCACATTCCAGGATGTCTGGCTCTAGGTGAGTGATCACACCATCGTGATTATCTGGGTCGTGAAGATCTTTTTTGTACAGTTCTTCTGTGTTTTTTGCCACCTCTTCTTAATATCTTCTGCTTCTGTTAGGTCCATACCATTTCTGTCCTTGATCGAGCCCATCTTTGCATGAAATGTTCCCTTGGTATCTCTAATTTTCTTGAAGAGATCTCTAGTCTTTCCCATTCTGTTGTTTTCCTCTATTTCCTTGCATTAATCCGTGATGAAGACTTTCTTATCTCTCCTTGCTATTCTTTGGAACTCTGCATTCAGATGCTTATATCTTTCCTTTTCTCCTTTGCTTTTCACTTCTCTTCTTTTCACAGCTATTTGTAAAGCCTCCCCAGACAGCTATTTTGTTTTTTTGCATGTCTTTTTCTTGGGATGGTCTTGATCCCTGTTTCCTGTACAATATCATGAACCTCATTCCATAGTTCATCAGGTACTCTATCTATCAGATCTAGGCCCTTAAATCTATTTCCTACTTCCATTATATAATCTTAAGGGATTTGATTTAGGTCATACCTGAATGGTCTAGTGGTTTTCCCTACTTTCTTCAATTTAAGTCTGAATTTGGCAATAGGGAGTTCATGATCTGAGCCACAGTCAGCTCCTGGTCTTGTTTTTGTTGAGTGTAGAGAGCTTCTCCATCTTTGGCTTGCAAAGAATATAATCAATCTGATTTCAGTGTTGACCATCTGGTGATGTCCACGTGTAGAGTCTTCTCTTGTGTTATTGGAAGAGGGTGTTTGCTGTGACCAGTGTGCTCTCTTGGCAAAACTCTATTAGCCTTTGCCCTGCTTCATTCTGTATTCCAAGGCCAAATTTTCCTGTTACCCCAGGTGTTTCTTGACTTCCTACTTTTGCATTCCAGTCTCCTATAATGAAAAAGGGCATTTTTGGGGGGTGGGTGTTAGTTCTAAAAGGTCTTGTAGGTCTTCATAGAACCGTTCTACTTCAGCTTCTTCAGCATTACTGGTTGGGGCCTAGGCTTGGATTACTGTGATATTGAATGGTTTGCCTTGAAGAGATACCCCACATCCAACGTAAGAGAAACCCAAGTAAGACAGTAGGTGTTGTGAGAAGGCATCAGAGGGCAGACACAATGAAACCATAATCACAGAAAACTAGCCAATCTGATCACACAGACCACAGCCTTGTCTAACTCAGCCATGTCAAACCAAGCCATGCCGTGTGGGGCCACCCAAGACAGACAGGTCATGGTGGAGAGGTCTGACAGAATGTGGTCCACTGGAAAAGGGAATGGCAAACCACTTCAGTATCCTTGCCTTGAGAACAGTATGAAAAGGCAAAATGATAGGATACTGAAAGAGGAACTCCCCAGGTCGGTAGGTGCCCAATATACTGCTGGAGATAAGTGGAGAAATAACTTCAGAAAGAATGAAGGGATGGAGCCAAAGCAAAAATGATACCCAGTTGTGGATGTGACTGGTGATAGAAGCAAGGTCTGATGCTGTAAAGATCAATATTGCATAGGAACCTGCAATGTTAGGTCCATGAATCAAGGCAAATTGGAAGTGGTCAAACAGGAGATGGCAAGGGTGAACGTCGACATTCTAGGAGTCAGTGAACTAAAATGGACTGGAATGAGTGAATTTAACTCAGTCGTGTCTGACTCTTTGCGACCCCATGGACTGTAGCCCGCCAAGTTCCTCTGTCCGTGGGATTCTCCAGCCAAGAATACTGGAGTGGGTTACCATTTCCTTCTCCAGGGGATCTTCCCAAACCAGGGATCAAACCCGGGTCTCCTGCATTTCAGGCAGATGCTTTATCCTCTGAGCCACCAGGGAAGCCCCTGAATTTAACTCAGATGACCATTATATCCACTACTGTGGGCAGGAATCCCTTAGAAGAAATGGAGTAGCCCACATGGTCAACAAGAGAGTCTGAAATACAGTACTTTGATGCAATCTCAAAAACTGATACTCTCTAGAAAGGCAATTTTCAAAATTGCATTCTGATTCCACATGTGTGATGTGTGTGCCTTAGTCCCTAAGTTATGTCCAACTCTTGGTCATTTCATGATTGTAGCACGCCAGGCTCCTATTCCCATGGAATTCTCTAGGCAAGAATACTGGAGTGGGTTGTTATTCCCTTCTCCAGGAGAATTCCTGAAACAGGGATCGGACCCAGGGTCTCCTGCATTACAGGCAGGCTGTTTACCATCTGAGACACCAGGGAAGCCTCGTGATATTCAAAAATAATGTGTGTGTGTGTGTGTGTGTGTGTGTGTGTGTATGTGAGATATCTAAGAGGAAATTCCTGTATCTGGAGTTTAGGCAGAAGTGAGGCATTGATTTTAGGAAAATAATGAATGAAGGCATTAGTGAAAAATAGATTCACATTGTTATATGCTTTGTATTGGGTTGTATCTCTTTGACTCTGTGTATGCACATCATCCCAGCTGAGCTTTCATACTGCTAACAGCGCAGCAAAGAGATTATTAATTAGAATGTCTAGCTATCTGCAACCCATTAAATCTGTTGCCTGTTAAAGGCAATATAGTTTCAAGTTCAAATGGTTTAAAATACTGAGCAGAATTCCTTTGCCGTTCATTAACACGGTTGTCAGTATCCCTGGACAGGTGGCAATACAGCTAGTTTTACCAACCACAGATGCAGCTGCCAAGCTCAGGGAAGAACCTTTCTGGGTCTCTCCTCCACCTTATACATTCTTGTCACACTTCTCAGCAATGTGTTCTGTGATTCTCTGATCTTTTGACATTGTCATTCCCTAGTAAAAGAAATTTAATCAAAATATGTACGCTGGGATTTTACTTAAGCAGAAATAATGACACTTGTAAGTTCAGGTTTCCATGTGAGCATTTTTATTAGAAATGTGCATCATCTCAAGCCCAGCCTCTCTGTGGAGGCAAGTCATCTCCAGGGGAGCCGGGAGGGCAAGTCTCTGTCTTCTTCCCCATGCAGGGCAGCCCTGCAGGTCTGCACCTGGAACCTGGCGAGGGGAAGCAGCAGAGAGAGGATCCATCTGAATGCACACTCCATTTCTGCTGAAGCATTTTTGCCTTATGTGTCTCTGCCAACCCATCAGTATTTGTTTTTTTGATGATTAAATAAAATTATATATATATATATATATATATACACACACACACACGCACACACGTGCACGTGTGTGTGCTGTCTCTTCAGTCCTGTCTGACTCTTTGTGACCTATGGACTGTACCCCACCAGGCTCCTCTGTTCATGGGATTCTCCAAGCAAAAATATTGGGGGGGGGGCGGTTGCCATGCCCTCCTCCTGGGGATCTTCCTGACCCAGGGATTGAACCCATGTCTCCTATGGCTCCTGCACACTCACATACACCATACACATACTTAGGAGATGATTATGAGCTTTTGTAAGGATTAAATATATTTTAAAATATATATATATGTAGGCCAAGGAAAATATAGATACAAATGTGGATGTCATACACACACACACACACATCTCAAGACCATAGAGCTTGAAATGATGCACAGTTCCAATAAAAATGCTCACATGGAAACTTGAACTTATGAGTGTCATTATTTCTGCCTAAGTAAAATTCCTGTGTACATATTTTGATTAAATTTCTTTCCCAGTGGCACTAATGGTAAAGAACCCACTTGCCCATGCAGGTAGATGTAAGAGATGCGGGTTCAGTGCCTGGGCCAGGAAGATCCCCTGGAGGAAGGCATGGCGGCCCACTCCTATGTTCTTCCTGGAGAATCCCGTGGGCAGAGGAGCCTAGAGGATGGCAGTCCATTGTGTTGCAAAGAGTTGAGTATGACTGAAGCAACTTAGCACACATATGTGTGTGTGCATACACACACACACACACACACACATACACATACCTAGGAGATAACTGCGGATTCAGTTCCAGACGACTATAATTAAGCAAATACTGCAATAAAGAGAACCATGTGAGCTTTTTGTTTCCTAATGCAGATAAAAGCTGTGTTTATATTATACAGTAGTCTATTAAAATGTGGATGGCATTATGTATAAAAAAATGTACACACCTTAATTAAAAAATCCTTTATTGCTAAAAAAAAAAGGTTACCCGGCATCTGAGCCTTCAGGGAGTCATAATCTCCTTGTAGTGGTAAACATCAACCATCACTGATCACAGATAATAACCACACAATAACAATGAAAAAGCTTGAAATATTGTGAGAATTAGCAAAATGTGACACAGAAACATGAAGTGAGCGAATGTTGATGGAAAAATGACACTGACCCACTTGCTCAACAGAGTTGCCACCAGCCTTCAGTTTGTAAACAACACAGTATCGGTTAAGCACAATGAAGTGAAGTGCAATAAAATTGCATAATGCCCAATAAAACGAAGCGTGCATGTACACACACACACCAAGAGAGAAGCTGCACATACAAGGAGTGAGTTGAATGGTACACCTATCTCTGTCTTCCAGCTCACCCCAGAATCTGTGAAAATGTGGACCTATTTGGAAAAACAAACAAACGAACAAAAAAAAAGGTCTGTCTTTACAGATGTAATTACATTAAGAATCACCCTGGATTATCCAGTTGTGCCACAAACCCAACAATAAGTGTCATAAGAGAAAGACAGAGGGAGATCCAAGGCAGAGGAGAAAAGCCACGTGAAGACAGAGGCAAGACCGGAGTGATGCAGCCGCAAGCCAAGTAATGCCAGGAGCCACCAGAGGCTGCAAGACGCAGGAAGGAATTGCCCCAGAGCCTTTGGAGGGCACTTGTTCCTTGATTCTAGCTTCTGGGCTCCAGAGCCACAAGAGAATAAATTCCTACTGTTTTAAGCCACAAGGCTGAGGCAATACTGTTTTTATAGCCCAAGGAAGATACAGACACAAATGTGGATACAGATGTAGATGTGCATGTAGATATAAATACAGAGATAACCTGTAACTAGTTCAGGCTTAGCACTCATTTTATATTTAGTTAATGTTCTAAACTGTTCTGCCCTCTGTCCTGACCTGTGTCCATTCCCTGAAGGGACAATGGCTCTGAAAAGTAAGCACCCTCCTGTACCAAATAACCCTTATCCAACTTCTGATTTGCACCCAAAAACTTCCCTTCAAAATTCTCTTGTCCTTGACCTCATCTATTAAGAGCTGAATCATATCCCCCCTCATCCCAGAGTTCATATACTGCACCTATAATCCCCAGCATCTCAGAATGTGCCTATTTGGAGATGGGCCTTTAAATACATAATTAAGATACAATGAGGTCATATTGGTGGGGACCCTAATACATTGGGGCTGGTGCCCTTGTAGGAAGAAGGGATTTGAACACAGACACACTCGGGGGTCTTTCCTGGTGGCTCAGGTGGTAAAGAATCTGCCTGCAATGCAGGAGACCTGGGTTTGACACCTGGGTTGGGAGATCCCTAGAGAAGGAAATGGCAACCCACACCACTATTCTTCCCTGGAGAATCCCATGAACAGAGGAACCTGCAGGCTACAGTTCATTGGGTCACAAAGAGTACAACAGACTGACTAACACACACACACACACACACACACACACACACACACACGGGAGGGGAGGGGAGAGTAAGTAAAGACACATCAAGAAGATGACCATCTACAAGTCAAGGAGAAAGGTCTCAGAATCAACCCACCCTGCTGACACCTTGATCTTGGACTTCCAGCCTCCACAACTAAGAGACAGTAAATGTTTGTTGTTTAAGCACCTAGTCTGTGATACTTTGTTATGTGGTCCCAGCAGACTCATATGTCATCCTTGCGCAATCAACACACTTTCTGAATCAGGATTTGGGGAGTGTCACTTAGGCCCCCCACCAAAGTCCCGCACTGGCTATCACATGCAGAAAGTGCTCTGAAACCTTCATCAATGGTCCAAAATGACCAAAAGATGAAGAACCTCGTGAGAAAAAAATAGCCCTCAGGGAGTTCATTGTTTGGGTTTCCTGGAATGGGATATGCTGTTACAATAATGGTCTTTGGGTCAAGCCCTTTTCATATGAAAACTCATTGAATGCTCACACAATGCCTTCAAATGAGTTGCCATTGTTTTCTCATCCTATGGGATAACCAAGAGGTCACCGAGTTTGTGCGGAGAGTTGCCGGGGATGTAAACCCAGGCTGCCTACCTCCTTAGTCTGCTATGCAAGCCTGTAGGATACTGTGAATAAGACAGGCCTCTGTGTCTTCCACCTCTTTCTTTCTCCTAAACATTTCCTGATGACTTATTTGTTGTTATTTCTTCTCCTTTTAATCACCCAGGATCTGCTACTTGGAAACTGGTTTAAAAACAACAGATTTCTTTTGGCATCAACTGCTAAAAAGACATCAAAAGGAAGAGAATATATTGGTAATAATGTACCCTGTGGGGAACTCTAAAGATTTGTGAAATATAATGCAATCTTTTACAATGACCTTTTCCAAGGCCCTGCAAAAAAAAAAAAAAAAAAATTAATAAAGAGGAGAAAATGGGGACAGAACTCTTTTATCACATTAGATTTTTATTGACTTGATGTCAGGGGGGTTATTGAGGGCCTCCTGTCTGGTGGGCTTCGTAAAGAATCACTGTCGAAGATTTATCATGCGTCTTATGTATGCCTTTACTCTTTCCAACAGGCACCAGAATCATAGGAGCCCAGGCTGGATACCCTGTTTCATTTGTGGTTCCATGAAGAGGGACACTTCACCTAAGCAATTTCAGGTCTTTTTCTGCCCGTTTTACTTTCTCTTCCCTGAGGAGGTGGTGTGACTTACCAGGCTGATAAATTTGGGGAAAATCAAGTGGGCTCACCTACCACAGCCCAGTCTCTCTTCTTTTGTGTGGTCCTGGCTGCCTGCAAAAGGTAATCCTGGCTCCTCCAAGCTCTAGCCTCTTCTGCCAATAGCCTGTATAAAGATGCCTGGTGTGGCAGGAGTTTTTTGTGCCCTCCATCACATCTTTTTGGTCCATCTTTGATTGCAGCCACATTTGCAGTGATTCAAGTTCATACTCAGATAGCAGAGACATCTCCTGCCCCGCCCCTGCTCCCCCCACCTCCATCCAGGGCATGTCACAAGTCTTTCCACTTCCTGACTTCTCTGGGGCTGTGAGAAGCTGCTCAACCCTCAAAATCCGGCAGTGGAAGTATCAGGGAGCTACATCCCTGGAGACACCACTCAACCAATCAGGAGAGAAGCCAAGGATGCTTACTCCCGACTCCCATCTTTCAAACTCTCATTTCTGCTTCCTGGAATCACCTTCTACCTATACCCAAGTCTCATCATAGTCCCTCATTAGGAAACAACCCAAATGGAGACACTACTCAATGCTATATTCTGTGAACTGAGATGTTTTTCTTTGGCATGAAGCAAAGTCCTAAAGCCTCTATCCCCAATAAAGTTTCTGTTTTACCTCTATATTAACCAAGTTTTATTTCTGAAATTGCTCAGACCTGGCGGGAGATTTATGCTCTTTTTTTCAGGGGTTACACAGAGACCCCAGGCTGCAGAAATGTTGAATGCATGCAAATTATTTTGTAGTTTTCAAAATATCTTGCCTCTGTACTTAAATAATGTTAGGGAAACACACCGCAAAAGGGTTTCACAAGTTCATTCTTTATCTACGCAACCTCAGGCATGTCACAAATTCATCTGAACAAACATTAAATAAGTAAAGGGTATCTCAGAAACAATGTTGCCTCAAAATGAACACTTTAAACTAGAAGGCAGGAATAGGAGGGTGTAAATTATTAGAGTTTGGCAGGATAAGTTGTATGACCTTTAAGCTCCCAATACGAGATACCAGTTGAGCACTGGAGGGGATGTACCATGCTCTGGGCCTTGCTTGGAACCAATGTGGATTCTGACTCTAACCCTTACTAGCTGTGTAATCTTGGCTAGGTGGCTTAACACCTCTAGGTCCTGGTATCCACATCTGGAAAATGGGTATAAAGATACAGAAATTCTTTTCTGGAGTAAAGATGGATACAGTGAAGTAGGTAGGGCAGTCAACAAAGCCTTTGACACATAATCAACACTAGACAATTGTATCCATCATCTAGTGCTGTGTACACATCACGACAACACTTAGGGTGTCAAAACATGATACACATTTACTATATCATATAGCTTCCGATGGTCAGGAACCTAGAGATACTTAGCTGGGTGGTTCCGGCTCAGAGTTTCCCATAAAGATCCAGTTGGATGTCAGCTAAAGCTGCAGTCATCCGAATTCTTGGCTGGGCTTGGAGGATATGATTCCAAGATGGCTGCAAAGTTTCATGCTGGCAAAGTTAGTGAAGGACCCAGCTCCTCCTTACAGGAAACTCTTTAGAGGGTGACAGAGTGTCTGAAAGACATGATAGCTGGCTTCCTATTTGCATATGCACATGTAGGCCTAGAATCTGTGTCCATATCTATTATTTTTATACCAATAGAGTTTAAGGTAAATTTTAAAGTCACTTGTCCTAACTGTAAGAGCAAGAAGAGAGAAGACCCCATGATCTTTCAAAAGGAGTATATTGGATTTGGATCAGAGGAGAGACAGCAGCAACACACACAAAGGTATGGAGCAAAGAGTGACATGCATTTGAAAGACAGACGGAGAGACCAGTTGCATAAAAGCAGTAGGTAGCAAAAGACTCAGGCGGGAAAGAACACAGGAAGAAATTTAAAAAAAAAAAGGAATAAAGATAAGAGGTGCGGAAGGGAACAGCAAGGTCAACAACACATGACGTGGAGCATCTGAGTCACGAAGTAACTTGATTGAAGCAGGAGTGACGGTGATGGGCTTGGACACAGTGGAGCTGGGCAGCCTGAAAAATCCTGGAGGCAGAAGACTGCCTAGCATTTCGCTATTCATTTATTGGAGCAAAATTCATGTCCTCACAGGGTAGTGAGGACTAATTTACTTAAAGAGCCCCTGAGAGAACATAGGATATTCTGCCTCCCACGCATGTTGAAATTAAGATACCTTGGCACTTGGAGATGACAACTCTGTGAGCTGACAACTCTGTGAGCTGACAGCCTATGAGATCATCCTGGGATTCGGTAATTATAGCCAAGGCTGGGCACATTTTAGGGAAGGCTTGTGGTGGCAGACACTGCCAACTTTTCTGGAATCGTGTCATCAGTATCATTGGAGGAACTTGTATTTACAGTGCTGTGTACAGAGGTTTCCATTGATTCCTCACAGCCCACTCGATGGTAACTGAACATCATTTCCTACTAACCTAGTCCCCCCTCCCAATTCTCAGAGTGGGAGGCAGCATGTTAAAGGGGGCAGGACTTAAGTTACTGAGACAGGCTGGTAGCAGCTAGTCAGCTAGCTCAAAACTCCTGTTACTTAATACATGGTTTTCATGAACTACTGCTAATTTGTTTAAAAATGTGTGTAATATATGGGCTTCCCAGATGGCGCTAGTAAAGAATCCTCCTTCCAATGCAGCAGACGCAAAAGATACAGGTCCAACCCCTGGTTTGGGAAGACCCCCTAGAGGAGGAAATGGCACTCCACTCCAGTATTCCTGCCTGGAAAATTCCATGGACAGAGGAGCCTGGTGGGCTACAGTCCATGGGGTTGCAAGTCAGGCATGACTGAGCTTCTGAGCATATACACACATATATAATATATGTTTATGTACATAATATATGTATATGCACATAATATATGTATATAATTACAGATGACCACCTGGAAAGATTGTAGTGAGAATTAAATGAAATTTACATGGGAAGTTTATCTAACATATAGAAAATAATAGATCCCTTCCCTTTTGCTTGCCTTCTCAATTCATATAACAGAGAATATAAACGCTGAAAGGAATCAGACTTTTTTCTCTGAGGGTGGTGACTTTTAAGCAGTAGTGACACCCTGACTGGCAGGCCTTAACCCAGAAGAATACTATGGTCAAGTGAGGCTTCCAGAACCCAGCAGATTTCAGAGGCTCTCCAGTTTCTCCAACATGGTTTCTTTTTTACCCACTCATTGATGATCCTGGAATACATGCCCCGCCCCTTGGATCCTGGTTATAATATCCTAAACACATTAACTTATGTCTAACTCTACTTTCAAATGACAAACTTTTAATCTATCTTTGGTGTTTAATCTGTGTCCTCCCCGAGTCCAACATTATCTGGCTTTCTTCTTCCAGATAGACAAGTAAGAATATATTCTCTGGTATAAGCCAAACAAATCATCCAGTTCAAATATTCCTTATGACATGTGAATCGAGCCCACAAGCTACTCTTGGAAAGCATTGGATGAGAAAAAATTAAGCACTTATTCGTTGGAAGGACTGTTGTTGAAGCTGAAGCTCCAATACTTTGGCCACTTGATGCAAAGAGCCAACACATTGAAAAAGACCCTGATGCTTGGAAAGATTGAAGGCAAAAGGAGAAGGGAGAGGCAGAGGGTGAGATGATTAGAAAGCATCACTGACTCAATGGACATGAGTTAAAGCAAACTCCAGAAATAGTGGAGGACAGGAAAGGCTGGTGTGCTGCAGTCCATGGGGTTGCAGAGTTGGACACAACTTAGTAACTGAACAATAATATCAAGCCGAAGCATCTAAGCAGCTGGGTTGTTTGCCATTTTACAGTAAAATTTTCTCTGTTCTAACTAAAGTCATCAAAAGGTATGGGTTTTAATCCTTCATTACAATTGGCAAATGATTAAGTCCTGATCCCAGGGCCAGAAAAAACTTCACTCACACTCTATTCACACAGCAAGGTGTGTGATAATAAGATCCAGGTTTCAAAAGTAACTAGGAGAAGTTTTACTTGATGAAAGCTGAGGGGTTTGGAACCATAATTCATATAAGTAGGAAGCAATACTTTGGCCACCTGTTGCAAAGAACTGACTCATTTTAAAAGAGCCTGATGCTGGGAAAGATTGAAGATAGGAGGAGAAAGGCATGACAGAGGATGAGATGGTTGGATGGCATCACTGACTCGATGGATGTGAGTTAATGGACACGGGAGATGGTGATGGACAGGGAAACCTGATGTGCTGCAGTCCATGAGGTCACAAAAAGTAGGACATGACTGAGCAATTGAACTGAACTGAGGAATCAATTTGGACCAAGGTAAATGGTATTCAGTGTTTAGTCTGAAAATATAAATAAAGTACCAAAACTAAGATAATAGCTGAAAAACTAACATTTGACAAGATGAGATCGAGTGCATCCAGGGTGGTATGGCCGTAGACTGAAAAATTAATATTTGAGGGTCACAGGTGAGAGGAAGATAGCCAGGTCTAGGGGTTAGCCCATGGGTGGTCTGGAGCTAAGGCGTTGTGTCCGGTGCTGGGGTCTTCTTTCATTTGGTGACGTGGGTGTACAGCAGCGGTTGGGCACGGTAAGCCATTTCTTCTCTGCACCATGGTTTCTTCTTGTATAGGGGTCATCACATCTGTCTCATATTTTGTACTGAACCACATATGGGGGAAAATTAGAAGGCGACACAGCACAAATGTGCAAGAATTGCTTACAAGACAAACGTTAGTTGAAGTTTACCCTTAAACAGATGGTGCTCTCTTCCTGGCCTTCTGCAGGCCATGGTTCTTGCCATGAAAGCAAACTTACAAGTCGCTCCAGCTGTTCCCAAATCTCACCCAGGTTTGTGGCCGTCATCCCAGGCAGGGATGACGGTTTGCTTTAGCTCCATGACCTTTGGATGAGAACCTTCCACTCCAGCAGGGATTCTCCATTCTCCAAGGGCTCACCGGAGGGGCCACGAACAAAAGATGGTTTGTGATTGGGTGTAAGACAGCATGTGTTTTTGCTTTTGTTTGTTGTGGGGCTTTTCATTGTTGGTGTTAATGCAGGTGATAGCAGGTGGTTGTCTGCAAAGCACCAGCCTAGGACACCTGTTCTCACCTCCATGCTTTTCACCCCTCTTGTCTCAGAAGGGAGAAGCACGTTGGCTTCCTCTTGTTTATATGGTATAATATGCAAGTATAATTATATATGTATATATGTATAAAACATGGTGTGTATATATAAAACATTGTACTTCCATCTTTTAATTTTATTTTTTACTGAGTAAAACTGATTTACAATGTTGTATTATTTTCAGGTGTGCAAAAAAGTGATTTGGTTATACGCATATATGTGTATACACACACACATACACACATAGGCTTCCCTGGTGGCTCAATAGGTAAAGAATCTACCTGCAATGCAGAAGACGCATGCAGGAGGTATGGGTTTGATCCCTGGGTTGGGAAGATACCCTGGAGCAGGAAATGGTGACCCAATCCAACATTCTTGCCTATAAAATCCCATGGACAGAGGAACCTGGCAAGCTGCAATCTGATGGGTTGCAAGAGTATATATTATAAATATATATGATATACATATTATATAAATACATATATTATTCTTCAGGTGTTTTTCCTTCAGGTTATTCTTCGGGTTATTTTAAGATATTGAATTTACTTCCCTGTGCTATACAATAGGTCCTTATCTATCTACATATGGTAGTGTGTGTCTACGTATATATGTATATATAATAAGTGAAAGTCACTCACTCATGTCTGACTCTTTGCAACCCCATGGACTATAGAGTCCATGGGATTCTCCAGGCCAGAATACTGGAGTGATAGCATTTCCCTTCTCCAGAGGATCTTCCCAACCCAGGAATCGAGCCCAGGTCTCCCACATTGCAGGCAGATTTTTTACCAGCTGAGCCACAAGGAAAGCCCAAGAATACTGGAGTGGGTACCCTATCCCTTCTCCAGGGGATCTTCCCAACCCAGGATTTGAACCGGGGTCTCTTGTGTTGCAGGAGAATTTTTTACCAACTGAGTTATCAGGGAAGCCCTCATGTATATACAATAGTTAAATACTATTGTAATAAGCTCATGTTTATTAGGGACTTGTAATGGGCCAAATATTATTCAGAACACTTTCAACATTCACTTCTCTCAACAACCCATCTAATGAGGGACATGTCAGTACCCAAATATAAAGATGAAGATGTCAAAGCACAGGAAGGTCCCCAGGTGATGCACCTGGTCAGGGTGAACAGAATTTGAACCCAAGCAGTTGGCTCCAGAGCCAGCACTCCCATCATTTAGATCCTCCCTTGCCTCTGCCTCTGTGTGTGTGATGGAGAACTAGCATGGATGTCACAATTTGAGGAGCAACAGACTTGCCAGGAAGCATAATGCAGTGCCTTCATCTGACCTCTCTCTATGGAAAGCACATCTCTCAAGTCTCAGCATTTCATTGCCTCCTTTATAGGTGATGTCATCTATCTGGTGATAGATGTCATCTATTTGGTGATAGCCCCAAAACTCACCTTATGTCTTCCCTTCATGTGCCATAAACATGTCAGCTGCCTCCTTTGGACTTTATTTCTGCACTGAACTGTTTTATAATTGAATGCATGAATATATCGGATGCTACAATTTAACAGATTTATCCACTTCATCTTTTCATGTTAACTACACTTCTAAATAGAGCTTTGGTCCTGGGTGTTCTTTGGAAGGAATGATGCTAAAGCTGAAACTCCAGTACTTTGATATGAAACCCACTCTTAAATCTGAAGCTGCTGCTTATCCTATAACATGGTGAATCATTAATTAAAAAGAGAATTTTTCCTTAGTTAATTTTTTAAACATATTTAGATAAAGTAGTTAATATATGGCACTTATAGGCCCAATCATTTCAATATACTGATATTTAACATAGTTAAGTCATTTAGCCTAATGACTCAAGGATTGAGCATACAGTTTTCATAAATGTTTAAATAACAAAGCCAGTTTCACACAGGTGCCGGAAGCCAGCACGGGAGATCCCACCCATGACAAGGTCCTGTGGAGAGGCCTGATGGGCAAGGCAAGGCAGGTCTCAAGGGGTCCTCTGTCTGAGCATCTACCCCAAAACCAAAATCTGTTTACTGTCTGCTATACTATACTCTTCTGACATTACCACCTTTTCTCTGGAAAGAGTTAATTCAGAGCCTCAGTTAACAGTCTCCTGCATATAAAAAGAATGTCTCGGCTTAACCCCTTTGATGGCTTTCTAACCTATCTGACCAGTCTGCCTGGTCTGCCTGGACTTTACAATTCACAATTCGTTGATTGTTTACAGCCCCCAACTGTGAGAGGCACAAAGTTTAAAACATCTTAAAGATATAGAGCCTTTTAGAGTTAAGAATTAGTTTGGCGAAGAGTTTGTTGGGTTTGTTGAGTTTGTTTGTGGGCAGGCCTCCATATACTTTATCTTTTAGGCACCTGGGAAGGTATTAATCAATGTAAATATGCAGAAATAGGAATGCAGAAATAGGAATATAGTAGTTTTGATGTTAGCAATACTGGACTTTTGAGTTAATTAATTTTCTCTTTGTTATAAATCACTGTACTCCTTTTACTTGATATAAATAGTTGTATCCTTGCTATGTAAGAATGTAAATTTATTTAGTGCTTTCTGAGAGTGGCACCAGACTTTGGGAAGAACAACACAAATAAGTCTTCTGGTTGACAAACCCTTATCAGAAAAGGGCCGTAAAGTGTTAATTGGCCTTCTGGCCAGAAGATGATGTAAATCACCCAAGACTTGTGTATAGGACTAAGTATGCAGAGAGAAAGCCTGGTCTCCATGAGTCAGGGCTGCTGACGCTGCATAATTTTATATTATCCGTTGATCTCTATGTACAAAAAAGGTATAAAAGGCCTTTACAATAGAGGAGGTGCCAATCCCTGGACTGGTTTCCCCCATGTCTTTTCTTACTCTATTTTCTGGCTGAATTCCCATCTGGGGCATGGAAGCTTGCCATGTCTGCTTACTTGCCCCGGCTTTTAAGATCCACGCAAGAGGGAGCCCAAGGTGGGGCACCCCTCGCTATTCAAGAGGACGCTGGTGGCCTAACGTAGATGGTGCAAGGTCCTTGTCTTGGAACTTTATTGGTTTTCCACGTAAACCAAATTATTCAGCATCTTTTCTCCACTAAATTTTCCTACTATACTATTTCTTCTTAATTTCTTTTATATTTCTAAATAAATAAGTTTTCCTCGCCTACGCCATCTCCCATTTGAATTACCCTGGATCCACCGGGGCTGGACCCTGGCACACAGGCAATGCTTTTTGCCCATGAGTGTGACCCTCAGCCCCTTATTCAGCTGTCCTTGATTTTTACTACATCTGAGAGTCTGAGACAGTTTTCCAATATCAATAGGAAAAAAAAAACTGAACTTTCTTCATTAAAACTTCAGTCCAGCAGGCGAGAGTCTAAGTGAAGTCTTCAAATATGTTTGGTCCATAGTCTTCTCTGGACATCAAAATGAAATCAGGACATTTAGTGTTGCTCTTAAGGGGAAAAATGTTTTTTCTCATGGGACCTTTATGTACTTAGTTTTATTCCCTCAGGGAAAATGTACACAATGAACATTTAATGTGCACTGAGCAAGTTGTAAACTTTAAACCAGATTATCTTTCACTTCTTCCTGGCTTCCTGACCCTGAACTACTATGATTCCAATTTTTGTTTGTTTACAGCCTACCCAGTGCCTGGAAGCCCATAAATAGGATTTCTCATAGTCACAAACCTCTATCTCATAAATTAGGAAACTGAGCAATCATTTCTGTAACTATTTCAATAGTAGTATCAGTCAGAGTTCATCTCTGGAAAGACCACAAGTGTGCTGGGATCTCTTGGGAACAAACTATTTGAACATCTGGGCTGGATTTACCTGACTAGGGCAGACCCACCAGTGGTAATCTCCTTTTTGATGAATTTTTAAACCAACTGAGGAGGAATTGTAACACCCATGAAGAATTCCTTTATATTGGCACCTAAGTTAGTTTTTGTTTGACTGCCTTGAGATTGTAACAGAGTGGGCACATCAGAAAGTCGTCAGAGTGCTGGAGCTGGTTTCTTACAGCATTAAAATAAGCACACATTCTATCACAACATATTTTCTCTTACAAAGTGGTCTGTAGCTTTTGGTTCTCTGGAGGAAACAGTTACAGACGAAGTGTGCTATCTTTTCATCAACAAATTATCCACTGTAGGGGATGCATGCATGCATGCTAACTCATATCGAACTCTTTGTGGCCCGAGGGTCTATAGCCACCAGGCTCTTCTGTCCATGGGATTTCCTAGGCAATAATATTGGAGTGGGTTGCCATTTCCTTCTCCAGGGAATTTTCTTGAGCCAGGAAGCAAACTTGGCGGCTTTGATCTGCATTGCTGGTAGATTCTTTACCCCTGAGCCACTCCTACAAGGTGATAAAAAAAAGTTTTTAGTAAGTTGAGAAAACTCTTTTCCATCTGAGGATAGCACCATGTCTCCAATTTTTTTAGTAGGAGAGAAGCACAGACCCTCTGGAAATTCAGTGTGATGTAGTCTTAGAAGAGAATCAGCCATTTCACTAGTAATGAGCAAAGCGGTGTGGAACTACTTCTGATGAGTTTCTTTGTTCCTATTGTGTTTAACTTCTACAACTACTAATGCAAATAATTACATCTTGATTCGTATTTTGCATAATATTTTATCAATCATCACCCTAAATATAAAGTCCCTTGGGGGCCTGCGCATCCTGTGCTCCCCACAAGCAATAGGCATATGTTCTGAATTCAAACCTCCGTGAGCACGTGTTTCCCTATAGTTGTTGTGGTTCAGTTGCTAAGTCGTGTCTGACTCTGCGGCCCCATGGACTGTGCCACACCAGAATGCCCTGTCCTTCCATACCTCCTGGTGTTGGCTCAAACTTACAAACAATGCATGAAAATTTCAAAGGGTAGTGAAGGACTCACACCAGCCCAAAGGTTAGGAAGATGATAGAAAACTGATAATGAGACAAGAACTTCTGACATCAGCAACAGTAGTAATATTAAAACCATCAATAATCTGGTGTTATTTAAGACAAGACCTGGCGCTCTGCACTCCATAATTACAACCGGTATCACCCTACATTCTAATGCAGCAATCATTAACTTTGGGGAGGACTACCCAGACAATTAAGGAAGGTGAATATATGTCCAGGAGCACATGATTAAATGAACTTAGGTGTCCGGAAAGTTTTTCTGTAGAAATTGTTTCAGCAGCTGAAATTTCCTTGTCTGAGCAGAAGTCGTATAATTTTTACAAGGATGCTAAATAAATAGCACTGTTTATATATTTATGGCCCTTTTCATACCAGCCTTTGGGATTGGAATATATCCACTCAGAACTGCTGGCAAGTTCAGTATCTAGAATTCAGGTAAGACTACAAATAAGAAATGAAGTAAGATACAAGAAGGTATCCCTCTGTCTAAGGCTAGGAAAGGTCACATCACAAGAGGTGGAACATCAGGTAACAGTATGGATGGGGCACAGTCTTTGGTGCTAATGGTCCTGAGTTCAAATCCTTATTCCAAAAGCAGTTCTGTAACTTCATGAAAGTTGTATACTTTCTATATATATATATTTTTTTAGTTTTTAATTTTTTTAATTTTAAAATATTTAATTCTTACATGTGTTCCCAAACATGAACCCCCCTCCCACCTCCCTCCCCATAACATCTCTGTGGGTGCTGGAGAGGGTGTGGAGAAAAGGGAACCCTCCTATACTGTTGGTGGGAATGCAAACTAGTACAGCCACTATGGAGAACAGTGTGGAGATTCCTTAAAAAATTGCAAATAGAACTGCCTTATGACCCAGCAATCCCACTGCTGGGCATACACACCGAGGAAACCAGAATTGAAAGAGACACATGTACCCCAATGTTCATCGCAGCACTGTTTATAATAGCCAGGACATGGAAACAACCTAGATGTCCATCAGCAGATGAATGCATAAGAAAGCTGTGGTACATATACACAATGGAGTATTACTCAGCAGTTAAAAAGAATTCATTTGAATCAGTTCTGATGAGATGGAAGAAACTGGAGCCGATTATACAGAGTGAAGTAAGCCAGAAAGAAAAACACCAATACAGTATACTAACACATAGACATGGAATTTACTTTCTATATATTTTATATTTCTCATTTTAAAAATGGGCTAATAGATAGATGGAGAGCTTGGGATTGACACATACATACTGCTATATTTAAAACAGATAGCCAACAAGAACCTTCTATACAGCAAAGAAGTCTACTCAATACTCTGTGACAACCTAAATGGAAAAAGAATTTGTAAAATTCTTTTACAAATATGCATAACTGAATCAGTTTGTTGAATACCAGAAACTAACACAACGTTGTGAATCAACTACACTCCAGTATAAAATTAAATTTTTCCAAAAAAGGGGGGGCTAATAACCCCTGCCAAGTCGCTTCAGTCATGTCCGACTCTGTGTGACCCCATAGACGGCAGCCTACCAAGCTCTCCTGTCCCTGGGATTCTCCAGGCAAGAACACTGGAGTGGGTTTCCATTTCCTTCTCCAATGCATGAAAGTGAAAAGTGAATAGCCCCTACCAACAGAATTATGTTAATTATTTGAAATGCATCAAGTACTAGTCACAGTAGCAATGCATTATATGGGTTCTACCAACATTTTCAGTGATTACAATAAAGGCAGCAGAAGAATTTAGGAGCCAGCTCAGAAGGCGCAGAGCAGAAGCTGAGATGTCTTCTATGAGTGGCTTGCAGTAAAGGTAGGTGTATAAAGGTGCATGCTTAGAAGCCGTATCTACTTCAGCATCTGATTCCCTGAAACAAAATGAAGTTCTGGCCAGGAAATAAGCTTCCTTCAGGACACAGACAAAAGGGTTGCAGTGATAAAGAAGCCTGCATATCAGTAACATATGAATCTGCTCATTGAAATAGATGTGGGGTTTTGTAAAACAAAAAAATGGGATCTCTCTCTGAACCCTGCTTTCCTTCCATAGGAGAGTGTACACCTATACTTGCCCTGCTTACTGCCATCAAAGGGTGCTTAACAGTTGTTCCTGGTAGGCTTGGGCAGTTCAGGAATTCATTAGGTGGCACCATCAATATCACATCATGTCCTGTTTAATTGGTTTTTTCCTGCGAAAGGAGAAAATAGTGGACAACTGCAGAAGTGAATGGAGCCCAGAGAGCCCCCCTGTGAATAGATATTGGCTCTGGCCACATCCAAGAACTCCAACGATGAGAAGCCCATTCACTGATCACACACAGTTTTTGCTGTCAGGAGCAGGGGGCAGGATGGCACTGCAGGTGGACAGAAAAGACAGGACCAAACAACAAGACTGAAAGAATAGTATGATGTAGCTTCTTCACCTGCCTCCAGTTTGTGTTGTGTGGCTTCCAGAGACCTTTGCTCTAGCTTCTCTGAAAAGCGTTTTCTGTTTCTAAACTAAACCCAGCTTTGTTTCTCAAAGCAAAAGCAACAACAAACCATTCTGTGTTTATATGAGACAGTAGCACAAAGCAGGCCTGACCTTTTCCTTGGTGAGCTAGTGAACAAAATAGAAACACAGGGTGGAAAGGCTAGCTAAGAAATAGATGCACAAAACATGGATAAGAGAGATGCATAAATATATATGAGGATGTTGAGAAATCATCACACTTTGTGACAGAGAGGCATTCTTTTAGACATTTAAACATCCTTGCACTTGAACTCCTCTGTAATGCACCTGTCAAGTAATTTTCCTGGAATTACAAATTATGTTCAGGGAAAGAGAGTTTGTGTACATCTGCTCAGTTGTGCCCAACTCTTTGCAACCTTATGCCTGTAGCCTGCCAGGCTCCTCTGTCCATGGGATTTTTCAGGTGAGAATTCTGGAGTGGGTTGCCATTTCCTCCTCCAGGGGATCTTCCTGACCTAGAGATTGAACCCATGTCTCCTGGGTCTCCTGCATTGTAGGTGGATTCTTTACCTGCTGAGCCATCATCATCACAGAATCTATGAAATCCAACACTAACTTCAGTCTGGAAGCTTCCTTTGAGTGAAACCAAAATCTTAATCCATGATGTTTTCGATCCTGGGTTCATGTTCTAGCTCTTCATTTAGCTCCATGCAGAACAAGAATGAGCTTTCCTAGCTTTCCTAGCTAGCCAGTAAGTTTATATCACCTTCCTGGGTATCAGGCTTTTCTTCCATAAGGAGAAGGTAACAAAGGTGGTTACTTCACAGGGTGGCTGTAAAGACAATGAGATAATCCAGGTAAGACTTATCATCTGATTTGAAGCAGATAAGTATTCTTATTCGCTAAATGTTAGGAATTTCTATGAGTATTAAGTTACATGTGACAATTTTTCAAACACTTTAAGACGTTTATGATCTAGATTATCATCGGGGAATGCAATCTTAGATGTGAAGAAATTCAGTTCTCTAGATCCACCTCACCAAGCCTTTAGGAAGAAACTTCTACTGGCCAGAGAATGGAGCACAAAAATGAACAAAACATAAGCTCTGTAAGAATAAGTGAGCAGGTGGCAATAGTGGTAAAGAACTTGCCTGCCAATGCAGGTGATGTAAGAGATATGGGTTCAATCCCTGGGTCATGAAGATCCCTTGGAGAAGGAAATGGCAGCCCACTCCAGTATTCTTGCCTGGAGAATCCCATGGACAGAGGAGACTAATGGACTACAGCCCATGGGGTCGCAAAGAGTTGGCCATGACTGAAGCGACTTAGCACACAGCACACACGGATAATCTATAATACAGAGTGGATGGGGGAAAGGAGACCCAGCCGTGTGGATAAGACAGTAGTGGATTATGACCTTGCTGGCGGCATTTGGACAGTCTTGGATAAAGAGCTTTGACAGTTCCAAGTGGGGAAGTGGTTTTCCATTCTCCACTGCATGGTCTCACTAAGCAGAAGATAACCAACAGAACTTCACACCAGGAACATCAGTTATTATATATGTTCTGGAGAGAACTGGCAAACTTGGAGTGAAGTCTAAAGTCTGCAAGTAAGTAGGTATCTGTGTGCAATGAATTGGATGTTTATGTCTCTCTAAAATTCATACATTGAAACCCTAACACCCAATGACATTAGGAGGTGGGACCTTTGGGACATAATTAGGTCATGGAGGTGGAACTCTCGTGAATGGATTCATGCCTTTAAGAAAGGGCATCAGAGGGCTTTCTTGCTTGTTTTTCACCATGAGGATGCAGAGAGATGTCATGCAGTCTGCAATTCGGAAGCAGGCTTTCACCAGAGCCCAAACCTGTTGGCACTCTGATCTCTGAGTGTCAGCCTCCAGAATTGCGAGAAATCCATTGTGTTGCTTACAAGCTTCCAAGTCTCTGGTATTTTGCTACAGTAGCCTACATGGATGGAGATCCCCTGTGATCCTGGGTACGTGGGCAAGAGTCTGCATTTCCTGTGAGTTGAGTGTGTGGATCAGATGTCCTCTAGACCCTTTCAACTTCATTACCATGAAACAAGCCTGTCTGGTTCCTGGGGGTGGGGAGCAGGGGAGAGAGTTCCCAGTCTGCTCAGAGTCGACCATAGAAGACACTGGAGGCGTTGGAATAGAGGGTGAGGTGAAGTCAAAGAGTGGAGAAAGCACACGTCGTGCCTAGGAACCTTCCAGCGCAACTACTTAAAAGAAGTGGGAATAGCTTACTCAAATCAATTGAAACCTGACCATTCAAGCCTCTAGGTCTTGGAACAGGGGGTGATTTTCAGTCTATCCTTACTGAGGATCCTTTATGCTCCCAAGGCCAAAGGGAAGATATATACTTTTGTTTTTGTTCAAAGGCTGAAGCTTGAAAGTGAAAATGAAAGTGAAGTCGCTCAATCGTGTCCAACTCTTTTGTGACCCTGTGGACTGTAGCCCACCAGGCTCCTCAGTCCATGGGATTCTCCAGGCAAGAATACTGGAGTGGGTTGCCATTTCCTTCTCCAGGGGATCTTCCCGACCCAGGGATCGAACCCAGGTCTCCCTCATTGCAGGCAGACGCTTTAACCTCTGAGGTTAACTTTAGACAATTCTGCTTTTAGTCTGACAGCACCACACACACAAAATCTAAAAAAGAGTGGCCCACGGGCTTCAACCAAGGTGAGGAAAAACATAGCAGGAGCAAAGAGTAAAACACAAGTTAATGTTCTGATACAAATAAACACCAGTTATAATCTAACTGGGCAGGAGAGCAGCTGGAATTCTAGGAAGTTATTCTTTGTGGGTCTCAATGGGTTTCTGCAAGAGTTTTGCGCCCTGGGGCTTCCTTCTTGGCTCAGATGGTTAAGAATCTGACTGCAATGAGGACGACCTGGTTCAGTCCCTGGGTTGGGACAATGCCCTGGAGAAGGGAATGGTAAACCATGCCAGTATTCATTCCTGGAGAATTCCATGGACAGAGAAGCCTAGCAGGCTACAGTCCACGGGGTCACAGAGTTGGACACAACTGAGTGACTAACACTTAGGGCCCTGGGGGGTTTTACACAATGATAGTCTACCTCCCTCTCCTGACTCAGTCTTCCTCTTTCAGTGTCAGGAAAAGCCCAATTTGGCCTACATCTTACTTTGTGTGTGTGTTGTACATGAGCCCTCCCTATGAAAATCATGCACATTTAATAAATACAAGTGATTCAAAGAGGTGTCAAAGTCTATTCAGTTCAATAAGTGTCTGAATCCAAGACGGACCTTTTCTCCTGATTAATACTCATTGCATCCCATTGGCTCCATTTATTTGCACCCCATTTACTCCATTTATTTACAATCCTCAGGACCTGTTTCTTCTCCAACATCCCTTTTTATTTCCATTTCAATCAGGAGAATTTTTTTATGCCTTTCTCTGGTCCTTGAAACCTGCATTTCACTGATTTCAAATTAGAGATTCTTCCCCCTTTGCTGACAGAAGGTCCTTTATTGCCATGAACTCAGGGATTCAAGGATGTATCAGAGAGGACAATTTTAGTAAGGCTGAATATGTATGGATAAATATGAGGCCTTCCATCTAAGTGAAGATGGAGTGTAGAGAAACCGAAAATCACAAGTTTGGGGGTTAAACATAGGTGCTGATGATCACTAAGAAAAGTTTGGAAGAAGTAAATAATTTTGTGATACTGTTATATATTCTACCAAATAAAACTCACTTTTGCTAAAAGTCCAAATAAAGGGCCAATGCAAGTAGACACACAACACAATTCCAACAGAATAATTAGTGTGTGACCTCTGCAAATTGCCAACATTTGCTGGATCATCAAAAAAGCAAGAGAGTTCCAGAAAAACATCTATTTCTGCTTTATTGACTATGCCAAATCCTTTGATTCTGTGGATCACAATACACTGTGGAAAATTCTGAAAGAGATGGGAATACCAGACCACCTGACCTGCCTCTTGAGAAATCTATATGCAGGTCAGGAAGCAATAGTTAGAACTGGACATGGAACAACAGACTGGTTTCAAATAGGAAAAGGAGTACGTCAAGGCTATATATTGCCACCCTGCTTATTTAACTTATATGCAGAGTACATCATGTGCTGGGCTGGATGAAGCACAAGCTGGAATCAAGTTTGCCAGGAGAAAAATCAATAACCTCAGATATGCGGATGACACCACCCTTATGGCAGAAAGTGAAGAAGAACTAAAGAACCTCTTGATGAAGGTGAAAGAGGAGAGTGGAAAAGCTGGCTTAAAACTCAGCATTCAGAAAACAAAGATCATGGCATCTGGTCCCATCACTTCATGGCAAATGAATGGAGAAACAGTGGAAACACTGGCAGACTTTATTTTGGGGGGCTCCAAAATAACTGCAGATGGTGACTGCAGTCATGAAATTAAAAGACACTTACTCCTTGGAAGGAAAGTTATGACTGACCTAGACAGCATAATAAAAAGCAGGGAAGCCTGGCTTGCTGTAGTTCACAGGACTGCAAATAATCGGACATGACTGAACAACAACAAATAGTTTTAAGAAATAATAAGAGCATTAATCTTACAATTATTTTAAAAGAGTTTGAACCAAGTTAATTCAGAAAAGCTAAGATGAAGCCATGTGACCTTGAGCATATTCTTGCTCCTTATTTGGCCTCATTTTCCTTATTAGACAACTAGGGAGTCTGAACGAGAGGAGACCTGAGATCTCTTCCAGGTTCAACATCCACATGATAAAGGAGACAGCCATGATTTCCCTTGTATGAATGAAATTCTTTAGAGGAAATAGAGCATGTGGTATTTATTTATTTAGACTTTCTAACTTTAAAAACAATTATTGACATGCAGTTGAAATTGTAATGTTAATTTCTGCTGGACAGCAGAAAGTGTCTCAGTCTTAGATGTTTTCACATTCTTTTCCTTTGTGGTTTATCATAGCATGTTGAGTATAGTTCTCTGTATGATAAGGGAGGAACTTGTTCCATTCTGTATATACAAGTTTGCATCTGCTAATCCCAAACTTCCAACCCTTCGCTTTCCCTCCCTACCCTCTGGCAAACACAAGTCTGGTCTCTATATCTGTGAATCTGTTTCTGTTTCATAGATAAGTTCATTTGTGTTGTATTTTAGACTCCATGATATGCTATGATATTATATTTGTATTTCTCTGTCTTACTTACTTCGTTTAGTATGATGATCTCTGGATCTCTCCATGTGGCTGCAAATGGCATTATTTCATTCTGTTTTTATGTCTGAGCAGTATTCCATTATGTATATCTGCCACGTCTTCATCCATTCATCTGTTAATGGATGTTTAGGTTGTTTTCATGCCTTGGCTATTTTAAATAGTGTTGCTAAGAACATAGAGGTGCATGTATCTTTTTCAATTACAATTTTGTCTAGGTGTATGCCTGGGAGTGGGATTGCTGGATCCTGTGGCCACTCTATTTTTAACTATTTGAGGAACCTGCATATTGTTTTCCATAGTGGCTGCCTTAATTTGCATTCCTACCAACAGTATATGAGCACTGCCTTTTCTTTACAACCTCTACAACATTTAATTTTAGACTTTTTTAATATAAATTTATTTAATTGGAGGCTAATTACTTTACAATATTGCAGTGGTTTTGCTATACATTGACATGAATCCGCCATGGGTGTGCATGTGTTTTTTAATCATGGCCATTGTGACTGGTGGGAGGCAGTACTTTCTTATAGTTTTGAATTGCATTTATCTAATAATTAGTGATGATGAACATCTTTTCATGTGGCTGTTTGCTCTCTGCAGAGCATGAGGTCTTCAAAAAAATCACTTCATCTCAACCAAACCAGGGCTGTGAGTCAGAAGCTATACTTGGAATCTTTATAAGAGAAGTATCTGCAGCCATTCTCTCTAATTTCAGTTCAGTTCAGCTGAACTGAACTGTCTGGCTCTTTCTTTGTGATCCCATGGACTGCAGCATGCCAGGCCTCTAGGTCCATTACGAACTCATGGAGATTACTCAAACTCATGCCCACTGAGTCGGTGATGCCATCCAACCATCTCATCCTCTGTCATCGCCTTCTCCTCCCGCCATCAATCTTTCCCAGCATCAGGGTCTTTTCCAATGAGTTGATTCTTGACATTAGGTGCCCAACGTATTGGAGTTTCCAGCTTCAGCATCAGTCCTTCCAATGAATATTCAGGACTGATTTCCTTTAGGATGGACTGGTTGGATCTCCTTGCAGTCCATGGGACTCTCAAGAGTCTTCTCCAACACCACAGTTCAAAAGCATCCATTCTTTGGTGCTCAGCTTTCCTCACAGTCCAACACTCACATCCATACATGACTACTGGAAAAACCATAGCCTTGACTAGATGGACCTTTGTTGGCAAAGTAATGTCTCTGCTTTTGAATATGCTGTCTAGGTTGGTCATAACTTTCCTTCCAAGGAGTAAGCTCCGATAGCCTAGTGCAAATGTTCCTACCTTGCACTTCTGGAATGCCTTGAATATGCTCCAGGCTTGTGCAATTCCCTAAATCTGTAGGTAAATGTCATGCCCACCAGTATGCATATATGTGTATGTCCCTAAGATTATACATGTATTCCATATTCCTTCCTGTTCTTGGGAAAATGATCCATGGATTTTATTGGATTCCTTAAAGGACTCAATACATTCAAAATGTTTGGGAAGAACTACTCTTCTTATGCAAAGTACATGCTATAGACTAAATTGGGTCCCATCATATCCATAGGTAGCTCCCAAAGTGATGGTATTTGGAGGGCGGCCTTTGAGTGTTTAACCTAACATGACAAAATTGCCATTTATTTCTGCCAGCAAAAAGGGTTTACTTGGGAGCAGCTTAAAATTGCAATCTAGACATGAAATATGATAAACCATAGACAAATCTAGTACAGCAAAAGGAAGGGAACTTTTTTTATAGAAGGGAAAGGAAGTTGGGAGGGGTTGTTATAAACAAAACGTACATTGGAGGAAGCTGAGAGTTCAGTGGCTTTTCATTGGCTGAATTGGGACAGTCTCTCATTGACTGAGTTGTTGCCAGCAAAAGAGATAAATATTTATTTCTCCTGTTGGAGTTACTAAAGTAGTGTTACTTCCTTCTGGAGGAGGAGGTTACCACTCTTCCTTCTGTGATCTTTATTGATGTTGAGTGGCAGCTGCCCTTCTGGCACTCCACTCCACTTTAGTGAGGGTTCTCTTTATTAATGTTTGCAGGAAGTGATTAGGTTGAGATGAGGCCCTGAAGGTGAAGCCCTCGTTAGTGCCTTTATAAGGAGACTCCAGAGAGCTTCATTCTTTTCTCTCTCTGTCTCTCTCCCATGGTTATAGAAGACAGCTATGTATGAGCCAGGAAGAACCTCAAAGAAGAATCAAATTTGCCAATACTTTGATCTCAGACTTCCCAGCTCCCGAACTGTGAGAAAATGAATGTCTATGCTGAAAACCGCCCAGTCGATGGCATTCATAATGACATCCCAAGTAGACTAATACAGCATAAAACATTCCGTTTATGAGACTGACATTCTAAGGCAATTTTTCTCAATTACAGAATATACAGAACATGTCTGGAATCTTGAATATAAAAACATGATTTCTTCTGAGAGATGGAAACCGTGTAATTTTTTAAGGTATAAATTCTACTTATATTTTCCATATCACTTTGAAATTGAATGGCATAAATAAATAGTTTTTCTCCCTTTTACTTAATAGATAAAGAAACTGAAAGTCCTTTAGCTAGCTGAAGAAGGACTAACTGCTGAGTATAAATGCCCACTCCACTAAAATGCATGCTACTTAAAAGCAAAGAGCTAAGGGTTTATGGTCTACATATTTAACACTGACATAGCCTGGAAGCATGCCTTATAATTTCCTGGTTAGTGGAATAAAGCATGAACCAATCAAATAATGCCTGTTTCAAATAAGAACAAATTATTATTCATAATTGACTGGATTTTCTACTTAGGAAAATCAAAATAATTAATGTATTTGTTCCTTTTTCTAAGTCTTAAATAACTGATGGAGTATAAAATATAATTCCTACTAACTTTTTTAAATTGCTTCCTTTTGATTGTCTTACTCATGTTTTTCATTTTCTCCAGTTACTGCCAATTATGTGTGTATAAAAAAGTTTTTCATGGGTATTTATTGAATGACCTCTGTGTGCTGGAATAATGCATGTTTTTATTATCATTTTGTTTTGGTTGGTACTGGAGGTACAATGACAGAAACTGAGTATAGAATCTCTGCCTTCAAATTCTTAGTACAATAAAAGAGGGGCAAATACACTGGCAATTATAATATAGAGTTTGGCGAAGAAAAGTACATTTGGGTTTTTTCATTACATCTTATGGAAAAACCTGAACTAACTTTTTGGCCATCCCAACACAATATATTAGGTTCACCGTATTTTTTTGTGAGCTTAGTTTATATTTTCTTATTATAATAAGTCACACATTTGTTGTATTACTCTTCTAACCTCTAATTTGCATGTAGTTTTTAAAATTTTATTCTCCTGATTACATTTGCCAAATATTTACTTTTTCACTTAAAGATCCAACTGCTGAAGTTCTTTTGCAAGTCTATGGATTTTCAAGTGTTTAATGTGTTTTGCATTTCATCTCTATGACTTTACCTAAGGTTTGAGTTGTTATTGTTTTGCTTTTTAGCATGCTTTCCTTCCACTATTTTCACTCAATGTGTTTCATTTTTTATAAATCTTTGGCTGGTGCTAATTGAAGAAAGCCTCCAAAACAAAGAATAATTCATCTTTAGGCCCAAGGAAAATGACATTGGAAATGGCATAAAGCAGGAGACTGGGCACTTCTGCCTGTCAATAATCATTTGTGTCTCCTCCTGAATTCTTTTAGATGATACTCTCACAGCTGGCCTTTGGGTCCTGAAGTTCTCTTCTGACTGGGATCTAGAAACCAAGCATCCATTTAGGCATCTGTCAAGTGTAAGTGTGTGGGGTTCTAATCCTGATTCTGCCATGTAAGAAAGGAATATTTTTGCCTAATTGCCTAACGTCCTTCAGCTTTGATTTTCTGCTTTGGTGAAAATTAAAGTTCATAACACCAGCCTCCAAAGAATGGCATGATGTATACGGAAGGTGATAAAAATTTTGTCCACTAGCTCAGACATAGTAATTCTATTTTCTTTAAGTCAAATTAAAGGACCCCTTTATCCCAGCTTGGTAGGAAATTTAAGCTCAGTGAATATTGGACCATGGCATCCTTCAAGTGTGTCCCCAGCCTGGAGGTTTTATTGGCACTTAGAGAAAGGAGCCATGGCCTCTGGCCTTCAGGCCTGTCTGGTGGCCATAACATCCCCATTGTCTTCACTTCCTGTGGCTCCGGGAAGTCTGATGGCTTTGCTAGAAATCCAGTGTTTAGCTGATAGATATGCTGACAGTTGTCTGATGGGGACTGCTGCAGAGTAGAGCTGACCACAGTGGGAGGGACATGGAGGTCTCCATCTCCAGGGCAGTTTCCTCCTTACCAGGCTCACACAACCACTTGTCTTTCTTCCTTTTTCTCTCTTTCTCTTCCCCACTTTCCCTCCTTACTCAAAATTCCACCTGTATTTCCCTTTCTCTTCCACTGACAGCTCTCAATGAGTGTAGACTTTTACAAAGAACAAAAAGCGACATTAATTTCTGGGAACTTATGTTTTTACATTGGGAAAACAGGTTGCTGGCCTGTCCACAATTTGAACTGGGGTCAGTGGAAATGTAGGAAGCAGAAACATCAATGAAAATACTCCAGTCATTTACTTTGGCACAAACATAAAGTGCTGACAGCTCAAAAATGTATGAGTAACCCTTTCTTTTAAAAAAAATTGTAATTATTTGACAGATACAGAATTTCAGTTTGGGATGATAAAATGTTACAGAGATGAATAATGATGATGGTTACACAGCGATGTAAATTCACTTAATGCCATTGAACTGAACACTTAAAATTTAATACCAAACTTTATGTTTTATGTATTTCACCAACTTTAAAAAACATGCAGTGACTTCTTGTTATTGTTCAGTTGCTCAATTATGTCTGAATCTTTGCAACACCATGGACTACCCCATGCCAGGCTTCCCTGTCCTTCACCATCTCCCAGAGTTGGCTCAAACTCATGTCCATTGAGTTGGTGATGCCATCCAACCATCTCATCCTCTGTTGTCCCCTTCTCCTCCTGCCTTCAATCTTGCTCAGCATCAGAGTCTTTTCCAACAAGTTAGCCCTTCACATCAGGTGGCCAAAGTAGTGGAGCTTCAGCTTCAGCATCAGTCCTTCCAAAGAATATTCAGGACTGATTTCTTTTAAGATTGACTGGCTTGATCTCCTCACTGTCCATGGGACTCTCAAGAGTCTTCTCCAGCACCACAGTTCAAAAGCATCAATTCTTCAGCACTCAGCTCTCTTTATAGTCCACCTCTCACACACATACACGACTACTGGAAAAACCACAGCTTTGACTAAACTGAACTTTGTCAGCAAAGTGATGTCTTAGACACAATAAGAAAGAGCTCTTTATATGATCGCAAAGGTCCTTGCTTTTCCAAACATCTTTCCTTATGCTCATTGTGCCCTCCAGTTTTTGCTGTAATGGTGTTGTGTAAGAAACAACTTTAATATTTAAATGACTTACAATTAATATTTACCTCTCACACATATAAGATGCTAGGATTCTGCTCTAAGCCATCAGTTACTTCAGGAAGCCTGAACTGTCTTCTCATTCCAGGGCTCAAAAACAGAGATTCATCTTGAGTACTATTTTCTTATGGTGGAGGGCAGGTGTACAAGAGAGTTTGTAAATCTGGAGGAAATTCCCAGTGATTATGATTTTATGCTTGGAAATGGCACATGAACTCTTCCTTTTTTCCATTGACCAAAACATTGGGCCCATGCCCAAACCTAGCAACCACTTGACAGGGAAAGTTACCTCTCCCACAGAAGCAGGAAAGGCAAAGTTATCATTTGCTTTACAATAAGAAAATACACTGTAGTCTATGCTTCTGGTCACAAATATTCACTTTCTTTCCACAAAAACAAAAACAAAAACTTCTTATAAAAACGGCATCAGACTCACGATCCAGGATCTCATTATATTTTCCACATCAGATTCAAAGATGGTTCCTCTGATTCAGAGAACTATAAGCTAAAACGACTGGTGATTTTCTCATATCTAAAATATACTGGGTGAAACAGGGGCATGTCAACTTAGGAAATATTCACAGCCTAAAAATTAAGAGCTATGTTATCTTTGGTGGAGTTTTTTTTTTTTTTTTAACTTCAAGCCTAGGAAGCAGCATCCCAGGTAACCCTGAGAAAACTGTGCCAAGGAGGCGAGGTGGGGGAGCATGTTATATAGAAATTTTGTAGCAAGGGGCAGGTAGTATGAACATCAAAAGAGCATTGCTAATTAAAGGAGAGGTCCTATAGTCAAATCTATGGTTTTTCCAGTGGCCACGTACAGATGTGAGAGTTGGACCATAAAAAGGCTGACTGCCAAAGAATTGATGCTTGTGGTGCTGGAGAAGACTCTTGAGAGTCTTTTGGACTGCAAGGAGATCAAACCAGTCAATCCTAAAAGAAATCAACCTTGAATATTCATTGGAAGGACTGATGCTGAAGCTGAAGCTCCAATACTTTGGCCACCTGATGCAAAGAGCCAACTCATTGGAAAAGACTCTGCTGGTGGGAAAGACTAAAGGCAGGAGGAGAAGTGGGTGACAGAGGATGGAGTGGTTGGATGGCATCCCTGATTCAATGGACATGAATCTGAGCAAAGTTTGGGAAATATGAAGAACAGGGAAGCCTGGTGTGCTGCAGTCTATGGGGTCACAAAGAGTCAGAAACAACTTAGTGACTGAACAACAACAATGAAAGGAAAACCAGGTATCTCAGGTTAAGGGTTTAGCTCTTTTCTATGTATGGGAAGATGCAAGAGCCTTGGCTTACAGAAATCATTCCCTCGGCATGCATATCAGCTATCTGGGACAAGTATCCTGTGTTTCTACATCCTGAGTTTCGTTAGGGTTAACAGTAAGTAGGGAGGGGTTGATGGAGAAGGTGATGGCACCCCACTCCAGTACTCGTGCCTGGAAATCCCATGGATGGAGGAGCCTGGTGGGCTGCAGTCCGTGGGGTCACAAAGAGTCGGACACAACTGCGCGACTTCACTTTCACTTTTTACTTTCATGCATTGGAGAAGGAAATGGCAACCCACTCCAGTGTTCTTGCCTGGAGAATCCCAGGGATGGGGGAGCCTGGTGAGCTGCCATCTATGGGGTCACACAGAGTTGGACATGACTGAAGCAACTTAGCAGCAGCAGCAGGGCAGGGCTGAAGGTAGGGCCTGCAGTCAGTCCATTCTAAAGGAGATCAGTCCTGGGTGTTCATTGGAAGGACTGATGCTAAAGCTGAAACTCCAATACTTTGGCCACCTCCTGCGAAGAGTTGACTCATTGGAAAAGACTCTGATGCTGGGAGGGATTGGGGGCAGGAGGAGAAGGGAACGACAGAGGATGAGTTGGATGGACAGCATCACCGACTCGATGGACATCAGTTTGAGTAAACTCTGGGAGTTGGTCATGGACAGGGAGGCCTGGCGTGCTGTGATTCCATGGAGTCACAAAGAGTCGGACACAACTGAGCGACTGAACTGAACTGAACTGAGATGGCAGACATTCTTTCCTTCCCAATTTCCCTCAGGGCTCACTGGCTCTTGCTGAAGGGCTGCAGTCACTGATGACTGTGACATCCTTTGTTTACTGATAGAGCAGCAAATATTCCATTTCTCAGACAGGATAACCAAAATGAACACCCTCATGTGTAAGGGGAAGATTAATGGTACATATTACTAGACAGTAGAATTTGTGCATTTTCTTAGGTTCTTATTGTGAGTGAGTGCCCACTGTCTCAAGCTAAGAAATATGCTTTGATCATCCCCTGGTTCCTCTCTCTGGGAGCAGCTTCCCAGCATTGCCCTCTGGCTCTTAAATCCAAACTTAGAGAAGGCATTCTCTTCCCATTGTCCTCTTTGACCACATCCAAAGAGAATGATAGAGACAATGCCCTTCTTAAGGCTTACACAGCTTTCTAAGCATGCTTTCTGACCATCAGTATTTGGGGGTTCTATGCTAGCAACCCTTTCAGATGTCCCCTGCTAATTCCCTATGATATTTATGCCTTGGTATAGTTTCCCTCCACACTGTAACAGGGTTCATCTGTGTGACCAACAGCACACTGTGGGAGCCATGGCAATGTCACTTTCAAGACTGGGGTCCTAAGAGCTAGTGTAGCATTTGCCTTGTCTTCTTGTATTACTCACTCCGGAGGAACCAGTTCCCAGGCCGTAAAGATCCAATAAGCAGCTCTACAGAGAAGCCTGTATGACAAGAAACCGAATCTTCCTGCCAACAACCATGTGAGCAAGCCATCCTGGAAGTAGATCAGTCCAGCACACATTAAGCATTCAGATGGCTGCAATCAGTTTCCAAATTAATCAGCTTTTACTGTTGTCACCCCTCATAAACGTTATCAAACATTTAGTGAGTTTCCATAGCAAGTGTCTATTTCTTGTGACTCTGTGTCTTGTGGCTCTGTGTCAGGGCAGGCTTAAATCCATCTAATGAATCTTCTTCATTGAAAAGGGAACTTTTCAATGAGAGTACTATAAAAGGATTTATGTGGCCATCTTTACTGTTTTAACAGCATAACTATAGCTAAGTGAAGCTACAACATACTCTTTGTTTGTTTTTACAGCAGACTTCATTGATCCCTCATGAAAACGCTAACCAAATCTTTGGGTGTTGGCTTATTTCCTTTGTGATTTATGTCCAAAAAATGTGTGTGTGTGTGTGTGTGTGTGTGTGCTCAGAAAAATGCATAATAAATTCAATTAAGCTTTATGATATGAAGAGAATATGCCCTACCAGAGTCAGAACCCATTAGTCCAGAACCCTGAGTTCTAGTCTGAGAACCACCATAAGTCTGCCACCCTGGCAAAGAAACTCATCAGTCTAGACCTCCTTTTCCTTATTGATCAAGGGAGCCAATCATGGTTTGTTCACAAGTCATCTTTAAAAAGAAGGAAAAAAGAGAAAACTGTAATGGAAGACAGAATTTTTACCTGTACAGTGGGATACTGTTCAGCCAATAAAAGTTACGTTTTAAAATTATTTAATAGCATGCAAACTGTTTCCGACACATCTCTGGATGCAGACAACAAAACAGTAGATACTATTGATATATGTTAAAAAATAATTCTCACTTTGTTGTGGAATTAGGCTTAATTATTTCTTTTGAATGGTTATCTTACCACAAAAGTTATTCATTTAGAATAACATCAGTTCTGAGTAATGATGTAAAAGAAAATGGGATATACTCTTTTCAACCATACAACTCTGTTTTACATTGAAAATAGTACTTTAAAGCTATTTGAAGAAATAACAATATGTTTGCAAACTATTTGAGATGATAAAAAGGCAAGCTGTTGTTCCATCAGTAACTCATATCCAACTACTTCTGTCTTTATGGACTACAGCACACCAGGCTTCCCTCTCCTTCACAACCTCCCGGAAACTGCTCAGATTCATGTCCATTGAGTTGGTAACGTTAGCTAACCCTCTTACCCTTGGCCAATTCCTTTTCTTTTCCTTCATTCTTTCCCAACACCAGGGTCTTTTCCAAAGAGTTGCCTCTTCACATCAGGTAGCCAAAGTATTGGAGCTTCAGCAACAGTCCTTCCAACAAATACTCAGAGTTGATTTTCTGTAGGATTGACTGGCTTGATCTCCTGGCAGTTCATGGGACTCTCAAGAATCTTCTCCAGCACCACAGTTTGAAAGCATCAATTCTTTGGCACTCAGCCTTCTTTATGGTCCAGTTGTCACATTCTTACATGACTCCTGGAAAAACCATAGCTTTGACTAAATAGACCTTTGTTGACAAAGTGATATCTATCCCTGCTTTTTAACACACTGTCTAGCTTTGTCATAGATTTTCTTCCAAGGAGCCACTCAATAATCGCAAGTGATTCCGGGCCAGTAGAGCTGCCTTTTCCCTACAGGGCAGAAACTGCTGCTGCCAGGAAGAACAAGGGGATAGAATCCTCCCTACTGGTACTAATCCTGTGAGGAAGGGAAAGAGAGAGAGAGGTGGAGACCTGCAGGCCAACCCAGGAAGGACCGGACTCCAGCTTCTAAGTTTCCACAATGGAAGTCAACCAGGCCTTGAGCAGGGCTGTGCTGGGGTGCCTGCAACTTACTTCTTGCTTTAAACTTCTAAACTCAGTAATGGAATTAAGTCATTCCACTTCCCCAGGAGAGATAGAGTCCCATGGTGGGGGAGATGAACTAGAACATCAGACTCGTGGCACTTCCTGCCTGTGACCTACAGCATCTCATTTGGGAGGAAGCATGGTCATGCCCCAGCATTAAGGATGACCCAAATACTTTCTCAAGTGAAAGCACACAGGGCTGGAAGCCACAGTTCTCATATACAACTGGGCCTCAGCTTCTTTATCTGTTGTTTGTTCCCACATTTATGGTATTGCTCTTGGGCCAGCCACTGTATTAAACAGAACTGAAGTAAAAAGGATTTAGTCCATCCCTTCACCTTGAGGCACTGGAGAGGAGATGAACCTGTAAACACAGGTTTCTAACATCTCTCTAGACTCTGCAATTCTGAGTTTGATATAGCAGCGATATGGTATAGCATGAGAGCTCTGAGTCAAGGAAAAGGTGGACGTGATCTTAAAACCGCTTACTGAAGAGAAAGGTTCTTAGCCTGTTATAGAAGCTTCAGTCTTAGATACAGAACTCTCAGATGAGTCCTCTTGAAGGCAGAAGCAGTGTCAAGGGTATGGAGAGATGGGAGCTGTTCACAAAACTGAAAAGTCTAGACAAAGAGAAGAAGTGTCGGGTTTGGGGTAGGGAGAGAGATAAAGGAATTCAGAGTAAGAGCTTTATTTCTGAGAAGCTCATTGTTCCTGACTCAGGGACATTTTAGCTTTCGAGTTGCCAAATGAATCCGTGTATGATTCATGAGACCAATCATAAAAAAATACTTTGTATAAAATCTTTTAAAGGACTCCTTCTGATCCCAAAATCTAAGATAAGGTGGCTGGTAAGACGTGTACGATCTAACTCTCATCCCTCTCAAAGATTCTCCCCTTGAATTCTATGATCCAAATGAGCCAAGTTTATTTCCCTTCCCTGAACAGCATTCTGTCTTTCTTTGGTATGTAGACACAGCTTGCCTCTACCTGGAGCCCTGAAGCTGAATCCCAACTCTGTACCCCAACACCAAATTAATTCTTAGAGACAGAGTTTTTGGTGAGGTAGAAAAGAATAACTTTATAAAGAAAGCTGAAGAATTGATGCTTTTGAATTGTGGTGCTGAAGACTCTTGAGAGTCCCTTGGGATGCAAGGAGATCCAACCAGTCAATCCTAAAGGAAATCAATCCTGAATATTCATTGGAAGGACTGATGTTGAAGCTGAACCTTCAGCTCCAATACTCTGGCCACCTGGTGTGAAGAACTGACTCATTGGAAAAGACCCTGATGCTGGGAAAGACTGAAGGCGTGAGAAGGGGATGACAGAGGATGATATGGTTGGATGGCATCACCGACTCAGTGGACATGGGTTTGAGTAAACCCCCTGGAGTTGATGATGGACAGGGAAGCCAGGCTGGCCTGCTGCAGTCCATGGGGTCACAAAGAGTCAGATATGACTGAGCACCTGAACGGAACTGAAGTCTGATGGTACTTCTAGGATCCCTCCTCCTGGTTCAGGTCCTCATATGGTCCTTCCCTCCCCACTTTCCTCTTTTCCTCACTAACTTATTAGCCTTGTGAGGATGAGGCCTTGCCTATACAAAGAAATGAACTGACACCTATTTAGTGTTTCATGTCTGCCCTGTAAGCATTTCACTTAACACTTAAGATAGGGCTGGAATTGATGGGGATGGAAAGAGTTGTCATTACCCACATTTCACAAGTGAGGAAACTGAGAATGAGAGTGTAAGTGGCAGATGTGAGTTCGTAGTTCACTGAGAAATAAAGCCAGAACTGTAACACGATTTTCTGTGATTTCTGGCTATTTATGGTATCGTCTTTTGGAGAAGAAAGAAAGAAATCATGTTCAATTGTTTCACGGTTGTCTCGGGTGTGTGTCTGTGTGTGTATGCTCAGGCATCGCCGACTCTTTCCAACCCCATGGACTGCAGCCCATAGGTTCCTCTGTCCATGGAATTTTCTAGGCAAGAACACTGCAGTGAGTTGCCATTTCCTTCTCCAAGGTAACTTCCCAACCCAGGGATCGAACCCAAGTCTCTTGCATCTCCTGCATTGGCAGATGGGGTTTTTGTTTTTTTTTTTACCACTGCACCACCTGGTCATCTTACATGATGTGAAAATACAAAATCACTCAGATTCTAACTTTCTTTGTAGTAATCAGTTTTACATGTAATTAGCTCAGTTAAACATGAAACTAATTATATATGTGTTTACATATATGTTTATATATAAAATATATGTATCACTATGAGCTTTCCCAATGGATAAAGTACTATAGCTCCTTGAGAAATTGTGTTCTTTTTGATCCCGCCATCCTACTGAGACCTCTCACCAGTGCACTGCACAGAGTAACTCACTTGCCAGCTTCACTTTTAAGTGCTTCCTATGGATTTTTTTTTAATGTGTTGTTTCTTGGCAGCATACACTTAAATCCTTTTAAAATTAACAATTTCTTATCACTTGATAATGTAAAAGTAGCACTCAAAGCTGTATTTTGAAATATTCTTTATCATAAATTTCATTACTTTCATTGGCTAAGAAGTATTGATGGATACACATGCTGTTTGAGAGTTTGTAGGGACTTCCCAGGTGCTCAGTGGAAAAGAATCTATCTGCCTGCAATGCAGGAAACAAAGAAAACTCAAGTTTGGTCCCTGGGTTGAGAAGATGCCCTGGAAAAGGAAATGGCAACCCACTCCAGCATTCTTACCTGCAGAATCCTATGGACACTGGAGACTGACTACAGTCCATGGGGTTGCAAAGAGTCGGACATGACTTAGCAACTAAAGAGCAACAACACTGTGCCAAGTACTATACCATGGTGTTAAGGTGCATAATTAAACCTAGACTTCACCAACTGCCTTTATGTTGAGGATTGTTATCACTATTTTACAAAAAAGGAAATCGAGACTATGAGTTTAAAATTGCCCCAGGTTTATAGACAGTATTTGACAGAATGGACACTAAGTTCTGAATTGTCCAACTCCCCAAATCTAAGTTCTTTTCGTTTCTAGAATTGAGCATACAAACTTAATTGTATTTCTTCCATGATTCAGAACATCTTCAGTATTTAGATTCACCAGGAGGAAAAATAATATGAAAAGAAAATTATTCAGAAACTATCAAGCATAAGGTTTGACTGTTCTAACCGGGTTACCTTGAAATAGCTAAGAAATCTCATGTGCAGTGAGGTTATTAGATGAGAACACTTTCTAAATCAAAATTGATTTGGCTGATCACTTGTGTTCTACACCATGTGACCTTATAACTCACTTCATCGATCTGGGTTTTGTGTCCATAAGCACAAAAAGCAAAACAAACCAAAACAAAAAACATGGAACCCAGTAATCTCTGGACTAGCCTTCTGCTACAAAACTCAGTTAATCCAGTGTGTGCTGTGCTACGTCACTTCAGTTGTGTCCGACGCTTTGTGACCCCATGGACTGTAGCCTGCCAGGCCCCTCTGTCAATGGGATTCTCCTGGCAAGAATATGGAATGGGTTGTGATTTCCTACTCTGGGGGATCTTCCTGACCCAGGGATCAAACCTGAGTCTCTCACATCTCCTGAATTGGCAGGGAGATTCTTTGCATCAGTGCCACCTGGGATATAGGTTCTATCCCACAACCATCCTTTTCTTGTTCTTGTTCATTCTCTTCCTCTTTAATATAATAATGGCTATTATTAATTTGCTTCTAACCACTGAGCTTAAGTTTTTACTTTGCTTCATAAATCTCTTTCGTATATCTTCCAATCCACCAATTAATGAAGTGTTTGTTCTTTTCTCATGCTTTAAAATAAACACAAACATGCTTTGTTTGCAGATTCTCAATGTGGTGTGCTGCAGCACTCTTTTGAAAAAATACACTCAAACTCCTGTGTGTTTCTGAACACCAGCATATACAGTTGTGACTTTCTCAAGAAGCTGGAAGTGTGGTTCATAGCCACCCTTTTTTGTAGCTGTCATCAGGATGGCCTGTAAGAAACAGATGGGCTGATGGAGAGTACAGAAAATAATGATTTATTTTTTACTTTTTCTTTTTGTTTTTTTAGTTAAAGAGGGAAAGCATCATTTAGGCCATCCTGTTAAGCTATAGATTTTCTTAGGGTTGGTTTTCCAATTGTAGCAAATATTGATGTTAGAGAGAGGAAGAGTACACGTACCTTAGAGGTATTGTAAAATTTTAGTGTCGTCCTCAATATCTGGGGGTTTCCCAAGTGGCTCAGTGGTAAAGAATCTCCCTGCCAATGCAGGAGATGTGAGAGACTCAGGTTTGATCCCTGGGTCAGGAAGATCCCCCAGAGTAGGAAATGACAACCCATTCTATATTCTTGTCTGGAGAATCCCATGGACAGAGATTCTATCCCTGGGTTGGGAAGAGTCCTTGGAGGAGGAAATGGCAACCCACTCCAGTATTCCTGCCTGAAAAATCCCATGGACAGAGGAGCCTTGTAGGCTACAGTCCATGAAACCAGGAAGAGTCAGACAGGACAGAGAGACTCAGTGTGAGTCTCAACATTTTAATTGAAAATTACTTTCTCCCAGGTAATCAAACCCAAGAAGATTAATATTTTCTAACCAACACACAAGATATTGGTATATAAAATTTATTTTGTTTAGATATTTATTGACACCTAGATGTGCTATGGATTCTAGTAGATTGTGGAAATACAGTGACAACAAGATGCAGTCTTCTAATTCAAGAAGTTTATAGGCTCAAGAGGGGCTCAGAAAAGTGAGTAGAAATGCCAGATGCTATGCAATGCTTGCGTAAATGCCTAGAAGCAATCTTGAAATTGCTGCAAGGAGTTCATTATTGCTAGACCTTAGGATACAAATTTAAAGAACCGAACAATGCTGGAGAAACTGAAAATTCCTCTAAAACATGGTCAAGATTTTGAATAGGTTAACACAGTCAGATGCTTTTTTTGGAAAGATTTTTCTGATTACTGCCTGGAAACCAAAGAAGATGGACATGCAAAAAAAAAAAAAAAAAAAAGAGAGAGAGAGCAATCCAGGTGTTATAAAGGTAAGCCGTGTGAGCAATGATCCCAGTAGCCAAGATGGGGGAAAAGGAATACATAATTACAAGGTAGAATTAATGACATAACCGAACATTTTCTTACTTGTAGAGAGACCTTCAGAGCAGGGAAGGTATCAGAGACTACTCATGTTTGAGGCTGGAATACATGAAAGGAATTTTATGCAATTTAGTAAAATAAAGAATACAAAAGAAGAACTGGTACTATGAAGATTTCCCTTCCAAATTACTGGTATTCCCATGTTTACTAATTAATCATGTATTCACACATCCATAATTACTATGTATAATAATAACATATCCATGATTATTTTTGGAAAACCTATTACTTTAAAGAAAATAGCAGGGGGAAATAAAGCCCTTGCTTTGTAGTGCTTGTATTCTAGTGGTGAAGGCATATACAAATCACAAATAAAAACTAAATATTATACTAGAAAGGTTTAAATGTGGTGAAGAAAAGTTAAGCATCACAGAAGAGAAGAATGGCATGGTACAATGAAGCTGGGAGTACATTAGATAGAGCGGACTCTGAGGGGCTGACATGGAGCAGAACTTTGCTTTTCCTGAAATCAGTGCTCCCTGGGGAAGCTTGGTTAGTAGGCAGAATGGGAGCAGACGGAAAAAGGAGCAAAGGTGTATTTTGGCCATGAAGAATTTGGATAAATCATTTTTACCTTCACTCTTGGAAGTCCTTCCCTGAAGACCAGAAAGATCCAGAGCTTCCCATTTGTTGGCTGAAATGGATACATAGGAAAAAGGGCTTATTTATAGAAAACACTTTGGCAAGATTCTATGAAGACTAACATTCATGCTTCCATCATACTAAGTGATAATAGCCAAGGATATTGAAATCTTACACTTTGCAAGCCTTGAGTAAGCTTTATGTCTGCTCGCTCTTCACTTCTATACCTACCCAGGGAGGTCAATTTGGGGCAAGTTACTCAAGCTCTCCAAGTTGCAAGTTTTAGTGTGATACAAAGATGGCAAATAATCAGTAAATAAACAAGCAAGAAACTGAAGTTAGATGTCTCTTATTCTAACACCTGTGATATTTAATGTATGTGAGCCAGTATGACAGGCTGGAGTGTACCAAAAGTTTAATTTCATTTCTTCTAGATCTTTATTTTTTCCACTTCTCCATATCAAGATTGCCGGGAGAAATATCAATAACCTCAGATATGCAGATGACACCACCCTTATGGCAGAAAGTGAAGAGGAGCTAAAAAGCCTCTTGATGAAAGTGAAAGAGGAGAGTGAAAAAGTTAGCTTAAAGCTCAACATTCAGAAAATGAAGATCATGGCATCTGGTCCCATCACTTCATGGGAAATAGATGGGGAAATAGCAGAGACAGTGTCAGACTTTATTTTGGGGGGCTCCAAAATCACTGCAGATGGTGAATGCAGCCGTGAAATTAAAAGACACTTACTCCTTGGAAGAAAAGTTATGACCAACCTAGATAGTATATTCAAAAGCAGAGACATTACTTTGCCAACTAAGGTCCACCTAGTCAAGGCTATGGTTTTTCCTGTGGTCATGTATGGATGTGAGAGTTGGACTGTGAAGAAGGCTGAGCACCAAAGAATTGATGCTTCTGAACTGTGGTGTTGAAGAAGACTCTTGAGGGTCCCTTGGACTGCAAGGAGATCCAACCAGTCCATTCTGAAGGAGATCAGCCCTGGGATTTCTTTGGAAGGAATAATGCTAAAGTTGAAGCTCCAGTACTTTGGCCACCTCATACAAAGAGTTGACTCATTGGAAAAGACTCTGATCCTGGGAGAGATTAGGGGCAGGAGGAGAAGGGGACGACCCAGGACGAGATGGCTGGATGGCATCACGGACTCGATGGACGTGAGTCTGGGTTAACTCCGGGAGATGGTGATGGACAGGGAGGCCTGGCGTGCTGCGATTCATTGGGTCACAAAGACTCGGACATGACTGAGTGACTGAACTGAACTGAACTGATAGACTGAGCTCTTTCTCTTCTTGGACACCAGGTGAATTGCATATGAACATTGAAATTCAGCTCAAACATCACTACCCATGGAAGACTTGTGTGATTTCTACAGAATAAAATTCTGTTGTTTGCATCCTCAAGTATCATGAATATGTGTATAAGAACAGCCATCTAGGAAGTCAATAGACAGGATCCTATTTACTTCATTGTCCCTATCTTCTTTCAAGTGTCCAACAACGACAGCTCAATGAAATGAGTCCCTGAATGAATAAGCTATGTACAAAAAAGATTTTCACGACCCAGATAATCATGATGATGTGATCACTAATCTAGAGCCAGACATCTTGGAATGTGAAGGCAAGGGGGCCTTAGAAAGCATCACTATGAACAAAGCTAGTGGAGGTGATGGAATTCCAGTGGAGCTGTTTCAAATCCTGAAAGATGATGCTGTGGAAGTGCTGCACTCAATATGCCAGCAAATTTGGAAAACTCAGCAGTGGCCACAGGACTGGAAAAGGTCAGTTTTCATTCCAATCCCAAAGAAAGGCAATGCCAAAGAATGCTCAAACTACTGCACAATTGCACTCATCTCACATGCTAGTAAAGTAATGCTCAAAATTCTCCAAGCCAGGCTTCAGCAATACGTGAACCATATTGCTGGTTTTAGAAAAGGCAGAGGAACCAGAGATCAAATTGCCAACATCCGCTGGATCGTGGAAAAAGCAAGAGAGTTCCAGAAATATATCTATTTCTGCTTTATTGACTATGCCAAAGCCTTTGACTGTGTGGATCACAATAAACTGTGGAAAATTCTGAAAGAGATGGGAATACCAGACCACCTGACCTACCTCTTGAGAAATCTGTACGCAGGTCAGGAAGCAACAGTTAGAACTGGACATGGAATAACAGACTGGTTCCAAATGGGAAAAGGAGTACATCAAGGCTGTATATTGTCACCCTGCTTATTTAACTTATATGCACAGTACATCATGAGAAACACTGGACTGGAAGAAACACAAGCTGGAATCAAGATTGCTGGGAGAAATATCAATAACCTCAGATATGCAGATGACACCACCCTTATGGCAGAAAGTGAAGAGGAGCTAAAAAGCCTCTTGATGAAAGTGAAAGAGGAGAGTGAAAATGTTGGCTTAAAGCTCAACATTCAGAAAATGAAGATCATGGCATCTGGTCCCATCACTTCATGGGAAATAGATGGGGAAGCCCAGAAACAGTGTCAGACTTTATTTTTTGGGCTCCAAAATCACTGCAGATGGTGACTGCAGCCATGAAATTAAAAGACGCTTACTCCTTGGAAGAAAAGTTATGACCAACCTAGATAGTATATTCAAAAGCAGAGTCATTACTTTGCCGACTAAGGTCCGTCTAGTCAAGGCTATGGTTTTTCCTATGGTCATGTATGGATATGAGAGTTGGACTGTGAAGAAGGCTGAGTGCCGAAGAATTGCTGCTTTTGAACTGTGGTATTGGGGAAGACTGTTGAGAGTCCCTTGGACTGCAAGGAGATCCAACCAGTCCATTCTGAAGGAGATCAGCCCTGGGATTTCTTTGGAAGGAATGATGCTAAAGCTGAAGCTCCAGTACTTTGGCCACCTCATGCCAAGAGTTGACTCATTGGAAAAGAGTCTGATGCTGGGAGGGATTGGGGGCAGGAGGAGACGGGGACAACCCAGGATGAGATGGCTGGATGGCATCACTGACTCAATGGACGTGAGTCTGAGTGAACTCTGGGAGATGGTGATGGACAGGGAGGCCTGGTGTGCTGCGATTCATGTGGTTGCAAAGAGTCAGACACGACTGAGCGACTGAAATGAACTGAACAGAATGAAGTTGTGCTTCCTAAGATCACCCCCTACTCTTCCTGTGAATGTACTCATTGCTCTCCTTTTCTCAGTAAATTTTGGAGGACATCCATGGCTGGTCAAATACTGTGCACCTGTGTAGTGCTCTCTAGAATCTTACTGTCTTGCCAATCTAAACATCTCATTCTCTATTGCATCCTTCTCCTATCCTCAGTGTTTTCCAGCATAAGGGTCTTTTCCAATGAGTCAGCTCTTTGCATCAGGTGGCCAAAGTATTGAAGCTTCAGCTTCAGCATCAGTCCTTCCAGTGAATATTCATGGTTGATTTCCCTTAGGAGCTACAGAGAATGAGATGGTTGGATGGCATCACTGAATCAATGGATGCGAGTTTGAGCAAACTCCAGGAGAGAGTGGACAGGGAAGCCTAGTGTCCTGCAGTCTCAAAGAGTTGAACACGACTTAGCAATTGAACAACAACAGCAAATCTAAACATATATAAACTAAAATTAATGTGTTTATCTGTGTGCCAGAGGCCCTCACAGTGTGTTTTTATTCTCTCTTTTACTTTTTCTTCTTTGAGTGCATGTGTTTGAGGCTTTATCCATCCCTTTATGTTAAAAAATATACCAGCTTTTATCCCATGTTGTTTTTCTGATTGAAAAATCTGTATTTGAAGATGAAGCCTCTCCCTCTGCTCCAAAGAACAAACGTGGTGACTTTCTGTGTTGTTGTTGGCTCTGGAGTGTAGGCTTCTCCCTCATCTCCTGACAAACCTCCAGTATTGTTTCCTTTCTTCAGTGGATGAGGTGAGAGATTCCTATAGATGGTCCCCATGGAGATCTAGAGGAGGCCAGCCTCCACAAAGAGATTCAGAACTCTTTGTGTTTATGCGAGATGGCAAAAGAGACACAGATGTGTAGAACAGACTTTTGGACTCTGTGGGAGAGGGACAGGGTGGGATGATTTGGGAGAATGGCATTGAATCATGTATAATATCATATAAGAAATGAATCGCCAGTCTAGGTTCGATGCAGGATACAGGATGCTTGGGGCTGGTGCACTGAGATGACCCAGAGGGATGGTATAGGGAGGGAGGTGGGAGGGGGGTTCAGGATTGGGAACACACGTACACCTGTGGCAGATTCATGTTGATGTATGGCAAAACCAATATAATAATTGTAAAGTAAAAATAATAATGATAATAAAAAGAAAAAAAATTAGAAAAAAAATTTAAAAAGAAACATGGCAAGGCGATTTCACGTTTTCCACTCCTGGTTTGTGTGCTGGAGATTGTGTTATGTCAAACATTGGAAGATGAATCCACCCCCAAATTCTACAACATTCATCCCTGCAGTTGCTGAGGTTGAGGAAGGCTTGGGTAAGAAGTCCAAGGTCACCCAAAGGGCAGGGAATGGAACGGGGGTTATGTTGGGTACGTCTTAGACATCTCTTCGGATCCTCTTTTATTTCTGCCACAGCCTCAGTTCTGCACAGAAGCAGACCAGCTTCAAGGTAGCACAGACTAATGGCACCTCCATTCGATTGTGTCCTGAACATTTTCCCTTCAGCCTACAGATCTCTGTGTTCTTAAACTGTCCTGCCTGTGCAGCCTGGACGTGAGGCTGTGGCTAATCTTTAACCAAGAGGTATGGAACCAGTGCATAAATGGATCTCCCCACATGGACAGTCCCAAAGCTCATTCCATGTGGCCTCTCGGATTGTGTACCTGGTCATCATGGCAGAGGCCAAACCCATGAGCAGCCTTGCACTGGCTCTCCTTCCTCTCTTCCCTCCTCTCTTCTCCTATTTTTGTTGCCTGATCCCTGGAACCACATTCCCAATAAAAGCCTCACACACTTAAACTTCTGTCTTAGACTCAGCTTTTAGAGAAACCAAACTGTATCAGAATTCTGATCCAAGCTCAGAATCCATGTTCTTTCCACTATTCTGGTGGCTCTTAAGCTTGGCTCCATTTTAGATTCCTGGAGATATTTAAATCATACAGGTTCTTGGGCATTTCCTCCAGACTTGGTGATTTGAATATACAGAGGAGTGCTAAAAATATACTTTTTTTGTTTGTTCATTTTCTGTTTCTTATTTTCTGACTCACACACTTAGTCATTCAGTCATGCCCAACTCTTTGAGACTCCATAGACTGTAGTCTACCAGGCTCTTCTGTCAATGGGATTTTGCAGGCAAAAATATTGGAGCGGGTTTCCATTTCCTTCTTTGGGGAATCTTCCCAATGTAGGAATCAAATTCGCATCTCCTGTGTCTTCTGCATTGCAGGCAGATTCTTTACCCACTAAGCCATTAATTTTCCCATAAACATCAGAGGTGATTCTTATGGAGAGTCAAGGCTCCTCAGTTAGTCTCTCGTGTAGCAAATTGATCTGATTTTTAGTTTGCTAACTTAGGATTGAAATAATTCATCAAGTTATTATAAGAATGGCCTAAGGTAATATATTTTAAAATTCTATGTAAACTCTAAATGGATATATGTATGCAAGGATTGGGGCTTCGCTGGTGGCTCAGTGTAAAGAATCTGCCTGCAATGTGGGAAATAAAGATTCAGTCTCTGGGTTGGGAAGATCCACTGGAGAAGGAAATGGCAACCCACTCTAGTAGTCTTGACTGGGAAATCCCATGGACAGCGAACCTGGGAGACTATAATCACTGGGGTCACAAAGAGTCAGACAGGACAGAGAGACTGAACCACTGCAACAACAGTGTAAGGATTAGACACAAGTTGAGAGCCTGTGAGACAGGTATTCCATCTGGCCAACTGAGCAATTTTATTCTTTCAGAAAATTTTGAAAAATCCAGCTGACGTTTTTCCAGCACCATGTTGCTTAATGTGGGGCAGAAGCAGACATTGCATTTCCACCGCTTCTTTCGCGGCTTTGAGGTGAAGATGTGCCGCACTTTGCCATCTGATTACTGTGCAATCTCACAGGGTGAAATGATTGGAAATCTGTACCTAGAATTCACATGGACCATTCAGTGATCATCTTTAGAAATATATTTTACAATTTTCTCATATGGGTGTTCCTTAAAATGATTGCAATTTTACTGAAAGCAGAGTGATTCAGGAAATGAAAATTATTTGTTTGGGAACCTCGGCAGTGCAATGATTGTGTGTTAGGAAATGGTAGGTCTGCAGTCTGTAGTGTATATTTGCTTCAAACGTGTCCTTCTGTCATCTGTAGTAGGCCCTGCAACTTTAAGTCAATACTCAGGTTGTTTTTCCTTTCCTTTTTTAATATACAAATGCTAACAACTTTAGTGCTTTGATTCAGAAACAATACTTGTAGATTTCTTTGGTCAATAAAAATGTAGAATTTAAACAAGGCAGTTTGATTTAATATGATTTAATTTGATAAGCATTTACTGAACCACTTTCATGCACAAAGATCTGAGATGCAATAGCTGGAAGAATCACTACTACAGCATTACATGAAAACAACTAAGATCTGGTTGCCTGCAAACACATCACCTAATTTAAGCCAGACAACTGCCTTGAGAGTTAAACAATCCAAGTGTTATGTACACACATTGTAGAGAGTAACAAACTGATGTGTAGGGTAGACAGAATTAAAACTGAAGGATCACGTATGAGATCTCAAAAGCTGAACTAGGCACTGAAAATGTTTAATTACTCCAACCAACCTGCCATCTAGTTATTTTTACTGTTTCCAATTTTGTTGAAGAGAAAATGGAGTCTCGGTGAATGTAAAGGATCAGTCCAAGATCTTGCAACTGGAAGCTCCCAGACTGTCTCATTCCAGCTGTAGGTGACTGTGCCAATGGAAGGCAACAGAATGATGAATCAAGTTCAAAACTAAAAGGCTATCAACTCCAGTATTCTGGCCTGGAGAATTCCACAGCCTACCATCCATGGGATTGCAAAGAGTCAGACACTACTGAGTAACTTTCACTTCACTTCCTCAGCAACTGAGCTCACCCCAATGTTACTCAGAAACTGAGCTGCTTCAAAAACAATGGCAGTTAGACTCCTGACACACTGTTAGTCTCTCCCCCTGTGATGAAGTGATTGTGGGTTCTCAGGTTCTCATTGTACTGTTTGACATATTAAAACCATGCTCATTTACATTGCTGGAATCTGGCAGGGGTTCATTCATCACTCAATATCAATTCCGTCCTTTTCTAAACAGCACAGAAACATTTTTAATATGAAAATATTCTTTAATTCATAGCACTTGGAAGGAGGTATCATCCTTTGCAGAACAATTTGCCTCTGTCTACTCTGTAAGGACAGAGAGATGACATGAAGGTCTAAAGACCTCATGTCTGATGTCTTTGGCTGAACCACTCAGCCTCTGTGAGCTCCAGTTTCCTTGCAGAACAGTGAAGATGCAGGACATTAAGCTGATCCCTCAGAAATGTTGCTTTTCCTCTCAGACCTACAGTTTCCACCCAGCAAAATGTGGGTGGGAACACTGACTGAACCAGATCATGAAAATATTGCCCCAAGGTAAAAGGGGAAAGAGCGCTGCTAGAGAAAGTGGAGGGAGTAGATAAAAGGAGATGTGTGTGCATGAGTTGTCGCTCGGTTGTGCCCGACTCTCTGTAATCCCTGGACTGTAGCCTTTTCAGGCAAGAATACTGGAGTAGGTTGCCATTTTCTACTCCAAGGGATCTTCTCCACCCAGGAATCAAACCCGCCTCTCTTATTTCTTCTGCATTGGCAAGAGGATTCTTTTATCACTGCACCACCTGGGAAGCCCTGGGAAGGAGACGAGGACACTCAAAAATTCATGCCAGGTTACTTCTTAGTCTGACCCAGCTGTCTCCTGCACACCAATCTGTCTGATTATGTGCAGGCTCCAGAGCTGAGACTGTAACTGTGTCCCAGGAGTCATGGTGAAAGGAGTATGTGATATTCCACCTCAGTAATGATACTGTATTAGTTTGCTGGGGCTGTAATAACAAGTTATCATAGACTGGATGGTTTAAATTATAAAAGCTTATTTTCTCACAGTTCTGCAGGCTAGAATTGTGAGATCAAGGAGCCTTGAAGCCATGTTCTTCTGAAGTTTCTCTGGCTTGTAGAGGACCCTCTTTCCTCTGTGTTGTTACAATGTCTTCCTTCTGTGTGTGTCTGTGTTCAAATCTCTTCTTACAAGATCAGCCACATTGGATTGGAGCCCACCCTAATGACTCCATTATCTCTTTAAAGACTTTATTTTCAAACCCAGTCACATTCTGAGGTGCTGAGGTTAGAACCTCAACATCTGATTTTGGGGCCAGGTACACAATTCAGCCTAGAGCACATGCTTCTCTGTGTGACCTTGGAGGATTAACTCACTATGTCTTCATTTCCACATCTGGAAATGATAATATTCATCCTCAGATTAAAGGTGTATCAGGAAAATCAAAAATCATGTATTCAAAGTACAAGTAATGACTTCTTTCTATTACAGGGTAGGCTAACCAGTAGAACAATGTGCAGGTTCAGTGGCTTAATATATTAAAATTTTGTTTCTCACTCATTTTTCAGGTTAGTGGGTTCCCCTTCTTCAGTGACTGTGGGAACGGAGACTTTCTCCACGTCTTGTGAGAACTCCACCTCAAGCAGCAGCCTCCAAAATTGACTCAGAAACCCAGAGTGCAGGACCATACCACAAAGCATCCCTCATGGCATCTTGCCTGCTATTGGCCCCAACTGGTCACGTGACTCACACTGGGGGAAAGAGTGGTAAGGCAATCCCTTGGCTAGAGTCCCCTTCCCAGCGACAATTCTTCATTGTGGGAAAGAAGAACAGACCCTTGGTAAAGTGGGTTGTTACCTGCATCAGTCGGGGCCAGCCTAGGCAGTGACAGATGGCGCAAAGTAGGCCGTGTGCAGAATGTTAATAAAGGAACAAGTTACAAAGAAATGGGCAGGTTTTGAGGAAGGTGCAAGGTCATGGGCAGTGGAAAGGGGAATTGTCACTCCCAGGCTTGTAGTTGTCAGAGGAGGAAGAAGATCCCAGGATCTAGAGGGAGGAGAAGTGTGTGGAGGGGGCTGCCTGCCAGGAGCAGTAGTGCTCGGCCCAGAGACTCAGCCATGAGAGAGAAGCCAAGTGAAAAACCCTCAACCTAGTCCTTGACTCTATCCAGACTTGGACCTCACTGCCTGTTGGCTGGGCTGCCCAGAAGGTAGAACACAAAGAGGCTCATGGATGTATTGCATGCAATGTGGCCTCAGGGTCCTGGGCAGATTAAACAAATGTAGAGAGAAAGTGGAGTGGGGAATAGAAGAGACACAGCACAGCACAAATGGCTATATTCTTCAGTATAAAATGAAATTATAATGAAAGTTGTTGGAGTTCTTCTGAGGTGGCTCCATTACTATCTTTTATCCCCTATCACTGGCTCAAAGTGAAAGTCTCTCAGTCATGTCCAACTCTTTGCAACCCCAGGGACTATGCAGTCCATGGAATTCTCCAGGCCAGAATACTGGAGTGGGTAGCCTTTCCCTTCTCCAGGGGATCTTCCCAACCCAGGGATCAAACTCAGGTCTCCTGCGTTGCAGGTGGATTCTTTACTAACTGAGCTATCAGAGAAGCCCCCATGACTGACTCAATGGACATGAATTTGAGCAAACTCCAGGAGACAGTGAAGGACAGAGAAGCCTGGCATGTTGCAGTCCATGGAACTGCATGGGGTCTCAAAATCCATGTGGTCGCAAAGAGTTGGACAAGACTGAGTGACTGAACAACAGCAACAACAATTCCCTATGTTCTCTTTACTGGAAAGAATGGGCGGCAAACAGGTGATAATAGTGTTAAAGCCCACCAGCTGTGGAACTGGCACCAAATGTGTGTTGACTAATGTATGTATTAAGGGACTCCAGGGAGTAAGGTGCTTTCCCATTGCTCACACAAAATTACAAGAGAAGCATTGTTACCTCCGCTCAAAAGCACCTTGAATTCTCAGTTCCCTGTCCCTCTCTCTCAGTTCCCATCTGGTCCCACCAGAACTTCAGCATCCAAAGTGCTTCCCAAGCAATGGGAACATGGAAGCCCAAACAAGAGCAAGGAAAAGGAGTCCTGCAAATCTGCAGATCCACAAAGATTCCCAAAGCCTGTAGCCATAAGGGTTCAACAAAATTTATGAGAGAAGGCATACTGTCAAGTGGAATGGATCAGGCATACTCCTCAAACACTTGTTACATAAATCTCTTTTCACCTCACAAATACTGTTTTCAAATAAGGAAGCAGAGGACGTGAGATGTTAAATCATTCTTTTTCAGGTTTCTGGATTAGTTGGTGACAGAGCCGGTGTATGGAGGCAAGGTCCTTGTCTTTTTCTCACAGGCACACGTGCCTCCAGCTATGTGAGCAGTGCAATCACTTTCTGCTTCAAACCAAAGCCTCTTTGTTCTAGGGTGAGATGTCAGGATGGACAAGCTACACAGAGGGCTTTCTCTGCCTTTGTCTCTCTTTGCCTCTGCCTGTCTCTGTCTCTTTCTTCTTTTCTCTTGCCCCTGTCTAATCTTACCGGATGTAATCTAGGAGACAGTGAAAGCAAATGTAGGTAAAGAAGAAACAACACAAAGGAAGCCAGTGTCATTTTCTGAAAACTCTGCAATTCATGGGGGATGTCAATCTGCATTTAAAGTCATCCCAGTTGGGCTATTCCCAGACTTGTGATGTCACTGAGTCCATCTTAAAGGCAAGGAACCTACAGGCCAGAAAACTTAAGTAACTTGTTCAAGGTCCCATTACAAGGACACATTGCAAATCTAGAGATTAAACTGAGTTTCTGGTGTCTGATTCAGCTTTCTACTGCACAATAATAGTGTCCTCACAAGAAATAACCCCCAATGAGAAAAGAATAAAGGGGATTCACCTATTGAAAAGCAAACATAAGGACCCCATCTAAAACTCTGCTTCCTTAAAATCAAATTGCCATTTTTTTTTTCATGAAGAATTGACCTAACAAAAATGTATGTGGACACTTTTGCTGCTATTGCAGGAAAAAGAAATTATAATAATTAAGGTGTCATGAATCAAATTTGACAGGAGTGGTGACAAGAGTTACTTTTAGCTGCAAATGAGGAACACATGTAATTAGAAGTAAAGTAAGATCGATAAAGGTTACACAAACCTCAGCTGTAGAAGTGGCTCTGGTATTTAAAAAAAGCAATTAGTAAATGAGCAAGCATATTAATAAAGTAAATACTTATTTTTAGGAAATCTTGGGATTGCTACACTTCAAAGTCAAAAGGATCAGTAGTTGAAGATGAAATAAAACTGTGGACAAACACATTCAAGGAAACAGCAGATTTCTTCCATTCAGTTCAGTTCAGTCGCTCAGTCCTGTCCAACTCTTTGCAGCACTCCAGGCCTCCCTGACCATCATCAGCTACCAGAGCCCATCCAAACCCATGTCCATCGAGTCGGTGATGCCATCCAACCATCTCATCCTCTCATCGTCCCCTTGTCCTCCTGCCCTCAATCTTTCCCAACATCAGGGTCTTTTCAAATGAGTCAGCTCTTCGCATCAGGTGGCCAAAGTATTGGAGTTTCAGCTTCAACATCAGTCCCTCCAATGAACACCCAGGACTGATCTCTTTTACAATGGACTGGTGGGATCTCCTTGCAGTCCAAGGGACTCTCAAGAATCTTTTCCAACACCACAGTTCAAAAGCATCAATTCTTCAGCGTTCAGCTTTCTTTATAGTCCATCTCTCACATCCATACATGACCACTGGAAAAACCATAGCCTTGACTAGACGGACCTTTGTTGACAAAGTAATTTCTCTGCTTTTCAATATGCTGTCTAGATTGGTTATAACTTTCCTTCCAAGGAGTAAGTGTCTTTTAATTTCATTGCTGCAATCACCATCTGCAGTGATTTTGGAGCCCAGAAAAATAAAGTCAGCCACTAAAGTCCAGATCTAATGGTGTACAAATGGATTCAAACACAATGAAAATGCAGTAATAATCATGGTAGGATCACTAATATTCACATACTTCCTTGTGATGTGCAAAGTACTTTTGCAGAATGTAGATCTAACTCCATCTTTAATACCCCCCTCCCTCCCTCTCTTCCTTCCTCCCTTCCTTCCTTTCTTTCATCCTTTCTTCCCTCCCTCATACCTGGCCTTCTTCCCCACTCCCCCTTCTTTACCAATCAGTAAATATTTAGTTTATTTGCACTTTATGTCAAGTATGCTCGATGAACAAGACACATGTGATACTTGCTTTCACAATGCTAGCATTCTAATTTAAAGAGGTGTGTTTGGCTCAGAGAGACAAGGTTGTTGTTGTTGTTGTTGTTGTTGTTGTTGTTGTTGTTGTTTTTCTGGAAATTTGATAAAGAAGTAAATGATCTGGTGAACTGATTCCCAGTAATGAGACAGGTGACGTTCAGGTAAAGCATCTTTGAAGGGATCACACTGCAGCACAGAGTTGCGAAAAGGCCACGAGTGTTTGTATTTCCTAGGGCTGCTACAGAAAAGAATCACAGACCATGATGATTTAAACAATAGGTGTTAGGTGTTTTGCAGCTCTCAAGACTAGAAACCCAAACAAGCTATTGGCAGATGTTATGATCTGAATGCTTGTGTTTCTCCAAAATTCCTTTGTTGACATCCCACATCCCAGTGTGATGGTATTAGGAGGTGAGGTTTTTTGAGAGGTAACTCAGTCATGAGGATAGAGCCCCATGAATGGAATTAGTGATATTATATTAGTGATATTATATTATAAAAAGGACCCCCAGAGAGTTCTCTTGTTCTTTTCCACCACGTGGGGTCACAAAGAGAAGTCAGACATCTGAAAGAGGGATTTCACCAGGACCTGACCACCTTGGCACTGCGCTCTCAGACATCTTGAACTGTGAGAAATACATTTTTCTTGTAAATAAGCCACAGAGGCCATTGTTGTTGTTGTGCAGCCAGTAAGTCATATCTAACTCTTTGCGATGGACTACCGTGTGCCAGGTGTCCCCATCCTTCACTATCTTTGGAGTTTGCTCAAACTTATCCATTGAGTCAGTGATGCCATCCACCCATCTTTTCCTCTGTCGACTCCTTCTCCTCCTGCCCTTCTCCTTTTCTCAGTCTTCAGTATCAGTGTCTTATCCAATGAGTCACTCTCTGCACCAGGTGGCCAAAGTATTGGAGTTTCAGCTGCAGCATCAGTCCTTCCATGGTGATTTATTATAACAGTCTGAGCTAAGACTGCAGGGTTGTTTCCTTCTGAGATCTGTAAAAGAGAATCTACTCCTCCTTTTTCCTAGCTTCTGGAAGCCTCAAGTGCTCCTGGATGTGTAGATGGCCATCTTTTGTCTGTTTTTACATTATCTGTCCTTTGTATGTGTCTGTCTCTTTGTCCAAATTTCCCCTTTTTGTAAGAATATCAGTCACGCTGGATTAAAAGCTTCCAGCCTAATGACCTCATCTTGACTTGCTCACCTGCAAAGACCTATTTCCAAATAAGGTCACATTCACACCTACTGGGGATTAGGACTTCAACATCCCTTGGTGAGAAATAATTTAACCTATAAGAATGGGTATTATTTACTGTTGAAGTAGAAGAAATGACAATTACAAAAAACCTGTGTAGAGACATACAGTTCTTTCAAACGATAATCTGTACAACAATGTTCAAGTGTACATGGGCTTTACAAACAGGCCTAAAAATGCCAAGGAAGATTGGCAGGTTTTAATTCAGAGATCTTGTTTCAAGACCTCCTACTCTACGACAATGGATAAGTCTCTCTGCCACTCTGAAACTTCCTCTCACTTTCCTGGAAAGAAAATTAATGATGGTTCCCTCTTCGTGATTGAATGTGTGAATGCATATAAAAGTGCTTGTTAAACTGCTCAGTGCTATAAAATGTTAAAGACTATAACTTTTTAAAACTCTATTTGGATAGAAATTAATTCCAAGCCTGTCAAGAAACAAGTTCGTATTAGGTTGGGGATAATAGAGTTTGTTTTATACAAATTCCATTACAGAACTCAACTCTGCTATCTACAGAGTCACCTCCTGGTTGTGTCTAGAATTTCTTGCCTCCTGAGCACTTTGCTTTGCTGTTGTTTCATTGCCGTTGTTGTTTATAATTTGGGGTCTCAAAGCTCTGTTAGGGATACAGCGTGATAGAACGATAAGAACATGGATTCTGGTGCTGGATGACCAGGGTTTGAATGCTGACTCTACCGCTTACTCACTGCATGACCCTGGATGAGTCATTTACCTCTCTTTCTCACAGAACCCTTATCTCTAATAGTACCACGAGGTGATAGTACACCCACCTCATAGAGCTGTTAGGTAAATTAAATCTGTGTTGCAAGGCACATAGAATTGTGCCTGTAACAAAGCACGGACAATAACTTCATGGGTAAAGAAGAGCTGGATAGAGTTTTCATCATTATACATCTGAGGCCACTGAGACTCAGAGATGCCCTAATGTGCTCACAATCACACACTTAGCCAGGGCAAGGGTGGGATTCTCCAAAGCCAATCCTCTCAAAAGCCCGTGTATAGTCAAAACTATAGTTTTTACAGTAGTCATGTACAGATATGAGAATTGGACAAAAAGAAAGCTGAGCACTGCAAAACGATGCTTTAGAATTGTGGTGCTGGAGAACACTCTTGAGAGCCCCTTGGGCAGCAAGGAGATCATATCAGTCAGTCCTAAGGAAATTAACCCTGGATATTCATTGGAAGGACTGATGCTGAAGCTGAAGCTCCAATATTTTGGCCACCTGATGCAAAGAACTTACTCAGTGAAGAAAAAACCCTAATGTTGGGAAAGATTGAAGGTAGGAGAAGGGGGTTACAGAGGATGAGATGGTTGAATGGCATCACTGACTCAATGGACATGAGTTTGAGCAAGCCCGGGGAGATGGTGAAGGACAGGGAAGAGTGGCTTACTAAAGTCCATGGGTTCAGGAAGACTCAGACACAGCTGAGCAACTGAACAACAACGACAAGAACTGAGGTGTTCAGTAGAGGTGTTCACTAGACACAGATGGCCACTGAACACTCAAATGTGGCTGGTTTGAACTGAAATGTGCTGTTCAGTATAAAATGTCAGATTTTGAAAATTTATTCTATCTTAATTAAAAAATAATGTAAAACATCTCATGAATAAATTTTATATTTATTACATGATGAAGTAACAATATTTTGGATATTTAAAATACATTATTAAATTATCTTCACCCATTTTCTCATGCACATAGCAGAAAATTTTGAGTCACAAATGTGTGGCTCATGTGTAGCTTGCATTGTGATTCTACTGGGCAGCCCTGTTTGGAGGAAACTACATACATTGTCCTTTCTGGATCACTGCAGGAGGTGGAAGGGAGGCTCAAGAGGGGGAGGGTATGCGTAAACTTATGACTGATTCTTATTGTTGTGCAACAGAAACCAACACAACAGTCTAAAGCAATTATCCTACAATTTAAAGAGGAAAAGAAATGGAACCATAAAAGAGTACAATTTCACACGCAATCCATTCGCCAGTCTTCCTCTCCATTCTGCTCCCCATTCATGCTCTGTAAAGCTACTCCAGTCATGTGTCACCACTTACTTGGCCAGTAGACGCTGTGTAATAGAAAAAGACCTCTCTACTTTATTTGCACTGTTTCTGTAGTTCTACTAATGAACATCTTTGATTTTTCTGCACTCATGGAAACCTCATTGTGTTTAATGCTTCCCTTCCATGAAGCTCTCTGCTTGTCTCTCCAATATAATCTTCTCCAACCAAAGAACTTGACCTATGCTTCTCTCCTCACAGATCTTTTTTACATCATGGCTCCCATCTCTGTTACCCATTACCCCAATATTACAGGTAACTGGAATGCAGAAGGCATTTATCCAAGTACTATTTCTTGAGTGCTGAGTATGTCACAGGCTTTTCAGTTCAGTTCAGTTCAGTCACTCAGTCGTGTCCGACTCTTTGCGACCTCATGAATCACAGCATGCCAGGCTTCCCTGTCCATCACCAACCCCCGGAGTTCACTTAGACTCACATCCATCGAGTCAGTGATGCCATCCAGCCATCTCATCCTCGGTCGTCCCCTTCTCCTTCTGCCCCCAATCCCTTCCAGCATCAGAGTCTTTTCCAATGAGTCAACTCTTCTCATGAGGTGGCCATAGTACTGGAGCTTCAGCTTTAGCATCATTCCTTCCGAAGAAATCCCAGGGCTGATCTCCTTCAGAATGGACTGGTTGCATCTCCTTCCAGTCCAAGGGACTCTCAAGAGTCTTCTCCAACACCACAGTTCAAACGCATCAATTCTTCAGTGCTCTGCCTTCTAGATTATAGCAAAAAAAAATTAAGAATGAGTACACTTAGTTTCTTTTATTCTAGCCTTCTCTCTGATGAAAGATGAGATTAGAAGTACATGAGGTTTACTGGGAGATGGCTCAAAAATTATAAAAATGAACTTACTTGCAAAACAGACACAGAATCATAGACTTCAAAAACAATCATGGTTACCAGAGGGGAAAGATCAGGCGGAAGGATAATTGGGAGTCTGGGCTTCATATATCCACACTATAAAATGGACTTCTGAGATGGTGCGGTGGTAAAGAATCTGTCTGCCGATGCAGGAGATGCAAGAGATGCAGGAGATGCAAGAGATGCAGGTTCAATCCTTGGGTAGGGAAGATCTCCTGGAGTAGGAAATGGCAACCTACTCCAGTATTCTTGCCTGGAAAATTTCATGAACAGAAGACCCTGGTAGGCTACAGTTCATGGGGTCATGGAGAGTCAGACATGACTGAACACACACACAGCATACATAAAATAAACAATCAACAAAAACCTACTGTGTAGCCCAGGGAACTCTACTCAATATTCTATAATATGGGAAAAGAATCTGAAAAAGAATGGATATATGTATATGTATAACTGAATGACTTTGCTGTACACCTGGAATTAACACAACATTGCAATACTCTGATGCCAAATAAAAATTAAATTAAAAAAAATCATAGTGGGAAAAATAAGTTCCTGTGGAAACTAAAGAAGGAGGGATGAAGAGTAGATAAGGAGAGTCTTAGACTAAATCTGATATCTGTGAAAGGAGAGAGGGATAGAAGAGTTGAATACAAAGAGCCTCAGACCACTCTGAAATTTGGAGAAAGTCTCAGTTAAGCCAAAGTGTCTCTAGGCCAAAGTGATCCTTTGGAAGAATTTCCCTTCAAGGAGTAGGAGTGCGCCTGCTTGATAACCACCCCCTTACTCAGTCATTGGCCACAAGAAACCTGGGGAAATCATGACTTTGGCATTCTTACCCCCATGTGTGTTGGGTATGAAGATGTAGCATCTTGGGCTGAGGGTATTTATGCTTCCTGCATCAATTCTGGGAAAGTGATTCTGAGCAGAGCATCTCCACATCACCCACACACACACACACACACCATGGTATACAGTTCACATCTTTTTTTTTTTAATTTACTTTTTTACCATCCTGGGTCTTTGTTGCTGCAAGGACTTTCTCTGTGGCAATCAGGGGCCACACTCCAGCGGCGATGCGTAGACTTCCCCCTGCAGTGGCTTTTCTTGAGGCATTCCCATGGGCTCTAGGTTCAGAGGTTCAGTAGCTGTGGCACATGGCCTCAACAGTTGCAAGCCCCAGGCTCTAGAGCACGGGCTCAATAGTTGCCGTACCTGGGCTTTGTTTTTCTGCTACATGTGGAATCTTCCCAGGCCAGGGATTGAGCCCATGTCTCCTGCATCTGTAGGCAGATTCTTTGCCACTGAGCCGCCAGGGAAAGCCAAGTCCACCTCTTTTTACAAGATATTTAAAATGGCCCCAACTATGGTAGGAAGATTTTCATTGAGGTTAACCCCAAGATTTGGAGTCATACAGATACAAGTTTGAATCCCCAGCATCTCATCGGTTAGTTGTATGATCCTGAGAAAGGAATCCCATTTCTCTAAAACAGCTTGTTGACTGTTGTTCGTTTAGTCAATCGCATCATTGAGTTGTTGCATAAAATAATAAAATGCATGTAAATCATGGAGCCTAGGACATGATGTGTTTTTATTAACAAAAAACAGTTGCCATTGTTGGTGATGGGTGTCATTGTTTTATGGTGGTTGGTACTGCGAAATATCAGAATGTGAATAAATAAAATACATCAAAGAAATGGGAACCAATTGCAAACACAATAATAATATGGATAAGCCTAATGTTTCCCAGAAGCACTGCTTGAAAGGGAAATATAAGCTGTTATTTAGTTCTGAATTTCCAAAAGGAAGCATGTCTTTTCACATTGAAAATGAAGTGCTTCTTTGCACTAAAATCTACATGATATTTTTCACAAGAGAGTTTAGGGGAACAGGATCTTATTCATCTTGCATTTCCCTTAGACCAAACTAATGCATTCCCTGGAGTCTGTGCTCAGGGAGGCTGTTTAAGCTGATCTGAGAAATAGGAATGCATTTCTGTTCCAGTCTCAGTATCAACACTTTTTTTGAACAGAAAAAGCAACTTAGAAGAGTTAAGATTTTTATCTACAGTATCATGAGTTATCTTGAGGTTTTCTAGAGACTTTCTGGAAATTATTAAAGACCATGGCAGAGGCAAGAGGAAGGAATGTAAAGCTGCTGACTCACATAGATCTGTGTTCTCATCAAAGGCCTCTTCCCCTGCCCCACCCCCCCACCCCTGCACTTTACAAATTGTTGGGAATATCTATGGCCTCTCTGTCAGTTTATATGTAAAATGTAGATGTTAATAATTCCATACTGGCAGAAGTGTGTTAAAGAATTAGTCATTTATAAAAACAACAAAGGTCCGTCTAGTCAAGGCTATGGTTTTTCCAGCAGTCATGTATGGATGTGAGAATTGGACTATAAAGAAAGCTGAGCATCAAAGAAGTGATGCTTTTGAACTGTGATGTTGGAGAAGACTCTTGAGAGTCCCTTGGACTGCAAGGAGATCCAACCAGTGCATCCTAAAGGAAATCAGTCCTGAATGTTCACTGGAAGGACTGATGTTGAAGCTGAAACTTTAATACTTTGCCCACCTGAGGCAAAGAGCTGACTCATTTGAAAAGACCCTGATGCTGGGAAAGATTGAAGGTGGGAGGAGAAGGGAACTACAGAGGATGAGCTGGTTGAATGGCATCACCGACTCAATGGACATGAGTTTGAGTAAACTCTGGGAGTTGGTGATGGAGAAGGAAGCCTGGCATGCTTCAGTCCTTGGGGTCACAAAGAGTCAGACACAACTGAGAGACAGAACTGAGCTGAACTGAACTGAAAAACATTAAAAAAGTAAAACCATAGCAAAATAGTTTGAGTTCCCTCAGAAGCAATAGATAGGGATTTGACAACAAGAAGTATATTTAAAAGATGAAGCAGGAAATATACATGAGAGGGTATTATAGGTTGAACTGCATCCCTTCCCCACTCCAAATTCATATGATAAAATCCTAACTCCCAGTGCCACAGATAGGATTATATTTGAAAACAGGGTCTTTAAAGAGGTAATTATATTAAATAAATAAATACATAAAATAATAGGTACTCATAAAAAGAGGTAATTATGGTAAAATGAGGTCTTTAAGGTAGGTCCTAATCTGATATGACTGCTGTCCTTCTAAGAAAAGCAAACTGGCATACAAGAATACAGAGAGAAGGCACAAGGCAAAGACAGATTTCTGCAGGACAGAGAGGCCACGGAAGAAACCAACCCTGCAGACACCTGGATCTCCAACTTCGGTCTCCAGAAATGAGAAACGTATATATTTGTTATTTGAGCTACCCAGTGTGTGGTCCCTTGTTATGGCAGCCCTAGATGACTAATACAGAGGGTGCGGAAGTAAGACAGGGAAGGGAAGGAGGTCACTTAGGGGGCACTCGTGGGCAGGTGACCCATGAGATCCTCTGGGGATCAGTGGATTTGAGGTCCCTGGGAATCATCTCACCCCAAAGTTTGGGAAGTTCAGTGGTTCCTCCACCAGGTCCTGTTCTCTTTTTGGCTGAAGGCTGGAGGAAAATCAGTGGTCCTGGATCTTAATCCTTCAACTGCAGGAGTTAAGCTTATCTTTTTTTCCGTGATGTCTCATTATTCAGCACAAAGTCACCATGTATTTAATGCTAAATAAATGGCAAGTTTCATATGTTAAATAGTGTTCTTCAAGGTAATATGATGTAATAGAAGGAGAATAGGACTTGGAGGTAGATGTCCCTGGTTTTTAATCATTTAACTTACTTCTCATGGGCTTCCCTTGTGGCTCAGCAGGTAAAGAATCCATATACAATGCAGGAGACCTAGGTTCAAACCTTGGGTTGGGAAGATCTCCTGCAGAAAGGAAAGGCTACCTTCTCCAGTATCCTGGCCTGGAAAATTCCATGATCTGTATGGTTCATGGGGCCACAAAGAGTTGGACACGACTGAGTGACTTTCACATCACTTCACTTCACTCATGTGACTTAGGGCTGTAGCATGACCACTTTGATCCTCAGTTTTCCTCTCTGTCAAAATATGCTGGCTGTAAATATGAAATGGAAAGACCTGTGGTGTAAGACACAGCATGGATACTCCACAAATACTCTTTATCATAGCCTCCCTCCCCCCATTCACTCCAGTTATTCAAACACAAGTCACTCTACACCCATTTCTAATTTTGAGTAAATTGAGCAGCTGCTTTCATTTTTTTTCTAGGCTGATATTAGTCCCAATCCCTTCGTCATTTCATTTTCATAAGAATTTGTTTATAGAAATTGAAATTAGAAAGGGAATGCAGGTTTTAATTCCTGATACTCAATTTTTTATCAGTTTAAACATCCTTATCAATAAGTTCATGGCAATCCTGGGGTAAGTTGCCATTTCCTTCTCCATGAAGGAAGACAAACCTGAGCAAATAGAGAAGATTATATCATGAAAAATAATGCTTCACAAATGGGAAAAACAAACCCTTTTAGAAGAGGTCTCTCTCTCTTTTTTAATCCCTAAAGTTTTATTCTCCCATTTTTCAGACCAGTGAGCTAGCTAATGGAAAACTAAAGAAAAGAGGATTTAAATGAGTGTAATGAAATCTTCCACTTCGTTCTGCATCATCATAGTAATGATAACTGTTAGGTCCAGTCCTGCTCAGCACTCTGTCCACACAGGGGGCTTCGTTTTGTTTAATTCCTGCACTAGCTTCACAAAATAGTTACATTTATGCTTCTCATTTTATACATGGGAAAATTAATGTTCAGTGACAGTTACTCATCTGAAGCCGCTCAGAAAGAGCCAGAAGAAAAGCATTTAACATACCACATATTTGCACATCAATTCATATAGTATTCATTAAAAATGCATATAGAACACTTGAAAGCATTTGCTTTTTAGTCTCAGTTTTTCAAAAAAGAACCAAAGACTCATATGACATCATCATTCCAAAGTAATGCCAGTCTTAAGAGGGAGTCATGTGGGTGGGTTTCTGATACAGAAATAGAAAATCTGGGGAGAATTAGACAATGATGGTCAAAAGGTACAGATTTCTAATTATATGTATTAAGAACATAATGTACAATATGATGGATACTGCTCACATTGCTGTATAGTAGAGTTGAAAAATTCTGAGAATATATAATGAAAATTCTCATCAAGAAGAAAAAAATCATTTTTGTTTTTTGTATCTGTATGATATGATGGATATTAACCAAACTTATGTGATAATCACTTCATAGTATATATGTCAAGTCACTAACTGTACTCCTTAAACTTATATAACACTGTATGACAATCATATCTCAACAAAACTGAGAAATAAGAAGAAAAAAAATAAGAAAGAAAATCTGGGTCTGAGGCCAGCTTTGTTTTGGGGAAAGTATTTGACATTTCTGGCTTTAAATTCTGTGTTATGCACTGATGAAAGAAATCAAAGAGGACACTAATAGATGGAGAAATATACCATGTTCATGGATTGGAAGAATCAATATAGTGAAAATGAGTATACTACCCAAAGCAATTTACAAATTCAATGCAATCCCTATCAAGCTACCAGCCACATTTTTCACAGAACTAGAACAAATAATTTCAAGCTTTGTATGGAAATACAAAAAACCTCGAATAGCCAAAGCAATCTTGAGAAAGAAGAATGGAACTGGAGGAATCAACTTGCCTGACTTCAGGCTCTACTACAAAGCCACAGTCATTAAGACAGTATGGTACTGGCACAAAGACAGACATATAGATCAATGGAACAAAATAGAAAGCCCAGAGATAAATCCACACACATATGGACACCTTATCTTTGACAAAGGAGGCAAGAATATACAATGGAGTAAAGACAATCTCTTTAACAAGTGGTGCTGGGAAAACTGGTCAACCACTTGTAAAAGAATGAAACTAGATCACTTTCTAACACCGCACACAAAAATAAACTCAAAATGGATTAAAGATCTAAATGTAAGATCAGAAACTATAAAACTCCTAGAGGAGAACATAGGCAAAACACTCTCAGACATAAATCACAGCAGGATCCTCTATGATCCACCTCCCAGAATGCTGGAAATAAAAGCAAAAATAAACAAATGGGATCTAATTAAAATTAAAAGCTTCTGCACAACAAAGGAAAATATAAGCAAGGTGAAAAGACAGCCATCTGAATGGGAGAAAATAATAGCAAATGAAGCAACTGACAAACAACTAATCTCAAAAATATACAAGCAACTTCTGCAGCTCAACTCCAGAAAAATAAACGATCCAATCAAAAAATGGGCCAAAGAACTAAATAGACATTTCTCCAAAGAAGACATACGGATGGCTAACAAACACATGAAAAGATGCTCAACATCACTCATTATTAGAGAAATGCAAATCAAAACCACAATGAGGTACCACTTCACACCAGTCAGAATGGCTGCGATCCAAAAATCTGCAAGCAATAAATGCTGGAGAGGGTGTGGAGAAAAGGGAACCCTCCTACACTGTTGGTGGGAATGCAAACTAGTACAGCCACTATGGAGAACAGTGTGGAGATTCCTTAAAAAATTGCAAATAGAACTACCTTATGATCCAGCAATCCCACTTCTGGGCATACACACCGAGGAAACCAGAATTGAAAGAGACACATGTACCCCAATGTTCATCGCAGCACTGTTTATAATAGCCAGGACATGGAAACAACCTAGATGTCCATCAGCAGATGAATGGATAAGAAAGCTGTGGTACATATACACAATGGAGTATTACTCAGCCGTTAAAAAGAATTCATTTGAATCAGTTCTGATGAGATGGATGAAACTGGAGCCGATTATACAGAGTGAAGTAAGCCAGAAAGAAAAACACCAATACAGTATACTAACACATATATATGGAATTTAGGAAGATGGCAATGACGACCCTGTATGCAAGACAGGGAAAGAGACACAGATGTGTATAACGGACTTTTGGACTCAGAGGGAGAGGGAGAGGGTGGGATGATTTGGGAGAATGACATTCTAACACGTATACTATCATGTGAATTGAATCGCCAGTCTATGTCTGACGCAGGATGCAGCATGCTTGGGGCTGGTGCATGGGGATGACCCAGAAAGATGTTCTGGGGTGGGAGGTGGGAGGGGGGTTCATGTTTGGGAATGCATGTAATAATTAAAGATTTTAAAATTTAAAAAATAAAAAACTAAAAATTAAAAAAAAAAAAAAAAAAAAAAAAAAAAAAAAAAAATAAATTCTGTGTTATGTGAAAAGGATGCTAATTACAGATGTGGCCATGATTCAACACTTCACATGGATTATGTATTTTGAACCTCACAACTCACTAAGATGATTGCAGCAAGGACTAGTAACTGCAACCCTCATGCTTGTTTCTTCTACAGATTTTGATTTCTTTAAGTCTACAGACTATTATTTTTCATTATATAATCTTGATCCAGTCAGTCACTACTACCTACTAGGTTCTCTATAAATGTCTGTGGGCTAAAAGGCTATCCAATAAACATTTGGAAAAGAATGCCTCCCTGTCCGTAGCACATGAGTTATTATAGAAATTTAGGATCATTTTTCTGGTTGGTTTTAATCAGTCAAATAAATGGCTGCCAGTTGCATAGGATGCCAATAAGACTATTTAAATCAAAATCACTCCTGAACTTTATTTCACATTTAATGCAGAAGGAAGGATTAGTAATATGCCCATAGACAATGATGATTTGTTGATAGCAATCTATGGCAGGCACTGTCTTCATAGGGTCTCTAGATATAAAACCCTGTGGTTTGAAATTCACTTCTTGATTTGAACTGACCCCTGTATTGACCTTTAAACTCATACAGGCAACTACTTATATCATATTTCCACCTGGTTGTCTAGCAGAGATTTCTAATTTAACACATCCAAAATTCAGATTCTGATCTTCCCCTTGAAACCTTCTCCTCCCTAGGTGACCTCATTTCGTAAATGACAACTCCATTCGTTAAGTTGCTCAGGTCAAGAACCTGGAAATTATCCATAACTGGGCTCTCTTTTGATCAATACTACCCACATCCAATTCATCTGTTATTCCTTTGGGCTCTACTTTGAAAATCACCTAGAACCTGATCATTTCTCTTGTCCTGCCTGACTACCATTGGCTCAAGTCATCACCATATCTCTCCTGCACTGTATAAAAAGCCTTGTTTGTTCCCTCTGCCTTGACCCTTGCTGGCCAATAGTTTAATTTTTTTTTTTTTTTTGCCTCTCTTCTAACTTATTTCAAAGTCTTACCCTAAATCTGCTCCCATGTCAGCAGGCTCCGTGCCATTCCTCACACACACCAGGCACACTGCTTTCTTGGGGCTTCTGTATTTACTATTTTCCCAGACTTAGAGTTGGTCTGTGTTGTTCATGCTGACATTCTAGTGTCTAAAATAGTGTCCCGTATGTAAAAGGAACTCAGTAAACACATGCTGAGTAAATGAAGTACATATTGCATCAATTGAGTCTGAAAATGTAATTGATGGCCATTCTTTTATTTATTCATTCAAAAAAGTATTTGGGAGTTACCATGTGTCAGATATTGGAAATAAATTGTTAATATGAAGGCCAGGATCTTCTACTCTGACACTTTTTATTTTTCACAGAGATAGGCTTTAACCATACACATAAATGAACTAGTAGATTACTAAATAAGTGGACGTCCTGTGCAATATTGAGGTAAAGTAAAGAAGATGCATTGAGACAGGGAATCAAGGTTAGGGAGAGGCTCCAATACAATATTTCAGCATTGAAGCAGAAAACTTAATTAGGAGAAATAAGCAGTCATGTAAAGAGCTGGCATAGGGACTCCCCTGGTGATCCAGTGGTTAAGAATCTGCCTGCCAGCCCAGGGGACAATGTTCCATCAATGGTCCGAGAAGATCCCACATGCTGAAGAGAAAATAAGCCTGAGCACCACTGTGCTGAGTCTGTGCTCTAGAGCCCTTGAGACACAGCTACTGATGCACCACACCTAGAGCCTGTGATCCACAGTAAGAGGAGCCACCACAATCAGAAGCCTGTCACACAAAGCGAAGAGTAACGCTCACTCGCCACAAGGAGAGAAAGCCCAGGCAGCAATGAAGACCCAATGCAGCCCAAAATAAAACTAAGTAAACAAATAAATATTTTTAAAAAGAGCTGGCATAAATGTCTCAGGCAGAAGAAACAACACATGCAAAGGCCCTGAATCAGGTATTAATTTTTTAATATTCTAAGGAGTGATTGCACATGAATATGACTGACTGTAGTAAGTGAAGGAGAGAATGTTAGGAGATGATGTTGAAACATAAGATGGGGTCAACATTGGACTTCTCATAAACTCTGAATTAGCATTGTGGCTCAGATAGTAAAGAATCTGCAAGGCAGGAGACCCAGATTCAATCTCTGGGTCAAGAGGATCTCCTGGAGATGAGAATGGCAACCCACTCCAGTATTCTTGCCTGGAGATTTCCATGGATAAGAAACCTAACGGGCTACAGTCCATGGGGTCATAAAGAGTTGGACACGACTAAACAACTAACACTTTACAGTTTAACTTTCATAAACTATGACACAGAGTTGGGCTTTATGCTAAACACAATGAGAAGGCACCTGTAAAGGGAGTGATATGACTGAAATTACTTTCCTTTTTTACCATCATTTTTCTCTGTAAGGGAATAGCATGGAAACAGACAAAGCTGAAACTATTAAGAGCAAGAATGTAGGTAAGGTGATATGTTTGTTTCCAAGGGCTGCTGTAATAAAATACCACAAACTCATTGGTTTAAACAGCAAAAATGGATTGTCTTCCAGTTCTAGAGGCTGGAAGTCTGAGGTCCTGGTGTTGGGAGCATTGGCATCTTCTGGGCCCTCCGAGGAATAGTCTGTTCCAGTCCTGTCCCCTAGCTACTAGTTGTTTGTTGAATCTTTGGCATTTCTTGGCTTATAAAAGCATCACCAGATCTCTGTCTTCATCTTCTGCACTTTCCTATATGTGTCTTTCTCCAAGTGCCCGTTTTTTATAAGGAAATGACCATATTGGATTAGGGCTCACCCTAATGAACTCACTATAGTTTAATTACTTCTGTAAAATTCTATCTTCTTATAGGACACCTTTGGGGTTCTGAGGGTTAGGACTTAAACATAAAATTCTGGAGGGACACAAGTCAACCTATAACAGAAGGTATGATGGCTTGGATGAGTAAAGATGGAGTAATACCAATATATGTTTGGAGGATGACATTTGGGGCTTGGGGCATCACTTCAATGTGAGTAACGAGGAATAAATAATTGGCTTGAAAATGGTGTGGTCCCTGGGAAGGAAAAGTCTAAGGTAGAAGCAGACCTGTGTGTATAGATTTTAGGGTTTTTGGGTTTTTTTTTTTTTCGTTTCTTTGAGCAAGTGTGGTTTGAAATGACTTTGAGAGGTTTAAATAAACATGTATGCAGCTGGACACATGAGTCTAGAGATTAAAGAGGTGAACATCTTTAAAATTTTTTTGAAAAAAAGGGGTGAACATCTAAATTTGCATTCACCAAATATGGACAGAAAGCAAAGCCTCAGCATTTTGATGATACCTGGGGATGGAAGATCAGTAAGGAAAGTAGCCCAAGACTGTGGCTGGAAGCACTACAGAATTCACGAGTTGGAAGGTAAAAGGAGTCCGCATAGGAGACCCATAAGGAATAGTTGTTAAAGAGGGAAGAAGACCAGTTTCCTTGCTCATATTATGAGTAGAGAGAGAAGACAGCTTCCTGAAGAATAGAATGATGGGCTGTGTCAAATACCACCGGGAGGTAAGAAAAGATGAGATAAGAAAATGTCCATCTAGGTCAATCACATGAAGGTTGCAGAGTCTCTGACATGGTGATGGGACAAAAGGCAGACTGAAGGAAACCAACTGAAAGATAAGAAAGTGAAGCTCTTTGAAGTTGTTCCATGGGGTAGAAAGCAATAAGAGAGGCAATCACTGGAAGGGAAACTGAGGTCAGGGTGGATTTTTTTTCTTTTTTAAATTGATAAAGTGCTTTTATTTTTTTTCCAGTTAATGACTTTTTATTTATTTATGTGTTTTTATTTTACTTTACAATACTGTATTGGTTTTGCCATACACTGACATGAATCCACCATGGATGTACATGAGTTCCCAATCCTGAACTCCCCTCCCACCTCTCTCCCCATATCATCTCTCTGGGTCATCCCAGTGCACCAGCCCCAAGCATCCTGTATCCTGTATCGAACCTAGACTGACTATTCATTTCTTACATTTTAGTATACAGGTTTCAATGCCATTCTCCCAAATCATCCCACCCTCTCCCTCTCCCACAGAGTCCAAAAGTCTGTTCTATACATCTGTGTCTCTTTTGCTGTCTCACATACAGGGTTATCATTACCATCTTTCTAAATTCCACATATATGTGTTAGTATGCTGTATTGGTGTTTTTCTTTCTGGCTTACTTCACTCTGTATAATCGGCTCCAGTTTCATCCACCTTATTAGAATGAATTCAAATGTATTCTTTTTAATGGCTGAGTAATATAACCGAGATGAAGAGACAGAGGAATACCCAGCAGGTAAAGGAACAGGAGAAATGCCCACCAAACCAAACAAAAGAGGAAGAGTTGATACAGAAAACTGAATATTGACAGTGAAAATGATCCAAAATCTTGAAATCAAAATGGAATCACAGATAGATAACCTGGAGACAAAGATTGAGAAGATACAAGAAAGGTTTAACAAGGACCTAGAAGAAATAAAAAACAGCCAATATATAATGAATAATGCAATGTATGAGATCAGAAACACTCTGGAGGCAACAAATAGTAGAATAACGGAGGCAGAAGATAGGATTAGTGAAATAGAAGATAGAATGGTAGAAATAAATGAATCAGAGAGGAAAAAAGAAAAACGAATTAAAAGAAATGAAGACAATCTCAGAGACCTCCAGGACAATATGAAATGCTCAAACATTTGAATTATAGGAGTCCCAGAAGAAGAAGACAAAAAGAAAGACCATGAGAAAATACTTCAGGAGATAATAGTTGAAAACTTCCCTAAAATGGGGAAGGAAATAATCACCCAAGTCCAAGAAACCCAGAGAGTCCCAAACAGGATAAACCCAAGGCAAAACACCCCAAGACACATATTAATCAAATTAACAAAGGTCAAACACAAAGAACAAATAATAAAAGCAACAAGGGAAAAACAACAAATCACACACAAGGGGATTCCCATAAGGATAACGGCTGATCTTTCAATAGAAACTCTTCAGGCCAGGAGGGAATGGCAAGACATACTTTAAGTGATGAAAGAAAATAACCCACAGCCCAGATTACTGTACCCAGCAAGGATCTCATTCAAATACGAAGGAGAAATCAAAAGCTTTACAGACAAGCAAAAGCTGAGAGAATTCAGCACCACCAAACCAGCTCTCCAACAAATGCTAAAAGATTTATTTTTAAAAAAAGAATCTTATATTCTCATGGACATAATACTACAGAAGGAAAGCACAGAGATGCTAGAGAGAATGAGTCTTTGAAGCATTTATTACCAAACCCTAATACAGATGAGGACAAGAAGGCTCTAAGATGCTAAGAATATCCTTTGAGTTCATATAACCAATAAGTGATAAAAGGCATATTTCAAACCAGGCCCTGCCTTACTTGAAAACTACCACTGTTTTCTTAATAATGTGCAGTCTCTAAAGTGAGGTGATGCCTATATAATGTCATTTTTATATTTCATTTTCTGCAAGAAAATTTGTCACCCTATATTTTTTTTTTACAGATTATATTTTGAGTTTTGGAAATGCCAGAACTCATAAATATAAACAACTCTAAACAAATATACTCTATTATATAAGTTTGCTTTGAATGTTACAAGTAAAAATAAATGAAAATGTTTGGACTCTATAAAATAAATTTTAGAACCTGGAGTGGGTTGTCATTCCCTTCTCTAGGGTGTCTTTTTAACCCAGGGCTAAAACCCAGGTCTCATTCATTGCAGGCAGATTCTTTACCATGTGAACCATCAGGGAAGCCCTAGAAACTGGACCAAACTTCAATGAAAAGAGTTAGAACCTTTGAGTGAGATCTGCGTGCGTCTATTTGCAGAGAGTAGGTATGAACCTCTTTCTATGAGGAGGAAAAAGAACCTTGGCACAAAAAAGAAACACTTGGGAGAAGATAAATTAAACATAATTAATGGTCACAGATTAAGAACCAGAGTTTGAAAGGAAAACAAATGTTTCCTGTTTTGTTTTGTTTTCTCTTTCTCAAATTATACCCAATGTTAGCATGGCTTTGAGGAAATTCAGAATCAAGAAAAAGACAAAAATTATATATTTTCTCTAGTTAGAAATAAATGATTAGATGACAACTGTTGATAACATTTATTAGGGACAGATTAAATTAATTCGTATTTGCATTAAAGAGTATGTACTACTTTAACCTTTGTTTTAGCTTGGATATCATCTTGCTTGAGAAGAAAAGACACAAGTTAATTCGTATGAAGTGTTTCTCCAATAACATTTTTACATTTCAATTTAAAAAGTGGAACAAAATAGAAAGCCCAGAGATAAATCCACACACCTATGGACACCTTATCTTTGACAAAGGAGGCAAGAATATACAATGGAGTAAAGACAATCTCTTTAACAAGTGGTGCTGGGAAAACTGGTCAACCACTTGTAAAAGAATGAAACTAGATCACTTTCTAACACCGCACACAAAAATAAACTCAAAATGGATTAAAGATCTAAATGTAAGACCAGAAACTATAAAACTCCTAGAGGAGAACATAGGCAAAACACTCTCAGACATAAATCACAGCAGGATCCTCTATGATCCACCTCCCAGAATTCTGGAAATAAAAGCAAAAATAAACAAATGGGATCTAATTAAAATTAAAAGCTTCTGCACAACAAAGGAAAATATAAGCAAGGTGAAAAGACAGCCTTCTGAATGGGAGAAAATAATAGCAAATGAAGCAACTGACAAACAACTAATCTCAAAAATATACAAGCAACTTATGCAGCTCAATTCCAGAAAAATAAACGACCCAATCAAAAAATGGGCCAAAGAACTAAATAGACATTTCTCCAAAGAAGACATACAGATGGCTAACAAACACATGAAAAGATGCTCAACATCACTCATTATTAGAGAAATGCAAATCAAAACCACAATGAGGTACCACTTCACACCAGTCAGAATGGCTGCGATCCAAAAATCTGCAAGCAATAAATGCTGGAAAGGGTGTGGAGAAAAGGGAACCCTCCTACACTGTTGGTGGGAATGCAAACTAGTACAGCCACTATGGAGAACAGTGTGGAGATTCCTTAAAAAATTGCAAATAGAACTGCCGTATGACCCAGCAATCCCACTGCTGGGCATACACACCGAGGAAACCAGAATTGAAAGAGACACATGTACCCCAATGTTCATCGCAGCACTGTTTATAATAGCCAGGACATGGAAACAACCTAGATGTCCATCAGCAGATGAATGGATAAGAAAGCTATAGTACATATACACAATGGAGTATTACTCAGCCGTTAAAAAGAATTCATTTGAATCAGCTCTGATGAGATGGATGAAACTGGAGCCGATTATACAGAGTGAAGTAAGCCAGAAAGAAAAACACCAATACAGTATACTAACACATATATATGGAATTTAGAAAGACGGCAATGACGACCCTGTATGCAAGACAGGGAAAGAGACACAGATGTTTATAACGGACTTTTGGACTCAGAGGGAGAGGGTGGGATGATTTGGGAGAATGGCATTCTAACATGTAGACTATCATGTAAGAATTGAATCGCCAGTCCATGTCTGACGCAGGATGCAGCATGCTTGGGGCTGGTGCATGGGGATGACCCAGAGAGATGTTATGGGGAGGGAGGTGGGAGGGGGGTTCATGTTTGGGAACGCCTGTAAGAATTAAAGATTTTTAAATTAAAATAAATAAATAAATAAAATAAAATAATAAAGGGATTCATAAGGTTAAACTCCAATATTTTGGCCACCTGATGTAAAGAGCTGGCTCATTTGAAAAGACCCTGATGCTGAGAAACATTGAAAGCAAGAGGAGAAGGGGTCGATAGAGGATAAGATAGTTGGATGGCATCACTGACTCAATGGACATAAGTTTGAGTAAACTGGGAGAGTTGGTGATGGACAGGGAGGCCTGGCATGCTGCAGTCCATTGGCTCGCAAAGAGTTGGTCATGACTGAGTGACTGAACTGAACTGAAGTGGTAAGCACAGTTCTTACTAGTCCAGATCTTTTGTTTTTTCTTCTTTTGTAGAATGCTCCCAAATCTTACCTAAGATTAATAGCAACTACATTTTCTTGAAAAAGCTAAAAACAAATGCTAGCCCTGAGTCTAACTTCGACTTAAGTCATTTTAATAGCAAAAATTTTTACAAGGGGTCAATATAAACATTCTCATAAATAAATTCTTTAGAGAAATGCCTATTATTAGTTAACTTAGAAGATGGTACTTCAGTTCAGTTGCTCGGCTGTGTCCAACTCTTTGTGACCCCATGAATCACAGCATGCCAGGCCTCCTTGTCCATCACCAACTGCTGGAGTCCACACAAACTCATGTCCATTGAGTCAGTGATGCCAACCAGCCATCTCATCCTCTGTCATCCCCTTTTCCTCCTGCCCTCAATCCCTCTCAGTGTCAGGGTCTTTTCCAATGAGTCAGCTCTTCCCATTAGGTGGCCAAAGTATTGAACTTTCAGCTTTAGCATCAGTCCTTCCAATGAACACCCAGGACTGATCTCCTTGAGGATGGACTGGTTGGATCTCCTTGTAGTCCAAGGGACTCTCAAGAGTCTTCTCCAACATCACACTTCAAAAGCATCAATTCTTCGATGCTCAGCTTTCTTCACAGTCCAAATCTCACATCCTTACATAACCACTGGAAAAACCACAGCCTTGACTAGACAGACCTTTGTTGGCAAAGTAATGTCTCTGCTTTTCAATATGCTATCTAGGTTGGTCAAAACTTTCCTTCCAAGGAGTAAGTGTCTTTTAATTTCATGGCTGCAATCACCAACATCACTGATTTTGGAGCCCCCCAAAATAAAGTCTGACACTGTTTCCACTGTTTCCCCATCTATTTACTATGAAGTGATGGGACCGGATGCCATGATCTTCGTTTTCTGAATGTTGAGTTTTAAGCCAACTTTTTCACTCTCCTCTTTCACTTTCATCAAGGGGCTTTTTAGTTCCTCTTCACTTTCTGCCATGAGAATGGTGTCATCTGCATATCTGAGGTTATTGATATTTCTTCTGGCAATCTTGATTCCAGCTTGTGCTTCTTCCAGCCCAGCGTTTCTCATGATGTACTCTGCATAGAAGTTAAATAAGCAGGGTGACAATATACAGCCTTGACGTACTCCTTTTCCTATTTGGAACCTGTCTGTTATTCCATGTCCAGTTCTAACTGTTGCTTCCTGACCTGCATATAGGTTTCTCAAGAGGCAGGTCAGGTGGTCTGGTATTCCCATCTCTTTAAGAATTTCCACCATTTATTGTGATCCACACAGTCAAAGGATTTGGTATAGTCAATAAAGCAGAAGTAGATGGTTTTCTGGAACTCTTGCTTTTTCAATGATCCAGCAGATGTTGGCAATTTGATCTCTGGTTCCTCTGCCTTTTCTAAATCCAGCTTAAACATCTGGAAGTTCATAGTTCATGTATTACTGAAGTCTGGCTTGGAGAATTTTGAGCATTACTTACAACATCTCTAATCCAAAGGGAAGAAAATTTCTCTTTTTATAAATGTGGTTGTTCATTTTCTAACTCTGTTAGTCCTGAATAGTTCAGTGAATTCTGAACTTCAGTATCCTGCTTGCAAAATAAAGCGCGGGGTGGGGGGGATTGCCCCAGAAATGTTTACCTTACCAGAATGTTTTTAGAATTCAAGTAGATAATGGATGAAAGAGCACTTTTCATTCATCACTACCATTATATACCATGCTTCTCCATTCAATTTATTTAAAGCCGGGAGACCTTGAGTCTCTGTTCACCACGTCAAGGTCATATCTTCTATGCATTTCTCTCATGAATGTGTTTACATCAACAAAGTCATCTTGGGCTTATTGGTGACTATTGGGCAGTCCAGTTGTTTCTATCATTAGAAAGATAGTCTTGTTACAAAAATGATGATTTAGAAGATGTTATGGGGAGGGAGGTGGGAGGGGGGTTCATGTTTGGGAATGCATGTAAGAATTAAAGATTTTAAAATTTTAAAAAATAAAAAACTAAAATATTTTATCTTAAAAAAAAAAATAAAATAAGGTGCTTCCCAGGTAGCTCAGAGGTAAAGAATCTGCCTACCAATGCAGGAGGCACGAGAGACGAAGTTCGATCTTGGAGTCAGAAAGATCCTCTGGAGTAGCAAATGGCAATCTGCTGCAGTAGTCTTGCCTGGAAAATTCCATGGACAGACAAGCCTGGCGGGCTACAAATTCAGACATGACTGAGTGACAGAACACACACACATACACACATTTAAACAAAGTGTGCATGAGTCTTCAGTCGTGTCCAACTCGGCTACCCCATGATCTGTAGCCCGCCAGGCTCCACTGTCTATGAGATTCTCCAGGCAACAACACTGGAGTGGGCTGCCATTTCCTCCTCCAGGGGATCTTCCCAACCCAAGGATCAAACTCACGTCTCTGGTGTCTCCTGCATCAAAAGGTGGATTCTTTACCATTGAGGCAGCTGGGATACCTAAGATAAAGTAAATGAGAATGGTTTTTTGTTTTTTTTGTTTGTTTGTTTTTCTCAGAAAACCATTTTCAGCACTCTCAGGTCTGAAAACCAAGGCAATCAAAAGCCCAAGTATCAGAAGATTTGTTCTCTGGTTACCAACAACTAGTTTCAGAAAATCATTTGTAGCTATGATCACTTTCCAAGAGGCTTCGAATGATACTCATCCCTTCTTGGCGTCAAGAGATGAGGAGACTACCTCCCTGAGCCAAGTTTAAATTTTCCCTGCCTGACGTGAAGCTGTGGGTCAGTTATAGTGACAAGACTTCAATTTGGTTTTTTCCATAATACAGTTGTCAGCTAAGGCCACCCTATCCTTAAAGTGTAAGTAAAATCCATATGGAAGTCTCACATTGTGTGGGACTTCTACGTTAGTCCATGTACCTCCTCATTCCCCGCCTCCCCGGTACTATCATATTGTTTCAGGGAGAAGTCAACTCTGACTCCTTATTGGAACTGTGTCTCTAACTTTCTTTTTGTTGTGTTTGTTATTATAATCATACAGAATGGCCTGGATCAGAGAACCCTGCCCCTCTGCGTGACTGTTAAACTAAAGTGTCTTTGTTCAGAACCCTGTCCATCTGTAGATGGTAGGAAGGAAAAAAAATTAACACACCCCCTACCTGAGATTTGTCATTCTGGGAGATATTTGCAAAATTAGTGGCCTTTTTATTTTGCTTCTTTACTGCCCTCATCTCTGATCTATAAAAGAAACTGGCACCCAGATCTCAATAAGATGGTTATTTTGAGACATTAGTTTGTCATCTTCTCAATTAGCTGGCTCTCCAAAATTCGTATTCCTTGCCTCAACACATCTCCACGTTATTGGCCTGTCGTGTGATAAGCAGAATGAGCTTGGGCCCATAATGGCATTGTGCATTCGAGTTTCAACTTAGGAATTTCAGGGGAAATATTCAAACCAAGTCATTTGGGGTGACTTACAGTGCTCACCCCAAATGTCCCACAGGCTGTTTACTTTTGCAGTTCCTTGCGCATTTCTGTTCTTGTTCTGCTGGACATGTGCTCTCCCTCTCTGAATAACCACTTAAAACTCTTTATTCTGTTCTGAAATTTACAAGCTTGGGAAATCATCCCCTTTGCTTTGAATTGAAAAAGTAAAAATCATACCCAGCATTGTAACACTGTGCTCTTCAGTGAGCTTGGCACAAAAAGGGCTTTCAATTTATTATAAAACAGTCCATTTTTGCAAAATTCTCTCATCTATGCCTGTCTGTCCCTGAAGGCTGTCCCACTTAGATTCTCTAGATTTATTATTCAGAATAATTTTGTTCTGCATTGACCATTGTATGTCCTGTAACTCACTCCTGTGCTTTGTTAAAACTAAGCATCCCCAAATCTGTGTCCCACATTTTTTTGAAATTTTTTTTAATTTCATTTTTTTGTGTGTAACAACACATCATGAAATATAACATCTTTAAAGGGTGAAACACATTATGGTTGACCATAGGTAATAAGTTATACAGAACTCTAGATCTCACTTCACTGAAACTTTATGCCTGTTGATTAGTAATTCCCCAGTTACCCCTCCTCCCAGGTCTTTCCAGGGGGTGCTACTGGTAAAGAACCCCCTACCAATGCAAGAGATGTAAGAGACATGGGTTTGATCCCTGCGTCAGGAAGATCCCCTGGAGGAGGGCATGGCAACCTACTCCAGTATTCTTGCCTGGAGAATTCCATAGACAGAGGAGCTTGGAGGGCTATGGTTCATAGGGTCATGAAGAGTCAGACACAGACTGAAGTAATTTAGCACGAGCACACACCCATCTCCTCCCCTAACTCCTGATGACTACCATTCCATTCTCTGAGTTTACGAATTTGACTATTTTGGATGCTTTGTGTAAGTGGAATAGTGCCATACTTGCCTTTCTGTGGCTGGCTTCTTTCGCTTAACACCTTATCCTCCAGCTTTGCCCATGCTACTGTGTCCTACACCTTATCTTCGGTGGCCTAGGAGGGTTGGCTGGTTCTCTGACATGACAGTCTTTCCTTTCCCCTTCCTTTCTAGGTCCTGTAAGTGGAGGAGAACAATATGAAGACTCATTTCCTTTCTCAAATAAATTATCACAGCCTTCTATTTCCCTTTTCAGAGAAAAAATTACTTTAATCAATTTTAATTAAGAGTTTTTATTTTGTAATTTTATTTCAAGTTTATTTAAAAAAATCGCAAAGATTATACAGAGTTCCTCTACACTCCCCACTCAATTTCTCCTGTTATTAACAGTTGACATGAGTACATTTGTCAAAACCAATGAATTGGTATTCATGTTCCCTTAGTTTTTACTTGATATGCTTTTCTATTCCAGGATCCTATCTAAAGTATCTTATTCTTCCAATAAGTTTTTTCATAAACACACAAACAAAAATGCTGATATATTTCACATCATGTTTTCTGGTTATCTATTTTTCTAGTGATAACACAGGGTCCAAACTAGAGTCTTGTTCACATGCTATTGCAGACTGATGATGGAGTTGCATCCATTATCACTAGAACCTTTGGTGATTATCTTTCCATTTATTTTGGTAATTCCAACTTTATAAGTCTAGCTATCTTATAGAGAAAGACAGAAAATCTCTATCATGACTCTTTGCAGCTAAGGTTCAAACATGTGACCTGGTTTCTTTAGATTGGACTTGGGTTTGAAAATGAACAGTGTGAGCAACAATAGGTCTGGAGACACAGTCTTCAGCTGCCTGTTCTGGAGACATAGTCTCCAGTTGCCTGTTCCTTCAGGCAAGGGGACACTGGGACTTCTGACATCCACTCACTCACAGGTACCAAGTAGGGTTTTTCCTAGAGAAGCCCTTATGTGATTGTTCACTGACTGTCTAGCATCAAAGACCCACTTTCCCACCATCTTGGGATACTTGGTATTATCTGGCGGTGGTTTAGTCACTAAGTCATGTCTGACTCTTGCAACCCCATGGACTGTAGTCCACCAGGCTCCTGTGTCCATGTGATTTCCCAGGCAAGAATACTGGAGTGGAATGCTATTTCCTTCTCCAGGGGATCGTCTCAATCCAGGGATCAAACAAAATATCCTGCATAACGTGTGGTCTCCTGCATTGCAGGCAGATTCTTTATTGATTGAGCCCCTAGAGTATCCTTTAATAACGATATTTTCTATTTAAATAGCTAAGGGATTCTAGCATGTGTATGTAAAAATTATGACCATTAAAACTAGAATTCTCAGAAAATCATCCCATGATTAATTTTATCTACTTCTACCACATAATTGGTGTTTGTAAAGTTTGGTTAGTAGCAAAACGGTGATAATCGTTCCTTTGACTTCACTTAGCCTTTAAAAAGTGTAGGAAGAAGGAAAAGTATGTAGGTACCTATATTTGCTTGTTAGGGCTGCTGTAACAAGATACCATAAACTGAGTAGCTTAACAACAGAAATTCATTATCTCAGGTTTTAGAAGCTTAGACAGTCTCAAATCAAAATGCTGGCAAATTTGATTCCTTTCTTGGCTTTAAGAGAGAACTTATTCCTTGCCTACATCTTAGTTTCTGATGATTTTCTACTGATCGTCAGTATCCCTTTGTAGAAACATCACCCTCATCTCTGCTTTCATCTTCACACAACATTTACCCTGTGTTTGTGTAACTATGTCAAAATCCTCTTTTAATAAGGATGCCAGTCATATTGCATTAGGGCCCAGGCTGAAGACTTCATTAACCTGATTACTCTGTAAAGACACTATCTCCATAAAAGGTCACATTCTAAAGTAATGGAGGTTAAGACTTCAACTTGGGATAACAATTGGCCCATCCTCAATATATAAATTTAATTCACTTCCAATTAAAGGTCCAATCTTTTTTTTTTTAACTAACATAATTCAACCTGTAAGAGCACCTCTAAGTAGACAGTGAGCTTCTAGAAACCCAGCTCTTGTAGGGTCATCAGCTCAATGGGGAGAGTGGTACTTCGAAGGAACTGAGATCCAAAGAATCAGGTGGTGTTACCTTTCTAATTCAACCCATTAAGGTGAAGAGTTATAAACAGAAATCAGTTGAGGTCCAGAGATGCTGATTGACACTACATATTAGATATGAGCCCATTGTCACAAATCCAGATTTTCAAGCAAGTCTTAATTGGAAATGTCTCGAAGATCTAGAATTTAAGTAGGTGAGTCATTTGGCTCAAGCGAAAATAAGTCAAAACAAGGATCTATGGATTTGTAATTGAGAAAAAGTTTATTTCAAATTGGGGTGCTTTGTGAACATCCTGTCAAGGAACTAGAGTCTCGATCAGGCTTTGGAAAAGGCAGGGGGATTTACCTGCAGGCAATAATGACCTCAGTGTGCCTTCAGTGTATTCCAAGGGTAAAAAACAGTCACTTTTTTTTTTTTCACTACTTCCTCCCTCCTTTCACACTATTTTGCATCCAGTCAATCACCAACCCTGTCAATAACACCACCTTTTAATTGCCTCCTCCCTCCCCCCACCAGCCTGGCTTTCCTTTCCTTTCGCATCCCTACTGCCATAGCCTTATTTAAAGCACTCATTTGATATTTAAACCATGACAGTGACCTTGTTTTATTTAAGCATCCATATGGAATTTTTGTTTTGTCTGTTTTCACATTTAAATCTTTGCTCATTTGGAACTCATTTTGGTGTAAAAAAGTGAACAAGTGATCTCAACTTTTTTTTTTTTAGTGGCTTGCCAATCCTCCTATAACAATTTATTGAATAATCCATGCTTTTCCACTGATTTCAATACTCTCTTGGCCATAGACTAACTTCCTATGCATATTTGGCTCTAATTTGTATTTCTTTCATTCATCATTTTGCCAATTTCTGTAGTGATTTCTGTTTTAATTGGAATTAAGATTTAAAACATATTTTAATTTATAACATTAAAACTGTATTTGCATTACGTCTCCATTTCAAAATTGTCTTTCTCATTGTCGCATATGTATTTTTCAAGATGAACCTTAGAATAATTGAATGAATTTAAAAAATCATTGGATCCTTAATTAAAAGTGCACTGAATTTATAGATTAAGGATGGGCAAATTGCCATCTTCACATTATGAGTCTTCCCTTACCTCAGACTAGGTAAGTTTCTTTATTTGCTTATTTTTCATGTTAGTCTAAGTTGATTCTTTCAGGAGGGGGGTTCATGTTTGGGAACGCATGTAAGAATTAAAGATTTTAAAATTTAAAAAATAAAAAACTAAAAAAAAAAAGCTATATCTTTTATTAAGGTTACTTATATTTGTTTGATGCTACTACCATTGTGACTAGGATTTTTTGGTTCTATTTTCCTTTTATTTTTATTACAAGAAAGCTATTGACTTTTGCATTTTTAAATAACTGTTAAACTTATTTATTATACCCATCAATGAGTCAATAGATCTTGTTAGGTTTTCCAAAAATGCAACTGTATCATTTTCACAACATTATTATTTCCAACCTCTGTCAAAAATGTATACCTGTAGCAGATACATGTTGATGTATGGCAAAACCAATACAATAATGTAAAGTAATTAACCTCCAATTAAAATAAATAAATTTATTTTAAAGAAATAAAGAAAAGACTGGTGAGTTTAACCACATAAAAACAAAAATTGAAATATGAAATTTAATAAATAGCTTTATTAGCTTTATGCTAAGAGGTTTGACAGAGAAATAAGGAAAAAAGACAACTACATCAATGGAAAAAGGAGCAACAAATACAAATGCCTAATCCCAAAAGGGACCCATATGACAAGACATTCAAGTCCACAGAAAACAGAAAGGTGATATACTTTCATAGAAATGAAATGATATACTTTGTTATTCTATAATACTGGAAAAGGTTAAAAATAGCAACACTAGTGACTATGGGGTGAAGGGAAAAGGGTACTCTCATTCAATACTATAGAAAATAAATACTGGTATAACATTTTGTAAAGAATGTAGCAACATGATACAAAATTTATAGTGTGTATCCCTTTAACACAGACTTCCTTTTCAGTTAATTTTTCTCTACGTCTGTTCAAGAAAGTGCATAATAACATGTGGTCAGTGGATAGTTAACACAGAAACTGTTATAATAGCAAAAAATTAATGTCCATCCATAAGAAATTGGTTAAATTAATGATAGTACATGCATATAACAGAATACTCTCTAGCCATTTAAATAATAATGTAGAGCTATATTTTTTCACATATAAAAGCATTCAGAAATTTTATGCAGCAATAAAGTAGCATGTTTATTATAATCCTATTTCTTTAAAGTTATTTTTATATTTATACACTGTCTTAGTCTGTTTGGGCTGCTGTAATAGAATAGCATAAATTGAGTGGCTTGTAAGCAGCAAACGTTTCTTTCTCACGGTTCTGGATGCTGGAAAGTCCAAGATTATGGTGCTGGCAGTTTTGGTGTCTGTTGATGACCTGTTTCCTAGATGACATCTTTCCCTCTCAACAACTCTGTCTCTTAACACTATCACCTTGGGGGTTAGCCTTCAACATATGAACGTTGAGGGGGACAGAAACATTCAGATCATAACATATAGTCACATGTTTCAAAGCAGCCACCCCTATTTAAAACTGATTTAGCTTCTTCTCACTAGGAATCTATGCAAACTCTTTCTAGTGTCCTGCAATCCACTTCCAGGCTGCTCTGGTCAAATCTGTCTTCTCTCTGTCTCTGCAGTCTTAAGTAATATTGTTCAACCACACTGGGGTCTCTGGACACCCCAAGTTCTTTCTCATCCAGTATGCTTTATCTGCTCATTCTTTTGCCTGAGCTGCTCTTATCTAGCTCATGGCATTCTTTATGTCTCAGTTGAAATATCGTTTTTTAATTTCTATGTAAATCACCCCAGTCTGTGTCAGTGAAGACATTTTGCTTCCCTCCATGGCGTTTATTACAACTCACCCCACTCCAGTCCTCTTGCCTGGAAAATCCCATGGATGGAGGAGCCCGGTGGGCTGCAGTCCATGAGGTCGCTAAGAGTTGGACACGACTGAGCAACTTCAGTTTCACTTTTCACTTTCCTGCATTGGAGAAGGAAATGGCAACCCACTCCAGTGTTCTTGCCTGGAGAATCCCAGGGATGGGGGAGCCTGGTGGGCTGCTGTCTATGGGGTCGTGCAGAGTTGGACACAACTGAAGCGACTTAGCAGCAGCAGCAGCAATTGCATCTGGGCTGTTGTTGTTCAGTTGCTAAGTGGTGTCGGACTCTTTGCAACCCCCTGGGGTGCAGGATACTAGGCTGCCCTGTTCTGTACTATCTCTTGGAGTCTCCTCAAACTCATGTCCATTGGGTCAGTGATGATATCTAACCATCTAATCCTCTGTCTCCACCTTTTCCTTTTGCCTTCAATCTTTCCCAGCATCAGGGTCTTTTCCAATGAGTCCGTGTAGAGTTGACTTTATTTTCTACCTCTGTCTATATTTGAGACACAATGAAAACAAGGACCATAAAATCTTTCATTCATCATTGCCTGGCATATGTTAGGTGATCAAGAGATATTATTTCAATTAATGAATACCCGTGAAGAAATATTTGTAGATATTCTCTGAAATGCTAACAATGCTATATCAGTATTGGAATTTGTGGTAATTTTAAACTTTCTTCTTTATATACTTATGTATTTCTGTATTGAAATGATAATGGTGATATTCTGTGTCTGAAATACAAGTTTCTGTTTTTAACTATGAGAATCCCTTTTAATTTATTTACACATATGTATGTATAAATAAAAATGCATACATGGGTATATATGAATATATATAGAAAGTGTGTGTGGGTGTGTGTAGTTTTAAAATGTGCATCTGATCAATACCGTTCTTCACAATGGAATATTACTCAGCCATGAAAAAGAATAAAATAATGCCATTTGCAGCAGCATAGATGGACCCAGAGGTTATCATACTCAGTGAAATAAGCCAGATAAAGAAAGACAAATGTCACATTATATCACTAGTATGTAAAATCCAAAGGGAAAAAGGATGCAAATTAACTAATATATAAAACAAAAACATGCCCATAGATGTAGAAAACACACTTACATTTATCAAAGGGAAAGGGGAGGGTGAGGGATAAATTAGGAGTATGGGATTAGCATATACACATTGCTATATATAAAATAGATAATCATCAAGGATCTACTATATAAAAGAGGGAAATATACTCAATATTTTGAAATAATCTAAAAGGAAAAAGAATCTGAAAAAGAATATATATTATGTATGTTCAATATATTCAGAATATATTATATATTGTGTGGTACTGTATTATATTGTTTGTGTAATATATAATGATACATTATATGTAATATATGATAATATTACATATATATATGTAACCTGAAACACTTTTCTGTACACCTAAAACTAATACAATATTGTAAATCAACTATAGTTCAATTTTTAAAAATTTAAAAAGTTAAGAGTGTGTATATATTTGTGTGGATATAGTTTTGAAACATGCATCTGATTAATACTCCACTCACCATTACTTACAGAATACATTTTAAACACTTTAGCATGACATTCAAGCCCCTTACAAAGCTGTTTCAACGCCCCATTTTAGTCTTTGGTTTTGTGGACTCATTCATGCTCACAGTTCACTCTCAGCTCCCACCGTAGCATAGAGCATCCCCGTCTTGGGTGGCGCATTGCACTCATCGAACTCTGCATTTCCAGTCACAGTTCATCTTTGATGGAGTGCCCTCCTCTACCTTCTTTGCTTGATGAGCTTTCATTTTGGTTATCTCAATAAGGTAGCCTTGAGTCCCCTAAAGAATGAATTTCTGGTGATCTGCATAGTCGATTCCACTTCTAGGATGTTCTAGATCATGGCATACAGTAGGAAGTTTGCTTTTTAATTGACTGAATTGTAAGTAAATTTAACAAAGAGAATGTTCTAGTTATTGTTTTTGTAATGTGTGCTAAATTGATTCAGTCATATCCAACTCTTGTGACCCTATGGACTGTAACCCATCAAGCTCCTCTGTCCATGGGATTCTCCAGGCAAGAATACTGGAGTGGGTTGCCAGGCCCTTCTCCAGGGGATCTTCCTAACTCGGGGATCAAACCCGTGTCTTTTAGTCTCCTGCATTGGCAGGCAGTTATTTATTTACTTATTTTACCACTAGTGCCACCTGGGAAGGCTCTATTTTTTAAATAATTAGCCCCAAATCAGTGAACTAAAGCAATGCCAATCATTTTATTATCATTCGCTGATTGTCTCGGTTGGGAACTTGGGAAGGGCTCAGCTAAATGATTTTGGGGTGTTGTCCATTGTAGTCCATTGTAGTCATTGGGCCTCCCCTTGTCATCTCCTCACATGGATAAAAGCATATAGTAGTTACATGCTCATATACCAGTAATGTGGTATCTTTGCCAATAGTTTGGGTTTCTTCAAGGCATAGCCATTTCAAATCAGAATAGCTGACTACATACCAGCTCAGTTCTCCAAAGGGACACATCCCAGCTAACACAGTGGATGCCTCTGCCCTTTCTATGACCCAGCCTCAGAAGAGGCAGGTCATATCTGCTGAATTCGACCATTAAAAATGAAGCACTGCAGGATCCTCTATGATCCACCTCCCAGAATTCTGGAAATAAAAGCAAAAATAAACAAATGGGATCTAATTAAAATTAAAAGCTTCTGCACAACAAAGGAAAATATAAGCAAGGTGAAAAGACAGCCTTCTGAATGGGAGAAAATAATAGCAAATGAAGCAACTGACAAACAACTAATCTCAAAAATATACAAGCAACTTATGCAGCTCAATTCCAGAAAAATGAACGACCCAATCAAAAAATGGGCCAAAGAACTAAATAGACATTTCTCCAAAGAAGACATACGGATGGCTAACAAACACATGAAAAGATGCTCAACATCACTCATTATTAGAGAAATGCAAATCAAAACCACAATGAGGTACCACTTCACACCAGTCAGAATGGCTGCGATCCAAAAATCTGCAAGCAATAAATGCTGGAGAGGGTGTGGAGAAAAGGGAACCCTCCTACACTGTTGGTGGGAATGCAAACTAGTACAGCCACTATGGAGAACAACGTGGAGATTCCTTAAAAAATTGCAAATAGAACTACCGTATAACCCAGCAATCCCACTGCTGGGCATACACACCAAGGAAACCAGAATGGAAAGAGACACATGTACCCCAATGTTCATCACAGCACTGTTTATAATAGCCAGGACATGGAGACAACCTAGATGTCCATCAGCAGATGAATGGATAAGAAAGCTGTGGTACATATACACAATGGAGTATTACTCAGCGGTTAAAAAGAATTCATTTGAATCAGTTCTGATGAGATGGATGAAACTGGAGCCAATTATACAGAGTGAAGTAAGCCAGAAAGAAAAACACCAATACAGTATACTAACACATATATATGGAATTTAGGAAGATGGCAATGATGACCTGTATGCAAGACAGGAAAAAAGACACAGATGTGTATAATGGACTTTTGGACTCAGAGGGAGAGGGAGAGGGTGGGATGATTTAGGAGAATGGCATTCTAACATGTATACTATCATGTAAGAATTGAATCACCAGTCTATGTCTGACGCAGGATATAGCATGCTTGGGGCTGGTGCATGGGGATGACCCAGAGAGATGTTATGGGGAGGGAGGTGGGAGGAGGATTCTTGTTTGGGAACGCATGTAAGAATTAAAGATTTTAAAATTTAAAAAATAAGAAACTAAAAAAAAAAGAAAAGAAAATACACCACAATTTTAGGACAGGTTATAGCTCTGCATGGTGCAATGTTGGGTACTTTTTATTGTTTGTTTAGCCTTTTCAGCATTTTCAAACGTTTCTACAGTGAGTGTTTATTGCTTTGATTGTCAGGAAATAAAATGATTATAAGGTAGTCAACTTCCTGGTGGTAAAAAAAATAAATAAATAAAGTTAACTAGGACTCGATTTTATTAAAAAAAAAAAAAAAAGAACGAGGCACTAAAGCCAGACAAAATTCTGGGAAAATGGCTATACATCCCACCTATCAACAGAAGACTATCAAAGAATTTGTGAAGATTTTTAAAGTCACCACAGAGAATGTTATAAGTGGCGCCCACACCCCCTGCAAAACCCTTTACACACGAGCAAGCATCAAAGGACCTGAGTATTTCACAGGCTGAAATTACTGTTAATGCAAGAACTGTTCTTAGCTTAAACTGAATGCATCCTCTTTGCAAACACGTCCTCAGCCTGTTTAGAAAAAAAGGAAAGCAAAATAAACAAACCAAAAAAAAAAAAAACACTGGAAATGATAAAAACACAGCTTTGATGTAGATAATTTACAGCTGATGTAGACTTTGCTAATTTCTGCTTTTATCAGTAGTTGTGCTCCCATTTTTAGACACACAGAAATCAAAGAATTTTGCTGGTGAAGGAATCCCTCCTTTGATCTGGAAGATGCAACTAAGGTAGATGTGTTGAAGCTTAGTTCATAGATCTTACAAGCAGGCATCTTAGAGCTCTCCGAGCCCAAATGCATCCATAGGCTCATTTCTCTATTCCTTGTACAAGAGACAGACCTCAAACAGACAGATGGAAAGAAATCCTGGACTGTTTCCTATGAGAAATCAAAGATCTCACCTTAACCTAAAGATTCAGCCACTTTTGGAGGTTCCAAATGGAAAAGGGGACTAAGAGTTCAGAGATATTGAGGGGCATAGGATTTTGCTAGGGGATGACTCAAGGGATGGAAAATGCTAGATTGGAAGTTTGGATTGACACCTACACACTGTCATATATAACACAGATCACCAACAAGAATCTACTGCATAGCACAAGGGCCACTGCTCAATACTCTACAATAATCAAAATGGGAAAAGAATTTGAAAAAGAAAAAAATATATGTATAACTGAACCACATTGCTATACATCTGAAACTAACAATATTGTTAATCAACTCTACTCCATTATAAAATCAAAACACTTTTTAAAAAAAGATTAAAATTGACAATATGCCTTTGATTGTTTGGAGGTCTGTCTTCTGGAAGCAGGATTTAAACAGTTGTCGTTCAGTTGCTAAGTTGTGTCCAGCTCCTTGTGACCGCGTGAACTCTAGCACACTAGGCTCCTCTGTCTTCCACTATCTTCCAGAGTTTACTCAAGTTAATGACCACTGAGTTGGTGATACTATCTAACCATCTCATCCTCTGCTGCCCCCTTCCCCTTTTGCCTTCAATCCCCAGCATCAGGGTCTTTTCCAATGAATCGACTCTTCACATCGGTTTCTGACCATTTATTTGTGAAAAGCTCTCAACTTGACTCAGATTGTACAAAGAGCACAAAGCATCTGCCTGGCTGGAGACACAGTCCTGCCTTTTCTTGGAGCAAGGTTGAGCATCAAGGCTGGGAACTCAGAAGAAGCCTTCAGAATGTAGAGTTTATCTTGGAGATTATGGACCAGGCAGAGCCCATTTTCCCAGCCATTAATACACACACACAAGAATGCTGGTTTCGTGCTGAGGAGGGCCATGGAGATACAGCTGCACAACAAGAAAGAGAGTTTTTCCATATGAAATTGTCAGTCTCTCTGGTAGCTCAGATGGTAAAGAATCTGCCTACCATGCAGGAGACCCTGGTTTGATCCCTGGGTTGGGAAGATCCCCTGGAGAAGGAAATGGTTACCCACTCTGATATTTTTGCCTGGAAAATTCCATTGACAGAGTAGCCCTTTGCCTACAGTCCATGGAGCTGCAAGGAGTCAGACACAGCTGAGCATGCACACATATTTAGTGTCTGGTTTATCTGTAGGAATCAGGGTAGTAAATATCAGTACTGTTGTTGGCAGACCTACTGTGTTCCAGACACTGTACACAATGATATCACCTTATCAATCTTCAGAAGAGTTGTTTGTTGGAGGTGTTATTTTTCTAGTTTTGTGTTGAGAAAACTGACCTTCAGAGATTAGTCAGTTTCCCAGAGGTCATATGGAATGGATAGTATATCTGTGAGCCAAGCATAGACCTGTTTTGACTTCCACGTGCCTGGTATTTCCAATTATAAATACTCACCATTTCTAGTTTTTAGCATCTAACAGAAAAGTTTAGTTCAATTGATATGCCTAAAGAATATAAGTGGATGTTTTTTTGTGTTTTTTTTTTCCTTCTCTTTTTTTTTTTTTTCTTAATCAATAGCATTATAGATGTGGATTGAACATGTCAATTTGAGTTCTGGTTGCCCTATTCGTTGATACTAAGTCCTAGATAAGTCATTTATTTTCCCTTTTTGAGCCTATTTTTTATCTTTGAAATGTAAATAATAACTCTTGCTCTATTTATGCTTTTGGAGCATTATAAGATTAAAACAAAACATTATTTAAGAAAGCATGATGCAAACAATTGATACCAGATAGCTCTTGATTGAGATTCTGCCCCAATAGTCATCTGAATGTATATTAGATCTATTTCTGGTCCATAGACATCTTCAGGGTCTTGGCTTTCAAGAGATGCATTTTCATTATAGATAGAAAGGTGTGTGAAGAGACATTATGTATTGCCATTCCTACAATCATGAACCATTATACAAGCTAACAGCTTGTCTTTAGGTCTTTCACAACATGGAAAATTTTTTGAGACCCATGAAGGATGCCTTGCCATATACAATGGGGACCATTTATCCTTTCATCTTGAATCCAAGCTGTGGTCTGTAGATTCAAATATGCTGAACCTACCAAGATAGATAATACTATGTGTTCACTCTTGGCTCTCTTGACTAGTAACTTGAATCTATCCATTCAATATTCAACCCACTCCAGTATTCTTGCCTGAAAAATCTTAGGATAGAGGATCCTGGAGGATTACAGTTCATGGGGCTCCAGAATCAGAAACAACTTAATGATTAAAACCAAAGCAAACCAATTCAATATTTACATCTTTGTTCATTTACATGGTTAACACTTATTGAGCACCTGTGAACTGGGTATGAAGTGTACCGATTAAAGGACAAAGATTCAAGAGTGAAGATAAATGAGGTTCCATCTTCAGTTAGGGTAGAGTCCACAGCATAGGGCAAGAGATAAACATGTAAGCAAGGGATTATAAAACCAGTATTACTGTGATAGGCACTCTTGAAACTAACACACTGTCCCACGAAGGCTGAGGTGGACCAGGCTGAGTCTTAGTGGCTAAAGAGAGATCATCCTAGAGGCAGGAAGCAATACATATCCAAGCATACTTCTTGAGTATCATCTACAGTAAAAGATGGAAAACTGATATTAGGTCTTATGTGTAAATGAAATAAATAAGCCATAAACATGTAAACACAGAGACAAGAGATTCAAAGAAGAGAATTGATCTTTGCTGTGAATGTACCTAAAGCTTTGGTGGCCAGGGACTGAATTGTGCTAACTGAAAGATTTGGAGCCAGTTACATACAAACTGCTGCTGTGGGTTTTTGAAGAATGTGGGGGAAGTGTTGATTATACAATAAATCAGAATACAGAAGTCTATATCTAACTTTATAAGAAAGACTGGGAAACAGTAACCCTGCATGGGAAAGTTATCTCTGATAGTATAAATATATATTAAAAAGTATTGATAATGAGCTTATATAACTTTTATAATCACACATTTAAATAATATATAATTTAATTGGATCCTCATAAAGGAATAGATCCCTGGATCATTATAAGTTGGTCTGACTTACTCCATATAATCTGCTGTCACTTTTCCTGTGAAAATAATTTGTAAATTGTGGATTTACTGCCTCTATGGAAGATAAGATATTATATGTCTTATAAAGCCAGAGTTGAGCTACTAACTGTGATATTCTCCAATTTCTGTTATCAAAATTACATCCACATGACATAATACTGCTTCTTTTTCCTAAGGTAAAATACTTTGGTTCAGGCAAGTTTCTTTGATTAGACACTGACAAAACTTATTTAAAAGCATTGCATCAACATGGGGATGTAGCTCAGTGGTAGAGCACATGCTTTGCATGTATGAGGTCCTGGGTTCAATCCCCAGCATCTCCACTTTCTTCTTGTTTAATTCTTGCAAAATATAGCTAGTGCATGTATAGATTTGAATTTTTAAAAAATTACATCAAGATAAATATAATTAACGCTGCTTTATGTTATACATGAGGTTAAGAGAGTAAATCCAAGAAAAAAAATTTGCTTTTTTCTGTTTATTTAATGTCCATAAAGAAGGCTAAACATCAAACAACTGATGCTTTCTCATTGCAGTGCTAGAGAAGATTTTTGAGAGTCCCTTGGACTGCAAGGAGATCCAACCAGTCCGTCCTAAAGGAAACCAACCCTGAATATTCATTGGAAGGACTGATGCTGAAGCTGAAGCTTCAATACCTTGGTCACCTGATGCGAAGAACTGGTTCATTTGAAAAGATTCTGATGCTGGAAATGATTGAAGGCGAAAGGAGAAGGGGACGACAGAGGATGAGCTGGTTGAATGGCATCACCAAATCAATGGACATGAGTTTGAGTAGACTCCAGGAGCTGGTGTTCGACAGGGAAGCCTAGGGTACTGCATTGCATGGGGTTGCAGAGTCAGAGATGACTGAGCAACTGAACAACAATATCTATATGAGATGATGGATATTCACTTATTGTGATCATCATTTTATGATGTATGCATGTCAAACCGTTGTGCTGTACACCTTAAAATTATACAGTGCTGTAGGTCAATTATCACAATAAACTGGAAGAAAAAATAGTTTTTGAACATCAAAAAAAGAAAGAAAAAAAAAAAAAAGGAAAACTGCTGTGGGAGCCAAACAAGAAACAGCATTTGTGCTGGATTTTGTTAGCTCTTGTAATAGCTCGTGACTGCCACTAGGTGATGGGGATAATACATGGGAACTTTCTTAATGTGAACCTGAGATCCCAGACGAGTGACCAACATACCACAGAAAATGAGTGATTTAACGGAAAGTTGGGTAGCTCTGTCCTTGGGTATTCATTGGTTTGATTCTGTTTCTGAGATTATCTGGTTATTAAATAATATCAAAGAGAAAGGGTCACAAACAACAGCATAAATTCCACCTCTCCTTCTATTCCAAAAGCTTCACTGTGAATGAAAAGTTCTCCTTTGAGTCACAAATCTTAAAGATAAGAGATGGGACAGGTTAGCACCTTGAACTGCAAGCACCTTATTTCAGCTTGTCAGGATTGGTGGTCAGAGGAGGCTGGTGGGCTACAGTCCATGGGGTTGCAGGGTTCGACATGACTGATTATTAGTCAGCAGCAGCAGGATGGGTGGGATTATAAAGATGAGGGGACTAGGATTTACTAGGACCTAGATATTAAAAACACAGATGTACCCAGGTAGTACTTGGAACAACTTGTGATTCGTCCTGTTTAGAACAGAGTCATTCACTTTGCTTCTAGCATTTCTGAGATGGTGGCCCAGACCCTGCTTTTCCACTCTTCAGCCTTAAGTAAGTCATTTAGCACCTGCTATCCTTGAGTTCCCAATGGCTCAAGTTGGTGAAGAATGTACCTATAATGCAGAAGATCCTGGAATTGTGGGTTTGATCCCTGGGTCAGGAAGATTCCTCTGGGGGGAGGGGAATGGTGGCCCCTTCCAATATTTTTGCTTGTAAACATGACCGAGTGACTAAGCAGACACACAGCCTTGAGTTCAAATTTGTAAAATGAAGAACTATGTTCTGTTTCTTGAGTGAATGTGAAGTAAATTAAAGAAGGTATGTGGAAAAAAAAAAAACCACAACAGTATCTGGTAAATTGTAGGTTTGTGAAAATGACTGAGGTTTTCCTTTCCCTTTGTTACCTCTTTCTGTAACATGCAAAATGAAAGCCTGAAGCAGTAGAGGAATACATTTCTGAGAATACAGGTCTATGCTTTTCCGGAAACCAAGTGCAACCACAGATTCATAATAGATGATTCATTCAGTTCGGGTTTTCCTAAATGGAGCATCTCTGGGCCAGAATCTAACTTTACCTGGAATTTTCCATTGCCCAGAGGGTGATTTCACATGGGCACTGGATTTGGGCAACTCTTTGATGCTCTACATATAAATATAATGATTTGTATAAATATTTTTCTATCACATTACAAGACTGTGGAATTTCATTTGCATCCCCCAGCTGATCTCATTATACAATATGTTATCTCCCACTCTCTATTCGTCCCCAGTTAATTGGGTCCTGTGGTATTACTCTGTCTGAAAAGGCAATCTCTGCTTCAGAATTTCAGATTTTGGCTTATAAGTGCATTGGTGTTGATAAAGTGAGGTTATATGTAGATAGTAGATAGGAAGTACAGGAGGCTTCCTGGAGGCCTTATCCCCTTCCTTAATGTCTATTAAGTCAATGTTTGAGGGTTTTATTTGCCTATGCCCAGCATTCTGATAGGCAATATACCCAAAGCCACCTCCTCTCCTCATTAAGTTGATTCAGTTTCAACTTTCCCATCAAGATGCTCTGCCCCGGTGAACATTTGGCCTCATGGCTGTTTATTTTTTATTTCCAGCTGTCAGTTTGAAAAACGGTGACTGCCTATCTTCCTTTCCCATTTTGCAGCATCAGCAGAATTAGCCGGGTGCTTCCCGTTTGCAGAAGGCTCACCATCACCTTCCACAAGAGGCGGTGAGTCTGCACAACTGGCCAAGATCAGCAGATGGCTGGAAGGGGGCTCAGCCCAGGATTGCGCCAATTGAAAAGACACGGGCATGGAATCTGTGCTCCAGGCACCAGCAGCAGCGAGTGAGTTTCCACTTAGACAAAGCAGCTGAGCAGGGGAGACCACATGGAAGGTGAAAGGAAGAACCTGGGGTGGAAAACAAAGAGGCAGGAGGGCCATGCTGAGTCTCTCTAAGGCTCCCCATTTATTAGACTAATGAAAAATATGTCAATTGACTATGAAATTCTCTGTCAACGAGCCTGTGGAAATCCAGATACACCTGGCTCCCTCTCTTAAGTTCCCTTCCTTCCCCCTTTGCTACACTCAGTTGTACATGTCTGACAACACTCAGCTCAGAGGTCATCTTCCCTTTCCATCCCTAGGTCCTCAGCATGGTGGATTCATCCTTTATCTGTGCTCTCTCACACACCTACTCTCAGCCCTATCTTCACACATACCACGTTGAGTTGTGACCGTTGACTCGCCTGCCTTTTCTACCCAACATCAGATGATCCAATCAGTTCATCTCTGCACCCAAGAGGTAAGGCTTTGGTGAGAAAAGGAGAGACGCGTTGAGGTAATGACCAACACTACAAGGACCGCAGTATCTGCCGACGGTGTGAGGACGACCTCCAGCAGGGGCACACAGGTGGAGTGAAGGGTAATTTGAATCATGCTATCATGACGCTGAGCCTGGTGCCATTTCTGACAGGTGGTAGATTTCAAATAAAGTTGTCTTCACTCCATGAACAAATATTTGAACAAATAGGTGGATGAAGGAACAGGTGAATAAATGAAGGAAGAAATGATTTTCACTCAGTCTCCTGCTTTACCATGAGGACTTTCAAAACAGGAGATAAGACACTAGCTTAGATAAAGCACTGTTTGGAAAACACTGGCATAGGTTAGTAAAAATCAATGAATCTGAGTTTCTCAGAATAACATGAATAAAATAGAAAAAAAGAAAAATCTATATGTTTGGGTTAGGTAGTTTCTATGAAATACCCAATGTGTGAGTGGAAATGTCCTTTCTATTCTTTAAAGATAACCATTTTGGTATTTGAACTTCTCTTTACAGAGAAATCAGTGACCCCTCCATGGATGTGTTATATGAACATTGCAGTTAATATATAGGATTTGTGCTGAATATGGACAGTGTTTCAAACATCAAACATGACAGTGGTGGTGGAAACAAGCAATTTGGTTTCATGCTACATTAAAAATAATCATAAAAATAAAAGAAACTATGATGAGTTTAAATTCCATCTCAAAAATATTTGCACGTAGTTTTACAAAGATTGGTACCCATACAACACTTGAAGGGCACATCACTCCAATTATTAAAGGTCTCTATTTTTCTCAAAGCAATTAAGAAAAAAAAAATACCACACTAAACTAATGCTTCAGTGGGCTAAAACTCTCTCCATTTGAACCACTTTTTTTTCTTTCTTTCTTTCTTTTTTTTTTAAATAACCATTCACTCATCAGCTCAAGAAAAAAAAAATCTATAGAATTGGCAAACATCATGGAAATGCACCTCCCTTCTGAAACCTGTTTACTGAAAGGAGAACAAGAGAACATAATTGTCTGGCTAAAAGCACCCCCATAACAAAGATGATTAGAAAGCTTTTATATATTTCCTAACCACTTCTCCTCCAGCTGGTTTTCGGCCAACCTTGGATCTATAAAAGCCAACTATTGGCTTTTTAATCATTTTAGGACTCAGGGTTGCAGTAAACATATTTTTGTGTGTGCCATCTTTATATTTGTTCATTTTTTCATTGACTAAGGAAACATTGTTTTGTGATTTTTCTATATCCCAGTCACTCTGTGGGACACCTAAGATGCCACGGTGCCTGAAGTTGATGTGTTTCTAGGTAAAATGAAGGTTATAGTGGGGGGAAGGGGAGCATAATATAAAATATAATCAGACATTAAATATATAATTGTGCAGTTGACTAACCATCGTATTCCTATCCACTGAATAGCCATCTTGATAGGCTGCCGAGTTTGACGTCAGAGTATAACAAGGGGGTTTGGCTAATTGGCCAACCTGGGATAATGCCTTTGAGAGGTAATATATTTGCTGAGATCTAAAGGATGACTAGTTTCAATGGGCAGCCATGTTGAAAGAGTGTTATAGGTGGGCAGGGTGGGGGCAGTACTACGTGAATGCCTTGGAGGAGGACTGTGATAATATTATTTCATCTGTGTCTTTGTGCATCAAGTGTTTTTTGGGCATCGTGTATTTTCTCAGCTCAGTTCTGTTCCAGTTTTCAGGGACCATAGCCCAGTGGGGCCAAAAGAGGAGCCAGGACCTGCCTCAGCTCTAAGGAGCATCACAGCCTAGTGGAAGAAACCAAGGGACAAGACAGAGTTCCAGCCTTAGTCACACTTTTTCTGTCCTTTCAGAATTTAATGGGCAGTGCAAGATGTAGACAGAGCTAGAAAAGTCTACTAGTTTAATAAAATGTCCCTGGACTTGGTGACAGAATGCCAGCCAGTTCTCACTTGCCAGGGGAGTCAACCTCAGCGGTATCCCTGCTCAGTGGAGGTGCTGCTGGGGGTTCCTACTGAGCAGACTCGAAGCTACCTCTAACATCTTCCTGTGCAGAGACTTAGCTAAACTCCCAGCTACATATACGCAAGGTGTCCTGAAGCAGAGAATGAGATGATCCCAGCTTGCCTGCCCTCGTTTATGTGCAAAGAAGCTCCAAAGATCTGGGAATAACAGAAGTCTCTGCCAAGAGACTCTAAGAGTATCATCTTAGTCCCTTGCTACAGTGAGGCATTCCTAGATTACATTTGAGGCATTCAATCTTGGAAAAATGCCAACTTTCAAGATCAGACCTTGGTCTTCAAGTTTTCCCTCCTATTCATTGAGATATTCAAAAAATTAGAGTAACAATGCATGTGCTTGCTAAGTCATGTCCAACCCTTTGCGACCCTATGGACTGTAGACCACCAGGCTCCTCTGTTTATGGGATTTCCTTTATTTAACCTATATGCAGAGTACATCATGAGAAACGCTGGGCTGGAGGAAGCAGAAGCTAGAATCAAGATTGCTGGGAGAAATATCAATAACCTCAGCTGCAGATGACACCACCCTTATGGCAGAAACTGAAGAAGAACTAAAGAGCCTCTTGAGGAAAGTGAAAAAGGAGAGTGAAAAAGTTGGCTTAAAGCTCAACATTCAGAAAACTAAGATCATGGCATCCGGTCCCATCATTTCATGGCAAATAGATGGGGAAAGAGTGGAAACAGTAGCTGACTTTATTTTTCTGGGCTCCAAAATCACTGCAGATGGTGATTGCAGCCATGAAATTAAAAGACGCTTACTCCTTGGAAGGAAAGTTATGACCAACCTAGATAGCATATTAAAAAGCAGAGACATTACTTTGCCAACAAAGGTCCGTCTAGTCAAGGCTATGGTTTTTCCAGTGGTCATGTATGGATGTGAAAGTTGGACTATAAAGAAAGCTGAGCACTGCAGAATCAATGCATTTGAACTGTGGTTTTGAAGAAGACTCTTGAGAGTCCCTTGGACTGCAAGGAGATCCAACCAGTCCATCCTCAAGGAGATCAGTCCTGGGTGTTCATTGGAAGGATTAATATTGAAGCTGAAACTCCGATACTTTGGCCACCTGATGCGAAGAGCTGACTCATTTGAAAAGGCCCTGATGCTGGGAAAGATTGAGAGCAAGAGGAGAAGGGGACGACAGAAGATGAGATGGTTGGATGGCATCACTGAGTCGATTGATATGAGTTTGGGTGGATTCCGGGAGTTGGTGATGGACAGGGAGACCTGGCGTGCTGCGATTTATGGGGTCGCAAAGAGTGGACACGACTGAGTGACTGAACTGAACTGAACTGAACTGGTGAGAAGACTAGAATGAGTTGCTCTTTCCTGCTCCAGGGGATCTCGCCGACCCACAGATCGAACCCATGTCTCATATGTGTCCTGCATTGACAGGCGCATTCTTTACCACTCATCTTACCTGGGAAGCCCCATTGCAGTAAGGTAGGTATCATTATCCCCACTTTAGAAATAAGAAAATTGAGGCACAAGGAAGTTAAGGTAACTTGCTGAAGTCACACAGTAAAAAGTAGGTGAGCTGGAAATTAAACCCAGGTGGTCTGACTCCACAGTCTGCCTTCTTCATGTCCCGACCATGTGGCCTAGCAAAACACCAACCAGCATTTAAGATGAAGCCCGAGACTCTGGTTTAGCTGAGGTCGGGTTGCAGATTTAACGAGTGATTTAGCTGTGGCTCTTTGGCTGGCAAGAAAGAAAGACGCGCTCAAGTGGATTTAAGGAAGAAGAGATGAGATAGTGTAAGGATGCACATGAGTTGACAGGACAGAATCTCACAGGTATCATGAAAAGTAGTATTTGATCTCACCACAAAGACATGGCAGGTGGGGTCTGTGTGTGGGCCCCTGGGGGCTTCACAGTCACCTTGGCAGGGAAACTTGCAGATCCGTGCTAACTGCTTAGGTCTTCTAGTCTAACTCCCATTTTCTGTGTCTGCTGCCCTCTTGCCTCCTAGCATCATGCCTTGTGTTCTCCATTCTTTACCCATTGCTTCTTCTTTATATCTCCTGATCCCTCTCAGCCTGCAGCAGACACAAACTGCCAGTGTCTCGCCCACACTCCCTGGCCCACACCCTGCTCACCTGCAGCCCAAGTGGACAGGGTCTTTTGAAGGCTGACAGCATTCTTCTCCAAGCATCTGCATCTCTCTGCTAGTTCACCTGAGGCTATCTCCACATGGGTGCTCACTGAGCCCACCTGCAGAGCAGCCTACAGGGGCACCCCCACCCAATGAGGGTTGGGAGTTAAAAGATAAGCATCTCAGCTCCTTACAGGTGGATCTGCTACCATCACCTCAGAGGGTACCCAAGAGAGGGTGGACGGGTGGTAGTATATCAGGAAAAGACAGCGTGGATCTAGAAGCAAATAGAAAAGAAACCAAAGTTAATGATGCACTGAGGTTGGACTGGGACTTTAACAGAGGCCTTGTTGATGTCTTTATACAAATTTACGCAGATTAGAAAACAAAGGTTCAGGGCTGGTGCCTAAGGGAGCTCAGATATAGTTCACTACAGTCATTTTTTGCCCCCAAGGGATAGGTTAAGCCAACATGTCAAGGGCTCAGTGGTTGTAGGTATTGACTAGATTGAAATAAATACATTCAGCTGAAAACATGCGAGTGAGTGAACTGATCAGCAAGGGCCTGTTTCACAACCTGGCGAAAGGCATCAGTCTCCTGTGCTAAGCAAGGTGAAAAGACAGCCTTCTGAATGGGAGAAAATAATAGCAAATGAAGCAACTGACAAACAACTAATCTCAAAAATATACAAGCAACTTATGCAGCTCAATTCCAGAAAAATGAACGACCCAATCAAAAAATGGGCCAAAGAACTAAATAGACATTTCTCCAAAGAAGACATACGGATGGCTAACAAACACATGAAAAGATGCTCAACATCACTCATTATTAGAGAAATGCAAATCAAAACCACAATGAGGTACCACTTCACACTAGTCAGAATGGCTGCGATCCAAAAATCTGCAAGCAATAAATGCTGGAGAGGGTGTGGAGAAAAGGGAACCCTCCTACACTGTTGGTGGGAATGCAAACTAGTACAGCCACTATGGAGAACAGTGTGGAGATTCCTTAAAAAATTGCAAATAGAACTACCTTATGACCCAGCAATCCCACTGCTGGGCATATACACCGAGGAAACCAGAATGGAAAGAGACACGTACCCCAATGTTCATCGCAGCACTGTTTATAATAGCCAGGACATGGAAACAACCTAGATGTCCATCAGCAGATGAATGGATAAGAAAGCTGTGGTACATATACACAATGGAGTATTACTCAGCCGTTAAAAAGAATTCATTTGAATCAGTTCTGATGAGATGGATGAACCTGGAGCCAATTATACAGAGTGAAGTAAGCCAGAAAGAAAAACACCAATACAGTATACTAACACATATATATGGAATTTAGGAAGATGGCAATGACGACCCTGTATGCAAAACAGGAAAAAAGACACAGATGTGTATAACGGACTTTTGGACTCAGAGGGAGACGGAGAGGGTGGGATGATTTGGGAGAATGGCATTCTAACATGTATACTATCATGTAAGAATTGAATCGCCAGTCTATGTCTGACTCAGGGTGCAGCATGCTTGGGGCTGGTGCATGGGGATGACCCAGAGAGATATTGTGGGGAGGGAGGTGGGAGGGGGTTCATGTTTGGGAACGCATGTAAGAATTAAAGATTTTAAAATTTAAAAAATAAAAAAATTAAAAAAAAAGAAAACTCTACCAAATTGCTATTGACAACAACAACAAAAAAAGAAAACACAGCACAAATCTCTTTGCCAGAGAATCAGCACAGCCTTACCCTAGATCTGCCATTAAACTGCAATTTGATGCCAAGAAAATGGTGTCACACTGATAATTTCTGTTTGATGAGCACTTATGACTTTCAAAAAAGAACAAAAAATAATGCTTATTATTCGCCTAAAGTCTGTAGATTTAAACTCTGAATAAAATAGCTACAAAAATGAGGCAAAGTCTGGCATGGGGAGAACAAAGTCTCTGTACCTTCCTTCTCATCCCATCCCAGCACCTTTAGACCTGAGATTTGAGACCAAATCAGCTTTTCAGAATGTCTCCCCCACACCCTCCCCACCCAAACTACATCTCTAGCCAGGTGATTTATAAATATATTCACTAAAATATCCATGTCCCACTTCCCAATCTTCCCTGGGAATCTGAACTTTGTTAGAAAATCCTCTATGAGGACTCAGTTTTCTCCTTTCCCCGAGACAAGGTGTGTTAGTTACAGGCACTACTCACATTTACATCAGAATTCTGCACATCATGTTCTAATACTATTTGTTCTCTTTGGATCCATTTAAAAAGCCCAAGAAATAGGGAGGGAAGATTTCTCTCTGTGTTTTACAAAAGAACCAAGAGACTTGAATGTTAGACAACCTACCTGGTTGGAACGTTATAGAAACATAACACGGATGCAGGGATCCTCTCTTTTTGTAGGGTTATAATTTGTTCTCAAAGAGCCAAAGAAATTATCTCTGGAAGGTGTTACCATCCCAATTTTCATGAGAGGTAAAAGAGCTACAAGAAAATTAATATAAAAACAAGAATATCTGCTTTATGAGGGTGTGAATATGGCTAGGTCAATTAAATTGGATTTTTTTTTCCCCTTTATTAGTGTTGGTGCCTGGAGCACAAGGGGAGTGGCTCGGATTAAACCACATTTGGGGATTTAATCCAAAAGTAATATAAAGCATGATAAGTGATGGAAAAAACAAGTTCGCTGAGTCCTGTACCTACCGAGGGTTGCTGAAGCCTCCATGAGGTGGTCATAAGGGCAGATAACTCATGACCTGAAGGATGAGAGTTGAGATGAGCAAATGGTAAAGCTCCAGGCAGAGGAAACAATTATACCAAGTCCTAAGGATGGGAAGGTAGATGGCTTTATAAACCATGTTAAAAAATCTGGAAGACAATATAGGAAAGTGAGGATTATTGTCAAGGATAGAAAGTCAAGAAGTGTCATCATCAAGTGGGAAGTTATAGAATTTCATTGCTGCATGAGGTTAGCCATTTGCCAAGAACCCAGAAATAATCTGCTTGCATTTAGGGCTCATAATTTTTGGGTCTGCCAACTTCAAGGAGACCCCATGCAATGACGGATGGTAAAGTGTCTGTGTGCAGTGTGGGAGACCCAGGTTTGATCCCTGGCTTGGGAAGATCCCCTGGAGAAGGAACTGGCAATCCACTGTAGCATTCTTGCCTGCAGAATTTCATGGACAGAGGAGCCTGGGGGGCTAGAGCCCATGGGGTCACAAAGAGTCAGATGTGACTGAAGACCTTACACAGACATGTAATGACACAGCTGTCTTGAGAAGTATTAATCTGGCAATGCATTCATGTTTTGGAGAGTGATAGAGTATTGAAAAGAGGGAGTTAGTTACATGGAATCTGTGATCTCAGCACAGAAGATGCCCTGCCTGACTCAAGTAACTCGTCATAAGCTGGTTTATCTCAGTAACAACTGTTGCTGTTGAGTCAAGGATCCTGTGAGCCAAGCTCCTCCAGAAACTATATTCTAAATATTTGAAACTCTAGACGCTATATACTCTATACTGTAGTCTGTCCAGATTTCTCACAACATACCCTCTTGGGAAAGTACAGTTATTCCTGTTTCACAGATGAAGATAATATGGAGGCTTAGAAAAGTTAAGTAATTTTTTCAAGGTCACATAGGTGAAGATTGAAATGAAAATTAAAATTCCAGTCAGTCTGATTCCAAATGCCACACTTCCGAGGGTGGAAAGGGGATGTCATTAATTAATGACATTTTCCTTTACTGGCTTCCAAGCAAGCTGCCACAGCTCTCAGCTCAAGGTCCCAAAGAGACTCTCCAGCCTGGCCACAGGAAATATTGGCCACATGCTTTCTCCAAGCGAATAAATACTTTACCATGGTAGTTTCCTGCTCAGCTGCTTCAGTGTGACTCTGTTCCCAGAGCTTGTTCTCTCTTGTGGGGATAACAGCATCCAAGGTCCATCCGAGAAGTGACCGGCAAGCTCTGTGGCATCACTCAAGCCTGAGTAAAACTAGAAAGTGAAAGTGTTAGTGGCTCAGTCATGTCCAACTCTTTGCGACCTCCTTGACTGTAGCCCACCGGGCTCCTCTGTCCACGGAATTCTCCAGGCAAGAATACTGGAGTAGGTAGTCATGCCCTCTGCAGGGGATCTTAGCAACCCAGTCTCCTGAATTGCAAGCAGATTCTTTACCATCTGAGCCACCAGGAAAGCCCTGGGTGAAACCTGGTGTTTGACTAAAATCAGGTAGCCAGACCAAACTTGCCTTTGCAAAAGTTCAAGCAGCCAATGTCACTGAGGCTCTTTTGTTCCAGTTATCACCAGCAGGTATGCTATGCCCCAGGGATGTGAAAAAGAAGCAGCCCTGGGCACCTCTCTGGAAGATCTTATAATCCAGTTTGAGAAATAATACATACATGTGTAAGTGTTAAGTTGCTTTAGTCATGTCTGACTCTCTGTGACCCTATGGACTACAGATTGCCAGGCCTCACTGTCCATAGGATTCTCCAGGCAAGAATACTGGTGTTGGCTGCCACTTCCTTTCTCTAGGGGATTCTTCTGACCCAGGGTTCAAACCTGTGTCTCTTAAGTCTCCTGCATTGACAGGTGGGTTCTTTCCCACCTGGGAAGCATATGTAGGTATGCACAAAATTGAGAGCATTTTGCCAGAATCCTATCCAATGTGCTCTGGGAGCACAGAGCAGGGTCTTGGAACTCATGTTGGAGAAGGTGGAGAAAATGGAGGCTGAGCTGAGACTTGGGCAATGAGGAGGAATTTCTCATCTAGCAAAGAGGAGGAGGAAGGAGTTCCAGGGAGATGGAATGACATGACCTAATCATGATGTAACCATGTCAATGTTTTCACTGTTAAAAAAAGGAGTTAGCTATTTTAAGAGATGAGGCAAGTGGGGCCACCAAGCCAAATGGTGGACAGATGTGTGTACCAGGATCAGGGGCTTGGTTTTTATTGTTAAACATGACAAAGGGAAGAAAAAACCTTGCAAAAGAGATATACATCAAATTATCTGTTTAACCTAAGACAATTTCACTTGGTAATCTTCCTTAAGTTTTTGTTTTTTTCTTTCTTTCTTTCTTACTTTGTGCATTCCTAGCTTCCCAAGCGGTAAAGAACCTGCCTGCTAATGCAGGAGACACAAGACACGCAGGTTAGATACCGGGGTCAGCAAGATACCCTGGAGGAGGAAATGGCAGACCACTTTCATGTTATTGCCTAGAGAATCCAGGAGCCTGGTGAGCTACAGTCCATAAGGTCACTGAGTCAGACACAAATGAGGATGAAACCATATGTGTGTTCCTAGCTTGGTGACTTTTATTAAGCCCAGATTAGAGGTTTCTTTGTTGTTCAGTTGCTAAGTCATGTCTGATTCTTTGTGAAATGCAGCATGCCAGGCTTTCCTGTCCTTTATCATCTCTTGGAGTTTGCTCAAATTCATGTCCATTGAATCAGTAATGCCATCCAACTACTTAATCCTTTGTTGTTCCTCTTGCCCTCAATCTTTCTCAGCATCAGGGTCTTTTTCAATGAGTCAGCTGTTTGCATCAGGTGCCAAAGTGTTGGAGCTTCAGCTTTAGCATCAGTCCATCCAATGAATATTCAGAATTGATTTCCTTTAAAATTAGCTGGTTTTACCTCCTTGCAGTCCAAGGGACTCTCAAGAGTCTTCTCCAACACCACAGTTCGAAAGCATCAATTCTTTGGCGCTCAACTTTCTTTACAGTCCAACTCTCACATCCATACATAACTAGTGGAAAAACCAGTAGTTTGACTATATGTAACTTCGTTGGCCAAGTGATGTCTCTGATTTTTAATATGCTATCTAGGTTTGTCATAGCTTAATGCTCTTTTCCTTAAATTTCCCATGACTTAGGTATGATTTTTTTCCTTTCTTTTACACATAAACAAATTAGAGTTCAAGGGTGACAAGAAACAATCCTAGAGGAATGAACACTGTGGGCATTCATTAATGTGCTGAAATGTCAGGACCTAGCCTGGGTGTCTGTGATGACAATGACTGTGTTTTAAAGCATTTTGTTGTATGTGTGACTTCAGGTTGAAATTCCTGGGCTCCGTATGATCCTGTACACGCTCATTGACAACCTTACTGAAGTGAGAAATCAGCCATAAATTAGTCTTTGAAGGTGAAATAAATCAGAATAAAGTATGTGCAGCAGCCTACACTCTTCTCTAAGGAGAATCTCTCAGAACCATTCTCTGGGGCTGTGGAGACAGACAGACAACTTTAGGTAAACAAGATGTCTGAGGTTTGACTATTGATGTATCTATTTCATCACTGCATATCAAATAAAATAAACATCATTATATTTCCACCAATAAACAAGCAGAGCCTTTTGTTCCAGGGAAATTTGTGCTCAATGCATTTAGCACGTTGGATACTTAACAACATGTCAGGGCTATGCTGGGTGTTGTGTCTCATTCAATTTGCTTAGTAAACTCATGTGAAGACTTTGTTCGGGTCCTATCCTGGGCAAGTGTGACCATACAGAGGTCTATAAGACAAAGAACAGCCATACGTATGGAAAACTAATGATTTGTGGATTTTCTTTATCTTTTCAAGAAACCGTTAGTTTTGTTGATTTTTAAAATTGTTTTCCTGTTCTCTATTTCACTTATTTCTGCTCTAATCTTTAGTATTTCATTTCTTCTACTATTTTGGGGCTTAATTTGTTTCTCTTTTTCTGATTCCTTGAGGTGTAAAATAGGTTGTTTATTTGAGACCGTTCTTGCTTTTAACTGTAAATGTTCATCTCTATCAACTATAAACTTCCCTCTTAATACTTTTTTCCCCTGGATCCCATAAGATTTGGAATGTTGTGTTTTCATTTTTATTTGTCTTGAGATATTTCTTAAATTCGCTTTTACATTTTTTTTCTCTTTGACCCAATGGTCGTTCAAGAATCTGTTGTGTAGTTTCCACATGCTAATGAATTCTTCTATTTTCTTAGTGTTATTAATTTTTGGCTTCATTCAGTTACTGTCAAAAAATATAATTGGTGTAATTTTGTTCCTCTTAAGTTTGTTTAGACTTATTCTGTGGCTTAATATGTGATCTCCTCTGGATAATGTTCCTCATTTTCTTGACAAGAATGTGTACAGGCACATCTCATTTTATTCCTCTTCACAGACACCGTGTTTTTTTGTTTGTTTCTTTGTTTTGTTTTCACAAATTGAGAGTTTGTGTGAACCCTGCATTGAGTAAGCCTATTGGCATCATTTTTCCAATAGCATTTGCTTACCAAGTATCTCTGTCTTATTTTGATAATTCTCACAATATTTCAAACGTTTCATTTTCATTATACTTTTATAATAATCTGTAATCAGTCTTCTTAATGTTACCATTGTCACTGTTTTGAGATGGTGCAAAATGTGCCCTGAGAAGACTGTGAACTTAATTGACAAATGCGGTGTGTGTGTTCTGTCTGCTCACCAACTTGCTATTCCTTGTCTCTCTCCACCTTTCAGGACTCTCTATTCCCTGAGACACAGTAATAATGAAGTTAGACCAATTAATAACCCTACAATGGCCCTGAAGTGCTATAGTAAAAGGAAGAGTCAACCGATACAGTAAACTTTATTTTGTCTTAGCTCAAGAAATTGTCACAGTTACCCCAACCTTTAGTAACCACCACACTGAGCAGTCAGCAGTCATTGACATCATGGCCTTCTGCCAGCAAAACTATTATGACTCACTGAAAACTCAGATGGTGGTTAGTATTTTTTATCACTAAAGTATTTTTAATTAAGGTATACACATTTTTTTTTAGACATAATGTATTACATAGCACTTATACACTGTATAGTAAACATAATGTTAATATGTTTTGGGAAAGAAAAATTCCTGTGACTCACTTTATTGCAATATTCACTTTATTGTGGTGGCCTGGAACTAAATCTGCCAGGGAGGCCTGGCATGCTGCAGTCCATGGGGTCGCAAAGAGTCAGACACAACTGAATGATCGAAAACGTTATGCAACAACCTTCTTTGCAGAACTATCAATAACCACTATAATTATGAAAGGAAAGGAACTTGATTAGAGAATGAGAGAATGCTTCACAGAGAAGATAGAAAATAAACTAGGATAGAGGAATGAATAGGAATTTGCCAGATTGGCGTTAGAAGAGCAATCCAGATTCCCCTTGGTTGTTTGAACCCTTGGCCTTTTAAATTCTACCTACAGAATCTGTCAGCCCATTAATTCGTTTTAGTATCTGAAAACAGCTCAGATCCAACAAGTTTTTGAACATGTTTGTATCCGAGTGCATCAGAACCACAGCTTTCTTTGTGAGGATAACATAAGTTAGTTATGTAAGGGATGCTTGTTGTATGTATGCGTGTGCATATATTGGGGTCATGTGTGCATGCCAAGTCGCTTCAGTAGTGTCAGACTCTTTGCAACCCTATGAACTGTAGCCCACCTCGCTCCTCTGTCCATGGGATTCTCCAGGCAAGAATTCTGGAGTGGGTTGCCATGCCCTCCTCCAGGGGATCTTCCTGACCCAGAGATCAAACCCACGTCTCTTATGTTTCCTACACTGGAAGGAGGGTTCTTTACCAATAGCACCACCTGGAAAGCCTATCTATTGGGGCCATCAAGAGTTTATTCTTTTCCTGTGATAAAAGGATCTTCATTTTGTTAGGGGTTCCATCTACTGTCACTCTTCATTGGAGTGTTTTAGGTAAATCCAACACTGTAGCCAAACCAGGGAATCAGGTGCAGCCAATCAGGCAACCTAATTTCTTTCATCACAATGATTGGTTCAGGGATGGGCAAGCCATTACCCAGAACTCAACAATATTCACGGAGACCTGTGCTAAGGCTCCTAGCAAATAGACTTTTGCTCTGATGCTATAGACTTGAAACCTGAAAGGGGGTGGGGACTGAAATGGCTGCTTCTATCTGATAGAGACTAAAATTTTACCAATCAAAGACAGGGCTAAAAGATAGAAGAGCTGAATCCTGATGGTGCTATTTGACCCAGGGATCAAACTCAGGTCTCCTGCATTGCAAGTGGAGTCTTTACTCTCTGAGCCATCAGGGAAGCCTCATTTGATCCTGACTAGAGACAAATGTGAAGTTTATTTACCCTACTGGGGTCTTCTATTGCACTGAGGCAATACATTCCCTTTCCACTTGAAACAATAAATGCCCTGCCAGGCATTCTGTGTATTTTTGAAGAGCCATTGCTTCCCATCACAAAAATAGATATTGGGTCAAGGGGGAATCTTACAGACATGCTTTTTGCTTACAGCTTTCACAGTGATGTGATGAAATGTCCACTCTAAGTGAGACAGGCTTTAGATTTATAGCCCCTTCTGACTATAATATCTCCTGTTAAGAGCCCAACTATGTCACCAATTACCTATGAAATTCTAAGACAAACTATCCACTGCCCACCACTTAGCCCCTAATCTTCCTGTTTCCACTACAAAGATGCAATTGTTTGCTTATATATTTTGACTTTTATGCTCTCAAAATGAAAACGGTAAAAGACAGGCATGAGCTTATTTCAGAAAATAATTTACTTTGTCACATATTACAATTAACATAAAACAGGCATATTGGTTTTACATCTAATCTGCTGATGCTGGACCATTCAGGCTATATATACACTGTGGTATAGTAAAAACAATGCTGGGGTTGGAAAGTTTGGGATGTAAACCTAGACACCACCATTAACGTGTGTGAAATCTTAAACTGATCACTTAACCTCTTTGAACCTCAGTTTGGGGCTTCCCTGGTGGCTCAGAGGTTAAAGCGTGTGCCTCTAATGTGGGAGACCTGGGTTTGATCCCTGGGTCAGGAAGATCCCCTGGAGAAGGAAATAGCAACCCACTCCAGTATTCTTGCCTGGAGAATCTTATGGACAGAAGAGCCTGGTGGGCTACAGTCCATGGGGTCACAAAGAGTTGGACACAACTGAGTGACTTAACTTTCACTTTCACTTTTCTCATCTGATAGTGGAACAATATTACTTTAGTACTGTTGAAAGAATTCAATTCATGCTAATTTTCAGACTGCCTGCTACCCTCATTTCTCTGCCGGTATGTATTATGGTGCTGTGAAAGCACTACACTCAATATGCCAGCAAATTTGGAAAACTCAACAGTGGCCACAAAACTGGACAAGATAAGTTTGCATTTCAATCCCAAAGAAAGGCAATGCCAAAGAATATTCAAATGACCGAACAGTTGCCCTCATCTCACACACTAGCAAAGAAGTGCTCAAAATTCTCCAAGCCAGGCTTCGACAGTATGTAAATTAGGAACTTCCAGATGTTCAAACTGGATTTAGAAGAGGCAGAGGAACCAGAGTTCAAATTGCCAACATCTGCTGGATCATTGAAAAAGCAAGAGAGTTCCAGAAAAACATCTACTTCTGCTTTATTGTCTATGCCAAAGCCTTTGACTGTGTGGATCACAACAAACTGTGGAACATTCTTAAAAAGATGGGAATACCAGACCACCTGACCTGCCTCCTGAGAAATCTGTATGTAGGTCAAGAAGCAACAGTTAGAACTGGACATGGAACAACAGACTGGTTCCAAATAGGAAAAGGAGTACATCAAGGCTGTATATTGTCACCCTGATTATTTAACTTATATGCAAAGTACATCATGTGAAATGCCAGGTTGAATAAAGCACAAACTAGAATGAAGATTGGCAGGGAGAAATATCAATAACGTCAGATATGCAGATGACACCACCCTTATGGCAGAAAGTGGAGAAGAACTAAAGAGTCTCTTGATGAAAGTGAAAGATGAGAGTGGAGAAGTTGGCTTAAAACTCAACATTTAAAAAACTAAGATCATGGCATCTGGTTCAGTGACTTCTCGACAAATAGATGGGGAAACAATGGAAAGTGACAGACTTTATTTTGGGGGGCTCCAAAATCACTGCAGATGGTGACTGCAGCCATGAAATTAAAAGATACTTGCTCCTCGGAAGAAAAGTTATGACCAATCTAGACATTAAAAAGCAGAGACATAAATTTGCCAACAAGTATCTGTTCAGTCAAAGCTATGGTTTTTCCAATAGTCACATATGGATGTGAGAATTGGACTGCAAAGAAAGCTGAGTGCTGAAGAATTGATGATTTTGAACTGTGGTGCTGAAGAAGACTCTTGAGAGTCCCTTGGACTGCAAGGAGGTCCAACCAGTCCATCCTCAAGGAGATCAGTCCTGAATATTCATTGGAAGGACTGATGCTGAAGCTGAAACTCCGATACTTTGGCCACCTGATGAGAAGAACTGACTCATTTGAGAAGACCCTGATGCTGGGAAAGATTGAAGGCATGAGAAGGGAATGATAGAGGATGAGATGGTTGGATGGCATCACCGACTCAGTGGACATGAGTTGAGTAAGCTTCGGGAGTTGGTGATGTACAGGGAGGCCTGGCGTGCTGCAGTCCACAGGGTCACAAAGAGTCAGGCACAACTGAGTGACTGAACTGAACTGAACTCAGATATTATTGGGGCTTCCCTGATAGCTCAGTTGGTAAAGAATCCACCTGCAATGCAAGAGACCCTGGTTCGATTTCTGGATCTGGAAGATCTGCTGCAGAAAGGATAAGCTACCCACTTCAGAATTCTTGGGCTTCCCTTGTGGCTCAGCTAGTAAAGAATCTGCCTGCAATGAGGGAGACCTGGGTTTGATCCCTGAGTTGGGAAGGTCCCCTGGAGAAGGGAAAGGCTATCCACTCCAGTATTCTGGCCTGGAGAATTCCATGAGTGCCTGCCACATCATTTCTCTGCCAGTAGATGTTACTGAGGTCAGCCCTCTGTACCCTCTGCGGCCAACCACAGTGGATTGAACTGGGGTGGGAAAATGGGCCCTACCCTGAAATAGCCAGTCTATAGGCTTATGATGATTGGAAGAAGAGTTTGGTCTAGGAAAGAGGATTTGGGAAAAATAAGCTTCTCTCTCAGAAGTTTACTTTGAAAAACTTGGTGAAAATGAAGGAGGTAACAGTAAGATCTGAGACTAAAAAGTCACACTAGAGTCAAAGACTGGGAAGGCTGGAACAATGGTCTATCCATTTACTCACCTGGCTTTCTTTAAAAGCAAAGCCTGAGGCAAGTGTTCTATCTAGGTGGTTTCTTTGGGAGATGATTCCAGGGAGAATATAAAGGGAAAGAAGACAGTGAGAAAGGGAGAGAGGTAGAAAAAAAAAAAAAGAGTATTAATGCGTGGATATTTGCTGTGGGAAATGTATAAAGTCTTCTTGGATCCTCCCTAAACTGCTCAAGTTTAGCTTCAGGATAACCCCACACACACATCTATGTCATCTTATAATTCTCATACTGTAACACTTTCTTGTTGTTCACTCACTAAGTCGTGTCTGACTCTGCAGCCCCATGGGTTGCAGCCAGGCTTTCCAGGCTCTTCACATCAGGTGGCCAAGGTATTGGAGCTTCAGCTTCAACAACAATCCTTCCAATGAATACTCAGGACTGATTTCCTTTAGGATTGTCTGCTTGGATCTCCTTGCAGTCCAAGGGACTCAAGAGTCTTCTCCGGCACCACAGTTCAAAAGCATCAGTTCTTCAGCACTCAGCTTTCTTCATACATGACTACTGGAAAACCATAGCTTTGAATATATGGACCTTTGTTGGCAAAGTAATGTGGACCTTCGTGGCCTGGCTCATAGCTTCATTGAGTTATGTGAGCCGCTTCGCCAAAATAAGGCTGTGATCCATGAAGGGGACTATGATACTTAAGATATTGTATTTTAGCTGCTTGTTTAAATAGGTCAGTTGACTCTCATTAAATATTTACTGAAAGAATGAATAAAGAAAAAGGGGCTGAGAAAGGAGAATTGAGTAGGGAAAGAAAGGAAGCAAGAAAGAAAGAGGCACCTTGAATATATCCAAGTGAAGCTTTGGGGCCAGTACAGAAAGCAATGCAGAACGGCTTCAGAAAGCTGACAAGGTTGTTGGAAAAGAGAGACAAATATTATAAGGACCTGCTATGAAAGAGGAAGTGCACAAAGCTCTGAGGACAGCAGTGATAGGAGCCACTTGTGGACATCAGAGAGTGATGCTGGAAGAAGTAAAGAAAAGAACATTCTTCAGAAGCTGTCAATGTCCAGAGGGATGGCAGAGTAGGTGCCCTGAATGACTTTTCAAATGCAAACAACTTAAAAGCTGGGTAAGAGAGAAAAATATTTTGAAAATAATTTTAATCATTCTCTCAGCTGTAAGAAAGTAAGGAATTTGCAGAGGTCAAAAGCATAGGTGAAAGTGAAAAATCTGAGGAGTGACTGGGTACAAAGGCAGTTTCTCCCTCTGGGACTCTGCAGAGCCCCAGGGCTGAACTAGAGAACATGAAAGCCTTCCGAAGCCCGTGGTGAAGCCAGATCCTTGTGGGTACCTCTTTAAAACAACAACAACAAAACAAAATGCAAAACACACTTTCTTCTTTTCTTCCTACTCTACATTCCTTTTATGTCTCACTTGAAAGTGATTTATCATGGATATTATACATGATTTGGGGACTTTTTTTTTAATCCTTGTGAAATTTTGAGGTGGCAAAATTGACATTCTGCTTTTGGTTCAGGCTCACCAGATGTGAAGAATTCCAAAGCAGGACTTTAATCGAAAGATTCACGACCTACATTGAATTAAATAGCTAAAAATTCAATATATAAATATCTGTATATCTTATGGTTATTTTGTTTAATATTGTGCAGACTGGTAAACCAAGCTTAGGAAGTGAAAGTGGTCTCTCAGAGGACAAAGCATAAAATGACATGTTATATACAGAGAATTTATAAGAATGATAAAGCAAACTAAAGTTCATTTGCTTTTTTTGTGTCACTAAATGCCAGCAACTCACCAAGGTCAGTGATAAAATATTTCTTCTTGAAAAAATATATTTTATTGGTCTATGTTCTAAAAATTGTTATGTTTAATGCTGGTTTTTAACAACATATACATAAGCTTAATAGCAATACATTTTTTACTAGCTATCCTCTAATAAATTAAAAATAAATGTATATTGAGGTTAATTTGGAAAACTCTCATTTGTTCATTTGTATAGCAAACTCCCCAAAACACAAACTCAATTACATGCATTTGTTACTATAAAAGAATAAGACGTTATGTTCTGAAATTTTTCAATCTTGTTTTAGGAGAAGTTTATACCTCTAACACTGGTGCTTTGATACATATTCCTGTGTTTGAGCAGTAGATTTAAAATAGTCACTCACAAGGATTTCCCTTTTGGCCTAATGGTAGAGAATATGCCTCCCAGTGCAGAGGATGCAGATTCAGTCCCAGGATGGGGAGCTAAAATCCCACGTGCTGCAGAACAATAAAGGCAGGTATTGGAACTGAGTCCACATGATCTGGAGCTTGTGGATCACAACTAGAGAAGCTCTCACACCACAAGAAAGAGTCCATGCCTCCACGAAGAATCAGGGCAACCAAAAACATAAATAAAATAAAATAAAATTGAGTTTAAATAAAATAGACAATGACAGCTATACGAAATTTTTTTTTAGATGAACATAATTAGAATAGAAACTAATTGCAAACTAGGAACACTTACATAGGAAAAAGAGTCAAATTTTAAAGAAGAATGGCAGGGTTGAAATAACAAAAAATGCTGGTCTTGCTTTACAGAAAATAATGTAAAGAACAAAGTTTGAATGCTTGCATCCTTTTCACCAAGACCTGACACTCCTTTCAAAGCAATGGATGAAAAGGTCTAAGTGTCTTCTACCCTTCAGTCATTTTTCTGATATTTGCAGAATACCTTTGAAAGTTTTACCAAATATGCTGAAATTTATAGTAAACTGCAGGCAAACTTACGTCACTCGCAAATTTTTGACTGAAGAAACATTTTCAAGCCTTTAGAATCAGTCCCAAAAGGCACAGACTGTATTGCAATCTCTAGGATGTATTATTGGTCCATTTTTGCCAAATTTATCCTTAGCTTTAGGATATATATATATATCAATTATTTTCTGTGAAATAAATATTTTAAAATAAAAATTAATAGAAACATACTATTGACTAAGGCAAAGATAGACAAATCTAGCTACAGTGTGCACTGACCACAAATATTTAAAGAAAATCAGTTTTGATACAGTAATTGATAAATCTACATTTATATTACATACTAGGTGGGTCAGTTGGAGAAGGCAATGGCACCCCACTCCAGTACTCTTGCCTGGAAAATCCCATGGACAGAGGAGCCTGTAGGCTGCAGTCCATGGGGTCGTGAAGAGTCTGACACAACTGAGTGACTTCACTTTCACTTTTCACTTTCATGCATTGGAGAAGGAAATGGCAACCTACTCCAGTGTTCTTGCCTGGAGAATCCCAGGGACGGGGGAGCCTGGTGGGCTGCTGCTGTCTATGGGGTCGCACAGAGTTAGACACGACTGAAGTGACTTAGCAGCAGCCGCAGCAGCAGCAGATGGGTCAGCAGCATGCTTACCAGTGCATCAATTTGTAAACATTGGAGCTGTGATATAATCTTATCTCAGTTAACCTTGTGTGTTAATTAAATTAATGTAAATATGTGTAGACTCAAAAAGAATATAATGTTCTTCCTATTCTTATGCGGGCTTCCCTGGTAGCTCAATTGGTAAAGACTCTGCCTGCAATGCAGGAGACCTGGTGCTACCCCTGGGTTGGGAAGATCCCCTGGAGAAGGGCATGGCAACCCTCTCCAGTATTCTTGCCTGGAATCCCCAAGGACAGAGGAGCTTGGTGGGCTTCAGTCCATGGGGTCACAAAGAGTTGGACATGACTGAGCGATTAAGCATGCACATTCTTACGCAACTAAAATGCTCTCAGTGCAAACTGACAAACTATTTAATCATTGGTAAGTGTTGATTAATTGCTTTGTAACAAAGCATAATAGCTTTCACAATCTCTATGTATGAGATGCAGTTTATGTGCTTCTCAGAAGCCCTCTTCCCCAGTCTAAGTGTCACAAGTTTGCCCAGAGAGTGGCAGAATCCAAATAGTTCTCAAATTACAAAATTTTAGTTCTGTTGGTCTCTTGTGCCATTACTCCTGTGTTTGCATTTTGTGTCTTGTTTAAGAAGTCTTTCTCTGCTTAGAAACATACAGGCTTTTTCCTTTGTTGTTGTCTAAATGTTTTACAGTTTCATCTTTCATATTTGATCCTCCTGGAATTGATTTTCATGTATAGGGAGATTTAGGGGTTCAATTTATTTCCCCCTATTGACAACCCAGAGTCCTAGCACCATTTTTTGAGATGTCTCTCCTTTGTCCACTGATTCGCTGCACCAAGTTTCCCCTAAATCAGGTTTCCATATTCGTCAGGGCTGTTGGCGATCCCTTTATTCTGATGGTTGTCAATTTGCCTATGTCTAATGTCGACATCACTTAATTACCCTAACTTTACAGTAATTCATAACATCTGCAGACGAAAGGCCACACAACCCATTTTTCTTCTTTGTCTTGACTATTATTGACCTTAGCACTTCCAATTAGACTTGGGGTTTTAGCTTGTCAAAGTCTATGATATATCCTATTGACATTTTCATTGGAATTACATTACAGCTATAGCTCAATCGGGGGAGATGTAAGACATCTTTATAATATTGAGTCTTCCTATTCATCCGGTCGGCTATTTAGTATCTTTCAAAAGGTTTTTGTAATTTCACCATAATGGGCTTACATAAAGTTTACTGAACTTTTTCCCAAGTGTTTTATGTCTTATGTGCTTAGATGGACAGATAGATAGATAGAGATGGTGTGTGTGTCTGACTATTAAAAATCTAAGATTTTAAAATTACATCTTCAAACTCTGTATATGGCCTTCAACTCATTTTGGCATATGGATTTTGTATTCAGGAAACTTACTAACTTTTTTAATCCTAAAAAATTCTGTCTTTTGATTTTTAAGTTTTTCTATGTAGACAATCATATTATCTGTGTTAATAAAAAGAGTTTTGTTTCTTCCTTTCCAGTCTTTATACACTTTGCTTTATGGTCTTGACTTTCATGCTGGTCAGGACCATCAACACAATATTCAGATATAACTGATGTTCCTATATTCATGGCTTACTCCCAGTGGCTTCTGAGACTCAGGGTAATGCTCCAAATTGTAAGCTGTATTCTGAGGACAGAGAAGTTCATTTCGTTATTTTTTTAAAAAATGTTCATTTCTGTGTGCTTTCTGTATTGACATTCTTTTTAATTGATGTATAGTTTACTTGGGGCTTCCCAGGCAGCTTAGTGGTAAAAGAATCCACCTGCAATGCAGGAGACTCAAGTTCGATCCCTGAATCTGGAAAATCCTCTGGGGAAGGAAGTGGAACCCTCTCCCATATTCTTGCCTGGGAAATCCCATGGACAACAGAGCCTGGTGGACTGCAGCCCATGGGGTCACAAAGGAGTCAGTCATGACTTAGCAACTGAACAACAACAACAGAAAGGGTTTATTTACAGTGCTGCGCCCAATCTCTGTGGTACAGAAAAGCGAATCCATTTTAAACATATACATTCTTTTTTTTTAATATTCTTTTCCATTATGGCTTATCCCAGGAGACTGGATATAGTTCCCTGTGCTATACAGTAAGACCTTATTGTTTATTCATTCCTTATGTAATAGTTTGCATCTACCAAACCCAAATTAAAACTAAAATTTTAAACAGAAACTTGAATAGAAATTAGCCAGTTGTGGGGGAAGAGAATCTCAAGTGTTCAATCAGAAAGCAGAGAGCAAGGAGAGAGGAAGAGCCAGCATGGAACATTCTGAGTGAACTGGCAAACAGAAGAAGAAGAGGAGGGGGCTTCCACCAGCACCCACTCAAGGGAGCAGAGGGCAGGTCATCACACGCTAAAGGAGGCTGATAATATTGTTCCCTACTCCCGTCTTGACTTCTGCAGTTTTCATGAGAACAGTCTCATGAAGAGAGAAGGCAGAGGCTTCTCCAGTTTTAAAGGTAAAGGAAGAAGTTGGCATTCTCCAGGCCAGGCTCCCAGGCTCCAGTGACAGACGGTAAACATCTGCCGTGCAAGGCCAAGATGAACACTGACCAGCTAATGATATGGTCAATAGAAGACCCAGATGGGGAGTTTTAGAGTCACACACATTGTGAGGAATGGAAGGATGGAGATCATGGCTTGGCTCTGACTTCCTTGCAGCATTATTCCCCACCATTTCTCTCCCCAGCACCATTCTTCATCATTGGAACTCCCCAGAGGGACCAAATTATTTCAAACTTCTGAGCTTTGAACAGACCCTTTCTTCCATCTGAATTAAGCTAAATCTATACAACTGAGCTCTTACTGATGTTTTCTAGCTCGGCTTAGATATTGCCATTCTTGGGAAACCTGCCCTTATTTTCCCACTTCTGCAAAGAAAGATCCAATCCTTTTCTACGTTGCTCCATGTGTTTCTTGTATTTCTCTGGTTGCATTTGTTATTTTTTGTATGATCAGTGACTCCTTACCCTCAAAGACTGCGAGTTCCCCAGTAACATAGCATAGCACCATGCACACAGTCACGAGGGCACTATTTATTGAATTTTTGCCATGTTCTGAGGACTGCTCTAAGCACTTTTCAAGCATGACTCCATTCTAGGTGTTCAACCATTTCTTTTTAGGTGGGAGTTGGGAGCGTTTTGCCCAAACCCATAGAGCTCATAAGAGTCAGACCCCAAATCTTCTGACACTGATTCCATCATACCCTACCTTCCTCCAAGTACAAGCATTCAATCTACATGGACTCTGGCCACTTGCTTCTCAGACCTGAGACTCTTTCTTAGCTGCAATGAATTTACAGATATTCAGCTCAGGGCTTGTTGAGCAACAAGCCTCCCTTAGTCAACAAAATCAGCGTCTCTGAGAATAACTACAGAGAGAGGGCTTTGCCACCCCAGGGAGCAAAAGGTGCCTGTAAGTCAGCATTACTCTTCTTAAACAAGAAGTGAAAGGGTTCAGGAGAGACCCCCTGCAAGTTTATGTGCCCTCCAACTACTTCCTTTCCATCTCAACTCTGGAGGCCCATTTGCCCAACTGTCAGGCTGAACAGGCCTGCCAGTCTTGCTATTCTACTGTTTGTGTCCATGTGCGTGGATGTGTGTATATGTGTGCGTGTGTATACACGCGTGCATGTGTTCTTCATGTGTATGAGTGTACCTATGTGTGTTTTCCCCTTGATGAGTTGTTAGACCAGAACACAGCCATCTGTTTTTATACGTAAACAGATTGCCTTCCTTTACCACTGAAATTCAAAGCTGAAGTGACTTAGCTGGCTTGGATACTGGAAACTGTGACTGCAGCGGTCAGATTTCAGGAAGGAACCCTTGGACATTTGCTCTCTCAATGGCAAGGCATATATCAAATTGGAATTGTTTCTGCAAATCCAGGACATACTATAAAGGGAAGAGCATTGCACAGGGGATTAAAAGCACTGACAACTATTACTAATAAGGCTGGGGTTTGTTTGCTTTTTTGCTTCCATATGTATCATGTACCAAGTCAAGGATTAAGCATGTCATGTGGATTCTTCAATTCTTCAAAAACTCAAAACTTGGTGTCACATTCCATGAAACAGAAACCTTACTGTACTGTCCTGTGTGCAAAGAAATGGGAGGAAAAATGGGAGCTGCCCTTTGTCGATTCCTCTAGCATTAGGTATCTTGCTAATGATGGCAATAATGGTGGTAATTATTGAAGGTAATTATTTCACTTATTGGGTACTTCCTAAGTGTCAAGTGCAGTGCCAAGCATTTGGCATTTAATATCTAACTTTAAGACAGCCTCTGGGGTAGGTGTTCGTAAGAGCTACATTTTACACATGAGGAGATTGAAGTATGCAGATGCTAAGAGACTTGCCCAGAGTCAAAAATAATCCAGATGCAATTAAAGGCAAGTTAATTGAACATTCAGGGAAATTGCTGTTATCCAATTAGGGCTTCCCTGGTGGCTCAAACAGTGAAGGATCTGCCTGCAATGTGGGAGACCCAGGTTCAATCCCTGGGTCAGGAAGATCCCCTGTAAAATGGAACAGCAACCCACTCCAGTATTCTTGCTTAGAAAATTCCATGAACAGAGGAGCCTAGCAGCCTACAGTCCTTGCAGTAGCAAAGAATCAGACATGACTGAGTGACTAACACACACACACACACACACGATTAGTGCTCACCAGAAAACTGTGAACCAAGTACTGGAGTTTCCATTTTATGGACAAGAAGGGCAGGTTCCCACTTTATGGACAAGGAGGGAAAGGGGAGAGGATGAGAAAGGATACCATACATACTACTGGTCAGTCACACTCGCGATCTCTCTGGTACACACTCTTTCTCCTGCTTAACTGGAGTTCATTGCCGGGCAAGGTCTAGTCCATCTAAACTCACTCTTGTGGGTCTTCCTTACTCAGATTGTATTCCCCCGTTGCCCCCACAGTTCCTTGCCATGCATTCACTTAATGGATGGTTTTTGAGAACTAGCTTTGCACAAGGCAGGTAGTCCCTGTTATCAGGAAGACCGAGAACATAGGAGGCCACTGCCCTGCGGGTCATTTCACACAAGGACACCACGCCCCACCCGAGGTCTTTGGTTGCCAACACTAGAGCTGCCATCATGTAATTGACTTGGCTGGTCCTCTTTAGTACTGCATGCTGGGGGCAGCAGCACCTTCTCTGCTGGCAGTGGTCTGTGAGAAACCTCTGTTCTCCATCCTTGAAGGCCCAGCCAGTCAGGTTCATCTCAGCCCTTGGAGCTGAATTTACCTATGCACTGTGCTTGGCCCTGGGCTGACTGTTTATTTATTTTTTTTAGCTTTTTAAATCGTAGAATTTTTTAAAAATATACAAAAGTAGAGAGGAATGGATAACAAATCACCATGTACCCATCTCTCTGACCCCACACTCTCGCCTTAAGTCCTTTAAAGCAAATTCCAGATCAAATGCCTTTTTAGTCTATCCATAATTCAGCATACATATCTAACAGAGAAGGACATTAAAAAAAAAAAAGGGAAACTTTTGTAACATGTCATTACCTCTAACAAAATAAACAATGTTTCTCTGATACCATCTGATTCTGGCTCCATATTTTTCTGATTAACCCCAAAATGCCTTTTACAGTGTGCATTTGAATCAAGATCCAAGCAAGGTCTACACATTGCATCTGGTTGATAATTCTCCTGCATGCATGCTCAGTCACTCAGTCCTTCTCAACTCTTTGTGACCCTATGGACTGTAACCCTCCAGGCATGGAATTTCCCAGGCAAGAATACTGGAGTGGGTTGCCATTGCCTGCCCCAGGGGATCTTCCCCACCCAGGGGTCAAACCCACATCTCCTGCATTGCAGGCAGATTTTTTTTTTTTTTAAACCACTGAATCACTGGGGAAGCCCTATATAGTCTTCTAAATCACTTAATCACTTTTAAAAATTAAATTTCTTATTCTGATATAATCATAGGCTCACACGTAGTTGTAAAAATATTATAGAGAGACCCTGTGTACCCCTTCAGTCACTCACTCCTAATGGTGGCACTTTGCAAAATTACAGTAGAATTTCATGCCCAGATAGTGACAATTGGCATTGTCATTGAGTTGACATTTGAAAAAATGTCAGTGTTTCAAAACTCAGAGGTCAATAATGGCTAACAGAGAAAGGCGACTTTTGTTCTTAACTCATTCTCGTCTAACTTTACTTCTTGTGTAGGAAGAAAAGCAGTCTTAAGGAATGCCTTGATGGGGTGCCCTAATACAGACTTGCTTTGCGGTCACATCACCCATTTTTCAAGGGGTTCAGGCCAGCATGAGTGTGGGTAAGCTGGTCTGGTTTTCCCAAGACCCTAATAGTTCCCTAAGAGAACATTCATTGCTAGGAACCCTGGACTCAGAAACAATGTCTGTGTAACCTCAGACACTTCTATTACTCTTCATGATAAATCTTTGGGGATCAACCACAAAAGTGCGTCAGACTGTGAAGCAGTCTTTCGAGCCACTCTCCTAATAGGGCTTATGTTCTCTGCAGCTCAGGCAGGGGGTCTCACAAATTCATACATTTGCTAGTTTGAAGAAGAGATTGCCTAAGGGTGCCTCTGCAGTATTAATGCTCAGTAAGTGACTTTACTGGAAATAAATTTCTGGACAGCCAACCAGAAATCAATGGGCTGCCTTGTGTGCCCCCAATAGTTGCACTTTCTTTTATTTTTCTAAATATAAATTTATTTTAATTGGAAGCTAATTATAATATTGTATTGGTTTTGCCATACATCAACACGAATCAGCCACAGGTATACACGTGTTCCCCATCCTGAACCCCCCTCCCTCCTCCCTCCCCATACTGTCCCTCTGGGTCGTCTCAGTGCACCAGCCCCAAGGAGCCAGTATCATGCATCGAACCTGGACTGGCAATTCGTTTCTGTTTATAATAGCCAGGACATGGATGCACTTTATTTTAAAAGTAATAACAGACCTGCCTTTGGGGTCTCAACGGGGATGTGTGTGTGTGTGTGTGTGTGTGTGTGCGCGCGTGTGTGTGTGTCTGTGTGTCTATGATGGGGCTCAGTTGTAGACATGCACATGGAGGGTATAAAGGAAAGACCTTTTTGCAGCACACTCTATATAGCAAGAACTATGGTAGAAATAGCACATACTTGCCACCTTTAAATCTAGACATTCGCATTTGTGAAACAAAATTTCTCTCTCCATTTTTTACGGTAAGGAGACAGACAGTGTTCTTAAGATCTCCCAGCTGGTGGATACAACTTGGGATTCATATCAAAACCCAGAAAGCAAACTCTCCCATCCTTGAGTTTTCTGTCTTCAGGTTACTGCTCTGCTATGCACTATGAGGGTCATGGAAATTTCTGAAAGAACCAAGGACCTTCGCCTAAAGAAGAGAGAATATTAAGATACATCATAAGCACGGTTTTAACTACTGAAAACCTCTCTTCCATCACACCGCTTACTCATTCATAACACTCATTTCTGGTGGAGTTTTTTTTTTTTTCCTTCTCTTTGTTTACTTGCTTGATTTTTGAATTAATTTTTGCTTATTTGATTTTGGTTTATCTCCCGCAAAGGAACAAAGGAGGGAGTATGTCTGTTTGATTTTTCTCATAAGAGCTCCTAAAGCAGACACTAAGTATGTATGTGTTACATGGATAGATGAATACCTTATGAAGATTAAAAAGACATAGTGAAAAGTGCCTATGTCTGGGATTTACCTGATGCTTAAAAATGGAGTCCACGTCCAGTGACGTGAAGGAAGAAACCTTTCTCGTCTCATGTCCTACCTCTGTCTTGTAAACAATCTTTGCTCCCTTCTCACTATTCTTTCCTGCTGCCTGACAGCTTTATCTGAATCCTGCCTCTGTTTCTTTGGTCACACCAGCCCTCTATCAGCATGCTCTATCCCCACTGTTAAGCCCTCTCCCAGTTACTCTGTCTCCTGACCTCATGTGGTCTTTTAAGATCAGAATGAGGTTCCTAATACACAACCACATCTGAGGACCACTGACTGATTGGTATCTGGTGTCTGTGCAGCTCTAGAAGCATAAGGCTGGAGGGATTTGGGATGCTGGCAGCCAGTGTAAAAGGCATTTGCAATTCTGACCAATTGAAGCTGCATTTCAAGACCTGAGTTAACTCCCCCAACCTTCTCTCTCTGGGTCCAGCTGGAGGCCTCTCTGCTCTGATATCCTGTGTCCCTCAATTTCTCCATATTTCATTTGGCAGCTTCGGAGAAGGCAATGGCACCCCACTCCAGTATTCTTGCCTGGAAAACCCCATGGACGGAGGAGCCTCGTAGGCTGCAGTCCATGGGGTCGTGAAGAGTCGGACACGACTGAAGCGACTTAGCAGCAGAGCAGCGGCATAGTTCACTTTGCACTTCCCAGGTGGCTCAGCCATAAAGAATTCACCTGCCAATGTATGAGACATGGGAGATACGGGTTCCATCCCTGGGTCATGAAGATCCCCTGGAGGAGGACATGGCAACCCACTCCGGTATTCTTGCCTGGAAAACCCCATGGACTGAGGAGCCTGGTGGGCTACAGTCCATGAGGTCACAAAGAGTCAGACATGGCTTAGTGACTAAACAACAACAATAGTTCACCTTGGAAGTTACTTTTGGAATTAGCTCTTTTATTCATTTATCCAGATCTGCAGAGAGCAGGGCATTTGTAAAAGTAGAAAGCATCATGGACCATTGCCTCTCAGTTTGATTTGTTCCTAGGTCTTATAAGCTGATTGATAAGAAAAGTCTTCTGGTAATTACAGGACCCCAGAGTCCTCTCTGCACCCACATCCTATGCAGTCTCATTAAAGAGCAGGAAAAATTGGGAGGAGAGACAATCAAGTATGTTCCTCATAACAAAACTCCACTCCTTCCCAGGGAGCTGGCTCTGCCCGCTCCCTCTTCCTCTCATGCTGGACACTTAACTCATTTACTCAACAAATCTTTTGCAGTTTTTCAGTCACTAAATTATGTCCAACTCTTTGTGACCTCATGTACTGCAGCATCCAAGGCCACCCTGTCCTTTATTATCCCCCAGAGCTTGCTCAAGTTTATGTCCATTGAGCTGGTGTTCTATCTAACCATCTCATACTCTGTCACCTCCTTCAGCTTTTGCCCTCCATCTTTCCCAGTATCCAAGGATGCTGTCTTTTGCAAGGAGTTGGCTCTTTGCATCAGGTGGTCAAAGTATTAGAGCTTCAGCATCCATCCTTCCAATGAATATTCAGAGTTGATTTCCTTTAGGATTGACTGGTTGGACCTCCTTACAGTCCAAGGGATTCTCAAGAGTCTTCTCCAGAACCACAGTTGGAAAGCATCAATTCTCTGGCATTCAGCCTTCTATATGGTCATATATACCTCTCATATATGTCCATGACTATTGGAAAAACCATAGCTTTGACTATACAGACCTTATACACATCTACTTATATGAGCCAAAGGAATGAACAAACTTCTCTAGAGCAGTCTTGACCTCAGAAAAGTTCTGGGGCATTTCCTAATACATATTAGTGAGTCAGGAGCAAATTTAAACAAATCTGACACTTTTTTCAATCTCACCACATTTTTTTTTTTTTGTACAAAAAAAGTATAAGACTAGGGAAAGCTAGGGCTGAGGAAGAGAGTTGTATTAGAGCTGCTATACCCTTTGCTTAAACTATCCAGTTCAACAATTTTAACAGGTATATGTTTTGGTCACCTGATATTTCCCAAGTGCTATGATAATATGCATTTTTATTAAACTAGCAAATATTTGTTGAGGACTTCCAACATGTCAGGGATCATGCTCAATAGGTTCAGTTCAGTTCAGTCACTCAGTCATGCCTGACTCTTTGCGACCCCATGAATCATAGCACGCCAAGGCCTCCCTGTCCTTCACCAACTCCCAGAGTTCACTCAAACTCATATCCATAGAGTGGGTGATGCCATCCAGCCATCTCATCCTCTGTCGTCCCCTTCTCCTCCTGCCCCCAATCCCTCCCAGCATCAAAGTCTTTTCCAATGAGTCAACTCTTCACATGAGGTGGCCAAAGTATTGGAGTTTCAGCTTCAGCATCAGTCCTTCCAATGAACACCCAGGACTGATCTCCTTCAGAATGGACTGGTTGGATCTCCTTGCACTCCAAGGGACTCTCAAGAGTCTTCTTCAACACCACACTTCAAAAGCATCAATTCTTCAATACTCAGCTTTCTTCACAGTCCAACTGTCACATCCATACGTGACCATTGGAAAAACCATAGCCTTGACTAGATGGACCTTAGTCGGCAAAGTAACATCTCTGCTTTTGAATATACTATCTAGGTTGGTCATAACTTTTCTTCCAAGGAGTAAGCGTCTTTTAATTTCATGGCTGCAATCACCATCTGCAGTGATTTTGGAGCCCCCCAAAATAAAGTCTGACACTGTTTCCACTGTTTCCCCATCTATTTCCCATGAAGTAATGGGACCAGATGCCATGATCTTCGTTTTCTGAATGTTTAACTTTAAGCCAACTTTTTCACTCTCCTCTTTCACTCTCATCAAGAGGCTTTTTAGTTCCTCTTCACTTTCTGCCATAAGGATGGTATCATCTGCATATCTGAGTTATTGGTAAACAGAGGTAATTAGAAAGGGCCAACCCACATTCTAACATGTATACTATTATGTAAGAATTGAATCACCAGTCTATGTCTGACGCAGGATACAGCATGCTTGGGGCTGGTGCATGGGGATGACCCAGAGAGATGTTATGGGGAGGGAGGTGGGAGGGGGGTTCATGCTTGGGAACACATGTAAGAATTAAAGATTTTAAAATGTAAAAAATAAAAAAATTAAAAAAAGAAAGAAAAAGAAAATAAAAAAATAGAAAGGGCCAACCCAGAGTTCCCAGGAGAAACGCATTCAACGAACAATCTTGTGAATATCAGGTGAATGGAAAGGCACTTTAAGAAAAAAATCCCTAAGCAAATAAGGATTGTGGTCCAAGAAAAGACCCAGCTAAAATAAGCAGGATGGCATACATTTTTGTACTGGCTGTCTGTCCAGATTTAAATATTGGCATGATCACTTACTTGCTAACTGTTAAAAAGTGGCAATATACTTCTAGCTCTCAGTTTTCTCTTCTGTAAAATGGGATAATGATGTCCACCTTCAAATGTTGTTAGAAGCTTAAAGGAATTGTCTTTAAAACATACTGACACTTGTTAAAATGTTAAAGGAGACTTTATTTAGGTCTATCACAGTAGGTATAAAGACTATCATAGGAAGAGAGATGAGACTCACCTCTGAATACAGCTAGGAATTTACAGCCAGTGATCAGAGGTAGGGCATCACTGGATGGAATATTGCTAAGAGGAAATACAGATGGTAGGGAGATTCTTGCTAAACCGACTTACCGAATTCTTCCTGAAGACAGGCCAGGATGATCAGATATTAAGTGTGTGAAATGAGGCATTTGATTAGGTCTCAAGGGTGATCGTATTAAATATATCAAGGACGAGATGGGATTCTCACTAAACTGGCTTTGCTGAATTCTTGCTAATACTGAACGATGCAGACCCAACAAGGGCAGAAGGCTCAGAGGAGTCAGACTAAAGTTCAGTCAAGGAAAAAGTCTGTCAATTGATATGTAAAAGTGCTTATATCAATATCTGGCTGTCTTAGTCTGCTCAGGCTGCTATTTAAAAAACACCATAGCCTGGGTGTTTTAAACAACAGATATTTATTATCATAGTTCTAGAAGCTGCAAAGCCCAAGATTAATGTGCCAGAAGATTCGGTTCCTCATAAGAACCCACTTCCTGGCTTGTAGAGGGCTGCTTTTTCACCGTGGGCTCACAGGACTTTCTTCTATGCTTGCACATGGAGGCAGAGATGCTTCATCTTCTTCTTCTAAGAAGACACCAATCCCATCATGGGTGTCTCACCCTCATGAGCCCATCTAAACCTAATAGTCTCCAAAGGCCCCACCTCCATATACCAACACACAGTGTGGAAGGTGGGGGTTAGGGCTGCAACATATGGATTTTTTAATTTTTAAAAATATATTTTGTTGAAGTAGAGTTTCTTTAAAATGTTGTGTTAGCTTCTACTATACACTAAAATGATTCTGTGGTACATATCCATTTTCTTTTTCGTATTCTTTTCCATAATGTCTTATCACACGATACTGAAATAGGTCTCTGTGCTATACAGTAGAACCTTGTTTTTCCATCCTATATGTAATAGTTTGCCTCTACTAATCCTAAGCTCCCCCTCCATCCTTCCCCTACTGCCCTCCCCCTTGGCAACCAGAAGTCCATTCTCGGCAACATATAAATTTTGAAGGAACGCAAATACTGAGCCTGTAACACTGGCGCAGGGTAGATACCCAAATCAGTGCTACTGGTGAAGAGCATGAACAGAATGAATGAATCCTAATTCATTTCATTTTTTCCATTAAAAAGTTAATCTATGACTATTCCAAAGGTCTGGAAGATACTGAAAACTAATATATAAATATTTTAAATATCTGGTTACTTTTTCCCGCTTAGACTCTATTTTTTTTCTTGAGATCAGTGAGCTTAATATAGAAATTTCAGTATCTATGGTTCTTATTAGTTATAAAATGTTTCTATGTCATACTAAATGCTTTGCAAATGTATGTTCAGAGGACAAAGTACATTTACTTAATAAATAACATTTTCTACTTTTCCTTAAAATCATACAGCCACATGCATCTTTGATAATAATGCCTGATCTTCAATTAGAATTTTTTCCTTGGAAAAATTATGAGAATAAGAAATAAAAAGCAAGTTCCATCATTGTCCTATTGGTTGTGGGACCTTCTGTGTGTGCATGCTCAGTTATGTCCAACTCTTTGCACCCTCATGGACTGGGGCCTGCCAGGCTGCTCTGTCTATGAAATTTTCCAGGCAAGAATGCTGGAGTGGGTTGCCATTTTCTTCTTCGGGGAAATCTGCACTGAGGGATCGAACCTGCATCTTTTGAGTCTCCTGCATTGGCAGGTGGATTCTTTACCAGCTGCACCACCTAGGGACTTTCCGCTGTGACTGTAAACCAGGGAGATACATGCCTCATCAACTGCTAGGTGCAGGGAAAGCAACTGCCTCTCTGAGCCTCTTTTTTCTCACCAGTAAAAGGACAAAAACCATCACCTGAGCTAAGCTGGTACAAAGATTAAGTGATGTGTAAAGTGAAAAGAAAATCTAGAAATATACACAGCAAATGACACAATCTAATGCAACTCAAAGAGTCTACACAAAACCTATAGCAGATTCCTTCACACTTTTTTTCACCTTAGGACTTTCTCCTTTTTAGCCAGAAGTCCTTCTTGGAGAGGTGTGGGCTGTGTTCAGAGCCCTTGGTAGGAGGGTTGCTTTGGCTTGCCTCTCTTTTAGCAGGAGGAGGCGGGCAGCTGGAGCTCCTTTGGGCAGCGAGGGGGTGGGGGGTGGTGGTTAGAATGGGCTCCTCTCCAGCAGTTCCTTGTATTCCAAAGATGGGGAGCTGAACACAGATGTAATGGAGTGATTAAACCTCCAGGGCCTGAGGGCTGTCCAGAGTCCAGTACTCACATTGTCTAAGAAAAAGAAAGCAGTTGTGGACCCAGACTTCCTTTCTTCTACCCTGGCAGGCCACATTCTTAGAGAAGGGCCTCAACAGAAACAACCTACTATGTGGAAGCCGCTCTTAGGTCCATGTATGTCAACATGTTGCATATAATTAAAGGGATTCAAAATTTCCCAGAAGCCTGTGTGTGGATGAGCACCACGTCAAAAAATCTTATTCTAAATATACAGACACTTCATTGAAATCCCTCTTCAGATTCTACCTTATCCAGGATCAATATCAGTTGTATTTATTTAGAACTCAGCTGGTAGTCTGTGATATCCTCATTTTTTATGTGCATATACACATTCACACATGGCTCTTCTGCTTGCGTGTTGCTTCCTGTTTTAAAAAGAATGTGAGGGCAACTACGCACGTGACGGTTCTTTACCAGAACCTGCCTGTAAGTCCCGAATCTGCTAGGTCACTTTACCAGTTCAGTTCACCCTCTGCTAAAGAGAACGGAGTGCCGCTCAGGCCGGTACTGCAGCCGCACTTCCCATTCATTGTGGTTAGGACCAAATGTGAAAGTGCTTTAGAAAGATTAGAGCGTCATTAAAATCTAAGAAATATTTGTTGCGATATGTTTTCATTCCTCTTGTTTCTGAGAAAATTAGCTCTTCATGCCAGAAAAGCTAATGTCAAAATCTCCAAAGAGGCAGGCCCATAAAGAAAGCATGAGCTTTTCACACTAAATTTGACTAAGTAAAGTGTGTGTGTGTGTGTGTGTGTGTATTTCTTTGCTGCAAATTCAAAGAGATAGAGCCACAATTAGCCAACAACCTGCCACACTCTTCTAAACCAGGAATATGCTGGCTCTGAGATATTCCTGCACGCTCCTACTCTTTCACCCATCCTGGGGATGTCTAGTACAGACCGCTTGTGTTAAGTCTGATTCCTATAAAGTTCTGATTCCATAATACTCATAGAGTTTACACTTTGTGTTTGAACTCTGCCAGGTGCGTGTGTGTGTGCATGTGTGTGTGTGTGCACCCATACTTGGTGATTATGCAATCTAATTCTGACTCTGAACTCTTGAACATCTATCATCCCCACCCCCCACATCTCCCCAACTGTTTCTCAGTGAACAAGGCCATGTGAACACAATTGCTGCGGTCAACCACAATGAACACATGCCTTGAGCTTACAAGAAGTGCTCAGCTGTGGTTTTCCTGATCTGAGTCAGAGGGTCATCTTTCAGGATCTACTCTTTCCTTGTGAAATGACCTCAACCAAAACTCCAGGCTCTGAGAACCAAAGCGGTTTCATAAAAAAAAAAAAAAAATGGGCAAACAGCTCTAGGTGTAGCCTATAGCTGCAGCAAGATCCCATCTTCCAATGGACCTGCGTGTGGCCACCTGCTGCATGGAAGAAAACCGAGAGTCCTAAGAGTGAGGGCTGACCTGCCATTATCACGTGGTGTGCACTCGCCTCACCCCTCTGAGCTTTACGCTTTCTGTCTTCGAAATGTAGTTAATCATAAGTAGTTCATAAATGTGAAAATGATAACTGTTAATGACTAATAAAATGCCGTAAAAGTATTTTAGGTATATTATAAATAAAAGGTGATACATATGCTGTATGCTCAGTTGTTCGGTCCTATCTCTTTGTGACCCCATGGACTGTAGCCTGCCAGATTCCTCTGTCTGTGGAGTTTTCCAGGCAAATATACTGCAGTGGATTGCTATTTCCTACTCCAGATATACATGCATATTAAAGTTCAATCAGGGAAGAAACTCTATGAAAATTATGGAATCACAGCTGGATACAAACTAGATTTTAAACCACTGGTCTACCCTAGCTAGCCCTGGCAGGGGTGAGCCAGCTGGTGTTTGCTGGGGAATCTCAGAACTAGCATATCTTGTTGCTGAACTGGGGCTGTGAAAGAGACTAATGTAGAAGTCTATGGCTAGTGGTGGGGGGTGGTGCTTACCTCTTCAGAGACTCGTGTCTGCTAATTTGCAGCAAAATATCTACTGGTAGGCATGGGCCACAATAGTCCACAGACCTGATGATCAGAAAACAAAACTTGTTATCAACAGAATGGACTTTGTGCTAGCAATGCCTACGTTGATTCTCTGAGCTTAGCTCCACTGCTATATGCTAAGTAATCTCTAACAGTTATCTCTAGCAGTGGTTCCACTGGCCGCAGAATAAACTCCAAATACCTTAACGTGGCACTCACAATCTTTCTGAATTCTATAGAAACTGAAGTCACTCAGTCGTGTCCAACTCTTTGCGAACCCATGGACTGTAGCCTACCAGGCTTCTCTCTTCATGGAATTTTTCAGGCAAGAATACTGAAGTGGGTTGCAATTTCCTTCTCCAGGAGATCTTCCCGACCCAGGGATTGAACCCGGGTCTCCCACATTGTAGGCAGACGCTTTACCATCTGAGCCACCAGGGAAGTCTGGTGGAATTCTATAGAGTTCAGTTCAATTTCAGCCTCATCAGCTAATGACCCAGTTACCCAACTTACTTTCTGCACATAATGAAATAGGTGCTGCTTTTAAAATACAGTGTGAGTTTTCATCCCTGTACCTTCCTTCTGCCCATATTGTTTCCCAACCTAATTCCACTTAGTGGTTTGTTTATCTTTCAGTGCAGTTCAGTCAGTTGTGTTCAACTCTTTGAGACCCTATGGACTGCAACATGACAGGCCTCCCTGTCCATCACCAACTCCCAGAGCTTCCTCAAACTCATGTCCATCAAATCAGTGATGCCATCCAGCCATCTTGTCCTCTGCCGTCCTCTTCTCCTCCTGCTTTCAATCTTTCTCAACATCAGGGTATTTTCCAATGAGTCAGTTCTTCGCATAGTTTCAGCCTCACCATCAGTCCTTCCAATGACTATTCGGGACTAATTTCCTTCCGGATTGACTGGCTCGATCCCCTTGCAGTCCAAGGGACTCTCAAGAATTTTCTCCAGCACCACAGTTCAAAAGCATCAATTCTTTGGCTCTCAGCTTTCTTTATATTCCAACTCTCACATTCATAAATGACTGCTAGAAAAGTCATAGCTTTGACTAGAGAGACCTTTTTTGGCAAAATAATGTCTCTGCTTTTTAATATGCTGTCTAGGTTGGTCATAGCTTTTCTTCCAAGGAGCAAGTATCTTTTAATTTCATGGCTGCAGTCACCATCTGCAGTGATTTGGAAACCAAAAAAAAAAAAAAAAAGTTTCTCACTGTTTCCATTGTTTCCCCATCTATTTGCCATGAGGTCATGGGACCATATGCCAAGATCTTCGTTTTCTAAATATTGAGTTTTAAGCCAGCTTTTCCACTTTCCTCTTTCAATTTCATCAAGAAGCACTTTAGTTCTTCTTCACTTTCTGCCATAAGGGTGCTATCATCTGCGTAACAGAGGTTATTGATATTTATCTTGGTAATCCTGATTCTAGCTTGTGTTCTTCCAGCCTGGAATTTCGCATGATGTACTCTGCATATAAGTTAAATAAGCAGGGTGACAGTACACAGCCTTGACGTACTCCTTTCCTGGTTTGGAACCAGTCTGTTGTTCCATGTCCAGTTCTAACTGTGCTTCTTGACCTGCATACAGATTTCTCAGGAGGCAGGTAAGGTGGTCTGATATTCCCATCTCTTTAAGAATTTTCCACAATTTGTTGTGATCCACATAGTCAAAGGCTTTAGCATAGTCAATAAAGCAGAACTTGATGCTCTTGTATAATTCTCTTGCATTTTCTATAATTCAACAGAAGTTGGTGATTTGATTTCTGGTTCCTCTGCCTTTTCTAAACCCAGCTGGACCATCTGAAAGTTCTCAGTTCATGTACTGTTGAAGCTTGGCTTGGAGAATTTTGAGCTTTACTTTGCTAGCTTGTGAGCTGAGTGCAATTGTCTAGTAGTTTGAACATTCTTTGGCATTGCCTTTCTTTGGGATTGGAATGAAAAATGACATTTCCAGTTCTGTGGCCACTGCTGAGTTTTCCAAATTTGCTGACATATTGAGTGCAACACTTTTACGGCATCATCTTTTAGGATTTGAAATAGCTCAACTGAAATTCCATCATCTCCACTAGCTTTTTTTGTAGTGATGCTTGCTAAGGCCCACTTGACTTGGTATTCCAGGATGTATAGCTCTGGGTGAGTGATCACACCATCATGCTTATCTGGTTCATGAAGATCTTTTTTTGTATAGTTATTCTCTGCATTCTTGCTGCTTTTCTTAGTATTTCCTGCTTCTGTTTACCTTTCAAGTCCCTCTTAATTGCAACAGTCTTGATTAGTTGACCTGAATTTAGATCAGGGAAATTTGGCTCCTCTAGGGCTGGTGGAGAGGAGCTGTTCTCACCCTAAACTGGTGAGTCCACTGGTATCTGGGGCTCAAAACTTCTCTTGAATAATGTAGAGCAGGAATCTAAACCATGTATCTTCTTCATTCAGAAAAGGAACCCTAAGAGGAGCCCTCCTCTATGAAGAGTACAAAGGGTTTTAGGCCATGGGACCAGAGCCAGTTGTGAAGCCCAGTTATTGCCCCAATGTGTATCTGGTACTAAAACTGTCCAAATCTAAACTCTGGCACTGTGCATATGTATCTTGGAAGGAAATGATTGGATTGCATAAATATAAAATATCTTATTGAGAATGTATTTGGGAGCCTAGGCAGAATGGCTAAGAGGCACCCTGAGAGAGTACTCAAGGACTAACAATGGCCTGGGAAATGGAAAAGCAGACAGAAGGGAACGTGTCAGGGTGCCAAAGTCAGCAGCTCAACTGGGTGTACATTGCCATAGGGTTTAGAACTCAGCAGGTTGTCAATACCAGCTGACGATGGTGACCCTGGTGCAAAAAAAAAAAAAAAAAAAAAGGCAGGAAAGCCTATTAACATCAACATAGTTAGTGGGTGCAAATATGAACATCAGAAGGCAAGATTCAAATTTCTCTTTTAGCAACAGCTTTCAGTAAGAAGACAAGGTCCTTACTGACTCCTAAACAATACAGTAAAGGAAATCCTGGAATACTGAAGAAATGGAAAGTTGAGTTCCCATTGCTTGGGTAACTAGAGCTTTAAGTCCCTCTAATTTGGTTATTTAATGGAAATATAATTTTATTTTGTTGTTCCATGCTGAAAGGGCTTTGGCAATTATGTCATGCAACAGATAAAGAACATAAGACCATGAAAGAAAAAAAGAAAAATAAATAATGAAGAGAGAAAAAGAGAAGTAACTTGTTTCCCAAGAGCTATAAGCTGGGTGGAGGCCGTCTTCGTCCTCGGGTTACTCCCATTTTAGTGCTGATTTGATTCTCATAAACATGCAAGGAAAGCATGTCTCATTAACCATGTCTCTCTATGCTTAGTAGAGGGAGTGAAGCTCAGAGAGGCCTGTCAATGTGTTCAAGTTCTCAGAAGATGCAGGTGGCAAGGCAAATTCTCCAGAAACCTGAGCAGTAATGCTAGTGAGACATTTATTCCCTGTCACTTGGATATGCGTCCAAATTGAAGGCAGAGGATCGTGGAGATCTCACTTGGTTTGGGACATGAGCAAACATGCTCATCTTCTAGGAGCATCATGTTGCTAACCAGTGCCTTGTTTCCTTCCTTTTTCTTTTTATGTATTTATTTTGTTATTTAGCTGTGCCACCTCTTAGTTGCTGATGTGGTATCTAGTTCTCTGGGCAGAGATCAAACTGGTTCCCTGCACTGGGAGCCTGACATCTTAGTCACTGTACCACCAGAGAAGTCCCACTACCTTTCTTTTAGACCTTTCCTGTCTTGGCAGTTTGCCAGAATTAGAAAGATATACACTCTTAGCGTCCATAATTGTAGTTCAAATTTCATCCTTTGGTGTTAGGAAGTATTTTCTCAACTAGACTATGTCTTTGTGGGAAAATCCCACCAAACTGGATTATGGGAGAAAATGATAATTTTACAGTTTTATATATATATATATATATATATATATATATATATATATATATATATATGTATATATGTATATATGTATATATATATATACATGGGCTTCCCTGGTAGCACTAGTGGTAAAGAACCTACCTGTCAAGGCAGGAGACATGAGACATGGGTTCGATTCCTGTGTCAGTAAGATCCCCTAAAGGAGAGCATAGCAACCCACTCTGATATTCTTGCTTGGAGAATCCCACGGATAGAGGAGCCTGGCAGGCTACAGTCCACATGGTCACCGAGTCAGACACGACAGAAGTGACTAAGCACTCATACACATATATGTACATGCACATACAATATACAATTATATATAATTGGCCTATCTGCATTTATTATTATTATTATTGGATGGTGAGGAGTGGAAATAAGAATTCAGAAAACGCATATTAAGTATTCTTCAGCTATTTTTTCATGTACTATACACAGCATTGCCTCATCTGATATTCACTGCAATCTTAGGACACAGGTAATTCTATCCGCATTTTAAAGATGAAGAAGCTCAGATAAGTTAATTTGCTTTCCAAGAGTGTAGCACAGGTAAGAACAGAATTTATTATTGCCTCTAATTCTGAATGACTTTATTAGCCAAAAGAGACCATACACCTAATTTTAAAACTGTCTTAATAAACTGTCCATTCCTTGAAGGTAAGGTTGTATATCTATGTGATTACATCTCCATAGAATCCCCAGGGGAATGCCTAGTGCATAGAAGATGATCAATATGTTTGATCAAATAATTTCCTGAGTGGAGGATCCAGGTAGCCTGTTAGATTGCTCCAGAAATGTCCTTAATGTTTTGAATTCTATTTATAAAGGTGATGCCTGGTATGGAATATATATATAACTAGTTTCTAAACTCAGCTTGAGTCTGCATGACCTAAAGTGTGGGCAGTTTGCCTCTAAAAGCTAAAATCCGAACATATTTGCACTGATAACATGGTGTCTTTGCATGAACAGTTGGCACTTAGAAGTATATTACTGTCAGTGGCTAGTGTCAATATCCAGTCTAAAAGGTTTATGTATGCAACAGTTCTTTGGAATGCTCCTCAAAGGGAAGAAATTCTTCACTTTTTAAAAAATAGATCCAGAATGACACGCCTTCAAATCTGAGTGCAGCCTCTTTTCTGCAAGGATACGAAGTTTTTTGATACTTTCCTCAGTATGACCTTTGCTATTCAATCTCATTCTCCGATTTAGACACACACACACACACACACACACACACACACACAATAGCAATGTCCAGGACTTAAAAGAAATATAGAAAAAGTAGCAGCTATATCTAGATTTTATTTCAGTTTTATTTCAGATCTTGGAGCCTTGTCAGAAAAGCAAGAAAAGCAGCTGTAAATTATGAACTATACATATAAGATAATATATATGTATAGTTCATAATTTATATATATATATTTTTTTTTATTTCAGTTTTATTTCAAATCTTAGAGCCTTGTCAGAGGAGCAAGAAAAGCAGCTGTAAATTATGAACTATACATATAAGATAATAGGCATCAGTTGCAAGGTTGAGTCCAGGTCAGGTCAGATTTAAGATGATCAAAGAGCAAGTGAATGTTAAAGGAATCTAAAAATGTAATGAAGGCAAAGGGATGTCCTATACATCCAAGCTAAGCTTGTTTGCCTTGCACATTCAGACAGTAACCTGAGCTAACTTACACAGAAGTGGGAAAGGTCTTATAAGATAGAAGGATATGTGTTTGGAGGCAGATACTGAAATTGATTTGAATGCTATCTATCTATCCACCCATCTATTATCTATCTGCCTATCTATATACAAGAGAAAGAAATTTCTTTGGATGAATTGTCTTACATGATTATAATCGGGTTATACAATTGTGGGGCCTGGCTGGGTAAGTTTGGAATCTGGAGGGCATACGGAAGTTGGGAAACTTGGGCAGGAGTTGATATATCAGCCTTGAGATAAAATTTCTTCTTTCTCAGAGAAACCTGTGTTTGTTCTTAAGCCCTTCAACTGATTGGACGAGGCCCACCCACATAATCAATGATAACCTTCTTTACTTAAAGTCAAGTGACTGTAGATTTTAACCACATTTACAAAGTACCTTCAATACAGCACTGAGATTAGTATTTGGCTAAAAACCCAAGTACAGAAGCCAAGCTGTCACATAAGATTAATCATCCGCGTAGCTAGGAATTTGACCCAGACCCTAGTCCCTGAGTGGCCTGAACCCTGGGAACCATTCTCTTCTCTGACCAGGCTTGCAGGACCTGCACTCATGACTGGGCAGGGACCTCCTGAGAGAGCCAACTGGGCACCTGAGGTCTTCTCATAATCCTCCCTTCTCCATCACGCTACAGCAGCCTTAGCAAGCACCGCTGATCAGGTCCAATTCCTCCCACTTAGATAGTGACTCCTCTCCCCTGCTGGATCCTGGACACAGCATGTTCAATTGCACCCTTGATGTAGGACTGCACCCCCTTTGAGAGCAGGACCTCTCAAGCTACCAAGTCCAGAGTTACAGAGACAAGAAGTACAAATTCCCCCAATGGATCATTGAGAGTGATGGTTAAGTGGTCCCAGTCTCTTTCACATCTCTTGAAACCCAGACTCAGATGTCTTTTCCTACTAGGGGTAACAGGGCTCAGAGATTTCTGAGTCAGTGTGTGTATTGCATTCTGAAAGATGACGCCCCTTACTCAACGGATTGCTTCTGAGCTGACCTCAGCTGAGGTCTTGTCCATGTGTGATTGGATGGAAGACTCTGAATGGTATCTTGTGTGTCATGCACGTCAGGTCCTTGGTCATGGGGCCACTCCCACAGCTCCTTTGTTATGAAATGTGTCCTCTGGTCAGACTCTACAGTACTAAAGATGCCATAACTCTAGACCAGAAATTCTAAAAGGCATCTGAGAGTGGTGCTCACTGAGATTCTGTGGGCAGGCAACATAAAACTATGCCAGGAATAAATGCCCAGTACTCACCACTGTGAGAGTAACATTGCCCTTTCAGGATGAAAAGGGACAAATGTAGACAACTTGCCAACAACTGGTCAACTGAAATGGTGCCAGATAGGAGGGTTGCATAAAGTATTCTGTTGATAGTAGACTGGATATTCAGAGGTGACAGGAGTTACATCAGACTTTGGATTATACAGTGGCTGAAGCAGGATTTGCCCAGGCTCTGTGCCCTTAACCACAGAACTGCAGTGACTCTAAATAGACACAAAAAATATATGTTGAACTGTTGTCTAGTATCTCCATTTTCATATTTCCAAACAGAGGGATAATTTCGAGTTACTGTTTCAGCGGTTCCATTCCTTGTCCTATGAATCACAGGTCAAAGACAAAATATTTGTTGTTGTTCAGTCACTAAGCCGTGTCCAACTCTTTGTGACCCCATGGACTGCAGCACGCCAAGCTTTCCTGTCCTTTACCATCTTCCTGAGTTTGATCAGACTCATGTCTATTGAGTCAGTGATGCCATCCAACCATCTCATCCTCTGTCACCTCGTTCTCCTCTTGCCTTCAATCTAAAAATGTGTGATGTGTTCCCTCTTACTCACCCCATCATAAGAGGGACTAATAGTGAATTGTAGGCCAGACAGATTTCCAAAAGCAGACCGACTACACTATTAAATAATACGTTCAAGTGCCACCTTAGGCCCCTTTTTGGTCTGTCCTGGTACCAGCCATGGGAGTGTGGCACCCAGATCTCCCTTCAACAGAGAACCTCCAGCTGCAAGGAGAATTTAGTTGTAGCCCCCAGCTCCTGCACCTTTGGGGTCTGCCGCAGTGTACCTGCAGACATCACACTTTCCTGAGCTGGGTTTCACCAAGGACTGAGCACAGCAGGTGTAAGAAAGAGAGGACACTGTGCCTGAGGCAGGAGCCACTCGGGGGCTCCCAGTCGTTGACCCTGACTTTCAGAGCTACGCTGCCATTTCCGGTTCTTCCCCTCTAATGCTCCTTCTTTCTTCTTTACCTTCACAGGTGCTAGACCTGCACTGAGGCTGACAGACCTTTCCCACCTCCTCTTGTGTGTTCTCCATTTTACCTTTCTCCAGAGTCCTTCTAATCCATTTCTCCCATCTTGACATCTGTTTCCCAGAGGCTCAAAGGATACAGCAAACAATGTAGGGCACGGAAGGTTAAATAGTAATACCTTCTAAGTTTCAGAGATGGGAGACCTTAACAAGTAGGGGGATACCACAGTGCATGAGCCAGAGTCCCCATCAATGAAGGTCACGTTGCTCCATTTGCTAGAAAATGTGGTCATCACAAAACCTTTAGCTCTCAGCCCCTCTAGGGATTGCTTTATCTGTAAACAGTCACCTTGCAATAAGACATACCATTGATGGCTGATCAATGTGGAAATATAAAGGTCTGGTCATCTTGGTGCAAGGTGGGACAAATCTGAAGGGCCATTCTAGCTCCACAGCTCATATTGATCAGCTACATGTTCCCTGCATGAGCTGCACCATAACTCAGCATCCTACTGCCAAGTTCTGCTTTCCCTGTCCTTTCCAAGGACATTGATCTCAAGGTCACTCTTTAATAAACATTCTGCATTCTCCACTCCGTCTCAGGGTTTGTTTCCTGGGAACCTGATCCGCAGCCAATTGAGCAATCCATCTTGGGTGGGACTGGAGCTTAAGTAGAAAGTGACTTTCCACTGCCAGGATATGTTTTAAATATCCTTCCTTTTTATGCCAGAGAAGAGTTTTGTAGAAAAAAATGATCTGTAAGACCAGGATAAAGAGAACGTGGGAGAGCTACAGCACCCAGGAAGCAGAAGACAAGAAGCCATATTTGGTTTCATCAGAAAGTAGGAGACTGCTCTCTGCTGAGCACTAGATGGAGCAAACTTCTGAGCAACACTGGTGATAAACGGGCCCTAATAGAATCTGCAAGTAGTGCAAACACAGGGGCAAGGGGATGTCTAGCAGAGGTCATAAGAGCTGAGAACCAAGCTCACAGTAGCTTGAGGAAGACCAGTGTGAGGCGTGAATAAAAACTTCAGCAGGATTTAAAATTATCGAAAAGTCTCACCTGATTCCCATGTTAGGTATTCTTTCATGAACCAGAGTCCTACAGCAGTATCTTAGTAGTCATGACACAGTTATGTAATTGCCTATTTATTCTTTTTGTTTGTTTCTTAGTCCGTGGTGGAAAATCTCTTTGCAGGCAAAATAGAAACTCTCAGGACCAAGAGAACAGGCAGAGATGCAGAGAGATTATACAGTGACATTTGGTTGACCACAAAAATGTGTCCTCCATCCTCATAGTCACTCCTCAGTGTGAGGGAGCTTTTCCACAAATGTTCCCTGAGCAGGAAACATTCTTAGGCCCTAATGAAAAATTCTTCAGCCAGGCTTCATCCAAGTCAATGTACTTGGACCCCTAAGACCCTGCCCTCCGGATTGTGGCAATTCTTTTTTGGGTACATATGAAACAACGTAACCCGTATGCCCACTGCTCCCCAGCAAGACACAGCAGGAAGCCACAGTCGTCATCCTGATGGATTCTAACATTAACTACAGCAAGTCCCCTACATGTAAATCTTCAAGTTGCAGACTTTCAAAGATGTGAATGAGCATTCCATCAACACCAGGTGGGAATGAAACTGCACCTTTTCCTCCATCTCCTATTGCTGACAACCTTTCAGCTCTATCATCCCTCACCTGTTCTCCGTTCGCAGTCTTCTGTCTGTTCATTTGACGCCTGCCCCTGTATACAAGCTATTGTACTGTACTACTGCACACTTCAAAGTGCTATGCTATAAGATTTAAAATGTTTTCTTTATTTTTTGTGTTTTTTTATGTGCTCTTTGCATGAAAATATTTTAAACCAATTACAGTACAGTACTATACAGCCAATTGTGTTAGTTGGGTGCCTGGGCTAACTTTGTTGGATTTAAAAATAAATTGGGCTTACCAACACACTCTTGAAGCAGAATTTGTTCATATGTAGGGGACTTCTTTTATAGCCTGTTTGGAAAGACTGCTGTCCCTTCCAACTCTCAGCACTTGGTGAGAAGGTCAGCCTCAGGGCCCCTGGCCTCTGTCTTCCACATCCCAGCTGAAAAAAAAAAGAATGAAAGGGAGAAGAATCAGGTCTCAAGCATGTACAAGAATGAGCTGCAAGAGGAGACAAGAAAAGCAGATATCTGGGAGGAGACAGTTGGTGAAATTTGGGCCAAAGGGGATGATTCGAAGGACCCAAGGACTACATGGCATGGTGGGGTAGGGTGCAGAAGGAAGAAGGAGTGGAAGACAGTAAGTCCAGGCTGGTGGCCACATAGGAAGGCATGTCCCTGAGGACAGTCCTTGGAGGTGACCCTGAGAATTGGCTCGTCACACCCAGGGGCCATGGCTAATGTTCTACCTTCCCCAACCTCTCAACCCCTCCCTGTATGGTTAAGGGTCTCTCTCCGCAGCAGGATGACAGAGTGCTTAGGAATCCGGGTTCTTGAGTCAGACTGTCCCAGTTCCATCCTACTCTGCCCCGCTAAATGAGTGATCTTATGCTAGGTAGTTAACTTCTCAGGGCCTCAATTTCCTCACTTGTGAAATGAAGATAATAGCAAGGAATTACATAGGGCTGTGGTGAAGATTAAATAAAAGATACATAAAGCACTTAGAACAGTGCTTGGCATGTAGGAAGTTCAAGTTCTGAACAATGCAAATTATCTACCTACCCATCTAGCCATCTGTCTCTCTCTGATCACATCACCTTCCAAATTAGCTGTGTACCGGTTTTCTCCTCTCTTTGACTCATACTAAAGATGTAAGAGTCATCCAGAGATATCCCCTCACCATCTTAATAATCATGGAGATTCTCAAATGAATGTCCACAACCCATTCTCAAGATGGTCCAAGTAACTTGATTACACTTGACAGTTTTAGAAAAAAAAGTGCCTTCATTCTCTGGGTCTTAACATCTCTATTTAGAGGGATTTAGAATGAAGTGGTATGAAAAGTCCCTCCCAGTTTTAAATCCTCTATTGATCTTTCCATCTCTATCAAATGCATCAGTCATTAATAAATTGGCATTCAGTGAAGCAAGTTCCATCAGTTGGATAGAACTTGGCAGAAAGAGAGAGAGAGTAATTTTATGAACCCAGGATTCTATCACCAAAATCCTAATTCTATGGGATACTCTTAGTGTAGTGACTACCCAGACACCAAACTTCCATACTGCCATATATCTACTGATTTTACAGTGATTTCTAGTGCAAAATTTGGTCACCATGGAGATGCACAAAAATCGTGGCTATCCTAAAAGTATGCCTGGTTAAGATCATTGGGATCTTCCCCAATCCAGGAAGAACATGATGCATTATAGAAATATTTGGAACTGTCGAAGGAGAGACAGAGAAAAAAATTACCAGTCCACTCATTCTTTGTGGTATGATAATTCTTTCATTGGTTCAGGATTTATTTATCCCAGATAAACGTTTTTCTAATTGTGTAGTAACTGGAAAAAGAGTAGGGAGGGGTGGAAGGGAGGGAAGTGGGTGAGATCAGTACGAGGGACTCTCATCCATGCCAGGATCAAGTCCACAAATTCAGTTCTGTTGTAATGTGCTTTCTTTGCTTACTCTGTGGGCCTCTTTGTGAAGAAAATTCCTTTGGAGAAAAAGCTCTGGGGGCTAAAATTTTGAAAATTCCTGCCTTGGGGAATGCTTCCGCAGATACAATCCTCATGACAAACTCATACAGTAGTTATTCATCTTATCCATTGTTACTAACGAAGGTCCACAAACCACAGACGGATGGGAAACTTGCCCATTAATAAGTCACAGAGCACAGACTCCAAGCCAGGATGCCGATCATAAATATATATATATATATTCTTTCCACTATTTCTCTGTGTCTTCTTTGAAATTTTACAGTAACAGAAAATTTTGGACTTCATATGACTCTATATTCTCCAACTTTATTCAAGATTAATTCAGCAGATTTTAAATCAGTTCCTTCTCTAACAATAACAACTACCATTTTTATGCTTTTGCTATTTGTCAGTCAATGTGTTCTCCTCTTAACATAAGTTAACTCATTTAATTTCATTTAATCTGCCACCAAAATATTTATGTAAAGGGCCACCATCAGCACTTTTTTTTGTATGTGAGGAAACCAAAAGTTAAGATACTTGTCTAAGATCAAATAGTTATGTAGAGACTAGTCTAGAAGTTGATTCTAAGAAATCTAACCTATTTGAGTCTATGCATTACTAGATGGGTTATAGTTGAGTTTAAGTGCTAGAGAATCTGAGATGAATACGGCACGTTTTCTGAACTCACCTGTAGGCACATGGCCTCTAAAATACAGTTCAGTGTGAATGTAACTACTCCTACACTGGTACAGTAATGTTGTTACGCAAATCAGGGCTTCCCTGGTGGCTCATTGGTAAAGAATCCACTGGTCAATACAGGAGACACAGGAGACAGGTTCCATCCCTGGATCAGGAAAATTCCCTGGAGAGTGAAAGGCAACCCACTCCATATTCCTGCCTAGGAAATCCCACTGACAGAAGAGCCTGGTGGACTACTGTCCACGGGGTCACAAGAGACAGACACGTCTTAGTGACTAAACAACAATGAAAAATCAGTGAGTTTAGCAATAAAAATTTATCTGGGCTTTAGCTTTAAATAGAGTCAGAGTTCTAAGAAACCTATTAAGTTGCAGTATTTCTTAAATTTTTAAGAAGATAATTCATGCCAGGATTGTTGAGAAAAATTGCAGAAAATACACCCGATGACAGAGGCAACATGTAAATCATGGTGGACAGAAAGGAAGAAGAATACTATACTGGAAAACTAGCTCTTAGACTTGATGGAAGATGGCATGCTAAGGGCTCTATGGGAACTTAGCATTTGAATATTAAAGAAAATGATTATTCTGCCAGGTCTACAGTTTGTGAATGTAAGCACATTGTCTAGCAAATGCTCACAGCTACTGAGAGATAAAATTCAACTCTTAGCTCTATCCCTCCACTGGTGATGGTGTGCAAGACCAGAGCTTATTTAGGAAAACTTTGGAGAGTGACATATTTTCCACGTTTCAACTTCCATACTTATTTTAATCAGTTCCCCAGTAGGACAGCTATACGTGGGTTTTGCTGTAAAGCATGCTCAGTGTAAAATTAAAATCACGATTTGAAAGAGAAAAGACAAAGTGGACAGATGTTGCAGACAGAGACTATTGGAGGTGAGTCATAGCCAAGCAGTTAGTGGGGGAATATTTCTTACAATTGGAACTGTCAAAGCAGGCTTGCAGTGCACACGAGGTGAAATGCAACCCTCCAGAGAGAAGTTTTCATCATCATAAAATCTAATCTCTCTAATTTCCAGAAACCTGTGTAGCCTGATGGTATAACACAAAGCAGAGGCAAGAAAGAAGCAGTTGGCTAAATGTTCTATTTCATTTGGTGACTCTCTTCTCTTTTGCCTAATCAGCTTCTGAAAATGAATGAGAATACTGAATCAAGATGAACTCTCAGTTACTTAAAGAAGGTGGAAAGAAAGAGATAGCAACAAGAAGAGAGGAAAACATATGGACTAGAACTGAGGGTATGGAAACCCTTGGGCTGACACTTTTCTGAGCCTTGGTGTTGTTTGTTTTAATAAGTTTTTGTCGCTAAGTCATGTTGGATTCTTTGCAACCCCATGGCTGCAGCATGTCAGGCTCCCCTGCCTTTCACCACCTCCTGGAATTGGTTCAAAATCATGTCCATTGAGTAGGTGATGCCATCCAACCATCTCATCTTCTGTTGACCCTCCTGCCATTAATCTTGCCCAGCATCAGGGTCTTTTCCAATGAGTTGGCTCTTTGCATCAGGTGGCCAAAGTATTGGTGCTTCAGCTTCAGCATCAGTCTTTCCAGTGAATCTTCAGGGTTGATTTCCTTTAGGATTGACAGATTTGATCTCCTTACTGTCCATGGGACACTCAAGAGTCTTCTCCAGCACAACAATTAGAAAGCATCAATTCTTTGGAGCTCTGCCTTCTTTATAGTGCAGCTCTCACATCCATACATGACTACTGGAAAAGCCATAGCTTTGACTAGACAGACCTTTGTTGGCAAAATGATTTCTCTGCTTCTTAATACACTATCTAGGCTTGTCATAGCTTTCCTTCTAAGAAGAGAACGTTTTTTTTAATTTCATGGCTAAAATCACCATCTACACTGATTTTGAAGCCAAAGAAAAGAAAATCTGTCAGTCTTGAGTATAATGACAAAAAGAAAACATAAAACATTTCTACCAAAATTGTTGTATAGGCTGTGAAGCACTATGCAATTGTTGATCATACTGTATTCTTTATAGTTTGTTTCTGATTATAGGACAAAATAACTCATAAAATAAGCAAAATGGGTAAAATTTTATTCCAGTATCACCCAATGAAAGGTGATGATGAGTGAAGGAAAAGGGTGGAATTTGATTTGAAGAGCCTGGATTCTAGTTTGATTCTGTTTCCTCATAAAAATGCACTGAGATTATATATTTGGACCATATTAAGTATTTTTGATTCTCTATTCCTTGTCTATAACATATGGATCAGTAAATGTACTTCATAGGCTAGGAAGTCTATAGATTCATTTTACACTAGGAAGCCATAGATTCATTATAGTGATGTATATGCTTGGAAATTATGAGATATTTCTCAATTAGGTACTATTATTTTTTTCTTGCAATCTGTGCATTTATACCAAAGTTGAAGGGAACATGTAACACTCTCTATATCAGCAGAAAACTTGATGTAAAAATAGTTTTTTTTTTTTTAATTTTAGTTTTTTATTTTTTAAATTTTAAAATCTTTAATTCTTACATGCATTCCCAAACATGAACCCCCCTCCCACCTCCCTCCCCATAACAACTTTCTGGGTCATCCCCAAGCACCAGCCCCAAGCATGCTGCATCCTGCGTCAGACATAGACTGGCGATTCAATTCACATGATAGTATACATGTTAGAATGTCATTCTCCCAAATCATCCCACCCTCTCCCTCTCCCTCTGAGTCCAAAAGTCCGTTATACACATCTGTGTCTCTTTCCCTGTCTTGCATACAGGGTCGTCATTGCCATCTTCCTAAATTCCATATATATGTGTTAGTATACTGTATTGGTGTTTTTCTTTCTGGCTTACTTCACTCTGTATAATCGGCTCCAGTTTCATCCATCTCATCAGAGCTGATTCAAATGAATTCTTTTTAACGGCTGAGTAATACTCCATTGTGTATATGTACCACAGCTTTCTTATCCATTCATCTGCTGATGGACATCTAGGTTGTTTCCATGTCCTGGCTATTATAAACAGTGCTGCAATGAACATTGGGGTACATGTGTCTCTTTCAATTCTGGTTTCCTCGGTGTGTATGCCCAGCAGTGGGATTGCTGGGTCATAAGGTAGTTCTATTTGCAATTTTTTAAGGAATCTCCACACCGTTCTCCATAGTGGCTGTACTAGTTTGCATTCCCACCAACAGTGTAGGAGGGTTCCCTTTTCTCCACACCCTCTCCAGCATTTATTGCTTGCAGATTTTTGGATCGCAGCCATTCTGACTGGTGTGAAGTGGTACCTCATTGTGGTTTTGATTTGCATTTCTCTAATAATGAGTGATGTTGAGCATCTTTTCATGTGTTTGTTAGCCATCCGTATGTCTTCTTTGGAGAAATGTCTATTTAGTTCTTTGGCCCATTTTTTGATTGGGTCGTTTATTTTTCTGGAATTGAGCTGCATAAGTTGCTTGTATATTTTTGAGATTAGTTGTTTGTCAGTTGCTTCATTTGCTATTATTTTCTCCTATTCAGAAGGCTGTCTTTTCACCTTGCTTATAGTTTCCTTTGTTGTGCAGAAGCTTTTAATTTTAATTAGATCCCATTTGTTTATTTTTGCTTTTATTTCCAGAATTCTGGGAGGTGGATCATAGAGGATCCTGCTGTGATTTATGTCTGAGAGTGTTTTGCCTATGTTCTCCTCTAGGAGTTTTATAGTTTCTGATCTTACATTTAGATCTTTAATCCATTTTGAGTTTATTTTTGTGTGCGGTGTTAGAAAGTGATCTAGTTTCATTCTTTTACAAGTGGTTGACCAGTTTTCCCAGCACCACTTGTTAAAGAGATTGTCTTTACTCCATTGTATATTCTTGCCTCCTTTGTCAAAGATAAGGTGTCCATATGTGTGTGGATTTATCTCTGGGCTTTCTATTTTGTTCCATTGATCTATATGTCTGTCTTTGTGCCAGTACCATACTGTCTTGATGACTGTGGCTTTGTAGTAGAGCCTGAAGTCAGGCAAGTTGATTCCTCCAGTTCCATTCTTCTTTCTCAAGATTGCTTTGGCTATTCGAGGTTTTTTGTATTTCCATACAAATCTTGAAATTATTTGTTCTAGTTCTGTGAAAAATGTGGCTGGTAGCTTGATAGGGATTGCATTGAATTTGTAAATTGCTTTGGGTAGTATACTCATTTTCACTATATTGATTCTTCCAATCCATGAACATGGTATATTTCTCCATCTATTAGTGTCCTCTTTGATTTCTTTCATCAGTGTTTTATAGTTTTCTATATACAGGTCTTTAGTTTCTTTAGGTAGATATATTCCTAAGTATTTTATTCTTTTCGTTGCAATGGTGAATGGAATTGTTTCCTTAATTTCTTTTTCTACTTTCTCATTATTCGTGTATAGGAATGCAAAGGATTTCTGTGTGTTGATTTTATATCCTGCAGCTTTACTATATTCATTGATTAGCTCTAGTAATTTTCTGGTGGAGTCTTTAGGGTTTTCCATGTAGAGGATCATGTCATCTGCAAACAGTGAGAGTTTTACTTCTTCTTTTCCAATTTGGATTCCTTTTATTTCTTTTTCTGCTCTGATTGCTGTGGCCAAAACTTCCAGAACTATGTTGAATAGTAGCGGTGAAAGTGGACACCCTTGTCTTGTTCCTGACTTTAGGGGAAATGCTTTCAATTTTCCAAAACTGAACCAGGAAGAAATAGAAAATCTTAACAGACCCATCACAAGCACGGAAATTGATACTGTAATCAGAAATCTTCCAGCAAACAAAAGCCCAGGTCCAGATGGCTTCACAGCTGAATTCTACCAAAAATTTAGAGAAGAGCTAACACCTATCCTCCTCAAACTCTTCCAGAAAATTGCAGAGGAAGGTAAACTTCCAAACTCATTCTATGAGGCCACCATCACCCTAATACCAAAACCTGACAAAGATGTCACAAAAAAGGAAAACTACAGGCCAATATCTCTGATGAACATAGATGCAAAAATCCTCAACAAAATTCTAGCAATCAGAATCCAACAACACATTAAAAAGATCATACACCATGACCAAGTGGGCTTTATCCCAGGGATGCAAGGATTCTTCAATATCCGCAAATCAATCAATGTAATTCACCACATTAACAAATTGAAAAATAAAAACCATATGATTATCTCAATAGATGTAAAAATAGTTTCTTATTTTCAGAAAATAAATGCTAAGAGTGTATCTTTTGCCTCAATTTGGAGTTGACATGATCTACTATGATAACTACAAAAACTGGTTTGGAAAAGTCTGAGATTTATTTAAAGGAAATGAGCAGAGGTTTTAATGGTCTGTCTTAATCAGAACCATCAAGGCCCACTTTCAGACACTGGTAGATGATTTTTTAAAATGTGTTATGTTTAAGAGCTTTGATAAGATTTACCACGCAACACAATGGGCTTTGGTAGCAGGCAGCCTATGATTCTGAAGACCTGAAAATTGAAGTCCCACTCTAAAAATGCTTTGTGCTTGTGTTGTTCTTTGAACTTCTCCCAATGCTGTCAGATCAATTGCCTTGAACTGAAAAAGCAAAGGGATGAATTACAACCTTCAGTTATTGTCCAGTGTGGAATGACCTCATTGGACAAACCTTGATGTACTGAGAACAGCATATTATTTGTCATGAACTTGATCTGGGTTCAAATTCCTGCTGGAACTCTCATTTTGTGCTTACGCTTAGAAAACTTGGCTAATCCCTCTGAACTTTCATTTAAATCATTTTAGTAATTATTGCAATCTCAGGACTGCTCTGAGGTTAAAATGACATGATGCATGAAATATACCCAGACCTGTGCCTGCACACAGTTGAAATTTTAATGTAAAAGTTAGTTCTCTTCCTTTTCCTCATTTTGTCTTAGACCTGGTGGTTCTATGATAAATATACCAAAAGGAGTGTTACAGTTATACTCAGACTCTTAGATTTGAATAAGCTTTGTAATACAACCTTGAAAATCAACTAATCAAATTCTCTTGAAATATGATTAGTAAATAGGCTTAGAATGATGAATGACTTGCTCAAGGTCACTCTTAATTTGCAGCTGAAACATGAGTACAGACTTAGTCTCCTGGTTTCTAGTTCACAAGCATTCCCCAAGCCTCAGTTCAGTTGCTCAACTGTGTTCAACTCTTTGCAACCCTACAAGCTGCAGCATGGCAGGCTTCCCTGTCCATCAGCAACTCCCAGAGCTTTCTCAAACTCATGTCCATCAAGTCAGTGATGTCATGTAACCATCTCATCCTCTGTCATCCCCTTCTCCTCCCGCCTTCAGTCTTGAACAGCATCAGGGACTTTTCCAATGAGTCAGTTCTTCACATCAGGTAGCCAAAGAATTGAAGTTTCAGCTTCAGCATCAGTCCTTCCAGTGAATATTCAGGACTGATTCCCTTTAGGATGGACTGGTTGGATCTCCTTGCAGTCTAAAGGACTCTCAAGAGTCTTCTCCAACACCACAGTTCAAAAGCATCAATTCTTTGAAGCTCAGTTTTCTTTATGGTCCAACTCTCACATCCATACACAACTATTAGAAAGACCATAGCTTTGACTAGATGGACCTTTGTCCCCAAGCCTAGAAATGAGCTATTTCTTGGTTGTTTCCATGGTCATGTGAATCTGTGCCTTCAAGGGTCTTAGATTCTAATAAGACAAATTTCAAAACAATCTATACTTCTTTCCTCTTCTTGTGTGGCTTCAGCCTTACATCAATTTAGTAATTGAATAGGCTGATGGCATAACCATGCAAAACATTCTATTAAGCACTGTACAAAGAGGAAATGAAAACTCAGCCCAGGAAAGAAGAGACACACAATCAGCTGCAGAGTAGATCAAAAGCACAGATTTCAACAGCAGAAAAAACTGTGTTCAAACCTCTCTTCTGCTACTTAGCATGTGCTGTATTGAGCAGACTCCTTAGCCTCTCTAGCCTTTTTTTGCTTTTCTATATCATGTGAAAAATTATGCTCAGATATGTCATGAATGTTGACTACTATAATGTTAAAAAAGGACCCAACTGTTACCTAAGTTCTTAATCAATCACTTTATCAGTGGTGACTATTGCTAATAACTATTATTTATTATTAAGAGTGGTAAAAGCAAAGCGCTGTGTGGTTAGCCTTCTCAATTAGAAGTCGACATGCTTTTCCTGTAGATGACTGGAGAACAAATATTTTCCGCTCTGTGGGCTCTCGGGTCTGTCTCGTGACTGTTCTAGTCTGCTGTTGTAGCCTAAAAGCAGCCCTAGGCCATGTGTACATGAAGGGGTGAGGCTGTGCTGTAATAAATCTATCAGCACAGGAGGCCAACCTGCAGGGCATAGTTTGCCAACCCTTGTTCTGAATGGAAAGTAATAGCAAGTTTAACCACAAGGAATCAACAGTGACTTAATGAAACTACAGGATTTAGCAGACAGATGGAAAGTGCAGTGGAAGAAAAAGCCTAAACAGAGGCAAGAATTGGGAGTGGTTTAGAGCAAGTCAGGTGTTTACTCGAGCCTAAGCTCTGGCTCAATGCACATGAATCTGAGCAAATGCTGGAAGATAGTGAAGGACAGAGGAGCCTGGCATGCTGCAGTCCATGGGGTCACAAAGAGTCTGACATGACGTAGCAATGGAACAATAACAACAAGCTCCCATTCTGGCATCCTTCAAACACGTCTTCCAAGCTTGAGCATCTGGGACATGTTCAGTGAAAGGAAGCATGGAATACTGCCACAAAAGACACTTCCGAACTCTTACATTTCAAAGCCTTGGCATCCTTGTTGAATGACAACTTTTGAGCAGGGACCCCATGAGTGATACTGTGTTTTACTGCCATGGAAGTGCAATGGCAACTTTCTGAAGGCAGAAAAAACCAGTAATAAGGTAACTGATTTAATTGGAGGCAAGAAAAGTAATTTGAATGGAGCATAATACATAAACGTCCAGCTTATAGGACATAGATATGGAATATTGAATGTAGGATTTAGATAATTTAGTAATTTATGGAGCTGAAAAAGACTCAAAAGTGAACTATGGGACTTTGGGTCAAACCACTGAATCTGTTGTGAGAAATGGATCATCTCTGAGTCCCTTTAGATCTAGAAGTCAATAATTTCAGATTGAATTTGGTATTGGGAGCACATCGTTATTTTGGTTCTGTGTTACTTAACAGCCAGACTAAGCCCAATATGATAATTGTTAAGAAAGGACAGTGAGATCACCTATACTATTTGAAAACTCTCTCTTTATCTCTCTAGTTTGCTTTGACTCTTTTCTCTTTTTCTTTTTTCTTTTTTTTTTTAGTTTTTTTATTTTTTAAATTTTAAAATCTTTAATTCTTACATGCATTCCCAAACATGAACCCCCCTCCCACCTCCCTCCCCATAACATCTTTCTGGGTCATCCCCATGCACCAGCCCCAAGCATGCTGCATCCTGCGTCAGACATAGACTGGGGATTCAATTCACATGATAGTATACATGTTAGAATGTCGTTCTCCCAAATCATCCCACCCTCTCCCTCTCCCTCTGAGTCCAAAAGTCCGTTATACACATCTGTGTCTCTTTCCCTGTCTTGCATACAGGGTCGTCATTGCCATCTTCCTAAATTCCATATATATGTGTTAGTATACTGTATTGGTGTTTTTCTTTCTGGCTTACTTCACTCTGTATAATCGGCTCCAGTTTCATCCATCTCATCAGAGCTGATTCAAATGAATTCTTTTTAACGGCTGAGTAATACTCCATTGTGTATATGTACTATAGCTTTCTTATCCATTCATCTGCTGATGGACATCTAGGTTGTTTCCATGTCCTGGCTATTATAAACAGTGCTGCGATGAACATTGGGGTACATGTGTCTCTTTCAATTCTGGTTTCCTCGGTGTGTATGCCCAGCAGTGGGATTGCTGGGTCATAAGGTAGTTCTATTTGCAATTTTTTAAGGAATCTCCACACTGTTCTCCATAGTGGCTGTACTAGTTTGCATTCCCACCAACAGTGTAGGAGGGTTCCCTTTTCTCCACACCCTCTCCAGCATTTATTGCTTGCAGATTTTTGGATCGCAGCCATTCTGACTGGTGTGAAGTGGTACCTCATTGTGGTTTTGATTTGCATTTCTCTAATAATGAGTGATGTTGAGCATCTTTTCATGTGTTTGTTAGCCATCCGTATGTCTTCTTTGGAGAAATGTCTATTTAGTTCTTTGGCCCATTTTTTGATTGGGTCATTTATTTTTCTGGAGTTGAGCTGCTTAATGCTCTGAGGAACACATGCCTTTGACTCTGAAAGGTGATGTTTATGACTTGGCTCCATTGCCTTCTGTTTGAGGCTGTGATTGAACATTCTCAGCAATAGTGCTTGAGTAGATTTTCAAAAACGTAAGGTTTTCTTGTCTGTCCACTGCATCAAGGGCTTTCCAGGTGGCGCTAGCGGTAAAGAACCTGCCTGCAAGTGTAGGAGACTTGAGAGACCCAGGTACATCAGCAACTTAGGCCCTTAGTGTTAAGCCTGCCCTCTTCAGTATGGCACACAAGTCTTTCATTGTCTGATTTTCCCATTGCCCTTCAAGCTTTATATTCCATCCCACATCTCTAGTCCAGGTATCTGAACCATAATTTCCAAAAAGCTCCAAATTGTTTTATTCTGCCCCCCCAAAAAATAATCCCCTTCACCACCTGGGTTTTGAACGAGTAGGGAATAAAGCAAAAAAGAAATATGGGATCCAAGTATGATACTTATTACTGATGGAGACCAAGATGGAACGCACATTGTTAGGTGGATTAAGTGGATTTGATAATGATAATGGCAAACTCTGGATCTAAGGAATCCTACCCACTGAAATCCAGCAGTGCTGGGCCCAGACAGCCCTCCCTGCCTATAAACTCTTACGACATGGACAGCTTGGCTGAGCTGAGCATCCCCCATTATTTTTTCTACATATCTCATCCAGGTAAATCATCTCACTCATAAGCTAAAGGAGCAGAGAAAGGCTGAGATTTATACTAATTGAGCTTCTTTAAGGGAATGGGAATGTTAGAAGTGAAGAGGAAGAGTTCCTCTCTAACCACTGCTGAGCTTGCTTCTTATCCTCTTAGCAAACACCCTTCAAGTCTTCACCCAGGCATTATCAACAAATGGGAAGCTGTTATACAAAACAGAGAGCCTAGCCTGGTGCTCTGTGACAACCTAGAGGGGAGGGATGGGGAAGGTGGGAAGGAGGCTCAAGAGGGAGGAGACATAGTTTTATACATACACACACACACACACACACACACACACACACATTACACACAGAGGGCTTCCCACATGGCACTAGTGGTAAAGAACCTGCCTGCCAATGCAGGAATGCAGGAGACGTAAGAGACATGGGTTTCACCCCTGGGTCGGGAAGATCCCCTGGAAGAGGGCATGGCAACCCACTCCAGTATTCTTGCCTGAAGAATCCCCATGGACAAAGGAGCCTGGCAGGCTACAGTGCATAGCATCTCAAAGAGTCAGACTTGCCTGAAGTTACTTATCATGCACACACACACACACACACAACACACATGCTTAGGGCTGATTCCTGTGAATGTATGGTAGAAGTCAACATAACATAATAAAGCAATTATCCCCCAATTAAAAATTAAAATCGAGTCCTCCAATAGGCCCCACCGAAAGTGTGTGGAAGACTTAAACAAGAACTGCCTTCCTCAAAGCCTCAGGTCCTTGAGGGCTGCATCTAAAAACATTACTTTGTCTCTGCTCAGCATCCCTTTCCCACTCTTATTGCAACATGACTTTGATTTTTTCTTTAGGGCTCTTGTTTCCCAATATTCATAAACTTTGATAAGGCCACCAGTCAAGATGCCATTCCAGGGATGGAGAGTGTTGTCTTGAGTGGAATAAGAAAAAAAAGGGGGGGAGGGCATTGAATGGAGTTGATTCATCCCAGTGTGACGCGTAAATCATGTGTTCATGCATTCTCTGTTACTTAGTGTTTTAGGGGCTGTAGTTTCTGTGTAGACTGTTTCCAAAAATAGCCGCAAACATGCCCCTCTGTAATGTGATTGTGCATTAGGTGACATCTAAATGCTCCACCCCTGCCTTGAATCCAGGCTGGCCTCGTCCTTACTTTGGTTAATAGATGTGTTGAGGGTGGTATCAGACCAGGTCTGAGCCTAGGTATCTTTTCATTTTCTTGGACCCCCTCCACCTTCATTTGAACAAGCCCCAGTCGTCCCCTGGGGATGAGAGACCATGTGGGGCAGAGCCTGTCCATTTCTCCCTATTAAATCCCAGAAATAAGTGAAGAGCTAGGCAAGATCTGTGAGCTTGGCTCACAGCTGTTAGCCAACCTACAGCTGACCTCAGATGCACAGACATAGATGGTACCTCTGTTCGCTCTTCAAAGTTGAGCCTGACTCAGAAGAGCTGACCTCTCCAGCCAAACTTCAGATGGGGGATAACAAACACCTACTGTTTTAAGGTATTGAGATTTGAATTGGTTACTTACACAACAATGAGTTTTTTTCCCCGATTTCATTGATATACAGCACTGTATACCCCTTTAAGATTTAAAACATAATGATTTAATATCAGTGCTTAGAAATAACTGAGATTGGGTGTTAGTCAGAGACTGGAAAAAGTAAATTGTTGGTAAAAGATGAAAAATCTTGGGGTTCAGCTTTTCCTTTCTTTTTCCATTCAGACAGCTTCCCTAAATCCATCCGACAGAAAGTTTCTTTCTTTTTGTACTTAAAATAATCTGAATTGCTGTACATTGAGAGTCACTAGGACAACAAAGAGATCAAATCATTCCATCTTAAAGGAAATCAACCCCGAATAGTCACTGGACGGACTGATGCTGAAGCTGAAGGTCCAATACTTTGGTCACCTGATGCAAAGAGCTGATTCATTAGAAAAGACCCCAATACTGGGAAAGATTGAGAGCAGAAGGAGAAGGGGATCACAGAGGACGAGATGGTTGGATGGCATCCAACCAACTCGATGGACATGAGTTTGAGCAAGTTCCAGGAGACGGTGAAGGACAGGGAAGCCTGGTGTGCTGCAGTCCATGGAGTCATAAAGAGTCAGACTCAACTGAACAACATCAACAATGTTGCTTGAGACCGAAGAAACCTAACTGAAACAAACTAGGAAGGAAGGAAGGAAAAAATGGAGAGGAGGAAAAGAGGAAAGAAGGATGTCCAGCTCTCAAATAAATTATCTTCTAGAAAAAAATTCAGACCTCTACATTTAAAGGAAAATGCATTTTTCAAACACCAGAGCATACATGAATCAGCTAAAATGCCAGTGATCATCAGACTTTAAAAAATAATATGTTCTGATGTTATAATTATTCAGTGTGTGTGTATGTGTATATATATATATATATATATATATGTAAAATCTCTCTCTCTCTCACACACACACACATGCACACACACAGACAAATAGAGTTACAAATGGCTAACTAGTTTGGTCAGAGGGCAGCAGAAAAATCAGGAGCAAACATGTACTGGAAGTTTTTGATTTATGTAGGAGTTTTCCTGTAAACAACCCACAGTTGCTGATTAAATCACTGCAAACAGATTGGATTCTGTTAGTGAGCAAGGAAACAAAGGGAAATCTATTTCTGCTACTGGAAGCATTTATGCTATATGAACCTTAAACCAAGGTATTCTTCAGATAAACATATCCCAAATGTATTGATCAAGAACAAACTTTGAATCTCTGCAAAATTACAGAATATGTCTGGTTTTCCCCCTTATACCCAAAGTAAAATGTTAAATAACTTCTTTGTGTCCACCAAATAGTTTTCAAGTAGTTTATACAAAAATATGCAGGTGATAGACAATTAATAATTCACTCTTCACTACTCATACTTCAAATATGCTCTGATAATATTGGTATACTTTGAAACTGCTATACTTCAAGTGACTTCCTACTGCCTGAAAAAAATGTGTAAAAAGAATTATAATGATTACATTATTGTTTATTTTGGCTAAGAATACTCATGGATCTTCCCTAGAAGGTTCTAGATATTGCTATAGCAGGCTCCATTCACAGGTTGCTTATGCCCATCCTCAAGCTTGCCACTCACTGTCTGTTTTAACACAAGGCAGATTATTCACCCATACCTGGGTTTGTTCTGTAAATGGAGCTAGGAATTGTGCTGTCTCTTATGCTGTGGAGATTAACCAAGTAAATACATTCAAGTGTATCTGAGCACCTGGCATGTAATAAATGCAAGGCTTAATAAATAAACATGGCTTAATAAATGTTAATTATGTAAGCAACTATAATCATTGCCATCACCATCATCACAGCTCTGGATCATCTACTATTTCCCAAATTTGACTTCTCAGATCATTCCTGTAACTTATACTATTATCCTTGCTTTATGGAATTGAAAGCAAGACTCAAGCTGATGGCTAATTTGTCATAGTCACTCTCCTAGTAAAGACAAAGTTCAGGATCAAGCTGGGCCTTGTGGTTCCTAAGGCCATCCATCCATTTCCTCTTCACCTTCTTCCCCTCAAGTCCTCTACATTCTGTCTAAATCAACCTCTGTGCTCAGCACTAGTGGAATATAAGCATGAATTCCTTCCAAGAAGTTGACCTTGGCATGATTCCCAACCCTGCTGCTATTGTAGGGAAAGTAGGAATCCAACACAGTGTTTATTTGGGAATCATCAGATGGCCTGGAATAATGCCCAGCTCCAGTGCTCATCGCTACTATGTTAACTTGAATTATTGTGCCAACATTTCCTAGTCAGTAAAACAATGCCTACCCAATAGGCTTTTCTGGGGATTAAATGAATAACCTGAGATTAACACAGTAGTTGGTATGTCATAAGCCCTTAATAAATGCTAGCATAAAAGGCCTATAAGTGGGGCCTCTCTTGACTGCCCAAAGACTATAATAATGGACACCAATCACCTGGATCCTAAGTAAGGGCTGCACCATATTTGAGACAAAACTGTCCATCACCCGACTCCAAGGAATAAAGGGTTTGAGTGAGAAAAGAGGTGAAAGAGGTTCCCCCTTTTAAGAGCGTGTCTGTGGGAGCCATGTGCCATCTCCTAAAAACAATAAGGAAGAGGGGAGTGTTTGGCCATTACTTCAAACCAAGTGAAGGGGCTTTAAAGGAGCACTGATGTTCCTACATGATGTGGAATTTGGGGAACACGTGGCCTTTGCCTGGGGAAGACCATAGTTGGGAGAGTTGTGGCCAGAAGTATGCCTCCCAGCCTGGGAAGGAGATGGAGTCCCATCCATGAGGCAAGAAGCCTTTTCTAGGGCACCAGATATGACGGCAAGGTTGGAAGTTAGCCTGGTGTCTTTGGGGGATGGATTATTGGGAGACAAGGGCACCAGAGGAAAAGCTGGAAGTGGCCAACTAGAGGTATGGGGTCATCTGTACTGAGCCTCTAGCAGGAAGACCTCTGAAATGAGTCCTTAAATGTGTCGCCTTGAGGGACAAACAGAGAGTGACTATTTCACGTGTTGCGGGAACCACACTCAGCCATGTGTCTGCCCATCACATTGGCCACATGTTACATCAAGCTCTTTTTCCCTGTCGCCCTCTCCTCTTGCATTTGATCATGGAGGCATCAGAAACCTACACTAGAGAGAGCAGGAGGGAGAAAAGTACAGAGTGAGGAGGTAAAGGTAATGCTCACTTGCCCACGTAACAACCAAGGCATCCAAACTTAAAGATGGCCTGATTCAGGCAGGGGAAGGGTGGTATATTTGAATAAGCCTCAAATTTTGATGTTTGCACTGGTCTGGACATTTATGATTCTAAAGGGTCTATACTGTGACGTCACCCCAGAAAGTACGGGAATAGCTGAGACTTGATCCAGGGCAAGAAATCATAGAACCATGTAAGGATCTTTCTCACATAGGAGGGAGTTAATAAATTTCAGACTGTTAATACCTTTTGGCACCTTCTTTATTGCAGGTATAGTGGCTTCTCTCAGTGATATATTTGCAAGACTAAACTGGCTATGTTTGGCTTATCTGCTCCAGTTGGGAGCAAGTTCTGAAGAGAACAAACCTTCTGAGGTCTGGGAAGTGAGTCTTACCTGGGCAGCACCTTGCTCACCCCTCGTACGGATACCCATGCTGGGACAGCATACCAGCGACAACTGGGGAATCTGTTTAAATCAGAAATTCACTTATCTGGTGCGTTTGGCTCTCACTTTCAGCTAAGTCCTACAACCAGCCTTTCTGTAACATGGAGACCCTATGGGTATGGGTCTCCATGTGTTTACTCTCATCTAATTTCTCAAACTGTTCAAAGCTCCCACAGGGAAGAGAAGTGAGAGGCATTGGGTCTCCCGGATATACCAATAGTCCAGAGAGTGAGACTGATGAGGAGAGGTGATGAAAACTAAAGATATTCTCTGATTGTAACCAACCCAGTCCAGCCTTATTGCGTACTGCTGTGGCTATTACTACTTGTATTAGTACTTGTAAGAACCTAAATACGCCCCCTTCCTTTCCTGCATGTTTGGGTTTGCTAAGGAAATTTTTCATCTCTGTCCTGTTTCCTTTTCTGCATTCAATTCAATCACTTCCTGGTCTACAAAGCCTCTTCTAACTCACTCCACAGTATGTCCTCCACCCAAATTATGTGGTATTTCCCCATTCATTCTTACCCAGAAACTTTGTCAAAGTGGCTCTTACAATACCAGTCATACTTGCCTTTGAAATGTTTAATCCTATTGAGCATAACCAGCCTGGTCCTTCTTCATCTGTTTCCTCAAAGCACTGCTCTCACATAAAATGGGGGTTCAATGTTTGCTGAAACCGACTGAAATGACACTGACTCTGTATCATGCACAGTTCTTGGGTTCAGAAAGTTTCTGCTTAAACATCAGACTATTCTCTGCTTCTTTCTAGTTTTTCTCACACAAGCACTATTGCTCTCTGAACCTGTCTATATCACAGCTATAGAGAAAATGTAATGCTTTATATTAAATATCTAGGGCTGTACCTGGTCTTAGCACTCCTATAAAAATGATTTAAGCTTCCATTTTGATTGGAAACATGATAACAGAAGAGACATTATTTTCCCAGTTCTTTGGCAAGAATCAATTCAGTTCAGTTCAGTGGCTCAGTCGTGTCCAACTCTTTGTGACCCCATGAACTGCAGCACACCAGGCCTCCCTGTCCATCACCAACTCCCGGAGTTCATTCAGACTCACATCCATCGAGTCAGTGATGCCATCCAGCCATCTCATCCTCTGTCGTCCCCTTCTCCTCCTGCCCCCAATCCCTCCCAGCATCAGAGTCTTTTCCAAGGAGTCAACTCTTCCCATGAGGTGGCCAAAGTACTGGAGTTTCAGCTTTAGCATCATTCCCTCCAAAGAAATCCCAGGGCTGATCTCCTTCAGAATGGACTGGTTGGATCTCCTTGCAGTCCAAGGGACTCTCAAGAGTCTTCTCCAACACTACAGTTCAAAAACATCAATTCTTTGGTGCTCAGCTTTCTTCACAGTCCAACTCTCACATCCATACATGACCACTGGGAAAGCCATAGCCTTGACTAGATGGACCTTTGTTGGAAATGTCTCTGCTTTTCAATATGCTATCTAGGTTGGCAAGAATATTATCCCGCAAAGCATTCACATCTATTGTTCTTTGGGTCTTGGAATGTCAAAGAAATCTTTTAAAGAAGATGAGGTGGGACTTTCCTGGTGGTCCAGTGGCTAAGTCTCTGCATTCCCCATGCAAGGGGCCTGGGTTGGATCCCCGGTCAGGGAACTAGATCCCACATGCCGCAACTAATTATCTTGCGTGCCACAGAGAAAATGTAAGATCTTGCATGCTGCAACTAAGACCCAGAGCAATCAAATAAATAAACATTGAGAGACAATAAAGAAGATGAGGGTATGTACAAGCTCTTACTTCACCAGGTAGGAACCTATCACCAAAGAGGGAGAGTATGCCAGAAGCATTGCAATAAAGGGCGTACTTAGCTGATCGAGACTGTGAGCTCAAACAGACCCTATGGAGCTCCAGCCCAGCTTGGCTGTCTTTCCTCTAAAATTAGAGCAATGATAACCATAATATCAACCTACGACTTCACAGGACTTTGTAAGCATGTGTGGATACAATATATATACCATGCTTATAGACCACAAATGTGTCTATTAACATCAGTAATACAAGAAGGAAGCCGCAGCTCATCCCCACGAGTCTGGCTTCTGATGCTCCCGTGTCCTCAACCGCATCTTTTACATGTTCATAATTTTTATTATGTTTTTACTTTCTATTAGTTAGAGATAAATGGCCGCTTCAATATAGAAATTAAATAAAGTGTCTTATTAGAGATAACTAGGATCCCTTTTAGTCTCCTAATTAAATAAAAAGTCAGTCTCAACAGTCACTCAATATGATCTGGGGCAAGTCAGTTTGACCCTCTGTGTTGCTGTCTTCCTTATGCATGAGCTGATATTAATAGCTGATGAAATGGTGAAGCAATGCCTTGAATGATAAACGTCTCCATAATAAAATATAAAGCTGACAACTAGTGTTAGGTGTGTTGGGTTGGCTAGAAAGTTTGCTTGGGTTTTTCTCTAAGATCTTACTGAAAAACCCAAATGAATCTTTTGACCAACTTAGCTGAGGACAGCAGAATCCTGAGGCTTTTAAGTCCTGGCTCCCCAGTCATATAACTGAACATATTTGTGGTCTCCAAATCTGTTTTCTTACCTGCCAATGGGTGGAGAAGAACAATAGTTACCTCACAAAGTAGTGATAAGATTTAAAGGAAATAATATACACAAAGTTTTAGCCACTCAATTGCGTTTAACTCTTTGCAACCCCATAGACTATAGTTCACCAGGCTCCTCTGTCCAGAGAATTATCCGGGCAAGAACACTGGAGTGGGTAGCCATGTCCTTCTCCAGGGAATCTTCTGGAACCGGGGATCAAACCCAGGTCTCCGGTATTGTAGGCAAATTCTTTACTGCCTGATTCACCAGGGAAGCCTCAGTGAACGTGAAAGAATGTGCTAAATTCTGAGATCCTATAGAGAATAGAGGGAGCAAAAAAGGAAAGGTGGGCATGAAGAAAGGACTCTGATTGTACTCCCAATGCCACCGCCAGGTGAGTCAGCTATTTCACCTTGCCAGGGAACTAAACATTCACTTAACAAACAAAAAGAATACTATGCTACTGCAGGAAGAATACGCTATTTCTACAGCCCTTTCAGACTCTGAACCTGAGTGATTTCCATGCACCTGCTATCCACTTACAAATAAAATAGAATCTAATCCTTTTATAACAAATAATTCCACCATCATTAATGAAGTAGAGCAGTGTAGTGTAGTGAAAAGAAGAAACCAAAGCCAGAGAGCCTTGGTTTGAATCTGGATTCTCCAGCACATCAATTGACTTTAGAGGAATTTATTAAATGTTCCTGCCCTCGGTTGTCTTATTTGTAAAATGGGATAATACAACCCCTCATGGGACTTCCGTGAGGGGAGAAAAATCCATGAGACACTGCATTCTAGTTCATTTGTTCTGTCCTTTTAAAAAATATCCAGCGGGCATATGGCAAATGAAATACTGAACCCCCTTAGTTCTGCCTGATTGGAGACATTGGGAGTCAGGGAGCTAATAAAGGTCTCCTGGCGTCAAGGTTAAAGTCAAGCCCTTTGTGTTGACAATGGGTGACAGACACAGAGCTAATGGCTAAGTTAGAAAAGACTGTTGTTTTTGGTGGTGTAGAATTCCAGACACATTCTGCACTCTGTATTGCCAGGAACCATGCAAGCAGAATGCTGCGGAAACAACAGGATTAATCTTCACCGGAGGACATTTGCCTTTAGTCCCCACAGGAAGCCTGCGTTTTGTGGACTGTTCTGGGAGGAGGGGAAACTTGATATTTTTTTCTGGGTTGGAGGGGAGACTCAAGCCTTTCCGTTCTTTGAAGACTGAGAGAAGGAAGGTGAAGAAGTGTAGCCATCTGAATAGCTCTTCCCACCATCCCAGAAGCCTCAGGCTCAAAGCATTAGGGGTACATCTTCCATGTGCTCCCTTCCATAGTGGGAAAGCCTCACAGGCTGGAATACCCAACCTGTCTGTCTCCCACAGATCTCTGAGTTGATGACCCAGTGATCTCCATCATGGAATGGGGATTTAGGGCATATGTAACACAGTTCATTAGAAAGCGTCACTAAATCAGTAAGCCTTTGCTTTATGCTTCATTTAGCCCATCTAATGTTTACTTTCCCTGGAGAAAGGAATGGCAACCCACTCCAGTATTCTTGCCTGGAGAATCCCATGGACAGTGGAGCCTGGTCCACTATCCATGGGGTTGCAAAGAGTTGGACACAACTGAGCAACTAATACACACAGTGTTTACTTTAAATTTGTAATGAGAACAACATAATAGCACAGTAGATTTTGTAGTTGTATTCTGTATAATTTATAAATAAAGTTAAATATTGCAGTTGTGTTTGAATTACTATTGTATGCAGAAACAAGTAATATATAAACAACTAGAAAAGTACAATCCCCCCAAAATTCATATCCTTAGACTATAGTCTCTTTAAAAGCCAAGACCAGGACATTCATGTTTGAATTGCAAGTGCCTCATACAATGTTGACTAAATTGGGCACATACTACAGGCAAGGTTCTGTTCTAGGCCCTCAGGATTCAGAGACCTTTGTGAGAAGGTAATCATGTAAACAACCAACCAGAAGACAATGTGGTGAGTGCTTCCTGTAAATTGCAATTATAACGATGAGAGTGTAAAAAGGATATAACTTGTTTTATTAAGATCAGAGCAAGATTGGGCTTATTCACATAAGAGCAGGAAGTTGAACTAAGCCATAAAGGGTTTTTAGGAATTTTTCAACTTTTTGAGGAAAGAGGGGAGAATGGACTCAGAGTATTTGTAATTCCCTGTAACTTCAGTTGCTCCAGTACTCCAGTACTCTTGCCGGGAAAATCCCGTGGACAGAGGAGCCTGGAAGGCTGCAGTCCATAGGGTCGTGAAGAGTTGGACACAGCTGAGCGACTTCACTTTCACTTTTCACTTTCATGCATTGGAGAAGGAAATGGCAACCCACTCCAGTGTTCTTGCCTGGAGAATCCCAGGGACGGGGGAGCCTGGTGGGCTGCCATCTATGGGGTCGCACAGAGTTGGACACGATGGAAGTGACTTAGCAGCAGCAGCAGCAAGCACAAAAGAGGTGGCTCAGTGGTATTAACAAAGAACCCTGCCATGAATGAGATGCAGGTTCGCTCCCTGGGTCAGGAAGATCCCCCTGGAGAAGGGAATATCCACTCCAGTACTCTTGCCTGGAGAACCCTATGGACAGAGGAGCCTGGCGGGCTACAGTTCATGAGGTTGCCAAAGAGTTGGACATGACTTAGTGACTAAACAACAACAGGCAAAAAAGAGTTGTCGTTTCTAAACATGTATCAGTTAGAATCACTTTATTACTATTAATAATAAAGGCCACATCTTAACTGACTAAAAAGCAAAAAATAATTTTAACTAGAACCTTGAACTCTGCCCTCTGCTGTGATACCATCCTCAGGCAGGCTTCCTATCAGTACTGGCTAGGGCAATTTTAGCCTCATCTCTACAACTTACAACCCTCAGAGGCAGAGAAGGCCTCTGTGTCCCAGAAGCTCATGCAAGAGTTCCACATCACATACACACAAGCTCAGACATGTCTGACTCTTTGTGACCCCATGGACTGTAGCCCACCAAGCTCCTCTGTCCATGGGATTCTCCACACAAGAATATTGGAGTGGGTTGCCATTTCCTACTCCAGGGGATTTTCCCCACCCAAGGATTGAACCCTCATTTCTTGTATCATCTGCATTGGCGGGCAGACTGTTTACCACTGGCCCCATCTGGGAAGTCACTCAAAAGAGATCCACCTCTAACCCTAATTGCACTAGTTTAGATTACGTCTCCATTACTGAATCAAATATCAGCCAAATACAAGTCTTGGAGACAGGTGGGGGGTCAGCTTCTCTAAATCCACCTGGGTCCCCAAATAGAAATCAAGGCATTTCCAATAGAGACAATGAAGAAATTGACACCGATGGGGCAACCAACAGGGGACTTACTACAGGTAGTGCAACCCCAATAGTGTTTGAAGAGTACTGTCATCAATTTTGCACATTCTGAAGGCAAATGAGTCTAAGCAGTTTTGTTTTTTCCTAAGCTTTAATCTCCTGAGATTTCTCACAGTCATTTTTTTTCCCCCCTATATTTCATTCTGCTTTGCCTCAACCTCCAAGAGGTGCTAGTGGTAAAGAACTTGCCTGCCAAAGCAGGAGATATAAGAGACATGAGTTCAATCTCTGGATCAGAAAGATCCCATTGGAGGAGGGCATGGCAACCCACTCCAGTGTTCTTGCCTAGAGAATCCCATGGACAGAGGAGCCTGGTGGGTTACAGTGCATAGCGTCACAGAGTCAGACAGCACTGAAACAACTTAGTACTCAGGCACACACTGAAATAAAACATCTTCAGTGAAAACAGACCAGCTCTCATTTACCAACATGGTAAGTGAGAACTGAGCTTCCTTTGTTTTTTGCTTCTCTCTTCTTTTCTTTTTTCTTTATTTCTTTTTTTTTCTTAGAAACTTAAAACCTAAGTGACTAAATCACACTCAAAGCCTCTGTTTTATTCTCTGCCTTCTGTGTCTGCTCACGATATCATTATCTTTCCCTTTGAGAAATAGATATTTGCTTTATCTTGTATAAAACTAGCCTGAGTTCCTGAACAAAGTGCAAGTATATAATAACCATTTTGTTAAACAGAGACTGGCTGAAAACAAACTGGTTCTTTATGAAGAAATGCAAGTAGCCCCCAAAGGTATCCAACTGGAGCAATATCATCCATAACAGGATCTACACCCATTTGTATGGTCTACTCTTGTCCTGAATCCAGCCAATTCTCACCCTGGATCTCATCACAAATGAATCTCACAGTTTCCATTTTGGAGCCTCATTTCGTATGTCATCCCACTAGCTTTCTCCTTTATTCTCCTCTATTCTTAGCACAAGATTGCTCCATATTCAATAAATATTAAATGTGGCAATAATGATGACCATGTAAATAAATAAAAAGAAATAATCCTTTTCAAGCCTTTCAAGATTGTCTACACTTATGATTTAAGACGAAAAGAAAAATCATTTCTTGGGGTCAAGTGGAATGTCTCAGCCTCTTTATATGTTATTAAACCTACTCGATTCTCCAAAGCCAAAGGATAAAGCTCTAGTGGAGTAAGATCATTCATTCCTGAAGGGACACACAACCCACTCAAATATCATGTTAATAGTATTCTTGGAGATGAAAACAGCATATTTGACCTCTGCAGTTTCATATATAATTGAGTCTTTTCTCTTGTACAAACCTCTACTAAAGTAGCATTAAACTCAGGGACATCGTTGGTTTAAGTGTCTTGCACTGGGCTGTGACCGTTTTCACAATAACCACAAAATATGCATTTGTACACCGCTCACCCCAGTCATAGAGGCCGATATATAGTAGGTGTTCTTTAGAGGTTTGCTTATAATTACTTTTAAATGAGTGAGGTCTTTATGCAAATGTTTAATACAAACATACAAACACCCAGCTAAGAGTTATTTGAGGATTTTCAGAATCTGTCTGCAAATGCAACCCCAACCAACCAGTACTTGGAGTCCCAACATAAGGTGTGCACTTATTTTTATAAATTAAACAACAAACTTCAGTTAAAATGAAATAGACCAGGTTGCTGTTCACCTTGACAGCATTCTTGTCAAAACAAGTACTGAACTCTTGCTTGACAAACTGTAAATATTAGCCCCAAACCACCCCAGTTCCCCTGGAGGAAGAAATGGAAACTGACTCCAGTGTTCTTGACTGGAAAATTCCATAGACGGAGGAGCCTGGTGGGCTATAGCCCATGGGGTTGCAAAGAATCAGGCAAGACTCAACACACACACACAAACACACACACACACACACCCACACCCACACACACACACCCCATTCAATCTCACTTCTTACTTATTCTAATACCTCCTCTACCAGGTGCATTCTCCGACCTGGTCACTGCAGGTATCTTCCATTTGTCCATCAAGACCCACTTAGCTCTTCATCTGGGAGGCTGATCTCTTGAGCAACTTTGGCTGTCTCTTGTGCCCTTTGACCTCTGATCGAATTGAGCCAACAGGGAAGCTCAGCAGGAAACTAAAGGGAAGAGAGAGGTCAGGGTATTTCTTCCATTGGTTACTTCAACATAGCTCTGTCCCCTTCCAGCTCACTGCCCCTCCAAGGCAGTCAGCTCTGTACATGAACTCTCTGTGGCCTTCCAGATTTCAGTAAATCCCCTTCTCCTCACCCCTTCAAGGTCATTGCTGTGAACAGGATCTTTGCACAATCTTTTGTAGTTCCCTATACCACACACGCACCTTAAATTAACCTCCTTGTAGGTAACAGTGTTTCACTTATCCTAATTTCACTATGCTATTTTTTTTCCTTTATACCCTGACAGAGACATCACTTTGCCAACAAAGGTCTGTGTAGTCAAAGCTATGGTTTTTCCAGTAGTTCATGTGTGGATGTCAGAGTTGGCCCATCAAGAAGACTAAGGACAGAAGAATTGATGCTTTTGAATTGTGATGCTGGAGAAGACTCCTGAGAGTGCCTTGGACAGCAAGGAGATCAAATCAGTCATTTCTAAAGGAAATCAAGCCTGAATGCTCATTGGAAGGATGGATGCTAAAACTGAAGCTGTAATACTTTGGCCGCTTGATGCGAAGAGCCAACTGTTTGGAAAAGTCTCTGATGCTGGGAAAGATTGAAGGAAAAAGAAGAAAGTGATGATAGAGGATGAGATATTTAAATAGCATCACTGACTCAATGGACATGAATCTGAGCAAACTCGATACAGAATGCTTGGCTCTGGTGCACTGGGATGACCCAGAGGGATGGTACGGGGAGGGTGGTGGGAGGGGGGTTCAGGATGAGGAACACAGGTATACCTGTGGTGGATTCATGTTAATGTATGGCAAAACCAATACAATATTGTAAAGTAAAAAAAAATAATAAAAAAAATAATTTAAAAAAATAAAAAGAAAACTCGAGGAGATAGTGGAGGACAGGAGAGCGTGATGCGCTGCAGTTCATGGGGCTGCAGAGTCAGACACGACTTAGCAACTGACCCGATAAAAACAACAGCTCCTTCTGGTAAGACCATGCCTCATGCTGCCCCAGGGTGATTTTGAAAATCAGCTCTCCATCAGGGCCTCTCTGTCTCCTTTTGTGACTTTACTGGAAAGTCAGGTTCGGTCCATCTCAGAAACCTATTGCATGCACCAGTTACTTATTGTCACAGCTACTCTTATATCTTCAAAAAGCAAAGTCTGCTTTAATGAGTAAAAAATTAAGCAAAACCTCCAAAATTCAAAACTTGTGAAAACCTGGCTTTTTTGTTGGTAAAATATTAGCATTTTTCTGTGTTAAATGGAATACTTTATATATATATATATATATATATATATATATATATATACATATATATATATAGTGTATCAATCAGAAAACTAAATATTCTAAAGGTAGAAGAAAAAATATTTTTAAAAATTTCAGCATTTCTCACATACACAAATGTACATACTCAGACACTCACGTCTCCGAAATTCATTGAAAGGCTATTAAATGCTGATGCATTTACATACAACCTCTTCTGTTTTTTTTTTTTTGTTTTTTTTTTTATTTTTTTTTTAAATTTTAAAATCTTTAATTCTTACATGCATTCCCAAACATGAACCCCCCTCCCACCTCCCTCCCCATAACATCTTTCTGGGTCATCCCCATGCACCAGCCCCAAGCATGCTGCATCCTGCGTCAGACATAGACTGGCGATTCAATTCCTCTCAACAACTCTGAAAACTACGTACTACTATTGCAAACTTAATGATAAAAAAAGTTCCATTCTCTAAGTCTGTGAGTCTCTTTCTGTCTTGCAAATAAGTTCTTTTGTGTCATGTTTTTAGATTTTGCATAGAAGTGACATCGCATGGTATTTGTCTTTCTCTGACTTAATTCATTTCATTTCAGTTCAGTCCCTCAGTCGTGTCTGACTCTTCGCAACCCCATGGACTGCACCACGGCAGGCTTCCCTGTCCAACACCAACTCCCAGAGCTTGCTCAAACTCATGTCCATCAAGTTGGTGATGTCATCCAACCATCTCATTCTCTGTTATTCCCTGCTCCTCCTGCCTTCAATCTTTCCCAGCATCAGGGTCTTTTCCAGTGAGTCAGTTCTTCATATCAGGTGGCCAAAGTACTGAAATTTCAGCTTCAGCATCAGTCATTTCAGTGAATAATCAGGAGTGATTTCCTTTAGAATTGACTGCTTGGATCTCCTTGAACTCCAAGGGACTCTCAAGAGTCTTCTCTAACACCACAGTTCAAAAGCATCAATTCTTCAGTGCTCAACTTTCTTTCTAGTCCAACTCTCACATCCGTACAGCACTGCTGGAAAAACCATAGCTTTGACTAGATGGACCTTTGTTGGCAAAATAGTATCTCTGCTTTTTAATATGCTGTCTAGGTTGGTCATAACTTTTCTTCCAAGGAGCAAGCATCTTTTAATTTCGTGGCTGCAGTCACCATCTGCACTGATTTTCAAGCCCAGGAAAATAAAGTCTGTCACTGTTTCCATTGTTTCCCCATCTATTTGCCATGTAGTGATGGGATCAGATGCCATGATCTTAGTTTTCTGAATGTTGAGTTTTAAGCCCACTTTTTCACTCTCCTCTTTCACTTTCATCAAGAGGTTCTTCAGTTCTTCTTTGCTTTCTGCCATAAGGGGCTGTCATCTGCATATCTGAGGTTATTGATATTTCTCCTGGCAATCTTGATTCCATCTTGTGCTTCATCCAGCCTGGCATTTTGCATGATGTACTATGTGTATAAGTTAAATAAGCAGGTTGACAATATACAGCCTTGACGTACTCATTTCCCTATTTGGAACCAGTCTGTTGTTCCATGTCCAGTTCTAACTGTTGCTTCTTGAACTACATACAGATTTCTCAGGAGGCAGGTTAGGTGGTCTGGTATTCCCATCTCTTTCAGAATTTTCCACAGTTTATCACTGTGTGATCCACACAGTCAAAGGCTTTGTCATAGTCAATAAAGCAGAAATAGATGTTTTCTGGAAGTCTCTTGCTTTTTCCATGACCAGGTAGTCTGGTATTCCCATCTCTTGAAGAATTTTCTACAGTTTGTTGTGTTCTACATAGTCAAAGGCTGTGACATAGTCAATAAACAGAAGTAGATGTTTTTCTGGAACTCTTTTGCTTTTTCAATGATCCAGTGGATGTTGGCAATTTGATCAGTGGTTCCTCTGCCTTTTCTAAATCCAGTTTGAACATCTGGAAGTTCATGGTTCAAGTACTGTTGAAGCCTGGTTTGGAGAATTTTGAGCATTACTTTGCTAGTGTGTAAGATACTGCAATTGTGTGGCAGTTTCAGCATTCTTTGACATTGCCTTTCTTTGGGATTGGAATGAAAACTGACCTTTTCCAGTCCTGTGGCCACTGCCGAATTTTCCAAATTTGCTGGCATATTGAGTGTAGCACTTTCACAGCATCTTCTTTTAGGATTTGAAAGCACTCAACTGGAATGCCATCACTTTCACTAGCTTTTTTCATAGTAATGTTTCCTAAGGCCCACTTGACTTCTCATTCCAGGATGTCTGGCTCTAGGTGTGTGATCACACCATTATGGTTATCTGGGTCATGAAGATCTTTTTTGTATAGTTCTTCTGTGTATTCTTGCCAGTTCTTAATATCTTCTGCTTCTGTTAGGTCCATACCATTTCTGCCTTTTATTGTCCCATCTTAAAATATTCCTTTGTTATCTCTAATTTTCTTGAAGAAATCACTAATCTTTTCCATTCTATTGTTTCATCTATTTCTTTTCACTGATCACTGAGGAAGGCTTTCTTATCTCTCCTTGCTGTTCTTTAGAACTCTGCATACAGATGATTGTATCTTTTCTTTTCTCCTTTGCCTTTCACGTCTCTTCTTTTCTCACCTATTTGTAAGGCCTCCTCAGACAACCATTTTTCGTATGATAATCTCTAGGTCCATCCATGTTGCTGCAAACAGCAGTATTTCAGTCTTTTTAATGACTGAGTAATATTCCATTGTATGTATGTACCACATCTTCTTTATTCATTCACCCGTTGTTGGACATTTAGGTTACTTCCATGTCTTGGCTGTTGTAAACAGTGCTGCAATGAACATGGGGCACAGGTATCTTTTTGATCCATGTTTTTCACTGGATATATATCCAGGACTGGGGATACTAGATCATATGGTAGCTGTATTTCTAGTTTCTTAAGGAAAATCCATGCTCTTCTCCATAGTGGCAGTACCAATTTACATTGACACCAGGACTGTAGGAGAGCTCCCTCAGGACTCTATTCTTGCAAACAAACTTCTTTCTTAATGTGATCAAGTCCCCACCATTTCTCATCACAGAGCTGTTTCATTCTCCAGCTCAGTAGTTTGTAGCAGGACACAATTCTGCCCCTACTCAGGGGACATTTAGACATTTTTCGTTGTCATCACAAGGGGAAAGAGTGCTATTGACCAAGTCATGGTTGCTGCTAAACACCCTACAATGTCAGAGCACCCAGAGTCACTAGTGCTGAGGCTAAGACATCCTGTCCAGATCCATGGCTTGGCAGTGGGAGCACATCCTCTCCCAGCCTCTCTGTTAACATGACTCCAAACTGTACTTCTCATTCTTGCAGCTGGTTTTATAGTTTTAAGGGCTTCCACCTGGACCTTTACTGGGAAAAGTTAATGAAATATTCTGGGCCTCAGTTACTCAGAAGCATACTCAACCACTCTGAGCTTTATTTCTTCATCTTATGAAAATTAAATGAGATAATGTGGAGGCAGCTTTATCCACTTCACCTCCAAGACATTTTTTCTTTTTTCTCTTCTTTTGCAAAAACACATTTGCCACAGTCCTGTCAAGCACAAGAGAAAGACATCTCTTCCTACTTATGGTTAATGAGACTAAACATGTTTAAACAGCCGGTTCTCATTACACAAATCAAAATGCTCGCTCAACCTATTCTATAAATGCTCAGCAAAGGGTCTGATTCTCAGCCTCCAGTGTTTGTGTTTTACATGTTAAAATAAGGTCCCTGCCTACAATATCTGTTTTTTTTTTTCTCCTTTTTTTAATAGCTGTGTTTCCAGCTGGTTTTATTTAAAGCTAGGCTTTTGATCTCTTTTCAATTCTGGGCCTCAGTCCAACTTGGCTGTCAATATTTCAAAAGCTCCCTTGGAGCCAGCCTTACTTAGAAGATGGCCCCATGCCAACTAGAAAAACTGGTCTACCCCATCTGATGGTTTGGTTAGTGTGCTGGGGTTTCAGGCCTGCTCCCATCATGCGTATGGTATGAAATGCATCAGTCTGTAGTGATGCTGCTCAGAACACTGTAAATTCATAGAATATTATAGTTAGACATTATTATATAATTCACTTAGTCCAACAGACCAACTTTACAAATGAGAATATTGAGGCTCAGAGAAGCAAAGAAGCCTACAAAGGAGACCTATTCTCTGACTCCATCTAAACCTTGATCCACAGTGCTTATGTTGTCACACCATGATAGGATTAAAACAATGACATGAAGTAAAATGCTGGCCTCTTACCTCTTGTGGTTGAGCACTTAGTAAGTCCTGTTATGTTGCTTTCAATCCTACAGGTCACTACTCCTTCCTACTTTTCCACCAATACACTTGTCACTTCCATGTTTGTAGAAGAATGTTTCCTAACACACAGTTCTATGTTTTCTTCCCCCTGAGTATCTCCAGTTATCAACTTCCTCCCAGCCACCATTCCCAAGATCACAAGCTAAGCTAGTCATCACCAATACTCCTCTGACAGCATGAATAGGACATCATCCTACCCCATGTGCTCCACCTCAATCTACCAGCTCATTCAAACTTATGATCCCTTATCCAGTAGTTAATACTTGTGCCTTCTCGGATCACCAATCCATTAACCAACTCCTCTGTACTATTGGTCCTCTCAAGACCTCGATTCAAATTTTACTCAGTATAAACACTTGACTACATAAAAAATATATACCTTAAAGTTGGACTGGAAATACGCCACAAGTGGAAATTGAGAGGAAGTATATACACTGGGCTTCCCTGGTGGCTCAGGTAGTAAAGAATCTGCCTGCAGTGTGGGAGACTCACTTTCAATCTGTGGGTTGTGAAGATGCCCTGGAGAAGGAAATGGCAACCAAACTGTTACTCTTGCCTGGAGAATCCCATGGACAGAGGAGCCTGGAGTGTTACAGTCTATGTGGTCACAAAGACTCAGACATGACTGATTGACTAAAACACACAGATACACTGGGGAAAATATTTACAGATTGCATCATAGACTTAATAATGTCTAATGTCCTAAGCATGCATTGATTTCCTAAAACTCAGTAATAAATAAATAATTTTTAAAAAGACCTAACAGAAAAATAAATTAAGGATGTGCACAGGCTGTTTAAGATAGAGAAGTAAACTACCTCAGTACGTAACTGAAAGTGAAACTATATTTTTCTGGGCTCCAAAATCACTGCAGATGGTGATTGCAGCCATGAAATTAAAGGACACTTACTCCTTGGAAGAAAAGCTATGACCAACCTAGACAGCATATCAAAAAGCAGAGACATTACTTTGCCAACAAAGGTCCATATAGTCAAGGCTATGGTTTTTCCAGTGGTCATGTATGAATGTGAGAGTTGGACTCTAAAGAAGGCTGAGCACCAAAGAATTGATGCTTTTGAACTGTGGTGTTGGAGCAGATTCTTGAGAGTCCCTTGGACTGCAAGGAGACCCAACCAGTCCATTCTAAAGGAGATCAGTCCTGGGTGTTCATTGGAGGGACTGATGTTGAAGCTGAAACTCCAATACTTTAGCCACCTGATGAGAAGAGCTGGCTTATTTGAAAAGACCCTGATGCTGGGAAAAATTGAGGGCAGGAGGAGAAGGGGATGTCAGAGGATGAGATGGTTGGATGGCATCACCGACTCAGTGGACATGGGTTTGGGTGGACTCCGGGAGTTGGTGATGGACAGAGAGGCCTGGTGTGCTGCAGCTCATGGGGTCACAAAGAGTCGGACACGACTGAGTGACTGAACTGAACTGACTTGATCTTTTAAACCTGATTTATAGGGAAAAATCTAAAATTTCATAATACTCTCATATAGGGGAACACTTTTATAGATGGCTGACAAAAGTTTCTGTTGGTACAACTTCAGGGAGAAATTAGAAATTTCTATTAAATTGAAATCCAAATAAAATTTGACTCAGCATTTCAGTTTGATGAAATAATGGGTAAGCCTTCATGTATGTTCAACAGTATTCAATGCTATTTTGTTTTTTAACAGCAGCAAGTAGAATATGACCTAAAACTCCATTAAGGTAAAACTAGCCAAATAAATTGGGGCTTCCCTGGTGGCTCAAATCATAAAGAATCTGCTTGCAATGTGGGAGACATGGGTTCAATCCTTGGGTGAGGAGGATTCCCTGGAGAAGAGAATGGCTATCCACTCGGATATTCTTGCCAAGAGAATTCCATGGACAGAGAAGCCTAGTGGGTTACAGTCCATAGGATCACAAAAAGTCGGACATGAATAACACATACATGCATGTAATTTGTGGGGCCTAGTGCAAAGTGAAAATGCAGAGGATAAAAAGCAGATAGAAATATCTTTAAGAGGATGAGATTGTTTGATAGCATCACCAACTCAATGGACATGAAGCTGACCGAACTCCAGGAGACAGTGAAGAACAGGGAAGCCTGGCGTTCTGCAGTTCATGTAATCACAGAGTTGTACATGACTTAGTGACCAAACAATGAAAACAACCAAGTAAATCTAGACTCTTCCCTTTATATTATATTAATCACCCATTAAAAAGACTGAGAGAGCTCTATATACGGATTTGGAATGATCTTTATTTTATATGTTTTATATATGTACATATATATATATTTAAAAGGGAGGAAAAGCTAGATATAGAACCACGTGTCTTATATATTACCATTTGTTAAGAAAATTTTAAAACATTCACATGTGTTTCATAAGCATAGAAGAATATGTACTCACTGCACTGGAAATTGATAACTTTAGTTATCTCTGAAGAGGAGAAATGGTGAGTTGAAACTTGCATGAGGGAAGAGAAAACGCAGTATTAGTTTTTCTTGTATCCTCTTTCATCTCTTTGACTTCTATAACATAAGTGCTGTAAGAAAAAAAAAATCAAAAGGAATTAGTAAATAAATACTTCCCAGGTGACTCAGTAATAAAGAATCCGCCTGCCAAGCAGGAGGTGTGGTTTGATCCCCAGGTGGAGAAGATCCCCTGGAGAAGGAAATGGCAAATCACTCCAGTATTCTTGCCTGGGAAATCCCATGGACAGAGGAGCCTGGTGGGCTACAGTCCATGGGGTTGGAAAGAGTTGGACATGATGTAGTGAGTAAACAACAACAAAATAAATAAATAAGGTAACCTTTTAGTGACTCTCTTTCTCACTCCTGAATATGATATCTGCATAGCACTTATTGCTTATAATCGTCCTCCTCATATATCTATTACACATCCCTGCCACAAGGATGAAAGCTGAATAAGAATATGACCTATGTCTGTTAAGATCCGATTATAAGTCCTTTGTGAATTAAATGAAGGGTCTGCCTGAATGGATATGGTCCCTACAGACAATGGCATATTTTGGATGGAGACCAGTGAAATTTCTGCTTGTACTTGAACCTTTGCTTGATCACTCTTACACAAATAACCAAAACATATATGCAGCCTATTACCTTTCTGGCTTGTGTATATTCTTCCTCAAACAATTAGAACAGTATCTTCTATACAGTAGAAGTTCAGTGTATATTTCATATATATATATATATATATATATATATATATGTATGTATGTATAGATAGATAGATAAGACACAGTGTTGAACTCACTAGGAGCATGTTACTAAATAGAAATTATCCCACTGCAGTAGGCTGAGGGAGGCATAGCACTTAGTTCATTTGCTTTCTCTCAGTGATTACTCTGCTTGAAGTTTAGTGTCTCAAAAGCCATTGTAGTATTTCTTTAAATCATTAGTTTTTCTAAGAGAGATAGCTTCATCTTTATCAGATGTAAAAATCTCTCCAGTTTCATCCACCTCCAATTTAAATAAATAAATTTATATTAAAAAAATCTCTCCAAAGTAATTTTGAGCCACAATTAAGTTATATAATTTTAGCCATAAACTTGAGATTTGATTCACGTTCAGATCAAACTGAGAGCAATCAGGAACCATATGTACCTGCAAAAGGATGACATAATGAGATTATTTTGAAAAACTATGCTATACAGCCCTCTGTCCCATTAAGCAAAATTGCTCTCATATTTTAGATAAATACATAAGACTTAGCTCTCTCTTTACATTCTTCCTACTATGACTTTCTTAATGTTGATCTTTTCCTTACCTCTCTTATTACACTTATTTTTTCCTATTATTGTTATTTGTTTTGTTTTCATTTCTTGGTGATTTGACATCTGGTAGTACCAGCCTTCCCTTCTCAACCACACTCACTTCTTCTAATTGTATTGTTTCTCATAGCAATAAAAGATTTTCAAGAAAGTCATAGAACCAAACTGGTGAGTGATATAAGGTTTTGATTTAGCAATACAAAACTTGGAGTTTTTCTTCCCAAGTCATAAAGTAGCTCAACATTTCTCCTATAGAATGAAGCACACTGGGGTTACAGTCCATGTGGGAAACTTGTTCATTCACATCTAGGCAGGGAGCTGTGACCCATCTGGGTGAAAGCATATACAGAAGCGATGGATGCACTAGAATCAGAGTCAGAGACCTCGAGTTCCATCCTGAGTCTCACTCACCAACTATGAAATGTTCTATGAGATGCTTACCGCCATTGACACTCATTTTCTTCAATTCAGTTCAGTTCAGTCGTTCAGTCACGTCCACTCTTTGTGACCCCATGGACTGCAGCACGCCAGGCTTCCCTGTACATCACCAACTCCCACAGCGTACTCAAACTCACTTCCATTGAGTTGGTTGATTCCATCCAACTATCTCATCCTCTGTCATCCCCTTCTCCTGCCTTCAATCTTTCCCAGCATCAGGGTCTTCCCCAATGACTCAGTTCTTCGAATCAGGTGGCCAAAGTATTGGAGTTTCAGCTTCAGCATCAGTCTTAATAATGAATATTCAGGACTGATTTCCTTTAGGATTGACTAGTTTGATCTCTTTGCAGTCCAAGGGACTCAAGAGTCTGAAGAGTCTTCTCCAACATCACAGTTCAAAAGCATCAATTCTTCAGCGCTCAGCTTTCTTTATAGTCCAACTGTCACATCCACACATGACTACTGGAAAAATCATAGCCTTGACTAGATGAACCTATATCGGCAAAGTAATGTCTCTGCTTTCTAATACGCTGTCTAGATTGGTCATAGCTTTTCTTCCAAGGAGCAAGCAATGGCTGCAGATGGCTGCAGTTACCATCTGCAGTGATTTTGAAGCCCCCCCAAAATAAAGTCTGTTACTGTTTCCATTGTTTCCCCATCTATTTGCCATGTGGTGATGGGACCAGATGTCATGATCTTAGTTTTCTGAAAGTTGAGTTTTAAGCCAACTTTTTCACTTCCCTCTTTCACTTTCATCAAGAGGCTCTTTAGTTCTTCTTCACTTTCTGCCATAAGGGTGGTGTCATCTGCATATCTGAGGTAATTCATATTTGACCTGGCAGTCTTGATTCCAGCTTGTGCTTCATCCAGCCTGGCATTTCTCACAATGTGTACTCTGTATATAAGTTAAATAATCAGAGTGACAATATACATTTTATTAGGCATTATTAGTTTCATCTTATAAGGCTTTAGTGAGAATTTATTCATCCTTTGCAAAACATTTGTTGAAAGTTCATAAGCATTGTATTACTGGTTGGAATAAATTATCAAATGAGAGGGCATGTGTGAGTCTAGGGCATAGAAGCCATTTGATAAAATATAAAAGCAAGATTTGGGAGGGGAAAGCCCAAGGAATGTGTAGTTAATTCTAGTTGAAAAGACTTACAATATCTTTAGGAAAAAGGTGATATAAACAGGATCTTGAAAGATGAGGTAGGACTTTAATTTCATGTACACCCACGGCTGATTCATGTCAATGTATGGCAAAAGCCACCACAATATTATAAGGTAATTAGCCTCCAATTAAAATAAATAAATTTTAAAAAGAAAGATAAATAAATATATTGATCTTGCAATGGCACCCCACTCCAGTACTCTTGCCTGGAAAAGTCCTTGGATGGAGGAGCCTGGTAGGCTGCAGTCCGTGGGGTCACTAAGAGTCGGACATGACTGAGAGACTTCACTTTCATTTTTCACTTTCATGCACTGGAGACGGAAATGGCAACCCACTCCAGTATTATTGCCTGGAGAATCCCAGGGATGTGAGAGCTTGGTGGACTGCTGTCTATGGGGTCGCACAGAGTTGGACACAACTGAAGCGACTTAGCAGCAGCAGCATTAAAAAAATTAAAGTAAGTCATGGGGAAAAATTTTTCCTTAAAGGAATAGGAAGGGATGTATTTATTCAAAGCATATTTATTTAGCAATTACTATGTTCCAGTGCTCTGGATGCCATGAGTATCATCATCAACAAAAGAATGCAATCCCTATTGAAATTTACCATCAAGAAGTAAATGTTTTTCTAGAACTCTCTTGCTTTGTCTATGATCCAACAGATGTTGACAATTTGATCTCTGGTTCCTTTGCCTTTTCTAAATCCAGCTTGAACATCTGGAAGTTCATGATTCATGTACTGTTGAAGCCTGACTTGGAGAATTTTGAACATTACTTTGCTAGCATGTGAGATGAGTGAAATTGTACAGTAGTTTGAACATTATTTGACATTGCCTTTCTTTGGGATTGGAATGAAAACTGACCTTTTCCAGTCCTGTGGCCACTGCTGAGTTTTCCAAATTTGCTGGCATATTGAGGGCCGCACTTTCACAGCATCATCTTTTAGGATTTGAAACAGCTCAACTGGAATTCCTTCACCTCCACTAACTTTGTTCTTAGTGATGCTTTGTAAGGCTAACTTGACTTTGTATTTGAGGATATCTGGCTTTAGGTGAGTGATCACACCATCGTGGTTATCTGGGTCATTAAGATCTTTTTTGTACAGTTCCTCTGTGTATTCTTGCCACCTCTTCTTAATATTTTCTGTTCTATTATGTCCATAACATTGCTGTCCTTTATTGTGTCCATCTTTGCATGAAATGTTCCCTTGGTATCTTGAATTTTCTTGAAGAGATCTCTAGTCTTTCCCATTCTATTGTTTCCCTCTATTTCTTTGCGTTGATCACTGAGGAAGGCTTTCTTGTCTCTCCTTGCTATTCTTTGGAACTCCACATTCAGTTGGGTATATCTTTACTTTTCTCCTTTGCCTTTCACTTCTCTTCTTTTCTCATCTATTTTTAATGCCTCCTAAGACAACGATTTTACCTTTTTGCATTTCTTTTTCTTGGGGATGATCTTGATCACTGCCTCCTGTAAAATTTCATGAACCTCTGTTCATAGCTCTTCAGGTATTCTGTCCATCAGATGCAATCCCTTGAATCTGTTTGTCACTTCAATTGTATAATTGTAAGGGCTTTGATTTAGGTCATATCTGAATGGTCTAGTGGTTTTTCCCTATTTTCTTCAATTTAAGTCTGAATTTGTCAATAAGGAGTTCATGATCTGAGCCACAGTCAGTTCCTGGCCTTTTTTTTTTTTTCTTTGACTGTATAGAGCTTCTCCATCTTTGGCTGAAAAGAATATAATCAATCTGATTTCAGTATTGACCATCTGGAGATGCCCATGTGTAGAGTCTTCTCTTGTGTTGCTGGAAGAGGGTGTTTGCTATGACCAGTGCTTTCTCTTGGCAAAACTCTGTTAGCCTTTGACCTGCTTTGTTTTGTACTCCAAGGCCAAATTTGCCTATTACTCCAGGTATCTTTTGACTTCCTACCTTTTCATTCCAGTTCCCTATGATGAAAAGGACATTCTTTTTAGATGTTAGTTCTAAAAGGTCTTATAGGTCTTCATAGAACCATTCAACTTCAGTTTCTTCAGCATTATTGGTCAGGGCATAGACTTGGATTACTGTGATACTGTATGGTTTGCCTGGGAAATGAACAGAGATCATTCTGTTGTTTTTGAGATTGCATCCAAGTATTGCATTTCGTACTCTTTTGTTGACTATGATGGCTACTCCATTCCTTCTAAGAGATTCTTGCCCACAGTAGTAGATATAATGGTCATCTGTATTAAATTCACCCATTCCAGTCCATTTTAGTTCACTGATTCCTAAAATGTTGATGCACACTCTTGCCTTCTCCTGTTTGATGACATAGATTGACAAGATGGTGGAACAGAAGGACATGATCTCATCTTCCCTTATAAGAACTCCAAAATTACAACTTGCTACTGAGCAACCATTGACAGAGAATGTTGCAACCCACCAAAAAAAGATACTCCATGTACAAGGGCAGAGGAGAAGCCCCAGTATGATGGTAGGAGGGGTTAAATTTAGAATCAAACCCCCTACCCACCAGAGATGCTCAGAGGACTCAAAGAAGCCGTGTGCACACCAAGACCCAGAAACCCCACAGAGACTGAGCCAGAACTGAGTTTGAGTGTCTCCTGTGGAGGCATGGGTCAGCAGCGGCCTGTCGCAGGAGCAAGGGCTCTGGGTGCAGCAAACCTGGGTAAGGCCTAAACCCTCTTGGAGGAGATCACCGTTAACCACACCATAGAGCTGCCAGAACTTCCATAACTGGGGAAACAGACTTTTTGAGGGCACAAACAAAACCTTGTGCATACCAGGACCCAGGAAAAAGGAGCAGTGACCCCACAAGAAACTGACCCAGATTTGCCCGTGAGTGTCCAGAAGTCTCCATCAGTGTCATGGGTCAGCGGTGGCCTGCTGCAGGGTCAGGGCACTGAGTTCAGTAGTGCGTGCTTGGGACCCTTTGAAGGAGGTTGCCATTATCTTCATTAGCTCCACCATAGTTTGGCTTGAGGTCAAACAACAGGGAGGGAACATAGCCCTGCCATCAACAGAAAACTGGATTACAGATTTGTTATTCTGCCCATCAGAATAAGACCCAGTTTCCCCCTCAGCCAGTCTCTCCCATAAGGAAGCTTCCATAAGCCTCTTATCTTTATCCGTCAGAGGGCAGACAGAATGAAAACCACAATCACAGAAAACTAACTAAACTGATCACACAGATCACAGCCTTGTCTAACTCAATGAAAATATGAGCCATGCCAGATAGGGCCACCCAAGATGGATTGGTCATGGTGGAGAGTTCTGATAAAACATGGTCCACTGGAGAAGGGAATGGCAAACCACTTCAGTATTCTTCCCTTAAGAACCCCATGAGCAGTATGAAAATGCAAAAAGATAGGACATTGAGAAATGATCTTCCCAGGTTGGTAGGTGCCCAATATGCTACTGGAGATCAGTAGATTTAAAAAAATCCAGAAAGAATGAAAAGATGGAACCAAAGCAAAAACAACACCCTGTTGTGGGCAGCTTATAAAGAACAGAAATTTATTTCTCACAGATCTGGAAGCTGGGGATTCTAAGATCAAAGTACTTCTGATGTATCATGAGAATCTGCTTCCTAGGCTCTTCTACCTGAAACCCTACATAGCAGAAGAGATGAGATAACCCTCTTGAGTCTCTTTTATAGGGGCACTAATCCCATTCATGGCACCCCACTCCAGTACTCTTGCCTGGGAAATCCCATGGGCAGAGGAGACTGGTAGGCTGCAGTCCATGGGGTCGCTAAGAGTCAGACATGACTGAGCGACTTCACTTTCTCTTTTCACCTTCATGCATTGGAGAAGGAAATGGCAACCCACTCCAGTGTTCTTGCCTGGAGAATCCAAAGGATGGGGGAGTCTGGTGGGCTGCCGTCTATGGGGTCGCACAGAGTCAGACACGACTGAAGCGACTTAGCAGTAGCAGCAGCAATCCCATTCATAAGGGCTCTGCTCTCATAGCCTAATCACTTCACAAAGTCCTACTTCCTAATATTATCACTTTTTTGGGTTAGAATTTCAGTATATAAATTTTGAGATGATGAAAAAACTCAAACCGTAGCTCACGTACACACATATATCTATATCTATGCTTCACAATCTACCTCCAATGCAGGAGACTCAAATTCAACAACAATTAGTAACAAGTGTAGTAGAGAAAAATATGGTCAGGCAGTGGACAAGGTTTTTCATTAGTTGGTAGTCCTGGAAGTAATAACTTGAGATTGCAAATATGGTGGAAGAAAGGCCTCATTGAGAAAGTGATAATTGATTAAAAACTGGAGGAGATGAGTGAGTGAGTCAGGCTCTAAACATTGGAAGTGAAGAGAATGAGAGAATGTTTGGATCTCAGATATATTTTGAAGTTAGAGCTGATAGTATTTGCTAATTGACTAAGACTGGGGCATTAAAAGAGTATCTTTGGGAGAAGATAGAGAGTGCATATTTGGTCATATTTAACTTAAAATCAATTAAACACTTGAGTGGAGAGGTCCTGGGGGCTTCCCAGGTGGTGCTAGTGGTAAAGATTCCACTTGCCAATGCTGGAGACCCAGGAGACACAGGTTTGATCCCTGGGTTGGGAAGATCCCCTGGAGAAGGGCATGGCAACCCACTCCAGTATTCTTGCCTGGAGACTCCACATGGGCAGTGGAACCTGGCATACAGTGCCCATGAGGTCATAAAGGGTCAGACATGACTGAAGCCACTTAGCATGCATGCATAGCATGGAGAGGTTCTGAGTTCAAGAAATAAGTGATGACATGCAATTTGGAGTCATCAGCATACGAATAAGTTTAAAACCACTACAGTGGATGAAATTCCCTCAGGAATGATGTGTCGAAGACAAGGAGACCAGAAACTTCCCCCTTGCATGTTCTTTTTTTAAAAAAATAATTTATTTATTTTTGGTAGAACTGGGTCTTCGTTAGTGTGCACGGGCTTTCTCTAGTTGCTGCGAGCGGGGGCTACTCTTCGTTGCAGTGCGTAAGCTTCTCATTGTGGTGGCTTCTCTTGTTGCAGAGCACATGCTCTAGGTTCATGGGCTTCAGCAGGTGCAGCTTGCAGACTCTAGAGCACGAGCTCAGGGTTGTAGCACATGGGTTTAGTTGCTCCGTGACATGTGGAATCTTCCCAGATAAGGGACCAATTCATGTTCCCCTCATTGGCAGGTGGAATCTCATCCACTATCACCAGACAAGTCCCTTTGGGTGTTTTTAACTCAGAGGCTGGGGGAAGAATAGGAAACAATAAAGAAGAATGAAAAAGGACATCCAACAAATTGGGAAGAAAGCCAGATTTGGCTTGGAAAGCTAATGGGAGACACAGTTTAAAGAAGGGAAGATCAAATGTGTTGAATGTCAGTGAGAAGAAAAAGTTATTTGTTAATTCAGCAAATACTAACTGAAGACCTACTAGGCACTAATCAGTCTCCTAAGTGATAAAAATAGAACCGTGAAAAAACAGATGAGTATCCTTCTTTTAATGAATATCAGCTAAGTTGACAAAATTCAGGATGTGGAGGTAATCAGCCCCTGAAAAAGGTCTTTTCTGTGATTGAGGTGGGGGAAGAGTTTAATTGAAATGAGATCAGGCACAAATGACAGGAATTAAAGGTAATGAGTCAAGTCCTATCTTCGAGAGTTTTTGCCCTAAAGACAAAAAGAAAAATAAGAAAGAAGAGTGTAGAGGTTAAGTGTCTGTGTCAATTTGACCTAGCCGTTGGTGCCCAGAAATTTATTCAAACATTATCCTAGGTGTGTCTATAAGGGTGTTTTGGATGAAATTAACACTTAAATCAGTGTGCTGATGTAAGCAGATTGCTCTCCTTAATGTGGGTGGGCTTCACCAATCAGCTGAAGGTCTGAATGGAACAAAAAAGCTGATCCTCCCCTGAGTAAACTAATAATTATTTTAAATAATTTTTATGTATGCCAGCCATTGAACTAGGACTTAGGGTTTTTCCTGCCTTTGAACTTGAATTGAAACACTGGCACTTCCATAATGACCTTTGAAATGGAATCTACACTATCAGCTCTCCAGGGTTCCAGCTTACCAACAATTCACTCTGCAAATTTTGGGGCTTATCAGCCTCCATAATCCCATGAGTGTGTGTTAGTCACTCAGTCATGTCTGACTCTTCTGACTCTTTGGACTGTAGCCCACCAGGCTCCTCTGTCCATGGGATTCTCCAGGCAAGAATACTGGAGTGGATTGCTATTTCCTTCTCCAGGGGAATCTTCCTGACCCAGAAATTGAAGCCAGGTTTCCTGCATTGCAGGCAGATTCTTTGCCGACTGAGCTATAAGGGAAGCCCAATCGTGTGAGACAATTCTTTAATTCTCTCTCATTCTCTGTCTCCATATAGTAGTTGGATATATAGATAAACATATCAGTTCAGTTCAGTTCAGCCGCTCAGTCGTGTCCGACTCTTTGCGACCCCATGAATCGCAGCATGCCAGGCTTCCCTGTCCATCACCATCTCCCAGAGTTCACTCAGACTCACGTCCATCAAGTCCATCATGCCATCCAGTCATCTCATCCTCGGTCATCCCCTTTTCCTCCTGCCCCCAATCCCTCCCAGCATCAGAGTCTTTTTCAGTGAGTCAACTCTTTGCATCAGGTGACCAAAGTACTGGAGCTTCAGCTTTAGCATCATTCCTTCCAAAGAAATCCCAGGGCTGATCTCCTTCAGAATGGACTGTTTGGATCTCCTTGCAGTCCAAGGGACTCTCAAGAGTCTTCTCCAATACCACAGTTCAAACGCATCAATTCTTCAGCACTTAGCCTTCTTCACAGTCCAACTCTCACATCCATACATGACCACTGGAAAAACCATAGCCTTGACTAGATGGACCTTAGTCAGCAAAGTAACATCTCTGCTTTTGAATATACTATCTAGGTTGGTCATAACTTTTCTTCCAAGGAGTAAGCGTCTTTTAATTTCATGGCTGCAGTCACCATCTGCAGTGATTTGGGAGCCCCCAAAAAATAAAGTCTGACACTGTTTCTACTGTTTCCCCATCTATTTCCCATGAAGTGATGGGACCAGGTGCCATGATCTTCATTTTCTGAATGTTGAGCTTTAAACCAACTTTTTCACTCTCCTCTTTCACTTTCATCAAGAGGCTTTTTAGCTCCTCTTCACTTTCTGCCATAAGGGTGGTGTCATCTGCATATCTGAGGTTATTGATATTTCACCTGGTAATCTTGATTCCAGCTTGTGTTTCTTCCAGCCCAGCATTTCTCATGATGTACTCTGCAGAGAAGTTAAAGAAGCAGGGTGACAATATACAGCCTTGATGTACTCCTTTTCCTTTTTGGAACCAGTCTGTTGTTCCATGTCCAGTTCTAACTGTGGCTTCCTGACCTGATACGATTTCTCAAGAGGCAGGTCAGGAGGTCTAGTATTCCCATCTCTTTCAGAATTTTCCACAGTTTCTTGTGATCCACACAGTCAAAGGCTTTGGCATAGTCAATAAAGCAGAAATAGATGTTTTTCTGGAACTCTCTTGCTTTTTCCATGATCCAGCAGATGTTGGCAATTTGATCTCTGGTTCCTCTGCCTTTTCTAAAACGAGCTTGAACATCAGGGAGTTCACATTTCACGTATTGCTAAGGGCTGGCTTGGAGAATTTTGAGCATTACTTTACTAGCATGTGAGATGAGTGCAATTGTGCGGTAATTTGAGCATTCTTTGGCATTGCCTTTCTTTGGAATTGGAATGAAAACTGACCTTTTCCAGTCCTGTGGCCACTGCTGAGTTTTCCAAATAGTTATAGTTATATTAATATATTAATATTAATATATATATAATATATGTATATATACACACTCATCCTATAACTTCTACTTTTCTAGAGGATCTTGACTAGCACAGAGGTAGAGGTTTGTTTGTTTGTTTAAATATGCAAGCAGTTAACCACATGTTTTATTCTAATAAAGAAGACCCTGGAGAGAGGGTAAGAGAACTGATGATACTGGAAGACAGGGGAGAATAGCTGGAGTGATACTCTTGGAAAGTAGGGAAGAGGTTGGATCTGACATACAAATAGAAATACTAGTCTACCAAGTTGAATTGTGTCCCTCAAAAAGACATGTTCAAGGCCTAACTCCCAGTGCCTGAGGGACTTTACTTAGAAATAGGATCTTTGCAATGCAATCCAGTTAAGATGTGGTCCCACTGGTTTAGGGTAGATCCTAAATCCAATGACTAGTGTCCTTCTTAGAAGGTTGTATGACAGTTTCTCAATGTCATGTGTCCATGTAAGCAGAGTAGAATGATACATGTACCAGCTAAGAAGCACCGTAGATGCTCAGCCACCACCAGAACCAACAAGAGACAAAGAAGGATCCTACTCTAAAGGCTTCAGAAGGAGAATGTTCTGCTAGCATCTTGATCTCAGACTTCTAGTCTCCAGAGATGTAAGAAAATAAACTTCTATTGTTTTAAGACACTCAGGTTCTGATACTTTGTTTCAGCACCCCTAGGAAAATAATAAACTAGCCTTAATGGCATCCATAGCCATTTCAGGAAAAGGAGTGACTTAGTTATGGGGACATAAAAGTCATGTTGTACTTAAGAATAACGATCTATTTTATGGGCTCAGTGACAAAGAGCTCGGGTGGATGTCTTAGAGTGACTGTATGGGCTTCAGGTATCAATCCCTTTATCCTTCCTTTTCTCCAAGTTTTTGGCCTAGAAAGCCAACACATATAGAATTTATGCAAAAGGGAAATAAGTATCAGTTCTAGGCATGTTCACAAGTTATCTACAACCCCTCATCCAGTAGTCTCTGGGGAATTTTGTAATGGGGGCAAAATAAAGTTTTCTTCCCCACTTCCCCAGACTTTTCAAAAACTAACATTTAAATACAATAAATAGCATGTTATTTGTTACTTTTTTTGGCCATGTTACACGGCTTACAAGATCTTAACTCCCTGACTAGGGATTGAACCAGGGCCCTGGTGGTGAAAGCCCTGAATCCTATCCATTGACGTGCCAGGGAATTCACCCCAGCCCCTGAACTTTTTAGGCTGGATCTACCTACAGTAAATCATTCCTGTAGGATAATTACAGTAAATCATAAGGCTGTCAGGATGTGCAGTCTACTCAAAAACACACACCTGCTTCTGTAAGGCAGACTCCAGAACTTGCCAGGTATGTTAACTCCTTTGAGATGTGAGGAAGAGAGTGAAAAAAGAAAGACCAGGAATGTCCCCCTTATATGTCTCCCTGCAGGAGACTATGGAAGTTCCCACTCTGTGAAAGCATGGAGAGAAGAGTTAGGGAGTTCTGGTCTAATAATAATGGACTTTAAGTATCAGGCTAAGCGATTATACTTCAACTCAGTAGCAAAGATTACTCCTAGCTATGGAAATTTGCATTTCCATAATGTTGTAAGATGCTTAATAGTACCCCAGTGGGCAAAGATACTTATGATGCTTCTTAAGTCTAATTACAATGAAGCTTAAGCCATAAAGTTATATATGAAAAAGTGTTTGAATTCTAGCCAATGCAATATTTAATAGAGCAAAATTCCAGCAGAACAAAAAGTAGACATTTGCACGACTCTTTTTAAAATAAATTGTATTATTCTAGAAAATTCACAGGTTTCAGCTTCAGAGTATCTATATTTAAATCCTGACTCTTTCACTCACAGATGATATTGAGCAAGACATGACACTCAATTTCATCATCTGCTAAGAAAAACTGATACTTGTTCAGGTAGATCTCAGCCCCTAGTTGGGGTAATCCTATAGCCAGTGTCAAACCAGTGGCTCAAGTCAATCCCAGATCATTGCCTCACCTAAGTGATGATGTCCTTTTACTCTCATAAATATGAAGATTTGTCTCATAAAATTCTATGATCACCCAGTTCATATGTGATCATATGAAAGCAAGATGAGAGTTTGAAAGTAATATATTGATACTAATGTAATTTGTGCTGATACTGTCTCCTTAATCATGAAAGAGATTAAGCAAGAGAAATTACAGAAAATCATCTACTTCTGCTTCATTAACTACACTAAAGCCCTTGATTGTATGGATCACAACAAACTGTGGAAAATCCTTAAAGAAATGGGAATACCAGACTACCTTATCTGCCTCCTGAGAAATCTGTATGCAGGTCAAGAAGCAACAGTTAGAATTGAACATGGATCAACAAACTGGTTCCAAATTGAGAAAGGAGTATGTCAACTCTGTATATTGTAACCTTGCTTATTTAACTTATATGCAGAGTACATCATGCAAAATGCTGGGCTGGATGAAACATAAGCTGGAATCAACACTGCCAGGAAAAATACCAATAACCTCAGATATGCATATGACACCACCCTTATGGCAGAAAGCAAAGAGAAACTAAAGAGACTCTGGATGAATGTGAAAGAAGAGAGTGAAAAAGATGGCTTAAAACTCAACGTTCAAAAAACAAAGATCATGGCATCTGGTCCCATCCCTTCATGGCATATAGATGGGAAAACAGTGGAAACAGTGACAGACTTTATTTTCTTGGGTTCCAAAATCACTGCAGATGGTGACTGCTGCCATGAAATTAAAAGATGTTTACTCCTTAGAAGAAAAGCTATGATCAACCTAGACAGTGTATTAAAAAGCAGAGACATTACTTTATCAGCAAAGTTCTGTCTAGTCAAAGCTATGGTTTTTCCAGTAGTCATGTATGGATGTGAGAGTTAGAACATAAAGAAAGCTGAGCACCAAAGAATTGATGCTTTTGAGCTGTAGTATTGGAGAAGACTCTTGAGAGTCCCTTGGACTGCAAGGAGATCCAACCAGTCAATTCTAAAGGAAATCAGTCCTGAATATTCATTAAAAGGACTGATGCTGACACATTGGAAAAGGCCCTGATGCTGGGAAAGATTGAAGGCAGGAGGAGAAGCAGATGACAGAGGATGAAATGGTTGAATGGCATCACTGACTCAATGAACATGAGTTTGAGCAAACTCCAGGAGCTAGTGATGGACAGGGAAGTCTGGCGCACTGCAGTCCATGGGGTTGCAAAGAGTCGGCCATGACTGAGTGATTGAACTGAATCATGCTGTCTCTTCAGTCATGTCCAACTCTTTGTGACCCTATGAATTGTAGCCTGCCAGGCTCCTCTGTCCATGGGATTCTCTAGGCAAGAATATTGGAGTGGGATGCCATTTCCTTCTCCAGGGTATCTTCCCAACCCAGGGATCAAGCCCATGTCTCCTATCTCCTGCATTGGCAGGCGGGTTCTTTACCACTGAGCCACTGGGAAAGAAAGGTTTTTATCTGTTTTAAATTGAGCTATATGAAATGAATAGCCAGTCCAGGTTTGATGCATGATACTGGATGCTCGGGGCTGGTCCACTGAGATGACCCAGAGGGACAGTACGGGGAGGGAGGAAGGAGGGGGGTTCAGGATGGGGAACATGTGTATACCTGTGGCATGTTCATGTAGATGTATGGCAAAACCAATACAATATTGTAAAGTAAAAACAAAAAGCAAACAAAAATAATAAAATAAAATTGAGCTATAGGAGTTTATATATTAAGGATACAAGATCATTGCCAAATATATGATTATAAATTATTTCTTCCAATCTGTGGCCTGCCTTTTCATTTTCAAAGTTAACTTTTAATGAAGTTTTCATTCTTCATGAGGTCCAAGGTGTCAATTGATTTTCTCTAAAAGCATTGCTTCTTGAATTCTAAGAAAACTTTACCTCCATCAAGAGCTAAGAGATATTTTCCCATATCCTCTTTTAAGAACTTCAGAGTTATTTGTTTTTACACGTAGGGCTATGATTTATGTTTATGGTGTGAAGTGTGGCTAGTTGTGGTACTCAGCCACTGCCGTGTCCAACTTTTTGTGGCCCCACGAACTGTAAGCCACCAGGCTCTTCTCTCCATGGAGTTTCCAGGCAAGGATCCTGGAGTGGGATGCCATTTCCTACTCCAGGGGATCTTCTCCACCCAGAGATCATCTTCTGCACTGGCAGATGGATTCTTTACCACTTGTACCTCCTGGGAAGTATGAAGCATAGTTAGTGAAGTGAAGTCGCTCAGTTGTGTCCGACTCTTTGTGACCCATGGACTGTAGCCCACCAAGCTCCTCCGTCCATGGGATTCTCCAGGCAAGAATACTGGAGTGGATTGCCATTTCCTTCTCCAGGGGATCTTCCAAACCCAGGGATTGAGCCCAGATCTCCCACATTGCAGGCAGACACTTTAACCTCTGCACCACCAGAGAAGCCCTTAAATACAAGAACCCAAGTACTAACATCAAAGATTTCAAGGGAGGAAAGGAAGCCAGGTTGAAGGAAGAAGGGGGAGGAGGTGGGAGGGGGGAGGCGAAAGGGGTGGCCTTACAGATGTCTTCTACCACCTACAGATGCCCAGGTGTTATGGGACTTTTCCCTGGGCCTCCAGAGAAGGGAGGACTGGAACTCGGCCCTACCAGAAATCAGACCAGACCAGAACCAGAATTCGAGTTCTCTGCCAAGAGGAGGTGATCAGTCTCCAATCCTCAGCTCAGGCTGAGGGCCCTTCGACCAGATTCCTGCATCCAGGACCAGGAGACTAGAAAAACAGGGAAGGATAGGAAGGGTTAAGGACAGGAAAGAGAGAGGGAAGGGAAAAGAGATCAATAAAGTCTCTTGTTCCTTACCGGTCGGGGCACTCTGGCCAGTTGTCCACGTCAGGAGGAGACCAGGGACAAAAGGGTCCCAGTTGCGGCCGCTGGGTCTGGTCCATTGGCAGGCAAGCTGGCCCCTGAGTACCCCGAGTGGTTAGGATGTCAGTCTCGGCGAAGAAGAGTCCCTGCCAGAGTCACCATTTGTTGCAGGATGGGGGACCCCGAAACTGGGCTCTGGTCTAACACTTGGAAATGAATTGTCTGAGGAGATGCATGTGCTGACAAAGCAAGAGATTTATGAAGTATAGTTAGAGACCCATATTTTTTCATAGAGAAGTTCATGTCTTCTAACACTATTATTGAAAATATTTTCCATACCCCATTGAACTGATTTGCCATCTTAATAAAAGACCATTTGGCAGGATATTTCTGGATACATTGTCTGGTCTATTTTTGTACTTTATATTCTGTTCCTTTGATTTATTTGCCTATGTTTATTTTCATAACACATCTTAATTATTGCTGCTTTATAATGTCTTAAAATCAGATAGTGTGTGCTCTCTTACCTTATTTGTCTTTTTCAAGATAAGTTTTAGTGTAAGCTTGTCAACTTTACAAAAATCCTATGAGAATGGAATTGGAACTACATGGAATTATGTATTAATTTTGAGAAGATGGACATCTGTATTGAGTCTTCCACCCCATGAGCATAGTACTTATCCTCCTTAACACAGAGAGTTCTTTAAAACTATCTTTTAGCAATAATTTCTGATTAAGCTCATAAATCTTATTCCTAAATATGTTATGTTTTTAGGGATGACCTAAGTGGTATTTCTTTTTAAATTTCAAATATCAACCCCTTATGAGATATACAGTTTACAAATATTTTCTCCCAGTTCATAAGTTGTCTTTTCATATTGTTAACTGTTTCCTTTGCTATGGAGAAGCTTTTTAGTTTTATATACTGCCACCTGTTTGTTTTTGCTTTTGTTTTCCGAGCTTTTGATTTCATGTTCAAAAGTCATTACCAAAGCCAAAGTCAGGGAGATTTTCCCTATGTTTTCTACTAGGAGTTTTAGTGATTCAGGTCTTATATTTAAGCTTTTAATCCATTTTGGTTTTATTTTTGTGTATGGTACAGGATAAAGGTTCAATTTCATTGTTTTGCATGTGGATATCTGTTACTCCTAGCAGCATTTATTGAAGAGACTGCCCTTTACTCATTGTGTATTCTTAGCATCCTTGACAAAAATCAGTTGCTCATATATGCTTGTTTGATTTCTAGGCATTCTGTTCTGTTTCATTCCATTTCATTACTCTACGTGTCTGTTTTTATGCCAGTGATGTATTATTTTGGTTATCATAGCTTTGTAATATAATTTGAAATTAGGAAATATGATTCTTCTTCCTCAAAGTATGTTTTCTTACTGCACACACACATACACACAAATGGTAACTATGTGAAGATGATATGTTAATTAGTTTGACTGTAGTAATCACTTGACTACATATATGCATATTAAATAATCCCGTTATGCAGCTTAAATAAGTAAAATCATATCTAAAAATAAATTAAAGTTTAAGATAGTTAAAAGCATTTTTTCCCCAGATGATTTTTGCAGATATGAAGAAATAGACCTGATTTTTGTGTACTGACTTTGTATTCTGAGATTTTACTGAATTCACTTATTAGGCCTCAGGGTTTTATAGTTTGCTTTGAGATTTGTAAGTATACCATCAAGTCATCAAAAGGTAGTTTTGTTACTCTAATCTCAATCTTTATGTCTTTCACCTTTGTTTTTTCTTGCCCTGCCGTACTGGCTAGGACTCCCAATACAAATATCCTCTGGCATTTATTGCACTAAATGTTTGCTGATAGAGAATCCCCTCACTTTTGTTTTGTTTTGTTTTTAAATTCAAAAATGTTTTTATCTTTTCCTTTGGCTGCACTATGCAGCTAGGACTTGAACCCATGCCTGTAGTGGAAATATGAAGTCTTTCCAATACCTGTTGGACCACCAGGAAAGTCCCTTCTACGCTATTGCTTTTTCTTGACATAAAAGTATAGCTGTAATTCCACAGTGCTCTCTTCCCCTTAGCAACATATACCAAGCTTATCTGTCATCCCCTTATAATCCTGATGGACAAAAAACTAAAAATATTTTTTGTTATTCTGTTAATTAATCTTAAAGAAGCTGTTAATGGCAGGTACTGGTCTATGGCATTTAACACCAAGCCAGTTGGAGCAGAGAGTACTATGTGCTGCCCTTGTACCATCCATCTTTACCATTCAAGGCAATCTCATACCATTTCCAGCTATTATCACCCACATAGCCTTTCTCTAAGGTTTCCTCTGGCCTCCAGACCCACTCTATCCATACATATAACAATCTAAAAATACTACAAGTGCGTGTCCACCCTCTCTCTGGCAGTAAAACTCAGCAAATGATTGGATGAAATTGGTAGGAACCAACAGCACCCTCCCTTTGTCTAGGATGGCTCTGAGACACACATTGTCTTCTGATGCCCAGAGTTTCCCAGAAAAATTCAAGCTCTATTAGCCTCAGTAGTCAGTGGCTTAGTCCTAACCCTCTGATATCACATGAGAATTCCTTCCTGTCTCATTTACCTGGAATCAACCGCAAGTAAAAACTTGTACTTGAATCTTTGTCTCAGGATCTGCTTCTGAGAGAACCCAGGTAACGTTTAAAAAACCATCTTCAATGCTTCAATCCCAAAGAAGGACTTGCAAATGCATAAGCTAAATGCTGGGCTGGAAGAAGCACAAGCTGGAATCAAGATTGCCGGAGAAATATCAATAACCTCAGATTTGCAGATGACACCACCCTTATGGCAGAAAGTGAAGAGGAACTAAAAAGCCTCTTGATGAAAGTGAAAGAGGAGAGTGAAAAAGTTGGCTTAAAGCTCAGCATTCAGAAAACGAAGATCATGACATCTGGTCCCATCACTTCATGGCATATAGATGGGAAAACAGTGGAAATAATGTCAGACTTTATTTTTGGGGGCTCCAAAATCACTGCAGATGGTGACTGCTGCCATGAAATTAAAAGACACTTACTCCTTGAAAGAAAAGCTATGACCAACCTAGACAGCATATTCAAAAGCAGAGACATTACTTTGCCAAACAAAGGTCCGTCTAGTCAAGGCTATGGTTTTTTTCAGTGGTCATGTATGGATGCGAGAGTCAGACTGTGAAGAAAGCTGAGCACCGAAGAATTGATGCTTTTGAACTGTAATGTTCGAGAAGACTCTTGAGAGTCCCTTGGACTGCAAGGAGATCCAACCAGTCCATTCTAAAGGAGATCAGCCCTGGGTGTTCTTCGGAAGGAATGATGCTAAAGCTGAAACTCCAGTACTTTGGCCACCTCATGGAAAGAGTTGGCTCATTGGAAAAGACCCTGATGCTGGGAGAGATTGGGGGCAGGAGGAGAAGGGGACGACAGAGGATGAGATGGCTGGATGGCATCACTGACTCGATGGACGTGAGTCTGAGTGAACTCTGGGAGTTGGTGATGGACAGGGAGGCCTGGCATGCTGCAATTCATGGGGTCACAAAGAGTCAGACATGACTGAGCAACTGAACTGAACTGACTGAAGCTATTTCTTTGTTATTAGAATATATGGTCAGGCTTACATCTAAGAATGAGTTCATGTTTTACCAGCCATCAGCTTGGGTCTAAGTTAATAGTGGCTTTTGGTTCCCTTCCAGCGACTTACCTCTATCTTTTGCTTTGCAACTCATTGGAAAATAGTCCTGATGCTCCTCACCGTTGGATATGGAGCTTTCACATCTGCAAGAAACCTCCTTCTGCCTCAGTAGTACTGCCATGACTGCTTGCAGAGCACACTGTAGAAATTTGAGGCTTTACTCCTGTCTTGCCCATGGATGTTGCCCTCCCACCATGTGGCTCATGGCATGGCCATCTGATTAAGCTTCCTTATAGGCAAAATAGCAGTGAGCTGCTGGGATGGTGTCTCCCAACTCCCAGACTAAAGGTCCTAATAGTTTCCTCCAAACCCCTAGTAGAAATTCTTGCCTCTGAGTTAGCTGGGCCATGTCAGTTCACACCAAACTGCATGCTGGTCAGTCATAAAAGTGTTTGATGAATCTTTTGGGTTGCTCCTTAGCTTTTCAAGTGGTCATGTATGGATGTGAGAGTTGGACCATAAAGAAAGCTGAGCACCAAAGAACTGATGCTTTTGAACTGTGTGTGTGGAGAAGACTCTTGAGAGTCCCTTGGACTGCAAGGAGATTCAACCAGTCCATTCTAAAGGAGATCAGTCCTGAATATTCATTGGAATGACTGATGTTGAAGCTGACACTCCAATATTTCGGCCACCTGATGTGAAGAACGGACTCATTGGAAAAGACCCTAATGCTGGGCAAGATTGAAGGCAGGAGGAGAAGGGGATGACAGAGGATAAGATGGTTGCATGGCATCACCGATGCAATGGACATGAGTTTGAGTAAACTCTGGGAGTTGGTGATGGACAGGGAAGCCTGGTATGCTGGCATCCATGTAGGTGCATAAAGTCAGACACAACTGAGAGACTGAACTGTATTGAACTGCATTTAGTTCCCAAGGGGCTTCCTTGGTGGCTTAGATGGTGAAGAATCTGCTTGAAATGCAGGAGACCTGGGTTCAATCCCTGGGCTAGGAAGATCCCCTGGAGAAGGAAATGGCAACCCACTGAAGTATTCTTGCTTGGAGAACCATCCTATGGACAGTGGACCCTGGCAGGCTACAGTCCATAGGGTCGCCAAGAGCCAGACACGACTGAGTGACTAACACTTTTACTCTCATGTTAGTACCCAAGTCTCAGGAAAGAAGTTCTTTTTCTCTTCTTATAAAGAAAAAAACACACCTTGTAAACCCTGAGTTCCCCAAGAATCTTTTTTTTTCCTCCTCTCACCCCCACCATAGCCATCTGTTTTGTGAATTAGATCAAGTAAGTCTTTGGTCCCTGTGCGATAATTTCATTGTATAAAAGTCAAAGAATTACAGTCGCATAGAATAGAAGGGCTTCCCAGGTGATATTAGTGGTAAACAACCTGCCTGCCAAAGCAGGAGACATAAGAGGTGTAGGTTTCATCCCTGCGTTGAGAATGTCCCCTGGTGGAGGGCATCGCAACCTACTCTGGTATCCTTGTCTGGAGGAGCCTGGTGGGCTATAGTGCATGGGGTCACAAAGAATTGGGACACAATTGAAGCAACTTAGCATGCTTACAATAGAAGGAGGCAACAGAAGCTAACATCTTTATTCTAGAGATGAGGAACTCAACAGAAGATATCTCAGCAGTTTGCTGAAAGTCTAACAGGAAGTTAGCAGCAGAACAGGGAATAGAATCTAGGTTTCCTCAATATCTGTTCAGTGCTTTTGGTATACATCAAAGAGAATATTTGTATAAAAGTGACCTATAGTCCATGAAGCATAATAAAAAATTGAATAGAGAGACTAATGATGTCATGCATTTATTCAATAAATATCTTGAATGCTTATTATGTACTAGACACTGTTTTATATGAAACAGGAAGCAAAATAGAAAAATATCTTCACTTTCATGGAACTTATGTTTTAATGGGTGAGACAGATAATAAATAAGCCTGGAAATAAATAAGGTACCTATTACGTTAAGTGCCACAGTGAAAAGTCATGCAGAGAAAGGGAGTAAGGAACATATGAAGAATTAATATGAATTATAATTTGAGAAGGAAACACTTCCCTATGCAGCAATATCTGCGAAAAAAAAAAAAAAGGGCTTCCCCAAAGGCTCAGTGGGTAAATAATCTGCCGGCAATGTAGGAGACACAGGAGACGCAGATTCAGTCCCTGGGTCGGGAAGATCCCTTGAAGAAGGAAATAGCAGCCCACTTCAGTATTCTTGCCTGAAAAATCCTACGGACAGAGGAGCCTGGCAAGCTACAGTCCAAAGGGTTGCGAAGAGTCAGACACGACTGAGCAATTAAGCATGCATGGACACTGGGCAAAGGCTAAATTGTTCCATACAGCTCTTCCTGCATAGAAAGCTCTGCATTCACTCCTTTCCTGACCAACTTCTACTCATTCTTAGTGGCCCTTCTCTCAAAGAGAATTTTTGTTACCTATCACCCACCCAGATGAGGTCCGCTAGTCCTATAGTGTGTTTTGACAAGTTACACCTATCATAGTCTGAAACCATCTATTATTTGATTATTTGTTCATGTCCTTGCCCCACCCTCAACTAACCCATCATCTTTATGAGATACAGGGATAGTAGTTATCTGTCTTTTTGGCATTGTATCACTGGCACCCAGGAAGAGATAGACTCATAATAGACTTTAAATATTTGTTTAATAAATGAATGGGTGGATGGATGGATGGAGCAGAAATTAGGAGGAACATGGTGTGATTGATAGCCTCCAAAGACAGTGCCATAACACCCATCCCTCCCTCCCATTATGGACATCTGTGACAGCCTGAAAGCAGAGCAGTTTCCATCCTCTGTGTTCTGGGTGGGCTGTCGTGACTTGGCTGTCAGAGTAACTTGGCAGAGGTGACATTGTGAGACTTCTGAGGCTATGACTCAAAAACGTTGCAACATCATCTCACAGCTCTCAAAGCACTCATTCTGGAGAAGCAGGCCACGATGTTAAACTGACTATGTAAGACCTCCACGATGGGAAGAAGCTTAAGTCAGGCAAGTCAAGAGGCCATGTGGAAGGAGAGAAACTTGACCAGCCTCAAGTGTCTCAGTCCAGCTGTGAGCCTCCAGCCCCAGCTGCCATCTGTTTGTGACCCCACGAGAGAATTCAAGCAAAACAGTTCTGCTGACTCCAGTGGTCCACGCCACAGAGGATCATAATACACTGCTGTTGTAAACCACTAAGTTTTGGAACTTTTCATTACATTACAGTGGCTAACTGGCACACCTAGAAAAACAACATGTGGAGAAGCTTACCACATCGTTGGAAACATACAACAGTCATGCAGAGTAGGGTTTCTCTGGTGGCTCAGCAGTGGAAGAATCCATCTGCCATTGCAGGAGACCCAAGTGATCCCTGGGTCAGGAATTTTCCCTGGAAAAGGAAATGATAATCCACTCCAGTATTCTTGCCTAGACAATCCTGTGGACAGAGGAGTCTGATGGGCTGTAGTCCATGGGGTCCCAGAAAACTTGGACACAATTTATGACTAAATGACAACAACATACAAAATATAAAAGGTAGGGATGAATGGACCCACTTAACATATGACAAAAGCTGAAATCACAGAGGTTAGCCGAAAGCCAGTAAGTGGTATAACAAGGATTATCTAGCCCTAGAATCAAAAGGAAGTCAGGAGATAGAGAGAGGAGATAGAAACCAAAGGTGTTGGGCCTTCAGAGCAGCCTTAATCTTTCTCAAATCCTTTTTCACTGACTTGAGCTGAAGCCAAGAGTATATAATCCATGTGTCCCTCACTGAGCTAAATAGTCCTACCCAACCCCCAGACTTATATATGAGCTATAATTTTTTAAAAAAAAATTCAAAGTCCTCTATGCTTGGAATAGCATTAGCCTTCATCCTCCCACTCTCCATAAGGCACACTCCTGGGAGATATGTCCTCTAACTCTTGGGTCTTTCTAGCTGCTTTTGGACCTGATCCAGTGATTTAGTAACTACCACGAAACCCAGTAGAGCAAAAAGTTCAAAGCTACTTCCTGCTAATTAGCGCAGGCAGTTTTGAGGGTCCCAGCTGTGCAATTCATTTTCATATGCAGTATCCCCAATTAGGCCAGCTCTGTCTGAAATTTCTGGAGCCACAACTTGGTAATCAGTAGATAGAGTAACCAAGCTAGCATAAGGTCAAGATATATTTTCTTTAGAGGCTCCCTCAAGACAACACTTCAAAATAATTTACTAGGGTAAAATCTATATTTCATATTCATTATGAAAAATAATTATTCAGTCCTTGAAAGGGATGTATCAGTGTTAAAAACCTTGCCATTTCTCTTAATGCTATAAGCTAAAGAAAACACTGTAAGGTTTTGTTTCCCTGACTTGTCTGACCCCTCTTCTCATATTTTGAGATAAACTTTCCATAGATGATGAGAGCTTTCCTGTCTTTTCTTCTCCTTTTAGTCAAAAGATCCTTATTGGATTGCTGACTAAAGAATCCACTTAGCTTTAAGCACCTGACATGTAGATGCTATTTCTTTTTTTAATATTTTTATGTATTTATTTATTTCGCGCATTCATGCTTAGGTGAAAGGACGACTGAGTCGTGTGTGCTGGAAACCTAGGTCACATCTGGTGATCCTATGGCAGAAGGCCTGGGGCCAGGAGGGGCCTGCACCAATGTCCTGTCAGCTCCTCCCGGAACCATCTTTCCACCGGCTGTTGACTGCAGACTCCTCGAGGCTCCGGGGTGACTGCCCGCGCCTCCTGCCCAAGAGCCCGCCTCGGCCAGCTCCAGCAGCAGTGATGTTACACCTCAGTGTAGTCGAGACAGGGCGTAAATTATTGTTTGCATTAAGAAGAATCATGTTCCCTGTGTACATTTTTAAAAAAAGTCTGAATTGTATGGGAATAAAACTTGTTTGAAAATTTGGAATAGTGCTGCTGCCAGCTTATTTTTCTGGTACTTGTATTTTCACATGTTAAATGATCTTTATATATGTTGGATTAACAAATATTTTGAGTTTCCTGAGGGTGGGGAGGGGAACATTAATGGTATTGAAATGTGTTAGTAGTCTGGCTGTGTGCCCAAAATTCTGTTTCGCAGCAAAAGTGGAGAACTGTATGTAAAGAAAGTATAACAGTTATTTCTTTGTATTTTAGGGGCTTTAACCAGGACATCCTCTAGTTGGCGTTAGGAATGTTTGCTTAATTTGCAGACTTTTTTTTTTTTAACACATCGTGGGTTTTTTGAGGCTCCAACCTGATTAGTGCATGGTCAGCCGTCAACAGAGGCTGAGCATCTCTGACTGAGGTGTTCTCCGTCTGGCTTTGTTTTTTAAAATCATGTATTTGCTACAAAGTATTGTACTTGTCTCAGTGGGAATGGTGTACAAAACTGAAAAGGCCTTACGTGATATGTATCATAGTTAATAAATCAATCTTGTAAAAAACCAAAAAAAAAAAACAAAAAAGGTCTGCTTTTCTTAATAAGTGAGTTCTAGTGCCTGGAGACTTTCAAGGAAAAGTTGAAGGATATTCCATCAAGGATATTGAAAGCAGCAATGTCTATACTGCATATCATAATGGATTGAAATGATCTCTAGGTTTCAAAAGCTAGTTACCCATAGTTCTATAACATTTATATTATTAATAATAATAGTTGACATTTACTGATGCCTCACAGAAAGCCAAGCTCTAGATTGAGAGAGGTTTTTTCTTTTTTTTTCAATTACAAAATCTCATGAGTTTACAACATGGATGAACTTTGAAAATATTATGCTAAGTGAAAGAAATCAGACACAAAGGGCAATACATTGTATAATTCCATTTTTTAAAATACAAATTTATTTATTTTAATTGGAGGTTAATTACTTTACAATATTGTATTGGTTTTGCCATATATCAACATGAATCTGCCACAGGTATACACATGTTCCCCATCCTGAACCCCCCTCCCACCTCCCTCCCTGTACCATCCCTCTGGGTCATCCCAGTGCACCAGCCCCAAGCATCCAGTATCATGCATTGAACCTGGACTGGCGATTCATTTTATATATGATATTATACATATTTCAATGCCATTCTCCCAAATCATGCCACCCTCTTATTTTTTATTTTTATTAAACTTTTTATTTTGTATTGGAGTATAGCCAATTATAGGGAGTCTCTTGATTGTCCCTTGAGCAGCAACGAGATCAAACCAATTAATCTTAAGGGAGATTAACCCTGAATATTCACTGGAAGGACTGATGCTGAAGCTGAACTTCCAGTATTTTGGTCATCTGACGCAGACAGATGACTCATTGGAAAAGTCCCTGATGCTGGGAAAGATCAAGGGCAGAAGGAAAAGAGGGCATCAGAGGATGAGACGCTGGACAGCATCACCGATGCAATGAACTTGAACTTGGACAAACTCCAGAAGATGGTAAGGGACAGGGAGGCATGGAGTGCTGCAATCCATGGAGTCACAAAGAGTCAGATATGACTGGGCAACTGAACAACAATAGCTGATTAACAACTTTGTGACAGTTTCAGGTGGACAGGAGAGGGATTCAGCCATACATATACAAGAATCCATGTTCTCCCAAACTCCCTTCCCATCCAGGCTGCCATAACATTGGACAGAGTTCCTTATGCTTTACAGTAGGTCCCTACTGGTTATCCATTTAAATATAGCGATGTGTACATGTCCATCCCAAACTCCCTAACTATCCCTTCCCCTCATCCTTCCCCCTGGCAAACACAAACTTGTTCTCTAAGTCTGTGAATCTGTTTTGTGTATTTTATCCTGAACAAAATAAGTTCATTCTATCATGTCTTTTAAAATTCCACGTACAAGTTATGTCTTACAATGTTTCTGCTTCTCTGAGTTACTTCATTCAGTATGATGCTATTTCTTAAAGAAAATATTCTTTCCTGTATGAACTATACAGAACACACCTTGATCACAGTTCCTTCCATGCAGACAGCCCCTTTAAAAAGAAATTGACACCCACAGGACCTGAAGAACTGGGTTTTGGCCAAGACAGCCAGTCCATGGCCAAAGCAGTGCTCGGCTATCTTGTATTTAAGTGGAAAGTCAGGCTGAGCCAATCAAATGCTCTTCCTCTCTGCAATGCAAAAAGAAATTTTGAACAAAAGCAGCCTGAGCAAAGAAGCAGTTGCTCAAAGCCTCAGCAGAGTGTGAGGTTAGAGGGCGCATGCTGGATCTCCAGTAAAAGAAGCAAAGCGATGAGTCTATAAAACAGACAAATGAATGAAGGGTGAGAAAAGCCCACTGGCAGCAAGAGGAGGCAGGAGCCCATGTAGAATGTGGGGTCACCCCAAGACAGTGAATGAAACCACGCAGGTCCCTGGCACAGCCTTGGTTCCTGAAGGCCCTTTGGTCTTCTGAATCCTACCTTTGTCCCGGTCCATGTGCATCTTTACAACCTCCTTTTCACTTAAGCTGGAGAGAGGTCAGGTTCTTTATGAGAACGTTGGCAATGTGCTATGGAATGGAAACCACCCTGAACCTAGCCTTAAAAATTTTAAGGGAGACTGCTGTAAGATCTGGAGGTGATCTCCTAAGGGCTGGACTTGAGGAAGTATGCTCTTCCGAAGCCCCCCAGTGAGGCTGCATGATGGACAGGTGTGTGCGTGTCTGTGTGTGTGCTCAGGCGTGTCCAAGTCACTGCGACTATTAAACAGTTAAACCAAAAATCCAGAAACTGGTCAAAGATTTCTGCTTATGACGAGTAAAAGCTTTGTGCTGAGCTTAGTCACTCAGTTGTGTCCGACTATTTGCAACCCCATGGACTGTAGCCCACCAGGCTCCTCTGTTCATAGGATTTCCCAGGCAAGAGTACTGGAGTGGGTTGTCATTTCCTTCTCCAGCGGATCTTCCCAACCCAAGGATTGAACCCACATCCCTTGCATCTCCTGAATTGGCAGATGAGTTCTTTACCAGCTGAGTCATCCAGGGAAGCCACAGAGAAATATTTACCTAGCCCAGTTCAATCTTCCCATTCGGAAAATATAAAACCTTCATGAGCAAGATTAAGCTTGGGCTATTGTCACAAAAAATGCTGAGCCATCTTACTGGCCTCTCTGAAGCTGTTGAGTTTAAGCCAGAAAAACATTGACAGTCTCAGTGCTGAGAGGCTTCTGAGACTTTGGTGTGGTTTGTGGTATATCCCCTCATCTGCAATCCCACCACACCTTAATGCCCCTTTCTGGCTCCTTGTAACCCAGATCCTTCAAACCTAAAGTTTCTCCTCCATATGCTCCTTCATAGGCCCGTAAGTGGGGACTTTTCATTGTTTTGTTTTTGCTTTTTTATCTATCATTTCCTGTGCTAAACCACTTCAGACTGTAGACCACCAGGCTCCTCTGTCCATGGAATTTTCCCAGAAAGAATACTGGAGTGGATTGTCATGCCCTCCAGGGGATCTTCCCAACCCAGGGACTGAACTCGCGTCTCTTACATAACCTTCATTGGCAGGCTGGTTCTTTACCACTAGTGCCACCTAGGAGCCCCCAAGACCAATCCAAAATTTTTTTTTTTATCCCAAATCAATAGCAGTCTTGATTTTAACTTACCTTAAAATCAATATATGTCTATTATACATGATCTGAAAAATGCAAAAAAAAAAATCAAAGAAACAAAATCCCCAGCCCAGAGACAATCAATATCAAAAATATGTTGTTTTTCTGTCTTATTTTTTCATGAATATATTATTCATAGATATGCAATCTGATGCTTTTGTATTATATATATTCTGATATTTTCTAACATTGTTTCATGAATATTTTAGACTATCATTAAAGTCTTCTAAAATATGCTTTTAAAGTTGCTGCATAATATCCTCTCTGATGAAAAGACAATAATTTACTCAATCATTGTTCTGTTGTTGTCTATTTAGATCAGTGCTTCAGTGGTCATAGCTCTTCCAGAACAGTTGATACCGTAGGTTGGGTCTCATTGCTGTACAGATGGCGTGTGGACCAGATGACATGAGAGGTCAGAGGTCAGAAGGTGCGGGAGCTCAGAGTGCCCTTAGCAACCACCCCATCTGCATTTAATTCAGCCTGAACCATTTGATTTGTGCATAACCTCTGGCAAGTTCTGTAATATGCTGATTTTCAATTTCCTCATCTCTGAAATGGGGATAATAAAAGTAGAGTTGTTGGAAGGATTAAATGACTTAATATCTGCAGCTGGTTTATAATAGTTCTGCTGCATTAAGGTGTTTTTATTAGTTCAAGGTTGTTAGGAGGGGACATCCTTGTGCCTAATATGGACTTTCTTGTTGGTGGACCCCTTTGGTTAATCCATGCCTTTCCTTCCTGCTACCCTTCAGAGGATGGACCTCCTTTCATGGGAATTTGGAAGAAGCAATGAGCATGTGCAGTGTAGTGGGGTTTAAGCTGGCTTGAAGCTCAACATTCAAAAAACTAAGACCATGCCATCCAATCCTATTATTTCATCACAAATAGGTGGGGAAAAACTAAAAACAGTGGCAGAGTTTATTTTCCTGGGCTCTAAAATCACTGCAGATTGTGACTACAGCCATGAAATTAAAAGCTGTTTGCTCCTTGGAAGAAAACCTATGACAAACCTAAACAGCATGCTAAAAAGCAGAGACACCACTTTGCCAACAGAAGTGCATATGGTGAAAGCTATGGTTTTTTGAGTAGTCATGTACAGATGTGAGAGTTGGACCATAAAGAAGGCTGAACATTGAAGAATTGATGATTTTGAAGTATGGTGTTGGAGAAGACTCTTGAAAGTCACTTGGATTTCAAGGAGATTAACCAGTCAATCCTAAAGGAAATCAATCCTGAATATTCATTGGAAGGACTGATGCTGAAGCTGAAGCTCCAATACTTTGGCTACCTGGTGTGAAGAGCTGACTCCCTGGAAAAGACCTGGGAAAGATTGAAGGCAGGAGGAGAAGGGAATGACAGAGGATGAGATTGTTGGATGGCATCACTGACTCAACGGACATGACTTTGAGAAACCTATGGGAGACAGTGAAGGACAGGGAAGCTGGGCTTGCTGCAGTTCCTGGGGACACAACTGCAACTGAAGAGCAATAACAAAGTGTGTTGAATAGTGCCCCCTACCAAAAAAAAAAAAAAAAAAAAGATATGCCCAAGTCTTAATCCAAGAAACCTATGAATGTGACCTTGCTTAGCAAAGACATTTCTGCCAATCTTGAGATAAGGTCATCCTGGATTTAAGGTTGCCATTTAAACCCAATGGCAAGCATCCTTTGAAAGGAAAGCAGAGGGAGTTTTGACAGAGAGATAGAAAATAAGATAAACGTGACATCCCACGTGAGGATGGAGGCAGAGATTAGAATGATGTGGCCACAAGACAAGAATGTTTGGAGAAGCTGTAAGAGGGAAGGAAGAAGGGTCTTCTCTCTAGAGCCTTCACCGAGAGTGTAATTCTGCTGACCCCTTGTTTTGGGACTTCTGGACTCTGAATCTGTGGGAGAAGAGATTTCTGTTGTTTTAAGCAACTACCCTCCCAGTTTGTTACAGCAGCTGCGAGAGAACTAATACATATAATGCAGTCCCTTTCACTTGGTGGTAAAGCATCCACTAGGATCACGTGACTGACCCTGCTTCTCCGTGTCACAGTCCTTACAGGGGCGGCCTCCACATGGGCAGGAGCATTTGGCATTGACTGTGCTAGGGTAAATGAATCAGTCTAACAAGATCAAGGTCAGGAGCCCACTTGCTTGCATATTTATGTCACTTTTTTCCATTCCATTTTTTTTTTTTTTTGCTGTTGTTCAGCCTTTAAGTCATGCCTGATCCTTTGTGACCCCATAGACTGTGTCCCACCAGGCTCCTCTGTCCACGGGATTTCCCAGCCAAGAATACAGGAGCAGGTTGCCATTTCCTTCTTCAGGGACTCTTCCCAGATCGGGGTTTGAACCTATGTTTCTTTCACTGGCAGGTGGATTCTTTACCATTGAGCCACCAGCCACTTCAGGGGAAGCCAAGAAAGTGTCAGTCGGGTCTGACTCTTTTCGGCCCCATGGACTATGCAGTCCATGGAATTTTCCAGGCTAGAATACTGGAGTGGGTGGCTTTTCCCTCCTCCAGGGGATCTTCTCAAGCCAGGGATCAAACCCAGGGCTCCTGCATTGCAGGCGGATTCTTTACCAGCTAAGCCACAAGGGAAAACCAGGGAAGTCCATATCAGTATTGAAATAGATCTCTGGATCTCTGTATGTTTTACATCTTTGTTTCTCACTCTTAATGTTTAGAACTCAAAAGATCCCAGAGGTTATGATAAACTCTTAGTACTTTTGCCTCTATGGTATTTATTTTTATTTTTTATTGGAGTATACTTGCTTTATAATGTTGTGTTAGTTTCTGCTGTACAACAAAGTGAATCAACTATATATCTCCCATCTGGAATCTCCCTCCCACCTACCCCTACCCCACCCCTCTGGACAGAGAAGAACAGGGGAGGGGATGTATTGAGAGATTGGGATTGACATATATACTTGTATCTTTAAACTTATCTCTTATATCAGCTCTTTGGATAACAGTGATATTCTTTTATGAATGGACCAGGATGTGTCTAACTGCTTTCACGACACTATCTTCTGAACCACTTGATATTTATTCAGCTTTGTGAATGATTTCTAAATTTTCCTTCCCTAGCTCAGGCTCCTATTATCTCAGCATTGAATGGTGGATGCTTGCCTCTGACTTACTTTTTGAATTTTCTATTCACTTCTTAGTGCTAACCCAATACCATGTTAGATTTACTCACTCTCTGGGCTTGATCCAGCATCATCTCTCATCTTCCTGGGCTACCCATCATGCTGTTTTTCCACCAGGTTCCTCTTTCCCATTTCCACTTGGCAGCAGTCTCAGAACCTCTTGGTTGTGTATTAATAAACCCTATTATGATGAGTAATGTCACAATTCTGGTTTGGATTCTCATCCCATGTGATAACAAAACATAAAATATGTCAGGATGCCTTTATTGGAATTTTGTGCACTGTAATGTTTATGCTCTGCTTCTCCAATTCAATCCAATTTTTTTTCCACATACAAAAGTTGATCTTTCCTGAGACCCATGCCTGCAACTCCGCACTATGATAAAAGCTATCATCCTTGCCACTACTTGTTAACTAAATCATGTGATGCCTTATGATGCTTCATAATGGTTTTATATTCCTAATTCATATTTGTTCAACTAGAATATAAGTTATTGAAAAAGTATACTCCTCAAAGCTTAGTGTGGGGCCTTTGCCCAGGTCTCCATGCTTTAGAATTTCCCTTAAAGTACACACACATACAGGCACACACACAAATGTAGTAAAAGAAACAGAGATGCCTCTTTTACTTTGAATCAGGTGCTTCCCTTCATGTACATTGTTGTTGTTCAGTCACTCAGTCGTGCCCAACTTTTTGGAACCCCGTGGACTGCAGCACATCAGGCCTTCTTGTCCTTCATTATCTCCTGGAGTTTGTTCAAACTTGTGTCCATTGAGTTGATGATGCCATCCAACCGTCTCATCCTCTGTTGCTCCCTTCTCCTGCCGTCAATCTTTCCCAGCTCAGGGTCTTTTCCAGTGAGTCAGTCCTTCACATCCGGTGGCCAAAATATTGGAGCTTCAGCTTCAGCATCAGTCCTTCCAATGAATATTCAAGGTTGATTTCCTTTAGCACTGACTAATTTGATCTCCTTGCAGTCCAAGGGGCTCTCAAGAGTCTTCTCCAGCACCACAATTCAAAAGCATCAATTCTTTGGTGCTCAATCTTCTTTATGGTTGAACTCTCATATCCCTATATGGCTACTGGAAAAACCATAGCTTTGATTACATGGACCTTTGTCCTGCTGATATAGTATGAACCTTAACCTTAAACATCCTCTCTCATAACACACTAGTCATCCCCTGGAAAAATGCTTCCCATATCCTTTCTCCTGTATCTTTGAATAAGAGATGACTACACCCCAGAGACTTGAAGGTATGTGGGTTAAACCAACTGCTGACTTTTAATGTGGTTGCTCCTTCAGAATCCAAGGAGGATTTGAGCAGAGGAAGTACCAAGAAAAAACAGATTTATTAGTTAATCACATCTTTCCCTTCAGATGGCAAGAGTACATTAAATTATTGCACAATAAAGAAAAGTTTTGTAGTCATAACAGAAGTCCTTTTTGTTCTATTTAACGGTACTGGAGATATGAAAAGAAATAGGTAAGGAATACAGCATATTTTAACAGCTTATTATTTTTATTTATACACTTTAAATATTTAGACATATGGTGTGTAGGCTTACATTTATTCTTCTGCTCTGCACCCTGCAAAGGAAAGGGATAGGATTTCTGGGAATTTGGTAATCATGCCTCGTGCTCCTGGATCTGCCTTCAGTGTTCAGCTCAGGACTGCTTTGTGTTTGGGAAGTGTCAAGTCACGTTTGTCAGATTAATCAAAGCTAAATATCAGAGACTGAATCTTCTTTCAGTTCTGAGACAGTAACCTGTTTTGAGATCCACATCTAGGAGTCTAAATGGGCTTATCAGGAGACCCTCAGGCAGAAACCAAATTAACTCAGCTCTAGGGTAGTATTACCAGAGCACCTTTGCAAACAGAGACAGGAATCTATAGCAGGAAGAAATTTGGAGTCGGGGGAACGGAGCACTCTGGAGATAGGGCTGATCCCCAAAGGTGTCATCTTTCTGTCTTTCTGAGGACGCAAATAAAGTTACTCTCACATAAGAAGGAAGCAGAGACCACAGAAGTAATCAGGGGAGGAGGACAGGACAGGAGAAACGGGGCACATGCTACAGGAGGATCTTCACAAGCCACATAGAAACCCCACTGCACCAAGGCCATGAGGGCTGAACTTTGAGCACCTGTAGCTCAGAAGTCAGAAAATTCTAAAACTCTCTCATCAGTTAAGATATCAGAAATAATGTAGGCGGCACTTCCAAGATGGACCAGTGAGGTTGGAGATGATACAGAAGCAGAGCATCAGAGCTCTAGAAAGGAGAGTTTGGTGGCTGAATGTATCTGTCAGATCATAATTACAGTAGAAAATTTAGAAACAGTTTATTATACAGGTATGCATTTTCTCAACAAATGGCTTGTCTTTGTGAAATCCTAAACCAAGAATGTTGCCAAACAAACAAGAGAGGGGTAAGGCTATTGAGAATTTTAGCAGAAATTCTGGTGCCTGGATAGCGTGAAATGGGAAAAGATGCTTCTTACTGAATGGCAGAAGGAGAAAAAAAGAAATGAAAATAAAGCTAATGCAGAATGCAGATGCCAGTGCCCAAGATGAATTAATCTATTATACTACTCAATCATAATAACACTTGAAGAAAGCTAGCATGCTCCCTGAGCTACAAAGTAGTAATTTAAGATATATAGAGTGTAATCAATACGCCCAAGATCATAAAGCTAGCAAACAGGCCTTGCCAGGATTCAAATTCAAGACATCTTACCATTAAACTCTGATTTTGACCCTTAACACAGCCCTTCTGTCCTGGTACTAAGTCATGGTTGACTTGAGACTGGGCAGGTGACATTTTTAACTAGTACATTAGCTTTCCGTTGCTACTATAGTGAAGCATCTCAAACTAGTTAGATTAAATCAATATACACTTATCATAAGGTACAAAACGGATGACTCATGTCCCTTTCTTCCACTTTTTAAAGCCCACCATTCCCCTCTGCCTCTGTCATCATATCTTTTTTACTTATGTCTATCTGAATTACCCTTATCAGGACCTTATGATTACACTGAATCATCCTGAATAAGTAAGCCAACCTGGATAATCAATCTAGATAATCCAACATCATCTCCCCATCTCAAGATCCTTAGTTTATTTATGTCTGCGAAGTTTCTTTCACTTTGTAAGGTAATCTGGAGATTAGGACATGGACGTCTTTGGAGAGGATATTGTTCAGCTCTCTATTGATTGATAATGTCAGGCACGTTGTAGATATTCTGCCTTTATTGAGTGCTGGCAGAGTTTAGAGCCTCTCACAGACAAGGAGAGGTCAGAGTCTCTTACCGACCCATGGCCCAACTGTATTCAACAGAAACTGGAGTCCCGCGATTGTGAAACAAAATTCTCAGGGAGATAACAGGACAGTCAATGTGAGTGACAACAGAAACAGTGTTCTTTGATTGATGATCTTCTCCACCAAGATGGTCAGAGGCCCTGCCCCAAAGGCCCTGCCTTGGCAGGATCTATACAGCAAAGAATCCACACTGGCTCTTTGGGCCAGGATGAGTCTGAAGAAAGCACTTGGCCAAGGAGACAGGAATCTCTACCCTGGCAGAAGAGATGAGAATGTTTTAATTCAGAAGTAACATACAAAATCATGTGATCTGTAAAAATGAAAGGGCCAGGGAAGTTAAACTGACTCCAAGTTCTCTTTCTTTCTCTCACACTCAGATATACAGCATTCATCAGCTCTGTAAATGACTTAACCATCCTGGACCTTGATTTTTCACCTGAAAAATAGAAATAACAATGCCCTAGAGATAATTGCCAGGAGAATTGGATGGCATACAATTCACACTGCAGAGAGCTCGCCCTAAGTCTTAGCTGCCGCCGCTGCTAAGTCACTTCAGTCGTGTCCAACTCTATGCAACCCCATAGACAGCAGCCCACCAGGCTCCTCTGTCCCTGGGATTCTCCAGGCAAGAGTACTGGAGTGTGTTGCCATTTCCTTCTTCAATGCATGAAAGTGAAAAGTGAAAGTGAAGTCACTCAGTTGTGTCCGACCCATCGAGACCCCATGGACTGTAGACTACCAGGCTCCTCCGTCCATGGGATTTTCCAGGCAAGAGTACAAGAGTGGGTTGCCAGTTCCTTCTCCATAATTCTTGGCATGTAGTTCCAAATAATGGTTTTCTCCATTGTGGTTCAATAACATAACTTTACAGACCAGCTGTGTAACCTCTGGATTTGTCTCTAGAAGCTTCACTTTTCCAAACTGAAGAGTAGAATAATACCTACTAGAGTTACTAAAGTGGGCTTCCCAGGTAGCACTAGTGGTAAAATAATCCTCCTGCCAGTGCAGGAGAGGTGAGAGCTGTGGGTTGGATTCCTGGATTGGGAAGACCCCCCAGAGAAGGGAATGGCAACCCACTCCAGTATTCTTGCCCAAAGAATCCCATAGACAGAGGAGCCTAGAGGGCTATAGTCCACAGGATCACAAACAGTCAAACATGACTAAGCATCTGAGCACAGGATTACTAAAATTAGAGAATTTATCAGAAGACACAATTCAAATGCTGTGGCCCATACTGACGGATGGCCTGGGACTGGTGGTTTATGTGACATGTCCAGAGGTCTGTGGCAAATATATAAGAGGTCTATTCTACAAACTTGATGTCTTTCAGTGTGAATGAATGAGTGTATTCTAGTAAATATATTAATCAGTGGATGAACATCTGTCAGTTACTCTGTGCTTGTGCTCACAAGGTCTCTGGGTTCTGTAATGTTTTCTTTCTTGTCCTCACATTATACTTCAAGCCTCTCCTCTCCACGAAATATGTCTTGACCCCTCTTTGTACTCTCTCATTTCCTATCATGTTTTCAGTACTTGAATTTTAGCTTTTGGTTCATATGGACTTGTGTTTTCCTGTGAATGAGTCATCCCTGGTGCTACGTATGGAACTAAAGACCTCTCCTGGACTGTATCCTCATCAGAGCTCTACAAAACTGAAGCATTCACCCCCTTCTGTTGGCTCCAGGTTATCTTCCTGGAAGTGGATGCTGGTCTTCCATGAGGATTCAGCACAATAGCCATCTCAGTTTGGGTTCACTCAGATGCAGACTTGGTATCAGGTAAGCAGGTGCAAGTAAAAAAAGAAAAAAAAAAGCACTAGAACCTGGAACAGAAAGCAAGAAATAAGGGTTTGTTATCACTTTGGAGAATTCTAGAACAATGAAGATGACGCTTCTAAGAGTTAGCCCATTTACAATATTAGTGAGCTGGAATATTTCAATACAAATTCCTGCCATACTTGAGGACTTTTGGCGAGTTGGCATGAATTCTCTAGTATTTCTATTCAGCCACATCATAGGCAGAGTGAACTCAGGCTTTCAGGAATCAGAAACTGGCAACTAGAAATTCATTAGGACAGAAGTGCCTGGCGGGCTACAGTCCATGGAACTGTAAAGAGTCAAACAGGACTGAAGTGCCTTATCATACATTCACTCATGGTGAGGGACTGTGAGAGAGGCAAGGACAGCTTCTGCCATTAAGTGCAAGTTGCTCAGTCATGTCCAACTTTTCGTGACCCCATTGACGGTACAGTCCATGGAATTCTCCAGGCCAGAATACTTGAGTGAGCATCCTATCCTTTCTCCAGTGGATCTACCCAACCCAGGAATCAAACTGGATCTTTCACTTTGCAGGCTGAATTCTTACCAGCTGGATTCTTTACCAGCTGGATTCTTTACCAGCTGAGTTACCAGAGAAGCCCCTATAAACGTAAAACTAGAATTAATTAAAATTAGACTCTTTGGGGAAAAGTCTATTCAGTTTCTCTGACCACTTTTTAATCAGGTTGGTTGTTTGCTTTATGTTATAAAATTGTATGAGTTTTTTATGTATTTTGGATATTAACCTCTTATCAGATAAATGCTTTGTAAATAATTTCTCCCATTCTCTAAGTTGCCTTCTCATTTTACTGATTGTTTCTTTTGTGATGCAAAATCGTTTTAGTTTGATGTAGTCTCACTTGCAAATTTTTGCTTTTGTTGCTTGGTGTCATATCGAAAAAATGGCTTCCAATATCAAAGTTCAGGTACTTTTTACTTATGCTTTCTTCTAGGAGTTTTTCAGTTTCAGATCTTATATTCTAGTCTACAATCTACTTCAAGTTACTTTTTACTAGTGGTATAAGATAAAGACACAATTGCATTTTCTTGCATGTGGTTATCCAGTTTTCCCAATACCATTTACTAAAGAGATTATTCTTTCCCTACTTCATATTCTTCTGGTATTCCCATCTCTCTCAGAATTTCCCACAGTTTATTGTGATCCACATAGTCAAAGGTTTTGGCGTAGTCAGTAAAGCAGAAATAGATATTTTTCTGGAACTCTCTTGCTTTTTCCATGATCCAGCAGATGTTGGCAATTTGATCTCTCGTTCCTCTGCCTCTTCTAAAACCAGCTTGAACATCTGGAAGTTCATGGTTCACATATTGCTGAAGCCTGGCTTGGAGAATTTTGAGCATTACTTTACTAGCGTGTGAGATGAGTGCAATTGTGCAGTAGTTTGAGCATTCTTTGGCATTGCCTTTCTTTGGGATTGGAATGAAAACTAACCTTTTCCATTCCTGTGGTCACTGCTGAGTTTTCCAAATTTGCTGGCATATTGCGTGCAGCACTTTCACAGCATCATCTTTCAGGATTTGAAATAGCTCTACTGGAACTCCATCACCTCCACTAGCTTTGTTCATAGTGATGCTTTCTAAGGCCCACCTGACTTCACATTCCAGGATGTCTGGCTCTAGGTTTGTGATCAAACGATCATGATTATTTGGGTCGTGAAGATCTTTTTTCTACAGTTCTTCTGTGTATTCTTACCACCTCTTCTTAATATCGTCTGCTTCTGTTAGGTCCATACCATTTCTGTCTTTTATCGAGCCTATCTTTGTAGGAAATTTTCCCTTGGTGTCTCTAATTTTCTTGAAGAGATCTCTAGTCTTTCCCATTCTGTTGTTTTCCTCTGTTTCTTTGCATTTATTGCTGAGGAAGGCTTTCTTATCTCTTCTTGCTCTTCTTTGGAACTCTGCATTCAGATGCTTATATCTTTCCTTATCTCCTTTGCTTTTCACTTCTCTTCTTTTCACAGCTATTTGTAAGGCCTCCCCAGACAACCATTTTGCTTTGTTGCATTTTTTTTCCATGGGGATGGTCTTGATCCTTGTCTCCTGTACAATGTCACGAACCTCATTCCATAGTTCATCAGGCACTCTATCTATCAGATCTAGTCCCTTTAATCTGTTTCTCACTTCCACTGTATAATCATAAGGGATTTGATTTAGGTCATACCTGAATGGTCTAGTGGTTTTCCCTACTTTCTTGGCAATAAGGAGTTCATGATCTGAGCCACAGTCAGTTCCCAGTCTTGTTTTTGCTGACTGTATAGAGCTTCTCTATTTTTGGCTGCATGGACTATAATCTATCTGATTTCCATGTTGACCAGTAATGCAAATCAAACCACAATAACATATCACTTCACACCTATTAGAAACGCTGACCATCTAAAAGTCAAGAGATCAAAAGCATTGGTGGTGATTAGAAGGTAACTCTCATACATCATTAGTGGGAATGTAAATTGGTGCAGCCACTATGGAAAACAATAGGAGGATCCTAAAAATTAAAAATAAAACTATCATATTATCCAGCAATTTCATTTTGTGGCACATAGCCAAAGGAAATGAAAACAAGATTTTGAGGAAATATTTATATCCTCATATTTATTATAGAACCATTCACAATAACCAAGATATGGAAACAACTTAAGTGTCCATCAGTAGATAAATGGGTAAAGAAGAAGTGAGATATGTGTGTATATACACACACGTACTAGAGTATTAGTCAGTCAGCAGAAAGAAGGAAATCTGCCATTTTCAACAACATAAAAATGAGGAGATACTGATCACATGGTGCAGACTTCCAGTTAGAAGATGAATAAGTTCTGAGGACTTAATGCATACCATTATGAATATAGTTAATAATACTGCATTATATAGTTGGAAGTTGCTGAGAGAGTAAATCTTAAATGTTATCACTGCAAGCAAGAAATGGTAATTATGTGATGTGGTAAATATGTTAGCTAACTCTACCATGGTAATCAGATTGTAAAATATGACTGTACCAGATCAACATGCTGTATGCCTTAAACATACACGATGTTATGTGTCAATTATATCACAGTAAAGTGAGGAGAAAAGACTAGACCTGTTTCATCCATACATGATATGAACTTAAATCACCCTACTTATGTATCTAAGCCAGATTTTCCCCTAAAAGATGGATATTAGAATAATATGTGCGTTTTGGAATTGTAGTAAGGATTAAATAAAATAATATAATTAGTATACCTCCAAGTTCATCTACATGATAACAGTCATTATTATTGTTATTATTAAGCTAGTTTTAGGGTGATACTGGAGAAGGAAATAGCACTCCACTCCAGTATTTTTGCCTAGAGAATCCCATGGACAGAGGAGACTGGTGGGCTGCCATCTATGGGGCCACACAGAGTTGGACACGACTGAAGCAACTTAGCAGCAGCAGCAGCAGTGATACAACAGCCTCCACACAGGAGTGCCTAACAAACATTGCTGAATCTAAATGTATATATACCAAAAATCTACTTAAAACTCCGAAGGACATTATCTTGACTTTTCCTTATTTGTATTTTTTCACCACACTACCCAGAAAAGTACAGATGTTATTGAAAATAAGTCTTCAAACACTAGGGACACATTTTAGTGTATATATATATATATATATATATACATATATATATATATATATATAAACAGAATGGCTTTGCTTTCCAGCCCTCCACAAAAAATAAACTAATTAGAAGGAAGAAAAAAACATAAAAAGATTTTTTTCTTCAAGCAGGAGATGAAAAGAGAGCTACTCTTCAAATATTTATAGGGTTTTGGCCCCAGAGTCTCCCATGTTTTCCTCTCAATTCAATAGCCTCAGGAAGATGGGGAGGGTGCATTGTATAATGTAATGAGAAGAAGAGACCCTCTGGAGGATTTCAAGGTTGAGATGCTACACTGTGATGAGGGGGTATGGTAGGTGTTTTCTGCTTCCTTTTCTGGGTATTACAAGTGGGTGGGGAGGGAAGGGAAGTTAACAAATTTGGAATCTGGAAGACATAGAAGGAAGAAAGTTTGTTTGTTTGTTTGTTTGTTTTAATGAATAGACGACTTTTAATGGTTACCATATTTCTGGTTCTGTAAGTCACAAATCACAGAACTCAATATCTCGAGGGGAAGATACTGGGAAGACTCAGAGGGTGAGTTTTAAGTCCCAGACTTGGCAAGGGTTCTCTAGAGCTCAGCACAGGGCTGGGTGGTCTTCTAAACCAGCGCCGTGGTGTCATTAACATGATTCAGCGCCAATATCTCTCCATTTTCATGTGGCAATCCCAGGAGACAGAACAGTTCAGCTGGGGCGAGCTGCCTGTCCGCTGGGTCATCAACAGTGGTGAAGGACAGAGCGCCCTGGCCCCAAAGTGACCTGGGAGAGAGGCAGCCAGCCTACTTGGCATAGTGATAGTCCATGATCTTTCTTTTGCCCTTTACTCTCCTTCTTAAGAAGAGTAGATGGGCTGAGGGTTTCCTTCATTTAAGAGGCATTTTTGACTGCTGCGAATTAAAAAACAAACACGGTATAGGACCTCAGGTAACAGAGAGCTGTGACTTTACTGCAGTCAGTTAAAGGAATGACACACTGTGTCTTCTAGACAGTCCAGACTAATTCCCCTCAGAGTGTGAACTTGAGATTCAGGATAGGAGTGGAAGAGAAAAGAACTAAATCAACGAAATAACTCCAATGCCATTGGAAACACAAGAGAAAATCTTCACCTATGGAGTACCATTTAATCCTAAGAGCATCCTGATGAGAAGGGATCAATAGTTCCATTCTATAGATACACACACACACACACACACACACACACACACACACACATATAGGAAAACTATGTTGTAAGTGGACAGAATTTTTGTGTTAATGCTATTGCTGCTGCTGCTAATACATGATTTTTATGCTTCTAGGTTAAAGCAACTTGAGTGGAAGGTCATGCCATTCCTGAAAACTCTTATTTTTTAATAATTCCAATTGAGTTATAATTTACATACAAAGATATACATTCATCTGAGTTGTAAAGGTCAATAAGTTTAGACAGACATGTGTAACCAAACCATCCTTACCTCCCACCACATCAAGAATGTTTCCCATCACTCAGGTATGTATCTCATGCTCCTTCCCGGTGATTCCCCCTAGCAGTCTCTGATTTGATTTTCAACATTTCATATGAACAGATGAACATTGGCTATTCATAGGAACATTGGCTATTCATAGGAACATTGGCTATTCTCTTGGGGCCTTGATTCTTTTGCTCAACGTATATATATATATATATATACACACACACACACACACATATTTATATTCATCCATGTTATTTATGGATCAACAATTCCTTTTTTTTTTTTGCAGTTGAGCAGTATTCCAGTGTAAGATTATACCATCTTTTATTTTTCTCTCTTAATTCTTTTCCCTAATAATGGGCATTTAGTTTTTTTCTGTTTTGAAGCTATTACGAATAAAGTTGTTTTGTGGACTTCCGTGGTGGTGCAGTGAATAAGAACCCGCCTGCCCATGCAGGAGACACAGGTTCGATCCCTGGTCTGGGAGGATGCCACATGCAGCAGAGCAACTGAGGCCAGTGCCACAACTTGTGAGCCTGCAGCCTAGAGCCCGTGAGCCAAACTACTGAGGCCACGTGCCCGAAGCGTGTGCTGCAGAACAAGAGAAGCCCCTGCAGTGGGAAGCCCGAGCGCCACCACTGGAGGGTAGGCCCTGCTCACTGCAATTAGAGAAAGCCTGCACACGGCAGTGAAGGCCCAGCAGAACCAAAAGATATAAACAAATAATTTAAAAAAAGAAAAAAGTAGATTATTTAAAAAAAAAAAGAACAAAGTTGCTCTGAGCATTTATTTGTACAAAGGGATTTTTTACCAACATATGTAACCATCACTCTTGGGTACGTATTAGAAGTAGACTTGCAGGACCATGAGGTACATATGTATTCACTGTTATAAAAATTCCAAAATTATTTTTTTCCAAAAGTGGTCTATACCTTATATCCCTGCCAACAATGCAAAAGACTTCAGGTTATTTTGCCCTCCCGCTAATGTTGGGTATTGTCATTTAAAACCTTTAACCTTTTTCGTGAACATGAAATAGTATCTCACTTGGGTTTTACCTAACATCCCCTTTTGACAAATGATGTGAAGCACAGTTTCCTGTGCTTATTTTCCATTTGTATCTCTTTTGAATGGATTGACTAAATTTGAGGTACCTGTATCTTTATTTCTGAATTGTACTAACTCTTTATTTATTCAAGTTTTTTTTTTTCCCCCAGTTGTGTTTATTGTGAACATCACCCTCATCCACTTTGTGACTTTATTTTAAACCTTCTTTGTGACCCCACGGACTATAGCCCACCAGGCTCCTCCACCCATGGGACTTTCCAGACAAGAATACTGGAGTAGGTTGCCATTTCCTTCTCCAGGGGATCTTCCTGACCCAGGGATCGAACCTGGGTCTCCCGTATCATAGGCAGACGCTTTACCATCTGAGCCACCACGGAAGTCCTCTTAGTCCTCTTAGTCCTCTTAGGGCTTCCCTGGTAGCTCAGAAGGTAAAGCGTCTGCCTGCAGTGAGGGAGACCCAGGTTTGATCCCAGGGTTGGGAGGATCTCCTTGAGAAGGAAATGGCAACCCACTCCAGTATTCTTGCCTGGAAACTTCCATGGACTGAGGAGTCTGGTAAGCCACAGTCCATGGGGTCACAAAGAGTCGGACACGACTGAGCGACTTCACTTTAAACTTTCTTAATGTTATCTTTTAACCCAAATATTTTGTTTTAATCAGACATATTAATATTTTAAATTCAAGTTTTGATTTTTTGGAGTTAGTGTTTTTTGTGTCCTAGAAAAGTTTGTCCAACTCCCACATTTTATAATTTTAGATACAGTTTGTGTTCTGATCTTTCTTGAATTTAAATACCATATGAAGTGAGATACAGGTGGAGGTTCATCTATTTTCATATTACTGATATGAAATATGTTTTCCTATCACTATTCAAAATGTTTTCTTGCCCTTGAATTTGTTGTGGTATGTTTGTAGGAAATAAGTTTAGCATTCATAAAAACATTTCATGAACATGTCAGAATTTTTTTGTAAGCACCATCTTTCACCAAAAAAGAAATACTGTTTTTACTCAAGTTTGAAATTTTTGTCTCTCTTACGAAAACAATACATTCTACCAAAAATGTTTAGTTAACGTCTGACCGGTTTCACTTAAACTTTAGAAAGAGAAATTTCTAAATGCTTCTAGGAAGGAAAACAAGAAACAGACTATTCAAAGGATCAGGAATCAGAAAGACAATTATGTTTGCAAAAAGAAAAACTGACAGCCATGAGGCAGTGAAAAATGCCTTTGAAACTGTGAAAATAAAATATTTAACCTTGGATTCTATACCTCAGACATCAACTGCAAGTGAAGATAGACTAAAGACGAGTATTCAGATAAGTATCTTCTTAATATGTTACTTTCTTTGCACTCTCTCATAGAAGGCTGCTGAAAGTTGTTTTCATAAAAATTAGGAACCAAAACAAAATGCAGAAGGCATGAGATCCACAGCACAGAAGATGCAAATAATAGACAATGAAACTCCCAGAAAAATCGCTAAAGAAATTTTCTAGATCTCATCTGTACAATGAAACCAGAAATCGATCAGCACAGATAAGAACAGGTTAGAAATCTCAAGGCAGCACCAAGCCTTATATATTTCAACGCAGCAAAGTGTTCGTAGTTGAGAGAACTATGAAACTACTATGGGGAACACATTAGTAACAAGTGCATAGATGATTACAAACAAGACAAAATATTGCACAGGGAAAATTTAAAATCACCATAGCTTATTAAGTGACCCAGCAATCAATAGATTTATGTGACCATGATAATTTAAATTCTCAATAATGATTAAAATCAAAATATGGTATATATACCATAGGTCAAAGGAAAGCCAGAAAATGAACTGATGATTGATGCAGGGAAAGGAGATGTAAAAGAAAAGAAAAAATCCTCATTTTCCATACTAAGAACACATTACATAAAGTTTAAAAATTGTAAAAGCAATAAGCAGACATTTAGTTTTGTTATATAAACATGGAGATAAATGACAGAAGTGGCTATTCTTAGTGAGGAGAAAAGAAACTGAAAGGCATTTAAGGACAATCTCTTCCATAACTGTACTTGTAGAATGGTTTTACTTTTTATACTAAATGCCTGCATAACTGATAATTTTTTTAAGCTGCTGCTGCTTCTTTTTTTTTTTTTTTTTTTAAGAAAGTATCCTAAACTTAAGAATCTGGAGGGGGCTGAGTTTAAGTGGAAACACTTCCATCAACTACAAGTGTTTTTCAAGACACCTATGGATCTCAGTTCCCTTTCTTTTACTAAAATGAAGATAATTAAGCCCATTTTGCAGTTTTAGAAGGACAAACTATGATGCTTTCACTACTAAAATGAACATAGAAAAGTCTTTAGTAATGCATTTCTCAGCCATTATCTGAGTTGAAATTGTTAAAAAGCAGGTCACTGGGACTTCCCTGGTGATCCAGTGGTTAAGACTTCACCTTCTAATGCAGAGAGTGTGGGTTCAATCCCTGGTTGGGAAGCTAAGATCCCATATGCGTCATGGCCCAAAACCAAAAAACATAAAACCGAAACCATATTGTAGCAAATTTAATAAACACTTCAAAATGATCCACATCAAAAAAATATCTTTAAAAAAATGCAGGTCCCTTCCGTCATCTGTAAATCCTAAAACCTAGCCTTCATGCTCAAGGACTTGTGCATTTAGTAAAGACTCGGTTGGTTCTGATGCTCAATAGAGCTTGGGAATTAAAGGTGCATGGTTTTGATCCTTGCATAGATTAGTAACCTGGGAAATTTCCTTCGACTGCCTTGGCCTCTGTTTTCAAACTTTTGGAATAGAGTGAGATGATTCCTCCAGCACATAAAAACTTTAACACTGGGCCTCCTATTGTCAGACATTCAATAAATGTGCACTCTCTCTCCCTCCATCAATCAACTTTGTCTCTGATATAAAATTATCTTGGCACATTACAGAATCAGGCAGTGAAAATAAAAAAACCCCAGACATTGAATTGGATCCAGCTCCAATTGTACAAACTACCAACAGCTGGTTATTGAGCGACTGGTATGTGCCTAGCATTCCGTGAGATGCTGTGAGGAAAATTAGCATTTTGGGAACAGAAGTTTATGCCGTAAGAGGTCATTTTGACAGACGGCATCCATGCAAAGCCATTTTAGAACCAGACAATGTTAAAGATGGAAGGTACCTTAGAGGATTTCTGGTTAAACACCTCTATTACATAGAGAAAGGGACAGGAGATCTGTATGGGCAAAATTTCCTTGAAACTGTTTAGATAATGATGGAGAAATATACCAGACTCAGGTGGAATCATTCAAAGGCTATGTTTCTTTTGAATGCAGCAATGATTTTCAAAACAATTATTTTATATTATTATTTTTCATTTTTATATTCTAATGAAATGTGACATGGCAACAATACATATCAGCAAAACTACTCTGTTTAAGGTAGGATTCAGATGTCTGCAGTTAACCTCTCTTGGACCCTTCATGGAACCTGTCAAAACCTGGCTATCCAAACATCACCAACATAACCTGTTGATAAGACAAGAATGAGTTTATTGCTTACAGAGGTAAAGGAGAATACCATCTTTGCAAAGATTTGGCAGTGTCTCAGCATAGGGATGGTAAGATCAGAATTCATTAAGACTTGAAAGTTTGGCTTAAGGAAAGAAAGTCTTTCAATGCAGTGACTGGATAAGGATTGGCTAAGGATCATGATAAAACAACCCACAGTTTGTGGAGACTGCAAGCAGGGACTTTGAGGTGCAGGACTCAGAATTTGAGGGTGCAAGCCATCTGTTGATGCCTTCCTTTGAAGAGCCAATGGGGTTTTCAGGAAGTTCCTGAAATGAACAATCCAGTTGTTTGCTTGAGCAGAACAATTCCAGTAAAGTCAGGTGGTGTCCTGAAGACAGTAAAATAGCAAAGCCAATTTACTATGGAAAATAAAGTGTGATTTCAGTTCCGGGCTCAGGTTGAGGGGCCGGGGGATGGGTGGACAGCTTTGGTTCACAAACTCTTAGGGTTTTATCAGGCAGAGCTATAATCTACCCTCACCCAGACTCTGTGCCTCCACCAATCAATCCTTAATGTAACTGACACCCAGTACTAAGGTTCCCAGCTTCTCTAAGAAAATGATAGTGTCTTTTGTCATCTAATCTTGTGTTTCACCTCCATACTTTCTCCCCAGCCTGCCTCACCTCCATGGATGTCTCAATTCAGTTCAGTCACTCAGTCGTGGCCGACTCTTTGTGATCCCATGGACTGCTGCATGCCAGGATTCCCTGTCCATCACCAATTCCCAGAGCTTGCTCAAACTCTTGTCCATCAAGTCATTGATGCCATCCAACTATCTCATCCTCTGTCATCACTTTCTTTTTCTGCCTTCAGTATTTTCTAGCAACACGGTCTTCTCCAATGAGTCAGTTCTTCGAATTAGGTGGCCAAAGTATTGGAATTTCAGCTTGAGCATCAGTCTTTATAATGAATATTCAGGGCCAATTTCCTTTTGATCTCCTTGCAGTCCAAGGGACTCTCAAGAATCTTCTCCAACACCACAGTTCAAAAGCATCAATTCTTTGGTGCTCAGCTTTCTTTATAGTCCAACTCTCATATCCATTCATGACTACTGGAAAAACCATATCTTTGACTAGACAAACCTTTGACAGCAATGTCTCTGCTTTTTAATATGCTGTCTAGGTTGGCCATGCCTTTTCTTCCAAGGAGCAAGTGTCTTTTAATTTCATGGCTGCAATTACCATCTTCAGTGATTTTGGAGCCCCCAAAAATAAAGTCTGTCATTGTTTCCACTGTTTCCCCATCAATTTGCCATGAAGTGATGGGACTAGAAGCCATGATCTTAGTTTTCTGAATGTTGAGTTTTAAGCCTACTTTTTCACTCTCCTCTTTCACTTTCATCAAGAGGCTCTTTAGTTCTTCTTCACTTTCTGCTATAAGGGTAGTGTCATCTGCATGTCTGAGCTGATTGATATTTCTCCTGGTAAGCTTAATTCCAGCTTGTATTTCATCCAGCCCAGCATTTCGCATGATGTACTCTGCATATAAGTTAAATAAGCTGGGTAATAATATATAGCCTTGACGTACTCCTTTCCTGGTTTGGAACCAGTCTGTTATTCCATGTCCAGTTCTAACTGTTGCTTTTGGCTCTGCATACAGATTTCTCAGGAGGCAGGTCAGATGGTCTGGTATTCCCATCTTTTGAAGAATTTCCCACAGTTTGTTCTGATTCACAAAGTCAAAGAATTTGGTATAGTCAATAAAGCAGAAATAGATGTTTTTCTGGAACTCTCTTGCTTTTTTGATGATCCAACAGATGTTGGCAATTTGTCTGCTTCCTCTGCCTTTTCTAAATCCAGCTTGAATATCTGGAAATTAACAGTCATGGACTGCAAGGAGATCCAACCAGTCCATTCTAAACAAGATCAGCCCTGGGTGTTCTTTGGAGGGAATGATGCTAAAGCTGAAAATCTAGTACTTTGGCCACTTCATGCGAAGAGTTGACTCATTGGAAAAGACTCTGATGCTGGGAGGGATTGGGGGCAGGAGGAGAAGGGGACGACCGAGGATGAGATGCCTGGTTGGCATCACAGACTTGATAGATATGAGTTTGAGTGAACTCTGGGAGTTGGTAACGGACAGGGAGGCCTGGCATGCTGCAGTTCATGGGGTCACAAAGAGTTGGACACGACTGAGTGATTGAACTGAACTGAGCTGATACATGGTAGAGATGCTGATGAAAACCAAAGGTCTTGACCATTAAGTCCTCTTATGACAGCACATGCTGTGATGGAGTGAACCAAAAGACTGATTACTAGCAGGAGTTGAAAGATAAGACACCTTGGCCAGAAAGTCCAAGCCAATGGAGTGAGCCTGGAAACAGAGCCTGCACATAAAAATCAAATTATGAAAATTAGAGCAAGTAAAGGTTGGATAAAGGGAAGGCCAGGTTAGATGCATGAGCCACCATCTATTAATAAAGGTAAGGACCACTATCCATAGCAATGAACCCAGAGAACTAGTGTTTTCAATCACACTCCTGCCATTTTGCCTTATAATATAAGCCATGTGTGTTGCATAAGCCATATTTTGCTGTCTTATAGCCATGAACACTTGTGAATATACAACAGGCTTTGAAATTTGGACAAAATATCTTTATTTCTCATACCTGGAGTCTTGCAAAAATAATTCAAAATACTTCTAAATTCCCACTGAGTAGGAAAGTATTGATGTTAATAAAATTTTGAAGAAATATACCCTCCCAAGAGCAGCAAAGTTCACCTGTGTAAGAGTAAAGCTTAAACTTTAAGTAAGAATTCAGTTAGTCATTCATTACCAGTATATCTTTTGTGAGCATCTCTTCTATACCAAGTCCCGTCTAAGATATAAGTAAACATAAGAGCAGCAGAGCTCCTGGGCTTGGGAAGGAATATTCCAGCTGAAAGAGTGAGACACGAAACAGGCTAAAAGTAAATTATCTCTGACAATTTCAAGTATTATGAAAATGAAAGTATTAGACTCTTTGCAACCCCATGGACTGTAGCCCACCATGCTTCTCTGTCCATGGAATTCTCCAGGCAGGAATACTGGAGTGGGTTGCTATTCCCTTCTCCAGGGGATCTTCCCAACCCAGGGATCAAATCTGGGACCCCTGCACTGCAGGCAGATTCTTGATCGTCTGAGCCACCGGGGAAGCCCTTCCTTTCATTTCATTCATTTCCAAGTACTATCATGGAAATCAAAACATAAAAAAGAAAGCAAAATGCTAAGCCACCAGTGGAGAGAAGTGGCTTTCCACGAGTTGTTCAAAGATGGAAGCCTACTTGGAAAGATCATCCCATGTGCTGAGGCCTGTGTGTAATTAGTCAGATGAGAGCAGGCAGAGAGAGGAAACAGCAAGTCCAGTGCTCGGGAGGCAAACCAAGCTGGGAATACAGAGCAAAGGAAAAACTGCTAGGTAAAACTAAGGCAGCATAATATGACTTTTTAGGAAAAGGAGGCAGAGGTCTTGCCATATTTTAAGAATTATGATATAGAGGTCAGAATTTATTTTGAGTACAAAGGAAAACCACAGAAAAACTTTAAACAGCAAGAGGGGTGATATAATCTGTAGCTACTTTTAAAATATCTCTGTAGCTACAGATTGTAGGGGAGAAAATGATGCTGTTTTATTATAATCACTATAAGCAAGACACTTTTGAAATTAATTTTTATTGGCACATAGCTATTTTACAATGTTGTCTTAGTTTCTACTGTATTGCAAAATGAACCAGCCACACGTAAACACGTATCCCCTCGCTTTTGGACTCCCTTCCCATCCAGGTCACCACAGGGCATTACATGGAGTCTCCTGTGCCATACATCATACTCTCATTAGTTACCTATTTTATCCATAGTATCAATATTCTTCAGCCACAAAAAGGAATGAAATTGGATGTAGAGACATGGCTGGAACTAAACTGCTGTGCTTAGTCACTCAGTTGTGTCTGACTCTTTGTGAGCCCATGGACTGTAGCCCACCAGGCTCTCCTCTGTTCACAGAGAGTCTCCAGGCAAGAATACTGGAGGGGGTTGCCATGCCCTCCTCCAGGGGATCTTCCCAACCCATGGATCGAACCCTGGCCTCCTGCATTGCAGGCAGATTCTTTACTGTCTGAACCACCAGAGAAGCCCAAGAATACTGGAGTGGGTAGCCTATCCCTTTTTCAAGGGAGCTTCCTGACCCAGAAACTGAACCAGGGTCTCCTGCATTGCAGGTGGATTCTTTACCAGGTAAGCTCATACAAAGTGAAGTAAGTCATATGATATGGGCTGAAGTAGGTCAGTGGAAATGGAGAAACATGAATAGATTTAGGATGAATCTTGGAGGAAAATCTGCTGATGGATTAGATAAGAGGTTAACAAGATAAGTAATAAAAAATAACTTCACTCGCCGCCTTAAGCCAAAAGGTGTGCTGGTGTTACACACTCAGAGAGATCAGCAAGAGGAACACATTTGGGGATACAAGAGAAAGCAGCTTCTGTTTTGATGTTGTTAGATTTGAAATTCTTTTAGATATCCAAGTGCAACAGTCAAGTAAGCTGTTAGAAAACTATTCTTGAGCTCAAGGGAGTTTTCAAGACTGAAGGCATAAAGTGGGGAGTCATCAGCTTGTTGATGTTATTTAAAGCTGTGGATGAAATCATTCGGGGAAGAGTGTAGATTGTTCAGAGAGGAAACAGGAACCTGCCTTGGGCGCTCAACTGTTGAGACCTACAGAGAGGAGCAGAGAGTTTCCCATTGGTGCTGTACCAACAATATAAAAGCATCACTGAAGCTGAGGGGGGATTTTTGCCCTTAAAAGCACTGCTTTATCATTCAGCAAAGTGCTCAGAGCTAAGCCAAAGAAGCAGCAGAAGACCACAGCTGGGGAGGCTAATGTGGAGTCTAAAGGAAATTTTGTTCCTTCAGGGAACAAAATTGTTTCCTACACACACACACACACACACACACACACTTTCAAATGTTTTTTATTTTATTATTGCTCTCTATCTTATCCTATTCTGTTTTATGTGCTTTTTTTATACATCATCAGAAAAAATAAGAAGGGAGAAATCTCTCTCTTTTCTTTCTCTCCCTCTCTTACACACACACACACACACACACACACACACACACACACTCATCTGAAACCCAAAATGACTAGAAGAGAACATTGCATCTCAGAGCTATCAAAGATCTCGGAGAAGCTTTAGGATGTCCATTAAAGTGTCATAACATCAAAGCAAGGCAATAGCTATTACCAAGATGGACAATATCATTCAATGCTAAGGCCAAAATTTTTCTGTATTCTGGCTCATTATCAGAAAAATGTAGTTTGAAGACACAGAAAGGAATAAAAAATATACAAGACAGCTTGAAAAAGATCAGAGTAGGGTAGATGGAGGATTTGTAAGCATTGAGGACAAAGAGCAGAGAAAAGCCCCTTCTGTGCTCTCAGAACACACACAGTTATGGGGGAGGGGGGTGGGATGGGACGCGATGCCGTGAGTGCCAGGGAAGAAGTGATCACAGGCTCAGCAGACATTACAGGGTGTGCCGTACATTATCAGGTCTGAAGGTTACTAGTTAAAAGGTTACCTTACACTTAAAAAATGGGTGTGGATATTGATACTCATTTGTTATAATATTGTAAAATTATTCTCCCATATTTTCTTTCTTCTTCTAATAATTTTCCTTTCTTCTTTACTATATATTTTCATTTTAAAATGTACATTTTTAAATATGTCAGGTTAATCAGTATGATATCTGAAGTATGAAGAATGTAACAAAAACAGAACCCCAACCATCTCCATTATTGCTGTAAGGGAACATTTTTAAATTATATATATATATTTAATTATATTTATAACATATATTCTAAAGATACATGTATACATTTTAGTGAAAGGGCCATCTCACATTCTTAATTTCCACTTCAGCTTGTGACTTCAAATGAGTATGTTGCAATGAGAAAAGTCAAGTGATTTCATGTCAAAGCCACCTAGACATTAAGAAGTTGATTCAACATATAAGTTCACACCACCATGAGAAAACATGAACGTGGGCTCATAGCTTGTCACCAAGGAATAAGATGGCTCCCTGCTCCGGGGCTTCCCTGGTGGCTCAGATGGTAAAGCTTTGCCTGCAATGCAGGAGACCCGGGTTCAGTCCCTGGGTCAGGAAGATCCCCTGGAGAAGGAAATGGCAACCCACTCCAGTACTCTTGCCTGCAAAATTCCATGGATGGAGGAGCCTGTTAGGCTACAGTCCCTTAAATCGCAAAGAATTGGACATGATTGAGTGGCTTCACTTTCACTTTCTTTTCTTTTCTTGCTCTGGATCTGTGGTTGAATGCAAACATTCTGTCATATTTGTTCATTCTTCCCTCAGAGAGTAAGATACAAGGTCAGACTCTCTGGGTTTGAAACTTATCTCTGAGATTCACATGATACATGGCTTTAGGCGAGTTACTCTTTTTACATTAGCCCCTGATAGCTCAGTTGGTAAAGAATCCAACTGCAATGTAGGAGACCTGGATTGGGAAGATCCCCTAGAGAAGGGAAAGGCTACCCACTCCAGTATTCTGGCCTGGAGAATTCCATGGACTGTATAGTCCATGGGGTCACAAAGAGCTGGACACAACTGAGTGACTTTCAATGTTATTTTGACTTTCATTATTCAATGCTGGGGGGGGTGGGGAGAAGTATGGGGGAAGAAAGAGGGGAAGGTAGAATAGGGGAGGAGATGGAGAGAAGGAGCAGGACTTTGTTGGGTTATGAAGAGAATTGCACTTTAACATATGTATGTGATACACTGAAAACAAAGATCCCTCAAGAGATACTGTCATTATCATTCATTTATGCAACCAGCCTAATTGAAAACCAACTGCATACGAGCTTCTCTGTCACTGTAAGGGATACAGGGATGAGTGAAGTTGTCACTTCCAGTGTAAAACTAGTCTAACGAACAGGTGCAAAAGTCCTTTGTGGGCTATAGCTCCATCTACTCCTGTCATCTGAAAACATCTTGGTCTTTTTCTTATAATTAGTGATGCCTTGATGCCTTAATAAAAAGCACCCCTTCCCCCAATGACTTGTGATCTTCCTTAAGGCAATTGATGTCAAATCAAACTACACATTCAAAACTGTAACCCCAGGATTCCTATTTCTTCACATATAGACGACCTGACCTGCCTCCTAAGAAATCTGTATGCAGGTCAAGAAGCAACAGTTAGGACTGGACATGGAAAAATGGACTGGTTCCAAATTGGGAAAGGAGTATGTCAAGGCTGTATATTGTTACCCTGCTTATTTAAATTCTATGCAGAGTACATCATGAGAAATGCTGGGCTGGAGGAAGCACAAGCTGGAATCAAGATTGCCAGGAGAAATATCAGTCACCTCAGATATGTAGATGACACCACCCTTATGAGAAAAAGTGAAGAACTAAAGAGCCTCTTGATGAAAGTCAAAGAGGAGAGTGAAAAAGTGGGCTTAAAACTCAACATTCAGAAAACTAAGATCGTGGCATCTGGTCCCATCACTTCTTGGCAAATAGATGGGGAAACAATGGAAACAGTGGCTGACTTTATTTTTCTGGGTTCCAAAATCACTGCAGATGGTAATTGCAGCCATGAAATAAAAAGACGCTTACTCCTTGGAAGGAAAGTTATGACCAACCGAGACATCATATTACAAAGCAGAGACATTACTTTGCCAACAAATGTCCTTCTAGTCCAGGCCATGGTTTTTCCTCTAGTCATGTTTTGGATGTGATGTTGTTGCTGCTGGTCTAAGGACACACTTGGATAAGTGGCATTCTGGTAGTCTTCAGGTTGCCCTGTTTTAGAGTTAAAGGAGCTCTGAGTCCTCCACTCCGGTATTCTTACCTGGAGAATTCCATGGACAAAGGAGCCTGGCAGGCTACAACCCTTGGGCTCACAAAGAGTCGGACACAACTGAGCGACTAACATGAACTGAGTCCTAGAGATTTAGAAATTTGATTTATATTAGCACATTGAGTGAAAATTCCCCATTCTGTGGATTACTCACATTAACTACATTCATAGTTATAATACATATAGGCAGAGAAGTTAAATAAACTGTGGACAATTCTGAAAAAGATGGGAATATGAGACCATCTGACCTGCCTCTTGAGAAATCTGTATTCAGGTCAGGAAGCAACAATTAGAACTGGACATGGAACAACGGACTGGTTCCAAATAGGAAAAGGAGTACGTCCAGGCTGTATATTGTCACCCTGCTTATTTAACTTCTATGCAGAGTACATCATGAGAAATACTGGGTTGGAAGAAGCACAAGCTGGAATCAAGATTGCTGGGAGAAATATCAATAATCTCAGATATGGAGATGACACCACCCTTATGGCAGAAAGTGAAGAGGAGCTAAAAAGCCTCTTGATGAAAGTGAAAGAGGGGAGTAAAAAAGCAGACTTAAAGCTCAACATTCAGAAAACGAAGATCATGGCATCTGGTCCCATCACTTCATGGCAAATTGATGGGGAAACAGTGAAAACAGTGGCTGACTTTATTTTTCAGGGCTCCAAAATCACTGCAGATGGTGACTACAGCCATGAAATTAAAAGACGCTTACTCCTTGGAAGGAAAGTTATGACCAACCTAGACATTATATTAAAAAGCAGAGACATTACTTTGCCAGCAAAGGTCCGTCTAGTCAAGACTATGGTTTTTCCAGTGGTCATGTATGGACGTGAGAGTTGGACTATAAAGAAAGCTGAGCACTGAAGAATGAATGCTTTTGAACTGTGGTGTTGGAGAAGACTCTTGAGAGTCCCTTGGACTGCAAGGAGATCGAACCAGTACATCCTAAAGGAGATTAGTCCTGAGTGTTCATTGGAAGGTCTGATGCTGAAGCTGAAACTCCAATACTTTGGCTACCTGATGTGAAGAGCTGACTTATTTGAAAAGACCCTGATGCTGGGAAAGATTGAGGGCAGGAGGAGAAAGGGATGACGAGGATGAGATGGTTGGATGGTGTCATCAACTCGATGTACATGGGTTTGGGTGGACTCCGGGAGTTGGTGATGGACAGGGAGGCCTGGCATGCTGCGTTTCTTGGGTCACAAAGAGATGGACACGACTGAGCAACTGAACTGAACTGAACTGAACTGAACTGAATGAGAAGCACCAATCATAAATGTAAAGATGCTTAAATTCATAAGGCCAACCATTATCACCTTTGGGCTGACCTACAGGAAAAGTTAAATAGTAATTAGTATGTGAATCAGAGAGTGCAAAATCTGAACAAGGATGGTTGGATCAATTGAATATGCATACATCTCACAATTTCGTATGTGTCCTCAAATTCAAACTTGTTAGTCACCCTCGACCTCTCTGAATCTCTTTTCTCTATGACTTCATATCCAATGAACTCCTTGCCAAATCATATACGTATGTTCTTTCTTCACATTTGTTAGAACAACAGAAATTCTTTATCTGGATCTTCCATTTAAAGATAGGTATATTGTTAATTAGGTATTCCCTGGTAGCTCAGCTGGTAAAGAATCAACCTGTAATGCAGCAGACCCAGGTTCGATTCCTGGGTTGGGAAGATCCCCTGGAGAAGGGAAAGGCTACCCACTCCTCTATTCTGGCCTAGAGAATTCCATAGACTGTACATTAATTGAAATCTCTTCCTTTAGGAAGATTTTTTTTTTCTTTTTTGCCTTCCATACCTGAGATGCTACAGCATTCCTAAAGTCATACAATCAGAATGAGCAGGGGTGTTGCTCAGGGTGCCTGGGAATGGAACCCACCTCCCTTCCATGTGCTATTTTGGAACCTTCAGATTTGTGCTGCAAAGGCCCTTGAATGACCTGAGGTCATAGAAATGTTCAGCTGAATTTTATTAAGATTACTGAATAACAATTTGCAGAAATAAATACAAATATATCAATGTCATATAGAAGGTCAGTCTAAATATTTTTTATGATCTTACTGTGCATAGAAATATAGGTGCTATGGAGCATTTAAAATCAAAATTTGAGAAAGATGTAGACCCGATATTTGACAAACTCCTTTGTTGAAGCCATTTCAAATTAGATGTCTGTATCTCAAGATTCAAAAGAAAAAGGAAATCCATTGATGTGTAATTAAACATTTTTGAGAGGGTAAGGCTGAAATTCTAGCACAGGACGACTCAGGACCTCAGATGATATCATCATGTCAGCAGATGGCCACAAAAATTCTCATACTCTGAAGGCTAGCCGGGCAGAAACACATAAATAATAATTTGTCACCATTTTAAAATCATTTTTACGAGTTGCTTTATTAACAATTGATTGCATTTTTTTTCCATTCTGAGCAAATCACACAAAGTGAAACTAGACAAATCACACCATTACCACCTAGGGCAGGAGAAGCTGGAGAGGTTCTATGTAAAAACTCTTACTACTTTAGGTCACAGGATGGGGACTCAGATGTGATTCCTATCCCAGTGTCTTCAAAAGGAATGCTAATCATTGCAAAGGGAGATAAGAGAAAAACTCTGCAAAGGAGCTAAAGAAATGAAAAAAAATTCTTTAAAAAAAAAAAAAGAATGTTTTTTCTTACATAAAAGGTGACAGACTATACCAGACGGAGTCATTTGCATCATAAAACACTACAGAAATGAACTAGGCTGAGCCAAAGGTGTCGTGGGGCTTGCAGTCAGCAGAAATGCTCACACATTTTAATAAGTTCAAGGTTTAAGACTGTGTCTGGGTACACTGGAATCAGCATGAATGCAGAAGTCGGAGAAAACTTATCCTGCAACAGAAAGTTTGGCTGTGGGTTTCTTAATTATCTGCAGCCTCAAGCTTCACTTTTAACTGTTTGTTGGGTGACCAGAACAAGGCAGCCTGCATCTCTATTTTTCCAGTGTCCGTTTGGTAAAATGGGGTTGATAATATCCATCTCTGAGTTCTTGTGAAAAGTGAGTAGGCTGAGGAATCTGAAGGGTCTGCTTAATTGTCGGCTCCTCAGGTGAGTCTCCCCTGCCCCTTTCTGATATTAAAAATTAAAAAGTCATTTTAACATTGGAACATGCATACTGGACTCTTCAAGGTTTATGAATTCTATTAATATTTGTCTCTCAAATAAAAGAACAATTGGGGGGAAAATTGCATGCAGCCAAATCCATTTGAAATGGATGAGAGTCGAGCAGTAAATAATGAAGAAGAATGTAGACAGATACAAAAAGGGACTGGGACCATTTTCCCGCTAATAGGTGCCACAGACAGTTCATTACTGATAAATGCAGAATAATGATGTCTTTAATGAGTCTTTTCACGCACAAATTCATCATAAAACAAGAGGATGAGGTAAAACAAAAAGTCTTTGAAAAATATTCATGCAGCATAGAAAGCAAGGTTAATTTCACATCCCAAAAAAGAGCTACAGAGTTAACTCAATGTTCTGAGATTTAATTCATTGTGCTTATAGGCAGCTTCCTAACTAATAGCTTTTCTTCTGATATCTCAGAGGTGAATTTCAACCTGCCACACAGTTGGGAACACTTGAAGGAGCCCAGAAGTTGAAGCTGTGCTGCCCTGTGCTTGAATGCCTGTACAGACCTTTATTACTTATTTGACTTTGAGCCATTTCTATCTGGGCCCTAACTTTCTCATTAGTAGCATGAAGACACTAACAGCTCTTCTGTATGCTTCACCCTTGGATGGTGTTATGGGTGAATTATGTTCCCTCCAAAATTCGTACACTGTTGTCCTAACCGACAGTATTTCAGAATAGTGGTATTTGGAGTTGGGGTCTTTAGGGAAGCTGTCAGCTACAAATTGCCAGTTGCCATTGGCATTTGCCACCTACCTCTGCTGTGCTGTGGTTAGTCACTCAGTCGTGTCCAACTCTTTGCGACCCTATGGACTGTAGTCCGCCAGGCTCCTCTGACCATGGGAATTCTCCAGGCAAGAATACTGGAGTGGGTTGCCATGCCCTTGCCAAGGGGATCTTTCCAGCCCAGGGATCAAACCCAGGTCTCCATAATTGCAGCTGGATTCTTTACAATCTTAGACACCAGGGAAGCCCAAGATACTGGAGTGGGTAGCCTATCGCTTCTCCAGGGGATCTTCCTGACCCAGGAATCAAACTGGGGTCTCCTGCATTGCAGGCCGATTCTTTCTCAGCTGAGCTACCAGGGACCTCTACAAGGACTAAACCATGTGCTGCTGGTGGTTCAGCTGCTGATTTTCAACACCTCCTGAAAGAAGTCCAGAAAGGAGAGCAGAAATGAGTTACTCTGTGCTCTAGGAAAAACTGGCAGCACAGGTCTTCAGATAGTTAGATATATTCAGAAGCTGATTTTATGAGCCCAATTCTTGTATCTCCTCATATCTAGAGAAGCACTAAAATCCTTCATGGTGATGACTTTCTCATGACTAGCGGAAATCTTCACGAAACCAGCAGAAATCTTCTAGGAAAGCATGTGCTTGATTGTATCTATCCCCCTTTCAGTGAAGTCACATGTATACTGACCTTTCCCCAGTGCCTCTTTGGAACAGTTTCTCAGTGCTCTCTATGGTGCTGTCTCTCAGGCTATTCTCTTCATTTTACCCCCAAATAAAACTTATCTTGCAACTTTCACATTGTGCACTTTTTTTTTTTTTAAGTTGACAAAGTAATTGGTGGACCCTGATCTGGTATGACTGCTGTCTTTATAAAAGAGGAAATCAGGACACAGACACACACAAGGAAGACCATGTGAGGACGCACGGAGAAGACAAATATCCATAAGATGAGCATGACCTCAGAAGAAACCAAACCTGTGGACGCCTTGATCTTGACTTTCTAGCTTCCTAGAATTATTAAAACATAAATCTATCTTGAAGTCCTCTAGCCTGGGATATTTTGTTACGGTGGCCCCAGCACCACCACTATAGTCACAACCTGAGAACCTCAGGCGATCATTTTTGCGCACCTGCTCCATAAGTGACACTTCTTGAGCCTTTTTGACAGCCGCAGATGAGACTGGCAGACACAGATGCTCTATGCTCGTGTTTTCTGAATCAATAGTGCAAAATGGACACTTTAGAAGTCATGTCCACTACTTTCTCCTGCCTTCCATATACTTTGTATGTGAGGTCTTTATGTGCAATGTTCTAATTAGTGGACTTTTCAAAGGCCACTGTTTTGGTAATGGGATCAAAGCAAGCTGAGCTCATCAGATCTACACAAGTAGGTGCCTGTGGCAAGTAGAATTCCAAGAGGGGCCCCCCATGGCCCCTCCACCACTCCAGTGTATATGCCTAGTATAATCTCCTATTTCTGAGAGTATGGACTTCCCAGACGGTGCTAACGGTAAAGAATCCACCTCCGATGCAAGAGACGTGCGTTTGATCCCCAGATCAGGAAGATTCCCTGGAGGAGGAGATGGCAACCTGCTCCAGTATTCTTGCCTTAAAAATTCCGTGGACAGAGGAGCCTGGGGCACTAAGAGTTGGACATGAGTGAGTAACTGAGCACTCTGACAGTGAGTGGGACTATGGTTTGATTAAGTTAAGTGAAGTCACTCAGTTGTGTCCAACTCCTTGCGACCCCATGGACTGTAACCCACCAGGCTCCTCCGTCCATGGGATTCTCCAGGCAAGAGTATGGGAGTGGGTTGCCATTTCCTTAGGTTATGTTATATGGTAACAGTGATGAAATACTTACTCTCACAGTATTATATTATGTATGAATCTGACTTGGAAGACCAAGTTTCTCCAGCTGTGAAGGAGCAAGTGGCCACACTGGGAAGGAACAATGTGATCATGGTGTGAGTTGGCTTCTAGGTGCCGAGAGCAACACAGAAAGAAAATAGGAACCTAAGTCCTGCAAAGGCAAGGAAGTGAACTCTTGAAGAGCTCGGATAGCTTTGGAAGATTTCCCAGACAAGAAAACTGGGTGGGTTGCCATTTCTTTCCCAGAGGATCTTCCCAGCCCAGGGATGGAACCTATGGCTCCCATATTTCATGTATTGCAGGAAGATTCTTTACCACTGAGCCGCCGGGGAAGCCCTTGGAAGAGGACATAGAGCCCCAGATAGGATATAAGCTGTGGTCAGCACTTGGATTTCAGTCAGACCTGACCTAAGACCCTGAGTTGAGGACTCAGCCAACCTAGGCTCAGACTCTTGGCCCAAGGAAATCTTGAGACAATAAACCTGGTTGCTTAAAACTGCTAAGTTAATAAGTTAATGGTAATCTGTTACTTCAGAGATAGGAAACTAATGCAAAGCCAGAATGCTGGTTCTCTTCTTTCTTACACAACTTCCACACACAGACACACTTTCACATATAGCCACATGCACTATATTTAAGAAATTATGTCTTATTAGCATCAAGTCTTATCTCATCACAGAATTTCCTTCTTCTTTTGGTAGAGAATCATAACACTTGATGAAAGAAAAAATATTATCTCTGTCTCTCTTTGACCATGAAGGAAAGAAAACTTTAATATCCATAACCTCAAGTCCAGGGATAGCTCAAAGAACCAGACAGCTTGGATTATAGAACTCCTCAAGGAAAGATGCATTTATCACCAGTAGGTACTCCTAGCAAGTGATCAAGTATCAACCAGTAAATAAAAACAAATAAAGATAATAGAAAACCTATCTCTCTCATTTCCCATCTGAGCATGCCTAGTCTTTTGTTTCTCTAAATCCAAGGTTTCTCATCTGTAAAATGGGAACCATAGTGCCCATCTCATGAAATTTTCATCTTTTATTGAGATGCAATTTTGTGCCTTAATACTCACCATTTTAAAGTATACAATTCATTGGGTTTATGCATAAAGTTGTGTGGCTATCATCATTATTTAATTTCAGAATATTTTCATCACCCTCCTCAAAAGATCCTCTTTACCCAAAAGCAATCACTCTCCATCGCCCCTCACCAGTTCCTAGCAACCACTAATTTTCTTTCACTCCCTGTGGACTTTTCTACTCTTGACATTTTATATAAATGGAATTATACAATGTATTGCCCTTTGTGTCTGATTTCTTTCACTTAGCATAATGTTTTCAAAGTTCATCCATGTTGTAACCTCATGAGGTTTTGTAATTTAAAAAAAAAAAAAAAAAAACCTCTCTCAATCTAGAGCTTGGCTTTCTGTGAGGCATCAGTAAATGTCAACTATTATTATTAATAAGATAAATATTATAGAACTGTGGGCAACTAGCTTTTGAAGCCTAGAGATCATTTCAACCCATCATGATATGCAGTGTAGACATCGCTGCTCTCAATATCCTTGATGGAATATCTTCCAACTTTTTCTTGAAAATCTGCAGGCACCAGGAACTCACTTATTAAGAAAAGCAGACCTTCTCTATAGCTATAAGATTCTGACTATTTAATCTTTACAATGAAATAGATCCCACATTCTCTCAACTTCTACTAATTAGTCCTTCTTAGGGTTTGAATTGTGCTTCCCCCAGGGATGGGGGAGCCTGGTGGGCTGCCATCTATGGGGTCGCACAGAGTCAGACACGACTGAAGGGACTTAGCAGCAGCAGCAGCAGAAACGCAATATGTTGAGCCCAACACCCAGCATATTGCAGATGTACTCAGGTCAAGAGAAGATCATCAGAGTGGACCATAACCCAACAAGACAGACATCCTTATCAAAAGGGAAATTTGGAGCCAGATACTTTGGAAGGAATGATGCTAAAGCTGAAACTCCAGTTCTTTGGCCACCTCATGCGAAGAGTTGACTCATTGGAAAAGACCCTGATGCTGGGAGGGATTGGGGGCAGGAGGAAAAGGGGACGACAGAGGATGAGATGGCTGGATCTGACTCGATGGACGTGAGTCTGAGTGAACTCCGGGAGTTGGTGATGGACAGGGAGGTCTCGCGTGCTGCGATTCATGGGGTCGCAAAGAGTTGGACACGACTGAGCGACTGAACTGAACAGACACACAGAAAGTTGCCATGTGAAGATACAAGGCAGGGTGGCACTTCTATAAGCCAAGGAATAACAAGATGGCCAACAAGCTACCAGAAATCAGGAGACAGACCTACTACAGATGCCCTCATGGACTCATAAGGAGTCAACCCTGCCAACACCTTGATCTCAGACTTCTAGTTTCAAGAACTATGAGACAAATTTCTGTTGTTTGAGCTACTCAGCTTGCAAAACCATTAGAGCACCCCTAGAAAAGTAACACAGCCCTGTAGTTTTTGCTCAGGTGCCTAACAGTTTGCCTTTTCCTACACACATGATCTTTCAAACACTTGATGTCAGCTCACCTGTTCCATCTTGAAGGCTCTTCCTCTCCAGGTTAATGTCCATGCTCGCCCAGCTGTGTGACCTGCTCTCTGCTGCAATCTCCTGCCCTTCTCTGCCTGTGCGCATAAATCAATGCAAGCTTTCTGAATGCTTGCCTTCTCTCAACTTTGGATAATTGGTCCTTCTTAGGGTTTGAATAGTGCTTCCCTCAGAAAACACAATAAGTTGAACCCAACACCCAGCGCTCAACCTTGAATAGTACGTGTTTTTAATATACCAAGTAATCACTTTTGCCATTTTGTTTGAATTGTGGGGGGGTCTACATGCAGAATAGAAAGGACCCATATTATTTAACACCTGCTGGAATTTGGCAACTCAAAAAATAAGGTTGGCATAACCAAGGTAGGGCTTCCTGGAGTGAAGTCCAATACTGTTCACCTTCCTGACTTCTCTCGTCCTAGCCAGACCACCATCATTTCACACCTAGATTTCTGCAATAACCTCCTAACTGCTCTTCCCACTCTTATCTCTCTTACAGTTGATCATCCCTACAGCCAGAACAATCTCTGCAAGACACAGATTAGATTAGGATTTGAGATCTTTGTGTACGTTTTTCACTGAGAGGACACTAAAATCCTTGCCTTGGACTACAAGGTCCTACGTGATATAGCCTCTGTCATCCTCTCAAGCCACACCTCCTGCCATTCTCTCCAGTCACCAGCACGTCTCCACAAGTCCTGAACACGCAGAGTCATTCCCACCTCTCCATCCAAACCTTCATTCAGTCCTTTCTCTTTATTGAACTCTTCCCTCTTTTTCCATTGTCTCATCTTTATGGCTAGATTCCCCATCACTGTGGCCTCAGCTCAAATGTCCCATCCCCAGAGATGCCTGAATTCACCATCCTACCTAAATGAATGACCCCACTCTATCCCAGGGTCCTGAGGTGTGAGCACGTCCATGCATATGTATGTATAGATATGCATGTCTGCTCAGAATCTCCTATTTTCCAAAACTGACATGTCTATGTTCATTATGTATTTTATCCATAACATTGTTCCCAGCATTGAGAATAATGTCTGGCATATAATAGTTGCTCATTGAATACTTGGTGAAAGGAAGAATAAATATATGAATAAATTGGAGTTGGTGGAAAAAGGAATTGGGAGATGAACTTTGGAGCAGGAACATCTCTGAATTATACACACTATGGCTGCAGTGAGGAAGTATGTTTAATGTTCGTGGTGAGAAATTGTGGTTGCAAACCAGGCTTGATGAGGTTGAAAGCCATTGTCATGTGCTGTGATATATTCTCCTCCATCCTTTGAAGCTTTTGTGTAACATCTAAGAGGTTAAGAGCAAGGAATCTCATATAGAACAAGCAAGTTCAGACACTTCAGGAGTCTAAATTCACAAATACAGGGCACAGGGTGGAGCAATTCCTTTACCCTAAACATCCTTCCAGGTCCCAGGTGGGGTCTTAAATATGTCACCTGAGGAAGATGAGAAACACAGAACTATTATTTCCCAGCACGTCTCTGTCCATCCATCTTCCAGGAGTTCCTGAAGACTTGGCAATTTTGCTCCCTAACTGTCAACAAAACATCTGAGCCTCTTTGGAAAAAATCTGCCAGAGAGGGAAGGATTGTTAAAACAGGCACTGATAATCCCCAAACAGAGAGCCAGAAGCCTGGCCAGAGGCAGCACAGCCTCAGACAAATCAGGTCCCAATGAGATCTGCTGAGCGGGAAATGGTTCACTGCACACCACCTTATGCTTC